>NC_092336.1:529292500-530742500 GCF_046630445.1 Rutidosis leptorrhynchoides
CAGCTGATTTTCGAGAAAACTTTTCAAGGTTTTTCGTAGACTCTACAACTGGTCTGGACGACAACTTCCTGACCTAAATCAAGAAGTGCGTGTCTTTTTCTCTCGGAAGACTTTACTTCCTTTTAAATTACAATAAACTTGGTAAAACTGATTAATATTGTCCAAAACAAAAGTATCTTCAATTATTTGTACAAAAATATGTGACATATGTTCTAAATAACTTGGTAAAATTTTCCCACACTTGGCTTTTATTTTCCTTTCTTTGCCTTTTTATTGTCCTCTATTCCATTTTAAATGAATTCTAACATTTTGGTTTATTTCTCAATTTATGTTCTTTCCGAGGTAACAATAATTTCGGTGTTAACACCTAGTTTTATCATTCATAAATATGTATAAACATGATTTTGAGTTCATTTAATTGAAAATTTTGAAAATTTTTTACTAGAATTGGGTAGTCAGTATATAAGACTTGGGCTGTTCTTTATTATCAGAGAGCACTAGATTCTAATACAACTACTGCGTTACTAGTATTTTTAATGGTAACCAAGTGTTTAAGTTTAAAATTTTAAAAATCCGAAAGAATTTAACCTCTTCCCACACTTAAGATCTTGCAAGGCCCTCATTTGCAAGAAATCAATAACAATTTAAATTATTGAGGGTGATTAGCGTAGAAAAATGATTAAATTTTACCAAAGTTTCCAAACATATTGGCGTTTATTTGCTGAATGATAAATGGTGCAATCATTTGTTCATTCCGTCTTGTTGTTACATCATATTTGTTTTTCGTTTTGTCGTCAAAATTAGTAGCTTTTGCTGAACTTAATGCCAGTCTTTGAAAATGCGTTGTTTTACCCTGTTGTGTACAATTAACAATATACATACATACAAATAATAACATGCATGGTAATTTGAAATGGGACTTAACATCTCACTTTCAAATCAAATATGAAATATTAGTACAACATAATAAAAATGTTAAAACTTATATAAAAGTATCACAATATTATATGTTTTAAACATAAAAATAAATAAAGTTAATAAAAAGATAAAAATCATAGAAATTACCAACGGGAACTATATCAATCTGGATAGGGGTTCCAGTTCATGTCGTCGGGCGGGTTCCACGGTTGGTTATAGGTGTACTGATAAGCCTGGTTAGGGTTTTAGAGAGTAAATGGTGGTCGCATTTCGGGCTGGTGTGGATGATAGTAAGCAGGTCGGGTCGGTACGTAGTTATTTGGTACCTGAGGTGATAGCTTGCTCATGATCTGATGCTGATGATAGTGCCATCTATCATGCTGTCATTGCCTGGAATGCTCGTACACATTCTCGGCTTGCCACTGCTCGTACCGACTATGTCTATCCTGGTATGTCATTTCTACCTCATCTATACGCTGGTAGACGTCAGTCATAGCCTCCCTAATGACATCCCTAATGTCATCCGCTTCCTCCATTTCCTCATCTGAACCTCTCTCAACCTGAGGATGACTACCATCATATGGTACTGCCTGATTGCGTCTGCTCTTTAATACCTTCTGCCTGATTGCGTCTGCTCTTTAATACCTTAGCACCCTGATAGACCTTCAATCCTAAAGTGTCAACCTGTTCCCTACACACCATCAGTGGACCCCCTTGATCCCTATCTACACCCAAATACACTCCAATAAGAGTAACACAAATACCTCCTCCTATTACACCCCCGTCCTGTATTCCTGCCACCATTTTGGACAGATAAAAACCGACACAGTAGGGGATATTAACGAAGCTTCTCGTGTTTCGAATATACTTAAGGTAAAATAAGTCGTGTAAGGTTATCTTCTCCTTGTTTTTACCTCTTTGTGTAATCGAATTAGCTAAAAATCTATGTATAATACGTAGCTCTGCTTTGTTAATATCTAAATAGGAGTGTCTTCCTCCCAGCGTAAAAACATTATAATTTGACATACGCCTCCAGACGGCGTCCGCGTCAAAATTCCTATCTACCCTTTCACCATGATAAATCAAATTCATACAATCAGGTAGTAGTAATTCACTAGGAGTGTAAATCTGTAAAGCCCTGGCCATGTCCAGCATGGACATCTTATACATCCTACGGCCAAGTATAAATGTAAGAAAACTTCTGTCATCTAACCTAACTACATCCGCATTAAGTGAAATAGTACTCATAAGCTCAACACACCATTCCTTATATACAGGCCTACGAATGGTGAATAAACATTCCCAATCGGGAAAAGAAGAGCTGCCATACCTTTGGATCAGATGCTGTCTAACTGAGTTAACTAGTTGGACCCTTTCTAAAGGCTCCCAATCGATTACCCTCGGTACTTCTACATTTTTCGTTACCAGTTTGAATTTGTTACTTTGGTATGTCGGGTAATCTCTCCAACTTCGATCAAATCTCAAATTGGGATGCAACTGTTCTTCATGAATCGTTGGGTGTTCTATTATCGGATGAATCGAAAATTGTACGTAGGCATTAACATATTCTAGTTACGGATCATAATATGGTACGTGTTGATCAGGTTGTTGTTGTTATTCCTGTTGTTGCTCCTGTTCAGGTTCTGGTTCATATTGTGGCTCATATTGCATTTCTGGTTCAGGTTTCGGAGCAGGTTGCCTAGATGATGATGATGCACCATCAGTATCGGTATTTTTTTGCAAAACACATTAAACACAAAATGTTTACATCTAAATATGCATTAGTGTTAGCAAAATAACAACTTGAAACAATTACAATAACATGTTAAATCAAAATTAAACTTATACACATTTTCACAATTTTAACAATTCTACACTTTTTCAAATAAGCATAAATGAAAATGTTTACAAAGTTCATAAGCATTCAACTCAAATAACATGTTAAAATAATCATTACTAGCAATTAAACAAGTTCCAAATGACATTCATATCAATTAAATTGAGTTCATGTATTTTTGACTCAAAAAGTCTAATTTAATACTTGAAAATCATGTTTAGGATCAAAGTTTGGATCATTTAGCTACCTAAACATGTTACACTACTTAATTTAGCAATAATTTATAACAAAAATCGGCCATAACCTGTTTATATCAAAAAGCCCCAAATTGCTCAAGAACACAAACCCTAGATTCCTAAAAATTTTGAAGTTTTTGGCTTCAAATCATGTTAAATAGCATCAATTTAGGTTATACATGCATAATGTACTAACAATTTACCTCTAATTACACTAAAAATCAACAAAATCAAATTAGGTAAAATATTGGTAATTATCACAAAAACTAGGAAATTTAAGAGTTTATGGGTGTAATTTTTACCTTCTTGCTAAAAAATCCAAACCTAGGCATGATTGTAGCGAAGTTTTGTGAGAAATTTGGTGAAATTTGGGTAAAAATTGGTGATTTAAAGAGTGTATGTATGTATGTGTTCGTGTTTGTGTATGAGTGTGGAGTGAGACAGAAGCAGCGAGCTGCTCTTTTTTGTTTCTGACCAGATTTTTAACACCATGCGATCGCATGGTTCTCAAGACCAAACCCCATGCGATCGCATGGGGTCCTGGTTTTTTTTTTTTTTTTTTTTTTTTTTATTTTATAAAATCTTATACTTATAAAACAAAAATTAAATAAATTTAAAATTTTGTTTTCCTTGTTATTTAGGACGAGGGCTGATGTTATGCGAGATGTATATGAAATAGCTTATATTTTACAACGAAATACTATTAAATACGATACAATTTTACACAAGATATTTATTTATTTATAGAATGGATATACTTAAACCTTGCTACAACACTTATAGGCAGTGTACCTAATCGTACAGTAGTGTAGTTTTTAGTAAGTCCGGTTCGTTCCACAGGGAAATCTTTTAAACAAAGCTTAACGCTATATTAGTTTTATTTTATAAAAATACAAATATATATAAGTAATATTATTATTATTATTATAAAAAGGGGGTTTTTTACCGTTTAATGACCGGTTTGTCGATTTTTAAAACTTTAGTCGCAGTTAAAACCTAATGTAAAATATTAAAAATAAATACAACTTAATTTAAAGCGTAAAGTAAATAACGATAATGAAATTGCGATAAATAAAATTGCGATAAAACAAACTTGCAATAATTAAAAAGTACAAAAATTAAAAGTGCAATTAAATACAATGACAATAAATAAAAGTGCAATTAAATATGAAAATAAAGGAATTATGCTTATTTAAACTTCCGTAATCATGATGTTTGACGTGTTGATTTTAGTTTTATGCCCATGGGTTAATTGTCCTTTGTCCTGGATTATTTAATATGTCCGTCTGGTTTTTGTCCATAACAGTCCATCAGTCATAAATATAAAGTGCGAGTATCCTCGTCAAATTATCCTTATACCCGAAGTCAAATATTCCAACTAATTGGGAACTTAAACTGTAGCAAGGTCTTAATACTTTGTTTAATAATTACACCAGGATATCGACTGCGTGTAACCCAAGGTTTTAATACTTTGTTATCAATTATGCCAAGTGTCCTTGTACATAATTTCACCCCTGTTTTAATAATTCTAGTGACTATTAATCCATTCCCGTGTCCGGTTAAATGAACGATTATTCGTACATATAAATATCCCGCCCATCGTGTCCGATCGAGTGTATATGGTTATTTATAGGTACATCCAATTGTAAATCTTTATATTAAAATTAACAAACTATCATTTAGTTAAACAAATATAAAGCCCATTAATAGCCCATAGTCTAATTTCCACAAGTGTCGTTCTTTTGTCCAAACCCCAATTATGGTACAAAGCCCAATTACCCAATTTTAGTATTTAACCCAACATCATGATTACTTCGTTTTAAATAAGCATAATAATAATTTAGCTACGAGACATTAATGTAAAAAGGTTGAACATAACTTACAATGATTAAAAATAGCGTAGCGTTACACGGACAGAATTTCGACTTACACCCTTACAATATGCGCTAACATACCCTTATTATTAGAATTAAAATTAAAATTAAAATTAAAATTATAATATATATATATATATATATATATATATATGTATAATACGTTGATGAATGAAGAAGGAAAAAGATGTGTTTTATGGTGCACCAAAGCTCGAAATTTATAGGCCTGTGAGCTGAAAAAGGGGCTCATACGATCGCATGAGCTTTGCCCTTCAAGGCCATGCGATCGCATGGCCAGTGGGGAAGCTCACATGTGTTTGTTTCTTCTGCCGACGGTTTATAAATAATAATATAATATATAAATAATTATAAGAATTATTTAAATATTATATTTTATTTATGTGCATAGTTGACTTGTAATTTTTAGTCCGTTGCGTCGAGCGTTGAGAGTTGACTCTGGTCCCGGTTCCGGATTTTCGGACGTCCTTGTGTACAATTTAATATCTTGTACTTTGCGTTTCGAATCTTGTACTCTTGTAATTTTGAAACGTTTCTTATCAATAATTGGAACCCCTTTGATTGTACTTTGTACTTTTGAGCTTTTTGGTCGTTTGCGTCTGCAATTCTTCGAATCTGTCTTTTGTCTTCATCTTTTATTATTTAAACGAATATCACTTGTAAATATAACAATTGCAACTAAAAGCTTGTCTTTCTTGAGGGATAATGCTATGAAATATATGTTCGTTTTTAGCATTATCAAATATTCCCACACTTGAGCGTTGCTTGTCCTCAAGCAATATAGTCTTGAAATATACTAGAATCACTTCTTTATTCTTCACACTTTGTACATCAGTGATTTCTTTACGGCGGTATAAACAATGGTAGTAACGATGTGGTTTACAGTCCCACATGACTATAAAAATTTAGATCCTTTAAGGAAATTGGATCTTTATGAAAACATTTGATCTTTTGAAAATTAAATCTAGCTTTTAACCTAGATAAGTTTTCCGAAATAACCCTTCACCGGTGTTTGTAAATTATTTTTGTGGGTTTGGTGGGTTTCAGATTTGAAAATTTTAGCTCAAAACTTGCGATTTTGTGTCACCCACTTGCTAACCTTGTATTGGGAAAGCAACACGTCCAGTATACTTGCTCCGTATATTACCTTTTGGTAAACTACTGTCCGGTTGTAAAGGAAAGCGTTGAACAAGCAATTATTAAGGCAATGTCCCCTGACATGCTTTTAATTATGGTCTATAACGTGTCGGACGCAATTACTATCCTTGGTAGGAGCAATAGTAAAGCTCACCCTTATAATTTTTTGGTCTGGCACAAGGTCCTGTCTTTGACCATGCTATGCAACCACCGTTCTTACGGTTGACACCCGATTTGGTTCAGGTGACCTAATGAATTCCAGGTGAATTCCTAGGATTTTACTTTCAATGGTAATGAACGCATTGAAAATGGGTTTTCAGAAAACAAATTGGTTTGTAATTTTGATCAAAATATTTTCTCGTTCAAGCTCGAGTTTAGATATCATTGAATTCCATGAGTTTGTAATTCTCAATCTTTAAGGTCAATCTCTAGGATTGAGTAATATCAGTCTTAATAGATGATTTTTGATCTTTAAAGAGATTATCCTTTCTAGGGATCTGATTCATTAGTCTTATCCAGCTAATTTGCACGGCGTCCTCCCCATTTTACAAGACAGATCCTCTCATGGTTAGGATAAATCTGACCATTTGGCGACCCTGTTTGATGCTGAGGTCCGTAGATTTCCTGCTGATTTTAGAGATGACTTTTCTAGATTTTTCATCAACCTACAGCTGGTCTGGACGACAACTTCATGACCAAAATCAAGAAGCGCGTTTCTTTTTCAGAAGACTTTACTTCCTTTTAATGATGGAATTGATTCATCGTGTAGATCCATCTTTCTTACAGTAAATCGGGTAAAACTTTTTAGAAATTGTCCAAAACAAAAGTATCTTCAGTTATTTGTACAAAAATATGTGATATATGTTTTAAATAACTTGGTAATTTTTCCCACACTTGGCTTTTTATTTTCCTTTTTATTGTCCTCTATTCCATTTTAAATGAATTCTAACATTTTGGTTTGTTTCTCAATTTATGTCCTTTCCGAGGTAACAATAATTTCGGTGTTAACACCTAGTTTTATCGTTCATAAATATGTATAAACATGATTTTGAGTTCATTTAATTGAAAATTTTGAAAAATTTTACTAGAATTGGGTAGTCAGTATATAAGACTAGGGCTGTTCTTTATTATCAGAGAGCACTAGATTCTAATACAACTACTGCGTTACTAGTATTTTTAATGGTAACCAAGTGTTTAAATCAAAAAAAAAATTTAAAATCCGAAAGAATTTAACCCCTTCCCACACTTAAGATCTTGCAATGCCCTCATTTGCAAGAAATCAGTAACAATTTAAATTATTGAGGGTGATTAGCGTAGAAAAATAATTAAATTTTACCAAAGTTTTCAAACATATTGGCGTTTGTTTGCTGAATGATAAATGGTGCACATCATTTGTTCATTCCGTCTTGTTGTTTCATCACATTTGTTTTTCGTTTTGTCGTCAAAAGTACTAGCTTTTGCTGAACTTAATGCCAGTCTTTGAAAATGCGCTGTTTTACCCTGTTTTGTACAATCGACAATATACATACATACAAATATAAACATGCATGGAAATTTGAAATGGGACTTAATATCCCACTTTCAAATCCTAAATGTGAAATATTAGTACACAATAATAATAAAAATGATAAAAATTACATAAATATATCCAATAATATAAGTTTAAACATGAGAAAGTAGAAAGATAAAAACATAAAAATTATAAAAATAACCAATGGAACTAAATCAGTCTGGATAGGGGTTCCAGTTCATCTCGTCAGGTGGGTTCCATTATTGGTTATAGGTGTCCTGATAGGCTTGGTTATAGTCATACCGGTTAAAGGGTGGTCGAATGTCGGGGTTGTGTGGCGGAAAATGAGCAGGTCGAGTAGGTACGTAGTTATTTGGTACCTGATATGATAGTTGGCTCATGATTTGGTGCTGATGAACTAACCAGCTATCGTGTTGGCGTCGCCTATAATCCTCGTATACTCGCTCAGAGTTCCACTGCTCATACATACTATGTCTGGCCGCGTTCGTCATTGATTCCTCATCTATACGAACGTGGACGTCAAGAATAGCATCTCGAAAGACATCCCTAATGTCTTCCGCTTCCTCCATTTCCTCGTCTGAGCCTCTCTCTACCTGAGGATGATTACCTTCACAGGGCAATGCCTAGTTGCGTCTACTTTTCAATACCTTAGCACCCACATAAACCCGCAATCCTATGGTCTCATCCTATTCTCTACAAAACTGTAATGGACCCCATTGGTTCCTATCAACACCTAAATACTCTCCAATGAGAGTAACAAAAATACCTCCTCCTATTATACTCCCGTCCTGCATTCCTTCTACCATTTTAGATAAATAAAAACCAACACAGTAAGGGATATTAACAAAGCTCCTCGAGTCTCGAATACACTTTAGGTAAAATAAATCATGTAAGGTCATTTTCTCCTTATTGTGACCTCTCTGTGTAATCGAGTTAGCCAAAAATCTATGAATCACATGAAGCTCGGCTTTGTTAATATGTAAGTAGGAGTGTTTTCCTCCTAGTGTAAAAATATTATAGTTCGACATACGCCTCCAAACGGCGTCAGCGTCAAAGTTCCTATCTACCCTTTCACCACGATAAATCAAACTCATACAATCGGGTAGTAGCAATTCACTAGGAGTGTAAATCTGTAATGCCCTGGCCATGTCCATCATGGACATTCTGTACATCCTACCGCCAAGGATAAATCTAAGAAAACTTCTATCATCTAACCTATCTACATTTACATTTAACACTATAGTACTCATCAATTCAACACACCATTCCTTATATACAGGTCTACGAATGGAGAAAAGACATTCCCAATCTGTAAAAGAAGAACTGCCATACCTTTGTACCAAATGCTGTCTAACACGGTCAGCTAGATGGACCGTTTCCAAAGGATTCCAATCAATTACCCTCGGCACCTCTACATCTTTTGTTACCAATTTAAATTTATTACTTTGATATGCCGGGTAATCTCTCCATCGTCTATCGAATCTCAGATTAGGATGTAACGTGTGTTCCGAAATTGTTGGGTATTCGACAGGCGGATGCGGGGGAAATACTGTGAATTCATTAGGTAACTGTAGCGGATCATAATAAGGTACGTGCTGATCAGGCTGATGTTGTGGTTCCTGTTGTGGTTGTTGTTCAGGTTCATATTGCATTTCTGGTTCTGGTTCTGGAGCTGGAGCAGGTTGTCTAGATGATGATGATCCTGAACCTCCAGTATCAGCTTTCTGCAAAACACATTAAACATAAAATTTGTACATCCAAATATGCATTAGTGTTAGCAAAATAACAATTTAAAACAATCACAATAACATGTTAAATCAAAATTAAACTTATACACATTTTCACAATTTTTCACAATTCTACACTTTTTCAAATAAGCACATATGAAAATGTATACAAAGTTCATAAGCATTTAACTCAAATAACATGTCAAAATAGTCATTACTAATAATTAAACAAGTCTCAAATGGCAAATATATCAAATTAATCAAGTTCATGAATTTTGTACCTAAAAAGTCCTCTTTAATCTTTAAAAATCATGTTTAGGATCAATGTTTGGATCATTTAACTACCTAAACATGTTACACTACTCAATTTAGCAATAATTCATGACAAAAATCAGCCATAACCTGTTTATATCAAAAAGCCCCAAATTGCTCAAGAACACAAACCCTAGATTTCTAAAAATTTTGAAGTTTTTGGCTTCAAATCATGTTAAATAGCATCAATCTAGGTTATACATGCATAAAATACTAACAATTTATCACTAATTACACTAGAAATTAACAAAATTGCATTAGGTAAAATATTGGTAATTATCACAAAAAGTAGGAATTTATAGAGTTTAGGGGTGTAATTTTTACCTTTTTACTGAAGAATGCGAATCTAGGCATGATTAGAGCAAGAAATTTGACGAATTACGGTGAATTTTGGTGAAATTCGGAGAGAATTTGAGTGTATTTTCGTATGTGTTTGTGTGTTGTGGTGTTGAAGAACAGCTCGCTGCCCTTTTGTGTCTGGCCTGATTTCCAGCCTCATGCGATCGCATGAGGTTGGAGTGTAAACCCCATGCGATCGCATGGGGTGCCGGCTACAGTGTTTTGACCTTTTTTTTATATATAAAACCTTACACTTTATAAAACATAAAATTAATAAAATTTTAAAAATTTGTTTCTTTTTAGGATGAGGGCTTTTCCGATCGATGTCCTAGTCTGTCCCTCGACAAAAATTTTAAAATTTGTCATTTTTAAGCGCGGTTTTAAAAGCAAAAATTTTTGGGTTTTTTTTAATGTTTTTGGCATACTTTAATTCAATAAGATTAAAAATAATGATAATAAAAGTTCTCGTCCCTCCCTCGGGTAAAGCAATTTCGGTTCAACGACCTAGTCTTCAACTTACGACGAATTTTAAAAATCATATTTTTAACTTAGCGAAATAAAGTAAATTTTTGTTTTTAAATTAACACCAAACTTAAATTTAAAATGCATAAAATTGAAAATTCATATTAATAATTAAAAATTCACACCAAACTTATATTATATTTTTATTTTTATACATACAAACTTATATTAAAAATATTAATTTTTCAAATATTTACAATTTTAAATATATATTAATTTTAACAAGTTTACAATATTATTTTAATATTAAATTTAAAAATAAAATAAAAATAAAATTAAAAATCTTTTTGGCTTTTATCCCACTTTAATCAATCAAATATTATCAAAAATATGCGCCCCTCTTTTCGGTAAAGTAATTTTGGTTCAATAACCTAATTTAACTCATGACGAATTTTTGAAATATTTTGGGTTGATTGATTAAAGATATGTATACCTTAAGAATAAACGTTAAATTTCGCAGTGATGTAATAAATTTTTGAATGATAACAATAATTTCGATCGCAAGACTTAATTTTATCGAATACCAATTTAATACTTTATAGCGAACAAATTAGCGTTTATTATCAAAAGGTTAAAAATTAAAATAAAAAATGAAAACTGTACAAACTTACCTGTGAAATAGATTTCTTAGTGATATGCTCTAGCCCACTCATAAGATAGTCGGACTAATTGGTATTCCATGGCTACATAGGCGTAACCTCAAGCATTTAACGTTTTTTCTTCTAAACATATGAACGGTCCATCTATGCATAAAGTAACAAATTCGGTATTGGAATATGTCTGATTATTTGAACATTTACCTTCGTGTGACCATTTTCCGCATTTGTGACATCTTTCAAGGTGTCGTGCTCTTCTTTTCGCTGCGAATTTTGATTTTCCTTTACCAAATTGTAACTTATTATCTTCGTATCTGGATTCTTTTCTTACTCCGTCCAATTTTTCTCTGATTACTGATACCAGTTCACTCGGAAGTATGTCATTATTACGTTTAGTGATCAAAGCGTGTAGCATTAGACCATGGTTTAGTTCACAGGAAGTCTTCATTTCGTAAAAACCTAAAAAAAATAAAAATTCAGAATGGGAGGAGAAGACTAGTTCTTTAGGGTCTGCTAGGGAAAGACCATTCGGGTTCCATTTTCGAGAACTACACGAAAATAGAAAATCTAACTCTAACAGAAATACATATTATCCTTTAAAGACTTGATTCTCCCCACACTTAGTTAGCCGTGGTGTCGAAATTGTGATTAACTTCGTTGTCAACTTCCATCGGACTATCTATGTAATGTTTAACTCTGTGACCATTAACCTTAAATTCAATTCCATTTGAATTTATTAATTCTATTGTTTCGTACGGGAAAACTCTTTTGACTATGAATGGTCCAGACCATCTTGATTTCAATTTTTCAGGAAATAGCTTGAATCGTGAATTGAAAAGAAGAACTCTGTCACCTTCTTTAAATTCTTTTGAACTTCTGATTCTTTTATCATGCCATTTCTTCGTTTTTTCCTTATAGATTAACGAATTTTCGTATGCTTCATGTCTTAATTCTTCTAATTCGTTTAATTGACTTAACCGTAGACGTCCAGCTTCATGTAAATCAAGATTACATGTCTTCAAAGCCCAAAATGCTTTGTGTTCAATTTCTACTGGAAGATGACATGCTTTTCCGTAAACGAGTTTAAAAGGTGTGGTTCCAATTGGAGTTTTGTAGGCTGTTCTAAAAGCCCAGAGTGCATCCTCCAATTTAATGGACCATTCCTTCGGATTTGATCCTACGGTTTTCTCTAGAATACATTTAAAGCTCGATTGGTATTTTCAACTTGTCCACTTGTTTGTGGATGATAAGCAGTGGAGATTTTATGAGTTACTCCATATCTTTTAAGAACTTTCTCAAGTTGATTATTATAGAAATGAGTTCCCCGATCACTTATTAAAGCTTTCGGTGTTCCAAACTTTGCAAAAAGACGTTTTAAAAAGTTGACTACAACTCGTGCATTGTTAGTTGGGAGAGCCTGTGCTTCCGCCCATTTAGATACATAATCAATGGCAACGAGAATATGTAGATTATTATGAGATTTTGGAAATGGACCCATAAAGTCAATACCCCAGATGTCAAATACTTCACATACTTGAATGACATTTTGTGGTATTTCATCACGTTGACTTATTTTTCCGGCCATTTGACAAGCATCACAGGATTTGCAAAGAAGGTGTGCGTCTTTGTAAATTGTAGGCCAATAGAATCCAGCATCATAAACTTTTCTTGCTGTTAGTTGAGGCCCATAATGCCCTCCTGTTGGTCATGTGTGATAATGGTTTAAGATTTTACTAGCTTCTTTCCCAAATACACATCGGCGTATTATTCCATCGGGACAACTTTTAAACAAATGTGGATCTTCCCAGAAATAGTGTTTTATATCACTAAAGAATTTCTTTCGTTTTTGGTACGGCAATCCTTTTTCAAGGAATCCACATACTAAATAGTTTGCATAGTCTGCAAACCATGGAATTTCATTATAATCTATCTCCAATAGATATTCATCAGGAAAGTTGTCTTGTATGGCCGATTCATTTAGAACTTCTAATTCGGGAGTTTCAAGACAAGAAAGATGATCAGCGGCGAGATTTTCTGCTCCTCTTTTATCTCGGATTTCAATATCGAACTCTTGTAAGAGTAAGATCTAACGGATTAATCTTGGTTTAGCATCTTGTTTCGAAAATAGGTATCTAAGAGCAGAATGGTCAGTATAGACCACCGTTTTAGCTAGAACGAGATATGAACGAAATTTGTCAAAAGCAAAGACAATAGCAAGGAGTTTTTTTTAGTAGTTGTGTAATTTGTTTGTGCTCCTTGTAACGTCTTACTAGCATAATAAATAGGTTGAAATCGTTTTTCAATCCTTTGTCCTAAAACGGCTCCCATTGCAAAATCACTTGCATCGCACATTAGTTCAAATGGTAGATTCCAATTTGGTGTTATCATGATCGGCGCATTAGTGAGTTTTTCTTTAAGAATATTAAAAGATTTGATGCATTCATCTGAAAAGATAAATGGAGCATCCTTTTCTAGGAGTTTATTCATAGGAGTGGCAATTTTAGAGAAATCTTTTATGAAACATCGGTAAAAACCGGCATGCCCTAGAAAACTCCTAACTCCTCTAACATTGGTGGGATGTGGAAGTTTAGCAATTATATCTACTTTAGCTCTATCCACTTCAATTCCTTCCTTTGAAATTTTATGACCAAGAACGATGCCTTCTTTAACCATGAAATGGCATTTCTCCCAATTAAGTACTAGATTTGATTGTTCGCATCTAATAAGCATTCGTTCAAGATTAACTAAACATGATTCAAAAGTATCACTGAAGACTGAAAAGTCATCCATGAAAACTTCCATACATTCTTCTATCATGTCGTGAAAAATCGCCATCATGCACCTTTGAAAGGTTGCAGGGGCGTTGCAAAGTCCAAATGGCATGCGTTTGTAAGCAAAAGTACCATAAGGGCACGTGAATGTGGTTTTCTCTTGGTCTTCGGGTGCTATTAGAATTTGAAAGTATCCGGAAAAACCATCAAGAAAACAATAGTAACTATTTCCGGCTAATCTTTCCAACATTTGATCAATGAAAGGTAAGGGAAAGTGATCTTTTCTGGTGGCGTCATTTAATTTTCTATAATCAATACATACACGCCATCCTGTTACAGTCCTAGTCAGAATAAGCTCATTTTTCTCATTTGTGATGACAGTCATGCCACCCTTCTTATGCACGCATTGAACTGGGCTTACCCATGAACTATCAGAGATTGGATAAATTAAACCTGCATCAAGCAGTTTAATAATTTCTTTTTTAACAACATCTTGCATATTAGGATTTGGTCTTCGTTGGCGTTGCACATACGTTTTATGACCTTCTTCCATAAGGATTTTATGTGTGCAATACGAAGGAATTATTCCTTTAATATCATGAATCTTCCATGCAATAGCTGGTTTATGAGCTTTTAGCACAGAAATGAGTTGAGATTTTTCATTTTTAGTAAGAGAAGACGATATTATTACAGGTAATTCAGATTCACCATGTAAATAAGCGTATTCCAAATGGTTTGGAAGTGGCTTTAACTCTAATGTCGGTGGTTCTTCTATCGATGATTTATATCGATATCTGTCTTCCTCTTTTAGCATTTGAATTTCTTCTGTTGTTGGTTCGTATCCATTAGCCATAAGTGTAGCTAACATTTCAGTTTCATCAATTGGTTCAGTACCTTCTCCTAAAGAACATTCTCCTGTTCCTTGTAATTCTGGAAATTCTTCTAACAATTCTGCATGTGATTCTATAGTTTGAATATAGTAACATGTATCATCTGCAGATTGCGGTTGTTGCATTGCTCTATCAACTGAAAAGGTAACACTCTCTTCCTCTATACTTAGGGTCAGTTTCTTACCGAACACGTCTATCATTGCTTTAGCCGTGTTTAAAAATGGTCTTCCTAATATGAGAGGAACTTGAGAATCTTCTTCCATGTCCAGAACAACAAAATCTACTGGAAATACTAAAGTACCAACTTTAACTAGCATGTTTTCCATTATCCCTCTAGGATATTTTACTGATCTATCAGCTAGTTGTATACTTATTCGTGTTGGTTTCAATTCTCCAAGGTCTATTTTAGCGTATAGTGAATACGGCATTAAATTTATACTAGCACCTAAGTCTGCCAATGCTTCTATTGAACTAAGACTACCCAGAAAACATGGAATTGTGAAACTTCCTGGATCAGATAATTTTTCTGGTATCTTATTCAACAGCACTGCTGAATAATTAGCATTCATAGTAACAGCAGAGAGTTCTTCCATTTTCTTTCTATTTGTGATTAGATCTTTCAGAAATTTAGCATATCTAGGCATTCCTGAAATCACATCAATGAAAGGAAGATTTACATTTATCTGTTTAAACATATCCAAGAATTTGGATTGCTCGGCTTCAAGTCTCTCTTTTTTCATTTTACTCGGGTAAGGAAGTGGTGGTTGGTATGGTTTAACATAAGGTTTAGCTTTAACTGTGCTATCTTCATTAACCTTTTCAACTACCGGTTCTTTTTCCTTATCTTGTTCAGGCTGTGGTTCTTGTGGAGTAGGAATAGCTTCATTAGAAATTACAGGTATTTCAGGTGGTTTAAGTGTAATACCACTTCTTGTGGTAATGGCTTTAGCTGTTTCATTCCGGGGGTTAGCATTTGTATCACTAGGTAGACTTCCTGGTTTTCTTTCACCTATTAACCTTGCTAGGTTGCTCACTTCTTGTTCCAGATTTTGAATAGAAGCTTGTTGATTTCTAAATGCTTGAGCATTTTGTTCATTCGTTTGTTTCTGAGATGTGAAAAACTGTGTTTGAGATTCAACTAGCTTCGTCATCATATCTTCTAAATTCGGCTTTTTATCATAGGTTTGTGGTGGTTTGTTTTGAAAATTAGGTCTTTGCTGATTGTAAGTATTGTTGGATACTTGTTGATTGTTAGGACCTTGTTGGTTGTTGTATGGAACATTGCGATTATAATTCTGGTTTTGATTGTAAATCAGTCTTGGCGGTTGATAATTATTCTGATAATTATTTCCAGGCCTTTGGTTTAGATATGAAACATTCTCTCTTTGTTCCACTGTTAGTTCAATACTGAGACAATCTTTTGTCAAATGTGGTCCTCCACACTGCTCACAACTAATTTGTATTGAGTGAATATCTTTGGTCATCTTTTCCATTCGTCTCTCGACAGCATCTATCTTTGCAGAAATGGAATCTAAGTCATGGCTAGAATCGGCTCTAGCTGCTTTAGATGATCTAACGATATCTTTTTCTTGGTGCCACTCATGTGAGTGGGAAGCAGTGTTATCAATAATTTTGTAAGCATCAGTTTCTATTTTCTTCATAATGGAACCACCAGCTGCTATGTCTATGTCTTTCCTTGTAGTGATGTCGCATCCTTGGTAGAATATTTGTACTATTTCATAGGTGTCTAAACCATGTTGCGGACATCCTCTCAATAACTTTCCAAATCTGGTCCATGCCTCAAATAGAGTTTCATTTGGCTTCTGTGTGAATGTAACAATTTCTCCTTGAAGTCTTACGGCTTTAGATGCCAGAAAGAATTGTTTAAGAAATTTTTCAACTAAAACGTCCCATGTATCAATCGCCCCTTCAGGTAACGATTCCAACCAATCTTTGGCTTCTCCCTTTAAAGTCCAGGGAAATAACATGAGATATATCTGTTCATCCTCAACTTCACTTATTTTAAATAGAGTGCAGATCCTATTAATGGTACGAAGATGTTTATTTGGATCTTCCTTCGGCGCACCACTAAATTGGCATTGATTAGTCACCATGTGTAGGATTTGTCCTTTGATTTCATAATCTGGCGCATTAATGTCAGGTTGAGTAATTGCGTGACCTTGGCCAGTGTGTTTAGCTCTCATTCGGTCTTCCATACTTAGAGGTTCCAAATTTTCCATGATTGAATTTGTTGAATCTGAATCACTAGAGGATTCTGATTTAATGGTTCGTTCCTCAACAATCTCTGTTTGAATGATTGGTGGTTCCGGAGGAAAGATTAATGGTTCAGGATCTATGAATTGTCCCTGAATATTCTCCGGATTCTCAATTGTGAGGTCGGGTTCAAAAAATGGATTATCGGAAATTTGAATTGGAGTACTTGGTCGACTGGATGACGATTCTAAAGAAAAATCAACGGCGACAATATTTGCTAGATGTCTTGATCGAGTTACAGGTGGTGAACGTACAAAAGGTGGTGAACGTTTTGCTCGGTGCATTCACTGAATATCTTATTATTTTTTAAAAAGGAAGAAAAATTATATAAGTTATCAAATTAATAGACTTTTCTGATTTTGCCCACGTTTCGAATAGCCAAAAGATGCAGCAGAGGGGCAGGATTCGTTTGGTCTCAATATAATTGAGTACTGTTTGGCTCCAATAACCCGGTCCACGTACAAATCCAACTATTACTACGAACCAGAAAATTTTGATGTCTAACAATTTAACCGCTTAAAATAATTTTTCGTAATTTAAAGAAATTTAGAGAAGAAGTAGAAAATTCTATGTCCTAAAAACTAGAATGGCGAGAAATAAGAAAGAAAAAGAGCGCGTCGGTATTAAAATTGGAGAAATAAGAAGAAAAAAAAGAGTGACTTATAAAACTTTAAAACACTCGACTAACCCAACCTTATTATTATCACTAACTTAAAATTAAAATTGCAAATTGAAATTACTAATTGGAGTGATAATTGATACATAGGTAAAAGGCGTCGAAAAATAAAAATAAGAAAGTAGCGCGTTGAAACTTAAAAAGGAACTAAAAACTAAGAATTAAAAGTTGCGTCTAAAAAAAAATTAAAGCTTACAAGTAAAACTATATCCCAAATGGCAATAACTTAAAAAGGTACTAAAATTTTAAAAACGGTGTCGCAAAATTCTAAAGCACCTAGATCTTAGTCTAAAGAAAAAGCACTTAAGGGATTTTACGGCAAAGCCTAAAAATCTAGAAGTAAAAAAAAAATAACTATGGCAAAAACTATGTTTAAAACTAAGTACAAGCGAAAAACACAAATATTACGCTAAAACAATTAAAAAGATACAAAATATAAAAATATACTAAAAGTTGTAAAAATTACAATTTTTATAAAAATATTATTTTTATATTATTTATTTTATAAAAGTATTAATTTTGTAATTTATTTAAACTAATTAAACTAAATATACAAAATAATAAAATTAAAACTAAATATTATAAAAATATAACCCTAATTAGGGTTTAATTAAATAATAATAATAATTACTCCGTATTTAATGCTGTTTAGGGTTTTACTGTGGCGTGTCAGGTGCCTTCATGCGATCGCATGAAGTTATGCCTTCGGGCTCATGCGATCGCATGAGATTTGATTTTGGGCCAGGTTACAGGCTGCTACAGTACCAGGCCGAGAGTTTTAATATTTTTTTCTGTTTTACTGAATTATATTTATAATATATTTATATAAATTAAATAAAACTTATATTTTTACAAATTAAAAATAGAAATAAAGAAACTTTATAAAACTTAAATATTTAACAAACTCTTAAAAATAATTTTTGTTTTTTCTTTTTATATTTTTGGTTTTAAAACGTATTTTTACAAAAGCGTATTTTTTATAAAAGTAACTAAAAATAAAAATCTTTTTTTTATTTTATATATTAGCGTTGCGCTTCCGGCGTTTTAGCAGAATTGTTCCCCGGCAGCGGCGCCAAAAATTCTTGGCGTTATGCGAGGTGTATATGAAATAGCTTATATTTTACAACGAAATACTATTAAATACGATACAATTTTACACAAGATATTTATTTATTTATAGAATGGATATACTTAAACCTTGCTACAACACTTATAGGCAGTGTACCTAATCGTACAGTAGTGTAGTTTTTAGTAAGTCCGGTTCGTTCCACAGAGAAATCTTTTAAACAAAGCTTAACGCTATATTAGTTTTATTTTATAAAAATACAAATATATATAAGTAATATTATTATTATAAAAAGGGGGTTTTTTACCGTTTAATGACCGGTTTGTCGATTTTTAAAACTTTAGTCGCAGTTAAAACCTAATGTAAAATATTAAAAATAAATACAACTTAATTTAAAGCGTAAAGTAAATAACGATAATGAAATTGCGATAAATAAAATTGCAATAAAATAAACTTGCAATAATTAAAAAGTATGAAAATTAAAAGTGCAATTAAATACAATGACAATAAATAAAAGTGCAATTAAATATGAAAATAAAGGAATTGTGCTTATTTAAACTTCCGTAATCATGATGTTTGACGTGTTGATTTTAGTTTTATGCCCATGGGTTAATTGTCCTTTGTCCTGGATTATTTAATATGTCCGTCTGGTTTTTATCCATAACAGTCCATCAGTCATAAATATAAAGTGCGAGTATCCTCATCAAATTATCCTTATACCCGAAGTCAAATATTCCAACTAATTGGGGACTTAAACTATAACAAGGTCTTAATACTTTGTTTAATAATTACACCAGGATATCGACTGCGTGTAACCCAAGGTTTTAATACTTTGTTATCAATTATGCCAAGTGTCCTTGTACATAATTTCACCCCTGTTTTAATAATTCTAGTGACTATTAATCCATTCCCGTGTCCGGTTAAATGAACGATTATTCGTACATATAAATATCCCGCCCATCGTGTCCGATCGAGTGTATATGGTTATTTATAGGTACATCCAATTGTAAATCTTTATATTAAAATTAACAAACTATCATTTAGTTAAACAAATATAAAGCCCATTAATAGCCCATAGTCTAATTTTCACCAGTGTCGTTCTTTTGTCCAAACTCCAATTATGGTACAAAGCCCAATTACCCAATTTTAGTATTTAGCCCAACATCATGATTACTTCGTTTTAAATAAGCATAATAATAATTTAGCTACGAGACATTAATGTAGAAAGGTTGAACATAACTTACAATGATTAAAAATAGCGTAGCGTTACAAGGACAGAATTTCGACTTACACCCTTACAATATGCGCTAATATACCCTTATTATTAGAATTAAAATTAAAATTATAACATATATATATATAATACGTTGATGAATGAAGAAGGAAAAAGATGTGTTTTATGGTGCACCAAAGCTCGAAATTTATAGGCATGTGAGCTGAAAAAGGGGCTCATGCGATTGCATGATCTTTGCCCTTCAAGGCCATGCGATCGCATGGCCAGCTGGGGAAGCTCACATGTGTTTGTTTCTTCTGTCGACGGCTTATAAATAATAATATAATATATAAATAATTATAAGAATTATTTAAATATTATATTTAATTTATGTGCATAGTTGACTTGTAATTTTTAGTCCGTTGCGTCGAGCGTTGAGAGTTGACTCTGGTCCCGGTTCCGGATTTTCGAACGTCCTTGTGTACAATTTAATATCTTGTACTTTGCGTTTCGAATCTTGTACTCTTGTAATTTTGAGACGTTTCTTATCAATAATTGGAACCTCTTTGATTGTACTTTGTACTTTTGAGCTTTTTTGGTCGTTTGCGTCTTCAATTCGTCGAATCTGTCTTTTGTCTTCACCTTTTATTATTTAAACGAATATCACTTGTAAATAGAACAATTGCAACTAAAAGCTTGTCTTTCTTGAGGGATAATGCTATGAAATATATGTTCGTTTTTAGCATTATCAAGGGCGTTTCGGATCGTTGTCCTAGTCCGTCCCTCGATAAAATTTTAAAAATTTGTCATTTTAAAGCGTTGTTTTAAAAGCAAAGATTTTTGGATTTTTTAATGTTTTTAGCATACTTTAATTCAATAAGATTAAAAATAATGATAATAAAATTTCTCGTCCCTCCCTTGGGTAGAGCAATTTCGGTTCAACGACCTAGTTTTCAACTCACGTCGAATTTTTAGAAATCACATTTTTAACTTAATGAAATAAAGTAAATTTTTGTTTTTAAATTCACACCAAACTTAAATTTAAAATGCATAAAATTAAAAATTCATATTATTAAAATTAAAAATTCACACCAAATTTATATTATATTTTTATTTTTATACATACAAACTTATATTAAAAATATTAATTTTTCAAATATTTACAAACTTAAATATATTGATTTTAAAAAGTTTATAATATTAATTTAATATTTATATATTAACAAGGTAAAAAAAAAAATCTTTTTGGTATTTTATCACACTTTAATCAATCAAATATTATCAAAAATATACGCCCCTCTTTTTGGTAAAGTAATTTCGGTTCCATAACCTAGTTTTACTCCTGACGAATTTTTGAAATATTTTGGGTTGATTGATTAAAGATATTTATACCTTAAGAATAAACGGTAAATTTCGCAGTGATGTAATAAATTTTTGTATGATATCAATAATTTCGGTTACGCATACCTAATTTTATTGAATACCAATTTAATACTTTATAGCGAACGATTCAGGGTTTATTATCAAAAGGTTAAAAGCAATAAATAAAAAAATAAAAATTGTACATACTTACCTGTGAGATAGAATTCTTAGAGACCTGCTTTAGCCGACTCATAAGAGAGTCGTGTAATTTGGTTCTCCATAGCTATGTAAGCGTAACCTCGATTCTTCAATATCTTTTCTTCTAAACATATGAACGGTCCTTCTCTGCATAGAGTAACAAATTCGGTATTTGAATATGTTTGATTATTTGAATATTTACCTTCGTGTGACCATTTTCCGCATTTATAACATCTTTCAAGGTGTCGTGCTCTTCTTTTTGTTGCGGATTTTGATTTGCCTTTACCAAAATGTATCTTATGATGATCTTTCCTGAGTTCTTTTCTTAATCCGTCCATTTTGCTTTTTATGAATGATACCAATTCACTCGGAAGGGTGTCATTATTACGTTTAGTAATCATAGCATGTAGCATTAGACCATGGTTCAGATCAAAGGAATTCTTCATCTCGTAAAACCTAAAAAAAATAAAAATTCAGAATGGGGGGAGAAGACTAGTTCTTTAGGGTCTGCTAGGGAAAGACCATTCGGATTCCATTCTCGGAACTACACGAAAATAGAATATCTAACACTAACAGAAATATATATCACCCTAAAAAGATTCGAACCTTCCCACACTTAGTTAGATGTGGTGTCGAAATTGTGATTAACTTCATCTTCAACTTCCATTGGATTATCTATGTAATGTTTAACTCTGTGACCATTAACTTTAAATTCAACTCCATTTGAATTTAGTAACTCTATTGTTCCGTACGGGAAAACTCTTTTGACTATGAATGGTCCAGACCATCTTGATTTCAATTTTCCAGGAAATAGCTTGAATCGTGAATTGAAAAGAAGAACTCTGTCTCATTCCTTAAATTCTTTTAAACTTCTGATTCTTTTATCATGCCATTTCTTCGTTCTTTCCTTATAGATTAATGAATTTTCGTATGCTTCATGTCTTAATTCTTCTAATTCATTTAGTTGACTTAACCGTAGACGTCCGGCTTCATGTAAATCAAGATTACATGTCTTCAAAGCCCAAAATGCTTTGTGTTCAATTTCTACTGGAAGGTGACATGCTTTTCCGTAAACGAGTCTAAAAGGTGTGGTTCCAATTGGAGTTTTGTAGGCTGTTCTAAAAGCCCAGAGTGCATCCTCCAATTTCATGGACCATTCCTTCGGATTTGATCCTACGGTTTTCTCTAGAATACGTTTTAATGCTCGGTTGGTATTTTCAACTTGTCCACTTGTCTGTGGATGATAAGCAGTGGAGATTTTATGCGTTACTCCATATCTTTTGAGAACTTTCTCAAGTTGATTATTACAAAAATGAGTACCCCGATCACTTATTAAAGCTTTCGGTGTTCCGAACCTTGCAAAAAGACGTTTTAAGAAGTTGACTACAACTCGTGCATCGTTAGTCGGGAGAGCTTGTGCTTCCGCCCATTTAGATACATAATCAATGGCAACGAGAATGTAGAGATTATTATGAGATTTTGAAAATGGACCCATAGAGTCAATACCCCAAACGTCAAATACTTCACATACTTGAATGACATTTTGTGGCATTTCATCACGTTGACTTATTTTTTCGGCCCTTTGACAAGCATCACAGGATTTGCAAAGAAGGTGTGCGTCTTTGAAAATTGTAGGCCAATAGAATCCAGCATCGTAGACTTTTCTTACTGTGAGTTGAGGCCCATAATGCCCTCCTGTTGGTCCTGTGTGACAATGGTTTAAGATTTGACTGGCTTCATCCCCGAATACACATCGGCGTATTATTCTATCGGGACAACTTTTAAAGAAATGTGGATCTTCCCAGAAATAGTGTTTTATATCACTAAAGAATTTCTTTCGTTTTTGGTAAGACAACCCTTTTTCAAGGAATCTACATACTAAGTAGTTTGCATAGTCTGCAAACTATGGAATTTCACTATAATCTATCTTCAATAGATATTCATCAGGAAAGTTATCTTGTATGGTCGATTCATTTAGAACTTTTAATTCAGGATTTTCAAGACGAGAAATATGATCAGCGGAGAGATTTTCTGCTCCCTTTTTGTCTCGGATTTCAATATCGAACTCTTGTAAGAGTAATATCCAACGGATTAATTAGCATCTTGTTTTGAAAATAGGTATCTAAGAGCAGAATGGTCGATATAGACCACCGTTTTAGCTAGAACGAGATATGAACGAAATTTGTCAAAAGCAAAGACAATAGCAAGGAGTTCTTTTTCAGTAGTTGTGTAATTTGTTTGTGCTCCTTGTAACATCTTACTAGCATAATAAATAGGTTGAAATCGTTTTTCAATCCTTTGTCCTAAAACGGCTCCCATTGCAAAATCACTTGCATCGCACATAAGTTCAAACGGTAGATTCCAATTTGTAGTTATCATGATCGGCGCATTAGTGAGTTTTTCTTTAAGAATATTAAAAGATTTGATGCATTCATCGGAAAAGATGAATGGAGCATCCTATTCTAGGAGTTTATTCATAGGAGTGGCAATTTTAGAAAAATCTTTTATGAAACGTCGGTAAAAACCGGCATGCCCTAGAAAACTCCTAACTCCTCTAACATTGGTGGGATGTGGAAGTTTAGCAATTACATCTACTTTAGCTCTATCCACTTCAATTCCTTCCTTTGAAATTTTATGACCAAGAACGATGCCTTCTTTAACCATGAAATGGCATTTCTCCCAATTAAGTACTAGATTTGATTTTTCACATTTAATAAGCATTCGTTCAAGATTAACTAGACATGATTCAAGATTAACTAGAAGTCTTCCACTGTTTGTGATGTGCGTAGAGGTGTATACGAAATAGCTTATATTTTACTAGGATATACTATTAAATACGATACAATTTTACACAAGTTATTTAATTATTTATAGATTGGAAATACCTAAACCTTGCGACAACACTTATAGGCAGTGTACCTAATGGTACAGTAGTGTAGTTTTTAGTAAGTCCGGTTCGTTCCACAGGGAGCTAGCCAAGTTTAACGCTATATTTTTAAAACTATATTTGTAAATATATAAATATATATAAATATAAGTAGTATTATTATTATAAAAGGGGGATTTTACAGTTTAATGACCGGTTTGTCGATTTTAAAACTTTAGTCGTAGTTAAAACCTAATGTAAAATATTAAAAATAAAACTTAATTTAAAGCGTAAAGTAAATGACAATAATTAAAGTGCGATAAATAAAAGTGCGATAAATAAAATGACAATAAATAAAATTTGCGATAATTAAAAAGTACGATAATTAAAAGTGTAATTAAATAAAATGACAGTAAATAAAAGTGCGATAAAATATGAAATAAAGGAATTATGCTTATTTAAACTTCTGTAATCATGATGTTTGACGTGTTGATTTTAGTTTATTACCATGGGTTAATTGTCCTTTGTCCTGGATTATTCAATATGCCCATCTGGTTTTTGTCCATAACAGTCCATCAGTCATAAATATAAAGTGCGAGTGTCCTAGTCAAATTATCCTTATATCCGAAGTCAAATATTCCAACTAATTGGGGACTTAAACTATAATTACACCAATTTTCCTTGTATGTAATTCACCCCTATTTTAATAAGTCCATTAACTATTAATCCATTCCCATGTTCGGTTAAATGAACGATTATTAGTACTTATAAATATCCAGCCCATCGTGTCCGATCGAGTGTATGTGGCTATTTATAGGTACGTCCAATTGTAATTTTTATATTAAATTAACGAACTATCATTCAATTAAACAAATATAAAGATCATTAATAGCCCATAGTCTAATTTCCACAAGTGTCGTTCTTTTGTCCAAACCCCAATTATGGTACAAAGCCCAATTACCCTGTCTTTAATATTTAGCCCAACATCACGATTACTTCAATTTAAATAAGCATAATAATAACTTAGCTACGAGACAGTAATTTAAAAAGGTTGAACATAACTTACAATGATTAATAATAGCGTAGCGTTACACGGACAGAATTTCGACTTACACACTTACAACATTCGCTAACATACCCTTATTATTATTAAATTAAATTATAATTATAATTATAATATATATATATATATATATATATATATATATATATATTACGTGAGAGATAGAGAGATAGAGAAAAGATGTGTTACATTCGACCAAAAACTGCGAACTTTATAGGACCTAGGCTGGTACTGTTCACCATGCGATCGCATGGCATTTGTGCCTTCTGGCCATGCGATCGCATGGCCTAGGAATCCAGCTCACAATTGTTTGTTTGCTAGATTGCCGACGGTTTTATATATAATATAATATATATATAATTTTAAGAATTAATTATATATTATATTATATTCATGTGCATAGTTGACTTGTAATTTTTAGTCCGTTGCGTCGAGCGTTGAGAGTTGACTCTGGTCCCGGTTCTGGATTTTCTAACGTCCTTTTGTACTATTTAATATCTTGTACTTTGCGTTTTGCGGCTCGTACTCTTATAATTTTGAGACGTTTCTCAACAATAATTTGAACCACTTTGATTGTACTTTGTACTTTTGAGCTTTTTGGTCATTTGCGTCTTCAATTCGTCGAATCTGTCTTTTGTCTTCACCTTTTATTATTTAAACGAATATCACTTGTAAATAGAACAATTGCAACTAAAAGCTTGTCTTTCTTGAGGGATAATGCTATGAAATATATGTTCGTTTTTAGCATTATCAGTTTGCTTTTATGTTAGACAAGATTTGTGCATGGAGTCATACATGCTTTATTCAAGAAAACGTTGCATTCACAAAACCATCATCATGTATTATTGTAAACTATTATTTACGGTGATTGTCTATATGTAGAAATCATCAGATGTCGAAAACCTTGGATTTAAATATTCATTTATGATATACCTTTTTAAAAGAATGCAATGTTTATAAAACGTATCATATAGAGGTCAAATACCTCGTAATGAAATCGATGAATGACGTATTCATCCATATGGATTTGGAGCGATCGTCACACATACTAAAATCAGCCCAAATGCGTCTGAGCATAAAATAAAATTCTGTTGTATTCTGAATTATCACACACCCAGTTTTTAAGGAAATATTGATTTGTTATTAAGTTGAGAGTACCATAAAGGTTATTCACCTGATTAACGAAATCAACAACTGCAAAAACATAAGGTTCTTAGCATTGACTGCCAGCCACCCGTGAAAATCTTCTCTCGGGGATAAGCCCACAACTTCTCTTAGATTTCCACTACCCAAAGTTGCATCATTGTGTTGTTGAAAAGTTGAGCACCCTGCATTTACATATATTATACATTGCAGTTGCCACTTATATTAATAGGAAATAGCAAATAAATTTTTTAAATAGTACAGGTACACAAATGCTAAAAGCATGGAACGAAAGTAATTACAAAATCACAACAAAGATAGTTATTATCAAAATTCTTATAGCATTCAAATGCATCGAAACTGATTGAGGAAGTATGTATATATAACTTACAGTAATCGTCTTCTTCACCACGAACGGTTATACCATTATCAGTTTTTGTGACAAGGCATCTATTTTGTTTCCTAGTTTCCACTTTCCGACTCTAAACTAGATGTTTTTTAAGGATACAAGCGTAACTAACACTATTTAAATGTAATAACTAATATCGATTATTAAGTTCAATGATTGATGGCACTAACTACTTTATAAGCATTTCATCAAACAGTTGGATGGCATATGTGAAACTGAAATTCAAACGGGAAGCTAATTAAAATTTATATACAACAAAGCTATGAAACTTACCATGTTCGACAAATAATTCAGGGGGGCCTCCGATTGAAGTAATAAGGAAAGAACAACACCATTCATTCCGCCATGTTACTACCTAGTTAAGTTCATTAAAATTATTTATATATTTGGAATTAGATGATTCCCCTGTCAGCAAATGATCCATAGTTTCTGCAAATCAAACCATTATAATTTGTAAATGTGTACGAACAGTCAAACAATTATAATTTGTAAATGGATTGGTTGATTGAAAAGCCTATTTTGAACACTTCAATTACAATATGGATATAAATTGTAACCCTATTATTGAATATTAAATCAGAGAGAACTAAAGTACAGATTTTTTAAACGCTATTATCCGCATCAGGTTCTCGATTTTGAATGGACTAGAATCGCTTGATAAATCGCGTGATGAAGATAATCAATTTTGGTACATACGTGATGAATAGCTTGATAAATCGCGTGATGAATCGCGTGAATTTTGAATCTAGGGTTTAATAATAAAATGTATTCTTTTCAATATACAGACTAAAAAAGTACGTATGACGTGTTTTTTTTTAAATATAAAGAAACCCTAATTTGGAACATATACAAATACGGAGTTAAATAATAGTATCATTTTTTAAATTATAAAATAAATACATTTATGACATCACTTAGAGGTCCTAGAATTTTTTCTGTTTATTTTTGATTTTTTCTTAACAAATGAAATAGCCTAATAATGACATCATCATTATAGAGATTTAATAGAAACTATAGATAGATAGATTAGTATTGTTTGTTGAAATACACGTGGGTCCGTGTGATCCATCATCCCAAGCATTACATATCAATATTTTTAAAATAACAAAGAAATACTCTGTTGCAATTAGTGGGCTCACGTTTATAACTTTACCCATCAATTTTCCTACCGTCTTCCTCATCTTACCTGCAATGCTGCAACTCACATTAAATTTTACTAAGGTGCATTTTTTTACCTCTTCATCTCAACCTCGATTATAGTGCCTAACGGCACCTAATTGGAAAATTCGAATTTCCACCACCATTCGCCATTCTCCACCGGTTAACCACCATTCTCATCTGTAATCCTCACCACAATGGGTTTGCTCATATTTTCAAACCTTCCTACCCAAACTCTATTCCTATTAGTCCTGTTTTTCCCAACAATTTCACAACAAACAGAGCTTTAATTTGTTCCGAAAAAATTCGAATCTACCATCTTTCCTTCGGAAATCCACCATCTTCATCGGAGGATTTTCTAAATTCTCAAGCCCAGCCATTATTAACAACGCTTTCAAAGCTTTCGGGTCCATATAGGATATCGCTTGGAAACAGGGGCGAACTTTTGCTTTCGTCAAATTCAATGACGCCATTTCGGCTTCTAAAGCAATCTCAAGTATGAATGGTTCAAACTTGAACGGTAGATCAATCGACATTGGGTTTGCAAAAAACGAGATGGTTATTAGTGAAATCAAAAAAATGACTTTTTCCAACAATTCTGTTAATGTCAATCCAATTATTACTCTAATCGTGGAACAGGAAACCCAAGATCGGATGAAAAGGTCAGCATTGATTATCAATAAAGTACCTATTAAAGCGGTTAAGTTATTTAATTGGTTGAGAAGTCGTAATATCTAAATAATCTCCGTTTCGACATGGGAAGTTTACGGGTATATTTTCGAATGCAAAGACGCTGAAAGCTTTCAACGGATGATTATGGGCCCGATAATGAGTAAATTAGAGTTCTTGAAGGCCCAGCCCATGGACCAACGATATCTCAAGTTTTCTAGATTTACCAGTTTAGAACTAAAAGGCTGCCCGTTTGATTACTCGTTTATCGATTCCATGAACCTGATAACAGGTACGTTTGGTCAAGTGATTCACGTTGATCCAAAGTCTTCCCAATTAAAAAACGCTGAATCATTATTTGTTTTGGTCGAGATCGTTGACCCGGCACCCATTCATTAATATGTCACAGTCAATCTATCAAAAATGCGGACATGTAAAATATGGGTCCAAGAATTCAAAGAAAACATTTTAATCGAAGATATTTCTGATGAAAATATAGATGAATATAATTCTCTTGTTCAAAGTAACTTCTGCTCCGAGCCTTTGTCATGTGAAAAGGGTGATTCTGAAGATTTTAATCTTCATCAGTGTAGTCCTTCGCCAGTCAGATGCACTTCACCAGTCGTCAATAATCAGTTGGGTAACGACATCGAAGAGGGGGAGATAGCCGTTGAAGATGCTAATCTCGAAGATAATGGTTCATGAGAATTTTCAATCAAATTTATCTATAGCTTCTATTAAATCTCTAAAATGATGATGTAATAAATAAATATTTTTTAAGCTTAAAAAAACTTCAAAATAAAATTAAATTTTTTTTAGAGCACTATGATGATGTCATTAATCTTAATTATAATTAATTATAATTATCACAATCTTTTCGGATATAAGCCTCAAGAATTTGAAACTTATATTCTCTCTAGATTATTGTGCATCTCACTTTCTTTTAAGGTACATCGCAAATTCGTAATCGCAATTTCTAAAACCCTAATTAACAAAAATCTTTAATCTTCACTCGCATGTTGAACATTAATCTTCTAAAAGTTAACAACCATAAACCCTCACAGAGCTCTGTTACTAACCATCGACACTTACTGATTTCATCGTATTCGATATGATGAAGATTTTTATTGTAGAATATTTATGAAAATGGTAAGGGAAAGTTGTTGCATCCTTCTCGTGCATCATCATCTCTACTAGAATATTTATGAAAATGGTAAGGGAAAGTTGTTACAGACATGTAGAATATTTTTATTGTAGAATATTTATCTCAAAGACGGTAAACAAATTTCCTTCAGTATTTCTTTATGTAATTTATACTACCTGATCATTCCATCCTTCTCGTGCATCATCATCTCTACCAGAATATCCGTATTCCACATTACAACAACAAGAAGAAAGCTCAACTCAAATCGTCTAATAGCCATGTATCAAATTTAGTTCATCTATGATCAAATAGTTTGGTTACTTCTATTTTGTTTCTTAAACATTGATGTTAAATCACTTTGTTCATTAGCTTACATGTCTGTTACATTGCTCTTGATAAATCATTATTAATTACTTGAAGCATGCAATTTAAATTACTTGGTTAGATTAATTAAGCAATAGTTTCATTCATATAAAAATGTACATATGAATGAATGTTATATGGATTGTAAAATTTTGAATATATTTTTTTTCACTAACTTTTTTTTTAATAAATATTGTATATGTTTTTTTTTTTCGAGTAAACCCGTGATTTCACAAGTCTTTAAACTGGTAGTTAATCTAAACCTGTTAACGAAAATTCTTAAGTTTTTAATTAATAATTAATCAATATCAATAGTGTAATTAATTAATACAATCAATAATAATACTAATAGTTAATACTTTTTAATCTATAGTCTATTCTAATATTTGGCTAAAAGTGTGATGTCATTAAACAATCTTTTCCAAGCTTTGAAAAAAATCAAAATTAAAAAGAAAAAAGTTTAGACACTCTTGATGATGTCATAATACTAATCTATTAAAATAATTAATTAATTAATCTTAATAATATATTAAATATTAAATAAAATAAAACAATAAAGAGTTCAAATTCAAAAGCAGATACATTCAAGACCTGGCCACAACATCACGCTTCAAAAAAGATAATTAAAAAAAAAACTAACAAAAATCAAGCACGCGTGCCTAACAAAATCCAGACGTTCAAAAGATACTCTGTAGCCCTAAAAAACTGGCGACGAAAAGCAGGCCAAATCTTCAACATCCAGACGATTGAATCATCTCTTCAAAAATCGAATTCAAAAATCATATCTTCAATCTCTTTCACATATTGGAATTTAGAAATCATCCCTTCAACTTCTTTCTCTCTATAGAATTCTTCATTTTGTGGTGTAACCCTAACTCCAAAATGATGGTATGCTATTTTAAAATCTGTTATCAAAACATACGCAATTTTTATTAATACTTGATATTAGTTTCATTAGATTTGAATTTTTGAACTGCATGTTATGATTCAAAGATAGGGTTTCGTTAGATTTGAATTTATGAAGTGCAGGTTATGATACACTGTAAGAGTCGATTCAGAGATTGGGTTTCGATTCAATCTGGTTAGCACTGTAAGAGTCGGTACCTCTTCAAAGCACGAATCCACGAGGTCAGTTTAATTTTCTGTATGTGCATAGGTAGCTGCACTAATTTAGATCTAAACCATTAGTTTGTGTTCAATGTATTTTATTTTCTTTTTTTTTTGTTTTTAATTAGGAGTGTACATTTTCATTTGACTTGCAGCTTTCTTAGTTTTCATTGTGTTTTAATTGACTTGCAGCTTTCTATATCTTTATCTTGTGTTTCTTAGTTGCCATCTGCTTTTGCACTGAAAAATTGCAAACGTTATTAGGACCCCGTAACGCTTTACTTGGATAGAATTTACATATTAACTAATAGACAAAAGTTATGAATAGTGACCAGGGGCATTTACGACTTTTCACCTTTTTTTTTTAGTTTTAACTAGATTTCATTCTAGCAACAAAGCCCCCCACACTTTTTTGAAAAATTTAAATCGACCCCCCAAACAGGGGGGTAAAGTGTCAAATAACCATTTTCATAAAAATTTTTAAATAAACTCCACCCAAATATTCAACGGGTCATATCTTCTCGCTCACAACGAGTTAAATTTTTCCGACACCATCGTTAAACTCGAAATAATTTTAGGAACACAATGTCACTAGCTATACGCAAAACGGACGCTTTTTAAAAAATGCTAAATATTTGGGGTACTTTTCATACACGTTGATTTTGCGTTAAATTTTTAAAAGTCGACAATTCCATAGCGAAACGCGGAGATGCACATATATTGTTAATTTAAAATAACATTTAAATCTCTCACTGATTATACCTTTTAGTTCGACTCGAGTTGCGCTTCAACGACATCATCGTTAGCCACAAAATAATGTTACTAAACGCAATAAAATACATTGAAAACCGAACCCCCAGCGCGAAGCGAGGGTTCGATAACTAGTTACCATATTAACTATTAGACAAAACTTATGAATAGTACCGGGGTATTTTCATCTTTTCACTTTTTTTCCCTTTTCCCTTCTTTCTTTCAAGTAACACCACAAAAGCCCCCCACACTTTGTTCAAAAATTAAAATCGGCCCCCAACACAGAGTGTTAAAGCGTCAAATCAAAATTTTCATAAAATATCTTCAATAAACTCCACTCAAATATTCAACAGGTCATATCTTCTCGCTCACAACGAGTTAAATTTTTTCGACACCATCCTTAAACTCGAAATAATTTTATGAACACAATGTCACTAACTATACGCAAAACGGACACTTTTAAAAAAATGCTAAATATTTAGGGTACTTTTCATACTACGTATATGTTAATTTTTCACTCGCAGGCTCCGTAACTAAATACAATAAAATACATTAAAAATCGAACCCCCGGCGCGAAGCGAGGGTTCGAAAACTAGTATTAACTAATAGACAAAAGTTATGAATAGTACCAGGGGCATTTTCGACTTTTCACCTTTTTTTAATTTTACCTAAATTCAATTTTACCAACAAAGGCCCCCACATTTAAAAAAAAAATTCAAATCGACCCCCAAACAGGGGGTAAAGTGTCAAATAACCATTTTCATAAAAAAATCTTAAATAAACTCCACCCAAATATTCAACGGGTCATATATTCTCGATCGCATCGAGTTAAATTTTTCCGACACCATCGTTAAACTCGAAATAATTTTAGGAACACAATGTCACTAGATATACGCAAAACGGACGCTTTTTAAAAAAAGCTAAATATTTGGGGTACTTTTCAAACACGTTGATTTTGCGTTAAATTTTTAAAAATCGACAATTCCATAGCAAAACGCGGAGATGCACATATATTGTTAATTTAAAATAACATTTAAATCTCTCACGGGTTATACCTTTTAGTTCGACTCGAGTTACGCTTTAACGACATCATCGTTAGCCACAAAATAATTTTACTTAACGCAATAAAATACATTAAAAATCAAATCCCCGGCGCGAAGCGAGGGTTCAATAACTAGTTCTTACTATTGAAGCATTTCATGGTCTACAAATTGTCCAGGTATCATACCAGATATATAATGTAACTAAACAAGTAATTTGGATGACATTTTGTGACTTATAATATGGGAATTTATATTTCCACCTCTATTTTTACTTCATCCAAAAAATTTTCAAGTAACAACCTAAAATATCCTTCATCATTTTTTTTATTATTTCTCCCACCTCTGCATTTCTCTTTCACTTTCAACTTTCCTAAAATCTTTTTTTTCTTTTTTTAAAGCTGAAGGAGATTTATTCCATTGATAATATTTGGTACAAATAAAACCTACAAGGAGTGAGATACATATGATAGATTACATGAGGAGATTACACCATAACCCAAACCATCTCCTCTTAAACCAGCGCCTGATATTTATGCAGTGGGTATCAAATTCCATGAATTTTCTCTCCAATTATCAAAACTCCCACAAAATTTTTTACTCCTCGAGGTAAACCATAAGTGAGAGACAATCTTCAAGGTGGATAGCTGTCTTCAACTTTCCTAAAATCTAAAAACCCAATTAAACTTTAAACATGATCATGGAGAAATAAATCACGAAACCACCACCATTAAACTCATTTGCTTCAGAAGAACACAACCATACAGGTTTGCATCATCGTTGGCCATCAAACGCACCGTCACCGTCACTCATCAAACGCACCCCTTGACTGGAATTCTTTGTAAAATCATAAAACCCATTTATAAAACCACTTTGTAAAACCCTCCATTAATTTTATAAAACCCATTTTTATGAGTTTGCTCCGGTGAGAAGAGAGAGAGTGAAACCGGAGGAGGGGACCACAACGGTGGTGGATGACGGCGGTGATCAGCAGTTGGCGGAGGAGAAGTGTAAGTTTCAGGTTACATCTTCAACAACGGTGGTCGGATGTTGTAGGGTGTTGTTGCGTCGGCCGAAGGTGCTAGGATGGTGGCGGTGGCTGGGTTGGGGTGAGAGAGAAGTTGGATGTTTGTTAAAGGTCAGGTTTTTGTTTTTTCAGATAGAGAGAAAAAAACAAGAGAGAGAAGAAACAAGAAGAAGAAAGAGATAGAAAGGGGTAAACGAAATAGAGCAGAAGTTGAATACATTGAGAAATGTAAAAGTAACAATATTACATATTTATTTTATGAGGGCATTTTAGAAAAGTTCATATAAATTGAGTGGAAGTAGTAAAATCAATGGGGGATTTATCACCTCCCTTATAATATGTCACGTGCAGCACTGCAGATGATTGTGATGGATGAAAAGGTGTGATGACCCGGAAATTTCTGACCAAATTTAAACTTAATCTTTAACGTTTCCGACACGATAAGCAAAGTCTATGAATTTGAATCTCAAAATTTTGAACTATACAATTACCCTTCGACTGTTCTCGATGATTCGCGAACAATTATATGTAAATAGATACCTATATATACTATAACCTGAAAGCGTAATAAGGTATTAATTGTATGATACCGTACATTGAACTTATTGGTTTATATATCTATTTGAATATATATGATAAGTTAGAATAGTAATTGTATGAATAACTTGCGACGTATATTTAAAACGTGGTTATGAATATTGAATATAATTAGTTCTAGAAAACTAAATTTTATAATATTTATATATGAAATGATAAAAATTTACTATTAAACGATGCTTTTTCTATTTAAAAATTTTACGTATTAAGTCGTTTTATTTTTATGATATAATTTTTGTAATTTTTTTTAAGAAACGAAGTTAAATTAAAAATGTACAATTTGTAAAGCATAACGTACAACAACGTGTAGCTTAAATAGTTGAATTTAAATTAATTCATTTACTATTCATTGAATAGTAAATGAAACGAAATTAATTAATTTACTATTCACATGAAAGCGACATGATAGAAATTATTAATTATAAGTTACATAATATAACCGTGAAGTATTTAATAAATACGACTTTTTTTAAACATTTACGATTCAAATTTGATTCTAAATATATTATTATATTATTATATTTTATTTCAATATTATTATATTATTATATATATTATATTTAAATATGTCGACAAGGAAAACAACAAAAATGATTATTATTTTATTATTTTATTATATTATATTAATGTTTTATTATATTATTAAATTTAAAATATCTACATCTATATCTCTATATATATACGCATATGGATAGATAGATGGATTACACTCAATCATTTTTTTTTTATAAAACACACTTGTTACTTCATAGTATCAATATTTTATTATTATACTTAATATTATTATTATCAATTTTATTACTATTAGTATTATTATTTTTATGATACAAAAATAATAATATACATAAAATACAACGACGGGGTTATGTTCGGGTGATTTTGAAAACGAGTTTCAAGTGGGTTATAGCTAAGGAGGTTATGGATAATGTTCGGGTGTATTGTTCGTGAATCTCAGACCAACTATGCATTCGTTGTTGTCATTGCATCTACATATTTTGCCTACAATATTGAACCACAATATTGAAATGTGAGTTTCATATGATCCCTTTTTCTCTCAATATTTTTGGGCTGAGAATACATGCAAATGCTTTATTAACTGATTTACAATATTTATATGGGTGAGTTTCATACGATCCCTTTTTAATTGCTTTTGCAATATATATTTTTGGGCTGAGAATACATGCACTTTATTTTAAACATAATGGATACAAGTACATACTAAATTCTACACCGAGTTTGAACCGAAAATCCCTTAGCTTTGGTAACCGTTAACTTCCAGTTATAAGAACTGGTGGGCGCGAGTAGTAGTATATGGATCCATAGGGTTTGACATCCCCGTCTGTTCCAGGTATAGAAATCCTATCCTGAACTATAAAACAGACGTATGCTATTTGAGTGTATTGTACATGTTGGTTGCATGTTAAACGAGGGGTACTTATTATATAGACGTTAAAGCTTAGTTACCAGGGTGCTCATTCTTGTAGAATATTTTGATAACCATTTATGGAAGAAACAACTGAAATCTTGTGATCCATCTTTATATACAGATTATGCGAAACATATAAACTATGAACTCACCAACCTTTGTGTTGACACTTGTTAGCATGTTTATTCTCAGGTTCCCTAGAAGTCTTCCGCTGTTTGCTTATATGATATACAAGCTATGTGCATGGAGTCTTACCTGACATATTTTTCAAGAAAACGTTGCATTCACCAATTCATCACCATGTACCTTATTTGACTGTATTGTCAACGAAAGCACTATTGTAAACTATTATATACGGTGATTGTCTATATGTAGAAATCATCAGTTGTCGAAAACCTTTGATTTAAATATACATTTATGGTGTTCCTTTTCAAAAGAATGCAATGTTTACAAAACGTATCATATAGAGGTCAAATACCTCGCAATGAAATCAACGAATGATGTGTTCGTCCATATGGATTTGGAGCGATCGTCACAGTTGGTATCAGAGCGTTGGTCTTAGCGAATCAGGTCTTGCATTAATGTGTCTAACTGATAGATGTTAGGATGCATTCGTAAGTCTGGACTTTGACCGTGTCTGCATGTAAAAAGTTTTGTTTATCATTTCTTGTCGGAAATTACCTGTTTATCAATCTTACGTCTTGACACGTGTTTTTGCATTTATTGCATACACGGTGTATATACAAATCATATCCTATCATATCTACTACAGTGAATCTTATTTGGCGCTTTTCGAAATTTCCTCCGTAAATTACGGAATCCTTTTACTATATATACGTATGCGAGAAGACGAAGGTATCATCCAGTATTCAACCCTCAATTTATACCAAGAATCATTTCATAACTTTCTGTGAACACGTAAGATGGCCTCCTCGAATAGACCAAGTCCCTCCAACTCCGAAGACAGCGTGACGGGACCGCATCGACCGATCAACTACCGTGATTTCTTTAGAAAGTGGAGATGGGTTAGCGAAATACTTACCCTATGGAGAAATGAAGAAGGTACTCCATACCACGAGCCGAACCTACCGCCTAACGTCGGAGTACTCGATCCACTTACTGGCGAACCTGTTCGCAACACCGTTTATACTCTTTTTGCGAGAATTTTTCATCTTGAAGCTACCATTAACGGAACCAGAAAAGATATCCGACCTCACACCGATAACCAACCAGGGTTAGTAGAAGAAGTTAAAGAACTTCGAGCTCGAGTGTTAACTTTAGAGAGCACGGTACACAATTTACAAACACCAGCAGTATCACCAACACCAGTAACATCACCATCCTCAGCACCAACAGCACTAGTACCACTGACAACAACACCAACAGTACCATTACCACCACCAACAACATCCACATCACACGCCTCAACATCACGATCTGTACCTCAGATATCAACATCATACGCACCATAGATACCAAGGAGTATCAACAACAATAAACGATGAAGTATTGATTCATAACTTCATCGGAGAAACATTCTACGGCGATTATGTAATTTCTAAAGTTTAGAGATTATCTATTCAAGCCTTAACCATAAATCAGATAGATTAGAAACCTTGATCGGAATAGTGAATGATTTACAAGTTAGACTTGTTATATCACAATAACAACAATACCCTTAGCCTCACCAGCACAGTCAGTGCTGTCAATATCGTTAGAATCGTCAGCACCTCTAACATCACAAGCTCCTCTAGGTCAAGAATTACCGTGGACATCATTACGAATCAATAACGCGTATATTGAATCAACGAGTTATAAAATAATAACTCATTCCCTCCGAAGAAATTATATGTATATCTTATATATATATAAATTTTAAACCCTAATAAATCTTTCTGTGCTAAGCTATTATGTATGAAACTTAACTACTCTGTTAATTCATATTACTAATATGATATGATGTACAACCTTCGTTAACTACAATCTCTGTTTCAATTCAATGAATTTCGTTTCATAATAAACCAAGTGTATTATTCAATAACATGGTTGATTTTACACTTTCATCTTCGATGCACTCGAAACTTTCTAGAAAACATCAATTGCACCTTGCAAAGTTAGCAAGAATTCCACGAATACCAACATCCTTTATTGAGGAATATTAATAAGAATAAATAATGAAGTATTGATTTCATTAGTGAAATACTCCGCGAAGATTATGCAATCTCTAAAGTTTTAGAGATTATTCATTTCTAATTCAAGCCAAAAATCAAATGAGCTTAATATGATATTAACTCATTAAATCTGTATTACATCTGAAGAAAATATACATACATATATTTTCATAAAGACTGTAATAAAAATTCTTTTGTACAAAATGTTAATTGTGAAATCTTTAACGGGTAGGCAATACTCGAGAAATATATAAGTTCGCAATTAATATGTTAGATTGTACATTCTTCAACTTTGATTCACAAATCTATTAATCATGCTCACAATGATACCCAATCATCTCATACAAATTCAATTACACATTCTGATATTGACGGATCAGAATCCAATTCATAACTCTGAACCGGTGACATCATTCTTAGATCTCTACATCTTTCAAAGCTATACTTTGACTTCAAAACCGTGCAAGATCCTTTAGCGTTGTTTTTACCGAAAATAATCTTGCAATTCCTTTTCAAGGTATCTAGTGTTATCACCCTTGCAACCAGTAAATTTCGACCTTTCAGATTTGTAACTTTGACATATATGATATTGTTACCGGGGAACCTTTTATGTTCCACCACATTTACCAACAACTTCATTTGTTCTTGACCTTCTGAAAAATCCGTATACTCATTATAACCCTATCATGTACTCATCCACATCTCTTAACAATAATTGCCATACGAATTAAAGGAAATTAGCAATCAGTATTTTGAAATCTTGCAGCACCTCTACGCCAACAGTTACATACTTTGAATGTGAAGTTTCTGAAAAACACCCTGAACTGCGAACTAGTTCTAGAAATGCTGATGAAGCAGCAAAAACTGTAAACGACTTTAACAGTCAAAAGTTTGATGATAAAGAATGGTATGATGGTAAAGCTGAGAAAAGAGGAGGTTGGAACTGGAAAACGGATTGAGCAAAGTATGAAGGAGGATAAATCACAAAGATTGAACCTGCCTTCAAAGAATTCAAAGGATTCAGTATCTGCCGAAGCCATTAACGAATACCTTACTCCTTACTCTAAAACCCTTACGGATAATATTCTTCATCATCATCTTATCTTGAATATTCTAAGATATCATCGTATCTTTCATTATAAATATCCTTAATATTTCTGAGGATAATTTCGTGACTATCTGAAATTATTCATTCCTTCACGCTATCTGTGTTACATCATAAAAGAAACTGTGTTAGTTTCTAAATTCTGAAAAATTCAAGTTTAAAATATGAATGTTATGAAGTAGTGTTGAGAACTGAAGCATGAATTAGTATAATATAATGACGTCAGGCCAACGTGATTATATTACAGTAAGTCATGCTGAGTTTCTAATGGAACGTGATGAAGGTTCACAGATCCCACCCTCATCATGAACCATGTTACATAACTCTTTCATTCTATTTAACCTCTAAAATTATCAAGAAAACATATTTCTTGATGATTCGGCCTTTTCCAGATATTCTGGTAATTTGACAAATCAAGATCGTGCCATTACAATTTCTTTCCTTGAACATTAATTATGTTCATTCCGAAATCCATACCTACGAATTCTGGACCATTATTCGCTTGACTTAAAGTCGGGAAGAGAGAACGAAAGCATGGAGCTCCGAAATATAACGGAGGATATAAAACCCTGGAACAACCCCGAAATTACAAACCGTGTATATCAATACATATAGCAATATAAAGACACGGGAGAATGAAAAACACTATAACCCCAAGGTAATGGTAGAAGAAAGTAACTTCCTCTGGTGGTAGATGAAAAAGAAGAATGACAGATATGAAAGTTAGGAGTATATCAAGAATCAGAATTGGATTAAGCATTTCACAATCTGTTGAAAGTATGAAATAAGGAAGAAGATTATAGGAGTGGTGAAAATAAATGAAACGGAAGTGGTCAATTTATAGCGAAATATCAGATATAGCAATCGAGGTAGATTACGCATTCAATCAAAGGAAAACTTAATTTCCCTAATTCCCGAAGAATCAAATCTTATTTAGATTATGAAGATTTTCTATTCCTTAAATTCCGGAAATCAATCGTTACTACATCAAAAGTTAAGACGAATCTCTATTCCTTCAAATTCACTATTATGCGATAACTTCTCTCTTACGCTTCGAGTAATCGGATTGTTATATCCATATTATTCAACGGTGATAAAACTCTATTTATCGACTCATATACGTCATGAAAACATTGTTATTGTTAGCCATTACGACCTCACTCAAATTTCGGGACGAAATTTCTTTAACGGGGGGATACTGTGATGACCCGGAAATTTCTGACCAAATTTAAACTTAATCTTTAACGTTTCCGACACGATAAGCAAAGTCTATGAATTTGAATCTCAAAATTTTGAACTATACAATTACCCTTCGACTGTTCTCGATGATTCGCGAACAATTATATGTAAATAGATATCTATATATACTATAACCTGAAAGCGTAATAAGGTATTAATTGTATGATACCGTACATTGAACTTATTGGTTTATATATCTATTTGAATATATATGATAAGTTAGAATAGTAATTGTATGAATAACTTGCGACGTATATTTAAAACGTGGTTATGAATATTGAATATAATTAGTTCTAGAAAACTAAATTTTATAATATTTATATATGAAATGATAAAAATTTACTATTAAACGATGCTTTTTCTATTTAAAAATTTTACGTATTAAGTCGTTTTATTTTTATGATATAATTTTTGTAATTTTTTTTAAGAAACGAAGTTAAATTAAAAATGTACAATTTGTAAAGCATAACGTACAACAACGTGTAGCTTAAATAGTTGAATTTAAATTAATTCATTTACTATTCATTGAATAGTAAATGAAACGAAATTAATTAATTTACTATTCACATGAAAGCGACATGATAGAAATTATTAATTATAAGTTACATAATATAACCCTGAAGTATTTAATAAATACGACTTTTTTTAAACATTTACGATTCAAATTTGATTCTAAATATATTATTATATTATTATATTTTATTTCAATATTATTATATTATTATATATATTATATTTAAATATGTCGACAAGGAAAACAACAAAAATGATTATTATTTTATTATTTTATTATATTATATTAATGTTTTATTATATTATTAAATTTAAAATATCTACATCTATATCTCTATATATATACGCATATGGATAGATAGATGGATTACACTCAATCATTTTTTTTTTATAAAACACACTTGTTACTTCATAGTATCAATATTTTATTATTATACTTAATATTATTATTATCAATTTTATTACTATTAGTATTATTATTTTTATGATACAAAAATAATAATATACATAAAATACAACGACGGGGTTATGTTCGGGTGATTTTGAAAACGAGTTTCAAGTGGGTTATAGCTAAGGAGGTTATGGATAATGTTCAGGTGTATTGTTCGTGAATCTCAGACCAACTATGCATTCGTTGTTGTCATTGCATCTACATATTTTGCCTACAATATTGAACCACAATATTGAAATGTGAGTTTCATATGATCCCTTTTTCTCTCAATATTTTTGGGCTGAGAATACATGCAAATGCTTTATTAACTGATTTACAATATTTATATGGGTGAGTTTCATACGATCCCTTTTTAATTGCTTTTGCAATATATATTTTTGGGCTGAGAATACATGCACTTTATTTTAAACATAATGGATACAAGTACATACTAAATTCTACACCGAGTTTGAACCGAAAATCCCTTAGCTTTGGTAACCGTTAACTTCCAGTTATAAGAACTGGTGGGCGCGAGTAGTAGTATATGGATCCATAGGGTTTGACATCCCCGTCTGTTCCAGGTATAGAAATCCTATCCTGAACTATAAAACAGACGTATGCTATTTGAGTGTATTGTACATGTTGGTTGCATGTTAAACGAGGGGTACTTATTATATAGACGTTAAAGCTTAGTTACCAGGGTGCTCATTCTTGTAGAATATTTTGATAACCATTTATGGAAGAAACAACTGAAATCTTGTGATCCATCTTTATATACAGATTATGCGAAACATATAAACTATGAACTCACCAACCTTTGTGTTGACACTTGTTAGCATGTTTATTCTCAGGTTCCCTAGAAGTCTTCCGCTGTTTGCTTATATGATATACAAGCTATGTGCATGGAGTCTTACCTGACATATTTTTCAAGAAAACGTTGCATTCACCAATTCATCACCATGTACCTTATTTGACTGTATTGTCAACGAAAGCACTATTGTAAACTATTATATACGGTGATTGTCTATATGTAGAAATCATCAGTTGTCGAAAACCTTTGATTTAAATATACATTTATGGTGTTCCTTTTCAAAAGAATGCAATGTTTACAAAACGTATCATATAGAGGTCAAATACCTCGCAATGAAATCAACGAATGATGTGTTCATCCATATGGATTTGGAGCGATCGTCACAAAAGGTATTTGATTTTTAGCGTCCATCTTAACCTCAACTTTGATTTTCAGTTTACCCTTTATAAGCTAACTTTTACTTTTTGACCCATTTGAGCTTTTACATAGAGTACAAAACCCAAGTTGACTGAGTTTATGTGGATGAATTAGATTTTACAAAGTTTGAGACCAATAGTCACAGTCTTGCTGAAGGGGTATAAATTTTGTGCCTTTTTCGAATTTTTTTTGTTGAATGTTCTTAGTGTCTTAAATATATGTTGGTTGGTAATTGGCTTTTTCAGGTTAGGAGAGAGTTAGTGAGAAAATGAAGTTTGCTTCAAAACCTTGATCCTGGCTGCAATAAGGTAGAATAAAAATATATGTTATATCCATGTTTATCACTTTTATGTTTATTTGATTGGTTTAGTTTAATTTGATGGTGCTTAATTTTGGTAAAAGATAACTGGAAAAGCAGTAATGCTTAATGAAATTATCAATTATGTTCAGTCTCTTCAACAACATGTGGAGGTATGTCCTTAATTACTTTGATCAGTTATTTTGCTTTAATCGTAATCAGATTTTTCAGTTGTTTTTTATAGAAAAAAAATTTTAATTTGGGGTTTTGTGTTCTCTTTCTTGATTTTATAATTTTATCGATTTTTCGTAAGAGTTTGTTATGTTGAAGTTTTAAGTTAGTTTTAAAATTTAGTAGGTATGATTCTTTTGCAAAACCACATCACCTTGATTCAATAATCTAAATTACCTTTTTATATGAATGTAAGGTATGTTTGTGATTTTATAGAGCACAAGCTATATTGTCATTTGTTACAGATGGGGAGTGTATGATCTATTTCAAAATCGGCATGACAAACACATCTAAAGGTATTGATATTTTGCTCCAATCACCAATAGTGATTTATGTAATTTGGCTTCAATATTGGTCGGGGCTTTTATGGTTTAAGTAATTTTTTTTTTTAACTGTTTCAGTTTTAAGAAAGTGCTTTATCATGCATAAGGAGCAGAAGTATGGGAACTGATCTAAATCACAAGGTGATTAAATAAATTAGCAGGGAATAATATCGATTGTCTTTGTTTGTAAACTTTTTTTTCTTCCTATTGTTTGCTTCACTAAGTTCATCCTTCATAATATTAAACTTTTTTTCCTATTGTTTTGCTTCACTAACTTGAGTCTATGCTCATATTTCGATACGTTAATGCACTTAAAATTTCCTTTTGTTACTTTTGCAGGTTTTAGCAGATGTAGATCGTGCACAAGATAGAGTCAATAAGGTAAATTCACCTAAAAACTGAGTATATAGACATTGCACTTAGCCACTGGGACACCTGTCCAAAGGGGGTTAGGGGAAGATTAGTGTTTTGGTTCTGCTATTTGGTAAGCAAAATTTCCAGATTAGGTGAAATTGGTGGATTAAAGGGGCTGACTAGCCACCTGTCCAAACGGGTTGGGTCAGTTTGGGCTGACCATTAACACTTCATACAAGTTTTATAAATACTTCATGCTTTATTAAAACATTACTTTTGACCCTATTAGCATGGTGAGAGCATTCGATCCATCACGCATTAAACACCTCAAGGTTCCACCGATTCTTAAGTAAATGACTCCAAGAAAACACATCTGCAGTGTTTCATCTGTTAGATATTTAACCTTAATTACATGTTTTTTCTTTTGTTTTTGAAGTCAAAAGTATTTCTGAATTTTACAGGTGATCATTTTTCATACTAGTGAAATGACCCGTGGAATCACGGGGTTGGTTAAACGAAACAGTTTAATGATATGTTTTAGAAATTAAGTGAATGTAAATGCTAAAGTCGTTTAGTTTAATGACTCGAAAAATCACGGATTCTGACTAAGAAACTTGTCGTTATTTTTACAAACATATAGAGACATGTATTTTCGCATACATATGTAACGTAATTAATCCCATAAAGAGAATCCATATTTGAATATTAATATTATAATAATAATAATTATGATTATAATAATAATAATTAATAATAATAAAGTTTGCTTAAAAATTGAGTATTTATATTTTTAATAATAATTATAACTAATAACAAATGTCTTTTGATTTTTTTTTTTAAATTGTAAAGATTAAATTATATCTTAATCATAATAATTAAATTATAATTCATTGTAAAGATTAAATTTTAATTGTAAATTAAATTGATTTATGATGTCATCCAAGTGGGTTAGATTTTTTTCTATTTTCATTTTGATTTTTTCTAATGAAGGAAAAATGACTATTTATGATTTCATCATTATAGCATTTTAATATTAACTATAGAATATGAGTAGATTTTATGATGGGTGGAATGAAATGTTAAGCTTCGTCATGGAAATTGCGAAAGTGGGCATGATAGTTTAATTGGAAAAGGAGTTGCATGTATGTATGATACATGTTGTGCATAGTCGTGACTGAGTTTCTACTAATAATTTTACGCCTCATTAGAAAAGGGATATTGCAATTAGAAAAGGAATACTACAATTAGAACTATTATTAGGTCTCTTTTTATACATTATTTTAACAAACCCGTGAAAACACGGGTCCTTAACTAGTTTTTATTAAAATTCTATAATGATGATGTCATTATTAAGCTAATTCCTTTGTTAAAAAAATTAGAAATAAAAAGAAAAAAATCTAGATCACTTAAATGATGTCATTAATCTTAAGTATTTTATAATTACAAAAAAATGTACTTATAGTAACTAATTATTTAATAACTGAAATAAATTATTACTTTGTAATTTTCTATTACCCTTTAATTTTCATAATGTTGATGTCATTATTTTATATTAATATTAATATTAATTCTAATTAAAAAAGATACAAAATAAAAACAAATATAAAGCTCTAATTATGTTATCCTTTCACTAAATACACTTTAATTTTCATAATGATGATATTTTTATTTTATATTAATATTAATTCTAATTAAAAAGATACAAAATAATAACAAATAAATGTCGATAATATATGAATGACGATTTGGAAGGCAATAAAAATTAATAAAATCTCATTTAATTTTTAATACGGTATTATTGTTTTATAAATATATATCTCGGAGCATCTCCGTAATATATTATCACAACTCTTTTTCTCAATATGTACAAACATTTACAACTATTTTTCTCGATCTTCACCATATTATCCAATAACCTTTTGTTTCCAAAAAGCAGGTATAAACCTTCATGTAATTGTTAATGGTTTTTTCAAAGAATTTTTCTCTTTTATGCGTTGTTTGATGATGGAATTTGATCGAGCCTAGATCTGTCTTCCTTATGGAATTAGATCAAGGATCGAATGCAATGAGGAGAATTGGGGTGTTGTTGTTTATTTTGGGCCCCGATGAACGTCTTTCACTTTGTCAATTAAGTGATCAACCACCCCGACCCGGTCTTGATTGTTAATTAGCACGATTCACCTTAACTCAATGTAGAAATTCCTTGGGCAAAGTCACAAGTGAAAATCACAAAGGTCTAGGCAAATGGCAGAGAATCCACAACCTATAAATGAGAGGCCAAACTCCCTATTTATAGTATTCAGAATATTTGCGGTGTGCGGATCGCGGATTCTTGCACACTTATGCGGATTGCGGATCGCGGATTATTGCGCATTTGTGCGGATCGCGGATTGCGGATCACGGGATCGCGGATCGCGGGATTCTGGATTGCGGATTTCAGCACATGATGATGTAGTGTGAGGGTACGAAATAGTATTATTTTTACTAGGAAATACTACAAAATATGACACAAGTTTTATTAATTTACGGATGGGATATACCTAAACCTTGCTACAACACTATAGGCAGTGTACCTAATCGTAGAGTAGTGTAGTTTTTAGTAAGTCCGGTTCGTTCCACAGGGAGCTAGTGATTACGTACTATATTTTTATAAAACTATATTTATATAAATATATATATAAGTAGTAATATTATTATAAAAGGGGGGTTTTTACCGTTTAATGACCGGTTTGTCGATTTTATATTTTTAAGCGTAAAGACAAATGACAATAATTAAAGTGCGTAAAATAAATAAATGACGATAAATAAAATAACAATAAATAAAATTGCGATAGAATATGAAATAAAAGGATTATGCTTATTTAAACTTCCGTAATCATGATGTTTGACGTTTTGATTTTAATTAATTGTTACTCGGGTTAATTGTCCTTTGTCATGGTTTATTTGATACCTATCTGGTTTTTATCCATAATAGTCCATCGGTCATAAATATAAAGTGCGAGTGTCCTCGTCAAATTACCCTTATACCCGAAGTCAAATATTCCAACTAATTAAGGATTTAAACTGTGACGCAGTTATCACTTCTGTCAACAATTACACCAGTTATCACTGTATGTAATCTACCCCTGTTTTGATTAGATATGAATATTAATTTACCCACTTGATCAGTTTGAATAATCAATTACCCAACCCGAATAATTAATTAAATGATTATAATAGATTCCATATGAACGTCACTAAATAGGAAAACCATAATCATTATTAATTATTAGGATAATTAATTTGAAGATAGGTTCGACAGACTCCAATGAGTTGTCACTCAATTAGACAATACCCCCCATCTATTAATAGTCAATAGTCCAATTTCCACAAGTGTCGGTCTTTTGCCCAAACCTTAATTATGGTACAAAGCCCAATTATCCAATTTTAGTAATTAGCCCAACATCATGATTACTTCGTTTTAAATAAGCATAATAATAACTTAGCTACGAGACATTAATATAAAAAGGTTGAACATAACTTACAATGATTAAAAATAGCGTAGCGTTACACGGACAGAATTTCGACTTACACACTCAAACGATCTCTATCATAAATCTTATTATTATCATAATTTAAAATTAAAATTAAGATTATTGTTATATCTTATTACATTAACATTATGATAGAGATTTTTAGATATTGATATTGATAATAGATTTTTAGGATAGAAAAAGGGATGTTTTCATCGATCGAATACACTGCCTTTTATAGGCGAATTCTGAATTTGATTTTTCACTTACGACCCCTGAACTATGCTCAATTAACAACTTTTTATTATTTAATATTATGAATTATTATGAATTATTTAAATATTATATTTTATTCTTGTGCATAGTTGACTCGTAATTTTTACACCGTTGCGTCGAGCGTTGAGAGTTGGTTCATGTCCCGGTTCCGGATTTTCGAACGTCCTTTCGTACAATTTTATATCGTGTACTTTGCGTTTTGTAACTTGTACTCTTGTCATTTTTAGACGTTCTTCATCAATAAATTGAACCTTTTGAATTGTATCTTGTACATTTGAGCTTTTTGGACGTTTTGGTCTTTCAAATCTTCGTTTTTGTCTTTAAATCTTCATTTTCGAGCGATTTGCGTCTTTCGTCTGCGCACTTATTTATTTAACTATTACAACTAAAAATAAGGAAATTACATTTAAAAACTTTACATATTGGAACGATATTGCTACTAAATATATGTTCATTTGGAACACTATCAAATATCCCCACACTTGAGCGTTGCTTGTTCTCAAGCAATACAGAACTTGAAATAAAAACATACATGAATCACTTTTTTATTCATCACATTTTGTACATCAGTGATTTTGATATAGCGGTATAAACAATGACAGTAATGATGGTTAAAGGTGGGTGTGTCATCCACAGTTGCCTTGGGTTTAGGTCAACGACACTTGCAATCAAATAGCCGATTTACTTTCGGTTTCCAAAGCAAAGTGCACATTTGAAAGGTGGTTTACAGTCCCACATGACTATTAAAATGTAGATCCTTAAGGAAATTGGATCTTTATGAAAACATTTGATCTTTTTGAAAATTTAATCTAGCTTTTACCCTAGATAAGTTTTCCGGAATAACCCTTCACCGGTGTTTGCAAAATATTTTTGTGGGTTGTGTGGGTTTCAGATTTGAAAATTTTAGCTCAACACTTGTGGTTTTGTGTTACCCACTTGCTAACCTTGTATTAGGAAAGCAACACGTCCAGTTTACTTGTCCCGTATATTACCTTTCGGCAAACTACCGTCCGGTTGTAAAGGAAAGCGATGAACAAGAAACTGTTAAGGCAATGTCCCGTGACATGCAGATGATTATGGTCTTATTAACGTGTCGGATGCTAGAACTATCCTTGGTAGGAGCGATAGTAAAGATCATCCTATGATTTTTCGGTCTGGCACAAGGTCCTGTCTCCGACCATGCTATGCAACCACCGTTCTTACGGTTGACACCTGATTTGGTTCAGGTGACCTAATGAATTCCAGGTGAATTCCTAGGATTTTACGTTCAATGGTAATAAACGCATTGAAAATGGATTTTCAGAAAACAAATCGGTTTGCAATTTTGATCAAAATATTTTCTCGTTCAAGCTCGAGTTTAGATATCATTGAATTCCATGAGTTTGAATTCTCAATCTTTAAGGTCAATCTCTAGGATTGAGTAATATCAGTCTTAAAAGCTGATTTTTAATCTTTAAGGAGATTATCCTTTCTGGGGATCTGATTCATTAGTCTTATCAAGCTAATTTGCACGGTGCCCCCCCATTGTACGAGATAAATCCTTCTCATGGTTAGGATAAATCTGACCACATGGCGACCCTGTTTGATGCTGAGGTCCGTGGATTTCCTGCTGATTTTAGAGATGACTTTTCTAGATTTTTCGTCAACCTACAGCTGGTCTGGACGACAACTTCTTGACCTAAATCAAGAAGCGTGTGTCTTTTTCGGAAGACTTTACTTCCTTCAAATGATGGAATTGATTCATCGTGTAGATCCATCTTTCTTTCAAAAGTATTATAGTAAATCGGGTAAAACTGATTAGTATCATCCAAAACAAAAGTACCTGCAATAATCTTGTACAAAGATATGTGATAGATAGTTTTTAATTGAATAACTTGGTACATTCTCCCCACACTTAGTTTCTTTCTTTGCCTTTTTATTCTCCTTTATTCCATTTTAAATGAATTCAAGCATTTTAGGTTGTTTCTCAATTTATGTCCTTTCCGAGGTAACGATAATTTCGGCATTAACACCTAGTTTCATTGTTCATAAATATGTATAAACATGATTTTGAGTTCATTTAGTTGAAAATTTTTCAAATTTTCCCAAAATTTGCAAATAAACCAAGTGTAAACCCGAGAGAATTTATAACCCTTCCCCACACTTGAGATCATGCAATGCCCTCATTTGCATGAAATCAGATTCTAATTATAAATTCATGAGGGTGATTAGTGTAGAAAAGTGATTAGAAATACCGAGTTTGTAAATTCTAAGCTCATCGAATGATAGATGGCGCGCCTCATCGTTCATTCCTTCATTTGTATATCACATTTGTTGTTTTGCGTCTTGTCGTCAAAATCAGTAGCTATTGCTGAACTTAATGTTAGTCTTTGAAAGTGCGTTGTTTTACCCTGTTTTGTACATAACATAAAATACAAACATATATACATATTTTTGAAGTTTGGTATATAACCCCACGTTCAAAAATTTATAAAATATAGTATTTTTGGCATACTTTAAATCAATAAAATTAAAAATAATGATAATAAAAGTTCTCGTCCCTCCCTCGGGTAAAGCAATTTCGGTTCAATGACCTAGTCTTCAACTTACGACGAATTTTAAAAATCATATTTTTAACTTAATGAAATAAAGCAAATTTTGTTTTTAAAATTCACACAAAACTTAAATTTAAAAAAAAAACATATTAATTTTATATAAAACCTACAAAACAAAAATTCAGAATGGAGGGAGAAAACTAGTTCTTTAGTGTCTGCTAGTGGAAAAGACCACTCGGATTCCATTCTCGGAACTACACCAGAACAGAACAACTAACTTTAGATAGCATTTTCTTTTTCGAACACTTGAATCTCCCCACACTTAGGTAGCTGTGGTGTCAAAATTGTGATTAACTTCATCGTCAATTTCTCTTAGTCCATAATCAACTTGCATATCTGTGACTTTCTCTTTAAGCCATTGGTCGGATTCCTGTGTAATATCCACAATTTCAACTAGTTTCTCCTTTTCTTTAGGTGATAGATTGGATACTAACCGGTTACATAACTTAAAGTTCCCCTTGGTTCTAGCATCACGAATCCGTTTAATAAGTTTCTTCATTGAACTATTAATAACGGGGTCATTTAATTTCGTATCAATAACGGGGTTCTTTGTTATCAAGTCATCATTAGGCGTTACTTCATTTTCCCCACACTTAGGCGTTTTATTATTGTTAAGCACTACCGTTGGAGTTGGTAAAACAACATGGTTCTTACCAATCGTTTTTGCTGGTTCAACGGTTTTGGTTGGTGGAGATTTAGACTTTCGAATCATAAAGGTGATCGATTTGTCACCACTACTAAGTGTCATTCTACCATTTCTTACATCAAATAACGCCCCGGTGGACGCAAAGAATGGTCGACCTAAAATTAGAGGAATGTTTGGGTCCTCTTCTATGTCAATGACAATGAATTACACGCATATGGTTTGATCAAAGAGTCGAACACTCATATCTGTTGGAGTTAACTTACCTACTCCTAATCTCTTATATAAGGAAAGAGGCATAACACTTACACTCGCACCTAAATCTGCTAGTGCATCATACATGACACAATCACTAAGTAGACAAGGAACAATAAATTCACCCGGATCACCTACCCTAGGAGGAGGTTTTGGTGGAACTGTATTCACCGGGTTTACTTCTACGGTTTTTGTTTCTTGTACTTTCTTATTCTTTTTCTTTTTCTTCTTTCCAGAGGTATCACCAACTTTATTACCTATTACTTGCTCATACTCAACTCTTTTTCTTGGAAACGGGATGGGTGGTTTATATGGTGCCACCACTGGCTTTACATACTCTGGTGGTGGTGGTGTAACTTCTTCATTTTTATTCTCATCTAAAACCTTCCCATCTTCCGGAGCTGGTTTTTCAGAATTTGTTGAAACCATGTTAACATTCTCATTCCGAGGATTTGCTTCAGTATTACTCGGTAGCTTTGCTTGTTCCCTCTCACTCATCATGCTAGCAAGAGTACCTACGTGTTTTTCTAGATTCAAAATGGAAGCTTGTTGAGTTCTTAATGACTGATCAAACCTCTCGTTTGTTTGGGTTTGAGATGTAATAAATTGTGTTTGAGATTCCATTAGCTTTGCCATCATTTCTTCCAGATTTGGCTTTTTCTCTTCGGTTTGTTGTGGTGGTTTATACAAGCTAGGTCTTTGTTGATTGAAAGTGTTGTTTTGAGTCGGTTGGTTATTTGGACCTTGTTGGTTGTATGAATTATTGTTTGGTCCATTTGGATTGTAAAGAATGTTTTGATTTCGATTAAAGTTTAGCTTTGGCGGTTGATAATTATTCTGATAATTATTTTCCGGCCTTTGGTTCATGTAGGAAACATTCTCTCGTTGTTCCATCGTTAGTTCAATGTGACAATCTTTCAATAAGTGTGGTCCACCGCATTGCTCACAACTGATTCGTATTGCGTGAATATCTTTATTCATCTTTTCCATTCGTCTTTCGAAAGCATCTATTTTTGTGGAAACAGAATCAAAGTCATGGCTAGAATCGGCTCTAGCCGCTTTAGATGATCTAACGATATCTTTTTCTTGATGCCACTCATGAGAGTGGGAGGCTGTGTTATCAATAATTTTGTAAGCTTCAGTTGCGGTTTTCTTCATGATGGAACCACCAGCTGTTATGTCGATGTCTTTTCTTGTAGCGATGTCTACGCCTTTATAGAAGATTTGCACTATTTGAAAAGTATCTAATCCGTGTTGAGGACATCCTCTCAACATCCTTCCGAATCTTGTCCACGCCTCATATAATGTTTCATTTGGCTTTTGCGCGAATGTAACAATTTCTCCTTGAAGTCTCACGGCTTTGGATGCCGGAAAGAATTGTTTAAGAAATTTTTCTACTAAAACATCCCATGTATCAATCGCCCCTTCAGGTAACGATTCTAACCAATCTTTGGCTTCTCCCTTTAAAGTCCAGGGAAACAACATGAGATAAATCTGTTCATCCTCCACTTCTCTGATTTTAAATAGAGTACAGATCCTATTAAAGGTTCGAAGATGTTCGTTTGGATCTTCTTTTGCCGTACCACCGAATTGGCATTGATTAGTTACCATGTGTAGGATTTGTCCTTTGATTTCATAATCTGGAGCATTAACTTCTGGCTTAATAATGGCGTGACCTTGGCCCGTGCGTGTAGCTCTCATTCGGTCTTCCATACTTAGAGGTTCCGTTACTTCCATAATTGAATTTTTTGAATTCGAATCACTAGAAGATTCTGATTTAACGGTTTGTAGCTCAGGAGGAATGACTAGTGGTTCAGGATCTTGGAATTGTCCTTGAATATCCTCCGGGTTCTTAGTTGTGAAGTCGGGTTCAAAAGATGAATTATCGGAAATTTGAGTTGGAGTTCTTGTTTGACTAGATGATGATTCTAAAGAAAAATCAACGGCGACAATATTTGCTAGATGTCTTGATCGAGTTACAGGTGGTGAACGTATGAAAGGTGGTGAACGTTTTGCTCGGTGCATTCACTGAATATCCTATTAGTTATAAAAATAGAAAAACTTATATAAGTTGTCCAATTAATAGACTTTTCTGATTTTGCCCACGTTTCGAATAGCCAAAAGATGCAGTAGGAAGCCAGGACCCTTTAAATCGGAAGCCCACAACTTGCCACTAACAAATCCAACTATTACTACGAACCAGAAAAATGTCAACGTCTATCAATTTAACCACTTAAATAATTTTTCTTTCCGTTTGAAGAATTAGATAAGAAGTAAAGAAAATTCTATATCCTATAACTAGAGCGTCGAGAAATAAGAAAGAAAAAGATTGCGCGTCGAAAAGTGTCGAAAAATAAAAAAAAAATTGAAAAATAGGCGTCGAAAAATAAAAATAAGAAAGTAGCGCGAAAAATGGCGTCGCAAAATTCTAAAGCACCTAAATCTAAGTCTAAGGAATAAGCACTTAAGGGATTTTACGGCAAACCTAAAAATTCTAGAAATAAAAATAACTATGGCAAAACTAAACTTAATACTAAAAATTGTAACTATAGTCTAAAAATCTAAAGGTAATAAAACTTAAAAAAAATTATAATTTATTGTATTTTTTAAAATTTTTTTTTTTTTTAAATTTTTTTTTTTTAAATTTTTTTTTTTTTAAATTTTTTTTTTTTTTAAAAACGAATTTTTTTTTCTTAAAAAAAACGTTTTTTTTTTACAATTTTTTTTAAAAAATATTTTTTTTTTTACAAATTAATAATTTTTTTTTATAATTATATTTTTTTTTTCAAAACTTTTTTTTTAATTCATTTACTATTCATGAATAGTAAATGAAAAGAAATTAATTAATTTACTATTCACATGAAAGCGACATTATAGAAATTATTAATTATAAGTTACATAATATACCCCTGAAGTATTTAATAAATACGACTTTTTAAAACTTTTACGATTATTAATAGATTCTAAAATATTATTATATTATTATATTCTATTTCAATATTATTATATTATTATATTTTATTTCAATATTATTATAATTAAAAATATAGCGTTTTAGCACTCCCCGGCAGCGGCGCCAAAAACTTGATGATGTAGCGTGAGGGTACGAAATAGTATTATTTTTACTAGGAAATACTACAAAATATGACACAAGTTTTATTAATTTACGGATGGGATATACCTAAACCTTGCTACAACACTATAGGCAGTGTACCTAATCGTAGAGTAGTGTAGTTTTTAGTAAGTCCGGTTCGTTCCACAGGGAGCTAGTGATTACGTACTATATTTTTATAAAACTATATTTATATAAATATATATATATATATATAAGTAGTAATATTATTATAAAAGGGGGGTTTTTACCGTTTAATGACCGGTTTGTCGATTTTATATTTTTAAGCGTAAAGACAAATGACAATAATTAAAGTGCGTAAAATAAATAAATGACGATAAATAAAATAACAATAAATAAAATTGCGATAGAATATGAAATAAAAGGATTATGCTTATTTAAACTTCCGTAATCATGATGTTTGACGTTTTGATTTTAATTAATTGTTACTCGGGTTAATTGTCCTTTGTCATGGTTTATTTGATACCTATCTGGTTTTTATCCATAATAGTCCATCGGTCATAAATATAAAGTGCGAGTGTCCTCGTCAAATTACCCTTATACCCGAAGTCAAATATTCCAACTAATTAAGGATTTAAACTGTGACGCAGTTATCACTTCTGTCAACAATTACACCAGTTATCACTGTATGTAATCTACCCCTGTTTTGATTAGATATGAATATTAATTTACCCACTTGATCAGTTTGAATAATCAATTACCCAACCCGAATAATTAATTAAATGATTATAATAGATTCCATATGAACGTCACTAAATAGGACAACCATAATCATTATTAATTATTAGGATAATTAATTTGAAGATAGGTTCGACAGACTCCAATGAGTTGTCACTCAACTAGACAATACCCCCCATCTATTAATAGTCAATAGTCCAATTTCCACAAGTGTCGGTCTTTTGCCCAAACCTTAATTATGGTACAAAGCCCAATTACCCAATTTTAGTAATTAGCCCAACATCATGATTACTTCGTTTTAAATAAGCATAATAATAACTTAGCTACGAGACATTAATATAAAAAGGTTGAACATAACTTACAATGATTAAAAATAGCGTAGCGTTACACGGACAGAATTTCGACTTACACACTCAAACGATCTCTATCATAAATCTTATTATTATTATCATAATTTAAAATTAAAATTAAGATTATTGTTATATCTTATTACATTAACATTATGATAGAGATTTTTAGATATTGATATTGATAATAGATTTTTAGGATAGAAAAAGGGATGTTTTCATCGATCGAATACACTGCCTTTTATAGGCGAATTCTGAATTTGATTTTTCACTTACGACCCCTGAACTATGCTCAATTAACAACTTTTTATTATTTAATATTATTCTTATTATGAATTATTTAAATATTATATTTTATTCTTGTGCATAGTTGACTCGTAATTTTTACACCGTTGCGTCGAGCGTTGAGAGTTGGTTCATGTCCCGGTTCCGGATTTTTGAACGTCCTTTCGTACAATTTTATATCGTGTACTTTGCGTTTTGTAACTTGTACTCTTGTCATTTTTAGACGTTCTTCATCAATAAATTGAACCTTTTGAATTGTATCTTGTACATTTGAGCTTTTTGGACGTTTTGGTCTTTCAAATCTTCGTTTTTGTCTTTAAATCTTCATTTTCGAGCGATTTGCGTCTTTCGTCTTCGCACTTATTTATTTAACTATTACAACTAAAAATAAGGAAATTACATTTAAAAACTTTACATATTGGAACGATATTGCTACTAAATATATGTTCATTTGGAACACTATCAGCACACTTGTGCATTGCGGATTTCAACACACTTGTGCATTGCGCAAGGTGGTGCTATGCACATTATCAAGTCCCCCAATGTAAGAACCAGTTTTCCTCAGTTGTTTGGGACGCCGTCCAGTAATTTAGACGCTGTCCAGATGGGCTGGCAGACAAGCTGTTTTGCTTTTAAATATTCAAAGGGGTAGTTTGATCTTTTCACTTGTTGAACGAATTTAAGGCCACTAGATCAGATTGGAGTGAGTCATTACTCCATCTTCAACCACCTCCTCCTATCCACTTGAATTCTAAAGAGAGAGAAAGGTTTTAGTGTGAGAAAACTCACTCCAAAGAGGAAGAAGCTAGTTTCGGGCCAAAGTACGTGTTTTAAAGTTGTTCATCTACTTCTTAGATACATTGTGATAGTGGTGGCAAGTCCTAAACCTAATTTCCTTATTTTAAGTTGTTATGGGTTAGGGTTTGGGCTATAGATGAACATAAAACCCATATTTGATGATTTTGGGTGTTCTTGGGTAAGATTGAGTCATGAAGACTCAATAGTAACTAACCTAGGGTTTCAAAGTGTAAATTGGTGTTTGTGAGTTCTAAATTGGTTAGTTAACTACTAGCACACCTAGATGTGAAGTAAGCGGGTGTTATTTAGGTATTTGGTGACCAAATGCGTGTGTGAACCTTGAAATGGGTCAAATGGGTCTTTGATGACCTAAGTTGTCTAAATATGTGTGAAAATGCGATAACCTCGTGTTAATGAATAATTTAAGACCCGAAACTTTCTAGTATTAGGGTTTTGGTGATGTTGACCTATTATGATTATTAAGAGTGCAAATGGGTCGAAATTGGACAATGAGTCAAAAGGATACAAGGATGGCGAGTGAGTTGATCGACCAACTCGATTGTGTGATTGATTATATGCATTATGTATATATAGGTACGTCGCGTTGAAGGTTGCGAGTTTGATCATCTCACCGAAGACGTTAAGGTGAGTGGAATAATTATATATGTATGTATATGATTTATTTACTTGTGGGGTATGGGTTAAAGTTTGATGTTGACGATACCATATCCTAGAGTATATTGTTGGTTGATGAGGGTTAAAGTTCGATGTTGACGATACCTCATGTATGGATTTAAAGTTCGGTGTCGACGAAGCCATACACTATTGTAGTGACATTTGATGAGGGTTTAAGTTCGATGTTGATGATACCTCATATGTGGGATTAAGTTCGATGTTGACGATACCACATTTATTAGGACGAATGGGAATTAAGTTCGATGTTGACGATACCATTCGTTGGGCTAGCCTTGGGATTTGAGTACTAATGGATGTTGTGAACATCAATGTTTATGTATTCATGTTGTAGCATGTTGTATTGTTGTGTTATATGCTATTGTTGTACTTGCTTTGTTATCGTGGTTTTAGCGTTATACATTATAAAGGTATGCTAATTATGTTGCTAGTATGTATGCGGATTTAGTGTAAGTGATTGCATGTAAGTAAGTTATATATGTATATGTATAATTATTGCATTCACTAAGCTTTAGCTTACCCTCTTGTTGTTTACCTTTTAGGGCTCCGGCTTGGATAAAGGAAAAGGTATTCGGTTGGATTAGTGGTCACCCGCTTATTTTGATAGGGGATGCTTTTGGGTTAGCTTTTGGGAGTTCGGCCAAGATTTGGGTAGTTTAACCCCAAACACCATGCTCTAGGTATCGTTTGGAATTTAAACTATGATGGTCGAAACTTGTATTTTGAACGAATTTCGTAAAATGGGACATTGTGGGCCTGGTGTTATAAAACTCGTTTTGATGATGAAAATCTCTTAGTTTTACTTATTATAACACGTTGTGAAAAGGTTTTCATTTAAAAGTATCGGGATGCGGGATTTTCGCTCGTGTAATTTGAAACCCGAGATCAGAACCTGATAGTTCATTGGGACGCCGTCCCAATTGTTTGGACGCCGTCCAAATCTTCAGTATTGGACGCCGTCCATGAATCTGGACGCCATCCAGATGTACTTGTCCAGATTTTTTTTTTCTTTGGTGTGTTTTTGGTATAACGAGGTCGGGTCATTACAAGTGGTATCAGAGCATGGTCTAAAGGATTTTGGCGACTTGAGCTAGGTGCCTAGACTTAGACTTTATTGTGTATGCGCATTATGCGGGACTTGTAGGAGACGGGTCGGACCGGGGATTGGTTAGTGCCTAGTTTTAGGTGAACTAACTATGCGATAATTGTTTTGTGTTGTGTTTTGCAATCATCAAGCGAGATAGACATTGTACTAACAAGTTAATGCGACATGATCGCGTAACAATGATTAGCTACCATTATTACGGGTTCAAATCGTGTCGAACAAGCGATGTACGATGATTGTTGAGCAAGATGGGGCGGTGAGGTGTTCATGTATATTGTGTCATGTCTTTTCATTCGTTATTTAATTTACTTCGTTTTATAGAATGAAGATGAGAAATGGACATGATACCAATGAAGGAGGCACGAGCGAGGACGTTGAACTCACGGCCAAGGTTGAGGCCATCTTTAAAAGGCTAAAAATGGAATTTCTTGACGATGTCCGAAAGGTTTTCCAAGAATCGGTTGATGGGCGATCGAGGAGGCATTAGAAGCTAGAAACATTCATCTTCGTGGTGAAGGGGGTGATGGTAATGGTGGTTATGGAAGGCGAGACTTCCATTACCAAAATTTCAAGGATGCTCAAATCCCGATGTTTAATGGGGTACGAGATCCGTTAAAAAGCACATGTTGGATTTCCGATATCGAGGGAGCTTTTCGTACCGCGAAATGTCCTCCCGAGAAGAAGGCGAGGTATGGGTCTTGTGACGATTGCTCCAAATCCATATGGACGAACACATCATTCATTGATTTCATTGCGAGGTATTTGACCTCTATGTGATACGTTTTGTAACATTGCATTCGTTTGAAAAGGTATTTCATAAATGAATATATAAATTCCAGGTTTTTTTACATCTGATGATTCCTACGTATAGACAATCACCATTTAAATGGTTTACAATAATACATCTGTTGACAATACAGTCAAAATAAGATACATGGTAATGGTTTGATGAATGCAAGTTTCTTGTATATAGCATGTATGACTCCAAGCACATAACTTGTATCACGTATGAGCAAACAGCGGAAGACTTCTAGAAACCTGAGAATAAACATGCTTCAAGTGTCAACACAAAGGTTGGTGAGTTCATAGTTTTAATATTACACATAATCCGTATATCAATGTGGATTACAAAAGTTCAGTTGTTTTATTCAAAACGTTTATCATTATGTTTTAAATAAAAGGTGGATCACAAGATTTCAGTTGTTTCATCCGAAACGTTTATCAATCGGTTCTACAAAGTTGAGAACCCTGGTAACTAAACTTTAACGTTTATAATAAGTACCCCTCGTTTAACATGCAACCAACATGTACAATACACGCAATCCAACGTGTACTAACTTCAAATAGCATACGTCTGTTTTATAGTTCAGGCTAGAGTTTCTTTCTATACCTGGAACACACGGGGATGTCAAGCCCTATGGATCCATATACTACTACTCGCGCCCACCAGTTCTTATAACTGGCAGTTACTAGTTACCAAAGCTAAGGGATTTTCGGTTCAAACTCGGTGTAGAATTTAGTATGTACTTGTATCCATTGCGTTTAAAATAAAGTGCATGTATTCTCAGCCCAACAATATATTGAGTAAAAGGGATCATATGAAACTCACGCATATAAATATTGTATATTGGTTAATAAAGCATTTGCATGTATTCTCAGCCCAAAAATATATTGAGTAAAAGGGATCATATGAAAGTCACACATATAAATATTGTATATCGGTTAATAAAACATTTGCATGTATTCTCAGCCCAAAAATGTAGAGAGTAAAAGGGATCTTATGAAACTCACCGTTTAATATTGATATACATTATTGCAGGAAAGCACGTAGACGCATCGGAGATGATAAACACGAGGTTTGATTCACAAAAATACCCCCGAACATTACCCATAACCTCCATGGCAATAACCCATAATTTCCTTAACTCTATCCCGCTTGAAAACATATTTTGAAAGTGACACGCTCATGACCTCGTCGTAGTATTTTAGGTATAATACTAATAATAATAGATTAATAATAATAATAATAATAATAATAATAATAATAATAATAATAATAATAATAATAATAATAATAAATAATAAATAATATTACGGAGTATATATATATTTGTGTATGTGTGTGATTTAAATCGAGCGAAAACACTGGAATTTATAGATGTGGCCTGAAATCTGGAGTCATGCGACTCGCATGGAAATGGCCTTCTAGCCATGCGACTCGCATGAGGACCAGGGACAGCTCACATTGTTTTGACTCCTAGCTTGTCGACATAATATAAAATAAATATAAATATATAAATAATTAATATAATTATTTATATATTATATTTTATTCTTGTGCATAGTAGACTAGATATTTTTGGTCCGTTGCGTCGGGCGTTTCTTCTTGACTCGGGTCCCGGTTCCGGATTTTCAGACGTCCTTGCGTACTATTTTATATCGTGTACTTTGCGTTCCGCAACTTGTACTCTTGTCATTTTTAGACGTTCTTCATCAATAATTTGAACCTTTTTAATTGTATCTTGTACATTTGAGCATTTTGGACCTTTCCGTCTTCAATTCTTCGTTTTCGCCTTTTGTCTTCGCACTTATTAAATATAAACGAATATTACTTGAATATGGAACAATTACAACTAAAATCCTGTCTTTCTTGGGGGATAATGCTATGAAATATATGTTCCTTTTTAGCCTTATCAATAGCCTTAAATTATCCCTTAATTATATCACTCAAAGTGTATCTTAAACTTTCGAGTGTTTTGGTCATTTACTTCTATAAATCATCGTCTCGCTATTTGTTAAAATACATTTTTATAATAGCGTTTTACTGTAGCAAAGTTACTGTAGCAAAGTCAATTTCACTGTAGCAAATAGTGATTTTCGAAAACACTGTAGCATTTTGAGTAATGTGGCAATTTGAAAACACTGTAACAAATTAGTGTTTAACTGGTTCATCTTAAACGCTTTAGTTAACTTATCTAAATATCAATCGAATCAATAAACGAATGTTACTATCGTTTACTAAATAACTTGAAATCATATATATTCAAATAGATATATAAACCAATAAGTTTAATGTATGGTATCATGCAATTAAAACTTTGTTACGTTTTCAAGTTATAGTATATATATGTATCTATTTACATATAATGGTTTGCGAATCGTTGAGAACAACCGAAGGGTAATTGAATAGTTCAAAATTTTGAGATTCAACTTCATAGGCTTTGCTTATCGTGTCGAAATCATTAATCATTTAAGATTAAGTTTAAATTTAGTCGAAATTTCCGGGTCATCACAGGTCTAGCATGTTGCGAGAAGAGGCGAAGTTGTGGTGGGATGATAAGATCCAATTATATGGTGAAGAACAATGCATGAGCTTGACGTGGGAGGAGTTTAAGAAGGAATTTTTCAAAGAATACCGAACTTCTTTCGACATTGATAGAATCCGAGATGAGTTGCACAATTTGCGACAAGGTTCAATGGACTTGGTTACTCTCAAGTCTACCTTCTTGGCAAAGACTCGTTTTTGTCCGGAATATGTTGGTGACGACCACAAGTTGATGAAGGATTTCTACCGTACCATGAATGATGAGTTGAAGGGTAAGATTAGTCGAGGAATGGCTAAGTCTTTTGAAGAGTTATTTGAGTTGGCCCGGGGTTTCAAGCCGGAGGTTCCAAGGAAAAGTGATTTCTCTTTTTCTAAGAGAAAGTTTGAAGGTTCAAGTCATTCGAATGTTTCCAACAAGAAAAACAAGAAGGGTTCTGAAAGTGTGAATAGTGTGAAGAAGAGAGGTTTTGGGAACTTTATCCCTACTTGCTACAATTGCGGGGTACGTGGTCATTTGGCTAAAGATTGTACGAAGCCAACTTCGATAAACAAGCTCACTTGTTTTAATTGTAACAAAGAGGGGCACCGAAAGTCGGAGTGTCCCGATTTGAACACCGATCATGTTAAAAGGTTGGAGAAGGCAGCGGGTACGGCTAGGGGTCGCAATTATTTGATGACTAATGATGAGGCCAAGCAATCCAATGAAGTTGTCTCAGGTACTTTCATGGTTAACTCTAATCCGGCAAGGATACTTTTTGATAGTGGTGCTAACTTGTTGTTTGTCACCAAAGTTTGTGTCTAAACTTAATAAACCGTTAGCTAAGTAAAGTCGTCCGGTAGAAGTTGAAATAGCGGATGGCAAGACGGTGCTAGTGGTTGATGTGTGTAAAAATTGTGATGTTGTGTTTGGTGCCGAAAACTTTAAAATTGATCTCATCCCGATGACTTTGGGTGATTTTGATATTGTCATTGGTATGGATTGGCTCGATCGTTATAGAGCCGATATTGCATGCCATGAAAAATCTATTCGTGTGAAGACCCCTAGTGGGGGAGAATTAATTATTCATGGCGATAAGCGAAGAAGACTTGTGCCGATATGCACTTTTGCACGGGCACGTCGTTTCCTTGTTATTGGTGGTATGGCTTTTCTTGCCCATGTTGTTGATACTCTCGAAGAGCCACCACCCATTTGTGAAATTTCAGTGGTTAGTGAATTCGAAGACGTTTTTCCGGATGAATTACCGGGTGTTCCGGCCGAAAGACAAGTTGAATTTCGCATTGAGTTGGTTCCGGGAGCTACTACCATTGCTAAAACTCCTCATCGTTTAGCACCGATGGAAATGCAATAGTTGTTAAATCAAACCTAAGAGTTGCTTGAAAAGGGTTTTATTTGACCGAGTGCTTCGTCGTGGGGCGCTCCGGTTTTATTCATGAAAAAGAAGGATGGTAGTATGTGGATGTGCATCGATTATCGAGAGTTGAACAAAGTGACGATAAAGAATCGTTATCCATTGCCTCGGATTGACGATTTGTTTGATCAACTCCAAGGTGCAACGTATTTCTCTAAAGTCGACCTACGGTCTGGCTATCACCAAATGCGGGTCCGTGAGGAAGATATTGAGAAAACGGCTTTTCGAACGCGTTATGGGCATTTTGAGTTTGTTGTAATGCCTTTTGGTCTTACGAATGCACCGGCGGCATTCATGGATCTTATGAACCGAGTGTGCCAACCTATGTTCGACAAGTCGGTAATTGTGTTCATTGACGACATACTTGTTTATTCAAAGAGTATGAAAGAACATGAACATCATTTGCGGGGTGTGTTGAAGACGTTGCGGAAGGAGAAGTTGTATGCTAAATTCTCCAAATGTGAATTTTGGCTAAGGGAAGTTTAATTCCTTGGTCATATTGTGAACGAGGCCGGTATTCAAGTAGATCCGGAGAAGATTGAGACGGTGAAGAGTTGGGGACGACCGACTACGCCTACGAAAATCCAAAGTTTTCTCGGATTGGCCGGTTATTATCGTCTGTTTATCCAAGACTTTTCTAAAATTGCTTCTCCATTGATGAAATTGACGAGAAAGAATGCGAGGTTTAATTGGGAGAACGAGCAAGAAATTGCTTTTCAATTGTTAAAAGAGAAGTTGTGTCAAGCTCCAGTTTTAGTATTGCCGGAAGGTGTAGAAAACATGACGGTTTATTGTGATGCTTCTTTAAATGGGATCGGGTGTGTTCTAATGCAAAGAGGTAAAGTCATCGCGTATGCCTCTCGACAATTAAAGGAACACGAAACGAGATATCTGACTCATGATCTTGAGTTGGCGGCGGTTGTTCATGCGTTGAAAATTTTGCGCCATTACTTGTATGGTGTCAAGTGTACGATTTATTCGGATCACAAGAGTTTGAAACACCTTTTCGATCAATGAGATTTGAATTATCGTCAACGTAGATGGATGGATGTGGTGAAAGACTATGATTGTGAAATACTCTATCATCTGGGTAAGGCGAATGTGATCGCGGATGCATTAAGTCGAAAGAGTCAACATCCGGCAATGCGAGTAGGATCGTTACGCATGATCATTACTAACGATTTTCTTGTAAAGCTTGGCGAGACTCAAATCGAAGCTTTTGTTAACAATAAGCATGAGGAACGAATCGTGGGACAAACGGAGTTTATTACCTTAGGTCCGCATGGTTTGTTATCTTTTCAAGGAAGGGTGTGGGTGCCTAAAATGGGTGATTATCGACGAGTGCTACTTGATGAAGCACATAAGTCAAAGTATTCTATTCACCCGGGCGCGACGAAAATGTATCTTGATTTAAGGAAGGAGTATTGGTGGTCGGGCATGAAACATGATGTTGTTAAGTATGTTGAGCAATGTGTCACGTGTTTGCAAGTTAAAGCCGAACACCAAAAGCCGTATGGTAAATTACAACCGTTAGAAATTCCAAAATGGAAATGGGAGCACATTACCATGGATTTCATCACAAAGTTACCTAAAACGGCGAGAACCCAATTTGATTCGATTTGGGTGATAGTTGATCGATTGACGAAAAGTGCTTTGTTTCTTCCCATTCGGGAAACGATATTGTCGGAGACCTTGGCTAAATTGTTCATCAAGGAAGTGATATCGAGACATGGGGTTCCTATATCTATTATTTCGGATCGAGATATCCGTTTTACATCTCGTTTTTGGGAAAAGTTTCATGAAGATATGGGTACACAATTGAAATTGAGCACGGCGTACCATCCTCAAACGGACGGTCAAACTGAACGTACGAATCAAACTTTGGAGGATATGTTACGGGCGTGCATTATTGATTTCGGTGGTAGTTGGGATGAGCACTTACCTTTGGTGGAATTCTCGTACAATAATAGTTATCATACTAGTATTGGGATGCCACCCTATGACATGCTTTATGGGCGGAGGTGTCGAACTCCGATTTGTTGGGGCGAAGTGGGTCAAAGAGAAATCGGGAGCACCGATTTGGTCTTAGAGACAAATAGTAAGATTGAGATGATTCAGACTCACTTGAAAGTGGCTCAAGATAGACAAAAGTCGTATGCCGACAAATGTAGGTGATTGATTGAGTTCCAAGAAGGTGACATGGTGATGCTTAAGGTTTCACCATGGAAAGGTATTATTCGGTTTCGAAAACGAGGAAAGTTAGCTCCTCGGTTTATTGGGCCATTTAAAATTTTAGCTCGTGTTGGTGAAGTCGCATATTGTTTGGAATTACCCGAAGAGCTTGCGGGGATCCATAATACATTTCATGTTTCCCATCTCCGTAAGTGTCTTGCGAATGATTCATCTTGGGTACCTTTAGACGATATTGAGTTAAACAATAAGTTAGAGTATGTTGAGGAGCCAATTTCTATACTCGATGAGAAGGTCAAGCAGTTGAGAAATAAAGAAGTGAGAACTTATAAAGTTCAATGACACCATAGTAAAGGTTCCGAGTACACTTGGGAGCCCGAAGAGTTTGTGTTGGTGTATCTTCCCTCTTGTCATGCGGCTTGGATTGCGAGGACGCAATCCGGTTCAAGTGGGGGAGAGTTGTAAGAACCAGTTTTCCTCAGTTGTTTGGGACGCCATCCAAATGTGTGGGATGCTGTCCAAGTGTGAAGGACTGGACGCCGTCCAGTAATTTGGACGCCGTCCAGATGGGCTGGCAGACAAGCTGTTTTGCTTTTAAATATTCAAAGGGGGTAGTTTGGTTTTTCACTTATTGATCGAATTTAAGGCCACTATATCAGATTGGAGTGAGTCATTACTCCATCTTCAACCACCTCCTCCTATCCACTTGAATTCTAGAGAGAGAGAAAGGTTTTAGTGTGAGAAAGCTCAATCCAAAGAGGAAGAAGCTAGTTTCGGGCCAAAGTGCGTGTTTTAAAGTTGTTCATCTACTTCATAGCTACGTTGTGATAGTGGTGATAAGTCCTAAACCTAATTTTCTTATTTTAAGTTGTTATGGGTTAGGGTTTGGGCTATAGATGAACATAAAACCCATATTTGATGATTTTGGGTGTTCTTGGGTAAGATTGAGTCATGAAGACTCAATAGTAACTAACCTAGGGTTTCAAAGTGTAAATTGGTGTTTGTGAGTTCTAAATTGGTTAGATAACTACTAGCACACCTAGATGTGAAGTAAGTGGGTGTTATTTGGGTATTTGGTGACCAAATGGGTGTGTGAACCTTGAAATTGGTCAAATGGGTCTTTAATGACCTAAGTTGTCTAAATATGTGTGAAAATGAGATAACCTCGTGTTAATGAATAATTTAAGACCCGAAACTTGCTAGTGTTAGGGTTTTGGCGATGTTGACCTAATAGGATTATTAAGAGTGCAAATGGGTCGAAATTGCACAATGAGTCAAAAGGATACAAGGATGGTGAGTGAGTTGATCGACCAACTCGATTGTGTGATTGATTATATGCATTATGTATATATAGGTACGTCGCGTTGAAGGTTGCGAGTTTGATCATCTCACCGAAGACGTTAAGGTGAGTGGAATAATTATATATGTATGTATATGATTTATTTACTTGTGGGGTATGGGTTAAAGTTCGATGTTGACGATACCATATCCTAGAGTATATTGTTGGTTGATGAGGGTTAAAGTTCGATGTTGACGATACCTCATGTATGGATTTAAAGTTCGGTGTCGACGAAGCCATACACTATTGTAGTGACATTTGATGAGGGTTTAAGTTCGATGTTGACGATACCTCATATGTGGGATTAAGTTCGATGTTGACGATACCACATTTATTAGGACGAATGGGAATTAAGTTCGATGTTGACGATACCATTCGTTGGGCTAGCCTTGGGATTTGAGTACTAATGGATGTTGTGAACAATAATGTTTATGTATTCGTGTTGTAGCATGTTGTATTGTTGTGTTATATGCTATTGTTGTACTAGCTTTGTTATCGTGGTTTTAGCGTTATACATTATAAAGGTATGCTAATTATGTTGCTAGTATGTATGCGGATTTGGTGTAAGTGATTGCATGTAAGTAAGATATATATGTATATGTATAATTATTGCATTCACTAAGCTTTAGCTTACCCTCTCGTTGTTTACCTTTTTAGGCTCCGGCGTGGACAAAGGAAAAGGTATTCAGTTGGATTAGTGGTCACCCGCTTATTTTGATAGGGGATGCTTTTGGGTTAGCTTTTGGGAGTTCGGTCAAGATTTGGGTAGTTTAACCCCAAACACCATGCTCTAGGTGTCGTTTGGAATTTAAACTATGATGGTCGAAACTTGTATTTTGAACGAATTTCGTAAAATGGGACGTTGTGGGACCGGTGTTGTAAAACTCGTTTTGATGATGAAAATCTCTTAGTTTTACTTATTATAACACGTTGTGAAAAGGTTTTCATTTAAAAGTATCGGGAAGCGGGATTTTCGCTCGTGTAATTTGAAACCCGAGATAAGAACCTGACAGTTAATTAGGACGCCGTCCTAATTGTTTGGACGCCGTCCAAGTCTTCAGTACTGGACGCCGTCCAGGAATCTGGACGCCGTCCAGATGTACTTGTCCAGAAATTTTTTTTTTCTTTGGTGTGTTTTTGGTATAACGAGGTCGGGTTGTTACACCCAAGTTCGGTATTATATGTTGAAGATATATAATGACGAACTTGTAAGTATGCAATCATAGGGAATATATCAATATGTACACTATCAAGTCCCCCCAGTTCGATATTATAAACTAAAAGTATATGATGTCGAACTCTAAGTGTACAATATGCTTTGTTCGTGAAGTTATGCGCAACTCATGGCGCTTGTTTATCAAAGAGAAAATCATGTTGCAACGTTTATTTATATAGCGCTTTGTTATATATTCATAATTTCTAGACTTGTCCTTTGCAATTTTCATATTCATTATTGTGCACATAACAAACACTTACTTATGCGAAACAATCTTTTATATATTTTGAATCTTTTAAGTCCGACAAATCGATCCTTAGGTAATTATTAGCATTGCGAAGCATCTAAGCAAGGCGAGATCAAATACTTAGGAAATTTAATCCTTTCGCAACATTTCGTAAACACATGCAATTTCATGTGATTCATTCAAGCGGGCTTTCTTCAACGCTTAGGCATTCATTGTATTTTCACACGCCAAGTGGTTTTCATTTGAAAAATCAAAGTACGCGTCCGCACTTGATAAAATTTGACCACGATTTGACGCTTTTTTGCATAGTATAATATTATTGAGAAATTTGCCCGAAGCATATATGAAGCAAGTCAATTGAAGCTTAAGTTAATATAATATGTAGCACATGACATATTTTAAACCTATCTTGCCAAAGTGCATTTGTATTATAAGAACATATGGTTTTAGCCTTCATGACCTCATGCATCGTGTGCAAAATCAATCAATAATTGTGGCCATGCTTTTAAGCAATGCAACCACGTGTTTTTAGCAAAATAATAAGATTCCCATGGGCAAATGCTCATGAACTTAGATAATGTTGCATTGTGCTTATAGCACAAATAAGAATATTGCAGAGTTGACTTTTCATGTTTCTGCGCAATTAATCAAATGAAGGTATGCCAAAGATAGTGCCATGCACTATTCATTTATTTTTGCTTTAATTTTAGCAGTTTCAGACACCGCAATTTTTTTTGCTAAGTTCAGTGGTTTCGAACAACGCGAATTTTTTTTGCTAAGTTCAGCGGTTTCGAACACCGCGAATTTTTTGCTAACTTCAGCGGTTTCGAACACCGCAAATTTTTTCACAAAATTTCCATTGCGCTTAACATGTAGTGCACTTTTGTGCGTAATTAATGAAGCTTGCACAAAATAGATGTAAATTTAATTTCCGTATTTTTGTAACCGCGCAGTTCATAGGTAACCATTAGTGTGCAGCCCATTATTTTGTTCCACATATTGCACGTGGCAACCAATCTTGTGATAATTCTTCCATGTACTTCTACACGTGTAATGAAATCAAAATATATTTGGCCACGTGCCATATTTATTTAGCATAATGATGATCATATAATTCCACTCTTAAGAAGGTAAAATATTTTAATGTTTCAGCTGTGACCATATATCAAATGCTTGCATAATAACGAGCTTCTTACATCTTAGTTTTCATGCGTATCATGTAGTGTGTCTTTAAGCCAAATAAATATTGTATTCAAGATGAAACTCGAATCAGCAAATCATCCGTAAATCAAGCATACAAACTGTGAAAAGTTGCTGCAAACAAACAGGAGCTGTTTTCGAGGTCATACGCGACACACAATTATGGAGCGTAAAGGCTGTTATAAACCAATTTCAAAAACTGCGGTCAAACCGCTTTTCAAACTATACATGAGGTACTTTTAAAAGCTGTTTTCAAGCGGCACATAAACTGTTGCCGAGCCAAACATGACCTATTTTCGAAGCAATGTTTGCGCCACGCAAAGCAAGTGACGCAAAGCAATGTTTGCGCAATATTGTAAATCTGCGCAACATTTCTTTTAAGCCAAACAATGACTGTTTTCGAGACCATGCTCGGGCCATAATCGGGCACCGCGAAGTCCGAGTATGCAATGTTTCTAATGCCAAAATTAGGCCACAATTAAAGCATCGCAAATGTCATTTTTGCAGCAGCTCATTATTCCCAATTACATGGCGCAAAAGCTATAATCAAGCTGCGCATATAACTGTTGCAAAGTTATGATGAAACTATAATCAAGCTGCGCAAGACTGCAAAGATATGCTGTCATAACCCGTCCTTAACCATAAGAACGCGTTAGATAACGTATGATTTCATTGCGAGGTATTGACCTCTATATGAGACATTTTTAAAAGAAAAACTGCATATATTATACATTACAAACCACAACCATTATTTTTGTTACAAGCTTAAGACAATAAAAAGAAGATTAACGTTTAGCGATAATCTTCGACTTACAAACTTTACAAATGATGACAACAACACGGTTTCTAGCATATTTTACAATACAACATCTCGGATATGCAGTTTTATTTTTGACACAAACATGCGTACGCAAGATCCTGGTTAGATCCAACATGATGCAGCGGAAGCTTTAGAAATCACCTGAGAATAAACATGTTTTAAAAGGTCAACATAAAGTTGGTGAGATATAGGTTTAATGCCGGCAGCAATATATATATAGACCACAAGATTTCGTATATAAACAGTTTAATAAAAGTATTCTAAGTGGTTGAGCACTTGGTAACCATACTTAACATTTTCACGTCGCATATTCCCTTTAATATGAAATCTTACTACACCGTACCAAGTGTAGTCACAAAACGAAGTACTGTGCAACCGTTGAATACTGGTCGTCCAGTCCGGTTGGGGTTGTCAGGCCCGATAGATCTATCAACAGGATTCGCGTTTACAATACCGCTGTAAATATTAGTTACCAAGCTACAGGGAAGTATGCCAGTGGTACAACTCAACGTAGAATATATTTTTCAGTTACTTGTGTCCATAATGTAAGACATAAAATACATGTATTCTCATCCCGAAATATTTAGAGTTTAAAAGTGGGACTATATACTCACTCTTGTCTTGATGATATATATATTTTGACTCGGTCTTCCGGTTGATATCACGAACCTATCCATATATAATATATCAATATGTTTTCATTTTAAAACAAACGTTATATATATATATTCTTGTTATACTTTTAATACTTAGAATAATTCCTTAGTCCGTAGTTAGCATTTCTTTGTTAGTAACTCAATTTTAATGGTTCATTTTTAGATGTTTAATATACCCGCAATGAAATAAACCAAACCCCCAACGAAATAAATAAAACCCCAACGTATATGAATTGGTCGAGATTAATCTTGACCCACGGTACCGGTGTTGTCAAATGACGTATTGCGTACATAAAGTACCGGTGTTGTCAAATGACGTGTTGCGTACAAACATGGGATCTTATGATTAATCTTCTCGTGTTGCTTACGGGTGATCCTGAACCATATGAAATTGAATTATGAGTACATATATATAAAATATCATGTTATCTTATAAAGATGTGATTTTATGTAAATTTTTCCAATGAATCCCGAAGTCAATTAAGTCTTGGATAACCAATTTTGTTTCGGTCATAGTTTCTTCGTTACAAGTCCGTTTTCGTTGATTCAAATTGCCATCTTCTTGGATCGAGTTCTTCTTTAAGACTATGAACTGTAAATACCTTGGTTTGTATTCAAAATCATACGGCATAGGTGAAAGTTTAGTGAAACATATGAAGTTAAACATTTTTGTTACAACAAAATCATTTAATGACCATTTTTCCAAAAATACTTATACTTTGAAAAACCAAGTTTTACCTTGTTAAATTAACATATAAATAAGTTATGTTACATGTCTTGAAGTATTTTAAAAGTTAAGTTAGAAGGATCTATTTAGTTTGCAAACAAGTTTGAAAACATTCAAACTATGTTCTTGTTGTTAAACTTTTGTACCACAAAATAAGATAGCTATATATATATGAATTGAATAAGGTTATGAACATAGATTCTACCTCAAGTTCCTTGGATAAGTTTGCTGTAAAAGAGGAGTAAGAAGCTAGAATCAAAAGGGTGATAGAAGTGGATGAAAGATTGAAAGTAAGTTGGTGTTCTTGGAAGGTTTTCTTGAAGTGTTTTTGTATGATTTTCTTATGGTGTTTTAGTATGGTTTTTGAAGCTAGATCTTCTTGGAAACTTTGCTGAATTGATTAAGGGTTTTAAGGCTTCAAAGTATGTGTGTGTTTTGCTAGAGAATTTGAGATAAAATGAATCAAAATGATGGAGTACTCATACTCCTTAAAAACGTGGGAATGGGGGGACAAGGACAAAAATTTCAAGTTATGATTTCATGTATCTAGCCTTATTTGTGTCCAAGTTCAATTACCTAGCTCTAAGGGCAGTAACAAGAGTAGGTTTGGTGGTGATTTGATGTGTATTTACTATTAGTAAATACGTATAAAAGCTAGGTATGATACGAGTATAAATACTCTAGGTATACGTATAGAAATTTTGTGAAAAATGGAATGAGAATTCAAATATAGCTATCTTTTGTGAATACACTTATATGGTTTTATGTATTTAAGTCTTTAAAAGTGATTAAATACATTACTTATACAATATATGTATAAACATTATATGTCTTAAGTATTTATGTCAAATAACGTTACGTATAGTTATCGTTTTGAAAACTTAAGTTAGTAGTTTCAAAATATACTAGTAACTTATTGTTATTAATACAAAATGAGATATTAAAACATTCTTTAATCATGTTAAATATGTATATATACATATATATACACAAACGTATAATTATCATATATTGTATAGTTCGTGATATCATCGGTCAACTAGACGGTCAAACGTTGTGTAAAACTCTTTTCGGAAACATAAGTCTCAACAATTTGGATTGCTTATCAAGTTGGTAATGTTTAATTTATGTAAATATCAATCTTATAAGTATAGAACGATCGAAAAAGTGCGGGTCGTTACATTACCTCCCCGTTAAATAAATTTCGTCCCGAAATTTTAAAATTGTACCTATTTTGCGTTATCGAGAAACAAGTGTGGATACTTTTGTTTCATTTGATCCTCTCGTTCCCACGTAAACTCGGGACCTCTTCTAGCATTCCAACGAACCTTAACAATCGGTATATTGCTCTGTTTGAGCTGTTTAACTTCACGGTCCATGATTTCGATTGGTTCTTCGACGAATTGTAGTTTCTCGTCGACATGGATTTCTTCAAGAGGAATGGTGAGGTCTTCCTTTGCAAGACACTTCTTCAGGTTTGAGACGTGAAAGGTATTATGTACTCCAGCGAGTTGTTGCGGTAACTCGAGCCGATAAGCTACCGGTCCAATGCGTTCGATGATCTTAAACGGGCCTACGTACCTTGGGTTCAGTTTACCCCTTTTTCCAAAACGTATCACACCTTTCCAAGGTGACACCTTTAGCATAACCATGTCCCCGACCTGAAACTCTAATGGTTTCCTTCGGACATCGGCGTAGCTCTTTTGGCGACTGCGGGCTGTTTTTAATCTCTCCTTGATTTGCACTATCTTCTCAGTCGTTTCATGTATGATCTCGGGACCAGTTAATTGTCGATCTCCTACTTCATTCCAACAGATAGGAGATCTACACTTCCTTCCATACAATGCTTCGAATGGCGCAGCTCCAATGCTCGCATGATAACTATTATTATACGAGAATTCTGCTAACGGTAGATATTTATCCCATCCGTTTCCAAAATCGATCACACATGCCCTGAGCATGTCTTCAAGAGTCTGAATTGTTCTTTCACTCTGCCCGTCGGTCTGCGGATGATATGCGGTACTCATATCCAAACGAGTTCCTAGTGCCTCCTGTAGTGATTGCCAAAACTTTGAGGTAAATCTACTATCACGATCGGATATAATGGAAATAGGTATTCCATGCCTTGAAACAACTTCCTTTATATACAATCGTAATAGTTTCTCCATTCTATCTGTTTCCTTTATAGGCAAGAAATGTGCAGACTTGGTGAGACGATCAACAATCACCCAAATGGTGTCGTATCCCCAGGCAGTCTTTGGTAACTTCGTGATGAAATCCATGGTAATACCATCCCATTTCCATTCTGGGATTTCTGGTTGTTGAAGTAACCCTGACGGCTTTTGATGTTCTGCTTTGACTTTGGAACAAGTCAAACATTCCCCAACATATGTTGCAACGTCGGTCTTTAAGTTAGGCCACCAATAACGTGTCTTAAGATCTTGATACATCTTTCCAACTCCAGGATGTATCGAGTATCTTGTCTTATGTGCCTCGTTCAATATCAACTTCCTTAATCCACCCAACTTCGGTACCCAAATACGATTTGCAAAATATCTAATTCCGTCTTCCCGTATAACGAGTTGCTTCTCATACTTCTTCATTATTTCATTCTTTATGTTTTCTTTATTGAGTGCTTCTTGTTGAACTTCTTTGATTTGTGAGTTGAGATTCATGCGAATTTTTATATTCATTGCTCGAACTCGAATTGGTTCTCGTTCCTTTCTGCTTAAAGTATCGGCCACCACGTTCGCCTTTCCGGGATGATAACGAATTTCACAATCATAGTCGTTTATTAACTCGACCCACCTACGTTGCCTCATGTTCAATTGTTTCTGATCAAAAATATGTTGAAGGCTTTTATGATCAGTAAACACAGTGAATTTAACCCCATACAAGTAGTGTCTCCACATCTTCAATGCAAACACGACTGCTCCCAATTCTAGATCATGCGTCGTATAATTTCGCTCGTGAATCTTCAATTGTCGGGATGCAAATGCAATTACTTTCTTTCGTTGCATAAGAACACAACCAAAACCTTGTCGCGAAGCGTCACAATATATTTCAAAATCATCGTTCCCTTCTGGTAACGATAAAATAGGCGCCGTAGTTAACTTCTTTTTCAGTATTTGAAATGCGTTCTCCTGCTCCGAGGTCCATTCATATTTCTTCCCTTTTTGCGTTAACGCTGTCAACGGCTTAGCTATTCGGGAAAAATCTTGAATAAACCTTCTATAATAACCGGCTAAACCCAAAAATTGGCGTATCTGTGTTGGTGTCTTAGGAGTCTCCCATTTTTCAATAGCTTCAGTTTTTGCTGGATCAACCTGAATTCCTTCGCTATTAACAACATGGCCAAGAAATTGCACTTCTTTCAACCAAAAAGCACACTTAGAAAATTTAGCATATAGCTGTTCTTTTCTTAACAACTCCAATATCAACCTTAAATGCTCTTCATGCTCTTGCTCACTCTTGGAATAGATAAGAATATCATCAATGAAAACGATAACAAACTTATCTAAATACGGACTACAAACTCGATTCATGAGGTCCATGAATACAGCTGGCGCATTCGTCAATCCAAACGGCATAACCAAAAATTCATAATGACCATAACGTGTCCGAAAAGCAGTTTTCGGAATGTCCTCTTCTTTAACGCGTAGTTGATGATAGCCCGATCTTAAGTCGATTTTTGAATAAACACATGATCCTTGCAATTGATCAAATAAGTCATCAATTCTCGGTAGTGGATATCGATTCTTGATAGTTAACTTATTTAATTCACGATAGTCTATACACATCCTAAAAGATCCATCTTTCTTCTTAACAAACAAAATTGGAGCTCCCCACGGTGAAGTACTCGGTCGTATGAATCCACGGTCCAGTAATTCTTTTAACTGACTTTGAAGTTCTTTTAACTCGGACGGTGCAAGTCTATATGGAGCACGAGCCACTGGTGCAGCTCCTGGTACTAAATCTATTTGAAATTCTACCGATCTAAATGGAGGTAATCCTGGCAATTCTTCCGGAAAAACTTCAGGAAAATCTCTTGCCACAGGCACGTCGTTGATGCACTTTTCTTTCTTTTCGACTTTATTAACATGTGCTAAAATAGCGTAACATCCCTTTTCTAAACACTTCTTGGCTTTCAAACAGCTAATGAGTTTTAGCTTTGAATTACCCTTCTCTCCATAAATCATCACCGGTATTTTATCCTTACCAGGAATACGAATTGCCTTCTTAGCACAAACAACTTCCGCTCCTATTTTGGACATCCAGTCCATGCCGACTATTACATCAAAACCTCCTAATTCTACGGGTATTAAGTCGATTTTAAACGTTTCTCCGGCTAGATTTATTTCACAACCACGACAAATTTTATCGGCTTTAATTTGTTTACCATTAGCTAACTCAATCAAGTACTTAGCATCTAGAGGTAATGATGAACAATTCAATTTAGTGTAAAAATTTCTACACACATAACTTCTATCGGCGCCAGTATCAAATAGAATAGATGCTGATAAGTTATTAATGGTAAACGTACCCGTAACAAGCTCCGGGTCTTCTCGTGCCTCTCTAGCATTAATAACAAATGCTCTTCCACGTGCAGGTCCGCCATTCTGATTCGGGCACTGGCTCTTATAATGACCTTGTTTTCCACACCCAAAACAAGTAATGTTAGCCAAAGCAGTTCTATTTGCGTTGGTGGCAGGAGTCTTGTTACCATTTGCATTTGTAACGAGAGCCTTACAATCTTCAGCAAGATGTCCCTGTCGATTGCATTTGGTGCACAACACACTACAGTAACCAAAGTGATGTTTCTGACAACGGTTGCATAAAGGACTTTGTCCTTTGTAACCAAAGCCTGAACCGCTACCCGCACCTTTCGGGGTTTCTGGTTTCTTAAAAGATTGCTGTTGGTAACCTCGATCAAAATTTCCGTTCCACTTCCTTTTGTTACTCGATACCTTCACCTCAGTAGTGAATGCTTTCTTATCCAGAATGACCTGATCCATTAACTCGTTCGCCATGGTTATAGCTTCATGAATTGTCTTAGGTTTCGACGCCGTAACATTTGCCTTGACCTTGCGGGGCAAACCACCTTTGTACATTTCAATCTTCCGTGCTTCGGTTGGAACCAATTCAGGACATAGTAAAACCAATTCCATGAATCGCTGATTGTAGTTGGTGATTTCAGTACCAACCACCTTCAAACTTCGTAACTCATCTTCTAACTTAATAACCTCATTCCTTGGACAATACTCGGTGATTATCATTGCTTTGAATTCTTCCCATGGAGTATCATAAGCTACATCTCCTCCTACCGCCTTCACATAATTCTTCCACCATGTGAGTGCACTATCTTGTAAAGTGCACGATGCAAACTTGGTCATGTCTTTTTCATCACAACCACTGATTTTAAACACCATCTCCATCTTTTCTATCCATCGGGTTAAACCGATCGGTCCTTCCGTTCCACTGAATGATGATGGCTTGCAAGCTTGAAACGTCTTGTAGGAGCATCCTACACGAGGATTTGGATTAACTGCAGCAGCTCTTGCAGCCTCAACCCATAACATTCTGTCGTTCACTCGCTGGTTGATGAGTTCCTCGAGTTCTTGTTCCGTCATTCGATTCAATCGCGCCATTTCCTAATGAAAGAAAATAATTATTCACATGGAATATTATAGATGTAGTGTGTATTTATAGTACATTTATAGCTTGTTAATAATATGAACCAGGTATTATTATAAAAGCCTTTTCTTCTTATTAGCGTTTTATAATTATATCTTGGGTAGTACCTACCCGTTAATGTTCATACTTAATAGCTTAGTACAGAATCAATTACTACAGTCTAAATAATACTTAACCATGGAAAATTATTGCATTTCATACTTCGCTATTTTACATATGCTTACATCAAACTTTGAACAAACCACACTAATAATATTATACAAAACATTATGTGATTCCATGGTTTAATACGGCAGCGCATCATTTGGTCTATTTCCCAAAACATTTATGTCCAGGAAATCCCCCAACGCGAATCCTAGCTGTCTTCCTACGTTTTGGCTGAGGTGCCGAAGTACTAGATGCGGGGATAGCACTAATAGGAATAGCGGGGATAGGGGTGGTAGTGTCTAGTGGAGTTGGTGCCACATCATCCTTATTAAACTCAGGATTTGAATTTTCTAATTCATTAGCCTTTCGTTTCTTTCCTAGTTCGAACTCGTCTTTTGTAATTTCCTGTATTTCTTCCTCGGGTTCACTTTCCTCCTCGGGTTCACTTTCCTCCTCGGGTTCACTTTCCTCCTCGGGTTCACTTTCCTCCTCGGGTTCACTTTCCGATATTTCTATAGTTGGTTCATCCGGAAATTGTGAGTCTTCCCCAAAAATACCACTTTCGTCATCGGATATGTTAATGACTGAAACACAATCTGAAGGTTCTGATTCGGAGTCGCTGAATGTGATAATAAGTTTCGAGCCCGACATCTATCACATAACAACTAACCCATTAGTACTTACATAATATTTACATATAAATTTTTAACCAACAGTGATAAGCAATGGTTTTTAAAATCAGACCCGGTCAAAGTCCAGACTTTACTAATGTATCCTAACGACTTCTTGGTTAGACACACTAATGCAAACCTGGTTCGCTAAGACCAACGCTTTGATACCACATGTCATAACCCGTCCTTAACCATAAGAACGCGTTAGATAACGTATGATTTCATTGCGAGGTATTGACCTCTATATGAGACATTTTTAAAAGAAAAACTGCATATATTATACATTACAAACCACAACCATTATTTTTGTTACAAGCTTAAGACAATAAAAAGAAGATTAACGTTTAGCGATAATCTTCGACTTACAAACTTTACAAATGATGACAACAACACGGTTTCTAGCATATTTTACAATACAACATCTCGGATATGCAGTTTTATTTTTGACACAAACATGCGTACGCAAGATCCTGGTTAGATCCAACATGATGCAGCGGAAGCTTTAGAAATCACCTGAGAATAAACATGTTTTAAAAGGTCAACATAAAGTTGGTGAGATATAGGTTTAATGCCGGCAGCAATATATATATAGACCACAAGATTTCGTATATAAACAGTTTAATAAAAGTATTCTAAGTGGTTGAGCACTTGGTAACCATACTTAACATTTTCACGTCGCATATTCCCTTTAATATGAAATCTTACTACACCGTACCAAGTGTAGTCACAAAACGAAGTACTGTGCAACCGTTGAATACTGGTCGTCCAGTCCGGTTGGGGTTGTCAGGCCCGATAGATCTATCAACAGGATTCGCGTTTACAATACCGCTGTAAATATTAGTTACCAAGCTACAGGGAAGTATGCCAGTGGTACAACTCAACGTAGAATATATTTTTCAGTTACTTGTGTCCATAATGTAAGACATAAAATACATGTATTCTCATCCCGAAATATTTAGAGTTTAAAAGTGGGACTATATACTCACTCTTGTCTTGATGATATATATATTTTGACTCGGTCTTCCGGTTGATATCACGAACCTATCCATATATAATATATCAATATGTTTTCATTTTAAAACAAACGTTATATATATATATTCTTGTTATACTTTTAATACTTAGAATAATTCCTTAGTCCGTAGTTAGCATTTCTTTGTTAGTAACTCAATTTTAATGGTTCATTTTTAGATGTTTAATATACCCGCAATGAAATAAACCAAACCCCCAACGAAATAAATAAAACCCCAACGTATATGAATTGGTCGAGATTAATCTTGACCCACGGTACCGGTGTTGTCAAATGACGTATTGCGTACATAAAGTACCGGTGTTGTCAAATGACGTGTTGCGTACAAACATGGGATCTTATGATTAATCTTCTCGTGTTGCTTACGGGTGATCCTGAACCATATGAAATTGAATTATGAGTACATATATATAAAATATCATGTTATCTTATAAAGATGTGATTTTATGTAAATTTTTCCAATGAATCCCGAAGTCAATTAAGTCTTGGATAACCAATTTTGTTTCGGTCATAGTTTCTTCGTTACAAGTCAGTTTTCGTTGATTCAAATTGCCATCTTCTTGGATCGAGTTCTTCTTTAAGACTATGAACTGTAAATACCTTGGTTTGTATTCAAAATCATACGGCATAGGTGAAAGTTTAGTGAAACATATGAAGTTAAACATTTTTGTTACAACAAAATCATTTAATGACCATTTTTCCAAAAATACTTATACTTTGAAAAACCAAGTTTTACCTTGTTAAATTAACATATAAATAAGTTATGTTACATGTCTTGAAGTATTTTAAAAGTTAAGTTAGAAGGATCTATTTAGTTTGCAAACAAGTTTGAAAACATTCAAACTATGTTCTTGTTGTTAAACTTTTGTACCACAAAATAAGATAGCTATATATATATGAATTGAATAAGGTTATGAACATAGATTCTACCTCAAGTTCCTTGGATAAGTTTGCTGTAAAAGAGGAGTAAGAAGCTAGAATCAAAAGGGTGATAGAAGTGGATGAAAGATTGGAAGTAAGTTGGTGTTCTTGGAAGGTTTTCTTGAAGTGTTTTTGTATGATTTTCTTATGGTGTTTTAGTATGGTTTTTGAAGCTAGATCTTCTTGGAAACTTTGCTGAATTGATTAAGGGTTTTAAGGCTTCAAAGTATGTGTGTGTTTTGCTAGAGAATTTGAGATAAAATGAATCAAAATGATGGAGTACTCATACTCCTTAAAAACGTGGGAATGGGGGGACAAGGACAAAAATTTCAAGTTATGATTTCATGTATCTAGCCTTATTTGTGTCCAAGTTCAATTACCTAGCTCTAAGGGCAGTAACAAGAGTAGGTTTGGTGGTGATTTGATGTGTATTTACTATTAGTAAATACGTATAAAAGCTAGGTATGATACGAGTATAAATACTCTAGGTATACGTATAGAAATTTTGTGAAAAATGGAATGAGAATTCAAATATAGCTATCTTTTGTGAATACACTTATATGGTTTTATGTATTTAAGTCTTTAAAAGTGATTAAATACATTACTTATACAATATATGTATAAACATTATATGTCTTAAGTATTTATGTCAAATAACGTTACGTATAGTTATCGTTTTGAAAACTTAAGTTAGTAGTTTCAAAATATACTTGTAACTTATTGTTATTAATACAAAATGAGATATTAAAACATTCTTTAATCATGTTAAATATGTATATATACATATATATACACAAACGTATAATTATCATATATTGTATAGTTCGTGATATCATCGGTCAACTAGACGGTCAAACGTTGTGTAAAACTCTTTTCGGAAACATAAGTCTCAACAATTTGGATTGCTTATCAAGTTGGTAATGTTTAATTTATGTAAATATCAATCTTATAAGTATAGAACGATCGAAAAAGTGCGGGTCGTTACATATGCCAAAAGATGTTGCGCATAAACTATAGTCGAGCCAAACTAAAAGACCTATTTTTGAAGCAACATTTGGGCCACGTTCGGGCCACACTAGGGCATCGTAAAGCAAATGACATATCTGTTGGAAATATGTTCTCGAGTTGGCTACAGTTCGACCGTGGTTTGACCGTGGTACATATATTCCGAAGATATGTCCATGACATTAAATAATAAAAGTCCATTTATCCTATTCGGTCACACACAAAAGCCAATCGTAAAATTGTTTGATATACCTTCTAATCGGAAATTAATTTATTAATCATTAGTTAATGGTTTAATAAATTAAGTAAGTTTTTTTTATGTGTATACATATACTTACAAATCTAAATATGTAGAGATTTGATTAGATTTTGCAAATCATATTTTATATAAGATATAAGATTTGATTTATAAAATATGATTTGATTTTATAAATCTTATTTTATATAAAGATTTGATTTTGCAAATCTTTCCAAATCTTTATTTATTACATTTGTACTAGATGTATTAATTGTATCAATTATGTAATATATAATACCAAGTCTTGGTATTGGAAAAGTTATGAAAAAGATACAAAAACACACATACAAAAATCCTATTTTTCTTTCTTATTTTCAAGTAACCAAAAATACTTGGAATTTATAATTGGGTTCGGTTTTTGGTGGAAATAAGGAAGAAGAAAATATCCGTTAAGTAGAAGGTATAGATCGAAGCAAGGTTGGAACTTTGAGTGTCTACCGTTTAGAGGAACTCTTCTTTGGGTTTTCAAATTCGATCTTCAAAAGGCTACAAAGGTTGTATTCTAATCTTCTCTTGTTCGGTTTCGTTAATTTATTTTGTTTGCTAAAGTTTTGTACAATGATCCGTGGAAGAGTATGATTTTGTAAACTTTTAAAAATGCTTCTGCTCGCTTTGAATTTGTATCATACTCCAACAGTGGTATCAGAGCCATCTTGTACAAGTTTTAGCAAACTAATGTACTCTATGATAATCGGTTTTGATGAGTGTGTTGTGCATGATTCTTGGAGATGATTATGCATAACAAACATGCACAACTATTATCATGATTTGTGTATTTATGTTTCCTAAATAACATTTGAATCTTGGGTTTTGGCAAAATGTTAAAGGGTTAATCTCATTTTTTAAAGTTTTTTTCCAGCTTGAACAGTCTGTCTTTGATGGACTGTTTTGAGGCTTTAAACTCAATATTTTCGTATGAAACCAATTGCATTTGAAAGCTAACTGAAAGACTTAAATTTGAAAAAAAAATCATCGAAAACGGATTAGAAATGGGTAAGATATGACCATTTAAAGTTGATGTATGAATCTGTCCAAAATCCGAAAATTTTAATAATAGCTTTGTTGTTGACTATTAAAGATTCAAAGTTTAGGAAAATAAAGTACATAAATTATATTCATGTTTTACATGAAATGAGAAAATTAAAATTGTTAATTTTAGACTTTATGCTTTGTTAAAGAGAATAAATCTCCAACATATTTTGATTCACTTAATATGTTTGTTTGGATGGTTTTGGCATGAAAATCATACTTGCAAATATGAAGTGGGTTTACATACATACATAAGTTATGTAAACAAGGATTGATTATTTTATGTGCCATTAAGTGTTGTTTAAATCAATCCTTATCGAAACATGTTTCATAAAATGGATGTTTGGCACTCCATTTATAATGTATATGATTGTTGTATGAAATCAGTAGTATTTGCCTCTATAAGACCCTTGTGTGAATGTTTAGTTGTGTGATTTAATTTATTATTTATTCGGGATGAATGTAATAATTTATTAAACGGCTTCCATGTCGTGTTTATTATTTATTCGGGATAAATGTAATAATTTATTAAACGACTTGCATGTCGTCTTTCTATTTATATTGTATTTGTAATAGTATAGAAAATAGAATAGTTATTTTGTAAGATAATGCAACCAAGATTGGAATCAAGAAGACGATGTTCACAAGGCGGCCCATCCGAGCATATAATGGAGATGGCAGTTTTAGTGGGAGCCAATTCTCACACAAGGTTATGTCCCTAGTTGACCATGTTTTTCCGTGTGTTGGCTCACAGGAAAAACGCATAGGACTCGAGGCATACTACCGATAATTGCGTGTCATGATTATTATTGTGTTCTTATTTGTCTATGCCATGCTAGCTATAAAATTAGTATAGAAACAAAAGACAATAATCACTTAAAATGGTTTGGTTAAAATTAGTTTAACAAACGCAACACGCAATACATAATTAGAAAATGTTTTAAAATGGATTAAACTACTTTTGCTAAAAGAAAACAAAACCCCGTTTTTAATGTAAACTTTACGCTACCCATGAGTAGTACACACATCCGAACCTTCTACCTGTTAGAGTTCGCGATACCCGAGAGTCTTGGGCCGAACTTTAGTTGGGTGTTGGGAAGGGTGAGGTGAATTTCGCGATACCCGAGAGACTTGGGCCGGATTTCACGTGTATCTATCACGGACGGTTTACAATCTGAAATCGTGGTTCGCGGTAAACCCGCTACGAGGAAGGATTAGCGTAGAAGGGATTAAACATGCCAAGTGAAATAATTGATTATCACTAAATCCTGCAGAACCTAAGAATTTCATAATGGATGAAATTGGTAATATAGTTACCTACCTAAATAGCTTATGATTGGCGATCCGCGGTAAACCCTTCGTTACCATAAGTGAAATATGGATCTTAACCTTGTTAATTATAATTGTTTGAATATTGAACACACTTGGGTAATTATCTTAACAAAGATTAAACATATCAAACTAACTAATACAACTTACTTTAAAAATATGATAGATGTCTGCAACAAACACAAATCCTACTCCATCATCAATCACTAATTTCTGCCTTAAAGGGCTCCTCGAAAAGGACAAGCTTACGGGCTTGAACTACATGGACTGGCTTCGCAACCTAAGAATTTCTCTTAGGATGGAAGGAAAGATCAGGGCAATTGAGGAACCCTTACCGGCAGAACCCGGATCGAGAGGTACTCAAGCGGCTAGGGACGAGTTTGAAAAATGTCGTTCCGAGTCTAATGAGGTAGCATGCTTGATGTTGGCGACCATGTCTCCGGAGCTCCAAAAGGGTATGGAGATCTTAGGGTCGTACGACATGCTTAACCAACTAAAGGACATGTTCTAACAACAAGCAAAGCAAGAAAAGTTTGACACCGTGAAAGCTCTCGTATCTTACAAAATGGCAACGGGAAGTAGCGTTAGTGTCCATGTACTAGAAATGAAAGGGTACATAGACCGGCTGGAGCGCCTTGGTTTTTCCATAAGTCAAGAGCTTGCTGAAAGGACCCGTTCATATACATTATAAACGATTCACAATAGTTGATTACATTGCGAGGTATTTGACCTCTATATGATACATTTTACAAACATTGCATTCGTTTTTAAAAGACAAACTTTCTTTACATTGAAAATTGACATGCATGCATACCATTTCATAATATCCACTATCCAACTATAAATTGATTTAATAATAATCTTTGATAAACTCAATGACTCGAATGCAACGTTCTTCGAAATATGCTATGAAAGACTCCAAGTAATATCTTTAAAATGAGCAAATGCACAGCGGAAGATTTCTTTAACACCTGAGAATAAACATGCTTTAAAGTGTCAACCAAAAGGTTGGTGAATTCATTAGTTTATCATAATCATTTATTTCCATCATTTTAATAGACCACAAGAATTTCATTTCCAGTTCTCATAAATATACGTCCCATGCATAGAGACAAAAATAATCATTCATATGGTGAACACCTGGTAACCGACATTAACTAGATACATATAAGAATATCCCCTATCATTCCGGAATCCTCCTTCGGACATGATATAAATTTCGAAGTACTAAAGCATCCGGTACTTTGTATGGGGCTTGTTGGGCCCGATAGATCTATCTTTAGAGTTCGCGTCAATTAGGGTGTCTGTTCCCTAATTCTTAGATTACCAGACTTAATAAAAAGGGGCATATTCGATTTCGATCATTCAACCATATAATGTAGTTTCAATTACTTGTGTCTATTTCGTAAAACAGTTATAAAAGCAGCGCTTGTATTCTCAGTCCCAAAAATATATATTGCAAAAGCATTTAAAAAGGGAGCAAATGAAACTCACGCATATAAATATTGTAAAACAGTTAATAAAGTATTTGCATGTATACTCAGCTCAAAAACGTAAAGAGTAAAAAGGGAGTAAATGAAACTCACCATACTGTATTTCGTAGTAAAAATACATATAACGTCATTGAACAAGTGCAAGGTTGGCCTCGGATTCACGAACCTAAATTAATTATATATAATTATGTGTTGGTCAATATTTGTCTAACAAATTAGGTCAAGTCATAGTGTACCACAATCCTAATGCTCGAGACTAATATGCAAAAGTCAACAAAAGTAAATTTGACTCAAAATAATTTCCAAAAATCTATACATGATTAATATATAGTTTAAATATCGTCGTTTTATATTTTTAAATATTTTTAAAAGATTTATTAGAGTAATAATATAATTTATTTATTAATAAATAAAATTTTATATTAAATTTATGTAATAAAATATACTTTTATATATATTAAGTAATAAAATTTATAGGGTTCATTTAATATCATAAAGATAATATGATAGGTATTATTAAAGTAAGTTATTACACGTAGTAAAATATGTTTGTATCACATATTTATTTGATAAAATAATATCTATAATGATAGTAAGTAAAAGTTGTATTATTTTGTAATAATAATTATTATTATAAAAATATCAATATTTATAATTACTAAGATGACATTATGATAAAACGATAATTCTAATTATGATAACTTTAATATTTACGATAATTTTTAATATTATCTTTAAAATAATAATTCTATTTAAAATAATAATAATAATGATATTTTATAGTAACAATGACATTTCTATTAAAATGATAATTTTTGTTAAAATGATAGTTTTAATACTAACGATACTTTTAATAATAATAGTAATGATAAAAATAATAAGAACAATAATTTTATCTAAATCAATATCTTATAATATTTTAATTTCATCATGCTACTCTTACTCATTATTTCCTAATCGTTTCGTTTAATAGCTTTTAATCGTCTTTTATATCGTGTTCATAATAATGATAATAATAGTAATCAGAATAATTAGGTGTTACAAATATTTGTTTTAATTACACTTATATTAATAATGATAGTTACTATAACATTATTAACGATAATACTAATAATTATCTTAATGATAATATAGTAATAATAATAATAACAATAACAATAACCATTTTTAAATAATGATATATATATTAATAATGATAATAATAATAATAATAATAATAATAATAATAATAATAATAATAATAATAATAATAATAATAATAATAATAATAAGAATAATAATAATAATAATTGGATAATAATAATAATACTAATTATAACTTTAACGATAATAATGATAGTAATAATAAAAAAAATAACAATTTTTAATGATAAATCCTTTTTATTGATAAAGATAATAATAATGATAATAATAAGATAAAACTAGAACGACGATAAAAAAACGACGATAATAATAATCATTTTTAATAAAAATATCGAAAATTCAATTGATTATAACTTCTAATCCGTTCATCGAAACCATTCGATATCTAAAGTAAAAGTTCTTAATTTTTCGCTAGCTTTCCAAGGACATGCATATCTTATACCTTATCTCAACCGCAAGTGTAACTAATTCAATATTCAACCTAACCTGTCTAAGGGCAATATCAAAAGTACAAGCATGCATAATCCTAAATACTCGAGCACTAGTCAGGGATACACTATTAATATGTAAAAGTTAAATTATGAGTACTCACGTATCAATATTGAGATTCAATATTGCAGGAAAGGTACGTAGACGCAACGGCAATGATAAACACTATATTGACCTCACGAGCATACCCATGAACCATACTCAATCACCTCCATAGCTATAACTCATAATTTCCTTAATCCTATCCTACTCGAAAAACAATTTCGAAATCACTCGGACAGCACTTCGTCGTAATATTTTATGTATACTAATAATATCTTGAAATAATGCGGAGTAAATATATATGTAAATCGATTGAGAGAGTTTAGAGAAAAATATTTTCAAGTTTCTATGAAATAATGAAACCTATTGAATTCTATTTATAATAGATTTTTGAATTAGTAAAGTGAATTATTAAAGTATGAATTATTAAAGTGAATTATTAAAGTGAATTATTAAAGTATGAATTATTAAAGTGAATTATTAAAGTATGAATTATTAAAGTAAATTATTAAAGTATGAATTATTAAAGTGAATTATTAAAGTTAAAGTAAAGTAAAAATAAAGTAAAGGTAAAGTTTAAGTATAGTAAAATTATAAAACTATGTACGTATAATATGCGTATAAATATATAATATTAATTTAAATCGTTATATATATTTAATAAAATAAAATATAAATATCGTTATCTTTATCATACTAGTTAAGTAATGAGTTGTCAAAAGTGGTTCTAGATATTTATAAAAGTTATATACGTTTTAATAATAAAGTTCTTTTTAAACTGAAAACGTTTTTGTACGTTTGAAACTAAATAGATCAATCGAGTCTTTATGAGATTCAATCTTCCACTATCCTTTGTCTAGTTCTCAATGATTGACAATTTGTACCTATTTATAAATCACTTTACCATTTTCCGAATATTGTTAAAATGGAAAGATTTCTCAAATCAATGTGGGCCTTTCAACAGAGACTTGTAATCATAATTCAATATATCTGATAATTCAATCATTTGATCTTATCTTCTAATTCCATTGATAAACATTTTGAAACAGATACAATCATATAAAGTATTTAATCTAATATTTTGTTTACGTTTCAAGTTATAATATATATACACATATACATATATAATCATATTCGTTTAATGGTTCGTGAATCGTTGGAACTTGGTCGAGGTTGAATGAATGTATGAACATATTTTAAAATTCTTGCAATTTAACTTAACAAATATTGCTTATCGTGTCGGAAACATATAAAGATTAAAGTTTAAATTTGGTTGGAAATTTTCAGGTTGTCACAGTACCTACCCGTTAAAGAAATTTCGTCCCGAAATTAGAGTGGAAAGGTCGTGAATGATAATAAGTATGTTTTCATGATACATACGGGCTGAAAATTAGAGTTTTATCATCAGCGAATAATTTAGATAAACAATTCATTTATATGAAGAGTACGGATGAAGCTAGCATAGAAGAGTGAAATGAGTAAGTGTAGATTCATCTTATCATTTGACGTAGATATGATTGATTCCCAGATTTCAAGGGATTTGAAGAAAATCTTCTTAATAAGATTTGACTCTCCGGTAATCAAGGGAATTAGGATCCGCTTTAAATACGATCGTCCATTTTAATTGTTCTGTCGGAGATTTTCTTATAAATTCACCTCCTTCGTTTCCTTACAACTCACACATTCTGTTGATGCATTTTATGCAACTCCCTAGAAATCTACCCACGTCCATTGCAGGTATAACAGTTTACAGGCCACCATGATTGCTCGTTATTATCCTATCCGTGTTTGTATGTGGTTACAGGAACTGCAGGAACGAGATTTAGATGTTTGACTATGTTAGACTTAGTCAGACGTACGAGTGAAGCCTCACTAGTACGGCTGACAGGCTCATACACACGGTTGATGCTGAGCTAAGTCACAATTACAACCTAAATGAGAAGATACGAGTGAGTGATCACCCGTACGGCTGATGAAGCCAACTCGTACGTGTGATGAATGAATCATATGGGTGAGTCAACAGCAGGGGTATATAAAGTCTTATGTTCTTCATTTTAAGTTAAGCCTCTCATTTGTTACACACACTCAGATCTAGTGAGCTCCTCTGATTCTCTCTCAGTCCAAATCACCCAGGTGGTGAATAATAGCTCTAGGTGTTGATCTAATCACACTTGATTTAGTTGTGGTTTGACTAAATTAATCAAAAAAAAAACTTAACCTATTCACTAGAGGGTTTGATTCACTTATTCCGCCATTGTGTGAGTTAAATCTGTTGATTTCTAAGTTCCTAGTCATGTTTCATCACCTTCTATTCTTTCCCCCTCAACTCATATTTTAAAGTATTCATCAATATGCTCCATCCAGTTCTGATTCTCGATATATTTCTAACTTTCATATCGGTCATTCTTCTTTTTCATCTACCGCTGGAAGAATCTATTTACTTCTACTATACTCTTGGGTTTATAGTGTTTCTAGTTCTCCCGTGTCTTTATATTGCTATATGCATCGAAATATATGGTTTATAATTTCTGGTTTGTCGTTGGGATTTATATGTTCCCTTATATTTCAAAGTCTCTGCTTCTGTCTTCTATAATCATTATCATTCACAGATAATGCTCTCTTTTATTTGCAATTTATACCCCAATTTCTATTTCGGAGTTTTGTCCTTTCGTTTCTTCTTCTTGCGATTAAGCACCGCTTGTAATGGTCCAGAATTCACAGATATGAATTTCGGAATGAACATTGTTAATGTTCTAGGAAGGAAATTGTGATGGCATGATCTTGACTTGTCAAATTACTAGAATACCTTGGAAAAGGCCGAATCATCAAGAAATATTTTCTTGATATTTTAGAGGTTAAATAAAATACAAGAGTCGTATAACATGGCACATGATGATGTTATGATCTGTGAATCATCACGTTCCATTTAAAAACTCAGCATGACTTACTGTAATATAATCACATTGATCAAGTGTCATTATATTATACTAATTCATGCTTCAGTTCCCAACATTACTTCAAAATATTCCTATTTTAAACTTGAATGTTTCAGAATTTAGAAACTAAAATAGTTTCTTTTATGATGTAATACAGATAGCGCGAAGAGGTAAATGATTTCAAATAAGAAAAATTAAGAAAATATCTTCAGAAATATGGAGGATATTTATAATGAAAGATATGATGATATTTTAGAATTTCTAATATCAGAGGATGATGAAGAATATTGTCCGCAGGGGTTTAGAGTCAGGAGCAAGGTATTCGTTAATGACTTCAGCAGGTACTGAATCATTTGGATCCTTTGAAGTCAGGTTCAGTCTTTGTAATTTGTCCACAGCCTCCTTCCTACTTTGCTCAATCCGTTTTCCAGTTCCAAAACTTCTCTTTTTCTGCGCTTTGCCAGCACACTTCATCATTATAATCCATCTTTTACCGTTTAAAGTCGTTTATAGTTTTCGCTGCTTCATCAGCATTTTTTTCCCATTTTCGGAGAACCAATTCGTAGTTCGGAGTGTTTTTCAGAAACTTCACATTCAAATTAAGTCCAGAAGATAGACGTTATATATACACATATAACTGTTGGCGTAGACATCCTGCGAGATTTCAAAATACTGATTGCTAATTCCCAATGATTCGTATGGCAATTCTCATTACAAGATGCGAATGAGTAAATGATGGGGTTTCAATGAATAATTATAATGACTTTTTGGAGAGGCTAAAGTCAAAGGGTAATGAAGTTGTTGGTACATCTGCTAATAATGTGGTGGAATGTAAAAGGTTCCCTGGTAACGATGGTGTATATCTCAAGGTTATAATAAGGTTAGTCTGACTGAAAAGTCGAAGTTGACTTGCTGGAGCTGTGACAAAACTGGCTACTTTGAATAGGAGTCGCAAAGTTATTTTTGGTAATAAATGCCAAAGAATCTGACGCGGATACGTTGTTTAAACTTTTACTTTGGTTTTAAGAGTTTTTCGGGTACATAACTGTGGGTAACATGTGGTTGGATCATCATCTCGATTGCTCATCATTCGAAGTGTCTTCAGAAATTTTCGAAGGGTTTGAACACAGATTGTAATCGTTAACATACATTTGATGTTCTAACACAGTTTTGAAGTCAAAATATAGCTTGTGAAAGATGTAAGGATCTAAGAGTGATGATTTTGGTCATATCTCAAGTTGAATTTTGAGATTTCAAAATCAGAATATGTAATTAAATTTTGAATGAGTATGGTTGTTTTGATTTCTATAAAAGAATGTATATTGTTGTGAAAGTAGGGAGTATAATGGATGATTTGCTGAATCAGATTCGAAGAATGTAACATATTAATTGTGAATTTATATATCTCTCGGGTATTACCTATGTGACGATCCGGAAATTTCCGACCAAATTTAAACTTTATCTTTATATTATTCCGACACGATAAGCAAATTTTGTTAAGTTAAATCTCAAGAATTTTAAATTGTGTTCATACATTCAAACCTCAACCAAATTCAGACGATTCACGAACCGTTATATATAAATAAATATGTATATATATATATTATAACTTAAAAATATTAATAAAGTATTAAACGTATAATACTTTACATGAATGTATTTGTTTCAATATGTTTATCGATTGAATTAGAAGATAATATCAAATGATTGATTTATCAGATACATTGTGATATGATTACGGGTCTATGTTATAAGGTCCACTGTGATTTAAGAAATCTATTCTTTTTGACGACATTTGGAAAATGGTAAAGTGATTTATAAGTAAGAATGTGGAGTGTAAATAACTTAGATGTTGGATATCGACAAGTTAAGTAACTCGACATTTTTCATTAAGATTATTTCATACGTTTATTTAACCTTTGAACTTTATCGCATGCTTCACCAACAGACTGTAATTTAAAAACTTGAAACCTATTATGAAAATATATGATTTTACTTTTCTAAAACGTTTTATGATATAACGATTTCCATTATTTTAACATTTAAACAAAATGCTTCTTAAATATATTTAGTTTTGGAAAACAAAATTATCATATTTATTTGATTTAGTTTCAAACGTACAAAAACGTTTTCAGTTTAAAAAGAACTTTATTATTAAAACGTATATAACTTTTATAAATATCTAGAACCACTTCTAACAACTCATTACTTAACCAGTATGATAAAGATAACGATATTTATATTTTATTTTATTAAATATATATAACGATTTAAATTAATATTATATATATTTATACGCGTATTATACGTACATAGTTTTATACTTTTACTATACTTAAACTTTACCTTTGCTATATTTTTACTTTACCTTAACTTTAATAATTCATACTTTAATAATTCACTTTAATAATTCATACTTTAATAATTCACTTTAATAATTCATACTTTAATAATTCACTTTAATAATTCATACTTTAATAATTCACTTTAATAATTCATATTTTAATAATTCACTTTAATAATTCATACTTTAATAATTCACTTTAATAATTCATACTTTAATAATTCACTTTAATAATTCAAAAATCTATTATAAATAGAATTCAATAGGTTTCATTATTTGATAGAAACTTAAAAATATTTTCTCTGAACTCTCTCAATCGATTTACATATATATATTTACTCCGTATTATTTCAAGATATTATCAGTATACATAAAATATTACGACGGAGTGTTGTCCGAGTGATTTCGAAATTGTTTTTCGAGCGGGACAGAGCTAAGGAAATTATGGGTTAAAACTATGGAGGTTATGGGTATGGTTCGGGAGTATTGCCCGTGAGTCAAACTAGTGTTTATCATCTCCGTTGCGTCTACGTACTTTTCCTGCAATATTGAATCTCAATATTGATACGTTCGTGAATCCAAGGCCAACATTGCACTTGATCAATGACGTCATATGTATTTTTACTACAAAATACAGTATTGTGAGTTTCATTTGCTCCCTTTTATATATATTTTTGGGACTGAGAATACATGCGCTGTTTTTATAAATGTTTTACGAAATAGGCACAAGTACTAAAACTAATTCTACGTGGGTTTAAACCAGAAATATACCCTTAGCTTGGTAACATTAAACTACTTGTCTATGTAAGGTAGGCGCGAATCCTAAAGATAGATCTATTGGGCCTGACAAACCCCATCCTAACTATAGGATGCTTTAGTACTTCGAGGTTATTTTAAACACACCTGATATAGTGTACTTCAGAGGGTAAAACATGAACGTTAAGGCTTGTTACCGGGTGCCTACAACTTATTGAATACTTTTATACACTTGCGAGTGTACATATATTTATAAACGGAAATCTTGTGTTCTATTAATATATTGAAATGATTGTTATGATAAACCTATGAACTCACCAACCTTTTGGTTGACACTTTAAAGCATGTTTATTCTCAGGTATTAAAGAAATCTTCCGCTGTGCATTAGCTCATTTTAAGGATATTACTTGGAGTCATTCATGGTATATTTTGAAAGACGTTGCATTCAAGTCATTGAGTTCATCAAGATTATTATTAAGTCAATTATAGTTGGATGTATTATGAAATGGTGTGCATACCGTCAATTTTCATTGTAAAGAAAGTTTGTCTTTTAAAAACGAATGCAATGTTTGTAAAATGTATCATATAGAGGTCAAATACCTCGCGATGTAATCAACTATTGTGAATCGTTTATAATGTATATGAACGGGTCCTTTCAGTTGGTATCAGAGCGGTGGTCTTAGCGAACCAGGTCTGCATTAGTGTGTCTAACTGATAGTAGTTAGGATTCATTAGTGAGTCTGGACTTCGACCGTGTCTGCATGTCAAAAGTTTCGCTTATCATTTTTGTCGGAAATCATCTGCTTATCATCTTTAGGAAATTACATGCTCATTATTCTTAGTCTAGACACCTTTTACTGCATTGATTGCATGAATAAGTGTATAGACAAAATTCATATCTTAGCGTATCTGTTACTGTAGACCTTGCCTGATATCTCTCGTAAATTTCTCCGTAATTTAAGGAATCCTGGTACTATATATATCTATGCACATTATGCATTGAGAATACCATCCAACTATCAATTTCTGTCACTAAACTCTTCATACCAAAAATCTTTTCTGTGATCGCTTAAGATGGCCTCTACAAATCGACCAAGTTCCTCTGACTCTGAAGACAGCGTGACAGGAGCACACCAACCAATCAACTATCGTGATTACTGGAGAAAATGGGGGTGGGTTCGCGACATACTCACCCTATGGAGAAGGGAAGAAGGTACTCCATATCATGAACCAAATCTACCGCCTAACCTTGGAGTACTTGACCCGCTAACCGGCGAACCCGTTCGCAACACCATCTATACCCTTTTTGCAAGAATTTTTTTGTCTTGAGACTACCATTAACGGAACTAGAGAAGATATCCGACCTTTACCTCACACCGATAACCAACCAGGGTTAGTAGAAGAAGTTAAAGAACTCGGATCTCGAGTGTTAACTTTAGAGAGCACGGTACACAATTTGCAAGCACCTGCAGTATCACCAACACCAGTAACATCAGCAGCCTCAGCACCAACAACACTAGTACCACCAACAACAACATCCGCGTCACCAGCTTCGACATCTCATTCTGTACCTCGAGTATAATCATCGTTCTACATGACGTTCTACATCATTTATTTTCATTCGACATAGCGATTATGTAATCTCTAATGTTTTAGAGATTATATATTCTTGTTCTAACGGTAAATCAAATGAGTTTAATATCATATTGACGCATTAAATCCATGATTACATCCAAAGAAAATATATAGGTATATATATTTTTTTTCATAAAGATTGTAATTAAAAATTCTTTCGTACAAACTGTTAATGGTGAAAATATTTTAACGGGTAGGTAATACTTGAGGAATATTTAGATTTCACATTAATAAGTTACATTGTACATTCTTCGAATCTGATTCAACAGTCATTTACTATCCTACTTACAACTACCGATATACGTATCCGTTCACTGCAGAATAATCATTTTCATCCAATTTTATATTTGGATTTTGACCTATCAGAATCCAACAAGTGGCATAATGAAGAAAACATTGGACAAAATAAAATTTGTTAGAAATAAACAAATTAACTATGAGAAATTTTGTTACGAATCCACGCTAACTGTTCCTAGCTAACTGATTACATTTTATTTATCGCAATTTATTTATCACAATTTATATTCTTGCAATTTTATTTATAGTCATTTAATTTCTGTTATTTATTTTTACGTACTTTAAATATCGAGACACGTATACAAGGTTTTGACATATCATATCGACGCATATATATATATTATTTGGAATAACCATAGACACTCTATATGCAGTAATGCTGGAGTTAGCTATACAGGGTTGAGGTTGATTCTACAATAATATATATACTTTGAGTTGTGATCGAGTCTGAGACATGTATACGGGTCACGATACGTATTAATTAATTTCAATATTATATATTAAACTATATATGAATTATTGGACTGTTAATTGTGGACTATCGACTGTGGACTAATAACATTGGACAATTAAAATGAATTAAAATATTAATTATAACATATGAAACTAAACAATTCTTCAAATTTGCCACTTGATTTCATCCTAAACTTTATTTGTATCTTGACGATTACAATCTGCATTCAAATCTTTCATGATTCTTGAAAACACCTCAATCGAGAGGATAAACCAACCGCACTTCATCTACGGAAGAAAAGATTGATGCATATAGTTATGCACCTGAAAACACTCGAAACCTAAGTAAACGTTTAACACGTATCTGTGCTAGCTCCCTGGGCGTTGTTATTACCAAAAATCACTTTGTAATTCCTTTTCAAAGTAGCAAATTTTGTCACAGCTCCAGCAAATCAACTTCAACTTTTTGTTCAAAACAACCATATCATAATTTTGATATATATGCGTGCTCTTTATTGTTACCGGGGAACCTTTTATATTCCACCATATTACCATCAACGTTTAATCATCTAAAAACATAATTCTCTTGAAACCACCTCGGATTAATAACCGATGACCCAGATATGGTAGCATTAAATGCAGAGGAAACAGCAAAATTGTAGATGGTCTAAACGGCCAAAAGTTTGATAATAAAGAATGGAATGTTGGGAACGCTCGATAGAAAATTTGGTACTGAAAAATAGATTGAGCTAACCATGAAGGAGACCAAGGACAAATACAGGGACCAAACCCTATATTCAAAAAATCCAGGCAATTCTGGATCCGATGAAATCTTTAGAGAATATCCTGCTTCGAAGTCATGTTAAAATCTTGCGGAAAATCTTTCTTCATCAACCTTCGATCTTAGAAATTCCAAAAATATCATCATAAATATCTTCGATATTTCTGAGGATATTTTCATAAGTATTCTTGTCCGAAATCATTTATCTCTTCTCGATATCAGTGTTATATCATAAAGGAAACTGTTTAGTTTCTAAAATCTGAAATCTTCGAGTTTGAAGTATGAATGTTTTCGAAGTAGTGTTGGGAACTGAAGCATGAGTTAGTATAATATAATGACACTTGATCAACGTGATTATATTACAGTAAGTCATGCTGAGTTTCTAATGAAACATGATGATTTACAGACCATAACGTCATCATGTGCCATGTTACGCGACTCTTACATTCTATCTAATCTCTAAACATATCAAGAACATAATTTCTTGATAATTCTGTCTTTTCTCTTGAATTCTGGTAATTTAACCAATCAAGATCGTGCTATTATTATTTCTTCCTTAGAACATTAGTCATGTTCATTCGAAACTCCATACTTACGAATTCTGAACCATTACTCGCTGACTTAAAGTCGAGAAGAGAAAACAAAAGGATGGAACTCCAAAATATAAAGGAAATAAATAGGGTGGATTTATAATGAAATATCCGACAGAGCAAACAAAACAGATTATCGCATTTAACCAAAGAAGATCCTATTCCTTAATCTCCGAAGAATCAAATTTTATTCAGATTTTAAAGATTTCTTTAAATCCCTTGAATTCCAGAAATCCACCTTGACTACGTCAAAAGTTAAATTTCTATCTCAAACTGTTGTGACGGCTACCCTCGTACGCTTCACATAATCGAATCGTTTTATCTACATTACTCAGTAATGATGAAACTCTATTTATCAACTCATATTCATCATGAAAACAGTTTTATGGTTAACCATGACGACCTTACTCAAATTTCGGGACGAAATTTCTTTAACGGGTAGGTACTGTGACGATCCGGAAATTTCCGACCAAATTTAAACTTTATCTTTATATTATTCCGACACGATAAGCAAATTTTGTTAAGTTAAATCTCAAGAATTTTAAATTGTGTTCATACATTCAAACCTCGACCAAATTCAGACGATTCACGAACCGTTATATATAAATAAATATGTATATATATGTATATATATATATATATATTATAACTTAAAAATATTAATAAAGTATTAAACGTATAATACTTTACATGAATGTATTTGTTTCAATATATTTATCGATGGAATTAGAAGATAATATCAAATGATTGATTTATCAGATACATTGTGATATGATTACGGGTCTATGTTATAAGGTCCACTGTGATTTAAGAAATCTATTCTTTTTGACGACATTCGGAAAATGGTAAAGTGATTTATAAGTAAGAATGTGGAGTGTAAATAACTTAGATGTTGGATATCGACAAGTTAAGTAACTCGACATTTTTCATTAAGATTATTTCATACGTTTATTTAACCTTTGAACTTTATCGCATGCTTCACCAACAGACTGTAATTTAAAAACTTGAAACCTATTATGAAAATATATGATTTTACTTTTCTAAAACGTTTTATGATATAACGATTTCCATTATTTTAACATTTAAACAAAATGCTTCTTAAATATATTTAGTTTTGGAAAACAAAATTATCATATTTATTTGATTTAGTTTCAAACGTACAAAAACATTTTCAGTTTAAAAAGAACTTTATTATTAAAACGTATATAACTTTTATAAATATCTAGAACCACTTCTAACAACTCATTACTTAACCAGTATGATAAAGATAATGATATTTATATTTTATTTTATTAAATATATATAACGATTTAAATTAATATTATATATATTTATACGCGTATTATACGTACATAGTTTTATACTTTTACTATACTTAAACTTTACCTTTGCTATATTTTTACTTTACCTTAACTTTAATAATTCATACTTTAATAATTCACTTTAATAATTTATACTTTAATAATTCACTTTAATAATTCATACTTTAATAATTCACTTTAATAATTCATACTTTAATAATTCACTTTAATAATTCATACTTTAATAATTCACTTTAATAATTCATACTTTAATAATTCACTTTAATAATTCAAAAATCTATTATAAATAGAATTCAATAGGTTTCATTATTTGATAGAAACTTGAAAATATTTTCTCTAAACTCTCTCAATCGATTTACATATATATATTTACTCCGTATTATTTCAAGATATTATCAGTATACATAAAATATTACGACGGAGTGTTGTCCGAGTGATTTCGAAATTGTTTTTCGAGCGGGACAGAGCTAAGGAAATTATGGGTTAAAACTATGGAGGTTATGGGTATGGTTCGGGAGTATTGCTCGTGAGTCAAACTAGTGTTTATCATCTCCGTTGCGCCTACGTACTTTTCCTGCAATATTGAATCTCAATATTGATACGTTCATGAATCCAAGGCCAACATTGCACTTGATCAATTACGTCATATGTATTTTTACTACAAAATACAGTATTGTGAGTTTCATTTGCTCCCTTTTATATATATTTTTGGGACTGAGAATACATGCGCTGTTTTTATAAATGTTTTACGAAATAGGCACAAGTACTAAAACTAATTCTACGTGGGTTTAAACCAGAAATATACCCTTAGCTTGGTAACATTAAACTACTTGTCTATGTACGGTAGGCGCGAATCCTAAAGATAGATCTATTGGGCCTGACAAACCCTATCCTGACTATGGGATGCTTTAGTACTTCGAGGTTATTTTAAACACACCTGATATACTGTACTTCAGAGGGTAAAACATGAACGTTAAGGCTTATTACCGGGTGCCTACAACTTATAGAATACTTTTATACACTTGCGAGTGTACATATATTTATAAACGGAAATCTTGTGGTCTATTAATATATCGAAATGATTGTTATGATAAACCTATGAACTCACCAACCTTTTGGTTGACACTTTAAAGTATGTTTATTCTCAGGTATTAAAGAAATCTTCCACTGTGCATTAGCTCATTTTAAGGATATTACTTGGAGTCATTCATGGCATATTTTGAAAGACGTTGCATTCAAGTCATTGAGTTCATCAAGATTATTATTAAGTCAATTATAGTTGGATGTATTATGAAATGGTGTGCATACCGTCAATTTTCATTGTAAAGAAAGTTTGTCTTTTAAAAATGAATGCAATGTTTGTAAAATGTATCATATAGAGGTCAAATACATCGCGATGTAATCAACTATTGTGAATCGTTTATAATGTATATGAACGGGTCCTTTCAACCTACCCGTTAAAAAAATTCACAATTAATATTTTGTACAAAAGAATTTTATTACAGTCTTTATGAAAATATATATATCTATATTTTCTTCAAATGTAACATAGATTTAATGAGTTAATGTTAAATTAAACTCATTTGATTTACGGTTGAAACTAGAATTGAATAATCCCTAAAGGCTTTAAAAAGTACATAACTTTTACGCTGTATTTCTTTAATGACATTGAAATTATGAATCAATACTTCGTTATTTGTTGATGTATGATGTTCGGTTCGTAGAATTCTTGTGAATTTCGCAAAGTACGAATGATGTTATCTAAAAAATTTCGGGTACATCGATAATGAAAGTGTAAAATCAAATATATACTTGATTTATTATGAATTGGAATTTGTTGAATTGTGACAGAGATTGTAGTTAACGCTGGTTAAGTTGTGGCCGAAGGACGTACATTATTGCATATTTGTAATATGAATTAACTGAGTAGTTAAGATTCACACACAATAGCTTAGCACGGAAAGATTTATTTCAAAAAATATATATATATATAATATACATATAATTTCTTCAGAGGGAATGAGTTAATTCTTCATAACTCGTTGATACAATATACACGTTATTGATTCGTAATGATGTCCACAGTGATTCTTGAACTGACGGAGTTTGTGATGTTATCGGTGTTGTTGATTCGGATGTTGACTGTACTGACGATGCTGGTAGCGCTGACGGTACTGTTGATGTTGTTGGTAAAGCAAGTTTAGCTTGTTAATCACATACCATTTTTGTCAGGGTTTCTACTCTTCCTTCTATCATTTTGGTTCGTTTAACTGATTTATGGTTAGGGCTAGATTAGATAATCTCTAAGACTTTAGAGATTACATAATCACCGCGGAATGTTTCTCCAATGAAGTTATGAATTAATACTTCGTCAGTTATTATTGTTGGTACTCCTTGGTATCTACGGTGCGTATGACGTTGATGCTCGTAGGACAGATTGTGAAGTTGAGGTTTACGATGCAGTTATGGTTGGAGGTGGTAATGGTACTGTTGGCGTTGATGATGGTGGTACTGGTTATGCTACTGGTGCTGCTGCTGGTGTTTGTAATCTTTGCACCATATTCTCCAAAGCCACTACCCGAGCGCGAAGCTCGTTGACTTCTTCTATTATACCGGGGTGATTGTCGGTTCGGACGAGCGGATAAATATAATCTAGAATTTGATGTAGTATATAATCGTGACGAGATACTCTGGAAATGAGAGAGAAAATGGTGTTTCGGATTGGTTCGCTGGTAAGTGCTTCAGGTTCTTCGTTAAGAGGGCAATGGGGTGGATGGAAGGGATCACCTTCTTCTTGTCTCCAATGATTGAGGAGGCTACGAACCCATCCCCAATTCATCCAGAATAGATGATGGCTGATTGGTTGATCCATTCCGGTCACACTGCTTTCAGAGCTGGAGTGGGATTCCATTTCAGAATTCGAGGAACATGAATTAATGATGAATTCCATTTCGTACGATTGAATAAGGATTTTTTTCGATATGAAATGATTTTCGGTTATCGGATGGTATTCTAATTACATAGAATATCCATAGATATAGAACAAAAGATTTCGTAGATTATGGAGGAATTTGCGGGATATGTCAGGTAAAGTTTAAAGTAACAGATACGATAAGATATGATTTAGCAGATACGCTAAGATATGAATTTTGTCTATACACTACTCATGCAATTAATGTAGCAAGACGTGTCTAGACTAGTAATGATAAGCAGGTAATTTCCTAAGAATGATAAGCAGATGATTTCCGACTAAAAATGATAAGCAAAACTTTTGACATGCAGACACGGTCGAAGTCCAGACTCACTAATGCATCCTAACGACTTATCAGTTAGACACACTAATGCAGACATGGTTCGCTAAGACCACCGCTCTGATACCAACTGAAAGGACCCGTTCATATACATTATAAACGATTCACAATAGTTGATTACATTGCGAGGTATTTGACCTCTATATGATACATTTTACAAACATTGCATTCGTTTTTAAAAGACAAACTTTCTTTACATTGAAAATTGACAGGCATGCATACCATTTCATAATATCCACTATCCAACTATAAATTGATTTAATAATAATCTTTGATAAACTCAATGACTCGAATGCAACATTCTTCGAAATATGCTATGAAAGACTCCAAGTAATATCTTTAAAATGAGCAAATGCACAGCGGAAGATTTCTTTAACACCTGAGAATAAACATGCTTTAAAGTGTCAACCAAAAGGTTGGTGAGTTCATTAGTTTATCATAATCATTTATTTCCATCATTTTAATAGACCACAAGAATTTCATTTCCAGTTCTCATAAATATACGTCCCATGCATAGAGACAAAAATAATCATTCATATGGTGAACACCTGGTAACCGACATTAACTAGATACATATAAGAATATCCCCTATCATTCCGGAATCCTCCTTCGGACATGATATAAATTTCGAAGTACTAAAGCATCCGGTACTTTGGATGGGGCTTGTTGGGCCCGATAGATCTATCTTTAGAGTTCACGTCAATTAGGGTGTCTGTTCCCTAATTCTTAGATTACCAGACTTAATAAAAAGGGGCATATTCGATTTCGATCATTCAACCATATAATGTAGTTTCAATTACTTGTGTCTATTTCGTAAAACAGTTATAAAAGCAGCGCATGTATTCTCAGTCCCAAAAATATATATTGCAAAAGCATTTAAAAAGGGAGCAAATGAAACTCACGCATATAAATATTGTAAAACAGTTAATAAAGTATTTGCATGTATACTCAGCTCAAAAACGTAAAGAGTAAAAAGGGAGTAAATGAAACTCACCATACTGTATTTCGTAGTAAAAATACATATAACGTCATTGAACAAGTGCAAGGTTGGCCTCGGATTCACGAACCTAAATTAATTATATATAATTATGTGTTGGTCAATATTTGTCTAACAAATTAGGTCAAGTCATAGTGTACCACAATCCTAATGCTCGAGACTAATATGCAAAAGTCAACAAAAGTAAATTTGACTCAAAATAATTTCCAAAAATCTATACATGATTAATATATAGTTTAAATATCGTCGTTTTATATTTTTAAATATTTTTAAAAGATTTATTAGAGTAATAATATAATTTATTTATTAATAAATAAAATTTTATATTAAATTTATGTAATAAAATATACTTTTATATATATTAAGTAATAAAATTTATAGGGTTCATTTAATATCATAAAGATAATATGATAGGTATTATTAAAGTAAGTTATTACACGTAGTAAAATATGTTTGTATCACATATTTATTTGATAAAATAATATCTATAATGATAGTAAGTAAAAGTTGTATTATTTTGTAATAATAATTATTATTATAAAAATATCAATATTTATAATTACTAAGATGACATTATGATAAAACGATAATTCTAATTATGATAACTTTAATATTTACGATAATTTTTAATATTATCTTTAAAATAATAATTCTATTTAAAATAATAATAATAATGATATTTTATAGTAACAATGACATTTCTATTAAAATGATAATTTTTGTTAAAATGATAGTTTTAATACTAACGATACTTTTAATAATAATAGTAATGATAAAAATAATAAGAACGATAATTTTATCTAAATCAATATCTTATAATATTTTAATTTCATCATGCTACTCTTACTCATTATTTCCTAATCGTTTCGTTTAATAGCTTTTAATCGTCTTTTATATCGTGTTCATAATAATGATAATAATAGTAATCAAAATAATTAGGTGTTACAAATATTTGTTTTAATTACACTTATATTAATAATGATAGTTACTATAACATTATTAACGATAATACTAATAATTATCTTAATGATAATATAGTAATAATAATAATAACAATAACAATAACCATTTTTAAATAATGATATATATATTAATAATGATAATAATAATAATAATAATAATAATAATAATAATAATTGGATAATAATAATAATACTAATTATAACTTTAACGATAATAACGATAGTAATAATAAAAAAAATAACAATTTTTAATGATAAATCCTTTTTATTGATAAAGATAATAATAATGATAATAATAAGATAAAACTAGAACGACGATAAAAAAACGACGATAATAATAATCATTTTTAATAAAAATATCGAAAATTCAATTGATTATAACTTCTAATCCATTCAACGAAACCATTCGATATCTAAAGGAAAAGTTCTTAATTTTTCGCTAGCTTTCCAAGGACATGCATATCTTATACCTTATCTCAACCGCAAGTGTAACTAATTCAATATTCAACCTAACCTGTCTAAGGGCAATATCAAAAGTACAAGCATGCATAATCCTAAATACTCGAGCACTAGTCAGGGATACACTATTAATATGTAAAAGTTAAATTATGAGTACTCACGTATCAATATTGAGATTCAGTATTGCAGAAAAGGTACGTAGACGCAACGGCAATGATAATCACTATATTGACCTCACGAGCATACCCATGAACCATACTCAATCACCTCCATAGCTATAACTCATAATTTCCTTAATCCTATCCTACTCGAAAAACAATTTCGAAATCACTCGGACAGCACTCCGTCGTAATATTTTATGTATACTAATAATATCTTGAAATAATGCGGAGTAAATATATATGTAAATCGATTGAGAGAGTTTAGAGAAAAATATTTTCAAGTTTCTATGAAATAATGAAACCTATTGAATTCTATTTATAATAGATTTTTGAGTTATTAAAGTGAATTATTAAAGTATGAATTATTAAAGTGAATTATTAAAGTATGAATTATTAAAGTGAATTATTAAAGTATGAATTATTAAAGTGAATTATTAAAGTATGAATTATTAAAGTAAATTATTAAAGTATGAATTATTAAAGTTAAAGTAAAGTAAAAATAAAGTAAAGGTAAAGTTTAAGTATAGTAAAATCATAAAACTATGTACGTATAATATGCGTATAAATATATATAATATTAATTTAAATCGTTATATATATTTAATAAAATAAAATATAAATATCGTTATCTTTATCATACTAGTTAAGTAATGAGTTGTCAAAAGTGGTTCTAGATATTTATAAAAGTTATATACGTTTTAATAATAAAGTTCTTTCTAAACTGAAAACGTTTTTGTACGTTTGAAACTAAATAGATCAATCGAGTCTTTATGAGATCCAATCTTGCACTATCCTTTGTCTAGTTCTCAATGATTGATAATTTGTACCTATTTATAAATCACTTTACCATTTTCCGAATATTGTTAAAATGGAAAGATTTCTCAAATCAACGTGGGCCTTTCAACAGAGACTTGTAATCATAATTCAATATATCTGATAATTCAATCATTTGATCTTATCTTCTAATTCCATTGATAAACATTTTGAAACAGATACAATCATATAAAGTATTTAATCTAATATTTTGTTTACGTTTCAAGTTATAATATATATACACATATACATATATAATCATATTCGTTTAATGGTTCGTGAATCGTTGGAACTTGGTCGAGGTTGAATGAATGTATGAACATATTTTAAAATTCTTGCAATTTAACTTAACAAATATTGCTTATCGTGTCGGAAACATATAAAGATTAAAGTTTAAATTTGGTTGGAAATTTCCGGGTTGTCACACTTGCAACGGATTTTATCCTGAACTCGCTGACTAGTGCATATGAAGGATTCATTATAAACTATAATATGAACAATATGGAGAAAACAATCATGGAGCTCCATGGCATGTTGAAAACCGCTGAGGCTAACATGGCCAAAGCTAAACCCGCAACTACCATCCTAGCCATTCGTGAAAGTGGGATCAAGAAGAAGAAAAACAAAACAAAGGGCAAGAACAAGGGCAAGGGTAAGGTTGGTACGTCCAACTTCAAACCTAAACCTAAGGGCATTGCTAACTCTTCTACTTCAAAGATCCCACAAATCAAGTCTCCTGAAGAAGCAATATGCTTTCATTGTGGGGAGAAAGAACATTGGAGGCGCAATTGTACCAAGTACTTGAAGGAACTTAATGAACTATGGGCTAAGGGTGTCGATGTACCTTCAGGTTTGTTCATGATTGAACTAAACAATACTACTATTTCTAATTCCTGGGTATTGGACACAGGATGTGGTACTCACATTTGTACAAATATGCAGGGACTCACAAGAAGTAGGAAGCTGAAGACCAGAGAGCTCAATCTAATCATGGGGAATAAGAACGTTGCCTCTGTTAACATGATTGGAGAATACAAGCTTTCTTTTGATTCTGGTCCATGTATTGTTTTATCTAATGTTTGCTACAGTGCCAAAATGGCAAGAAACATTATATCTTTTAATGCTTTATTTAATGATGGTTTTGATTTTAGTTTTGATAATGGATCAATACTTGTTCACAAAAATGAGATGTTTTATTTCAAGGCTAGTCCTTGTAAAGGCATCTTAGAAACCACAGCAAAGCTAAATGATAGTTCAATCTATAATGTTGATTCATCCAAAGATGTTTTGGATAAAACATATCTATGGCATTGTCGTTTAGGCCACATAAACAAGAAACGCATATCCAAACTCCAGTCAGATGGAATTCTAGAATCATTTGATATAATATCGTATGATGAATGCGAATCTTTCTTATCAGGAAAAATGATAAAGGCACCTTTCACAGGAAACTGTGAACGGGCTAAGGATCTGTTGGGGTTGGTACACACTGATGTGTGCGGTCTGTTCAGATCGCCTACTAGACACAATGAACGATACTTCGTTACATTTACTGATGACTTCAGTAGATATGGTTACGTTTATTTAATTAAACAAAAGTCTGAAACTTTGGGAGTGATCAAGGCATACCAAAATGAAGTAAAAAATCAACTGAACAAAAGAATTAAGATTCTCCGATCTGATAGAGGTGGTGAATATCTTAATGATGAATTTCGTGATCATCTACGAGATTGTGGGATAATCTCACAATTAGCTCCTCCTAGAACACCACAACATAATGGGTTGGCTGAAAGGAGGAATCGAATATTACTTGATATGGTTCGATCCATGATGAGCCGCACAAAGCTTCCAATCAGTTTTTGGGGCTATGCCCTACAAACTGCCGCAAGAATCCTTAACCTCATCCCAACCAAGAAAGTTTCTAAAACACCTTATGAGATATGGCATGGTAAAACTGTGTCTCTCTCATATCTAAGAATCGGGGGTTATGAGGCTTACGTTCGTCGTGAAGCTCAAGATAAACTTGAACCCAGATCCGAAAAGTGTTTATTTGTTGGTTACCCGACTGATTCTTTTGGATATTTGTTTTGCAACCCTACTGAAAACAAAGTCTTTGTGTCCAGAAGGGGAGTCTTCCTTGAAAAGGATCTCATATCAAAAGGAACCATGGGAGCAAAATTGACCTTGAAGAAATTCAAGAATCAACCGACATGGAAACTGATATTAGAACCGATTCTCCTCAAGAGGTCGACGAGCCTGCTGTTGAAAGAGAAACTGACCTACAGCCACCACCCATACGTAGATATGATAGAGTGCGTCGAATACCAAAGAAATATAATTTACACATATTTGAGGGTGACGACGAAAATATAGATTCTGATGAACCTATTACCTATCAGGAAGCAATGACAGGCCCCGAGTCTGTCAAATGGAAAGAGGCTATGGACAACGAGATCCAATCCATGCATGATAATCAAGTCTGGACCTTGATTAATCATATACCAGGTACTAAAACCATTGGGTGTAAGTGGGTCTTCAAGAAGAAGACCAATATGGATGGAAATGTACACACATTCAAAGCCAGACTGGTGGCTAAGGGTTACACGCAATAATATGGTGTAGACTATGATGAAACTTTTTCACCAGTAGCTATGTTGAAATCCATTAGAATACTTCTTGCCATAGCTACATTTTATGACTATGAGATATGGCAAATGGATGTAAAAATAGCTTTCCTTAATGGTAAGCTAACAGAGGATGTGTTTATAACACAACCTGAGGGTTATGTACATTCCAAGTATCCTAATAGTGTGTACAAGCTTCAAAAGTCTATTTATGGACTTAAACAAGCTTCTCTTAGCTGGAATCTTTGCTTTAATAAGAAAATCAAAGAATTTGGTTTTATTAGAGGCGAAGATGAGCCATGTGTCTATGTTAGGTCTAGTAGGAATGTTGTAGTCTTCCTTGTACTATATGTCGATGACATATTACTCATGGGAAATGATATCCCGACATTGAAAGATGTCAAAGCTTAGCTAGGGAAATGTTTCTCCATGAAAGACATAGGAGATGCATCATATATTTTGGGAATAAAGATCTATCGAGATAGGTCAAGGAGATTAATTGGGCTAAACCAAAGTGCATATATAGATAAGATACTGAAGAAATTTGGTATGCATAACTTCAAGAAAGGGTGCGTTCCTATGAACCCTGGAATGATATTGAGCAAGTCTCAATGTCCTAATTCTGACTTGGAGTCAGCTACCATGAGTCGGACTCCATATGCTTCAGCTATAGGATCGATCATGTATGCGATGATATGCACTAGACCTGACGTGTCGTATGCACTAAGCATGACTAGTCGTTATCAGGCCAATCCTGGTGAGGCTCATTGGATAGCAGTCAAGAACATTCTAAAGTATCTTAGGAGGACTAAAGAGATGTTCTTGGTCTATGGTGGGAATGACGAACTGAGCGTCAAAGGATACTCGGAAGCTAGTTTCCAATCAGATAGAGATGATTGCTCTTCACAATCAGGATTTGTATTTATGTTGAACGGTAGAGCCGTCACGTGGAGAAGTGGCAAGCAAAGTACTATTGCTGATTCTACGACAGAAGCCGAGTATATAGCGGTAAATGAAGCTGCTAAAGAGGCCATGTGGATAAAGAAATTTATCGGGGATCTGGGTGTGATTCCTACAATCCATGATCCTGTTGAGATTTTCTGCGACAATGTGAGTGCGGTTGTCTTGGCTCAAGAACCGAGGTCACAAAAGCGCACACGGCACATACTCAGAAAGTACCATTACATCCGTCAACTTGTAGCAGAAAATGACATATTATTAAGTAGAGTAGACACGACTAAGAACTTGGCTGATCCTTTCATCAAGCCTTTGCCACAGACTAAGCATGATGCTCATAGCATGTCTATTGGCATTCGTGTCATTAATGATAAAGTTTGATTGTATTTTTTTATGTTAAGTTTGAAACTTTAAACATTGGGTAATAATATATGTTGCAATTGATCTGATGATTAATATATTGAGATTATATTATACGCACGATGCGATCATTTCATTGTATATTGCCATGTTTCATTTTGCATGTTTTAACTTCCAATGAATATCATTTCATAAACTTCCACAGTCGGTCATTCTCTAAGGAAGAGAGAATTGAATTAAGGCTGCTATGAAGTGTAGTAATATAGGCTTATATGAAACTACATTCATGAGAAACTTGATAGTTGATTCAAGGTTCTGGAATGACCACACTTAGACATTACTTCATGATTTTTAAGTCAAAAGGTAAGCTCTAAGATGGCAACATCATTTATCCTAGAGTGGATATGTATGAGAAATCCTGACACAAACTATGTTATACTTTGACCTGTTTCTAACGCTGTGCGTAAATGTCGGTCATAAGGGAGCAGATTGGGTATATCATGGAATGTGGTGGATGTCTATACAGTTGAAGCAATTTGTTCCTTCTTCTTTAAGCGAGTTTAAGCGATATCTCTGGGCCCCTCGTTGATTTGTGCTGAATTAAATGCATGGCCATGCTACGACTGAATTAATGCAATTGCAGTCTATTTGATCACCACAAATCTCCATCGGAAAACATAATCTTGAACGATGATGATTGACACTTAACCATGTCACACGTTCATATAGATATCTTGAACAAAAGGATGATTGATATAAATCAAAATATAGGAGTGTAACGTAGCAGACTAGTTGTTACACATGGTGTGTCTTTTAAGACATACCAATATTATTAATGTCAGTGCAAGTGGGAGTCTGTTGGAAATATGTTCTCGGGTTGGCTACAGTTCGACTGTGGTTTGACCGTGGTACATATATTCCGAAGATATGCCCATGACATTAAATAATAAAAGTCCATTTATCATATTCGATCACACACAAAGGCCAATCGTAAAATTGTTTGATATACCTTCTAATCGGAAATTAATTTATTAATCATTAGTTAATGGTTTAATAAATTAAGTAAGTTTTTTTATGTGTATACATATACTTACAAATCTAAATATGTAGAGATTTGATTAGATTTTGCAAATCATATTTTATATAAGATATAAGATTTGATTTATAAAATATGATTTGATTTTATAAATCTTATTTTATATAAAGATTTGATTTTGCAAATCTTTCCAAATCTTTATTTATTACATTTGTACTAGATGTATTAATTGTATCAATTATGTAATATATAATACCAAGTCTTGGTATTGGAAAAGTTATGAAAAAGATACAAAAACACACATACAAAAATCCTATTTTTCTTTCTTATTTTCAAGTAATCAAAAATACTTGGAATTTATAATTGGGTTCGGTTTTTTGGTGGAAATAAGGAAGAAGAAAATATTCTTTAAGTAGAAGGTATAGATCGAAGCAAGGTTGGAACTTTGGATGTCTACCGTTTAGAGGAACTCTTCTTTGGGTTTTCAAATTCGATCTTCAAAAGGCTACAAATGTTGTATTATAATCTTCTCTTGTTCGGTTTCGTTAATTTATTTTGTTTGCTAAAGTTTTGTACAATGATCCGTGGAAGAGTATGATTTTGTACAGTTTTAAAAATGTTTCCGCTCGCTTTGAATTTGTATCATACTCCAACAATATCCGCTGTAACTTATGCGCTTATTCTCAAGAAGTTTAATTTAATCTATTTAATTTAGATCCGATTCCACAAATTCGGTATGCGGAATGCTTTGTTGCGTAATTTTTTGATTTTAGCTGAACATACGATCATACAAATCGATGCGCTTTAAAACTTTGCGAAAAAACTTAGAAACATGCACTCAACACATGAATTCTTAGCCACGTATTTTCGTTCAATCAATATGTATCTTATTTTTTCTGCTAAAGTCATCTTGACTTTCTTTTTATATATGCGATGGTGACGTCTTCATAGATACTTGTACCATGTGCCTCATGATATGCACATAACATTTTGCCATTTCAATCAATAAACATGTTACACAATGAATCTTCAATTTCAGTGCATGGAAATTACTTAAAAAATATAGCCACCAATTGAAAATAAATTTGTTACGGTCAATATTTTTTGGTGAATCGAAGGAATCATAATGACAAAATCAAAATATATGTTAAATCGGAATCAGATGCTGTATTATTTGGACTGAGAAGTAGATCCAATTTTTCCTTTTAGTATCTCTTACTATAATAATTTAACATTTTATATTTTGAGATTAGGAAACTTACAGATCTAGATCCATTCCTTTGATCCGATTACCGTGTGTTACCGGAACGGTCCCACGGATGGCGCCAATTGATCGAGCCTAGATCCGTCTTCCTTACGAAATTGGATCAATGATCGAGTGCAATGAGAAGGATTGAGGTGTTGTTGTTTGTTTTGGGCCCCGATAATCGTCTTTCACTTTGTCAATCAAGTGATCAACCACCCCGACCCAGTCTTGATTGTTAATTAGCACGATTCACCTTAACTCAATGTAGAAATTCCTTGGGCAAAGCCACAAGTGAAAATCACAAAGGTCTAGGCAAATGGCAGAGAATCCACAACCTATAAATGAGATGCCAAGCTCCCTATTTATTCAGAATATTCGCGGTGTGCGGATCGCGGATTATTGCGCATTTGTGCGGATCGCGGATTGCGGATCGCGGGATCGCGGATTGCGGATTTCAGCGCACTTGTGCATTGCGGATTTCAGCGCACTTGTGCATTGCGGATTTCAGCACACTTGTGCATTGCGCAAGGTGTTGCTATGCACATTATCAAGTCCCCCAAGTTCGGTATTATATGTTGAAGATATATAATGACGAACTTGTAAGTATGCAATCATAGGAAATATAGTAACATATACACTATCAGAATTTATCACACCTTGAATGTTTTATTATTGTATGTTTGTTAAATAACAAGAATCTGAAAATCGATAACATACGTCATATCATATTGTGACTATTTAAAATGAAAGTATAGAGTATGATAGAAGAATTCAAAAATAATCATGATTTTTGCGAGGTTGGACCAGGTATTTTTCAGTTCCTCTTTTAATGTTAAATAAGTACCATTTATGACAAGAAAAATAGTAATTGTAATAAAAATTAGAGGAATGTGGTGGGAGAATGAATGTAGTTCATTTATTCTGACCAAGTTAACAACGACAAGTTTCTTAGTCAAAATTTGTGATCCCACGGGTCATTAAATTAAATGACTTTAGCATTTACATTCACTTAATATCTACAATATATCATTATACTGTTTCGTTTAAATAAACACGTAGTTTCACGGATCATTTCACTAGTGTTTCAAACAAAAAGGATAGTGGGAAAAGTGGAGATCTACACCTTTCACTAGAAAAGGTTAAAAAAGCAATTTCTATCCATAAAAGTAAGTTCAAGAGTAAAAGTATTTCCATCTCACATTTCCCTAATCTTGAAAATATGGGTTCAAATACAAATACTGTTATTGATTTGGGGGTTGATTCTATTTCCCAAAATACATCATTTGACTTTAGTGAAAAGGAGTTTCCTTCCTTATCATTCAGGTCCCAACTTAAACCCAAATTCTTCTGTTACTGAAAAACATACAAACCAATGTGTGGACAAAGAATGTGGTACGTATTGTGGGGATATTCGTAAAAGAGGAGACAAAATCAAACTCGCTAATGATAATGGTATTACATTCAATGTTGCTACAAAAGATGGGATTGTAGGGCAGCAAAGTGTGGCAGAGGCTATAAATGTTAGATCACCCATATTTGATACAGTGAGTGAGATCAGAAACAACAGCGTTCAGGTGTCAATTTCTAGTACCCAATCAGATATTAACGAGACTATAATGGCGGGGAAAAGCAAAATGTCTTTTAAGGAGGAACTTCAAAAATTTAATAGTGTGATGGAAAAATTGGCGACGGAAGAGTTGCCAAAGAAACTATCAAAAGCATGAGGTTAGCCTCATGGAACACCCGCGGCCTCGGGAACACGGATAAAGGTCGTATGGTGGGTTCAATGGTCAATCATTTTCAAGTTCAATTTTTAGCAATTCAAATACGCATGACCGAATGATGTTAAGGTAATATATGTCTCTAGATAAGAATATCTTTGACCGGAGGGGCATCGGTAATAGCTCAAGAGGCAATTTTGTTAGCCATAATTATGCATCGTATTTATTATTAGTTGATTGTCTAGTATAAAGTCAACCATGCCTCATTTATTGACTTAACAACTCCCATACCTTTAACTACCTTTCCAAATACAACATTTTTTCCATCTAAATGCGGTGTTCGGGTCGTGGTAATAAGAAACTGTGATCCATTAGTATTCGGGCCAGAGTTGACCATCGATAACATTCCTTTTCTTTCATGTTTCATTTCAAAATTTTCGTCTTCAAAACGTAAACCGTAGACGGATTCTCCACCACTACCATCACCAGATATAATATCACCACCTTCAATTTTTCTTTTTTGAAAGGCAATACACCACCTTCAATTTTAAAACTTTTAACAAGCCGGTGGAAACGAACTCCCTTGTAGTGTAGGGGAAGACCGGTGATAGTGCTGATACCATATTCACCGGTACAAAGTGCCCTGAAATTAAGAGCAGTTTTAGGAACAATATCAGTAAATAATTCAACCACAATTCGTCCTTCTAGATCTCCACCTATACTTATATCTAGATAACACCTTTCTCTCCTCATCATCTCTTTATTTCTATCTTGCAATCTATCTATTTATAGAAAGCTTTACTAGAACTTCACTTATATATAAACGCATATATATACATATATACATGTGATGTATGTATATGCGAAAGAGACAAGAGACGACGGTACAGTACCAATGCGAAAGTCATTCAACACTTGAACCATTCAAGTGTTAGCCATAATTATGCATCTGTTATAATTCAGTAGGCTTATAACTACCTTTAGTGGTTTGATTCTTGATGTTATAATTCAGTAGGCATATAACTACCTTTAGTGGTTTGATTCTTGATTAAGAATACTAATAATGAAGTGTAAGAACAAAGAGGATAATGGAGAGAAAGAAAAAAACACTTTGTAAGTGTTAGAAATGGTGCAAGTTTAATGCTTGCATTCATGGCTATTTATAGCAAAAATATCACAAGTTTAGGTAATACAATAATATTACTTTTGTGCATCAATAATTGACTATCCATTTATATAATATATATTCTATATTATAACACTCCCCCTTGGATAGCAATTTTGTTTGTTGAAGATCAACTGTAAGTTACTGCCTCGTTAAAAACCTTGCTATAGAAAACCCAGTGGGAAAAAACTTTAGCTAAGGGAAAAAGAGTGTAGCATGGAGTTGACTCCCCCTCAAGTAGACATCGCTTCAGCCGTTACATCTTTTGAACATGTCTCATGCCAATGTTATTAACGTGTGTTCTGAAAATAGCAGTTGGAAGTGCTTTCGTGAAAAGATCAGCAGAGTTTTTGCTGGATTGAACATATCTCATTTCAATCTGGTTGTTCTTAATGAGATTTTGAGTGTATGAGAAGAATCTAGGAGGTATGTGTTTTGTTCGGTCACTTTTGATATACCCTTCTTTCATCTGTGCTATGCAAGCTGCATTATCTTCATAGATAGTTGTTGGACTTTTATCGCGTTCTAGTCCACAAGAATCAGTAATGAGTTGTGTCATTGATCTCAACCAAAAACATTCCCGAGTAGCTTCATGTAATGCAATCACTTCGGCATGATTTGATGATGTAGCAACAAGTGTTTGTTTTTGAGAACGCCATGATATTGCAGTACCTCCATTTAGGAATACATATCCAGTTTGAGATTTAGCTTTATGTGGATCAGATAAACAACCTGCATCTGCATAACCAACCAAATCTTGTTTTGATTCGTTAGAATAAAATAATCCTAAATCAGTAGTTCCTCGAAGGTATCGAAATATGTGTTTGATCCCATTCCAGTGTCTTTTGGTAGGAGCAGAGCTGAACCTTGCCAACAAATTAACTGCAAAAAAAATGTCAGGTCTTGTACAATTTGTAAGATACATAAGAGCTCCAATTGCACTAAGATATGGTACTTCTGGTCCAAGAATATCTTCATGATCTTCACATGGACGAAATGGATCAGCTTCAACATTGAGTGATCTAACAACCATAGGAGTACTTAATGGTCTTGCCTTGTCCATATTGAAACGTTTCAAAATCTTTTCAGTATATGTTGTTTGATGTACAAGTAAACCATTAGGCATATGATCAATTTGTAAACCAAGGCAATACTTGGTTTTTCCGAGATCTTTCATTTCAAAATCTTTCTTTAGAAGTTGAATGGCTTCATGGATCTCTTTATTTGTACCTATGATGTTAAGATCATCAACATAAACAGCTACGATCACATATCCGGATGTTGTTTTCTTAATGAAAACACAAGGGCAAGTAAGGTTATTTGTATACCCTTTGCTTATCAAGTAATCACTTAGTCGGTTATACCACATACGTCCCGATTGTTTTAACCCATATAAAGATCTTTGTAATTTAATCGAATACATTTCTTTGGGTTTTGCATTTGATGCTTCTGGTACCTTAAATCCTTCAGGTATCTTCATATATATATATCACTATCAAGTGATCTATATAGATAAGCAGTCACAACATCCATGAGATGCATTTCTAAATTTTTAGAAACTGTCAGGCTGATTAAGTATCTAAAAGTAATTGCATCCATAACAGGGGAATAAGTTTCTTCATAATCAATTCCTGGTCTTTGAGAAAAACCTTGAGCTACAAGTCTAGCTTTATACTTTGTAACTTCATTTTTCTCATTTCTTTTTCGGACAAAAATCCATCTGTATCCTACAGGTTTCACATCTTTAGGAGTGAGAATGATGGATCCGAAAACTTTTCTTTTATTGAGTGATTCTAATTCAGCTCGTATTGCTTCTTTCCATTGAGCCCAATCATGTCTATTTTGACATTCAACCATAGATGTTGGTTCTGGATCATCATCATTATTCATGATGTCATATGCAACATTAAATGAAAATTTCTCATCAAGATTTTTCATTTCATTTCGGTTCCATAATATTTTTGAATATGCATAATTGATTGCAATTTCTGTATTGACATCATCAATCTCCTCTGCAGTAGGAGTACTGATTTGTGGTTCTTCTTGAACACTTTCTTTTACTTCATTATCAGCTGATTTTCTTTTTCGAGGATTTTTATCCTTTGAACCAATTGGTCTTCCACGTTTCTGACGTGGCAAAGATTCATGAGTGACGTTATTGCTAGCTTTTGGAATTTCAATTCGAGCTGGAGTATTTACTGCTGGTATATATGATTTTGTCACCATTTTTGTATCTGTAAATGCATCAGGCAATTGATTTGAAAGTTCTTGTATATGCATTATCTTTTGAACTTCTGTCTCGCATTCTTTTGTGCGAGGATCAAGATACTTTAATTGAGGTTCACACCATGAAACATCATTTTCTTTATTTTTCATTTCTCCCCCTAATCTAGGGAACAATGTTTCATTAAAATGACAATCAGCAAAACGTGCTGTAAAAACGTCACCTGTCATAGGTTCAATATACCTTAAGATTGAAGATGTTTCATATCCAACATATATTCCCAACCTCCTTTGAGGACCCATTTTTGTACGTTGTGGTGTCGCAATTGGAACATACACTGCACAACCAAATGTTATAAGGTGGGAAATATTTGGCTCTTGACCAAAAGCAAGTTGTAGGGGGGAATATTTATGACTTGCACTCGGTCTGATGCGAATCAATGCAGCAGCATGTAAAATTGCATGACCCCATATAGATACAGGGAGTTTTGTTCTCATTATCAATGGTCTAGCAATTAACAGTAAACGTTTAATCAGTGACTCGGCTAAACCATTTTGTGTATGCACATGAGCAACAGAATGTTCATCAACAATCCCTATAGACATGCAATAGTCATTAAATGCTTGAGATGTAAATTCACCAGCATTATCAAGTCTCACCCTTTTAATGGTGTAATCAGGAAAATGTGCTCTCAATTTAATAATTTAGGCAAGAAATTTTGCAAATGCCACATTACGACTTGATAACAGACAAACATGAGACCATCTGCTAGATGCGTCTATTAGAACCATGAAATATCTAAATGGTCCACATGGTGGATGAATTGGTCCACATATATCACCTTGAATTCTTTCAAGAAACATTGGTGATTCTTTCTCAACCTTAAGTGGTGAGGGTCTAGTTATCAATTTTTCAAGAGAGCAAGATGTACATGGAACCATTGTATCATGATGGATTTTTCTATCCTTTAGTGGATGTCCATGAGTACATTCAATAATCCTTTTCATCATTGTTGATCCTGGATGGCCTAATCTGTTATGCCATAAACTGAATACACCAGGATCAATATATTTTTCATTAACTATCATATGTGTTTCTGGTACATTTATATGTGTATAATGTAACCCAGAACTAAGTCTTGGCAGTTTTTCAACCACATGACTCTTGTCAGTGATACTTAAATATTTCTCATTTTCTGTTGTCAATGACTGATAATCATACCCATTAAGGTATATGTCGGAGAAACTTAATAAATTTCTGCTTGACTTGGGAGAAAATAAGGCATCATTTATTAAAATTTTGTACCATTTGGTAGTATGAAAATTTTCCTTTCCCATCCCTTTTATCAAGTTAGCAGGTCCCGATATTGTATGTATAGTTCCTTCCGTTAGTTTTAGATCAATAAAATATTTCTCGGATTTAAGTATAGTGTGTGTAGTTTCACTGTCTGCTATACAGAGATCTCCACCACTTGATTGATGTTGTATTCCAGCAAAATTCATATTGAACTTCATATATAAGAAATAAATAGTGAGTACATTAATATTACACAATATTTTACACTCAAATAGATAGTACTGAAACATTTAGCAAACATAATGACAAAGACAGACGATATTAAATCGTTTATTTTTCAAAAGACACATAACAACTTTAACATTCAAGAAATCTTCATATAAATCAGATGGTTTCTCAGTGACTGTTGGATCAAGGTTATTCACAAAGTTTACTTCCTTTTCTTTATCTTTCAGCGAATCCTGATACATCTTAACAAAATGTTTAGATGTTCGGCAAGTATTAGCCCAGTGGCCCATTCTACCACATCTGTAGCAAGATTCTTCAGAATTTTTAGAAGAATTTTCTTCAACATCTTGTTTAGTGGGCTTGTTTTGTGGTTGATATTTATATTTTCGTGGATTATTATTTCTTTGACCACCACGGCCATGACCACGACCACATCCACGCCCATTACCATTACCATAAGGATGGTTTCTACCATAGTTATGCCTTTTGGCATGATGATGGTGATGGTTATTATAACCACGACCTTGCCCGCGTCCTTGTCCCTATTTATAATTATTTGCAGTATTTGCTTCAGGGATTGCAAGTGTACCAGTAGGACGCGATTGCTGATTTTTCATTAATAGCTCAACATTTTGCTCTGCAACTAAGAGATATGAATTAAGTTCAGGATATGAATGATGATGGTGATGGTTATTATAACCACGACCTTTCCCACGTCCTTGTCCCTGTTTATAATTATTTGCAGTATTTGCTTCAGGGATTGCAAGTGTACCAGTAGGACGGGATTGCTGATTTTTCATTAATAGCTCATCATTTTGCTCTGCAACTAAGGGATATGAATTAAGTTCAGGATATGTTTTGAACTTTAGCATTCTCAAATTTCTTTGCACTGTGATGTTTGCAGCATTCATTGTGGAGAAAGTTTTCTCCATCATGTCTGCATCACTTATTTCATGTCCACAGAATTTAAGTTGTGAACATGTATTATACAGAGCTGAGCTGTATTCATTTACTTTCTTAAAGTCTTGGAACCTTAATGTTCTCCATTGTTCCATAGCAGCTGGAAGTAAAATTTCTCTTTGATTATAGAATCTGCTTTTGAGACCTTCCCATAAAACATGGGGATCTTCTACAGTCACATAATTATTTTGTAAGCATTCATCAATATGTTGATGAATAAAGCAACATGCCGTTGCTTGTTCTTTTTCAGAACAAGTGTTGTTTTCATTTATGGTTTCAAGAATGCCCATTGATTTAAGATGCATTTTTTACTTTTATAACCCATGGCATGTAGTTGTTTCCAGTTGATTATAAAGGAGTAAATTTAAGCTTTTTCAGATTCGACATTTTCTATTATCAAAAATTAAAACAAACAACATGATAAATTAGAGTCAATTTATATTCATAAGTATATAAACACTAAACATAAATTTAAGATAACATAATGATAAGTAGGCGACAGTGTCGACCATGTGTAAGCAATCATAAATAAATGTTATATAACAGAAATATAAATATTAGTAAACATAAATGATAATTAGGCGACAGTGTCGATCATATAAATGTTAGATAATGGAAATATAAATGTTAGTAACATAAACGACATTGTCGACCATATATTTTTCAGGTGGTATAACCGACCATATATCATTTAGGTGGCAGAGCCAACCATATTTAGTATTAAGATTATCGTGCTGATAACGTGTTATAATTCAGTAGGCTTATAACTACCTTTAGTGGTTTGATTCTTGATGTTATAATTCAGTAGGCATATAACTACCTTTAGTGGTTTGATTCTTGATTAAGAATACTAATAATGAAGTGTAAGAACAAAGAGGATAATGGAGAGAAAGAAAAAAACACTTTGTAAGTGTGAGAAATGGTGCAAGTTTAATGCTTGCATTCATGGCTATTTATAGCAAAAATATCACAAGTTTAGGTAATACAATAATATTACTTTTGTGCATCAATAATTGACTATCCATTTATATAATATATATATATATATATATATATATATATTCTATATTATAACAGCATCGTATTTCTTATTAGTTGATTGTCTAGTATAAAGTCAACCATGCCTCATTTATTGACTTAAATATTGATATTATGTTAGGCGATAATCAAGGCTGTGATTGGGGGTTTATCCCTATATATATACTGATGTAATATGTTTTGGGAATCAAGGAATACAATCAATATTACACCTTAACATGGTATCAGGCCATCTCTACCTTAACTCCTAAAACTTTCGAATTTTCCCTCTCTTCATCTTCAACTCATCGATCTCAAAAAAAAAAAAAAAAAAAAAAGTCATCAGTTTTCATCTTTTCATAAACATCAGACTTTATCATCTTCATCAAATTGTTCTTCAACATCATTGATAATTCATCTTCATCGTTCGTCGTCCATCCTCTTAACCGCAAATCGATTTATGCGTTCATCATTGAGGGGATATAAATTGAAACGGAGCCTGGATTTGTGATCTAGGACTATAACTGAACAGTGGATAATCATTACTTGCAATTAACAGCTTCAAATTCATCACGATTCATATCGTGTTCATCGTTAACCGAAAAGTCAATCAGCTTAAGTGCACGGAATAATTCAGATCGATTTTAGCGAAAACTAAAATTGTAGTTTGAATCACCATCATATCATGAATCGATCTACAAACTTTCAGTTCATAATTCCATCTTTTGAATTTTAATTCGCGAGTCAAAGTTTATTTCAAAAAGTCAAAGTTTGTTACTAATACTTGAAACAAAAACAAAAAAATCGATTCATTTTAGGACCTGAAAGTGGTCAGCGTGTATCAATTGATAGTCATGGAACAACTTTTGTGTTGAATTTGTCTCCTTAAAACATTTAGAATTAAATTTCCTCTTTGGTGTTAAAAAAAAAAGAAAAAAAAAAGAGACGTCTTTTGATTTATCAATTTTCAACATCCCTGTTTTTGCCTCTCCTGCTACTTCAATCATGGACACCAATTCACATTCACAGATACCTAATGGTCCAAGAAATAATTGGCCCAACATTGCACAAGCCCATCTTCTTAATATTATACATGTTCTGGTCCAGCAGCAGGCTCAACAGCAGACCCAACAGACCCAACAACAGACCCAATGCTTTTACACAGCCCAACCCGCTTCTTTTGGGTCTGTTACTGCCGATCAACATAAGCAGACTCAGCATTACGGTGTTACCGGGTGGCACATGGACACGGGTGCGACTTCACATCTTACCTCCTCTATTGATAATCTTAGTACTATTTTTAATAATTGCAAATATTCATCTGTAGCTGTTGGTAACGGGAACACCATTCCCGTCACTAACACCGGCCATAGCTTGTTACCAAATGTCCACCGACCATTACATTTAAATAATGTTCTCGTAACCCCTAACATCGTTAAAAACCTCATATCTGTTCGTCAATTTACCCGTGATAATCTAGTTTCCGTTGAATTTGATCCTTTTGGTTTTTCTGTGAATGATTATCTGACGCGCCGTCTACTTCTCCGATGTGATAGCACCGAAGATCTCTACCCACTTACATCACCCACCACTCACTCTTCTCAGCAGGCTCTTCTCACCAGTTCGGTTAAATGGCATCAGCGTCTCGGGCATCCCGGACATGATGTTTTTCAAAGACTCCTTTCTAATAAAGATATTATTTGTAATAAATCGTCATCTCCCGTTCTTTGGCATGCCTGTCAGCTTGGTAAACATGTGCGACTCCCTTTCTCTGTTTCTAGTTCTAATGTTAATGCTACATTTGATATTATCCATGTGACGACCCGGAAATTTCTGACCAAATTTAAACTTAATCTTTATATGATCTCGACACGATAAGCAAAGTCTGTAAGGTTGAGTCTCGAAAATTTTCGGAATTTCATTCGTGTAATCAATTAACACATTTATATAATCAATTACCCATTCATTATTCCCGACGATTCACGAACAATTGTTTATAAATAAATATATACACATATATATATAAGTATGTATATATACACACACACACACACACACACACACACACACATATATATATATATATATATATATATATATGTATATATATATATGTGTGTGTATATATATATATATATATATATATATATATATATATATATAAGTATGTATGAATTCTATAAATAATTATTAAAATACACATATACGATTATACATAAAAAGTATAAATATTATATGGGGATAAAAATTATTAAATGTTACTTAAGTAATAATAAGTAAATATTATATATATAATGTAATATATATAAAATGTATAAATATTAGATATCTAATATATGTTAGCATATAACATTAATAAATAAACTTAAATTACAAGTTTGAATGTAATTGATTAATATTATTAAACAATACTTTCATTATAATTATCATTATTGTTAGTATTAATATTATCAATTATCATTAATTATTACTAGATCCTTCATCAATAATTTTTATTATTATTAGTAATATTATTATCGTAATATTAATAGTATTAATATATTTATATTTGTAATTAACAAGATTTACGAATTATATATATATAATCAGATATATAAATACAGAATTATATAAATACATATACATATGCGAAATACTATTACAAATATATATATATATATATATATATATATATATATATATATATATATATATATATATATATATATATATATATATATATATATATATATATATATATATATATATATATATATATATATATATATATATATATATATATATATATATATAGGGACATACGTATATAGAGATATACATATATGTAATATATGTAACATAGATATTTATAATAGGAAATCAGTATTTTTTTTATTTAGATTATTATTATTAATAAAAATTATAATTATTATTATTTAAAATCAATAAAATTCTTTTTATTTGATGTCTATTTATGATTACTTCATGAATTTAGGAGCTGGGTCAGTATTAAATCGCTATCTGCACTATTGATCCTGTCTGCAAATCGAATCCTTTTAACAAGAACAAAACAAAATCTGTTTAGGGTCAATCTCATCTTTAATACATTTGTCTGCTCCAATAATTTCATGCCAATTCATAACCTGTTATAAACCAAACAAAATTCTCACAAGTTGTGAGGAATACCAGTCGAGTTTTTTTTTTTTTTACTATCTATATCAATTACAAACATTTTTCAAATAGAATCAAATTGATAAATTAATAAAAAAAAAATTTACGAGCCCTTTGCTCTTCACCTTTTTATTCAAAATTCGATTTTTAATCTCATATCAAAATCTAATAATGCAGATAGGTTAGGATTATTATACTCAAACTTCCTGTAAAGTTTCAATGTCCAAATTTCTATATCGAATTTGAATTGCGAAATCAAAGTTTTGTTTTAAAAAAAGTCAACTAGTGTTCTTCACTCAAATTAGTGTTATATGTCGTGATTAAGGTAAAATTAATGATTTCATTAGTTTCCATAAACAAGTTAAAAACTAATTCATGTTATAACATTTATCTGAATCGTAACTTTTTGCAAAAATAAAAAAAATAATTATAAATATCGACGAGCACAGCTCTGTTTGTTTTTTTTATATATATATAAGAATTAATATAGAAGATTATTTATTGTTTGTGAGTCCTAAATTAAGAGTGTAATTCGTGATTTGGAGATTGGATGGTTCTGATTCGATTAACCATGAAGAAGAAGAAGAAATAGGTAACAGATAGAAAGGAGTTAACTAAAAAAGAGTGGGAGATTAATCATGTAACGACCCGGATTTTTCCGATCATTTTATACCTATGAGATTAATATTTACATAAATTAAACCTTACCAACATGATAAGCAATCCAAATTGTTGAGACTTGTGTTTTTGAAAAGAGTTTTACACAACGTTTGACCGTCCAATTTGACCGATGATATCACGAACTATATAACATACGATAATTATACGTTTGTGTATATATATGTATTTATATATTTAACATGATTTAAGGATGGTTTAACATCTCATTGTGTACTAATGATAATGAGTTATAAGTATATTTTGAAACTACTAACTTAAGTTTTCAAAACGATAACTATACGTAACGTTCTTTGACTTAAAACTTATAATGTTTATACATGTATCGTATAGATATGTATTTAATTACTTTTAAAGGGCTTTTATACATAAAATAATATAAGTATATTTAAAAAAGATAGCTATATTTGAATTCTCGTTCCGTTTCCTCAAGATTTCTATACGTATATCTAGGGTATATGTACCCGTATCATACCCAGCTTCTATACGTATTTACTATTGGTATATTGATATATACACATCAAATCAACATCCTAATCAGCATTATTACTGCCCTAGATATGAGATAACTAGGATTTGTCAAGTAGCATGAATTATTAGTAAGAAAACAAAATTAGAAATCCTTTTCTTTCTTTATAAACTAAAAATGTTTTTATGAATGAACACCATTTCTTCACTCCATTTTCTCATACCTACACCCTCATTTCTCTCTCAAAATACTCCTAACTTCATACTTGATCATCTCCAAGCATTTTCCCCATCATTTAGCTTCAATTACAAGCCTTAAACACCATAAGAAAACTCTTTCAAGAACATATCAAAATAACCACCCATTTGAAGAAGTATACTTCCAACCTTTTGATCTAACTCCACCACTCTTTGATTCCAATATTTTTCTTATCTCTTACAGTAACTTTGTCCAAGTAACTTGAGGTAGTAACCTTGTTCATAATTTTATTCGATTCATATTTATATAGCTATCTTATTTTATGTTGTAAAATTTTAACAACAAGAACATAGTTTGAATGATTTCAAACTTGTTTGCAAACTAAATAGATCCTTCTAACTTAACTTTTAAAACACTTCAAGACCTGTAATATATTATAATGATATGCTAACTTAACAAGATATAACTTGGTTTTACAAAGAACATCTTAAAAACTGAATCTACATCGTCGGAGTGCAACCGGGGGCTGTTTTGGGTTGGATAATTAAAAACCATCTTGACCTTTGAATTGGAAGTTCATGTTCTGGAAAAATGATATTTCTTATGAATATGTTAACACATAAAAATTTCATGGTTTAACTCAAAGTGTAAGTATTTTTAGAAAAATGATCATTAAATGTTGTTTTTATGATGGAAAATGATCACTTTCATAAGTTTCATCAAAGTTTGACCTATAACCTGTGATTTCAAATTCAAACTAAGGTATTTTCAGTTCATATTTCTAAAATTTGACTCGATCCAAGGAAGTGGCAAGTTGAACCAACAAAAACGGAGTTGTAATGAGGAAACTACGACTAAAACAAGATTGGGTATCCGAAGCTAGTTTAGCTACGAAAATATTTGGAGAAAAAGTAAATTAATCATATCTTTTCTAATTAATATAATATTTTATATATATAATTACTTATGATTTGATTTTATATATTTCAGGACCACCCGTAAACAACACGAGAAGATTAATCATAAGACCTCATGATTGTACGCAACACGTCATTTGACAACACGGTACTTTATGTACGCAACACGTCATTTAACAACATGGTACCATGGGTCGAGATTAATTCTGATCAATACGAATACGATGGGGTCTTTATTTATTTTATTGAGCAACTAATTGTGGACCACTAACATCGGACTGCTAACTACGGACTAAGAAAACATTAAAAGTATTATAAGTACATATATATATATATATATATATATATATATATATATATATATATATATATATATATATATATATATATATATATATATATATATATATATATGTAACGATTACTTGAAAAAAAAAATATGTTGATATATTATATATATGGTTAAGTTCGTGATATCTATCGAAGACCAAGTCGTGTTAAATACCTTCAAGGCAAAAGTGAGTTTCATTACTCCCTTTTTATATATATTTTTGGGCTGAGAATACATGCACTGTTTTATAACTGTTTTACGTTATGGACACAAGTAATTAAAAATATATATTCTACGTTGAGTTGTACCACTGGCATACTTCCCTGTAACTTGGTAACTACTATTTACATGAGGTATTGTAAACGCGAATCCTGTTGATAGATCTATCGGGCCTGAAAACCCCAACCGGACTGGACGACCAGTATTCAACGATGGCACAGTACTTCGTTTCGGTGACTACACTTGGTACGGTGTAGTAAGATTTCATAATAAAGGGAATTTGCGACGTTGATTAAATGTTAAGTATGGTTATCAAGTGCTCAACAACTTAGAATATTTTTATTAAAACGTTTATGTATATGAAATCTTGTGGTCTATTACTATTACGAAAATGATTGATTATGATAAACTAATGAACTCACCAACCTTTTGGTTGACACTTTAAAGCATGTTTATTCTCAGGTATTAAAGAAATCTTCCGCTGTGCATTAGCTCATTTTAAGGATATTACTTGGAGTCATTCATGACCTACTTTGAAAGACGTTGCATTCGAGTCGTTGAGTTCATCAAGATTAATATTAAGTCAATTATAGTTGGATGTAATATGAAATGGTATGCATGCCGTCAATTTTTGATGTAAAGAAAGTTTGTCTTTTAAAAACGAATGCAATGTTTGTAAAACGTATCATATAGAGGTCAAATACCTCGCGATGTAATCAACTATTGTGAATCATTTATAATGTATATGAACGGGTCCTTTCAGTTGGTATCAGAGCGGTGGTCTTAGCGAACCAGATCTGCATTAGTGTGTCTAACTGATAGTCGTTAGGATGCATTAGTGAGTCTGGACTTCGACCGTGTCTGCATGTCAAAAGTTTTGCTTATCATTTCGTGTCGAAAATTACCTGCTTATCATTCCTAGGGAATCATTTGCTTATCATTCTTAGTCTAGACACATCTTACTGCATTGATTGCATGAATAGTGTATAGATAAAATTCATATCTTAGCGTATCTGCTAATTCATATCTTAGCGTATCTGTTACAGTAAACTTTGTCTTATATATTCCGTAAATTCCTCAGTAATCTACGAAATATTTTGTTCTTTATATATAGATATTCTATGTAATTAGAATACCACCCGATAGCCGGAAAAATCATTTCATATCGAAAAATCTTTTATTAAATCGTACGAAATGGAATTCGTCATTAGTTCAAGTCCCTCGGATTCCGAAATGGAATCCTACTCAAGCTCCGAAAGCAGTGTGACTGGAATGGATCAACCAATCAGCCATCATCTATTCTGGATGAATTGGGGATGGGTTCGTAGCCTCCTTAATCATTGGAGACAAGAAGAAGGCGATCCTTTCCATCCACCACATTGCCCTCTTGGCGAAGAACCTGAAGCACTTACCGGCGAACCTGTCCGAAACACCATTTTCTCTCTCATTTCCAGAGTATCTCGTCACGATTATATACTACACCAAATTCTAGATCTTATTTATCCGCTCGTCCAAACCGACAATCACCCCGGTGTAATAGAAGAAGTCAACGAGCTTCGCGCTCGGGTAGTGGCTTTAGAGAATATGTTGCAGAGGTTACAAACACCAGCAGCAGCACCCGCAGCATAACCAGTACCACCACCATTAACGCCAATAGTACCATTACCACCCCCAACCACAACTGCGTCATAAACCTCAACTTTACAATCTGTCCCACGAGCACCAATGTCATACGCTCTGTAGATACCAAAGAATACCAACAATAACAAACGATGAAGTATTGATTCATAATTTCATTGAAGAAACATTATGCGACGATTATGTAGTCTCTAAAGTCTTAGAAATTATCTACTCTAGCCCTAACCATAAATCAGATGAGTGAACCAAAATGATAGGAGGAAGAGTAGAAACCCTAACAAGAATGGTGCGTGATTTACTTGTTTTACCAACAGCATCAGCAGTACCATTAGCATCACCAGCATAGTCACTGCCGTCAGCATTGTCAGAATTAGCAGCACCTATAACATCACAAGCTCCGTCAGTTCAAGAATCACCGTGGACATCATTACTAATCAACAACGCGTATAATGAAGTATTGATCACAGTAGTGAAATAATCTGTGAAGATTATGTAATCTCTAATGTTAGAGATTATTCATTTCTAACTCCAGCCTAAGATCAAATGAACTTAATTTAGTATTAATTCATCAAATCTGTATTACATCTGAAGAAAATATACACATGTATATTTTCATAAAGACTGTAATAAATTTCTTGTGTACAAAATATTAATTGTGAAATTTTTTTTAACGGGTAGGTAATACTCAAGAGATATATAAAATTCACAATTAATATGTTACATTCTTCGAATCTGATTCAGCAATCATCAACTATACTCACTATTGTCATAACAATATACATTCTTTTATAGAAATCAAAATAACCATACTCATTCAAATTCAATTACATATTCTGATTTTGAAATCGCAAAATTTAATTCGAGTTATAGCCAAAAATCATCACTCTTAAATCCTTACATCTTGCAAAGCTATACTTTGACTTCAAAACTGTGTTAGAACATCATAGGTATATTAACGATTACAATCTGTGTCCAAACCCTTCGAAATTCCTGAAGACGCTTCAAATAATGAACAATCGAGATGATGATCCAACCACATGTTACCCACAGTATACACCTGAAAAACTCTCGAAACTAAAGTCATAGTTTAACACGTATCCGTGTCAGACTCTTTGGCATTTATTAGCAAAAAAATGACCTTTCAATTCCTTACCAAAGTAGACAGTTGTGTCACAGCTCCACAAGTCAACTTCAACTTTTCAATTAAAACAGTCTTATTATAATCTCGATATATACGATGCCCTTCCGCCATCGTTACCGGAGAACCGTTTATGTCCCACCACATTAGCAATAAACTTACCAACAATTTCACCGATCTTTGATTTTCAGAAAAATCGATATATTCATTAGATCCCTATCATATACTCATCCGCACTTTGTAACAAGAATTGCCATACCAATTATTGAGAATCAGTAATCAGTATTTTGAAATCTTGCAGCATGTCTACATCAACAGTTATATATACATATAACGTCTACCTCCAAGACTTACATACTTCGAATGTGAAGTTTCTGAAAAACGCCTAAACTACGAACTAGTTCTCGAAATTTTAAAAAATGCTGATGAAGCAGCAGAAACTGTCAATGATCTTAACAGTAAAAAGTTTGATGATAAAAAATAGTGTGTTGGCAAAACTCAGAAAAAGAGAAGGTTTGGAACTGGAAAACGGATTGAGCAAAGTATGAAGGAGGCTGTGGACAAATCACAAAGACTAAACTTGCCTTCAAAGAATCCAAATGATTCAGTATCGTCATTATCAAATACCTTGCTCCTGACTCTAAACCCTTGTGGATAATATTCTTCATCATCATCCTCTTATCTTAAATATTCTAAGATATCATCATATCTTTCATTATAAATATCCTCCATATTTTTGAAGATATTTTCATAACTATTCTTAACTGAAATCTTTTATCTCTTCGCGATATCAGTGATACATTATAAAGGAAACTGTATTAGTTTCTAAATTCTGAAAAATTCGAATTTAAATTATGAATGTTTTTGAAGTAGTGTTGGGAACTGAAGCATGAGTTAGTATAATATAATGACACTTGATCAACGTGATTATATTACAGTAAGTCATGCTGAGTTTCTAATTAAACGTGATGATTCACAGATTATAACATCATCATGTGCCATGTTACACGGTTCTTACATTCTACCTAATCTCCAAACATATCGAGAACATATTCTTTCTGATAATTCTATCTTTTCTCTTGAATTTTGGTAATTTGACAAATCAAGATCGTGCCATTTCAATTTTACTCTTAGAACATTAACTATGTTCATTCTGAAATTCATATCTACGAAATCTGGACCATTATATACGGTGCTTAATCGCAAGAAGAGGAAATGAAAGAATGAAGCTCTGAAATAGAAATGGGAGCATAAATCGCAGCAAATAGAATGGAGCATTAACTGTAGATGACAATGATTATAGAAGACAGAAGCAGGGACTTGGAAATATAAGGGAAGATATAAAGCCCAATGACAACCCGAAAATTATAAACCATATATATCGATGCATATAGCAATATAAAGACACGGGAGAACTAAAAACACTATAAAACCAAGAGTATAGTAGAAGTAAATAGATTCTTCCGGCGGCAGATGAAAAAGAAGAACGACAGATATGAAAGTGATGAGTATATCAAGATTCAGCACTGGATGGAGCATATTGACAAATACTTTAAAATATGAGTTGAGTGAGAAAGAATAGAAGGTGTGAGTTGTAAGGAAACGAAGATGGTGGATTTATAGTGAAGTACCAGACAGAACAATCAGGACAGATCATCGCATTTAACCAAAGAGGATTCTAATTTCCTTAATTATCGAAGAACCCAAATCTTATGACGAAGATTTCCTCTAAATTTGAAAATCAACCGTGACTACGTCACTGGTTAAAACGAATCTGCATTTATTCATTTCACTCTTTTGTGATAGCTTCACTTATACTCTTCGCGTAATCAAATTGTTTTATCTATATTACTCAATGATTATAAAACTCTATTTATCAACTCATATTCGTCATGAAAATATTTTTATGGTTAGCCATGACGATCTCGATCAAATTTCGGGACGAAATTTATTTAACGGGTAGGTACTGTAACGACCCGGATTTTTCCGATCATTTTATACCTATGAGATTAATATTTACATAAATTAAACCTTACCAACATGATAAGCAATCCAAATTGTTGAGACTTGTATTTTTGAAAAGAGTTTTACATAACGTTTGACCGTCCAATTTGACCGATGATATCACGAACTATATAACATACGATAATTATACGTTTGTGTATATATATGTATTTATATATTTAACATGATTTAAGGATGGTTTAGCATCTCATTGTGTACTAATGACAATGAGTTATAAGTATATTTTGAAACTACTAACTTAAGTTTTCAAAACGATAACTATACGTAACGTTCTTTGACTTAAAACTTATAATGTTTATACATGTATCGTATAGATATGTATTTAATTACTTTTAAAGGGCTTTTATACATAAAATAATATAAGTATATTTACAAAAGATAGCTATATTTGAATTCTCGTTTCATTTCCCCAAGATTTCTATACGTATATCTAGGGTATATGTACCCGTATCATACCCAGCTTCTATACGTATTTACTATTGGTATATACACATCAAATTAACATCCTAATCAACATTATTACTGCCCTAGATATGAGGTAACTAGGATTTGTCAAGTAGCATGAATTATTAGTAAGAAAACAAAATTGGAAATCCTTTTCTTTCTTTATAAACTAAAAACATTTTTATGAATGAACACCATTTCTTCACTCCATTTTCTCATACCTACACCCTCATTTCTCTCTCAAAATACTTCTAACTTCATACTTGATCATCTCCAAGCATTTTCCCCATCATTTAGCTTCAATTACAAGCCTTAAACACCATAAGAAAACTCTTTCAAGAACATATCAAAATAACCACCCATTTGAAGAAGTATACTTCCAACCTTTTGATCTAACTCCACCACTCTTTGATTCCAAGATTTTTCTTATCTCTTACAGTAACTTTGTTCAAGTAACTTGAGGTAGTAACCTTGTTCATAATTTTATTCGATTCATATTTATATAGCTATCTTATTTTATGTTGTAAAATTTTAACAACAAGAACATAGTTTGAATGATTTCAAACTTGTTTGCAAACTAAATAGATCCTTCTAACTTAACTTTTAAAACACTTCAAGACCTGTAATATATCATAATGATATACTAACTTAACAAGATATAACTTGGTTTTACAAAGAACATCTTAAAAACTGAATCTACATCGTCGGAGTGCAACCGGGGGCTGTTTTGGGTTGGATAATTAAAAACTATCTTGAACTTTGAATTGGATGTTCATGTTCTGGAAAAATGATATTTCTTATGAATATGTTAACACATAAAAATTTCATGGTTTAACTCAAAGTGTAAGTATTTTTAGAAAAATGATCATTAAATGTTGTTTTTATGATGGAAAATGATCACTTTCATAAGTTTCATCAAAGTTTGACCTATAACCTGTGATTTCAAATTCAAACTAAGGTATTTTCAGTTCATATTTCTAAAATTTGACTCGATCCAAGGAAGTGGCAAGTTGAACCAACAAAAACGGAGTTGTAATGAAGAAACTACGACTAAAACAAGATTGGGTATCCGAAGCTAGTTTAGCTACGAAAATATTTGGAGAAAAAGTAAATTAATCATATCTTTTCTAATTAATATAATATTTTATATATATAATTACTTATGATTTGATTTTATATATTTCAGGACCACCCGTAAACAACACGAGAAGATTAATCATAAGACCTCATGATTGTACGCAACACGTCATTTGACAACACGGTACTTTATGTACGCAACACGTCATTTAACAACATGGTACCATGGGTCGAGATTAATTCTGATCAATACGAATACGATGGGGTCTTTATTTATTTTATTGAGCAACTAATTGTGGACCACTAACATCGGACTGCTAACTACGGACTAAGAAAACATTAAAAGTATTATAAGTACATATATATATATATATATATATATATATATATATATATATATATATATATATATATATATATATATATATATATATGTAACGATTACTTGAAAAAAAAATATGTTGATATATTATATATATGGTTAGGTTCGTGATATCTATCGAAGACCAAGTCGTGTTAAATACCTTCAAGGCAAAAGTGAGTTTCATTACTCCCTTTTTATATATATTTTTGGGCTGAGAATACATGCACTGTTTTATAACTGTTTTACGTTATGGACACAAGTAATTAAAAATATATATTCTACGTTGAGTTGTACCACTGGCATACTTCCCTGTAACTTGGTAACTACTATTTACATGAGGTATTGTAAACGCGAATCCTGTTGATAGATCTATCGGGCCTGACAACCCCAACCGGACTGGACGACCAGTATTCAACGGTTGCACAGTACTTCATTTCGATGACTACACTTGGTACGGTGTAGTAAGATTTCATAATAAAGGGAATATGCGATGTTGATTAAATGTTAAGTATGGTTATCAAGTGCTCAACAACTTAGAATATTTTTATTAAAACGTTTATGTATATGAAATCTTGTGGTCTATTACTATTACGGAAATGATTGATTATGATAAACTAATGAACTCACCAACCTTTTGGTTGACACTTTAAAGCATGTTTATTCTCAGGTATTAAAGAAATCTTCCGCTGTGCATTAGCTCATTTTAAGGATATTACTTGGAGTCATTCATGACCTACTTTGAAAGACGTTGCATTCGAGTCATTGAGTTCATCAAGATTAATATTAAGTCAATTATAGTTGGATGTAATATGAAATGGTATGCATGCCGTCAATTTTTGATGTAAAGAAAGTTTGTCTTTTAAAAACGAATGCAATGTTTGTAAAACGTATCATATAGAGGCCAAATACCTCGCGATGTAATCAACTATTGTGAATCGTTTATAATGTATATGAACGGGTCCTTTCAAATCAGATAAACGAGAACAGAGGGATGGTGAAGGGTGTTAGTGGGTATCGAGAGGTCACGGGTTCGAAACCCCGGCGGTGGCATATTTTTTTTTTAGAATCTGTTTCTTCAAAGGTTGTTATCATTATCATTATCATTATTATTATTATTATTATCATTATTATTATTATTATTATTATTATTATTATTATTATTATTATTATTATTATTATTATTATTATTATTATTATTATTATTATTATTATTATTTTTGATATGTTATTATTATTAATTACTAGTATTGTTATTTTACTAGTTATTATCTACAATTAATATTACTAGTATTAACACTATTATTATTATTATTATTATTGTAACATTATTGTTATTATTAGTGTCACCCTTAGTATTATTATTATTATTATTATTATTATTATTATTGTTATTAATATTTATATTATAGTTATTAATATTATTTTTATTAATATAAGTATTATGATAAAATTTTCATTTATTATGATTATAAATGTAAGTACAAAAATTATTATTATTATCACTAATAGTTATAATATTGTTATTAGTATGATTATGATTAGGATTATTATTATTATTATTATTATTATTATTATTATTATTATTATTATTATTATTATTATTATTATTATTATTATTATTATGAAAATAATACAAGTTATCATTACTCTCATTAATATTAGTAAAAGTATCACCTTTATAACTATCGGTATTATTATTTATTATTATTATTATTAAACAAAAGTATCATTATTAACAATGTCATTATTATTAATACTATCATTTTAATAAGGATATTATTATTATTATTATAAGTGAATCATTAATATCATAACTATCGTAAACAGTAAAATTAATATCTTTACAAGTATTATTATAAATATCATTGTTATTAGCACTAATAGAGTTATTATTAACATAAGTATATTATTAAAGTTATTATTATTATATTTATTAATATTAACTTAGTATAATTAGAACTACTGTTTTGTTTAACAAATAAAATACATATATATATATATATATATATATATATATATATATATATATATATATATATATATATATATATATATATATATATATATATATATTTAACACTTATAACATAAAAAAAATTTAATACATTTTTTTAATACAAAATGAACATATAAAACATTTATATTATTAACATAAAAATGATATAACTAATACATACATATATATATATATATATATATATATATATATATATATATATATATATATATATATATATATATATATATATATATTTATGTGTTCAATTACAACTATGTATATTAATAAATATACAAATGTTATAGGTTCGTGAATCCGAGGCCAACCCTGCATAGTTCAATATAGTCATACGTATTTTTACTACAAAATACATTAGGTGAGTTTCGTTTGCTCCCTTTTTAAATGCTTTTGCAATATATATTTTTGGGACTGAGAATACATGCGCTACTTTTATAACTGTTTTACGAAATAGACACAAGTAATTGAAACTACATTATATGGTTGAATGGATCGAAGCCGAATATGCCCCTTTTTAGCTTGGTAGCCTAAGAATTTGGGAACAGACCCCCAAATTGAAGCGAATCCTAAAGATAGATCTATCGGGCCCAACAAGCCCCATTCTGGAATTTGGAATGCTTTAGTACTTCGATTTTATCATGTCCGATGGGTGTTCCGGAATGATGGGGATATTCTATATGCATCTTGTTAATGTCGGTTACCAGGTGTTCAATCCATATGAATGATTATTTTTGTCTCTATGCATGAGATGTATATTTATGAGAAATGAAAATCTTGTGGTCTATTAAAATGATGGAAATGAATATTTATGATAAACTAATGAACTCACCAACCTTTTGGTTGACACTTGAAAGCATGTTTATTCTCAGGTATTAAAGGAATCTTCCGCTGTGCATTTGCTCATTTTAGAGATATTACTTGGAGTCATTCATGACACATTTCAAAAGACGTTGCATTCGAGTCATTGAGTTCAACAAGATTACTACTAAGTCATTTATAGTTTGGATATATTATGAAATGGTATGCATGCCTGTCAACTTTCGATGTAATGAAAGTTTGTCTTTTAAAACGAATGCAATGTTTGTAAAATGTATCATATAGAAGTCAAATTCCTCGCGATGTAATCATATGTTATTGTATTCGTTCTTATGGATTAGGACGGGTCGTCTCATGTGGTATCAGAGCAGTGGTCTTAGCGAACCAGGTCTTGCATTAGTGTGTCTAACTAATAATTGTTTAGATGCATTAGTGAGTCTAGACTTCGACCGTGTCTGCATGTCAAAAGTTTTGCTTATCATTTCGTGTCAAAAATTACCTGCTTATCAATCTTAGGGAATCACTTACTTATCATTCTTAGTCTAGACATGTCTTACTGCCTCTATTGCATAGACAGTGTATAGATAAATTCATATCTTAGCGTATCTGTTAATGTTACCTTTGCCTAACAGCTTCCGTAGATTCCTCCGTAACTTATGGGATTTTAGTATTATATATGCATATGTAAACTATGTATAGCAGGGTACTAATCTACATCCTATAATCTATTTCTTATCGAAAATCCTTCATCTGATCGTACGAGATGAATCCCTTAACCAGTTCAAATTCCTCAGATTCTGACAGTTATTCCGACACGGATATTCACCTAGGCTCCGGAAGCAGCGTCACCAGAATGAATCAACCAATCATCCATCCCCAATTCATCTGATGGGTTCATAGTCGACTTAATCAATGGAGACGCGAAGAAGGCGATCCCTTCCACCAACCGAATTCACCTCTTGACAATGAACCTGAAGCGTTTACCGGCGAACCTGTTCGAGACACCATTTTCTCTCTCATTTCCAGAGTATGTCGTCATGATCATATACTATCTTAGATTCTAAACCTCATTCACCTGCTCGTTTGAATCGACAATCATCCTGGTATAATAGAAGAAATCAACGTGCTTCGCGCCCGAGTTGTAGCCTTGGAAAATATAGTGCAAAACGTATCAGCTTCAACAACATCACCGGCACCAACAGTATCACCAATATCAATACCAGTACCACCAACAACCCGAGCTTCAACATCACATGCCTCAACATCTCATTCTGTACCTCGAGTATAATCATCGTTCTACATGATGTTCTACATCTTCGTTCTTCATGATGATTATGTAATCTCTAATGTTTTAGAGATTATGTATTCTAGTTCTAACGGTAAATTAAATGAGATTAATATCATATTAACTCATTAAATCCATGATTACATCTGAAGAAAATATATATGTATATATGTTTTCATAAAGGTTGTAATTAAAAATTCTTTTGTACAAACTGTTAATGGTGAAAATATTTTAACGGGTAGATAATACCCGAGGAATATTTAGATTTCACATTAATAAGTTACATTGTACATTCTTCAAAGCTGATTCAACAGTCGTTTACTATCCTACTTACATCCACCGATATACGAATCCGTTCACCACAGAATAACCATTTTCATTCAATTTCATATTTGGATTTTGACCTATCAGAATCCAACAAGTGGCATAATGAAGAAAACATTTGACAAAATAAAATTTGTTAGAAACAGACAAGTTAACTATGAGAAATTTTGTTAAGAATCCACGCTAACTATTCCTAGCTAACTGTTCCTAGCTAACTGTTAATTCCGTATTACCTTTTATTTATCGCAATTTATTTATCGCATTTTATTTATCGCAATTTTAATTCTCGCAATTTTATTTATCGTCATTTAATTTCTGTTATTTATTTTACGCACTTTAAATATTGGGACACGTATACAAGGTTTTGACATATCATATCGACGCATCTATATATATTATTTGGAATAACCATAGACACTCTATATGCAGTAATGCTGGAGTTAGCTATACAGGGTTGAGGTTGATTCTACAATAATATATATAGTTTGAGTTGTGATCGAGTCTGAGACATGTACACGGGTCACGATACGTATTAATTAATTTGAATATTATATATTAAACTATATATGAATTATTGGACTGTTAACTGTGGACTATCGACTGTGGACTACCAATATTGGACAATTAAAATGAATTAAAATATTTATTATAACATATGAAACAAAAAAATTCTTCAAGTTTGCAACTTGATTTCATCTTAAACCTCATTTGTATCTTGACGATTACAATCTGCGTTCAAACCTTTCATAATTCTTGAAAACACCACAATCGAGAGGATGAACTGCAATTCATCTACGAAAGAAGAGATTGATGCATATAGTTATGCACCTGAAAACACTCAGAACCTGAGTAAACGTTTAACATGTATCTGTGCTAGCTCCTTTGGCATTGTTATTTTAGAAAATAACAATGCAAATCCTTTTCAAATTAGCCAATTTTGTCACAGCTCCAGCAAATCAACTTCGACTTTTCGTTCGAAACAACCTTATTATAACCTTGATATATATACGTTCTCTTTTATTGTTACAGGAGAACCTTTTATATTCCACCATATTACCATCAACGTTTAATCATCTAAAAACACAATTCTCTTGAAACCACCTCGGATTGATAGCCGATGATTCAGATATGGTAGCATTAAATGTAGAGGAAACAGAAAAATTGTAGATGATCTAAACGGCTAAAAGTTTGATGATAAAGAAGAGAGTGTTGGGAACGCTCGATAGAAAATTTGGTACTGAAAAACAGATTGAGCAAATCATGAAGGAAACTAAGGACAAATACATGGATCATACCATATATTCAAAGAATCCAGGTAATTCTGGATCCGATGAAACCTTCAACGAATATCTTTGTGATGACCCGTCCTAATCCACCTGGACGAATACATCAACATCTGGTCCCATTGCGAGGTATTTGACCTCTATGTGATACGTTTTGTAACATTGCATTCGTTTTAAAAGGTAATTCATAAATGAATATATAAATTCCAGGTTTTTAACATCTGATGATTCCTACGTATAGACAATCACCATTTAAATGGTTTACAATAATACATTTGCTGACAATACAGTCAAAATAAGGTACATGGTAATGGTTTGGTGAATGCAAGTTTCTTGTTTATAGCATGTATGACTCCAAGCACATAACTTGTATCACGTATCAGCAAACAGCGGAAGACTTCTAGAAACCTGAGAATAAACATGCTTCAAGTGTCAACACAAAGGTTGGTGAGTTCATAGTTTTAATATTACACATAATCCGTATATCAATGTGGATTACAAAAGTTCAGTTGTTTTATTCAAAACGTTTATCAATATGTTTTAACATTTCAAATCATCTGTATGTGAAGGTTGATCACAAGATCTCAGTTGTTTTATCCAAAACGTTTATCAATAGGTTTTACATAAAAGGTGGACCACAAGATTTTAGTTGTTTCATCCGAAACGTTTATCAATCGGTTCTACAAAATTGAGCACCCTGGTAACTAAACTTTAACGTTTATATAATTTGTACCCTTTGTATAATCATCTTAATAATACACACAAACCAACGTGCACGCTTCTCAAATAGCATACGTCCGTTAAAAGGCTAGTGCTCTAGCTCGGACGGGGATATCAAGCTCTATGGATCCATATACTACTACTCGCGCCCACCAGTTCTTATAACTGGCAGTTACTAGTTACCAAAGCTAAGGGATTTTCGGTTCAAACTCAGTGTAGAATTTAGTATGTACTTGTATCCATTGCGTTTAAAATAAAGTGCATGTATTCTCAGCCCAAAAATATAGATTGCAAAAGCAATTAAAAAGGGAGCAAATGAAACTCACGCATATAAATATTGTATATCGGTTAATAAAGCATTTGCATGTATTCTCAGCCAAAAAATGTAGAGAGTAAAAGGGATCTTATGAAACTCACTCAAATCCGTTTTAGTTTTTGTATTCATTTTATAAAACAGCGCATGTATTCTCAGCCCAAAAATATGTATAAAAGGGGATCAATGAACTCACTGTTTTATATTGATATACAATATTGCAGGAAAGCACGTAGACGCATCAGAGATGATAAATACGAGGTTTGATTCACAAAAATACCCCCGAACATTACCCATAACCTCCTTGGTAATAACCCATATTTTCCTTAGCTCTAGCTCGCTCGGAAACTCATTTTGAAAATTACTTGGACAGCACTCCGTCGTAATATTTTATGTACATTATTATTTTTGTATCGCAAAAATAATAACACTAATAATAAAAATAATAAGATTAATAATAATCTTAATAATAATAATAATAATAATAATAATAATAATAATAATAATAATAATAATAATAATAATAATAAATAAAATAAATACGGAGTAATATATGTTAAAACAGAAGCAGAATGATCGAGTTTTTATAGGTGTGGCCTGTCCCCAGACCCCATGCGATCGCATGGTTCTGAAGGCCATTGGCAATGCGATCGCATGGCCCATTTTTCCAGCTCACATAATTTTGTCCTAATGCTTGTCGACATAATTAAATAATATATATATAATATATAATTTAAATTAATTAATTATATATTATATTTTATTCTCGTGCATAGTTGATTTGTAATTTTTGTTCCGATAAGTCGTACGTCATCACTTGACTTATGTCCCGGTTCCGGTTTTTCGAATGTCCTTTCGTACCTTTAGAAAACTTGCATTTTACGTTTCGTGTCACGTACCTTTGTCAAAATATAGCGTTAAGTTATCCATAAACTATACCACTCAAAGTATATCTTAAACTTTAGAGTGTTTTGGTCATTTACTTCTATAAATCATCGTCTCACTATTTGTTAAAATACATTTTTAAAATAGTGTTTTACTGTAGCAAAGTAAATTTTACTGTAGCAAATAGTGATTTTCGAAAACACTGTAGCATTTTGGGTACTGTAGCAATTTGAAAATACTGTAGCAAATTAGTGTTTTACTTGTTCATCTTAAACGTTTTAGTTAACTTATCTAAATATCAATCGAATCAATAATCGAATGTTACTATCGTTTACTAAATAACTTGAAATCATATATATTCAAATAGATATATAAACCAATAAGTTTAATGTACGGTAACATGCAATTAAAACTTTGTTACGTTTTCAAGTTATAGTATATATATGTATCTATTTACATATAATGGTTCGCGAATCGTTGAGAACAATTGAAGGGTATTTGAATAGTTTAAAATTTTTGAGATTCAGTTTTACAGACTTTACTTATCGTGTCGAAATCATTAATCATTTAAGATTAAGTTTAAATTTAGTCGAAATTTTCGGGTCATCACAGTACCTACCCGTTAAAGAAATTTCGTCCCGAAATTTGAGTGAGGTCGTCATGGCTAACAATAAAAATGTTTTCATGACGAATATGAGTTGGTAAATAGAATTTTATCACCGTTGAATAATATGGATAAAACAATCCGATTTCTCGAAGCGTATGAGAGAAGTTATCGTAAAAGAGTGAAATGAAAGAATAGAGATTCGTCTTAACTTTTGAAGTAGTAACGATTGATTTTCGGAATTTAAGGAATAGAAAATCTTCATAATCTAAATAAGATTTGATTTCTTCGGAATTTACAGAAATTAGGATTTTCTTTGATTAAATGTGTAATCTGCCTCGATTGCTATGTCTGATATTTCGCTATAAATTGACCTCTTCCGTTTCATTTATTTTCACCACTCCTACTTTCTTTCCCAATTAATACATTCAAAAGATTTGTGAAAATGCTCAATCCAGTTCTGGTTCTTGACCTAATATTGACGTTTGCCACAATCATCCTTCTTTTCCAGCTCCCACCAGAAGAATCTGTTTATTTCTATTATGCTCTAGGAATTGTTGTATTTATCATTCTCCCGTGTCTTTATATTGCTATACGCATTGATATACACGGTTTGTAATTTCGGGGTTGTTATCGGGCTTATATTCTCCATTATATTTCGGAGCTTCATGCTTTCGTTTTCTCTTCCCGACCTTAAGTCAAGCGGATAATGGTCCAGAATTCGTAGCTATACCTTTCGGAATGAACATAGTTAATGTTCTAAGAAGGTAATCGTAATGGCACGATCTTGATTTGTCAAATTACCAGAATATCCGGAAAAGACCGAATCATCAAGAAAAATATTTTCTTGATATGTTTAGAGGTTAAATAGAATAAAAGAGTTATGTAACATGGTTCATGATGAGGGTGTGATCTGTGAACCTTTATCACGTTCCATTAGAAACTCAGCATGACTTACTGTAATATAATCACGTTGATCAAGTGTCATTATATTATACTAACTCATGCTTCAGTTCCCAACATGACTTCATAACATCCATTTTTTGAATTTTTCAGATTTTAGAAACTAAAATAGTTTCTTTTATGATGTAACAAAGATAGCGAGAAGAGATAAATAATTTCGGATGATAATAGTTATGAAGATATCTTCAGAAATATCGAAGATATTTATAATAAAAGATATGATAATATCTTAGAATTTCTAATATCGAAGGATGATGAAGAAGATTTGTTCGTAACGGATTTTGAGTCAGGAGCAAGGTATTCGTTAATGACTTCAGCAGATACTGAATCATTTGTATTCTTTGAAGGCAGGTTTAGTCTTTGTGATTTATCCACAGCCTCCTTCATACTTTGCTCAATCCGTTTTCCAGTTCCAAACATTCTATTTTTCTCAGCTTTACCACCATACTATTCTTTATCATCAAACTTTTGACTATTAAGGTCGTTTACAGTTTTTGCTGCTTCATCAGCATCTTTTCAAAATTCGGAGAACTAGCTTCGCAGTTTGGGTGTTTTTCAGAAACTTCACATTCGAAGTATGTAAGTCTAGAAGTTGGATGTTATCTATATATAACTGTTGTCGTAGAAAATGCTGCGAGATTCAAAATACTGATTGTTAATTCTCGGTGGTTGGTATGGCAATTACCGTTACAAGATGTGGATGAGTACATGATAGGGTTTCAATGATTATAATGATTTTTCGGAAGGTCAAGGATCAATGAAGTTGTTGATAAATTTACTGCTAATGTGGTGGAACATAAAAGGTTCCCCAGTAACAAAAACGTATATGTCAAGGTTATAATAAAGCTAATCTGAAAAGTCAAAGTTGACTGGTTGTAAGTGTGGTAAAACTGGATACTTTGAAAAGGAATTGTAAGGTTATTTTCAGTAATAATAATGCCGAAGGATTTATCACAGATACGTGTTAAAGTTTTACTTAGGTTTCGAGAGCTTTCCAGATGTATGATTATAAGTACAAATCTTTCTTCTCGTAGATATCGTGTAGTTGGTTTGTCTTCTCGTTTGTTCATTAGTTGAAGTGTTTTCAAGAATTTCGATGGGTTTGAACGCAAAATGTAATCATATGATGTTCTAGTACAGTTCTGAACTCAAAGCATGGTTTTTGAAGCATGGTTTTGAAAGATGATGTTTTCCATTTAATCTTGACTTGGATTCTGATCTATCGAAATTAGAATATGAAATTGAATGAAAATGGTTATTCTGTGATTAACAGATACGTATATCTGTAGGTTTGAGCAGTATAGTTAATGATTGCTGAATCAGAATTGAAGAATGTATAGTGTAACATATTAATGTGGAATTTATATATTTCTAGGGTATTACCTACCCGTTAAAATATTCTCATCATTAAGAGTTTGTACAAAAGGATTTTCAATTATAATCTTTATGAAAATATATATATGTATATTTCCTTCAGATGTAATATAGATTTAATGAGTTATTAAACTCATTTGGTTTTCGGTTGGAACTAGAAATGAATAATCTCTTCTATATTAGAGATTACATAATCGCCACAGGATATTTCTCAAATGAAGTTATGAGTTGATACTTCATCGTTTATTGTTGTTGGTATTCCTTGATAACTACGATGCGTAGGAGGTTGATGCTCGTGGAACAGATTGTGAAGTTGAGGTTTGCGGTGCGGATGTTGTTGTTGGTGGTAATGATCCTGTTGGTGTTGATGATGGTGGTACCGGTTATGCTGCTGGTGCTGCTGCTGGTGTTCGTAACCCTTGTACCATATTCTCTAAAGCCACTACCCGAGCACGAAGCTCGTTGACTTCTTCTATTATACCGGGATGATCGGTGGTTCGGACGATCGGATAAATAAGATTTAGAATATGGGATAGTATATAATCGTGATGAGATACTCTGGAGATGAGAGAGAAAATGGTATTACGAACAGGTTCGCCGGTAAGTGCTTCAGGTTCTTCGCCAAGAGGGCAATGTGGTGGATGGAAGGGATCACCTTCTTCTTGTCTCCAATGACTAAGCAAGCTACGAACCCATCCCCAATTCATCCAGAATAGATGATGACTGATTGGTTGATTCATTCCGGTTACACTGCTTTCGGAACTCAGGTGGAAATCCATATCGGAATCCGAAGAACTCAAATTACTTGCAGAATTCATCTTACATGATTAGATAAAGAATTTTCGATGTGAAATGATTTTCGGATATCGGATGATATTCTAATTACATAGAATACCTTTATATAGTACAAAGGTTCCGCAAATTACGGAGAAACTTTCGGAAACTGTCAAGTAAAGGTAACAGTAACAGATACGCTAAGATATTTATTTTGTCTATACACTAGTCATGCAATCCATGCAATAAGGTGTGTCTAGACTATAAATGATAAGTAGGTAATTTTCCACACAAGGAATGATAAGCAGGTAATTTCTAACAAGAAATTATAAACAACAACTTTTATCATGCAGACATGGTCGAAGTCCAGACTCACTAATGTATCTTAACAATAATCGGTTAGACACACTAATGCAAATTCTGGTTCGCTAAGACCAACGCTCTGATACCAACTGTGATGACCCGTCCTAATCCACCTGGACGAATACATCAACATCTGGTCCCATTGCGAGGTATTTGACCTCTATGTGATACGTTTTGTAACATTGCATTCGTTTTAAAAGGTAATTCATAAATGAATATATAAATTCCAGGTTTTTAACATCTGATGATTCCTACGTATAGACAATCACCATTTAAATGGTTTACAATAATACATTTGTTGACAATACAGTCAAAATAAGGTACATGGTAATGGTTTGGTGAATGCAAGTTTCTTGTTTATAGCATGTATGACTCCAAGCACATAACTTGTATCACGTATCAGCAAACAGCGGAAGACTTCTAGAAACCTGAGAATAAACATGCTTCAAGTGTCAACACAAAGGTTGGTGAGTTCATAGTTTTAATATTACACATAATCTGAATATCAATGTGGATTACAAAAGTTCAGTTGTTTTATTCAAAACGTTTATCAATATGTTTTAACATTTCAAATCATCTGTATGTGAAGGTTGATCACAAGATCTCAGTTGTTTTATCCAAAACGTTTATCAATAGGTTTTACATAAAAGGTGGACCACAAGATTTTAGTTGTTTCATCCGAAACGTTTATCAATCGGTTCTACAAAATTGAGCACCCTGGTAACTAAACTTTAACGTTTATATAATTTGTACCCTTTGTATAATCATCTTAATAATACACGCAAACCAACGTGCACGCTTCTCAAATAGCATACGTCCGTTAAAAGGCTAGTGCTCTAGCTCGGACGGGGATATCAAGCCCTATGGATCCATATACTACTACTCGCACCCACCAGTTCTTATAACTGGCAGTTACTAGTTACCAAAGCTAAGGGATTTTCGGTTCAAACTCAGTGTAGAATTTAGTATGTACTTGTATCCATTGCGTTTAAAATAAAGTGCATGTATTCTCAGCCCAAAAATATAGATTGCAAAAGCAATTAAAAAGGGAGCAAATGAAACTTACGCATATAAATATTGTATATCGGTTAATAAAGCATTTGCATGTATTCTCAGCAAAAAAAATGTAGAGAGTAAAAGGGATCTTATGAAACTCACTCAAATCCGTTTTAGTTTTTGTATTCATTTTATAAAACAGCGCATGTATTCTCAGCCCAAAAATATGTATAAAAAGGGATCAATGAACTCACTGTTTAATATTGATATACAATATTGCAGGAAAGCACGTAGACGCATCGGAGATGATAAACACGAGGTTTGATTCACAAAAATACCCCCGAACATTACCCATAACCTCCTTGGTAATAACCCATATTTTCCTTAGCTCTAGCTCGCTCGGAAACTCGTTTTGAAAATTACTTGGACAGCACTCCGTCGTAATATTTTATGTACATTATTATTTTTGTATCGCAAAAATAATAACACTAATAATAAAAATAATAAGATTAATAATAATCTTATTAATAATAATAATAATAATAATAATAATAATAATAATAAATAAAATAAATACGGAGTAATATATGTTAAAACAGAAGCAGAATGATCGAGTTTTTATAGGTGTGGCCTGTCCCCAGACCCTATGCGATCGCATGGTTCTGAAGGCCATTGGCCATGCGATCGCATGGCCCATTTTTCCAACTCACATAATTTTGTCCTAATGCTTGTCGACATAATTAAATAATATATATATAATATATAATTTAAATTAATTAATTATATATTATATTTTATTCTCGTGCATAGTTGATTTGTAATTTTTGTTCCGATAAGTCGTACGTCATCACTTGACTTATGTCCCGGTTCCGGTTTTTCGAATGTCCTTTCGTACCTTTAGAAAACTTGCATTTTACGTTTCGTGTCACGTACCTTTGTCAAAATATAGCCTTAAGTTATCCATAAACTATACCACTCAAAGTATATCTTAAACTTTAGAGTGTTTTGGTCATTTACTTCTATAAATCATCGTCTCACTATTTGTTAAAATACATTTTTAAAATAGTGTTTTACTGTAGCAAAGTCAATTTTTACTGTAGCAAAGTAAATTTTACTGTAGCAAATAGTGATTTTCGAAAACACTGTAGCATTTTGGGTACTGTAGCAATTTGAAAATGCTGTAGCAAATTAGTGTTTTACTTGTTCATCTTAAACGTTTTAGTTAACTTATCTAAATATCAATCGAATCAATAATCGAATGTTACTATCGTTTACTAAATAACTTGAAATCATATATATTCAAATAGATATATAAACCAATAAGTTTAATGTACGGTAACATGCAATTAAAACTTTGTTACGTTTTCAAGTTATAGTATATATATGTATCTATTTACATATAATGGTTCGCGAATCGTTGAGAACAACTGAAGGGTATTTGAATAGTTTAAAATTTTTGAGATTCAGTTTTACAGACTTTACTTATCGTGTCGAAATCATTAATCATTTAAGATTAAGTTTAAATTTAGTCGAAATTTCCGGGTCATCACAATCTTGCTCCGTACTCATGTTAAAATCTTGCGGAAAATCTTTCTTCATCAACCATCGAACTTAGAAATTTCCAAAATATCATCATAAATATCTTCGATATTTCTGAAGATATTTTCATAAATAATCTCGTCCGAAATTATTTATCTCTTCGTGCTATCTATATTACATCATAAAGGAAACTACCTTAATTTCTAAATTTTTTTAAAATTCGAGTGTGAATTATGAATGAATTTGAAGTAGTGTTGGAAATTGATGCATGAGTTAGTATAATATAATGACACTTGATCAACGTGATTATATTACAGTAAGTCATGCTGAGTTTCTAATGGAACGTGGTGATTCACAGATCATAACGTCATCATGTGCCGTGTTACACGACTCTTGTATTCTATTTAACCTCAAAAATATCAAGAAACTATTTTCTTGATGATTCGGTATTTTCCGGATATTCTGGTAATTTGACAAATCAAATCGTGCTACTACCTTTCCTTTCTACCTTGTATATTATGATAATTCGAAACTCCATATCTACGAATTCTGGACCATTACTTGCGAAAATAAAACAAAAGTATGAAGCTCCGAAATAGAAAGGGGGTATAAATCGCAGCAAATAGGAGAGAGCATTAACTGTGAATGACAATGATTATAGAATACGGAAGCAAGGACTCCGAAATATAAGGGAGAATATAAAGCCCGATAACAACACATAAATTACAAACCGTGTAAATCAATGTTTATTGCAACATAAAGACACGGGAGAAGTAAAAACACTATAACCCCAAGGTAATCATAGACGTAAATAGATTCCTCCGGTGGTAAATGAAAAAGAAGAATGACAGAAGCGATAGTCGGGAAAATAACAAGGATTAGAACTGGATTTAGCATTTTCAAAATCTTTTGGAAGTATGAACTGAGAAGGAAAGTATATGAGTGATGAAAATAATGAAACGGAAGAAGTTCATTTATAGTAGAAATACTAGACAAAGCAATCGAAATAGATGATCACATTTAATTATAGAGATGTTAATTTCCATAAATCCCGAAGAGTCAGATCTTATAGATTTTTTCCAAGATTTTCTCTAAATCCCTTGAATTCCGAAATTCAATCAAGGAAATGTCATAAGTTAAGACGCACCTTATTTTCTAAATTCAACCCTGACTACGTCAAAAGTTAAATCTCTATCTCAATCTTTTGTGATAACTTCACTTACGCTTCGAATAATCGAATTGTTTTATCTGTATTACTCAATAATGATAAAACTCTAATTATCAACTCATATTTGGCATGAAATCATTTTTATTGTTAGCCATGACCACCTCACTCAAATTTCGGGACAAAATTTCTTTAAAGGGTAGGTACTGTGACGACCCGGAAATTTCTGACCAAATTTTAACTTAATCTTTATATGATCTCGACACGATAAGCAAAGTCTGTAAGGTTGAGTCTCGAAAATTTTCGGAATTTCATTGATGTAATCAATTACCACATTTATATAATCAATTACTCGTTCATTATTCCCGACGATTCACGAACAATTGTTTGTAAATAAATATATACACACACACACACACACACATATATATATATATATATATACACACACACACATACATATATTAAGTATGTATGAATTCTATAAATAATTATTAAAATATACATATACGATTATACATAAAAAGTAAAAATATTTTATGGGGATAAAAATTATTAAATGATACTTAAGTAATAATAAGTAATATTATATATATAATGTAATATATATAAAATGCATAAATATTAGATATCTAATATATGTTAGCATATAACATTAATAAATAAACTTAAATTACAAGTTTGAATGTAATTGATTAATATTATTAAACAATACTTTCATTATAATTATCATTATTTTTAGTATTAATATTATCAATTATCATTAATTATTACTAGATCCTTCATCAATAATTTTTATTATTATTAGTAATATTATTATCGTAATATTAATATATTTATATTTGTAATTAACAAGATTTACGAATTATATATATATAATCAGATATATAAATACAGAATTATATAAATACATATACATATGCGAAATACTATTACAAATATATATATATATATATATATATATATATATATATATATATATATATATATATATATATATATATATATATATATATATATATATATATATATATATATATATATATATATATATAGGGACATACGTATATAGAGATATACATATATGTAATATATGTAACATAGATATTTATAATAGGAAATCAGTATTTTTTTTATTTAGATTATTATTATTAATAAAAATTATAATTATTATTATTTAAAATCAATAAAATTCTTTTTATTTGATGTCTATTTATGATTACTTCATGAATTTAGGAGCTGGGTCAGTATTAAATCGCTATCTGCACTATTGATCCTGTCTGCAAATCGAATCCTTTTAACAAGAACAAAACAAAATCTGTTTAGGGTCAATCTCATCTTTAATACATTTGTCTGCTCCAATAATTTCATGCCAATTCATAACCTGTTATAAACCAAACAAAATTCTCACAAGTTGTGAGGAATACCAGTCGAGGGTTTTTTTTTTTACTATCTATATCAATTACAAACATTTTTCAAACAGAATCAAATTGATAAATTAATAAAAAAAAAATTTACGAGCCCTCTGCTCTTCACCTTTTTATTCAAAATTTGATTTTTAATCTCATATCAAAATCTAATAATGTAGATGGGTTAGGATTATTATACTCAAACTTCCTGTAAAGTTTCAATGTTCAAATTTCTATATCGAATTCGAATTGCGAAGTCAAAGTTTTGTTTTAAAAAAGTCAACTAGTGTTCTTCACTCAAATTAGTGTTATATGTCATGATTAAGGTAAAATTAATGATTTCATTAGTTTCCATAAACAAGTTAAAAACTAATTCGTGTTATAACATTTATCTGAATCGTAACTTTTTGCAAAAATCAAATTTTTTTTTATAAACATCGACGAGCACAGCTCTGTTTGTTTTATTTTTTTATTTTTTTTATATATAATAATTGATATAGAAGATTAGTTATTGTTTGTGAGTCCTAAATTAAGAGTGTAATTCGTGATTTGGAGATCGGATGGTTCTGATTCGATTAACCATGAAGAAGAAGAAGAAATAGGTAACAGATAGAAAGGAGTTAACTAAAAACGAGTGGGAGATTAATCAGATAAACGAGAACAGAGGGATTGTGAAGGGTATTAGTGGGTATCGAGAGGTCACGGGTTCGAACCCCGGCGGTGGCATATTTTTTTTGGAATCTGTTTCTTCAAAGGTTGTTATCATTATCATTATCATTATTATTATTATTATTATTATTATTATTATTATTATTATTATTATTATTATTATTATTATTATTATTGATATGTTATTATTATTAATTACTAGTATTGTTATTTTACTAGTTATTATCTACAATTAATATTACTAGTATTAACACTATTATTATTATTTTTATTATTATTATTGTAACATTATTGTTATTATTAGTGTCACCCTTAGTATTATTATTATTATTATTGTTATTAATATTAATATTATAGTTATTAATATTATTATTATTAATATAAGTATTATGATAAAATTTTCATTTATTGTGATTATAAATGTAAGTACAAAAATTATTATTATTATCACTAATAGTTATAATATTGTTATTAGTATGATTATGATTAGGATTATTATTATTATTATTATTATTATTATTATTATTATTATTATTATTATTATTATTTTTATTATTATTATTATTATTATTATGAAAATAATACAAGTTATCATTACTCTCATTAATATTAGTAAAATTATCACCTTTATAACTATCGGTATTATTATTATTATTATTAAACAAAAGTATCATTATTAACAATGTCATTATTATTATTAATACTATCATTTTAATAAGGATATTATTATTATTATTATTATTATTAGTGAATCATTAATATCATAACTATCGTAAACAGTAAAATTAATATCTTTACAAGTATTATTATAAATATCATTGTTATTAGCATTAATAGAGTTATTATTAACATAAGTATATTATTAAAGTTATTATTATTATATTTATTAATATTAACTTAGTATAATTAGAACTACTGTTTTGTTTAATAAATAAAATACATAAATATATATATTTAATACTTATAACATAACAAAAATTTAATACATTTTTTTAATACAAAATGAACATATAAAACATTTATATTATTAACATAAAAATGATATAACTAATACATTATATATATATATATATATATATATATATATATATATATATATATATATATATATATATATATATATATATATATATATATATGTGTGTGTGTGTGTGTGTGTGTGTGTGTGTGTTTAATTACAACTATGTATATTAATAAATATACAAATGTTATAGGTTCGTGAATCCGAGGTCAACCCTGCATTGTTCAATATAGTCATACGTATTTTTACTACAAAATACATTAGGTGAGTTTCATTTGCTCCCTTTTTAAATGCTTTTGCAATATATATTTTTGGGACTGAGAATACATGCGCTACTTTTATAACTGTTTTACGAAATAGACATAAGTAATTGAAAATACATTATATGGTTGAATGGATCGAAGCCGAATATACCCCTTTTTAGCTTGGTAGCCTAAGAATTTGGGAACAGACCCCCAAATTGACGCGAATCCTAAAGATAGATCTATCGGGCCCAACAAGCCCCATTCTAGAATTTGGAATGCTTTAGCACTTTGATTTTATCATGTCCGATGGGTGTCCCGAAATGATGGGGATATTCTATATACATCTTGTTAATGTCGGTTACCAGGTGTTCAATCCATATGAATGATTATTTTTGTCTCTATGCATGGGACGTATATTTATGAGAAATGAAAATCTTGTGGTCTATTAAAATGATGAAAATGAATATTTATGATAAACTAATGAACTCACCAACCTTTTGGTTGACATTTGAAAGCATGTTTATTCTCAGGTATTAAAGGAATCTTCCGCTGTGCATTTGCTCATTTTAGAGATATTACTTGGAGTCATTCATGACACATTTCAAAAGACGTTGCATTCGAGTCATTGAGTTTAACAAGATTACTACTAAGTCATTTATAGTTTGGATATATTATGAAATGGTATGCATGCCTGTCAACTTTCGATGTAATGAAAGTTTGTCTTTTAAAACGAATGCAATGTTTGTAAAATGTATCATATATAAGTCAAATACCTCGCGATGTAATCATATATTATTGTATTCATTCTTATGGATTAGGAAGGGTCGTCTCAATCCATTCGGATTTAAGGACATCTCCTGTTTCTATTCTTAGTGGTTTTAAATATTATATTATATTTCTTGATCATTTTTCGCATTATGTATGGGTCTTTCCGTTACGCAATAAATCTGACGCACTTACCACATTCATACAATTTTGTACATTTGTTCGCACTCAATTTAACAAAGAAATCAAAGCTTTTCAATGTGATAATGGGGGTGAATTCGATAACACTGCTTTCCATCAACTTCTTCAAACTAATGGTATTCAATTCCAATTTTCTTGCCCTCACACCTCACAGCAAAACGGAAAGTCCGAACGCATGTTCCGCACCATAAACAATCTAATTCGCACGCTTCTTTTTCGCACATATGCGAAAGTCCGACGTGTACAATGGTTAGTTGTTTGCAAGTTCAATTTTGTCCATCTAAAATTTCATGGTTTCTAATGTTCAACATCCTGCATTAAATGCATTATAGGAATATGGTGTTTTTCAAAGTGTACAAGGATGCAACTCATGGACATAGGGGAAGAATACATCGAATATAGTTAAAGTAAGATCTCAAATTGTTTTTTCGATCCCCACTGTGAATCTTTCCATTGATATAGTACAGGTTACAAGCAACATGTCAAGAATCTCTACTTTACAAATCTTGGAGCTAAGAGGATCATTTTCTTCAATTAAGTTTTTTAATGTAAGTTCATGTTTTGGTCAAGCAGCGCTCTCAACGTCAAGCTCAAGGTTCATACAGGCTTCTTCTTTCATTTATTGTCATGCTCATCAATATTATGCAAGGGATTTTATTCCCAGTTTGCTTTGTAGATTGGCTTAGGGAGATTTAGTTTATTTATTGTTAGTCGATTTACTTTTGTAGACGTTATTTGGATCTTAGATCAAACGTAAAACCTAGGTTAAAGGCGGAAAACAATAACTAGGGTGAATCGAATACGAGTTTCACTTTCGGGATCAATCTAACCAACAATATGTTGATATAATCAACGCCTAGAGGTTTGTATTCGGTTGGGGTTTGGTCTGAGACTGTAATCACAGAGAATTACGACGGCAAGAGGGTATTGGGTGTGTAACCTAACAATGTAACCCAAAACCTGTATTTATATATAATCACAGTGACCATCGGCCGGTGGTCTCTGACCTATGGCCGATGGTGATAGTCCCTCGACCGATGGTCTTTACCATCGGTCGATGGTCTGAGCAGCCAACCAAACTGCTCGAGCCATCTCTCGTCATTATATTAAACAATCCAAACACAATGTATTAATGACGTAGTCCTTACACAACTGAAATAGACAATACAATACGAATAGAACTTATTACAAAATAGAACTCGGGATTATGCAACAACAATTTTGCCTTATGTAAGTTTGTAGAAGTCTTCATTCTTTTGATGAATGGCTTCTTATTTATATTAATATTGTTTTTCGCCGAAAAAAAACTGAATGGTTCAGCGCTGAATGCTGAATCATTCAACATTCAACACGTTTGTTTCCGACATTTGAATGACAGATGGTGCTGAATGGTTCAAGTGTTGAACCATTTAGAGCTGGAATAATCTCTTAACCATTAAGTACATAAATTTTATGCAATATTCTCTTTAAATTATATCAAAAATACTTATTAAACAACTATTTTGTAATTTTTATTCATGTCAAAGCTTAACAAGGTAAGTTTACACAATACACATTATTCGTGTAAAATAATTATCAAATAGGTTATTGTTTTTCAGAAGCAACTTTATTCAGAACCTTTGAATCATTCAGATTATCAACCATTATGCGCTAAATGACTCGGTTTTATCAAACACACCCTAAGAAATTTCAACTTGTCATTCAAAATCTAGAAAACCGATCTTAAATATTTGATGCCCTTCGTGTTGTGATGCCCAGTGCCATCGCCCGTATCCTAGATCTGGCCCTATATAGCGGTACTAGTAACCGATTATTGGAGATACTAAAGTTTATTACCGTACTTACAATAAAAAGTTTAGAATAATAGATGAATAGACTATCTTCAGAGCCGGTAATTATTCCAGGGTAGCTAAGTTTTACTAGATTTATTTGATACTAATATCAACTAGAGGTTTAAAAATGGGCTTAAGCCCGAATCTGATTATAGGTCTGACCTGAAAAAGCCCAAACAAGTCAACCCGCAAAATCTAAGCAACTTTTAACCGGCATAAATTAGTCATTAAAGCTCAGTTTGGTCCACTTTAAATACAAAGCCCAAATAACAATTACATTGATCAAGTGATCTCATCCAATAAAATTAGTTCACCTTATAATCTGTTGGTTTCCTCTTCTAGCTCATTGATAGAGAGGGTTTTTGAAAAAAAAAAAAATTCGTTGTTCTAAATTTTTTTTATTTCACCTATGATTTCGAGTAGGATGATGACGTGACCATGTGGAATTGCTTTACATGTATTATGGATATGTTAGCTCAAAGTTCACATATACAAGGTAGTCGAACCTTTTTGCTTCTTTTAGTTTAGAAAATATAAATACTTGATGCCACTTAAACGTGTTTATCATTTTGATTTTCATTTTTTCAATTAATTCGGTTTAGTTTGTTCGATTATGAGTTTTATAAGGCAAAACAAAACTGTATTAAATCCGAATTCAGGTTTTAAAACCAAATGGAGGTGAGATTCAAATTTCGAATTGAATTGAAAATAGAATTCATTATTTTAATTTGTCAACCTACATGGATAAAGAAAGTTTAATTTTGTTTTTGTTTATGATGGTAGTTCGAGTAAAGTTTTTTTAAAACGACGTGTGGTGGAACTTGACAAAAGAGGTATCGATTTAGATTCGGTTAGATGCCCATTGTGCGACGAGGATATTGAGACGGTTGATCACTCCATGATTGGTTGTAAACAAACCTTAGAAGTATGGTGCAAGGTGTTTGATTGGTGGGGTCGCAGTGGGGTACCATATGTTAACGTTAAGGACCTATTCCTAGACTCGAGACAAGCAACTTTATTTGTCGGTAAACTACTTTGGCAAGCGGTGTAGTGACCCGAACTTTTCTATGTTTATATATATTAATTGAGATTGATATTTACATGAATAAATGTTTCCAACGTGTTAAGCAATCAAACTTGTTAAGACTTGATTAAATGAAATAAGTTTCATATAGACAATTGATCATCCAAGTTGACCGGTGATTCACGAACGTTACAAAATTGTAAAAACTACATGTTGTGGTATATATAGACATATATATATGGTTGACATGAGATTATGATGAGTAAGTATCTCACTAAGTATATTAACAATGTGTGATATACATAAGAAATGAGATTACTAAGTTAAGAAACTCGAAATGATATATATAACGATTATCGTTATGATAACGTCTACTAAATATATATGTATCATATTAAGATATTGATACACTATATTTAACATGATAAAATGATATTTAAATATATCATTAAGTGTGTTAACAATGAACTACATATGTAAAAACAAGACTACTAACTCAAAAATTACGAAACGAGACTTATATGTAACGATTATCATTGTAACGATATTTTAATGTATATATAATATTAAGAGATATTCATACATCATAATATCATGATAATATAATAATTTAACATCTCATTTGATATAATAAACATTGGGTTAGCAACATTAATTGAGATCGTTAACTTAAAGGTTTCAAAACAACACTTACATGTAACGACTAACGAAGACTTAACGACTCCATTAGAATGTATATACATGTTGTGTTTTGATATGTATTCTTAAACTTTTGAAATACTTCAAGACACATATCAAAGTACTTCTACTTAACAAAAATGCTTACAATTACATCCTCGTTTAGTTTCATCAACAATTCTACTCGTATGCACCCGTATTCGTACTCGTACAATACACAGCTTTTAGATGTATGTAATATTGGTATATACACTCCAATGATCAGTTCTTAGCAGCCCATGTGAGTCACCTAACATATGTATGAACCATCATTTGACAACTAGCATGAAATATCTCATAAAATTACAAAAATATTAGTAATCATTCATGACTTATTTACATGAAAACAAAATTACATATCCTTTATATCTAATCCATATACCAACGACCAAAAACACCTACAAATACTTTCATTCTTCAATTTTCTTCATCTAATTGATCTCTCTCAAGTTCCATCTTCAAGTTCTAAGTGTTCTTCATAATTTCCATAAGTATAGTTTCATAAAAATCAAGAATACTTCCAAGTTTGCAAGTCTACTTCCAAGCTTTCTAATCCATTCCAAGTAATCATCTAAGATCAATGAACCTTTGTTATTTACAGTAGTTTATCTTTATAATTCAAGGTAATATTCATATTCAAACTTTGATTCAATTTATACAACTATAACAATCTTATTTCGAGTGAAAATCTTACTTGAACTGTTTTCGTGTCATGATTCTGCTTCAAGAACTTTCAAGCCATCCAAGGAGCCTTTGAAGCTAGATCCATTTTTTTCATTTCTAGTAGTTTTATCCAGAAAACTTGAGGTAGTAATGATGTTCATAACATCATTCAATTCATACATATAAAGCTATCTTATTCGAAGGTTTAAACTTGTAATCATTAGAACATAGTTTAGTTAATTCTAAACTTGTTCGCAAACAAAAGTTAATCCTTCTAACTTGAATTTTAAAATCAACTAAACACATGTTCTATATCTATATGATATGCTAACTTAATGATTTAAAACCTGGAAACACGATGAACACCATAAAATCGGATATACGCCGTCGTAGTGAAACCGGGGGCTGTTTTGGTTTGGATAATTAAAAACTATGATAAACTTTGATTTAAAAGTTGTTCTTCTGGGAAAATGATTTTTCATATGAACATGAAACTATATCCAAAAATCTTGGTTAACTCAAAGTGAAAGTATGTTTTTCAAAATGGTCATCAAGATGTCGTTCTTTCGACGAAAATGACTACCTCTTTAGTAATTGACATGTAACTTAAATTTCCGACTATAAACCTATACTTTTTTTGTTTGGATTCTTAAATTAAAGTTCAATATGAAACCATAGCAATTTGATTCACTCAAAACGGATTTAAAATGAAGAAGTTATGGGTAAAACAAGATTGGATATTTTTGATCTTTTTAGCTACGGGAAATGTTTAACAAATCTATACAAATCATATCCTAGCTAACTTATATTATATTATACATGTATTCTAATATATTATGTAATCTTGGGATACCATAGACACGTATGCAAATGTTTTGACATATCATATCGACCCATGTATATATATTATTTGGAACAACCATAGACACTCTATATGCAGTAATGTTGGAGTTAGCTATACAGGGTTGAGGTTGATTCCAAAAATATATATACTTTGAGTTGTGATTTAGCCTGAGACGTGTATACACTGGGTCGTCGATTGATTCAAGATAATATATATCGATTTATTTCTGTACATCTATGTGATGACCCGAAAATTTCTGACCCAATTTAAACTTAATCTTTAACGTTTCCAACACGATAAGCAAAGTCTATAAATTTGAATCTCAAAATTTTGAACTATTCAATTACCTTTCGATTGTTCTCAACGATTCATGAACAATTATATGTAAATAGATACATATATTATAACTTGAAAACGTAACAAAGTGTTAAGTAAATGATACTGTGCATTAACCTTATTGGTTTGATTATCTGATTGATATTTAAATAAGTTAACTAAAAAGTTTAAGATGAACCAGTAAAACACTAATTTGCTACACGGAGTGACAACGTACGACCTATCGGGACAAAAATTACAAATCAACTATACACGTGAATATAATATAATATATAATTAATTATATAAAATTAAATATATTATATTTATAATATAAAAACATGTTGACGAGGTAGCAAACAAACAATTGTGGGCTGGCAACAAGAGCCATGCGATCGCATGGCTGTGTGCCATGATTCCCATGCGATCGCATGGGATAAAAATCCTAGCAACATCTATATATTTCGGCAGTTTGGCTCGAGGGAAACACACACATAAAATCTATATTACTCCCTCTGTTATTTATTTTACTATCATATATTATTATTATTATTATTATTATTATTATTATTATTATTATTATTATTATTATTATTATTAGTATTAAAGATTAATATTATTATTAATCTTATTATCATTATTAGTATTATTACCATTTATACATAAAATACTACGACGAGGTTATGAGCGTGTCACTTTTAAAAACGGGTTTTACGAGCGGGGCAGAGATAAGGAAATTATGAGTTATAACTATGGAAGTTATGGGTATGGTTTAAGGGTATGCTCGTAAGGTCAATCTAATGTTTATCATCTCTGTTGCGTCTACGTACTTTCCTACAATATTGAATCACAATATTGATACGTGAGCATTCATATCTTATCTTTTATATATTAATTGTGTATCCATGTCTAGTGCTCGAGTATATATATTTATAAAGGTTTGTATGCTAAATTTCATCGTTAAACAGTTTATAATGAATCACTAATTAAATACATATACTACTGGTAAAAGGTATATGATATACATGTTTTTGGAAAGCTGGTGAAAAATCAATAACTTTTCATTTAGATATCGAATAGTTTCGATGAATGGATTAAAAGATATGATCAACTGAATTATGATTGACGTTAATTGAAATTGCTTTTGAATCTGCAATTAAGATTTAAACAACTTGTTTACGAGATTGATAAAGTGAACTTTTAAATATTATCAACCGAGTAAATGAATCCTTATATAAGGTACGTCTCGTTTGTTGAACTATTGTCAAAATTGACTTTTTGAAACAACATTGGATAACTTTTGTATGTCGATATCGAGCATTAGGATTGTGATACACTATTACTTGACCTAGATTGATAGACATTTATTGACCAACACATGTTCTCTAGGTTGAGATCTACGATTATTTGATATTTTGAGTTTCGGTCACATTACGATGAACAACTTTATGTGCTGCTAAGGTGAGTTTCATTGCTCCCTTTTTAATTGCTTTTGCAATATATATTTTTGGGCTGAGAATACATGCAATTTATTTTAAACGCAATGGATACAAGTACATACTTAATTCTACACTGAGTTTGAACCGAAAATCCCTTAGCTTTGGTAACTAGTAGCTGCCAGTACATAGGATATGGACTGGTGGGCGCGAATAACAGTATATGGATCCATAGGGCTTGACATCCCCGTCTGAGCTAGAGCGCTAGCCTTTTAATGGACGTGTGTTATTTGAGTTTAGGACACGTTGGTTTGCGTGTATTAAAACGAATGGGGTATTTATCATTATAACGTTAAAGCTTAGTTACCAGGGTGCTCTGTTACGTAGAATCTTTTGATAAACGTTTCTAAATGAAACAACTAAAATCTTGTGATACACTTTTATATACAGATTATGCGAAACACTAAAACTATGAACTCACCAACCTTTATGTTGAGACTTGTTAGCATGTTTATTCTCAGGTTTCCTAGAAGTCTTCCGCTGTTTGCTTACATGTTAGACAAGCTATGTGCATGGAGTCTTACATGACATATTTTTCAAGAAAGCATTGCATTCACCAAATCATCACCATTTATCTTATTTTGACTGCATTGTCAACGGAAGTATTATTGTAAACTATTATTTACGGTGATTGTCTATATGTAGAAATCATCAGATGTCGAAAACCTTTGATTTAAATATTCATTTATGGTGTGCCTTTTCAAAAGAATGCAATGTTTATAAAACGTATCATATAGAGGTCAAATACCTCGCAATGAAATCGATGAATGACGTATTCGTCCATATATATTTGGAGCGATCGTCACAGTTGGTATCAGAGTGTTGGTCCTAGTGAACCAGGTCTTACATGAGTGTGTCTAACTGATAGTTGTTAGGATACATTAGTAAGTCTGGACTTCGACTGTGTCTGCATGTCAAAAGTTTTGCTTATCATTTCTTGTCGAAAATTACCTGCTTATCATTCCTAGTCTAGACACGTTTTACTGCATTGATTGCATGAATAGTGTATAGACAAAATTCATATCTTAGGGCATCTGTTACTGTAAACTTTTCCTGACATCTTCCAAAAATTTCTCCGTGATTTATGGAATTTGGTATTATATATACATATGTAAATTATGTATTGAAGAATACCAAACTAAATTCTATAATCTAATTCATATCAAAAATCATCTCCCTAATTATACAAGATGGATCCTGTATCTAGGTCAAATTCCTTAAACTCTGACAGCTATTCCGATATGGATATTCACCTGAATTCCGAAGACAGTGTAACCGGAATGGACCAACCAATTAGCCATCATCTATTCTGGATGAATTGGGGATAGGTTCGTAGCCTACTTAATTATTGGAGACAAGAAGAAGGCGATCCCTTCCATCCACCACATTGCCCACTTGGCGAAGATCCTGAAGCACTTACCGGCGAACCTGTTCGTAATACCATTTTCTCTCTCATCTCCAGAATATTTCGTCATGATCATATACTCTCTCAAATTCTGGATCTTATTCATCCGCTCGTCCGAACCGCCAATCATCCCGGTGTAGTGGAAGAAGTCAACGAGCTTCGCGCTCGGGTAGTGGCTTTGGAGAATATGGTGCAAAGGTTACAAGCACCAGCGGAATCACCGGCATCAACAGTACCACCGAAAACAACACCAACAGTACTATTACCACCACCAACAACATCCGCACCGCAAGCCTCAACATCACAATATGTACCTTGAACATCAACGTCATACGCACCGTAGTTACCAAGAAATACCAGCAACAATAACCGATGAAGTATTAACTCATTTCCCCTGAAGAAATTTTATGTATATTTAATATATATGAATTTTGAAATCAAAATAAATCTTTTCGTACTAAGCTATTACATGTGAATCTTAACTGGTAGGTACTACTCGGTTAATTCATATTACTAATATGCTATGATGTACATCCTTCGTTAACGACTTAACCATCGTGAACTACAATCTCTGTTTCAACTCAATGAATTCCATTTCATAATAAACCAAGTGTATTATTCAATTACATAATTGATCTTACATTTTCATTTTCGATGTACTCGAAACTTTCCAGAAAACATCATCTGTGCCTTGTAAGGTTCACAAAAATTCCACGAGCCTCAACATCCTTCACCGAGGAATAAGAATAAATAATGAAGTATCGATTACATTAGCGAAATATTCCGCAAAGATTATGTAATATTTAATGTTTTAGAGATTAATCATTTCTAAGTCAAGCTGAAAATTAAATGAGCTTAATATGATATTAACTCATTAAATCTGTGTTACATCTGAAGAAAATATACATACATATGTTTTCATAAAGACGGTAATAAAAATTCTTTTGTACAAAGTATTAATTGTGAAATCTTTAACGGGTAGGTAATACCCGGGAAATATATAAGTTCGCAATTAATATGTTACACTGTACATTCTTCAACTTTGATTCAAAAATTATTAACAATGCTCACAATGATATACAATTGTTTTCATACAAATTCAATTACATATTCTGATATTGACGGATCAGAATCCAAGTCATAATTCTGAATCGGTGACATCATTCTTAGATCTCTACATCTTTCAAAGCTATACTTTGACTTTAAATCTGTGCAAGATCCATTAGCATTGTTTTTACCGAAACTAACCTTGCAATTCTTTTTCAAAAGTATCCAGTATTATCAACCGTTCAACCAGTCAACGACGACCTTTTAGACTTGCAACTTTGGCATATACGTTTTTGTTACTGGAGAACCTTTCATGTTCCACCACATTAACAGTAAATTTACCAGCAAATTCATTAATCTGTGACTTAAAGTCTCTCCGAAAAATCATTATAATTGTTCATTGAAACCCTATCATGTACTCATCCACATCTTGTAACGGTAATTGCCATACCAACTACCGGGAATTAGCAATCAGTATTTCGAATTTCGCGGCAATTCTACGCCAACAGTTATATATATACATATAATGTCTATCTTTTAGACTTACATACTTCGAATGTGAAGTTTCTGAAAAACATCCCAAACTATGAACTAGTTCTCTGAAATTGGAACAATGCTGATGAAGCAGCAAAAACTGTAAACGACCTTAACAGTCAAAAGTTTGATGATAAAGAATGGTAAGGTGGTAAAGCTGAGAAAAAGAAAAGATTTGGAACTGGAAAACGGATTGAGCAGACCATGAAGGAGGCTGTGGACAAATCACAAGGACAAAATCTACCTTCAAAGGATCCAAATAATTCAGTGTCTGCTAAAATCATTAGAAAACACCTTACTCCTCATTCTAAACCTTCACAGACAAACTTTCCGCATCATTCTTTGATTCCAGATATTCTAAAATTCTAAGATATCATCGTATCTTTCATTATAATTATCTTCGATATTTCTGGAGATATCTTCATAACTATTATTATCTGAAACCATTCATCTCTTCGCGCTATCTGTGTTACATCATAAAAAAAACTATTTTAGTTTCTAAATTCTGAAACCTTCAAGTTTAAAATATGAATGTTTTGAAGTAGTTTTGGGAACTGAAGCATGAATTAGTATAATATAATGACACTTGATCAACGTGATTATATTACAGTAAGTCATGCTGAGTTTCTAATGGAACATGATAAAGGTTCACAGATCCCACCCTCATCATGAACCATGTTACCTAACTCTTTCATTCTATATAATCTCTAAATATATCAAGAAAATATATTTCTTGATGATTCGGTCTTTTCCGGATATTCTAGTAATTTGACAAATCAAGATCGTGCCATTACAATTCCCTTCTTAGAACATTAACTATCTTCATTTCAAAATCCATACCTACGAATTCTGGACCATTATTCGCTTAACTTGAAGGCGGGAAGAGAGAACGAAAGCATGAAGCTTCGAAATATAACGGAGAATAAAAAGCCCGATAAAAACACATAAATTTACAAACCGTGAATATCAATGCGTATAGCAATATAAAGACACGGGAGAATGAAAAACACTATAACCCCAAGGTAGTGATAGAAGAAAATAACTTCCTCTGGTGGTAGATGAAAAATAAGAATGACAGATATGAAAGTTAGGAGTATATCAAGAATCAGAACTGGATGAAGCATTTCACAATCTTTTTGAAGTATAAAATAAGGAAAAAGATAATAGGAGTGGTGAAAATAAATGAAACGGAAGAGGTCAATTTATAGCGAAATATCAGACATAGCAATCGAGGCAGATTACACATTTAATCAAAGAAAATCCCAATTTCCGCAAATTTCGAAGAATCAAATCTTATTTAGATAATGAAGATTTTCTATTCCTTAAATTCCAGAAATCAATCGTTACTACGTCAAGAGTTAAAACGAATCTCTATTTCCTCATAACTTCTCGCATATGCTTCGAGTAATCGGATTGTTTTATCCATATTATTCAACGGAGATAAAATTCTATTTATCAACTCATGTACGTCATGAAAACATTTTTATTGTTAGCCATGACGACCTCACTCAAATTTCGGGACAAAATTTCTTTAACGGGGAGGTACTGTGATGACCCGGAAATTTCTGACCAAATTTAAACTTAATCTTTAACGTTTCCGACACGATAAGCAAAGTCTATAAAGTTGAATCTCAAAATTTTGAACTATTCAATTACCCTTCGATTGTTCTCAACGATTCGTGAACAATTATATGTAAATAGATACATATATTATAACTTGAAAACGTAACAAAGTGTTAAGTAAATGATACTGTGCATTAACCTTATTGGTTTGATTATCTGATTGATATTTAGATAAGTTAACTAAAAAGTTTAAGATGAACCAGTAAAACACTAATTTGCTACAGTATTTTCGAATTGCTACAGTACCCGAAAAGCTACAGTATTTTCTAAAATCACTATTTGCTACAGTAAAAAAAACTTTGCTACAGTAAAACACTATTTTAAAATGTATTTTAACAAATAGAGAGACATTGATTTATAGAAGTAAATGACCAAAACATTCAACTGTATAAGTTATATTTCGAGTGATATAGTTTAGGGATAATTTAAGGCTATATTTTGACAAAGGTACGTATCTCAAAATGTAAAATACAAGTTTTCTCAGCGTACGAAGGAACATTTGAAAAATCAGAATCGGGACATAAGTCGAGTGACAACGTACGACCTATCGGGACAAAAATTACAAATCAACTATACACGTGAATATAATATAATATATAATTAATTATATAAAATTAAATATATTATATTTATAATATAAAAACATGTCGACGAGGTAGCAAACAAACAATTGTAGGCTGGCAACAAGAGCCATGCGATCGCATGGCTGTGTGCCATGATTCCCATGCGATCGCATGGGATAAAAATCCTGGCAACATCTATATATTTCGACAGTTTTGGCTCGAGGGAAACACACACATAAAATCTATATTACTCCCTCTGTTATTTATTTTACTATCATATATTATTATTATTATTATTATTATTATTATTATTATTATTATTATTATTATTATTATTATTATTATTATTATTATTATTATTATTATTAGTATTAAAGATTAATATTATTATTAATCTTATTATCATTATTAGTATTATTACCATTTATACATAAAATACTACGACGAGGTTATGAGCGTGTCACTTTTAAAAACGGGTTTTACGAGCCGGGCAGAGATAAGGAAATTATGAGTTATAACTATGGAAGTTATGGGTATGGTTCAAGGGTATGCTCGTATGGTCAATCTAATGTTTATCATCTCTGTTGCGTCTACGTACTTTCCTACAATATTGAATCACAATATTGATACGTGAGCATTCATATCTTATCTTTTATATATTAATTGTGTATCCATGTCTAGTGCTCGAGTATATATATTTATACCGGCTTGTATGCTAAATTTCATCGTTAAACAGTTAATAATGAATCACTAATTAAATACATATACTACTGGTAAAAGGTATATGATATACATGTTTTTGGAAAGCTGGCGAAAAATCAATAACTTTTCATTTAGATATCGAATAGTTTCGATGAATGGATTAAAAGATATGATCAACTGAATTATGATTGACGTTAATTGAAATTGCTTTTGAATCTGCAATTAAGATTTAAACAACTTGTTTACGAGATTGATAAAGTGAACTTTTAAATATTATCAACCGAGTAAATGAATCCTTATATAAGGTACGTCTCGTTTGTTGAACTATTGTCAAAATTGACTTTTTGAAACAACATTGGATAACTTTTGTATGTCGATATCGAGCATTAGGATTGTGATACACTATGACCTGACCTAGCTTGATAGACATTTATTGACCAACACATGTTCTCTAGGTTGAGATCTACGATTATTTGATATTTTGAGTTTCGGTCACATTACGATGAACAACTTTATGTGCTGCTAAGGTGAGTTTCATTGCTCCCTTTTTAATTGCTTTTGCAATATATATTTTTGGGCTGAGAATACATGCAATTTATTTTAAACGCAATGGATACAAGTACATACTTAATTCTACACTGAGTTTGAACCGAAAATCCCTTAGCTTTGGTAACTAGTAGCTGCCAGTACATAGGATATGGACTGGTGGGCGCGAATAACAGTATATGGATCCATAGGGCTTGACATCCCCGTCTGAGCTAGAGCGCTAGCCTTTTAATGGACGTGTGTTATTTGAGTTTAGGACACGTTGGTTTGCGTGTATTAAAACGAATGGGGTATTTATCATTATAACGTTAAAGCTTAGTTACCTGGGTGCTCTGTTACGTAGAATCTTTTGATAAACGTTTCTAAATGAAACAACTGAAATCTTGTGATCCACTTTTATATACAGATTATGCGAAACACTAAAACTATGAACTCACCAACCTTTGTGTTGACACTTGTTAGCATGTTTATTCTCAGGTTTCCTAGAAGTCTTCCACTGTTTACTTACATGTTAGACAAGCTATGTGCATGGAGTCTTACATGATATATTTTTCAAGGAAATGTTGCATTCACCAAATCATCACCATGTATCTTATTTTGACTGCATTGTCAACGGAAGTATTATTGTAAACTATTATTTACTATGATTGTCTATATGTAGAAATCATCAGATGTCGAAAACCTTTGATTTAAATATTCATTTATGGTGTGCCTTTTCAAAAGAATGCAATGTTTATAAAACGTATCATATAGAGGTCAAATACCTCGCAATGAAATCGATGAATGACGTGTTCGTCCATATGGATTTGGAGCGATCGTCACAATCTAATTGTGGACAACTAGTTGTAGGTTACTAACGAGGACAGCTGACTTAATACACTCATATCTTTAAAACATAATAAAAATGGTTGTAATTATATTTTGATCATACTTTGATATATATGTACATATTTGTATAGGTTCGTGAATCGATCCGTGGACAAGTCTTATTTCTGAGGAAGGAAATATCTGTGAAAGTGAGTTATAGTCCCACTTTTAAAATATAATATTTTTGGGATGAGAATACATGCAAGTTTTATAAATGATATACAAAATAGACACAAGTACGTGAAACTACATTCTATGGTTGAATTATCGAAATCGAATATGCCCCTTTTTATTAAGTCTGGTAATCTAAGAATTAGGGAACAGACACCCTAATTGATGCGAATCCTAAAGATAGATCTATTGGGCCTAACAAACCCCATCCAAAGTACCGGATGCTTTAGTACTTCGAAATTTATATCATATCCGAAGGGTGTCCCGGAATGATGAGGATATTCTTATATATGCATCTTGTTAATGTCGGTTACTAGGTGTTCACCATATGAATGATTTTTATCTCTATGTATGGGATGTATATTGAAATATGAAATCTTGTGGTCTATTGTTACGATTTGATATATATAGGTTAAACCTATAACTCACCAACATTTTTGTTGACGTTTAAAGCATGTTTATTCTCAGGTGAATACTAAGAGCTTCCGCTGTTGCATACTAAAATAAGGACAAGATTTGGAGTCCATGTTTGTATGATATTGTGTAAAAACTGCATTCAAGAAACATATGTCGATGTAATATATTTCTATTGTAAACCATTATGTAATGGTCGTGTGTAAACAGTATATTTTAGATTATCATTATTTGATAATCTTCGTAATGCTTTTGAAACCTTTATTGATAAAATAAAGGTTATAAAAATGAATGCAGTCTTTGAAAAATGTCTCATATAGAGGTCAAAACCTCGCAACGAAATCAATTAATATGGAACATTTATAATCAATATGAACGGGACATTTCAGTTGGTATCAGAGCATTGGTCTTAGAGAACCAAAAAATTTGCATTAGTGTGTCTTATCGAGTATTTTAGGATACATTAGTGAGTCTGGACTTCGACCGTGTTTTCTTTAAAAATGATTGCTTAACATTTTTGTTGGAAACTATATATTATTAACATGTAAATATTATGTGATATATTAATCTCTTAACATGTTTGATATTGTGTGATAGATGTCTACCTCTAGCACAAATCCCATTGACTCACCTAATAATAACGAAGAGTCGAATATATATTGGCAAGATTCATAAGTTCCCGAAGAACCGGAAGAAGAGGAAATGGAACCGGAAGAAGAGGAACCGAAAGAAGAGGAATCGGAAGAAGAAGAGGTTCCGGAGGGGGAAATAGTAGGAACCATAGAAAACCGGTCAAATAAAAGAAATTCCTCAACCAATGAACCAAAGTTAATAATGGTCAATGGTGTTTTCGCTAAGGAAGTAAAATATTGGGAAAATTACCAATTTTTTGATGAATCGGATCCTGATGAGGATTCCGATGATGTTATAGAAATTACCTCGACCCGATTTACTGAGGCAAAAGAAAATAATAAGGGAAAAGGCATCAAAATAGAGAAATCTGATTCCGACCCCGATGAACTTTATATGTACCGTCAACACCTGTATTTCAATATCGTGACAATAACCCGGGAACCTCTAAACCACCAGGTTTTTCTAAACCAATGTGGAAAACGACGGCTCGTATTAGAGGAACATCATATATCCCTAGAAAATTAGGAAAAAGAACCAAGTCCGAAGAAGAAGAAACCAGTGATTCAGACTAGAGGGGTGTGAGCATGTTGTGTAATAAATGTATTGTAGTGTGCTTGTACTTTTATGTTCTATGTAAAAATTGCTTGTATTGTTTGTTATTACGAATTTAATCCTTGTCTATTTTACAGTATAAAAACAAAATGGACGTTAAGGATAGACAACCAAATATTTTAGAAGACCTACCAGAGGATATGATTGAGAAAATCTTGTCTAGAGTCGGTCAGAATTCATCAGCACATTTAGTTATGGCAAAATTAACTTGTCAAACATTTGAAAGACTTTTCAGAAATTCCTTAGTTTATAAAAGGCTTTCCTTTTATAGGTGGGGTATATCACATTGGGGAGACTTTAAGTTACGCCATGTTTTCTTTAAAGCGTTAAATGCGGGGAACCCAAATGCAATTTTACGCTACGGGTTAAGAACCTATTTTGACTCAACATATCCCAACATAGGATTTCGTGAATTAGAAAGAGCTTCTAACATGCAACATAAAGAAGCATGTTATGCTTACGGGTTAGTGATGTTCGCTTCTTACCAAATTGAGAAAAAGAACATCGGATTGCAGCTTTTAAATAAAACTTTCCCACAAGTGACAGATTCAGTAGTTGGGGTGAGAAACAAGGTTTTTAGATTATTAAGGGGCTATTGGACATTACGAAACCCTCATCCTTTTGACGACATTACAACATGCTGCCTAGCCAATGGTCATAACGGTTATTTTCCACAAGACCAAGGATGGGAAGTCGTCTTAGTAAAACCAGAATGCATGACTTGTTTCTGGACTTATGAATTACGTGTCTTTATTTCCTTTGCTGAATAACTTGCGTATTAACTAGATTTATCTTCAAAACTATCCTGTATCATAGTGTACTATATTTCATGTTATATGTAATATAGCGAAGTTGTAAGTTTGATGTGACAACCCGGAAATTTCCAACCAAATTTAAACTTTAATCTTTATATGTTTCCGACACGATAAGCAATATTTGTTAAGTTAAATTTCAAGAATTTTAAACTATGTTCATACATTCATTCAACCTCGACCAAGTTCCAACGATTCACGAACCATTAAACGAATATGATTATATATGCATATGTGTATATATTATAACTTGAAATGTAAACAAAAATATTAGATTAAATACTTTATATGATTGTATCTGTTTCAAAATGTTTATCAATGGAATTAGAAGATAAGATCAAATGATTGAATTATCAGATATATTGAATTACGATTACAAGTCTCTGTTGAAAGGCCCACGTTGATTTGAGAAATCTTTCCATTTTAACAATATTCGGAAAATGGTAAAGTGATTTATAAATAAGAATAAATTGTGAATCATTGAGAACTAGACAAAGGATAGTGGAAGATTGAATCTCATAAAGACTCGATTGATCTATTTAGTTTCAAACGTACAAAAACGTTTTCAGTTTAAAAAGAACTTTATTATTAAAACGTATATAAATATCTAGAACCACTTTTGACAACTTAATACTTAACTAGTATGATAAAGATAACGACATTTATATCTTATTTTATTAAGTATATATAACGATTTAAATTAATATTATATATATTTATACGCGTATTATACGTACATAGTTTTATACTTTTACTATACTTAAACTTTACCTTTACTTTATTTTTACTTTACTTTAACTTTAATAATTCACTTTAATAATTCATACTTTAATAATTCACTTTAATAATTCATACTTTAATAATTTACTTTAATAATTTATACTTTAATAATTCACTTTAATAATTCATATTTTAATAATTCACTTTAATAATTCATACTTTAATAATTCACTTTAATAATTCAAAAATCTATTATAAATAGAATTTAATAGGTTTTATTATTTCATAGAAACTTAAAAATATTTTTCTCTAAACTCTCTCAATCGATTTACATATATATATTTACTCCGTATTATTTCAAGATATTATTAGTATACATAAAATATTACGACGGAGTACTGTCCGAGTGATTTTGAAGTTGTTTTTTGAGTGGGATAGGATTAAGGAAATTATGGGTTATAGCTATGGAGGTGATTGAGTATGGTTCATGGGTATGCTCGTGAGGTCAATATAGTGTTTATCATTTCCGTTGCGTCTACGTACCTTTCCTGCAATATTGAATCTCAATATTGATACGCGAGTACTCATAATTTAACTTTTACATACTAATAGTGTATCCCTGACTAGTGCTCGAGTAATTAGGATTATGCATGCTTGTACTTTTGATATTGCCCTTAGACAGGTTAGGTTGAATCTTGAATTAGTTACACTTGCGGTTGAGATAAGGTATAAGATATGCATGTCCTTGGAAAGCTAGCAAAAAATTAAGAACTTTTCCTTTAGATATCGAATGGTTTCGATGAACGGATTAGAAGTTATAATCAATTGAATTTTCGATATTTTTATTAAAAAATGATTATTATTATCGTCGTTTTTATCGTCGTTCTAGTTTTATCTTATTATTATCATTATTATTATCTTTATCAATAAAAGAGATTTATCATTAAAAAATGTTATTTTTATTTTATTTTATTATTACTATCGTTATTATCGTTAAAGTTATAATTAGTATTATTATTATTATCCAATTATTATTATTATTATTATTATTGGTATTATTATTATTATTATCATTATTAATATATATCATTATTTAAAAATGGTTATTGTTATTGTTATTATTATTATTACTATATATCATTATTTAAAAATGGTTATTGTTATTGTTATTATTATTATTACTATATTATCATTAAGATAATTATTAGTATTATCGTTAATAATATCATAGTAACTATCATTATTAATATTAGTGTAATTAAAACAAATATTTGTAACACCTAATTATTTTGATTACTATTATTATCATTATTATGAACACGATATAAAAGACGATTAAAAGCTATTAAACGAAACGATTAGGAAATAATGGGTAAGAGTATCATGATGAAATTAAAAAATTATATGATATTGATTTAGATAAAATTATCATTCTTATTATTTTTATCATTACTATTATTATTAAAAGTATCGTTAGTATTAAAACTATTATTTAAACAAAAATTATCATTTTAATAGATATGTCATTGTTACTATAAAATGTCATTATTATTATTATTTTAAATAGAATTATTATTTTAAAGATAATATTAAAAATTATTGTAAATATTAAAGTTATCATAATTAGAATTATCGTTTTATCATAATGTCATCTTGGTAATTATAAATATTGATATTTTTATAATAATAATTATTATTACAAAATAATACAACTTTTACTTACTAACATTATAGATATTATTTTATCAAATAAATATGTGATACAAACATATTTTACTATGTGTAATAACTTACTTTAATAATACCTATCATATTATCTTTATGATATTAAATGAACCCTATAAATTTTATTACTTAATATATATAAAAGAATATTTTATTATATAAATTTAATATAAAACTTTATTTATTAATAAATAAATTATATTATTTACTCTATTAAATCTTTAAAAATATTTAAAAATATAAAACGACGATATTTAAACTATATATTAATCATGTATAGATTTTTGAAAATTATTTTGAGTCAAATTTACTTTTGTTGACTTTTGCATATTAGTCTCGAGCATTAGGATTGTGGTACACTATGACTTGACCTAATTTGTTAGACAAATATTGACCAACACATAAATATATATAATTAATTTAGGTTCGTGAATTCGAGGCCAACCTTGCACTTGTTCAATGACGTTATATGTATTTTTACTACGAAATACAGTATGGTGAGTTTCATTTACCTTTTTACCCTTTATATTTTTGGGACTGAGAATACATGCGCTTTTATAAATGTTTGACGAAATAGACACAATTAATTGAAACTACATTCTATGGTTGAATTATCAAAATCGAATATGCCCCTTTTTATTAAAGTCAGGTAATCTAAGAATTAGGGAACATACACTCTAATTGACGCGAATCCTAAAGATAGATCTATTGGGCCTAACAAACCCCATCCAAAGTACCAGATGCTTTAGTACTTCAAAATTTATATCATGTCCGAAAGAGGATCCCGGAATGATAGGGGATATTCTTATATGTATCTAGTTAATGTCGGTTACCAGGTGTTCACCATATGAATGATTATTTTTGTCTCTATGCATGGGACGTATATTTATGAGAACTGGAAATGAAATTCTTGTGGTCTATTAAAATGATGGAAATAAATGATTATGATAAACTAATGAACTCACCAACCTTTTGGTTGACACTTTAAAGCATGTTTATTCTCGGGTGTTAAAGAAATCTTCCGCTGTGCATTTGCTCATTTTAAAGATATTACTTGGAGTCTTTCATAGCATATTTCGAAGAACGTTGTATTCGAGTCATTGAGTTCATCAAAGATTATTATTAAATCAATTTATAGTTGGATAGTGGATATTATGAAATGGTATGCATGCCTGTCAATTTTTGATGTAAAGAAAGATTGTCTTTTAAAAACGAATGCAATGTTTGTATAATGTATCATATAGAGGTCAAATACCTCGCAATGTAATCAACTATTGTGAATAGTTTATAATGTATATGAACGGGTCCTTTCAGTTGGTATCAGAGCGGTGGTCTTAGCGAACCAGGTATGCATTAGTGTGTCTAACTGATAAGTCGATAGGATGCATTAGTGAGTCTGGACTTCGACCGTGTCTGCATGTCAAAAGTTTTTCTTATCATTTTGTGTCGAATATTAACTACTTATCATCCTCAGGAAATTACCTGCTTATCATTTTTAGTCTAAGACACGTCTTGCTGCATTGATTGCATGAATAGTGTATAGACAAAAATTCATATCTTAGCATATCTGCTAATTCATAACTTATCGTATCTATTACTTTAAACTTTGCCTGACATATCCCGCAAAGTCCTCTGTAATCTACGAAATCTTTTGATCTATATATATATATATATATATATATATATATATATATATATATATATATATATATATATATATATATATATATATATATATATATATATTCTATGTAATTAGAATACCATCCGTTAGCCAAAATCATTTCATATCGAAAAAAAAAAATCCTTTATCCAATCGTACGAAATGGAATTCGTCATTAGTTCAAGTCACTCAGATTCCGAAATGGAATCCCATTCAAGCTCCGAAAGCAGTGTGACCGGAATAGATCAACCAATCAGTCATCACCTATTCTGGATGATTTGGGGATGGGTTCGTAGCCTCCTCAATCATTGGAGACAAGAAGAAGGTGATCCCTTCCATCCACCACATTGCCCTCTTGACGAAGAACCTGAAGCACTTACCGGCGAACCTGTCCGAAATACCATGTTCTCGCTCATTTCCAGAGTATATCGTCACGATTATATATTACATCAAATTTTAGATTTTATTTATTCGCTCGTCCGAACTGACAATCACCCCGGTGTAATAGAAGAAGTCAACGAGCTTCGCGCTCGGGTAGTGGCTTTGGAGAATATGGTGCAGAGATTACAAACACCAGCAGCAGCATCAACAGCATAACCAGTACCACCATCATCAACGCCAACAGTACCATTACCACCTCCAACCACAACCGCGTCGTAAACCTCAACTTCACAATCTGTCCCACGAGCATCAACGTCATACGCACCATAGATACCAAGGAGTACCAACAACAATAACTGACAAAGTATTAATTCATAACTTCATTGGAGAAACATTCCGCGGCGATTATGTAATCTCTAAAGTCTTAGAGATTATCTAATCTAGCCCTAACCATAAATCAGTTAAGCGAACCAAAATGATAGAAGGAAGAGTAGAAACCCTGACAAAAATAGTGTGTGATTAACAAGATAAACTTGCTTTACCAACAGCATCAACAGTACCGTCAGCGTTACCAGCATCGTTAGTACAGTCAACATCCGATTCAACAACACCGATAACATCACAAACTCTGTTAGTTCAAGAATCACTGTGGACATCATTACGAATCAATAACGTGTATATTGTATCAACGAGTTATGAAGAATTAACTCATTCCCTCCGAAGAAATTATATGTATATATATATATATATATATATATATATATATATATATATATATATATATATATATATATATATATATATATATATATATATATATATATATATATATATATATATATATATATATATATTTGAAATAAATCTTTCCGTGCTAAGCTATTGTGTGTGAATCTTAACTACTCGGTTAATTCATATTACAAATATGCAATAATGTACGTCCTTCGGCCGCAACTTAACCAGCGTTAACTACAATCTTTGTTGCAATTCAACAAATTCCAATTCATAATAAATCAAGTATATATTTGATTTTACACTTTCATCATCGATGTACCCGAAACTTTTCAGATAACATCATTCGTACTTTGCGAAATTCACAAGAATTTCACGAACCGAACATCATACATCAACAAATAACGAAGTATTGATTCATAATTTCAATGTCATTAAAGAAATACTGCGTAAAAGTTATGTACTTTTTAAAGCCTTTAGGGATTATTCAATTCTAGTTTCAACCGTAAATCAAATGAGTTTAATTTAACATTAACTCATTAAATCTATGTTACATCTGAAGAAAATATACATATATATATTTTTTCATAAAGACTGTAATAAAATTCTTTTGTACAAAATATTAATTGTGAAATTTTTTTTTAACGGGTAGGTAATACCCGAGAGATATATAAATTCACAAATAATATGTTACATTCTTCGAATCTGACTCAGCAAATCATCCATTATACTCCCTACTTTCACAACAATATACATTCTTTTATAGAAATTAAAACAACCATACTCATTTAAAATTTAATTACATATTCTGATTTTGAAATCTCAAAATTCAACTCGAGATATGACCAAAATCATCACTCTTAGATCCTTACATCTTTCACAAGCTATATTTTGACTTCAAAACTGTGTTAGAACATCAAATGTATGTTAACGATTACAATCTGTGTTCAAACCCTTCGAAAATTTCTGAAGACACTTCGAATGATGAGCAATCGAGATGATGATCCAACCACATGTTACCCACAGTTATGTACCCGAAAAAAAACTCTTGAAACCAAAGTAAAAGTTTAAACAACGTATCCGCGTCAGATTCTTTGGCATTTATTAACAAAAATAACTTTGCGACTCCTATTCAAAGTAGCCAGTTTTGTCACAGCTCCAGCAAATCAACTTCGACTTTTCAGTCAGACTAACTTTATTATAACCTTGAGATATACACCATCGTTACCAGGGAACCTTTTACATTCCACCACATTATTAGCAGATGTACCAACAACTTCATTACCCTTTGACTTTAGCCTCTCCAAAAAGTCATTATAATTATTTATTGAAACCCCATCATTTACTCATTCGCATCTTGTAATGAGAATTGCCATACGAATCATTGGGAATTAGCAATCAGTATTTTGAAATCTCGCAGCATGTCTACGCCAACAGTTATATGTGTATATATAACGTCTATCTTCTGGACTTAATTTGAATGTGAAGTTTCTGAAAAACACTCCGAACTATGAATTGGTTCTCCGAAAATGAAAAAAAAAATGCTGATGAAGCAGCAAAAACTATAAACGACTTTAAACGGTAAAAGCTGGATGATAATGATGAAGTGTGCTGGCAAAGCGCAGAAAAAGAGAAGTTTTGGAACTGGAAAACGGATTGAGCAAAGTAGGAAGGAGGCTGTGGACAAATTACAAAGACTGAACCTGACTTCAAAGGATCCAAATGATTCAGTACCTACTGAAGTCATTAACGAATACCTTGCTCCTGACTCTAAACCCCTGCGGACAATATTCTTCATCATCATCTGATATTAGAAATTCTAAAATATCATCATATCTTTCATTATAAATATCCTCCATATTTCTGAAGATATTTTCTTAATTTTTCTTATTTGAAATCATTTACCTCTTCGCGCTATCTGTATTACATCATAAAAGAAACTATTTTAGTTTCTAAATTCTGAAACATTCAAGTTTAAAATAGGAATATTTTGAAGTAGTGTTGGGAACTGAAGCATGAATTAGTATAATATAATGACACTTGATCAACGTGATTATATTACAGTAAGTCATGCTGAGTTTTTAAATGGAACGTAATGATTCACAGATCATAACATCATCATGTGCCATGTTATACGACTCTTGTATTCTATTTAACCTCTAAAATATCAAGAAAATATTTCTTGATGATTCGGCCTTTTCCAAGGTATTCTAGTAATTTGACAAGTCAAGATCATGCCATCACAATTTCCTTCCTAGAACATTAACAATGTTCATTCCGAAATTCATATCTGTGAATTCTGGACCATTACAAGCGGTGCTTAATCGCAAGAAGAAGAAACGAAAGGACAAAACTCCGAAATAAAAATTGGGGTATAAATTGCAGCAAATAAAAGAGAGCATTAAATGTGAATGATAATGATTATAGAAGACAGAAGCAGAGACTTTGAAATATAAGGGAACATATAAAGCCCAACGATAAACCAGAAATTATAAACCATATATATCGATGTATATAGCAATATAAAGATACGGGAGAACTAGAAACACTATAAACCCAAGAGTATAGTAGAAGTAAATAGATTCTTCCGGCGGTAGATGAAAAAGAAGAATGACCAATATGAAAGTTAGAAGTATATCGAGAATCAGAATTGGATGGAGCATATTGATGAATACTTTAAAATATGAGTTGAGGGGGAAAGAATAGAAGGAGATGAAACATGACTAGGAACTTAGAAATCAACAGATTTAACTCACACAATGGCGAAATAAGTGAATCAAACCCTCTAGTGAATAGGTTAAGTTTTTTTTTTATTAATTTAGTCAAACCACAACTAAATCAAGTGTGATTAGATCAACACCTAGAGCTATTATTCACCACCTGGGTGATTTGGACTGAGAGAGAATCGGAGGAGCTCACTAGATATGAGTGTGTGTAACAAATGAGAGGCTTAACCTAAAATGAAGAACATAAGACTTTATATACCTATGCTATTGACTCACCTATACGATTCATTCATCACACGTACGAGTTGGCTTCATCAGCCGTACGGGTGATCACTCACTCGTGTCTTCTCATTTAGGTTGTAATTGTGACTTAGCTCAGCATCAACCGTGCGTATGAGCCTGTCAGCCGTACTAGTGAGGCTTCACTCGTACGTCTGACTAAGTCTAACATAATCAAACATCTAAATCTCATTCCTGCAGTTCCTGTAACCACATACAAACACGGATAGGATAATAACGAGCAATCATGGTTGCCTGTAAACTGTTGTACCTGCAATGGACGTGGGTAGATGTCTAGGGACTTGCATAAAATGCATCAACAGAAGGTGTGAGTTATAAGGAAACGAAGGAGGTGAATTTATAAGAAAATCTCCGACAGAACAATTAAAATGGACGATCGCATTTAAAGCGGATCCTAATTCCCTTGATTACCAGAGAGTCAAATCTTATTAAGAAGATTTTCTTCAAATCCCTTGAAATCTGGGAATCAATCATATCTACGTTAAATGATAAGATGAATCTACACTTACTCATTTCACTCTTCTATGTTAGCTTCATTCGTACTCTTCATATAAATGGATTGTTTATCCAAATTATTCGCTGATGATAAAACTCTAATTTTCAGCCCGTATGCATCTTGAAAACATACTTATTATCATTCATGACCTTTCCACGCAAATTTCGGGACGAAATTTCTTTAACGGGTAGGTACTGTGACAACCCGGAAATTTCCAACCAAATTTAAACTTTAATCTTTATATGTTTCCGACACGATAAGAAATATTTGTTAAGTTAAATTTCAAGAATTTTAAACTATGTTCATACATTCATTCAACCTCGACCAAGTTCCAACGATTCACGAACCATTAAACGAATATGATTATATATGCATATGTGTATATATTATAACTTGAAATGTAAACAAAAATATTAGATTAAATACTTTATATGATTGTATCTGTTTCAAAATGTTTATCAATGGAATTAGAAGATAAGATCAAATGATTGAATTATCAGATATATTGAATTATGATTACAAGTCTCTGTTGAAAGGCCCACGTTGATTTGAGAAATCTTTCCATTTTAACAATATTCGGAAAATGATAAAGTGATTTATAAATAAGAATAAATTGTGAATCATTGAGAACTAGACAAAGGATAGTGGAAGATTGAATCTCATAAAGACTCGATTGATCTATTTAGTTTCAAACGTACAAAAACGTTTTCAGTTTAAAAAGAACTTTATTATTAAAACGTATATAAATATCTAGAATGACTTTTGACAACTCATTACTTAACTAGTATGATAAAGATAACGATATTTATATTTTATTTTATTAAGTATATATAATGATTTAAATTAATATTATATATATTTATACGCGTATTATACGTACATAGTTTTATACTTTTACTATACTTAAACTTTACCTTTACTTTATTTTTACTTTACTTTAACTTTAATAATTCACTTTAATAATTCATACTTTAATAATTCACTTTAATAATTCATACTTTAATAATTTACTTTAATAATTTATACTTTAATAATTCACTTTAATAATTCATACTTTAATAATTCACTTTAATAATTCATACTTTAATAATTCACTTTAATAATTCAAAAATCTATTATAAATAGAATTCAATAGGTTTCATTATTTCATAGAAACTTGAAAATATTTTTCTCTAAACTCTCTCAATCGATTTATATATATATATTTACTCCGTATTATTTCAAGATATTATTAGTATACATAAAATATTACGACGGAGTGCTGTCCGAGTGATTTTGAAGTTGTTTTTCGAGTGGAATAGGATTAAGGAAATTATGGGTTATAGCTATGGAGGTGATTGAGTATGGTTCATGGGTATGCTCGTGAGGTCAATATAGTGTTTATCATTTCCGTTGCGTCTACGTACCTTTCCTGCAATATTGAATCTCAATATTGATACGTGAGTACTCATAATTTAACTTTTACATTCTAATAGTGTATCCCTGACTAGTGCTCGAGTAATTAGGATTATGCGTGCTTGTACTTTTGATATTGCCCTTAGACAGGTTAGGTTGAATCTTGAATTAGTTACACTTGCGGTTGAGATAAGGTATAAGATATGCATGTCCTTGGAAAGCTAGCGAAAAATTAAGAACTTTTCCTTTAGATATCGAATGGTTTCGATGAATGGATTAGAAGTTATAATCAATTGAATTTTCGATATTTTTATTAAAAAATGATTATTATTATCGTCGTTTTTATCGTCGTTCTAGTTTTATCTTATTATTATCATTATTATTATCTTTATCAATAAAAGGGATTTATCATTAAAAAATGTTATTTTTATTTTATTTTATTATTACTATCGTTATTATCGTTAAAGTTATAATTAGTATTATTATTATTATCCAATTATTATTATTATTATTATTATTATTATTGGTATTATTATTATTATTATCATTATTAATATATATCATTATTTAAAAATGGTTATTGTTATTTTTATTATTATTATTACTATATTATCATTAAGATAATTATTAGTATTATCGTTAATAATATCATAGTAACTATCATTATTAATATTAGTGTAATTAAAACAAATATTTGTAACACCTAATTATTTTGATTTACTATTATTATCATTATTATGAACACGATATAAAAGACGATTAAAAGCTATTAAACGAAACGATTAGGAAATAATGGGTAAGAGTATCATGATGAAATTAAAATATTATATGATATTGATTTAGATAAAATTATCATTCTTATTATTTTTATCATTACTATTATTATTAAAAGTATCGTTAGTATTAAAACTATCATTTTAACAAAAATTATCATTTTAATAGAAATGTCATTGTTACTATAAAATATCATTATTATTATTATTTTAAATAGAATTATTATTTTAAAGATAATATTAAAAATTATTGTAAATATTAAAGTTATCATAATTAGAATTATCGTTTTATCATAATGTCATCTTGGTAATTATAAATATTGATATTTTTATAATAATAATTATTATTACAAAATAATACAACTTTTACTTACTAACATTATAGATATTATTTTATCAAATAAATATGTGATACAAACATATTTTACTATGTGTAATAACTTACTTTAATAATACTTATCATATTATCTTTATGATATTAAATGAACCCTATAAATTTTATTACTTAATATATATATATATAAGTATATTTTATTATATAAATTTAATATAAAACTTTATTAATTAATAAATAAATTATATTATTTACTCTATTAAATCTTTTAAAAATATTTAAAAATATAAAACGACGATATTTAAACTATATATTAATCATGTATAGATTTTTGGAAATTATTTTGAGTCAAATTTACTTTTGTTGACTTTTGCATATTAGTCTCGAGCATTAGGATTGTGGTACACTATGACTTGGCCTAATTTGTTAGACAAATATTGACCAACACATAAATATATATAATTAATTTAGGTTCGTGAATTCGAGGCTAACCTTGCACTTGTTCAATGACGTTATATGTATTTTTACTACGAAATACAGTATGGTGAGTTTCATTTGCCTTTTTACCCTTTATATTTTTGGGACTGAGAATACATGCGCTTTTATAAATGTTTGACGAAATAGACACAAGTAATTGAAACTACATTCTATGGTTGAATTATCAAAATCGAATATGCCCCTTTTTATTAAAGTCTGGTAATCTAAGAATTAGGGAACAGACACCCTAACTGACGCGAATCCTAAAGATAGATCTATTGGGCCTAACAAACCCCATCCAAAGTACCGGATGCTTTTGTACTTCGAAATTTATATCATGTCCGAAGGAGGATCCCGGAATGATAGGGGATATTCTTATATGTATCTAGTTAATGTCGGTTATCAGGTGTTCACCATATGAATGATTATTTTTGTCTCTATGCATGGGACGTATATTTATGAGAACTGGAAATGAAATTCTTGTGGTCTATTAAAATGATGGAAATAAATGATTATGATAAACTAATGAACTCACCAACCTTTTGGTTGACACTTTAAAGCATGTATATTCTCAGGTGTTAAAGAAATCTTCCGCTGTGCATTTGCTCATTTTAAAGATATTACTTGGAGTCTTTCATAGCATATTTCGAAGAACGTTGCATTCGAGTCATTGAGTTCATCAAAGATTATTATTAAATCAATTTATAGTTGGATAGTGGATATTATGAAATGGTATGCATGCCTGTCAATTTTCGATGTAAAGAAAGATTGTCTTTTAAAAACGAATGCAATGTTTGTATAATGTATCATATAGAGGTCAAATACCTCGCAATGTAATCAACTATTGTGAATCGTTTATAATGTATATGAACGGGTCCTTTCATTTGAAGAATATTTGTATGTGATATATTATTATAATTAGTTTTTCATATGGAATTGTAGTAGTTGAATTGTATATTAGCTACTAAGTATGAACTTAACGGGTAGGTAGTACCCGAATTTAAACTTATAAAATGCTAATATGAAGAAAAAGCTTTTATAAATGAGTTTATTTTATGCTACAGAGATTCTATTGACTACTCTTAATATTCTGTATGATTAAATTGTTTCATTTGACTATTTTGAAGGAAATGGCACCGACTACTCGACACACCTTGAATATGAGCGAAGAGGAATTTCGTGCCTTTCTTGCTTCAAACATAGCCACAGTATAGGCCGCGCTACATACCAACAATAACTCTGAATCTAGCAATACAGCTAACGGATCAAGAAATCGTGTAGGATGCTCCTACAAGGAATTCACTGCCTGCAAACCTTCAGAATTTAATGGGAACGAAGGACCAATCGGATTGAAACGGTGGACCGAGAAAGTTGAATCGGTGTTTGCCATAAGTAAGTGTGCTGAAGGAGATAAAGTGAAGTACGCTACGCATACCTTCACAGGTATTGCGTTAACATGGTGGAATACCTATCTAGAGCAAGTGGGACAAGATGCTGCTTACGTGCTACCGTGGTCAGCATTCAAGCACTTGATGAATGAGAAGTACCGTCCCAGAACCGAGGTTAATAAGCTCAAGTCAGAACTTAGAGGGTTACGAACACAGGGATTCGATATTACTTCGTACGAAAGACGATTCACAGAATTGTGCCTATTGTGTCCGAGAGCGTTCGAAGATGATGAAGAGAAGATCGACGCATTTGTGAAAGGGTTACTGGAGAGAATCCAAGAAGATATAAGTTCACACGAGCCTGCCTCCATACAAAAGGCATGTAGAATGGCTCACAAACTAGTGAACCAGATTGAGGGAAGAATTAAAGAACAGGCGGCCGAAGAGGCCAACGTGAAGCTAGTCAAAAGAAAGTGGGAGGAAAACGGTGATAAGAGTCACCAAAACAACAATAACTATCCCAACAATCGCAACATCAATCGCAACTACAACAAACGGCACAACAGCAACAACAACTACAACAATCATCCCAACAACAATAACAACCGCAACAATAACAACAATCAGAAGCAGCTATGCCAAAGGTGTGAAAAGTATCACTCGGGGTTCTGCACCAAATTTTGCAACAAGTGTAAAAGAAATGGTCATAGCGCGGCGAAGTGTGAGGTCTACGGACCAGGGGTTAACAGAACGAAAGGAACAAATGGTGTGGGAACGAGTAATGGCGGAGCAAGTAGTGTCGGAGCAAGTTATGCCAATGTAGTTTGTTATAAATGTGGAAAATCGGGCCACATTATTAGAAATTGCCCGAACCAGGAGAACACGAATGGACAAGGCCGCGAAAGAGTTTTCAATATTAATACGGCAGAGGCACAGGAAGACCCAGAGCTTGTTACGGGTACGTTTCTTATTGACAATAAATCTGCTTACGTTTTATTTGATTCGGGTGAGGATAGAAGCTATATGAGTAGAGATTTTTGTGCTAAATTAAGTTGTCCATTGACGCCATTGGATAGTAAATTTTTACTCGAATTAGCAAACGGTAAATTAATTTCAGCAGATTATATATGTCGGAATCGAGAAATTAAACTGGGTAGCGAAATATTTAAGATTGATTTGATACCAGTAGAGTTAGGGAGTTTTGATGTAATAGTTGGCATGGACTGGCTGAAAGAGATGAAAGCAGAGATCGTATGTTACAAAAATGCAATTTACATTGTACGAGAAGAAGGAGAACCCTTAATGGTGTACGGAGAAAAGGGCAACACGAAGCTACATATTATTAGTAATTTGAAGGCACAAAAACTAATAAGAAAAGGTTGCTATGCTGTTCTAGCACACGTCGAGAAAGTACCAAACTGAAGAAAAGAGCATCAATGATGTTCCTGTCGCAAAATAATTTCCCGATGTATTTCCGAAAGAATTACCGGGACTACCTCCACATCGATCTGTTGAATTTCAAATAGATCTTGTACCAGGAGCTACACCAATAGCTCGTGCTCCTTACAATCTCGCACCCAGCGAGATGAAAGAACTGCAAAGCCAACTGCAAAAACTATTAGAACGTGGTTTCATTTGACCAAGCACATCACCATGGGGAGCTCCTGTTTTGTTTGTCAAGAAGAAGGATGGTACATTTTGGTTGTGTATTGACTACAGAGAGTTGAATAAACTTTACAATCAAAAACCGTTATCCACTTCCGAGAATTGACGACTTATTTGATCAACTACATGGCTCGTCGGTTTATTCGAAAATCGATTTACGTTCTGGATATCATCAAATGCGAGTAAAGGAGGATGATATTCCAAAAACTGCTTTTAGGACGCGTTATGGTCATTACGAGTTTATGGTTATGCTGTTTGGATTGACTAACGCACCAGCTGTGTTCATGGACCTTATGAACCGAGTGTGTGGGTCATATCTTGATAAGTTTGTCATTGTTTTCATCATACTTATTTACTCAAAGAATGATCAAGAGCACGAAGAACATTTGAGAAAAGTGCTAGAAGTATTGAGGAAAGAAAAATTGTACGCTAAGTTTTCAAAGTGTGCATTTTGGTTGGAAGAAGTTCAATTCCTCGGTCACATAGTGAACAAAGAAGGTATCCAGGTGGACCCGGCAAAGATCGAAACCGTTGAAAAGTGGACAACCCTAAAAACTCCGAAGCATATACGTCAATTTTTAGGATTGGCTGGTTACTACAGAAGATTCATCCAAGATTTCTCCAAAATAGCAAAACCCTTGACTGCATTAACACATAAAGAGAAGAAATTTGAATGGAAGGATGAACAAGAGAAGGCGTTTCAGTTATTGAAGAAAAAGCTAACTACGGCACCTATATTGTCATTGCCTGAAGGGAATGATGATTTTGTAATTTATTGTGACGCATCAAATCAAGGTCTCGGTTGTGTATTAATGCAACGAATGAAGGTGATTGCTTATGCGTCTAGACAATTGAAGATTCACGAGCAAAATTATACAACTCACGATTTGGAATTGGGTGCTGTTGTTTTTTCATTAAAGACTTGGAGGCATTATTTATATGGAGTCAAAAGTATTATATATACCGACCACAAAAGTCTCCAACATATATTTAATCAGAAGCAACTGAATATGAGACAACGCAGGTGAATTGAACTGTTGAATGATTATGATTTTGAGATTCGATACCACCCGGGGAAGGCGAATGTGGTAGCCGACGCTTTGAGTAGAAAGGACAGAGAACCTATACGGGTAAAAGCTATGAATATAATTATTCGTACTAACCTTACTACTCAAATAAAGGAGGCGCAACAGGGGGTTGTAAAAGAAGGAAAGTTGAAGAATGAGATACCCAAAGGATCAGAGAAACATCTTAATATTCGGGAAGACGGAACCCGATATAGGGCTGATAGAATTTGGGTACCAAGGTTTGGAGATGTGAGAGAAATGGTACTTAAAGAAGCACATAAAACTAGATATTCAATACATCCCGAAGCGGGGAAGATGTATAAAGATCTCAAGAAACACTTTTGGTGGCCGGGTATGAAAGCCGATATTGCTAAATATGTAGGAGAATGTTTGACGTGTTCTAAGGTCAAAGCTGAACATCAGAAACCATCAGGTCTACTACAACAACCTGAAATCCCGGAATGGAAATGGGAAAACATTACCATGGATTTCATTACTAAATTGCCAAGGACTGCAAGTGGTTATGATACTATTTGGGTAATAGTTGATCGTCTCACCAAGTCAGCACACTTCCTGCCAATGAGAGAAGATGACAAAATGGAGAAGTTGGCGCGATTGTATTTGAAGGAGGTTGTCTCCAGACATGGAATACCCGTCTCTATTATCTCTGATAGGGATGGTAGATTTGTTTCAAGGTTCTGGCAGACGTTGCAACAAGCATTGGGGACTCGTCTAGACATGAGTACTGCCTATCATCCACAAACTGATGGGCAGAGCAAAAGGACGATACAAACGCTTGAAGACATGCTACGAGCATGTGTTATTGATTTCGGAAACAGTTGGGATCGACACCTACCGTTTGCAGAATTTTCCTACAACAATAGTTATCATTCTAGTATTGAGATGGCGCCGTTTGAGGCACTTTATGGTAGAAAGTGCAGGTCTTCGATTTGTTGGAATGAAGTGGGGGATAGACAGATTACGGGTCCGGAGATAATACAAGAAACTACCAAGAAAATCATCCAAATTCAACAGCGATTGAAAACCGCCCAGAGTCGACAAAAGAGCTACGCGGACAGTAAAAGAAAAGATATAGAGTTTGAAATTGGAGAAATGGTCATGCTTAAGGTTTCACCTTGGAAAGGCGTTGTTCGATTTGGTAAACGGGGGAAACTAAATCCAAGGTACATTGGACCATTCAAGATTATAGATCGTGTCGGACCAGTAGCTTACCAACTGGAGCTACCTCAACAACTCGCGGCTGTACATAACACTTTCCACGTCTTGAATTTGAAGAAATGTTTTGCTAAAGAAGATCTCACTATTCCGTTGGACGAAATCCAAATCAATGAAAAACTTCAATTCATTGAAGAACCCGTCGAAATAATGGATCGTGAGGTTAAGAGACTTAAGCAAAACAAGATACCGATTGTTAAGGTTCAATGGAATGCTCCTAGAGGACCCGAGTTCACCTGGGAGTGTGAAGATCAGTGAAGAAGAAATACCCGCATCTATTTCCAGAAGATTCGTCAACACCTTCAACAGCTTAAAATTTCGGGACGAAATTTATTTAACGGGTAGGTACTGTAGTGACCCGAACTTTTCCATGTTTATATATATTAATTGAGATTGATATTTACATGACTAAATGTTTCCAACGTGTTAAGCAATCAAACTTGTTAAGACTTGATTAAATGAAATAAGTTTCATATAGACAATTGATCACCCAAGTTGACCGGCGATTCACGAACGTTACAAAATTGTAAAAACTACATGTTGTGGTATATATAGACATATATATATGGTTGACATGAGATTATGATGAGTAAGTATCTCACTAAGTATATTAACAATGTGTGATATACATAAGAAATGAGATTACTAAGTTAAGAAACTCGAAATGATATATATAACGATTATCGTTATGATAACGTCTACTAAATATATATGTATCATATTAAGATATTGATACACTATATTTAACATGATAAAATGATATTTAAATATATCATTAAGTGTGTTAACAATGAACTACATATGTAAAAACAAGACTACTAACTCAAGAATTACGAAACGAGACTTATATGTAACGATTATCGTTGTAACGATATTTTAATGTATATATCATGTTAAGAGATATTAATACATCATAATATCATGATAATATAATAATTTAACATCTCATTTGATATAATAAACATTGGGTTAACAACATTAATTGAGATCGTTAACTTAAAGGTTTCAAAACAACACTTACATGTAACGACTAACGAAGACTTAACGACTCCATTAGAATGTATATACATGTTGTGTTTTGATATGTATTTTTACACTTTTGAAATACTTCAAGACACATATCAAAGTACTTCTACTAAACAAAAATGCTTACAATTACATCCTCGTTCAGTTTCATCAACAATTCTACTCGTATGTACCCGTATTCGTACTCGTACAATACACAGCTTTTAGATGTATGTAATATTGGTATATACACTCCAATGATCAGCTCTTAGCAGCCCATGTGAGTCACCTAAAACATGTGGGAACCATCATTTGGCAACTAGCATGAAATATCTCATAAAATTACAAAAATATTAGTGATCATTCATGACTTATTTACATGAAAATAAAATTACATATCCTTTATATCTAATCCATATACCAACGACCAAAAACACCTACAAACACTTTCATTCTTCAATTTTCTTCATCTAATTGATCTCTCTCAAGTTCCATCTTCAATTTCTAAGTGTTCTTCATAATTTCCATAAGTATAGTTTCATAAAAATCAAGAATACTTCCAAGTTTGCAAGTCTACTTCTAAGCTTTCTAATCCATTCCAAGTAATCATCTAAGATCAAGGAACCTTTGTTATTTACAGTAGGTTATCTTTATAATTCAAGGTAATATTCATATTCAAACTTTGATTCAATTTATACAACTATAACAATCTTATTTCGAGTGAAAATCTTACTTGAACTGTTTTCGTGTCATGATTCTGCTTCAAGAACTTTCAAGTCATCCAAGGAGCCTTTGAAGCTAGATCTATTTTTCTCATTTCCAGTAGTTTTATCCAGAAAACTTGAGGTAGTAATGATGTTCATAACATCATTCGATTCATACATATAAAGCTATCTTATTCGAAGGTTTAAACTTGTAATCACTAGAACATAGTTTAGTTAATTCTAAACTTGTTCGCAAACAAAAGTTAATCCTTCTAACTTGACTTTTAAAATCAACTAAACACATGTTCTATATCTATATGATATGCTAACTTAATGATTTAAAACCTGAAAACACGATGAACACCATAAAATCGGATATACGCCGTCGTAGTGAAACCGGTGGCTGTTTTGGTTTGGATAATTAAAAACTATGATAAACTTTGATTTAAAAGTTGTTCTTCTGGGAAAATGATTTTTCATATGAACATGAAACTATATCCAAAAATCTTGGTTAAACTCAAAGTGAAAGTATGTTTTTCAAAATGGTCATCAAGATGTCGTTCTTTCGACGAAAATGACTACCTCTTTAGTAATTGACATGTAACTTAAATTTCCGACTATAAACCTATACTTTTTCTGTTTGGATTCTTAAATTAGAGTTCAATATGAAACTATAGCAATTTGATTCACTCAAAACGGATTTAAAATGAAGAAGTTATGGGTAAAACAAGATTGGATATTTTTGATCTTTTTAGCTACGGGAAATGTTTAACAAATCTATACAAATCATATCCTAGCTAACTTATATTGTATTATACATGTATTCTAATATATTATGTAATCTTGAGATACCATAGACACGTATGCAAATGTTTTGACATATCATATCGACCCATGTATATATATTATTTGGAACAACCATAGACACTCTATATGCAGTAATGTTGGAGTTAGCTATACAGGGTTGAGGTTGATTCTAAAAATATATATACTTTGAGTTGTGATTTAGCCTGAGACGTGTATACACTGGGTCGTTGATTGATTCAAGATAATATATATCGATTTATTTCTGTACATCTAACTGTGGACAACTAGTTGTAGGTTACTAACGAGGACAGCTGACTTAATACACTCAAATCTTTAAAACATAATAAAAATGGTTGTAATTATATTTTGATCATACTTTGATATATATGTACATATTTGTATAGGTTCGTGAATCGATCCGTGGCCAAGTCTTATTTCCGAGGAAGGAAATATCTGTGAAAGTGAGTTATAGTCCTACTTTTAAAATATAATATTTTTGGGATGAGAATACATGCAAGTTTTATAAATGATTTACAAAATAGACACAAGTACGTGAAACTACATTCTATGGTTGAATTATCGAAATCGAATATGCTCCTTTTTATTAAGTCTGGTAATCTAAGAATTAGGGAACATACACCCTAATTGACGCGAATCCTAAAGATAGATCTATTGGCCTAACAAACCCCATCCAAAGTACCGGATGCTTTAGTACTTCGAAATTTATATCATATCCGAAGGGTGTCCCGGAATAATGGGGATATTCTTATATATGCATCTTGTTAATGTCGGTTACCAGGTGTTCACCATATGAATGATTTTTATCTCTATGTATGAGATGTGTATTGAAATATGAAATCTTGTGGTCTATTGTTACGATTTGATATATTTAGGTTAAACCTATAACTCACCAACATTTTTGTTGATGTTTAAAGCATGTTTATTCTCAGGTGAATACTAAGAGCTTCCGCTGTTGCATACTAAAATAAGGACAATATTTGGAGTCCATGTTTGTATGATATTGTGTAAAAACTGCATTCAAGAAACATATGTCGATGTAATATATTTCTATTGTAAACCATTATGTAATGGCCGTGTGTAAACGGTATATTTTAGATTATCATTATTTGATAATCTTCGTAATGCTTTTGAAACCTTTATTGATAAAATAAAGGTTATAAAAATGAATGCAGTCTTTGAAAAACGTCTCATATAGAGGTCAAAACCTCGCAACGAAATCAATTAATATGGAACGTTTATAATCAATATGAACGGGACATTTCAAGCGGTAATTTGGTCGTCTAGCTACCTCATATGGAAAGACCGAAATCAAAAGGTGTTTACAAATAAAAGTTGAAATGTACCAATGGCTCTGAACGAGATACAAGTAAAAACATTCGAATGGGTCGTGAAAAGATGTAAATCGAAGACTATCGATTGGCATACGTGGTTACATACTCCCAAGTTCTTATTACATATATAAATTATTTACTATGGTGCTAACTTGGCATCATGTATATAGTATAGTTGTGTTGTAACTAGACACTTTGATGATATGTTTGTGCTACTTGTGTAGCTACTGATATATGTGTTGCTGTATGTGTTCTTTCCAAAAAGGAAGGCACATTGAGTGGTGTTTTATTATATACCTATATCTAAAAGGTATAGTTGAAATGAATAGCACTATTTACTTCTTCACTTTTCGCAATTTTAATCCTCTAACTTTCATTAAAATACAAATCGAACCATCCACTTTATACGTATATTTTTCCCCAAATTTCACAAGCTTAACCCCCTAACTTTTATTAAAATACAAATCGAACCCCACTTTACTAACTTTTTTTTTTTACTAATATTCAATTTTCACAAACTTAACCCCCTAACTTTTATTAAAATACAAATCGAACCCCCACTTTATACGTAAAGTTTTTTCAAATTTCACAAACTTAACCCACTAACTTTTATTAAAATACAAATCGAACCACCACTTTACTAACTTTTTTTTTAAAATAAAACCCGAACGCTAAAAGAAGCAACTTTCACAAAAAGAACAACCCTTCAATGTTATGTCGAAAAAAATTCTTTTTTACGAAATAGATCAAGACTTTTTTTTTTAACTCGCATTCAAAACGGAGACCCCGGCGCGAAGCGAGGGCTCCACAACTAGTTTCTTCTATCAATAAAATATTGCCTTTCAAAAAAAAAAAAATGAAAATTTTAACGTGGACATTTTTTGTTTTTTTACTGTTTCGTGCATAGTACCATACTACCATAGCGCGTCACATAAATCCGCACCAGCCTTGATTCTTGATTTGTTATTTTATGTTAAAAATAGAGACATAAATATGTGGAATTGAGCGTGAACTGTTTGTCGTTCTAGAGAAGTTAGCATGAAGACATTTTCAATGCGTTGGACGTTAACTTATTTTAGATAAATTTGTTGGTGATTTTAGTGTCATACAACTATCATTTTAGATGATTGTGATTTACTAGAAAGCAGGAGTTGACTAGTGATACTTAACATGAGTTCGGTGAGTGCGGAGTGCACGCCCATAAGAGTGAACTAGACAATGGCGCAAGGTAATAGCGGGGGTCAAGGGGGCTGCGCCCCCTTACGGGTTCCAAGGGGCAGCGCCCCTGGCAGGGTCCAAGGGGCAGAGCCCCTGGCTGTTTAAATAAAACGTTTTTTCCCGCTCCTTTTTCAACCGTCATAACCATTCATTTGCCAACCGCCTAAACTGTTTCATATAATCAGTTTTGGAAAACTGCTTTCATTCTCATTCAATTTCACACAGAAACGAACACACAAATCTATATACAAAAATCGCGTTCTTCTTGTCTGGAAACGATTTTGCATTTCTAGTCTTATCACAATTGAAATTTCGTGTAACCCGAGACAAGGAGGGTCGGAATATTCAATTAAGAAAGTGTTTCACGATTCTAGAAATATCCGGATTATATGTTTACATACGCTCTATCTAACAAAATGTTGATTTTAATTGCAAATCAACTGTACTGGCATATAAGTTGTACTCGATCACCGGTTTAACTAAGCATTATCTATGAATATGTCACCCATGATTATATTATCCAACAAACTTTTAACACCAAACTCCATTAAATAAATCAAACATCACAATATCTTCTTTACTCTTTAAAATCTCTCCTTCCACTTAAAGCAACATTATACCCGACACGCAATGATTATAAAGTCAAGAAAAATTACTAAAGTAGCAAAAAGGGGCGTACATATGTTCAAAATCAAAATTATATCATCTCTTACTTGTAACTTTTACTTTTACACATATACTAAATTCTACGGAGTAACTTATACGGAGTATAACTACTTTATCTTATGTGATGTACAATCATTATTTCCATATTTGAAGACTTAGGACCCGTACCTATCACTTAATGGTCTGTTTCTGTACAACTTTTAATTCAGTAAGTAAAATTGTTATTTCTTTGTCACTTAATCTGAAAATTAATACTCATGTTTTTAGATGACATAGAATCAGACATCCCTTCAAAATAAGAGTCAAATGAAAACTAATAAAAAAAAAAAAAAGTAAAAAGACCCTTACTCTTCAAACTTAATTCAAACTATAAAAATTGTACTAATGTTGATCAAAAAGTAGAATAATTTTCACTATCCCAGTTTAGAATTCACCAAGTAGATAAAATGCTAAAACTCTTTAACCATTTTGTGATTATTATACTTGTACAAGATAATTAATGCTGAATAGTACAAGTTTTTACCTGACAATAATATGAAAAGATATTACACTACTACTTAGCAAGTTATTAAATAATATAAAAAACCAAACAAATATGGAAAAAGTAATAAAATAATCGTAGGATCCGTAAATTGCAATTAAGCCATTATCATTATCATTATCATTATCATTATCATTATCATTATTATTTGTTAACAATAACAACAAAAACTTGATTTAATGAAGAGAATTGCTGTTGACTTGTTGCATTAATAAATTGGAAGCAAAGGTCCCCTCCATTTTTATTCAAAATTTAAACTTACTTGTCCCACTATACATTTTCTTTTTATCTTCCATTCTACCCTTACAACTGCACCACCATAATCTCTTTACCTTCTGCTTTGATCAAAAGCAGAATTTTAATCTAATGGCCGCAGCAAGATTCATCAAGTGTGTCACCGTTGGCGATGGCGCTGTTGGAAAAACCTGCATGCTCATTTCCTACACCAGCAATACATTTCCCACTGTATGCTTATTTTAATCATCCTTTTTTTTTTTTTTTTTTCATTGCAATTTAAATTTATTTATATGATTGAATTGAATAAGTTTAAGATGTGTATTTTGTGTACATGTAGGATTATGTGCCTACAGTGTTTGATAACTTTAGTGCTAATGTGGTTGTTGGAGAGAGCACTGTTAATCTTGGCCTTTGGGATACCGCAGGTAACAAATTAGACTTATAATATATGGTCAATAGTTTTATTAAAATATATTGTTATCGTGCTCGATAACAAATTAGTGATAAAAAAGTATCCATTTTGATGATGAAAAACAGGTCAGGAGGATTATAACAGACTTAGGCCACTTAGTTACAGAGGTGCAGATGTGTTTTTATTGGCCTTTTCTCTTATCAGCAGAGCCAGTTATGAAAACATCTCTAAGAAGGTTATTCATCATTCTATATAATATACATTTTCACCTCATGAAACATAATTGTCAATACATTTTTGACTTTTAATATATGGTCAATAGTTTTATTAAAATATATTGTTATCGCGCTCGATTTCAGTGGATTGCAGAGCTACGACACTACGCACCAACTGTGCCTATTGTGTTGGTTGGAACCAAACTAGGTAACATTCCATTAACACCCTTTGTTTAGTAATATTCCCTCATTTACAAATTAAGACAATGAAATATAGTTGCAATCGTAATGAAAATAGTCTTTTGATTTGAAAATTTAACAGATCTTCGCGAAGACAAACAATATTTGAGTGATCATCCGAATGCCACACCAATCACAACTTCTCAGGTATATCGCATATCTTTTAAGAATTGCACTTACGTCCCTACAATTTTCAAGATCCATATTATGATATTAGATGTATCGTGTTAATAAATTGTGTGAAAAATTCTAGTTACGATTATCGACTAAAAGTAAATTTGCAGGGTGAAGAACTCAAAAAGACTATTGGCGCAGCCGTTTACATTGAGTGCAGCTCCAAGACTCAACAGGTTTGTTGAATAAGTAACAAAGAAAAAGAAAAGTTCAATAAATGCATCATTTTTAGTAACTTTCATATCAAAAGTTGTAAGTTTTTAATATTTTCTGATATTTAATTTGCTTGATTGGGTTTAATGGTCAGAATGTTAAGGCTGTTTTTGATGCTGCTATTAGAGTTGTTTTACAACCACCAAAACTGAAGAAAAGGCGAAACAAGCAACGATTATGTGTCTTCCTATGAACATGTTTTAATTCGTGAGCATTTACATCTTTAATGTTCTATACTTCTATGTATAACGTTCATTTAATTTGTTTTCATATACTTCTTTTAAACTGTTCACTCAGTTAGAACTTCAACTGTTTTAATGGAGTTTATATTATATAGATATCAAAGAGCGTTTCTTGTTAATTTGATATTTGAATATTTTATATGAATATGAAGTCTGAGTACACGTATGTGCTTACCCACTTAATGTGCCAAAAATACTAGTAATATACAACTTGGTGGTACACAAAGAAGAAGGCGTTTGAACTAGATTGGACCATGATTCCATCTTTTTAACAAGTATAATGATTAATCAGCTAGAATATAAAATGCTTGTAACAAGTATTAATTTATTGATCAACTATCTTTTATTGATCGATTATAATTGATGCATGAAAAACTTGTTCATGACGGTTAAACTTTAATGTGACAGTTATTGAATTGTACAAGTTTTTTATGTGCTTTAACTACAGCGCTAAGGGTTGTCGTTATTATTTTCCTTTTATTTATAATACTGGATATAATAATTTGATTTTACACTTATCATTAGACATATTTTTAGTCACTTGAGTTTATGTACATGTTGGTTGTATAAGAGATTAAGAGACTTGGTATAGATCAATCACTAATATACCTATTAAAGAGTGTACAATCAACGCAAAAGTCAATGCCATCTCATCTCAATATGTACAAAGGCAAAAGCACTTAATCTTATGTAATCCTATGTAATTATATAGCTAAATGGTAGTTAGAAGTTAGTTAGAGTTGTTAATAGCAGTTATTAGATTAGTTAGCTAGCACTAGTACATATAGCTTATTCTTTCATGTACTGTATTCTTCTTCTCAAGAAATTCAATACAACAACAATGGCAGATTGCCTAAATCTCAATTCATTTTATGATATCAGAGCTGATTGCATCTAGCGATCATAATCAATTCATCATCAAACCTAATTCCGCACAATCAATCAATCAATCGATCATCCGATTATCAATCGTCATCTCAAAATCCCCAAAATTTCAATCTGTAATCTAATTTTGCAATCAACAATGGAAACTAATCAAATCAACACAAATTCGACTAATGAAGATCATACCTCACCTAATCATCCTCTCTTTCTACACCAGAATGATCATCAACGCCTACTTCTCATCTCGAAGAAGCTTACAGGCTCAGAAAACTATAGCTCATGGAAGCGATCTATGATGATTGCTTTGAATGCGAAGAACAAGCTTCAAATTGTAATAGGTGAGTTTGCTGAACCTGCAATTAACTCAAACAGTAGAGCATTATGGGAGAGAACGAATGATATGATCATCTCCTGGATATTGAACACTATTACTGATCAAATCAGCAACTCGTTAAATTTTGTTAATACTGCTTGTGAATTGTGGAAAGAATTACAAGAACAGTATTCACAGTTAGATGGACATAGGATCTATCAACTAGCAAATGACATCATCCATCTTAAACAGAATCATTGCTCTATTGAAATGTATTATCACAAGCTTAAGGGTTTCTGGGATGAATTAGATGCAATTGAAGCACCTTACAACTGTACTTGTGCCTGTATTTGTGAAAATGGAAGGGTAAACATAGAAAGGGAGCAAAGAAAAAGGTTAATTCAATTCTTGATGGGACTTGATGAGTGTTACTCAAATATCAGAGGACAAATTCTTCTGATGCAGCCATTACCTAATGCAACAAAGGCTTACAGTATGCTTAGACAAGAGGAAAGACAAAGAGAGTCAATCATCACCAAACCAACCATTTCAGCTGCTTTAGCTGCTCAAGGGAACTACAACAAATTTGTTAGTAACAATGCACCAAAACTAGGGTACAACAAAAATGCAATGGCAACTGGTTATCAAGCAAAGAAGAGCAGTTTCAAGAAAGGCATTTCTTGTGGAAATTGTGGTCTTGAAGGTCACATAAAGGAAGAATGCTACAAGATAGTTGGTTATCCAATGGGTCACCCATTGCATGGAAAGTACATACCAACACAGAAGTCAATGCAACCTACTAAGAGTGTCAATATGGTTACTGTCAATGAGACAAGTGCTGAGCTAGCCATGAATGCAAGAACGGATCAACTTCAGAATCAACTCAATCAAATGATGCTAATGATGCAGAACAATCACAAAGGATCAGATACTGATGATCACATTGCTTCTACTTCGACTGCAGGTATACACAGATTAATAGCATCTCATATCTCATCACAAAAGTACAGATTTATTGCTTCACTTGTTTCACATGTTGAAAATGCTTGGATTGTGGATAGTGGTGCCACTGATCACATCTCAAACTCACTCACTAACATGTACAATATACAACCCTGCACCGCAACTATTCTAGTCACATTACCAAATGGTCACAACACCTCTGTCATAAAGCTAGGTTCTGTCATCATCAATTCAAACATAACACTCCATGATGTATTCTACATTCCTAATTTCTCATACAACTTGTTATCTGTAAGTAAGCTAGGACAACATCTACCTTTATCTATCTTGTTTACACCTTTATCATGTTATTTACAGGACCACAACAAGAGGATTGCTCATGGCACCCTTTGTAATGGTCTTTATGTCATTCAACAAACAAAGCCAATGTCATCTCATACTGCTCATCAACTCTCTTCCTCAACAATGACACCAGATGACTACTCAGTGTGGCACTCCAGACTTGGACATCCATCTATTCAAGTCATGAAAACCATTAAACATTTACATTCTGTAATAAAGTGTAATGATACACCAAGTGCATGTAGTATTTGTCCTTTGTCCAAACAAACTTCACTACCTTTTCAAATTAGCACTTCACACTCTACTTTATTTTCACTCATTCACATTGACATGTGGGGTTCATACAAACACACCACCATGAATCACTGCAAATACTTCCTATCTATTGTAGATGACTACTCTAGGGCTATATGGACTTACATACTTCCTAGCAAACACCATGCCACATCTCATATTAAAATGTTTCATGCTTATATTCAAAATCATTTTAACACATCAATCAAAACATTAAGAACAGACAATGGTTCAGAGTTTATCAATCAATCCTTAACTGACTTCTTTCAATCAAATGGCATTATACACCAAACAAGCTGTCCCTACACACCTTAACAAAATGCTAGGGTTGAAAGGAAACACAGACAACTCCTAGAAATTGCAAGGGCTCTTAGGTTTCAATCTAATATTCCAATACATCTCTGGGGCTACTGCATTCTCACTGCAACCTATCTAATAAACAGATTACCCACAAAACCACTTCAACACAAAAGTCCATATGAACTTGTTTACAATCAACCACCTGACATTTCTCACCTTAGAATAATAGGGTGCAAAGCTAATGCCCATCAACACACACCAGATAAGTTTGAGTCAAGATCCATACCCTCTGTACTAATAGGATACCCTACAACTCAAAAAGGATACACTCTTTACAATCTTGAAACACACAAGGTCTTTGTTAGCAGACATGTAACTTTTGATGAAACAGTATTTCCATTTACAAATCTCTCACACACCATATCTACATCAACACCAACACCCATTCACATAGAAACTATCCATATACCTACCAATAACTCTACCCTTAACAACAACTCTCCAAACCATAATTTCACAGTCAACGAAAATCAACCTCTTCCAAACTCTAGTTCATCTCCTTCAATGCAAACTGACACTAATCAATCTCCTATTCTGTAACGACCCGGATTTTTCCGCTAATATATAGAAGATTAATATTTACATAATTAAAGTTTCCAACATGTTAGGCAATCAAATTTATTAAGACTTGTCTATTTGAAATGAATTTCATACAAACGTTTGACCACACAGGTTGTCTGACGATTCATGAACGTCATAACGTGTAATAATTATTTAATGGAATATATATATGGATATATATATTTATGAATTGTTAAAATGATATTTAAGTATCTCATTAAGTATATTAACAATTGGTTATATATATAAAATGAGACTACTAACTTAAAGACTTCGAAACAATATACATATATATAACGTTTTTCGAAGTCTTAAACCCTAATTTAAACTAAATGTATATGTATTGTATTAAGATGTATTAATACACTTTTGAAAGACTTAAATAGATATATCAATATACTTATACTCAACAAAGATAGCTATACTCATAATCTCATTCAATTCTATCAAGAATTCTACTCGTATTCATTCGGTATTTATACCCGTATCATACTCAGCTTCTAAACGTATTTACTATTGGTATATACATACCAAATCATTGATCTTAGCCACCCTCAATCAGTTAGGAGACATATGGAACCAACTCATTTAACTTCTTGTATGACTAAAATGCAAGAAACAAAAACTAATCCATCATATATCTATATCTATATCTAAATGTATCTATCTATATATCTATATACATTTCATCTCATTTTAATCACCTACTTCATTACTCCTAAACACATACTACTCAAGAATATTTCTAATTCATTAACCTTCCATTATATATCTCCTAAACCACTTCAAGAACAAGTTTAAAACATCATAACAAGAATCATTCAAGAACATATCAAGATAACCTTCCAACTTGAAGAAGTTTACTTCCAATCTTTCAAGCCAACTCAACAACTCTTTAAGATCACTAATTATACTTTCTTTCCAGTATCTTTTCATCTTATAATCAAGGTAAGAATCATATATAAGCTTTAGTTCAATTCATATACTTATAACTATCTTATTTCAAGATAGAAATTCTTATTCGAACTTTTGTTCATTTCATGATTTTACTTCAAGAATTCCAAGCCATCAAGGATATCTTTGAACTCAAGATATTCTCCTTATTTCTCCAGCAACTTTATTCATTTGAATTGAGGTAGTAACCTTATTCATAATCTTATTCGATTCATATTCATATAGCTATCTTATTTTGAGTTATAACTAATAACAACAAGAACATAGTTTAGATTATTTCTAAACTTGTTTGCAAATAAACTTAATCCTTCTAAATTGACTTTTAAAATACTTCAACACATGTATTATGATAGTATGTCAAGCTAACATAAGGATATAAAACTTGTAAACACGAAGAACACCTTAAAATCGAATATACGCCGTCTTAGTCGAACGGGGGCTGTTTTGGGTTTAATTTTAAAAACCTATCTTAAACTTTGAATTAAAAGATTTCCTTTGGTGAAAAATCTTATTTTATATGGATATGAAATATATCCAAAATCCATGGTTAAACTCTAAGTGGAAGTATGTTTTTCAAAAGGGTCATCAAGTTGTCGTTCTTACGACGGATATGACTATCTTCTATTATTTGACACCTAAGCTGTATTTTCAACTATAAACCTATACGTTTTCTGTTAAGATTAATAATGTTTAGTTCGATACAAAATCATGGCAACTCGAATCACTCAAAACGGATTTGTAACGAAGAAATTATGGGTAAAATAAAATTGGATATTTTTCTTAATTTTTTAGCTACGGACATGATTTATAAAAATGGATGCTAACCTTATCCTAGCTAACTTACCTTGTATCCTACATGTATTTATACATGTCTTGTTCCCGAACTTATGGAAATACAATTTATAATAGTCGTGATTAAGTTCTACGACAATATATTATAGTCTTAAAAAATATCGTAAGGCACCATATATATATATATATATATATATATATATATATATATATATATATATATATATATATATATATATATATATATATATATATATATATATATATATATATATATATATATGACTTGATCACCGTGGATTCGTATACAAAGTTTTGACATATCATTTTGACTTCTTCTATATATATTATTGGAACGAACTATTAGACACCATTGGCAGTAATCTCGAGTTAGCTGTGGGTCAAAGTGGATTCCAAAATATTATATACTTTGAGTTGTGATCGAGCCTGAGACATGTATACAATGGGTCGCGGATTGCTTCAGACAATATACATATTATGTGTCTTATTATATTAAGACAATATATTATAGTGTTAGTGAATTCTAACACAATATACGCATTTATATTTATATATATATATATTTATACTGTTGGACTATTGGACTATTGGACTATTGGACTACGAACGTTGGACTACTAACAATGGACAATTAAAATTATCACAAGTATCATAAGTATGGAATATTAATTATATATATATATCTTGACACAAGAATATTATTATTAGGTTCGTGAATTTGTCAAAAGGCCAAGTCTTATCACCATCTATTCGGAAATCATCACAAGTGAGTTATGGTCCCATTTTTACTATCTAAATTATTTTGGGATGAGAATACATGCAAAATTTATAAATGTTTTACAAAATAAGCACAAGTTCATGGAACTACATTCTACGATTGTTTTGTTATACCGGATATCTGTACTTATTATTATTATGCTTGGTAACCTAAGAATTAGTGAAAAACACTAATTGACGCGAATCCTAAAGGTAGATCTACGGGCACCAACCACCCCCATTTTCGAATAATGGAAATGCTTTAGTACTTCGAAGGGTTCTTGTCATACATTTGAATAGTGGAATGTATGATGCCAGATATCTTAAGCGCTCTATGTTAAGGTCGGTTACCAGGCGACTCATCGTATGAATGATTTTTGCAGTTGTAATGATCCTGCGCATTTAATTAAATGAAATCTTGTGGCTTATTAAATATTATGATTATTATATAGAAATTAAACCTATGACTCACCAACATTTTTGTTGACATTTTAAGCATGTTTATTCTCAGATGAATATTAAAAACGCTTCCGCTGTCGTATGCCTGTTGGGTTTTAACAAGTTCATAAACATACTTGAAACATTTAAAGATCAAATTAAGCGGAAGCATGAAGTATTACCATTTTAGAACTTGTTATACTTTAACCAATTGAAGTTAAATCCCAATTAGGATCAAGTTGTGAAACATACTTACAAACTAGAAGCAAGAAGAGAGTATATACCTTCTCCTAGCTAGTTGATAGATGATGATGAAGATGATGATGAATGGAGCTCCAAAAGTATGAAACCTCAAGTAGATATACCCCAAACTTTGCACCAACACCTTGTACTCTGGTTAGGATTTGATAACACTTGAATATAGCTTGCAAAAATTAAATTTGTGAACCACCTTTGGCCCAAAAACCCCACGGCATTCAGCTGCTGTATATATCAGTTTTTTTTGCAGAATTTTGAAGTGTTAATTGCAAGTGTGTCTTTCTTGGTCAAGGAGTATGCATGTATATGGAAATGGGAAAGCCTTGGAATCTCTAGCATGCCTCTCATACTTCCAATGCCACTTCCTTGTTTATAAAATAGTTTTATAATACATGGCATAATTTATAAACTAGCAACATTTATAAACTTATTTGTTTTATTTATAACAAATTTATAAACTTGCAATTTATAAATTATGTACACATTATATATAAAACCCATTTTATAAAATGTAACATAACATAATTAATTATTTAACCTATAAATAATTAACTCCTTATTATATAAATTATTCCATAATTTATATACACATCAAGTAATATTTGAGAAAACCATTTTTCTTAAAGTTCAAGTGTCACGTATTTAATCAATGATCCAATCGCTAAGATCAAATACGAATAAGGTGTCCGTAAGTTTGTTATTGGGTATGACCCGACTTGGATCAAAACATATTAGCCACGTTAATTTAATATGTCTCTCGGGCATACGAAATACCTTCAATTTCCCACTTGCACGAGAAATATAAGAAATTAATGCAAGTGATGGATACCACCTAACGACCGTCCATCACCCCCAATATGTTATGACTTTGTGCCATTCAATAACATCATCCCTTTCGAGTTACCATCTCGAATATTAATAGGTGAATCTTTCATTACATCCTTTCGTCCTAGATGTCATGTTAAATCCAAGAGGCACAGAGCGATCACTCTCTTTTAGATTTAACTTTATCAGGCCTTAGACATCTGACTCTCAACGAATAAGAGGGACAAATTCCATCTTGACTACATACGTCCTAAATATGTACCTTGCATTATGCCTGAGCTCTTCTTTGTGAACTACCATATTTCAGAATAGCGAAGGAAAGAATCAAGGTACAATACTTGGTAAATATCCGAACCTAATATGCATCTCAGGTCAGAGGATACTATGATATTCGCCTTTTACTCAAGATCACATGTGATCAACCACGAAGGCTCCATTTAGTAAATCTTGAGGGCGGGTCTTCCAATATTTGTATCCCACAAATATCTATGAACCTTGGTTGCAACCTTGCCCCACATTCATCCCGTGAATGTATACCAATCTAAGTTCATAATAGTCTAAACCTCACACTTGCTCCCACAAATGTGATCGACTACGGAATTTAGAATAATTACTTATTCATGGATAAAATATGCAAAATAGGAACATAACTCAAAATAAATTAATGCCATAATTATATTAATGAGTTTGAACAATTTTGTTCCATTACAATACTTAAAACAGATCATGACCAATCACTAGAATATCGAAGCCCTAATGCACAAACATGTCCTGCATGTTTTGATCCATGTAAGAGCTTCGTGAGAGGATCCGCTATATTAAGATCTGTGTGAACTTTGAGAATACATATCTTTTCCTTTTCAACTTCATCCCTTATGTAGTTGAATCTCCGCTCAATGTGACGGGTCTTTTGATGAGCACGAGGTTCTTTGATTTGAGCAATCGCACCCTCGTTGTCACAAAAGATCTCAAGAGGGTCCTGAATGGAAGGGACTACTCTTAAGTCGTCGATGAATTTCTTCATCCATGCAGCTTCCTGGGCTGCCAATGATGCGGCGATGTACTCCGACTCTGTAGTGGATAGAGCAACAACATCCTGTTTTGAACTCTTCCAAGAGACCGCACCTCCATTTAATGTGAAGACATAACCGGATTGTGATCGAGAATCATCTCGATCAGTTTGGAAGCTCGCATCCACGTAACCTTTTACAGCGAGTTCCTCCTCACCAGACCCATATATCAGAAACATATTCTTATTCCTCCTAAGGTATTTCAATATACTTTTGACAACAATCCAATGACTATTTCCTGGGTTATTCTGGTATCTACTTGTCAGGCTAAGAGCGCATGACACATCCGGTCTAGTGCATATCATTGCATACATGATTGACCCAATGGCAGACGCATATGGGACTTTCTTCATTCTCTCCTGTTCATCTTTCGTGGTGGGGCACTAAGATGAACTAAGGAGCGTTCCTCCTTGAATAGGTACCAAACCTTTCTTAGAGTTCTCCATCTTGAACCTTTTCAAGATCTTTTCAATGTATGCACTTTGATTTAAACCTATCAGTTTCTTGGATCTATCCCTGTAGATCCCAATCCCCAAAACGTATTGTGCTTCTCCAAGATCCTTAATGGAGAAGCATTTACTTAGCCAAGTTTTAACACTTTGCATTGCAGGAATATCATTTCCAAATAACAATATATCATCCACATATAGTACAAGGAACATGATTGTGCTCCCACTTGCCTTCTTGTATACACAAGCTTCATCACCATTTTTAATGAAGCCAAATTTCTTGGCTTCCTCATTAAAACGATGATTCCACATTCTAGATGCTTGTTTCAATCCGTAGATTGACTTCTTTAACTTGCATACCTTTTTAGGATATTTTGGATCAACAAAACCTTCAGGCTGAACCATATAGACATCTTCCTCAAGATGTCCATTTAGGAAAGCGGTCTTGACATCCATTTGCCATATTTCATAATCATAATGAGCAGCAATGGCAAGTAATATCCTAATAGACTTTAACATTGCCACAGGCGAAAAAGTTTCATCATAGTCAATCCCTTGAGTTTGAGTGAAACCTTTTGCTACAAGTCTAGCTTTATATGTATCCAAGTTTCCATGTATGTCGGTTTTCATTTTGAAAAGCCATTTACAATCAACTAGCCTTGAGCCAGTAGGTTATTCAACAAGTTCCCAAACTTGGTTGTCATACATGGATTGCATCTCAGCGTTCATGGCTTCCTGCCATTTATCTTTATCAATCCTTGATAAAGAATCTTGGTAGTTTGTTGGTTCATCCAAATCAACCACATAGCAACCATCCATGAAAAACCCATATCTCTCAGGAGAATTACTAATCCTACCAGATCTGCGAATGTCTTGTGTATTTTGATCATCCATTTGATCATTCTCAACATTTTCATGTTGAGTGCTAGTATCAACCAATTGTGTATCATCTACTTGATCTTGAACCTCCTCAAGATCTATCTTCCTTTCACTATTTCCTTCCATTAGGAACTTAGTTTCAAAGAATTCAGCCTTTCGAGCAACAAATACATTCTGCTCGGATGGATCATAGAAATAATATCCCATATCATCCTTGGGATATCCTATGAAGATACACTTCGTGGATCGAGCATTCAACTTATTAGGGACGTAACGCTTAGGATAAGCTTCACATCCCCATACCTTTAAGTATGATAGAGATGGAGGTTTTCCAAACCAAATCTCATGAGGAGTTCGTTCCACTTTCTTGGTTGGGGCCATATTTAGAATACGAGCCTCGGAGCATAGACAATAACCCCAAAATGATAGAGGTAACGAGCTTCTAGCCATCATAGATCGAACCATATCCATTAGGGTTCGGTTCCTCCTTTCGGACACACCATTAAGATGTGGTGTCCCGGGTGGAGTAAGTTGCGAAATAATCCCACAACTTCTAAGATTATATTGGAAAGCATCACTTAGGTATTCACCTCCTCTATCGGTACGAAGTACCTTGATTGTCTTATTGAGTTGATTTTGTACTTCGTTTTGATACTCTTTAAATGCTTCAAAAGTTTCGTCCTTATGTCTTAACAAGTAGACATATCCGAAACGACTGAAGTCATCAATGAAAGTAACGAAGTATCTTTCACCATTCCTAGTCATGGGCTTAAAGGGTCCACATACATCCGAATGTATTAATCCCAATAAGTACTTAGCCCTTTCATAGGTCCCTTTGAAAGGTGCTTTAGTCATTTTGCCTTGTAAACAAGATTTACATACATCAAACGAGTCTAGTTCATTTGATTTCAAAAGTCCATTCTTTTGAAGTGTATGCATTCGATTCTTGTTTATGTGACCAAGGCGACAATGCCATAAGTAGGAATCACTCAAATCCCTTTTGAGTTTCTTGGTGCTAGTATGGTATATTGAGCTACTAGATGATGTGTCATCATGAACCAATTCATAAATTCCATTTGAAGGCGAAGCCTTAAAATAGAATACATTATCTAAATAAACGTGGATATCATCATTAACAAAATTAAGATAAAAACCACATTGTTTTAAACGAGAAACTGAACTAATGTTTCGACATAAATCCGGTGCATACAAAACATTGTTCAAAATAAGTTCCAAACCACTTGGAAGCTTTAATACAAAGTCTCCTTGAGCCTTCACTTGCACTTTGGCTCCATTACCCATAAAGAGACTTGATGTTCCCGTTTGCTTGCTACTTCTTTTGAACCCCTGCAAAGAATTGCATATGTGAGTTCCACATCCAGTGTCTAATACCCATGTATTAGAAGAAGTAATACTAAGCTCTATATATACCATATATATATATTACCTGAGGTTTGCCCCGCATCCCTCTTTTCCTTCAACTCCTTGAGGTAGACCGGGCAGTTGCATTTCCAGTGACCCATTTCACCGCAACCGAAGCACGGGTCTTCCTTGGGGTTTGCTTGTCCGGCAACCTTTTGCTTCTTGTTCTTGTTTTTGGTTGGGGTAACATCCTCCCCTTTCCCTTGCCTTGATGGGCGGGTCCTTTCCTCTTAGCCGCCTTTGGCTTAGAGGTGTTGTTACCTTTGGACCCACCATCATTGATCATTAGCACGGGTGAAGCCCTCTTACCCATGCTAGTTTCCGCCGTCCTAAGCATGCCATGAAGTTCGCCAATGGTCTTATCCATCCCATTCATATTGTAATTAATTACAAATTGGTCAAACCTCTTTGACAAGGAGTTTAGGATAAGATCCGTGGCTAGCTCATTAGATATGTTGAGATTAAGACGGTTTGCGCGATCAATGAGGCTTTTAATCTTGAGGACATAAGATCAAACGGATTGGGAGTCGTCCATACGACATGCATGAAGCGCTCGAACGGTCTCGAAGCGCTCGACACGTGCTTGTTGAAGGAACATCTCCTTCAATTGCGTGATCATGTCGTATGCAGTATGATGCTCGAAATCCTTTTGGAGTTCGGGTATCATAGTCCCAAGCATTAGGCAAGCGTCTTGCACCGAATCGGTGTAATACTTATCCCAATAAGCCATGCCTTCCGTATCATCCTCGTCGGGTTGATCGGGAATGGGGTCTTCCAACACATACGCCTTATCCTCAAGTTTGAGGACAATACTAAGATTGCGGAACCAATCCATAAAGTTCGTATGGTTGAGTTTGTCTTTCTCGAGGAGTGACCTTAACGATAGGTTGTTCAAGTTAATAGGTGCGTTCGGAATGTTGTTGTTATTTGCGGCCATCTACAAAATTTAACAAAGTTGTTTAAGTATCAATTTTAATTTAACAATCAATACCCTTTAAATCCAATTGATATTTATTAAATTTTAGAATCCAACGGTAAACCAAATTTCAGTTAGGTGACCTTTATCCCGTCATTTGATTTAGCTAGGTAGTCATTATATGACAATTGCAATCCTTTTGCAACTTATAAGTTATGGGATCATGCAATCCTTTTGCATGGCATATTAACCCATCAACGCCTATTTGTTCATCATGCTACGGTGACCCTAAGTTCATGATTTCCAAATCAAGTCGTCCTACTTGTGTAAACGTGTAAACTTAACTTGCAAGTGGTTAGGTGACCTTTATCCCACAAGCATGCGAAATTCACCTTAATCATATTAGTTTGTTCATGATGGTTAGGTGACCTTTATCCCATCATGAGTTCCCTAATATGTCTAAGTGTCACATAAAAGGATGGAGTTTAACTTGTTTACCTTGTTTGTTAAAGGGATTTTAAGTTTTCATTATTTCTAGTTTGAGAAAACTTTTATGCCATACACCAACATGCATTTAGTGTATGGTTCTTATGAAAATCCATTTTCATGTCATGTAACAATGCCAATTTTATTACTTTGATATAAACCATTTTATATGTGCAATCCATTTCTAATTCTTAATAACCATTTATTAACGTCTTTTGCCATTTCAATTTAACCAATTAAATTGTAGTTTTGCATGTGTTAATAATGTTAAATTTAACCAATTAAATTGTCATTTTATTTTGTTGTTAACTTTTGTGATTAACTTGTAGCATACATACAATCCACAATCATACAATAAACAACCAAGCATGCAAAACAACATGTTCACAATCAAGCCTTTTGGTAAGCATTTTGTTTAGCCGAAAACAAAATGCCACCGGGTAAGGGGTAATTACACAAAATAAGATATTTTAAATCTCCCACTTAATCTTGCATCCAAATGCTTCTTCATGTGTTCTTCAAGTCTTCATTATCTTCATCATTTTACAAAATATATCCTAATACATTTTTGTCCAAAAAAAAAAATGAAATTACAACCTAATCTATTTTACATACCAAATATAAAATAAATTACATAACCAAATGAATTATTACATGTCAAATGAATAAATATTATTACAAACCAATTGAATAAATATAAATCAACCATGCATGCAACCAAACACAAGGTCAAGGCTTAGATTGTGAACTTTAACATACAACCAAGTATGAACCAAATGGGAGAACCAAAACCCACTTTTGGGACTCCATAAATTCGGCCATATAATAAACCCACCCAAAACTATAAATTTTTGCATTTTACAATCATGCATGTACATAAAATGCAAAATATATAGTGAGTTTAATAATCATCTCGAAGCATATTTCAACAACTTCGGCTCTGATACCATTGTTGGGTATTAACAAGTTCATAAACATACTTGAAACATTTAAAGATCAAATTAAGCGGAAGCATGAAGTATTACCATTTTAGAACTTGTTATACTTTAACCAATTGAAGTTAAATCACAATTAGGATCAAGTTGTGAAACATACTTACAAACTAGAAGCAAGAAGAGAGTATATACCTTCTCCTAGCTAGTTGATAGATGATGATGAAGATGATGATGAATGGAGCTCCAAAAGTATGAAACCTCAAGTAGATATACCCCAAACTTTGCACCAACACCTTGTACTTTGGTTAGGATTTGATAACACTTGAATATAGCTTGCAAAAATTAAATTTGTGAACCACCTTTGGCCCAAAAACCCCCACGGCATTCAGCTGCTGTATATATCAGTTTTTTTGCAGAATTTTGAAGTGTTAATTGCAAGTGTGTCTTTCTTGGTCAAGGAGTATGCATGTATATGGAAATGGGAAAGCCTTGGAATCTCTAGCATGCCTCTCATACTTCTAATGTGACTTCCTTGTTTATAAAATAGTTTTATAATACATGGCATAATTTATAAACTAGCAACATTTATAAACTTATTTGTTTTATTTATAACAAATTTATAAACTTGCAATTTATAAATTATGTACACATTATATATAAAACCCATTTTATAAAATGTAACATAACATAATTAATTATTTAACCTATAAATAATTAACTCCTTATTATATAAATTATTCCATAATTTATATACACATCAAGTAATATTTGAGAAAACCATTTTTCTTAAAGTTCAAGTGTCACGTATTTAATCAATGATCCAATCGCTAAGATCAAATACGAATAAGGTGTCCGTAAGTTTGTTATTAGGTATGACCCGACTTGGATCAAAACATATTAGCCACGTTAATTTATTATGTCTCTCGGGCATACGAAATACCTTCAATGCCAACCCAAGGTCAAGATTTGGAGTCGGCATAATTGTTTATATTGTTTAAACTTGCATTCGGAGTATTTGTTGTAATATATTTGATCATATTGTAATGGGTTGTGTAAAAAAATATTTATTTTAGGAGATTGTCTTTGATAGACAATCTAAATTATGTCATTAAGACCTTTATTCAATAGTAAAGGTTATGGTTGTTTTTTTTAAAAAACGAATGCAAGATTTGAAAAAGGTCTCATATAGAGGTCAAAACCTCGCAAAGAAACCAATTAATATGAAACGTTTATAATTAATATGAATGGGGAATTTTAGTTGGTATCCGAGCGTTGGTCTTAGAGAATTAGAAAAAATTTTCATTAGTGTGTCTAACTGATTTTTGATGCATTAGTGAGTCTGGACTTCGACCGTAATTATTTTAAAAATGATTGCTTAATATAATTGTTGGAAACATAAGATTATTAACATATAAATATTATAAGATATATCATTCTCTTAACGTGCCTGCTATTATGTGATAGATGACTTCATCCGATCATATAAGCATCTCTAGTGATTCAGATTTCATTTACTTATCAAGTGATTCGGAGGCTGAGTCAAAGCATACGACTTATGAACCAACGGAAAAGTTAACTTTTGGTGCTACCATTAAAGTGGAAAATTGTTGGGAAAATTGAGAAGATTCACAATTGCCAGTAGAGATTCCAGAAGAGGATCCAGAAGAAGATCCCGAAGAGGAACCCGAAGAAGAGGATCCTGAAGAAGTTGTGGAAATTACCGAACCACAACGTGATTTGGGAAAATCTTTGGCTGTTATACCCGATCCCAAACCCGATGAACCTATTATGACCCAAAATGTTTGTGATCATCCACCTGAACCACCTAAGAGACCAGTTTATAAAATGACCGCTCGTATAACGACTGTTGGTTTTGCTCCCAAACAATTAGCCGAAAGAACCAATTGGGAGAAATTGGAAAAAGAACTATCCAAACGAAAATCCAAACGTTTGGCCGAGAAAGAAACAACGTCAACATCTAAAAAATCTCGCCGTTCTTGAACCATCGGCAGCTATCCTGTATTCCATGCATTGTATAATATGTATTATATTGTGTGTTTAAGTTTGTAAGAAAATCCGCAATGTAATTTTCCTTATGATTGTATAATAATAAGAATAAGCATAGAAGGTTTATTATTATTATTACAACTTGTTATTACGTAGTAACGTAATAACTTACCATAGTTTTTCATATTAGAATTTTAGTAGTTAATTTGTGTGTTAGCTGCTAAGTATGAACATTATTATAGTTATAAAATGCTAATATGAAGAAAAGGCTTTAATAATAATAAGTTCATATTAAGTTACAAAATACTTTTTGGCTACTTCTAAAATTCTATATGATTAACTCAGTCGGCTATTTTTGAAGGAAATGGCTCCTCCAGCTACTAGACAACAACAATTGAACACAGAAGAACTTCAAGCTTTCGCTGCAAATATGGCTGCAGTGGTGAATGCAATGAACAACAATAACCAATCGGGTTCAAGTAGTGGAGGAAACAATGGCAACCGGGTAGGATGTTCCTACAAAGCTTTTATGGCCTGCAAACCCAATGAGTTTGAAGGAACTGAAGGACCTGTTGGACTAAAGCAGTGGACAGAGAAGGTTGAAGCCGTGTTCGCAATCGCAACCACCCCAACAACAACAATAATCGCAACAACAACCACAACAATAACCGCAACAACTATCCCAATAATAATAATAATAACAACAACAACAATCCCAATCACAACAATAACAACAACAAACGACTCAACAACAATAACCCTAACAACAACAACAACAACAACGACAATAAAAGGCAAAGAACTATATGCCCCAGGTGTGATACGTTTCATCCGGAATGGTTTTGTAGAGAATTATGTACCAAGTGTAATAGGAATGGCCATATTGCGGCAAAGTGTGAAGTCAATGGACCAAATAGAAACAAAGGAGTAAATAATGTCGGAACAAATAATAACGGCGTTGTTTGCTATGGATGTGGAAAACCGGGCCATACCATAAACCAGTGCAGGAATGGAAATAGGCAAGGCCGTGGGAGAGCCTTCAACATTAATGGGGAGAAAGCACAGGAAGACCCGGAGCTTGTTACGGGTACATTTCTTATCAACAATACACCTGCTTATGTTTTATTTGATTCGGGTGCTGATAGAAGTTATATGAGTAGAGAATTTTGTGGCAAATTAAATTGCCCGTTAACACCTTTAGATAAAAAGTGTATAGTTGAAGTAGCAAACGGTAAACTAATTAAGATTGATAAAATTTGCCGAAATTGAAAAATTAGTTTAGTTAGCGAAACGTTTGCAATTGATTTAATACCGGTGGAATTGGGAAGCTTCGACGTAATTATTGGAATGGACTGGATGTCTAAGGTGAAAGCTGAAGTTGTTTGTCATGAGAAGGCGATTCGCATTCCGAGAGAAGATGGATTACCCTTAATGGTGTACGGAGAAAGGGGTAATGCCAAATTAAATCTTATTAGTAGTTTGAAGGCGCACAAACTAATAAGAAAAGGTTGCTATGCCATACTAGCACACGTCGAGAAGGTTGAAAAAGAAGAGAAGAAAATCGATGACGTTCCCGTTGTAAGAGAATTTCCTGAGGTATTTTCGGACGAATTACCGGGACTACCTCCACACTAATCCGTTGAATTCCAAATAGATCTTGTACCAGGAGCTGCACCAATAGCTCGTGCTCCATATAGACTTGCGGCCACCGAAATGAAAGAATTACAAAGTCAGCTACAAGAATTATTAGAACGTGGTTTTATCCGACCGAGTACGTCACCATGGGGAGCTCCAATTTTGTTCGTTAAAAAGAAAGATGGGTCTTTTCGCATGTGTATCGATTACCTTGAGCTGAACAAAGTAACCATCAAAAACCGATACCCTTTACCCCAAATCGACGATCTATTTGATCAACTCCAAGGTTCGAGCGTATACTCTAAAATCGACTTAAGGTCGGGTTATCATCAACTGAGGGTTAAAGAAGTCGATATACCAAAAACAGCCTTTAGAACTCGTTATGGCCATTACGAATTCATGGTTATGCCATTTGGTCTAACCAATGCACCCGCAGTTTTCATGGATCTCATGCACCGAGTATGTAGTCCATATTTAGATAAGTTTGTTATTTTCTTTATTGATGACATTCTTATCTATTGGAAGAATAACCAAGAACACGAATAACACTTGAGACTTGTGTTAGAATTATTAAGAAAAGAATAGCTTTATGCAAAATTCTCTAAGTGCGCTTTTTGGTTAAATGAAGTACAATTTCTTGGCCACATAGTCAGTAGTAATGGAATCAAAGTTGATCCCGCCAAGATCGAAGCCATCAAAAATTGGAAAACCCCGAAAACTCCAACGCAAATAAGTCAATTTTTGGGTTTAGCCGGTTATTATAGGAGATTTATTCAAGATTTCTCCCGAGTAGCCAAACCTTTAACTGCCTTGACACATAAGGGGAAGAAGTATGAATGGACTTCCGAACAAGAGGGTGCCTTCCAATTGTTGAAAAAGAAGTTGACTACGACACCTATTTTATCGTTACCTGATGGAATGGAAGATTTTGTTATTTACTGCGACGCATCAAGAATGGGTTTTGGGTGTGTTCTTATGCAACGGAAGAAGGTGATTGCATATGCTTCTCGACAACTCAAAATTCATGAACAAAACTACACCACACATGATCTGGAATTGGGCGCCGTTGTTTTTGCATTAAAGATGTGAAGACATTATCTATATGGGGTCAAGTTTATCGTATACACTGACCACAAAAGTCTCCAACATATTTTAAATCAAAACCAACTAAACATGAGGCAGCGTAGATGGGTTGAGCTGCTAAATGATTATGATTGTGAAATCCGTTACCACCCGGGGAAAGCGAATGTGGTAGCCGATGCCTTGAGTCGAAAGGAAAGAGAACCTATTTGAGTAAAAGCTATGAACATGATTATTCATACTAATCTTACTACTCGAATAAAAGAGGCACAACAGGAGGTTTTGAAGGAAGGAATTTTTGGAAGGGAGATACCAAAGGATTAGAAAAACAGCTTAATATTCGGGAAGACGGAACCAGGTATTTAGCTGAAAGAATTTGGGTACCAAAGAATGGAGATTTGAGGAAAGTGGTACTAGATGAAGCACATAAAACCAGATATTCAATACATCCCGGAGCGGGGAAAATGTACCAAGACCTCAAGAGAAACTTTTGGTGGCCAGGAATGAAGGCTGATATAACCACATATGTAGGAGCATATTTGACTTGTTCTAAAGTCAAAGCTGAACATCAGAAACCATCGGGCCTACTCCAACAACCTGAAATCCCAGAATGAAAATGGAAAAACATTACCATGGATTTCATTGCTAAGTTACCGAGAACCGCAGGTGGTTATGATATGATTTGGGTAATAGTCGATCGTCTTACTAAGTCAGCACACTTTCTGCCAATAAAAGGAGAGGATGATATAGAGAAATTAGCACGATTATACCTGAAAGAAGTTGTTTCTAGACATGGTATACCAATCTCTATTATCTCTGATCGTGATAGCAGATTTACTTCCAGATTCTGGCAGGCATTACACGAAGTGTTGGGAACTCGTCTAGATTTAAGTACTGCCTATCATCCACAAACTGATGGGCAGAGTGAAAGGATGATTCAGACACTCGAAGACATGCTACGAGCATGTGTTATTGATTTTGGAAGCAATTGGGATCGACATCTACCGTTAGCTGAGTTTTCCTACAACAACAGCTATTATTCTAGTATTGAGGCGGCACCATTCGAAGCACTTTATGGTAGGAAGTGCAGGTCTCTGATTTGTTGGAGTGATGTGGGGGATAAACAGATTACAGGTCCGGAAATTATCCAAGAAACCACCGATAAAATCATTCAAATTCAGCAACGATTGAAAACAGCCCGGAGTCGACAAAAGAGCTATGCAGATGTTAGGAGAAAACCTTTAGAGTTTGAGGAGGGTGATATGATTATGCTTAAGTGTGATGACCCGGAAATTTCTGACCAAATTTAAACTTAATCTATAAAACTGAATCTCAAAATTCTTAAATTATTTAATTACCCTGTTTGTCCGACGATTCACGAACGTCATAACATGTATTATATAAACATAAGAGTTTTCAATATATACGGAATCATGCGAATAATATTTATATATGAAATGATAAAAATTTACTATTAAACGAAGCTTTTCAAATTAAAAATTTTACGTATTAAGTCGTTTTATTTTTATGATATAATTTTTGTAATTTTTTTAAGAAACGAAGTTAAATTAAAAATGTACAATTTGTAAAGCACAACGTACAACAACGTGTAGCTTAAATAGTTGAATCGAAATTAATTCATTTACTATTTATATGAATAGTAAATGAAACGAAATTAATTAATTTACTATTCACATGAAAGCGACATGATTGAAATTATTAATTATAAGTTACATAAAATACCCCTGAAGTATTTTAAAAATACGACTTTTAAAATCTTAATCGATTCGATTTTATTATTATATTATTATATTCTACTTTATTATATTATTATATTATTATTTTATTATTATATTATTACTTTATTTTATTATTATATTATTATAATTATAAACGTACGATTCCTTTTATTATTATATTATTATTTTATTACTTTATTATATTATTATATTATTATAATTAAACACGTTTGATTCCTTTTATTATTATAATATTATTTTCTAACTATATATATATATCGATCGATCGATTGCAGAAACACACACATATATGTACATATATATTTATTTCATATATTTTTATTCCGTAATAATTCTAGTGCAATATTCAAATTAAGTATTAGTAGTATATATAAAATACTACGACGGAGTTATGCTCGGGTGATTTTCAAAACGGATTTTATGAGCGGGATAGAGCTAAGGAAAATTATGGGTTATAGCTTTGGAGGTTATGTGTAATGTTCATGGGTATTGTTCGCAAGTCAAACCTAGTGTTTATCATCTCTGTTGCGTCTACGTACTTTCCTGCAATATTGAATCACAATATTGATACGTGAGCATTCATATCTTATCTTTTATATATTACTAGTGTATACATGTCTAGTGCTCGAGTATATATGTTTATGCATGCTTGTATGCTAAATTTCGTCGTTAAACAGTTTATAATGAATCACGAATTAAATACATATATTACTGATAAAAGGTATATGATATACATGTTTTTGGAAAGCTGGCGAAAAATCAATAACTTTTCATTTAGAAATCGCGTAATTTCGGTGAACGAATTAAAAGATATGATCAACTGAATTATGATTGACATTAATTGAAATTGCTCTTGAATATGCAATTGCTATTTAAACAACTTGTTTGTAAGATTGATAAATCAGATTTTTGAATATTACCAGCCGAATAAATGAATCCTTATATAAGGCATGTCTCGTTTTGTTGAACAATTGTCAAAATTGACTGTTTTATCATGTTTTAAAGCCTTATAAAAACTATAGTCTAATTTTACAAGAATTGGGAAACTATGTGAAATGTTAAAATGTTTCGATTGCCATGATCATTCAACTATAGTATTAAGTCAGATTGACTTTTTGAAATGACTTTTGATAAACTTTTGTATGTTGATCTCGAGCATTAGGATTGTGATACACTATGACCTGACCTAGCTTGATAGACATTTATTGACCAACATATGTTCTCTAGGTTGAGATCTACGGTTATTTGGTAATCCGAGTTTCAGTCACATTTTGGAGAATGACTTTATATGCTGCTAAGGTGAGTTTCATTGCTCCCTTTTTAATTGCTTTTGCAATCTATATTTTTGGGCTGAGAATACATGCACTTTATTTTAAACGCAATGGATACAAGTACATACTAAATTCTACACCGAGTTTGAACCGAAAATCCCTTAACTTTGGTAACTAGTAACTGCCATTTATAAGAACTGGTGGGCGCGAGTAGTAGTATATGGATCCATAGGGCTTGACATCCCCATCTGTTCCAGGTATAGAAACCCTAGCCTGAACTATAAAACAGACGTATGCTATTTGAGGTTAGTACACGTTAGTTTGCGTGTATTGTACATGTTGGTTGCATGTATGTTAAAACAGGGGTACTTATTAAAACGTTAAAGTTTAGTTACCAGGGTGCTCAATCTTGTAGAATATTTTGATAAACGTTTCTGGATGAAAAAACTAAAATCTTGTGATCCACCTTTATATACAGATTATGTGCAACACTAAAACTATGAACTCACCAACCTTTGTGTTGACACTTGTTAGCATGTTTATTCTCAGGTTTCCTAAAAGTCTTCTGTTGTTTGCTTATATGTTAGACAAGCTTTGTGCATGGAGTCTTAGATGACATATTTTTCAAGGAAACGTTGCATTCACCAAATCATCACCATGTATCTTATTTTGACTGCATTGTCAATGGAAGTATTATTGTAAACTATTATTTACGATGATTGTCTATATGTAGAAATCATCAGATGTCGAAAACCTTTGATTTAAATATTCATTTATGGTGTGCCTTTTCAAAAGAATGCAATGTTTACAAAACGTATCATATAGAGATCAAATACCTCGCAATGAAATTGATGAATGACGTGTTTGTCCATATGGATTTATAGCGATTGTCACAGTTGGTATCAGAGCATTGGTCTTAGCGAACCAGGTCTTGCATGAGTGTGTCTAACTGATAGTTGTTAGGATGCATTAGTAAGTCTGGACTTCGACTGTGTCTGCATGTCAAAAGTTTTGCTTATCACTTCTTGTCGAAAATTACCTGCTTATCATTCTTAGTCTAAACGCGTCTTACTGCATTGATTGCATAGATAGTGTATAGACAAAATTCATATCTTGGCATATCTATTACAGTAAACTTTGCCTGACATCTTCCGTAAAATCCTCCGTAACTTATGGAATTCTGGTATTATAAATACATATGTAAACTATGTATTAAGGAGTACCAAATTAGTCCTATAATCTATTTCATTCCAAAAATCTTTTCCTTGATTACACGAAATGGATCCTGTATCTAGTTCAAATTCCTTAGATTCCGACAGCTATTCCGATATGAATTTCCACTCGAGCTCCGAAAGCAGTGTAACTGGCATGGATCAACCGATTAGCCATCATCTATTCTGGATGAATTGGGGATGGGTTCGTAGCCTACTTAATCATTGGAGACATGAAGAAGGTGATCCTTTCCATCCACCACATTCCCCTCTTGGCGAAGAACCTGAAGCACTTACCGGCGAACCTATTCGTAATACTATTTTCTCTCTCATTTCCAGAGTATCTCATCACGATTATATACTATCACATATTATAAATCTTATTTATCCGATCATCCAAATCACCGATCATCCCGGTCCGTATAATAGAAGGAGTCAACGAGCTTCGTGCTCGGGTAGTGGCTTTGGAGAATATGGTGCAAGGGTTACGAACACCAGCAGCAGCACCAGCAGCATAACCAGTACCACCATCATCAACACCAATAATATCATTACCACCACCAACAATCACATCCGCATCACACGCCTCAACATCATAATCTGTACTCCGGATATCAATATCATACGCACCATGGATACTAAGGAGTATCAACAACAACAAACGATGAAGTATGGATTCATAACTTCATCGGAGAAATATCCTACGGCGATTATATAATCTATAATCTTAGAGATTATCTATTCTAGCCCTAACCATAAATCAGATGAGTGAACCAAAATGATAGAAGGAAGAGTAGAAACCCTGACAAGAATGGTGCGTAAGGTACAAGCTAGACTTGTTTTACCAACAGCATCAACAGTACCCTTAGCCTCACCAACACAGTCAGTGTTTTCAACATCGTCAGAATCAGCAGCACCTCTAACATCACAAGCTCCGCCAGTTCAAGAATCACCGTGGACATCATTACGAATCAATAACGTGTATATTGTATCAACGAGTTATTAAATATTAACTCATTCCCTCTGAAGAATTTATATATATCTTATATATATAAATTTTTAAACCATAATAAATCTTTTCGTACTAAGCTATTATGTATGAATTGAAAAAGGGTAAATATTACTCGGTTAAATTCATATTACTAATATGCTATGATGTATATCCTTCGTTAACAACTTAACCTTCGTTAACTACAATCTCTTAATGAATTCCATTTCATAATAAATCAAGTGTATTATTCAATTACATAATTGATTTTACATTTTCATTTTCGATATACTCGAAACTTTCCAGAAAACACCATCTGTGCCTTGTAAGGTTCACAAGAATTCCACGAGCACCAACATCCTTCACCGAGGAATAAGAATAAATAATGAAGTATCGATTACATTAGCGAAATACTCCGCAAAGATTATGTAATCTTTAATGTTTTAGAGATTAATCACTTCTAAGTCAAGCCAAAAACCAAATGAGCATAATATGATATTAACTCGTTAAATCTGTATTACATCTGAAGAAAATATACATACATATATTTTCATAAAGTTTGTAATGAAAATTCTTTTGTACAAAATATTACTTGTGAAATCTTTAACGGGTAGGTAATACCCGGAAAATATTTAAGTTCACAATTAATATGTTACACTGTACATTCTTCAATTTTGATTCAAAAATCATTAACTATACTCACTATCTTCACAGTGATACACAATCATTTCATACCAATTCAATTACAAATTCTGATATTGACGGATCAGAATCCAAGTCATAACTCTGAACCGGTGACAACGTTCTTAGATCTTTACATCTTTCAAAGCTATACTTTGACTTCAAAACTGTGCATGATCCTTTAGCATTGTTATTACCGAAAATAACTTTGCAATTTTTTTTCAAAGTATCCAGTTTTACCACACTTCCAACCAGTCAACTTCGACTTTTCAGATTAGCCTTATTATAACCTTGACATATACGTTCTTGTTACTGGGGAACCTTTCATATCCCACCACATTAGCAGTAAATTTACTAACAACTTCATTTTTCCTTGACCTTCCGAGAAATCCTTATACTCATAGAAACCCTATCATGTACTCATCCACATCTTGTAACGGTAATTGCCATACCAACTACCGGGAATTAGCAATCAGTATTTCGAATTTCGCAGCAATTCTACGCCAACAGTTATATATATACATATAATGTCTATCTTCTAGACTTACATACTTCGAATGTGAAGTTTCTGAAAAACACCCTAAACTACGAAACTAGTTCTCCGAATTTTGGAAAAATGCTGATGAAGCAGCAAAAACTGTAAACGACTTTAACAGTTGAAAGTTTGATGATAAAAAGTAGTGTGTTGGAAAAGCACAGAAAAAGAGAAGGTTTGGAACTGAAAAACGAATTAAGCAAACTATGACAAAGGCTGTGGACAAATCACAAAGACTAAGCCTGCCTTTAAAGAATCCAAATGATTCAGTATCTGCTGAAATCCTTAGCAAATACCTTGCTCCTTACTCTAAAACCTTTCCGGACACTATTCTTCATCATCATCTTATCTTAAATATTCTAAGATATCATCGTATCTTCCATTATAAATATCCTCAATATTTCTGAAGATATTTTCATAAATATTCTTATCTGAAATCATTCATCTCTTCGCGCTATCTGTGTTACATCATAAAAGAAACTATTTTAGTTTCTAAAATCTGAAAAATTCAAAAAATGGATGTTTTGAAGTAATGTTGGGAATTGAAGCATGAGTTAGTATAATATAATGACACTTGATCAACGTGATTATATTACAGTAAGTCATGCTGAGTTTCTAATAGAACGTGATAAAGGTTCACAGATCCCACCCTTATGATGAACCATGTTACATAACTCTTTCATTCTAATTAATCTCTAAACATATCAAGAAAATATTTATCTTGATGATTCGGTCTTTTCTAGATATTCTGGTAATTTGACAAATCAAATCGTGCTATTACCTTTCCTTTCTACTTTGTATATTATGATCATTCGAAACTCCATACCTACAAATTCTGGACCATTATTCGCTTGACTTGAAGTCGGGAAGGAAAAATGAAAGCATGGAGCTCCTAAATATAAGGGAAAATATAAAGCCTGACAACAACACATATATTACAAACCGTGTATATCAATGCGTATAGCAATATAAAGACACGGGAGAATGAAAAATACTATAACTCCAAGGTAGTGGTAGAAGAAAATAACTTCCTCTGGTGGTAGATGAAAAAGAAGAATGACAGATATAAAAGTTAGGAATATATCAAGAATCAGAACTGGATGAAGCATTTCACAATCTTTGGAAGTATGAAATGAGGAAGAAGATGTAGGAGTGATGAAAATAATAAAACAGAAGTGGTCAATTTATAGTGAAATATCGGACACAGCAATAGAGGCAGATTACGCATTTAATCAAAGAAAATCCTAATTTTCGCAATTTCCAAAGAATCAAATCTTATTTAGATTATGAAGATTTTCTATTCCTTAAATTCCGGAAACCAATCGATACTACGTCAAGAGTTAAGACGAATCTCTATTCTTCATTTCACTCTATTACGATAACTTCTTTCATACGCTTCGAGTAATTGAATTGTTTTATTCATATTATTCAACGGTGATAAAACTCTATTTATCAACTCATATTCGTCATGAAAATTTTTTTATTGTTAGCCATGACGACCTCACTCAAATTTCGGGACGAAATTTCTTTAACGGGTAGGTACTGTGATGACCCGGAAATTTCTGACCAAATTTAAACTTAATCTTTAACGTTTCCGACACGATAAGCAAAGTCTATAAAACTGAATCTCAAAATTCTTGAATTATTCAATTACCCTGTCTGTTCGACGATTCACGAACGTCATAACATGTATTATATAAACATAAGAGTTTTCAATATATAGGGAATCATGCGAATAATATTTATATATGAAATGATAAAAATTTACTATTAAACGAAGCTTTTCAAATTAAAAATTTTACGTATTAAGTCGTTTTATTTTTATGATATAATTTTTGTAATTTTTTTTAAGAAACGAAGTTAAATTAAAAATGTACAATTTATAAAGCACAAAAACGTGTAGCTTAAATAGTTGAATCGAAATTAATTCATTTACTATTCATATGAATAGTAAATGAAACGAAATTAATTAATTTACTATTCACATGAAAGCGACATGATTGAAATTATTAATTATAAGTTACATAAAATACCCCTGAAGTATGTTAAAAATACGACTTTTAAAATATTATTATATTCTACTTTATTATATTATTATACTATTATTTTATTATTATATTATTACTTTATTATATTATTATATTATTATAATTATAAACGTACAATTCCTTTTATTATTATATTATTATTTTATTACTTTATTATATTATTATATTATTATAATTAAACACGTTTGATTCCTTTTATTATTATAATATTATTTTCTAACTATATATATCGATCGATCGATCGATTGCAGAAACACACACACATATATGTACATATATATTTATTTCATATATTTTTATTCCGTAATAATTCTAGTGCAATATTCAAATTAAGTATTAGTAGTATACATAAAATACTACGACGGAGTTATGCTCGGGTAATTTTCAAAACGGATTTTATAAGCGGGATAGAGCTAAGGAAAATTATGGGTTATAGCTTTGGAGGTTATGGGTAATGTTCATGGGTATTGTTCGCAAGTCAAACCTAGTATTTATCATCTCTGTTGCGTCTACGTACTTTCCTGCAATATTGAATCACAATATTGATACGTGAGCATTCATATCTTATCTTTTATATATTAATAGTGTATACATGTCTAGTGCTCGAGTATATATGTTTATGCATGCTTGTATGCTAAATTTCGTCGTTAAACAGTTTATAATGAATCACGAATTAAATACATATATTACTGATAAAAGGTATATGATATGCATGTTTTTGGAAAGCTAGCGAAAAATCAATAACTTTTCATTTAGAAATCGCGTAATTTCGGTGAACGAATTAAAAGATACGATCAACTGAATTATGATTGACATTAATTGAAATTGCTCTTGATCTGCAATTGATATTTAAACAACTTGTTTGTAAGATTGATAAATTAGATTTTTGAATATTACCAGCCGAATAAAAGAATCCTTATATAAAGCACGTCTCGTTTTGTTGAACACTTGTCAAAATTGAATGTTTTATCATGTTTTAAAGCCTTATAAAAACTATAGTCTAATTTTACAAGAATTGGGAAACTATGTGAAATGTTAAAATGTTTCGATTGCCATGATCATTCAACTATAGTATTAAGTCAGATTGACTTTTTGAAATGACTTTTGATAAACTTTTGTATGTTGATCTCGAGCATTAGGATTGTGATACACTATGACCTGACCTAGCTTGATAGACATTTATTGACCAACATATGTTCTCTAGGTTGAGATCTACGATTATTTGGTAATCCGAGTTTCAGTCACATTTTGGTGAACGACTTTATATGCTGCTAAGGTGAGTTTCATTGCTCCCTTTTTAATTGCTTTTGCAATCTATATTTTTGGGCTGAGAATACATGCACTTTATTTTAAACGCAATGGATACAAGTACATACTAAATTCTACACCGAGTTTGAACCGAAAATCCCTTAGCTTTGGTAACTAGTAACTGCCAGTTATAAGAACTGGTGGGCGCGAGTAGTAGTATATGTATCCATAGGGCTTGACATCCCCGTCTGTTCCAGGTATAGAAACCCTAGCCTGAACTATAAAACAGACGTATGCTATTTGAGGTTAGTACACGTTAGTTTGCGTATATTGTACATGTTGGTTGCATGTATGTTAAAACAGGGGTACTTATTAAAACGTTAAAGTTTAGTTACCAGGGTGCTCAATCTTGTAGAATATTTTGATAAACGTTTCTGGATGAAAAAAACTAAAATCTTATGATCCACCTTTATATACAGATTATGTGCAACACTAAAACTATGAACTCGCCAACCTTTGTGTTGACGCTTGTTAGCATGTTTATTCTCAGGTTTCCTAGAAGTCTTCCGCTATTTGCTTATATGTTAGACAAGCTATGTGCATGGAGTCTTACATGACATATTTTTCAAGGAAACGTTGCATTCACCAAATCATCACCATGTATCTTATTTTGACTGCATTGTCAACGGAAGTATTATTGTAAACTATTATTTACGATGATTGTCTATATGTAGAAATCATCAGATGTCGAAAACCTTTGATTTAAATATTCATTTATGGTGTGCCTTTTCAAAAGAATGCAATGTTTTCAAAACGTATCATATAGAGGTCAAATACCTCGCAATGAAATCGATGAATGACGTGTTCGTCCATATGGATTTGAAGCAATCGCCACATTAAGGTATCACCTTAGAAAGGTGTTATTCGTTTTGGAAAGCGGAGGAAATTGAGCCCAAGACGCATTGGGCCATTCAAGATTGAAAAACGCATTGGGCCGGTGGCCTATCGACTTGAGCTACCTCCACAATTAGAAAAGATTCACAACACCTTTCATGTTTCAAACCTGAAGAAATGCCTAGCTACCGAAGATCTCATTATTCCTTTAGACGAGATTAAAATTGATGAGAAACTAAATTTCGTCGAAGAACCCGTCGAAATTATGGATCGTGAGGTCAAACGACTCAAACAAAGTAAGATACCAATCATTAAGGTTCGGTGGAATGCTCGTAGAGGACCTGAATTCACTTCGGAACGAGAATACCAAATGAAGCTGAAGTACCCACATTTGTTTTCCGATATCGCACGTTAACTAGGTACTATTCTAAATATCGGGACGAAATTTAATTTAACGGGTGTGTAATGTAACGACCCGGATTTTTCCGCTAATATATAGAAGATTAATATTTACATAATTAAGGTTTCCAACATGTTAGGCAATCAAATTTATTAAGACTTGTATATTTGAAATGAATTTCATACAAACGTTTGGCCACCCAGGTTGTCTGACGATTCATGAACGTCATAACGTGTAATAATTATTTAATGGAATATATATATATGGATATATAAATTTATGAATTGTTAAAATGATATTTAAGTATCTCATTAAGTATATTAACAATTGGTTATATATATATAAAATGAGACTACTAACTTAAAGACTTCGAAACAATATACATATATGTAACGTTTTTCGAAGTCTTAAACCCTAATTTAAACTAAATGTATATGTATTGTATTAAGATGTATTAATACACTTTTGAAAGACTTAAATAGATATATCAATATACTTATACTCAATAAAGATAGCTATACTCATAATCTCATTCAATTCTATCAAGAATTCTACTCGTATTCATTCGGTATTTATACCCGTATCATACTCAGCTTCTAAACGTATTTACTATTGGTATATACATACCAAATCATTGATCTTAGCCACCCTCAATCAGTTAGGAGACATATGGAACCAACTCATTTAACTTCTTGTATGACTAAAATGCAAGAAACAAAAACTAATCCATCATATATCTATATCTATATCTAAATGTATCTATCTATATATCTATATACATTTCATCTCATTTTAATCACCTACTTCATTACTCCTAAACACATACTACTCAAGAATATTTCTAATTCATTAACCTTCCATTATATATCTCCTAAACCACTTCAAGAACAAGTTTAAAACATCATAACAAGAATCATTCAAGAACATATCAAGATAACCTTCCAACTTGAAGAAGTTTACTTCCAATCTTTCAAGCCAACTCAACAACTCTTTAAGATCACTAATTATACTTTCTTTCCAGTATCTTTTCATCTTATAATTAAGGTAAGAATCATATATAAGCTTTAGTTCAATTCATATACTTATAACTATCTTATTTCAAGATAGAAATTCTTATTCGAACTTTTGTTCATTTCATGATTTTACTTCAAGAATTCCAAGCCATCAAGGATATCTTTGAACTCAAGATATTCTCCTTATTTCTCCAGAAACTTTATTCATTTGAATTGAGGTAGTAACCTTATTCATAATCTTATTCGATTCATATTCATATAGCCATCTTATTTTGAGTTATAACTAATAACAACAAGAACATAGTTTAGATTATTTCTAAACTTGTTTGCAAATAAACTTAATCCTTCTAACTTGACTTTTAAAATAGTTCAACACATGTATTATGACATTATGTCAAGCTAACATAAGTATATAAAGCTTGTAAACACGAAGAACACCTTAAAATCGAATATACGCCGTCTTAGTCGAACGGGGGCTGTTTTGGGTTTAATTTTAAAAACCTATCTTAAACTTTGAATTAAAAGATTTACTTTGGTGAAAAATCTTATTTTATATGGATATGAAATATATCTAAAATCCATGGTTAAACTCTAAGTGGAAGTATGTTTTTCAAAAGGGTCATCAAGATGTCGTTCTTACGACGGATATGACTATCTTCTCTTATTTGACACCTAAGCTGTATTTTTGACTATAAACCTATACTTTTTCTGTTAAGATTAATAATGTTGAGTTCGATACGAAACCATGGCAACTCTAATCACTCAAAACGGATTTGTAACGAAGAAATTATGGGTAAAACAAAATTGGATATTTTTCTTAATTTTTTAGCTACGGACATCATTTATAAAAATGGATGCTAACCTTATCCTAGCTAACTTACCTTGTATCCTACATGTATTTATACATGTCTTGTTCCCGAACTTATGGAAATACAATTTATAATAGTCGTGATTAAGTTCTACGACAATATATTATAGTCTTAATAAATATCGTAAGGCACCATATATATATATATATATGACTTGATCACCGTGGATTCGTATACAAAGTTTTGACATATCATTTTGACTTCTTCTATATATATTATTGGAACGAACTATTAGACACCATTGGCAGTAATCTCGAGTTAGCTGTGGGTCGAAGTGGATTCCAAAATATTATATACTTTGAGTTGTGATCGAGCCTGAGACATGTATACAATGGGTCGCTGATTGCTTCAGACAATATATATATTATGTGTCTTATTATATTAAGACAATATATTATAGTGTTAGTGAATTCTAACACAATATATGCATTTATATTTATATATATATTTATACTGTTGGACTATTGGACTATTGGACTACGAACGTTGGACTACTAACAATGGACAATTAAAATTATCACAAGTATCATAAGTATGGAATATTAATTATATATATATATATATATATATATATATATATATATATATATATATATATATATATATATATATATATCTTGACACAAGAATATTATTATTAGGTTCGTGAATTTGTCAAAAGGCCAAGTCTTATCACCATCTATTCGAAAATCATCACAAGTGAGTTATGGTCCCATTTTTACTATCTAAATTATTTTGGGATGAGAATACATGCAAAATTTATAAATGTTTTACAAAATAAGCACAAGTTCATGGAACTACATTCTACGATTGTTTTGTTATACCGGATATTTGTACTTATTATTATTATGCTTGGTAACCTAAGAATTAGTGAAAAACACTAATTGAATCGAATCCTAAAGGTAGATCTACGGGCACCAACCACCCCCATTTTCAAATAGTGGAAATGCTTTATTACTTCGAAGGGTTCTTGTCATACATTTGAATAGTGGAATGTATGATGCCAGATATCTTAGGCGCTCTATGTTAAGGTCGGTTACCAGGCGACTCATCGTATGAATGATTTTTGCAGTTGTAATGATCCTGCGCATTTAATTAAATGAAATCTTGTAGCTTATTAAATATTATGATTATTATATAATAATTAAACCTATGACTCACCAACATTTTTGTTGACGTTTTAAGCATGTTTATTCTCAGGTGAATATTAAAAATGCTTCCGCTGTTGTATGCCAAACCAAGGTCAAGATTTGGAGTCGACATAATTGTTTATATTGTTTAAACTTGTATTCGGAGTATTTGTTGTAATATATTTGATCATATTGTAATGGGTTGTGTAAAAACTTATTTATTTGAGGAGATTGTCTTTGATAGACAATCTAAATTATGTCATTAAGACCTTTATTCAATAATAAAGGTTATGATTGTTTTTTTTTAAAAACGAATGCAAGATTTGAAAAACGTCTCATATAGAGGTCAAAACCTCGCAAAGAAACCAATTAATATGAAACGTTTATAATTAATATGAACGGGGCATTTCATATTCATCCATCTAATTCCAATCCATCTTCATCTATTCCTACTCATCCATCTAATTCCAATCCATCTTCACCTACCCTATCAAGTCCTACTCAACCTCATCCAACTATACCCACTACTACCCAACAACAACAAAACACAATTTTTCTAAGGAAAACTACCAGAAATCATTCCATCCCATCCAAGTACAAAGACTATCATTGCAACTTTCCCAAATCAAACATTAACTCTGTCACTAAATTCCATCATTCTAAATACATCAATTACTCCAACATTCATTCTCCACATACAAGACACCTTATTTGCACTGTAAACTCCCTAGTGGAACCACAATCCTATACCCAAGCATCCAAACATGATAAATGGGTTGAAGCAATCAACAAAGAGCTTCAAGCTCTTGAGGAAAATCATACATGGGACATCACCACACTACCATCTTCCAAAACTGCTATTGATTTCAAATGGGTCTTCAGAATCAAATTAAAATCAGATGGTTCCATAGAAAGATACAAAGCCAGATTAGTGGCCAAAGGTTACACACAAAAAGAAGGAACAGACTACAAAGAAACCTTTGCACCTGTAGCAAAAATGGTCACAGTCAGGGCACTCATAGCTACTGCAGTTCATCATGATTGGGGTATAGAACAACTTGACATTAATAATGCTTTTCTTCATGGTGATCTCAATGAAGAAGTCTACATGATCATTCCACCAGGTTACAACAAACCAGTGCCTCCAAACTCAGTCTGCAAGCTGAAGAAATCACTTTATGGACTTAAGCAAGCTAACAGACAGTGGTTTACTAAGCTCACAGATTTTTTGCTCAACTTTGGTTTCAAATAAAGCTATGCAGACACTTCTTTACTTACATATATCAACAAATCAGACTATCTTGCTCTTGTCATCTATGTTGATGATTTGTTGCTAACTGGTAACAATCCTAATTTGATAAAACAAGTTAAGAAACAACTGGATGATACCTTCAGTATCAAAGACTTAGGTGGTCTCAATTACTATCTTGGAATAGAGTTTCTCAGAAACTCTTCTGGAGTCACAATGTCCCAAAGAAAGTATACACTTGAATTACTCCATCTAGCTGGCTTGCTAGATGAAAAACCATCTAACGTTCCCTTGGACCCAAACATTATTCTTACTAATAATGTTGGTGACCTACTAGCTGATGCTACCCTTTACAGGACTTTAGTAGGTAAATTGATCTACCTCACTATCACCAGACCAGACTTATCATATGCAACACAATTGTTAAGTCAGTTCAGTCAAAATCCCAGGACATGTCATTTACAAGCTCTCTACAAAGTCCTAAGGTACATCAAACTATGCCCAGGTCAAGAACTTCACTTTCCAAAATCAACCACTCTTCAACTACAAGCTTATTGTGATAGTGATTGGGCCAAATGTACCACCTCCAGAAGATCAATCACAGGCTATTGTATCTACTTGGGTTCATGTCTCATCACATGGCAATCAAAGAAGCAAACAATGGTATCCAGGTCAAGCACAGAAGTTGAATACAGGGCTCTAGCAGACTGCACATGTGAAATCACTTGGTTAAAAAGTCTCCTACATGACTTACAGATACCCAACACACCTATTGTCCATATATACTGTGATAATGCCTCTGCAATTGCTTTGGCAGCCAACCCTGTACAACATGCATATAGAGATTGACTGTCATTTTGTGAGAGATAAAGTCAAATCAGGACACATTTCTACTATCTTCATTCCCTCTACAGCTCAAATTGCAGATGTATTAACCAAACCGTTGAGTAAAGCTCCATTTCACAAATGCATCTCCAAGTTTGGCATATGTGATCCATACACATTGCCAACTTGGGGGGGGGGGATAAAGAGTGTACAGTCAATGGAAAAGTCAATGCCATCTCATCTCAATATGTACAAAGGCAAAAGCACTTAATCTTATGTAATCCTGTGTAATTATATAGCTAAATGGTAGTTAGAAGTTAGTTAGAGTTGTTAGTAGCAGTTATTAGATTAGTTAGCTAGCACTCGTATATATAGCTTATTCTTTCATGTACTGTATTCTTCATCTCAAGAAATTCAATACAACAACAAAGGCAGATTGCCTAAATCTCAATTCATTTTACCTATGAATTACAAGTAAGGGCTTTTTTTTATTAACTTCTTGTTCCACTAGATATGAACAATAGGTTGCTAACTTGCTATTGAGTAATCGAAATCTCATTGAATAATAGTAGTGGGGAATCGATAGCTTAGATCATACTGTAGTTGTTAACTCGTGAGTCAGACTTGTGATTATCTCAGTTTTTCATGACTTGATTCCTGATTATCTCAATTTTTAAATCACAATTCGTGATTAGACTTGACTCGCAATCTTACACTAAGTATATACTTGTATTTATATATGTTTGTAGATTATTGTTTAAGATTTTTATTGTTAACAGAAATAAACATGGTGATAATCATTGACAGGTAATAAGTACAAATGCTTAATAAAAACATACTCCGGAGTAATTTCACTCCTAAGAGTAATGCAAGGTTCGAAAAAGTCAAAAAAACAACTTGTAAAAATCAAAGGCTTTTAAAAGTTGGGGCTAATTAGCTATGACCCCTCTTAATCACTACATGCTTTTTTAGAAAGATTGAACTCCACGTCATCGTTACGTCAATTTTTTTTTAAAAAGACTGAACACTACCAATCATAACATATTTCTTAAAAAAGGCTTCACTCGTTATATATTATTAATTATCAAATAATAAATAAATAAAATTAAATGTACTCCGTATGAAAGAACTTGGTAGAGAAAACTTGGTAACTGTTACCTCAAACATCAATCGAAAACAAAGCACGTCGAAAAAATTTAACAACTGGCAAGGTTCGTCCAAGTTCCCGTACGTTATACACTTAGCAAGAAGCAACACAAAGTTCAAGAAACTGCAACCAATCAAAATAAATGGCGTAACCTCGAACAAAAGCAGTAGGAAATCCAAAGAAGACTCAAAGAATACTAAGAATGATTCAAAAACCACAATGAATTCAAGTATTGGCACCAAAGAGCTTGGCAAAAACCTTGGACTTCGATGGAGTAACCGACTCCAATAAACCAGATCATCACATCATCGTTGTAAGTACGTTGTTAATGAATGTTTTATCTCTAAATATACGTGGTGTAGGTCAAAACGGGAAGGTCAATGAGATGAAAAATGTGTGTCATAAGGAGAAGCCAGCTGTTATGGCATTACAGGAAATCAAATGTAAACAAGTGGACGGTAATTGTATTGAAAACTATGGGGTTCTTCAGAATTTAAATTCATGCAAAAAGAATCGATAGGTTGTTGGGGAGGTATGATTTTGACTTGGGACTCAAATAATCTTATAATTAACCAAGCCATAGAAGGGGAATTCAACCTTACAATCAAAGGGCATTGTGCAGGGATTGTCACAAAAATATCGATTATTAATGTTTACGGCCCTCATTTTCATGAAAAGAAAATAAGGTTTTGCGATAGCCTTTTTAAAATTTATAGAGTATAACGATATGTCGTGGGTATTTTGTGGTGACTTTAACGAGGCCAGGAACATACACAAATGGTTCAACTGTGTTTTTAACAAATCATGGGTCGAAAACTTTAACAACTTTATTGATAAATCTTGTCTCATTGATATCCCCATGAGCAGAAAGAAATTTACTAGAATTAGCGACGATGGACTCAAACTTAGTAAGATAGAACGTTTCTAAGTATCAGAGGATTGGAGGAAATTATGGCCAAATACATCAGCTATCACCCTTGATAAAGGACTCTCGGACCACTGCCCAATTAATCTTAAAGGCACCTCCTTAGTTTTTGGCCCCAAACCTATCCGTGTATTCAAAACACAGTTAGTAGGCAATGAAGCAGTAGCCATAATTGAAGCAGCTTGGCATGTTCCCGTTGTTGGGAATCGTCATGATATCATCTTTTGAAAAAACTAGAAAATGTTAAATTGGCTTTAAAAGATAACAACATGACGACAGACAATATTGAAGATCAAATCGTTGCTCATTTAATTGCAACAACCCATTGGGAAGAACATGCCGAAACAAGAGTATTATCTGACTCAGAAAGGCTGCAATGGATGGAAGAAAAAAAAAAGAAATGAATCGAAAAAGAAAAACTAAAATCTAAATTGTTGTAACACAAAGTCAGAGTAAAATGGACTCTAAAAGGAGATGAAAACTCTAAATATTTTCACAATTAAATCAGAACACGAGCAAATAAGAACAACATCCGTGGAGTAATAATAGATGGAAAATGGTCATAAAAGCCGCATCATATTTAAGAAAATTCCTGGCAACATTTCAGCAAGTGTCAATTCAACTCTGAACCACATCATGAATATATCTCAAATTCATACAATGAGATGATAAAAGCAAAATTCGATGAAAAAGAGGTATGGGAGGCAATACACAGTTGCGATAGCTCCAAAGTGCTCGAACTCGATGGTTTCAGTATGAAACTTTTTAAAAAAAATTGGTGGCTAATAAAAGATTATCTAATTTGAGCACTAGATTGGTTCTGGGAGAATCCCCCGAGGTTTGAACGCATTGTTTGTTACACTAATCCCTAAAAAACAAAATCCCATCGGATTTCATGAATATCGTTTAATTTGCCTCATCGGTAGTTACTAAAGTTCTAACGAAAATTCTTTTTATTTGTTTATCTAAGGTGATACATAAAATCATCGGGTGGGAACATGAGGCTTTCTTGAAAGAGCGTGACAACATAGATAGCACTTTGATTGCCAACAAAATCGTAGATGAGCTTAAAAAAAGAAGAAAAAAGGACTTATATTTAGAGAAGGATATTCATTTGAGTCCAAGTTTTATCTTGGGTTTGAGGGAATCAATTTCAGCCCTTAGATTGATGCTGGTCAATGGTCTAGATTAAATTGATCAAATATAAGCATTTTTGGGCGGAGGGGCATTTTCGTCCATTCATTGCAATTATTTTTTTACAGACATTCAAACGTACATCCATTTTTTTACACACACTCAAACACGTTCAATTTCTCTCTCGATCTCATTCTCTATTCTAGGGTTTCAAAACTATCTATCGATCTCTCTCGTTCATTCTCTCGATCTCTCTCGTTCATTCTCTCGATCTCAAATCTCTCTCACGATCATCTAATCCGCTATCAACAATCATCAGATTACAACATTCATCAACACTGGCGAAATCAAAGGATTCAAGGGTTTTGAAAGCATCTTCGGCTGAAAACCAAACTCCGGCCATTAAACAAGATCCGGCCAAATCTAAAGGTAATTTTAATATGTTTTATTGATGATTTGTTTATAATTAATCAATTGTGGTTGTATGCCTTTATTTTTTTAATTTTAGGGTTTCATGATATAGTTATTAATCACATGTTATTTTGTTGTGATTGTTTTATACGTTTTCTTAATCAGTATCTGAGTTGTATATTTGTTGTTGAATAATCAGAATGTAAGTTTTGATCAGAATGTAAGTTTTGATCAGAATGTAATTTTTACAATTTTCAATCACTTGTGATTATACAATGAAATGCTTGCCTTCCATTATTTTATAATCATATTTTTTATGTGTTGGCTTATGAATCATATTTGATTGCTTGATAGAATGACATGATTGCCTTGTTATATCATCATATGTGATTGGATTCCAATCACTTGTGATTGGAATGCAATATCACAAGTGATTAGCATAAAAATGCCATCACCTGTTATTTATTGATTTTATGTGTTAGCTTATGAATCATATTTGATTTTATGGTAGAATGACATGATTGCCTTATTATATCATCATAAAGTGATTGTATTTTACAATCACATGTAATTGGATTCCAATCACTTTTGATTGGAATGCAATATCACAAGTGATTAGCATACAAATGCCATCACCTGTGATTTATTAATTTAATGTTTAGTGATTTACTTTTGTAAAATACATGTTTACAGGTAAGAGAAAACAAGTTGTTGCTGTTATCGACGATGACGTTAAACCTGATCTTAAAAAGAAGGCTATAAATTCAAAGGATGTACAACAATAGCAAATTCAATGGAACCCTCTGATTCTTCACACATTGAAGGTAAACAAGAAGAAACAGAACAAGTACCCAAAATTGAAAAAGAATCTCGTGTTGACCAAACAAAAGAGTTATTCGCAAAAGAAAATTGAAGTGGTTTAACATGTTATGTAATGGTTTAACATTGTTGATGTAATGGTGTGACATTTTATGTACGTTTTAATGGTTTAACATGGTTGATGTAATGGTTTTAACATAGTTGATGTAATGGTTTAACATTTATGTATGTTCTTTTTCATCTAATATGGTTTGATGTTTTTGACTTATTAAACAGGTACTTGTTTTTTTACATGTCAATCACTTGTGATTGTGCTTTTGCCAATCACTTGTGATTGTTCTTTTGCCAATCACTTGTGATTGTACTTTGCGAATCACTTGTGATTGAATAATCTAATCACATGTGATTATGCTTTTGCCAATACTTCTGATTCTGCTTTTTGTCAATCACTTGTGATTTTACTTTGCCAATCACGTGTGATTTAATAATCTAATCACATGTGATTGTGCTTTGCCACCTCTGCTTTTTGTCAATCACTTGTGATTGTACTTTGTCAATCACTTGTGATTTAATAATCTAATCACATGTAATTGTGCTTTGCCAATCACTTGTGATTGAATAATCTAATCACACGTGTGTGACGACCCGGGAATTTCCGACCAAATTTAAACTTAATCTCTATATGATTTCGACACGATAAGCAAAGTCTGTAATGTTGAGTCTCAAAATATTTGAACTGATTTCATGAATTCAATTTAACCTTTGACTATTCCCAACGATTCACGAACAATTGTGTGTAGCTAAATATGTAAAGATATATATGTATAACTAAATTTTATACACGGGTAATATTATATATACATATATATAATTAATAAATAATAAAGATTCAATAAATTATATAATGGGTAGATATGATATAATAAATGGAAAATATACTAAACTTAATTAACAAGTCTGAATATAATTGTTATATTAATATTATTATCATAACTAATAGTAATATTATTAATAAAATTAATAAATTGTAATATTAATATATTTAATTACAAGTTAAAATTATAAATGTTATAATAACATTACCATATATTTACTTTCATTATTAATTAGTATTAATATTAATATTAATATTAATATCAATATTAATATTAGAATATTATTATTTAATATAATATATAGAATTAATACATCTAATTTGTTATATCTTTATAATTATTAGTAAAATTATAATCTTAAGTTATTATGATTAATTATTATTATTATTATTATCTTTATCAATATTATTATTAAAATCATTATTATTCATATAGTTATTATTGATAGAAAATAATACAATACATTATTTTTGTCATTTATAATATAATCATTATCACCTTTATAATAACTAGTATCATTATTATTATTTTTTTATAATGATATGATTATTAACATTAATGTAATTATCAATTATTAACATAAATTTTAATTATATAAACTATTTAAAATTGTAAAATTTTACAAGTTGTTACATACACCTATCAACTGTATAAGGATTGTGTTGATTTTTCAAATCTCGTTACCAAAATCAGATTCCTTCACAGATACAACCAAGTTTGTTAGAGATCAACATCTACCTTTTTAATTTTTTATATTTTTTTTTCTATTATGCTGTCTGCTCAATTAAAAGGAAACGATTCTCATTGTCAATACAAAACAAGAATCAATCATGTCATACATACTAGTACAACCATTCGATTTCCATCCATATACACTGCTATCTAGTACTACCTTTCAGAAATCGAATCCTAAAACTCAAGAAAATGTCTCGACTATCTCTGTTCTTGTTCAAACCATCACCACCAATAACCGCTGCAAGAAAACTGTCATATTGCTTTTGCTCAACAAACCACCTACAACTGCAACCACCCATCACCGCCTCCTGCAACCTTCTTCACCATCAACTCACACCCATATATATACAAGAGTGTTGATTGGTTACTTGCAGCCCTATTCGAACTCAAATCCAAACACCCACCATCTTCAGGTTCGTGAATCCGAGGCCAACCCTGCATTGTTCAATGTCGTCATATGTATTTTTACTACAAAATACAGTATTGTGAGTTTCATTTGATTCCCTTTTACTCTTTACATTTTTAGGACTGAGAATACATGCGCTGTTTTTATAACTGTTTCCTAAATGCTTTTGAGATATATTTTTGAACTGAGAATACATGAACTGCTTCTATAAACGTTTGACGAAATAGACACAAATATTCAAAACTACATTCTATGATAGAATTATTTGGATTCAGAGGTTCGATTTCTATAAAGATTGTATTATCGACTATCGGTGAGATGATTTCGTCATTGTACTACGCGTTAGCTACCAATATGGTTCGATTTAGTAGTTAGTAACGGTGAGATGATTTCGTCATTGCACTGCGCGTTAGCTACCGTTTTAACTACCATCGGTGAGACGATTTCGTCATTGCACTACGCGTTAGCTACCGATGTATTGTATTGTATTATAGTCGACTTTGTAGTTGGTAACGGAGGGATGATTTTGCATTGCGTACGCATTAGCCCCCGTTTCAGCTACCCTCGGAGGGATGATTTTGCATTGCGTACGCATTAGCCCCCGTTGTAAGAATTATATTGTATTAACTACCACGGTGAGATGATTTTGTCATTGCACTACGCATTAGCTACCGTTGGTGAGTTGTTTGAAAGGTTCCAGTGTTCTTCATATGAATGATTTTACAGCAGGAATAGACCTGCACAGATTGTTTTCTAATTATGAGTATCTTGTGGTCTATTATATTATTGAAAATGACTGATTATGAAAAAATAATGAACTCACCAACCTTTTGGTTAACACTTGAAAGCATGTTTATTCTCAGGTATTAAAGAAATCTTCCGCTGTGCATTTGCTCATATTAGAGATATTACTTGGAGTCATTCATGACATATTTCAAAAGACGTTGCATTCGAGTCGTCGAGTTCATCAAGATTATTACTAAGTCAATTATAGTTGGATATATTATGAAATGGTATGCATGCCGTCAACTTTCGATGAAATGAAAGTTTGTCTTTTAAAAACGAATGCAATGTTTGTAAAATGTATCATATAGAGGTTAAGTACCTCGCGATGTAACCAAATGTAATGTATTCGTCCAGATGGATTAGGACGGGTCCTTTCAATGTGATTGTAATTGACTAACATTATATGATTCATAAGCCAATAGATGGGATATGAGCATTAATGCTTTTGCCAATCACTTGTGATTGTACAATCTAATCACCTGTTATTTTATAAATGACTAACCTTATGATTATATAACAACACAATCATTTGATTATATCAAGCAATCAAATATGATTCATAATCCAGCATATGGGATATAAGCATTTAATCCAGCACATTTCATCGTAACATCAGGATTCACAATTGTACGAAAATAAAAAAATAAAATAAAAAAATCTTTCACTAATTCAGTAGTAACATCAGATTTCTGTAGTATCATGTTTTTGTTTTGCCTTTTGAATTTTAGATGATGAATCCTACACCAAAGTTGCTTCAAAACAGTCACAGAGTGCTCCTGAATCATTAATACAACCTGAATCATCATAAATTTGCAGGAATCATTGATGAACATTAGCATCGAGTGAATATGGACCAAAAATTCAAAATCGTTATCTATGTGTTTTTAGGTCATGAATTGTACACAAAATCAGTTGGAAATCACTTCTACAATGCTTGAAAATTATCATCATCACTTGAAAATCACTGAATCAAGCTAATTGAAATATTTACCAAATTTGAGCGAACTTTGACCTTGAGATTTTGAGATCTGAGATGTTTGTCAATGCGAATTGAAGCATCTCGTAGCTTTACGAAAGTATCTGGAATCTAAAAATGCATTCAATTCTTCCTTAGAGCAACTAGATTCTTCCAAGGGCCACAACTCCTCAAGTTTAGGTCACGATGAAGAAGAGGATCGAATTAATCTAGATCTGATGATTGATAATCCGAATTGAAGATGAACGAAGCTTCATATTGTGAATAGAAACGAGTTACTGAGCTCAATTCGTGATGAATAACATTCCAATTGTTGATTTTGAGGATGAGATGAAGAACATGTTACTGTACGTAGAGATCTGAAATTTACAAAATGACCAGAATACCCTCCCTGTATTATTTGGTGTTTTAATCTGGTTCATTGATCAAAAATGATCCAAGGGCTGAGAAGCGCCCCATGGTTTTCAACCTTTTTAATAGTTTCTTTGGATTACATTCTATATTTAGAATAGACTTTGAAAAAGACGGTTTAAATATTGAAATATAATCACTAATTAATATACGGAGTAACTGATAACAAAAAATGGCCTATTTTCATAAGTTTCAGAATTATTTAAAATTGACATTTTAGAAAAAGAGAATCCCCTAAAAATCGAAACAAACATTAAATTATTAATTAATTTAATTATAATATAATATAATAATTAAAATTAAATAAAGAGCGAAGATTCAGCAACCCAAAATCTCTTTCAAAGCGATCTCCACTCCCCCCTGTTTCATTCACATTTCCAACTTTATTTCTACTTGCAGATCTATCTATACTTTCTATATCTTCTTCAAACACACTCAAAATTAAATCCGTACATTAACCCTCATTATATAAAAGCAAATAAGAATGGGAGCATACAGAGCAGATGATGACTACGATTACTTGTTCAAAGTAGTTTTGATTGGCGATTCAGGCGTCGGTAAATCAAATCTATTATCTAGATTCACTCGAAATGAGTTCAGTCTCGAATCTAAATCAACAATCGGTGTTGAATTCGCTACTCGTAGCATTCGTGTTGATGATAAAGTTGTTAAAGCTCAGATTTGGGATACTGCTGGTCAGGAACGGTATGTTTATAAGATCAATCTCCATTTTATTCTTTGATTTTATCATTTATTGCTGAAAGCTAGGGTTTATGAAGGTTTTGAATTGAAGCTGCTTAGATCCATGTATGATGTGATTATATATGAATGTTGTTTATATCTGGCTTCTCATTGTAGCTGACGTGTTTGATTTTAGTTACTTATAGTAGTATATTTTTTTAGTGATTAGTGAATGTAGTTGATCTAGTAGAATTTATACTGTTTTGTTGAAGTTACTTGAGGCTCGAAAAGCTTTATAAATCTCGAGTTCGAATTCGATAAGAGCTTTACTCCATCGAGTTAGAACTCGAGACATACTCAAGTTGATCAGTAAAGTTTGGCTCGTTACGAGTCCTAGAATGAATTTGATTGCTGAATATAAGAAGTATAAGAGAAATAAGTACTTGCTGAACCTTTATCAAAACGATCTATCGAGTATTAACTATATAGTTTAGTGTTTATTTGATATGCACATTCAGAATAACAAAATGTGGTGTTAAGTTATTTTATTCATCATACAGGTACCGTGCAATCACAAGTGCATACTACCGAGGTGCAGTAGGTGCATTACTCGTCTATGATGTAACTCGCCATGTCACTTTTGAGAATGTAGAAAGGTGGTTAAAGGAGCTCCGGGATCATACAGATTCCAACATTGTAATAATGCTCGTTGGTAATAAAGCTGATTTACGCCATTTACGGGCTGTCCAGACCGAAGATGCTACAGCGTTTGCTGAAAAGGAGCACACGTACTTTATGGAAACCTCTGCACTTGAATCGCTAAATGTGGAAAATGCTTTTACTGAAGTTCTTACCCAAATCCATCAAATTGTCAGCAGAAAAGCACTTGATACTGGTGATGATTCAGCTGCTTTGCCAAAAGGCCAAACGATTAATGTCGGAGGCAAAGATGACGTATCAGCTGTGAAAAAAGGTGGGTGTTGTTCTTCTTAATGAAACGAAGTGGATGTATGTGGTGGATTTTGATCAAGTGAATGAGATTTCAAAGTACAAATCACAATGTTCAATGTTTAGTCTATAATTGAAACCGAGATTATGGCTCTATCGGGGAAGAACTTAGCTTGTTGGAGTTGAACCAAAATGCCCTAAGATGGAAATGATTGTACTTGGGTTCAATCTGTCCTTGTTAGGTTTTTTGTTATTCACTTTAATGTATTGTTAGAGTCCATATTCATATGATTTCTTTTAGGAACTGATATCTTAATTTCTCTTTGTCGTTTCTCAATTGTTCAAGATTCTCTTGGTTTATACTCTCTGCTATGATTATTGATTAGTTGGTGTGTGAAGATTAGTGCATAATTATGTGCAAATATCTATTTTCTTTGGTAGCTTGATGATTTCAGATATCTTTTCTTATACTAATACAAGTGTTTTTTTCTTTTTCTTTTTTTTCTAAAAAACATAAATAACAAGATCAGAAGAGATACAAGAATCGAAATCAAGCCCAAATCAACAACGCAACATAAGGCGTAAACAAAACAAACTGACCTAAATAACCTAAACACTGGCAATAATCCAAGAATGCCAGATCTATAGCTGAACAAATCGATCATTTTTTTTTTTCTTTTGTGAAAAGCATCGATGGTATGTAACATGTGGTAGTAGTTGTCATCAATTTCCGTTAGCAACTTAGCGTTGAATTTATAAATACACCTTTTTATCATTTTGTAAGTTTACCTATTTAACTATGTATAAAAAAAAAACATTTACATATAGTACATTATAATTAAATTTTATATACATCTTGTTGTGCATATAAATATAAGGTAGTTAGCCACAAACGGTTCCTATCTCATTCTCATGTTGCATAATGAAAAATAAAAATAAGTGCTTACTGGAGTAAGACAACGGAAGGATTCATCTACAATCACGTTGTAAACTGGAATTAATCGCGAATGCGGTTAAACGAAATTTAAACTTCAAGAAGAATGAAGAGTAAACAAGAACACATAACTTTATTGACTTAAAAATTGAATGAAAAGAACATAAACACATATCCTATATATAGGGACATAAGACCTAATTAAGTTTCCTAAAACAAATAATTAAAACTTTCCTAATAAAAATATTCCAGCAAATTGTAACGACCCAACTTTGTTTTACCAAAAACGCGTCTTAACTTTTTTTTTTTAAAGTACATCTGGACGGCGTCCAGACATCAGGACGGCATCCAGTAACAAAGAGCAGGACGACGTCCAACAATCAGGACGGCGTCCAACAATCAGGACGGCGTCTAGTAACACTAAAATGTTCTGTGACTGAGCACACCCAACCCACGTTATACTGGACGGTGTCCAACCAAATCTGGACGGCGTCCAGCAGACCTGCTCAGCCCCATTTCATTTCAAAACACACTTAACACTTTAAATCAATACCAAAACGATTTGTAACAACCCAAACAAGTTTTACATCAACGAAACGTTACATAAAAGTGTTTACACTATGAATACGGGTTAAGACTCAATAACCCAATCCAATACCAAGAGCATAATCCCGGGGACTACCAAATCACCCATCCGCGTCCAAATATCCAAAAGCTACCCCATCGAGCCAAAGCGCTCCTACGCATCTAGTCTATAAACTAGCTAGTTTCACAATCACAATACCTGCAAAAAGGTAAACAACGAGAGGGGGTAAGCATGAAGCTTAGTGAATACAATAATTATACATATTCATATATAATCTACTTACTTGCAATCACTTACACAATTACCGCATAAACGCTAGCAATATAATTAGCATACCATCGCAAAGTATAGCGCTAAACCTCCAATACGCAAGCTAGCACAAACAATAGCATATAACTCGAATAATATAATATGCTACACTACAACACATAACCATGGTTAACCAATCGTACAAGGGAATGGCGCTCGCGAATGGCCATCGGAGTTCCCAACATCCATTAGTGTACTTAACACCGCTTATCACTAACCCCCGGATGGCATCTTAACACCTCGATACTTCACCCCTGAGCGGCATCTTATCACCTCGATGCTTCACCCATCAAACATTCCGGAGTGGTGTCTTAACACCTCGACACTTCACTCCCGGGTGGCATCTTAACACCTCGATACTTCACCCCGAGTGGCATCTTAACACCTCGATGCTTCACTCGTCAAACATTTCGGAGTGGTGTCTTAACACTTTGACACTTTACTCGTCACTTGAAATGTGGCGTCTTAACACTTCGACACTTCACATCTCACGCTACACAAATAAATACATCATATACATACACGTATAATTATTCAACTCACCTCGTGAACTCGAGCATTACAAACCATGCGCGAAATCTCCACCAACGCAACCGAGCGGCTTTTACCTATAATACACACATAGTTATACGCACAATCAACATACATTCTCTACGAGAGAATTCGACGCCAACTCCCTTAACCAAGGGTTTATACATACCTCCACAAACCGCCCATTTAGACACCTAAAGTGGACTTAACCAATTACCACTACATGTGGTGATTTCGACCCATTCAAACAAATACAATTAACCAAAATTACACTTGACACCATTTAAACCAACCTAGGTCTTAACACTAAATTACTACTTGGGTAGTAATCATTTCAAACGCCAATTACACCAAAATCCCAACACGTGCAATATTGACCCATATTGCTTTTGACCACGTTTGACTTATGTTAAAATGTCATTTTAACCCAAAATCACATCCCACGATTACTTTCATTCAAAAACGTCATTTAACACTTAATAAAAGTGTTTAACATCCATTTAATCCAATTTTGTGTCATTACCAAATTCTACCCAATCAAAGTCAACCCATTTTGATACAAGTCCCAAAAACGCCTAAAATCACTAACGGCTAGTGATTATATTTTCAAAACACAATTTAACGCATGAACCAAGCATTTACATACTTGATTCTTCAAATCTCGACTCAAAACTTAGTTTGACAACAATTTGAGGTTAACACCCATTTTAACCAACTAACATGTTCTTATGAACATCTATACACTAACCCATTTATAATCTAGTGATTACACCCAATACCATGACCAAATTCGTCATCAAACCCTAACCCACCAATAACGGGTCAAAACCCATCTACTAACTACAACAAACCCATTTCACAACCATTCAAGGGTTTCTAACAAAATCAAGCTCAAACCCTAATTTGAATATCAAAATCAAATAATGAATTTCGGAGTTAGAACTTACCAACACTACTAAAAACATAGCTAAGGATGAGATGAACAACTTTAACCCTCGCGACTTGACCTGATTCACTCTTCTTCTTCCTCAAATCAAGCTCTCTCTCTCTAAAATGGGTTCCTCTCTCTCTAGGAATGGATGAGAGTGTTTGAGAAGGTGAAAATGGGGATAAGAGTGAGTTTGGATCAGTTTTAATGGCTCAACCGACCCTGATGTGCGTAGAGGTGTATACGAAATAGTTATATTTTTACTACAAAATACTATTAAATACGATACAATTTTACACAAGTTATTTATTTATTTATAGAGTGGATATACCTAAACCTTGCTACAACACTTATAGGCAGTGTACCTAATCGTACAGTAGTGTAGTTTTTAGTAAGTCCGGTTCGTTCCACAGGGATCTTAGCCAAGTTTAACGCTATATTTTTAAAACTATATTTGTAAATATATGAATATATATATAAGTAGTATTATTATTATAAAAGGGGGTTTTTACCGTTTAATGACCGGTTTGTCGATTTTAAAACTTTAGTCGCAGTTAAAACCTAATGCAAAATATTAAAATAAAATATAACTTAATTTAAAGCGTTAAGTAAATGACAATAATGAAATTGCGATAAATAAAAGTGTGATAAATAAAATTGCGATAATTAAAAAGTACGATAATTAAAAGTTCAATTAAATAAAATGACAGTAAATAAAAGTGCGATAATTAAAAGTGCAATTAAATATGAAATAAAGGAATTATGCTTATTTAAACTTCCGTAATCATGATGTTCGACGTGTTGATTTTAGTTTATTACCATGGGTTAATTGTTCTTTGTCCTGGATTATTCGATATGTCCATACGGATTTGTCCATAATAGTCCATCAGTCATAAATATAAAGTGCGAGGATCTTCGTCAAATTATCTTTATACCCGAAGTCAAATGTTCCAACTAATTGGGGATTCGAATTGTAACAAGGTCTTAATACTTTGTTTAATGAATACACCAGGTTATCGACTGCGTGTAATCCAAGGTTTTATTACTTTGTTAACAATTACACCAATTACCCTTGAATGTAATCCACCCCTGTTTCAACTAGTCCATTAACTATTAATCCAATCCCGTATCCGGTAAAATGAACAATTATTAGTATTTATAGATATCCCGCCCACCGTACCCAGTCAAGCGTATGTGGTTATATATAAATACGTCAAATTATAAGTCTATATATTAAATTAACGAGGTATCATTTAGTTAATATAAAGCCCATTAATAGCCCAAAGTCTAATTTCCACAAGTGTCGTTCTTTTGTCCAAACCCCAATTATGGTACAAAGCCCAATTACCCAATTTTAATATTTAGCCCAACAACACGATTACTTCGGCTTAAATAAGCATAATAATAACTTAGCAACGAGACATTAATTTAAAAAGGTTGAACATAACTTACAATGATTAAAAATAGCGTAGCGTTACACGGACAGAATTTCGACTTACACCCTTACAACATTCGCTAACATACCCTTATTATTATAATTTAAAATTAAAATTAAAATTAAAATATAATATATATATATATATATATATATATATATATATATACGTGAGAGAGATGGAGAAAAAGATATCGTTAGATCATCTAAAGCAGCTAGAGCCGATTCTAGCCATGACTTAGATTCTATTTCCGCAAAGATAGATGCTGTCGAGAGACGAATGGAAAAGATGACTAAAGATATCCACTCAATACGAATTAGTTGTGAGCAGTGTGGAGGACCACATTTGATAAAAGATTGTCTCAGTATTGAACCAACAATGGAACAAAGAGAGAATGTTTCATACATGAACCAAAGGCCTGGAAATAATTATCAGAATAATTATCAACCGCCAAGACCAATCTACAATCAAAATCAGAACTATAATCGAAATGTTCCATACAACAACCAACAAGGTCCAAGCAATCAACAAGTACCTAATAATACTTACAATCAGCAAAGACCTATTTTTCAAAATAAACCACCACAAACCGATGATAAAAAGCCAAATTTAGAAGATATGATGTTGAAGCTAGTTGAATCTCAAACGCAGTTTTTCACATCTCAGAAACAAACGAATGAACAAAATGCTCAAGCATTTAGAAATCAACAAGCTTCTATTCAAAATTTGGAACAAGAAGTAAGCAACCTAACAAGGTTGATAGGTGAAAGAAAATCGGAAAGTCTACCTAGTGATACAAATGCTAACCCCCGGAATGAAACAGCTAAAGCCATTACCACAAGAAGTGGTATTACACTTAAACCACCTGAAATGCCTGTAATTTCTGATGAAGCTATTCCTACTCCACAAGAACCACAATCTGAGCAAGATAAGGAAACAGAACCGGTAGTTGAAAAGGTTAATGAAGATAACACAATTAAGGCTAAACCTTATGTTAAACCATACCAACCACCACTTCCTTACCCGAGTAAAATGAGAAAAGAAAGACTTGAAGCCGAGCAATCCAAATTCTTGGATATGTTTAAACAAATAAATGTAAATCTTCCTTTCATTGATGTGATTTCAGGAATGCCTAGATATGCTAAATTTCTGAAAGATCTAATCACAAATAGAAAGAAAATGGAAGAACTCTTGGCTTTTACTATGAATGCTAATTGCTCTGCAGTACTATTGAATAAAATACCAGAAAAATTATCAGATCCAGGAAGTTTCACGATTTCATGTTTTCTGGGTAGTCTTAGTTCAATAGAAGCATTGGCAGATTTAGGTGCCAGTATAAATTTAATGCCGTATTCACTATACGCTAAACTAGACCTTGGAGAATTGAAACCAACACGAATAAGCATACAACTAGCTGATCGATCAGTAAAATTTCCTAGAGGGATAATGGAGAACATGCTATTTAAAGTTGGTACTTTAGTATTTCCAGTAGATTTTGTTATTCTGGACATGGAAGAAGATTCTCGAGTTCCTCTCATATTAGGAAGACCATTCTTAAACACGGCCAAAGCAATAATAGACGTGTTTGGTAAGAAACTGACCCTAAGTATAGAGGACGAGAGTGTTACCTTTTCTGTGGATAGAGCAATGCAACAACAGCAATCTGCAGATGATACATGCTATTATATTCAAACTATAGATTCACATGCAGAATTGTTAGAAGAATTTCCAGAATAACAAGGAACAGGAGAATGTTCTTTGGGAGAAGGAACTGAACCAATTGATGAAGTTGAAATGTTAGCTACACTTATGGCTAATGGATATGAACCAACAACAGAAGAAATTCAAATGCTAAAAGAGAAAGACAGATATCGATATAAATCATCGATAGAAGAACCACCGACATTAGAGTTAAATCCACTTCCAAATCATTTGAAATATGCTTATTTACATGGTGAATCTGAATTACCTATAATAATATCGTCTTCTCTTACTGAAAATAAAAAATCTCAACTCATTACTGTGCTAAAAACTCATAAACCAGCTATTGCATGGAAAATTCATGATATTAAAGGAATAAGTCCTTCGTATTGCACACATAAAATCCTTATGGAAGAAGGTCATAAAACGTATGTGCAACGCCAACGAAGACTAAATCCTAATATGCAAGATGTTGTTAAGAAAGAAATTATTAAACTGCTTGATGCAGGTTTAATTTATCCAATCTCTGATAGTCCATGGGTAAGCCCAGTTCAATGTGTACCTAAGAAGGGTGGTATGACTGTCATCACAAATGAGAAAAATGAGCTTATTCCTACTAGGACTGTAAAAGGATGGGGTGTTTGTATTGATTATAGAAAATTAAATGACGCCACCAGAAAAGATCACTTTCCCTTATCTTTCATTGATCAAATGTTGGAAAGATTAGCCGGAAACAGTTACTATTGTTTTCTTGATGGTTTTTCCGGATATTTTCAAATTCCAATAGCACCTGAAGATCAAGAGAAAACCACGTTCATGTGCCCTTATGGTACTTTTGCTTACAAACGCATGCCATTTGGACTTTGCAACGCCCCTGCAACCTTTCAAAGGTGCATGATGGCGATTTTTCACGACATGATAGAAGAATGCATGGAAGTTTTCATGGATGACTTTTCAGTCTTCGGTGATACTTTTGAAACATGTCTACTTAATCTTGAACGAATGCTTATTAGATGCGAACAATCAAATCTAGTTCTTAATTGGGAGAAATGCCATTTCATGGTTAAAGAAGGCATCGTTCTTAGTCATAAAATCTCAAAGGAAGGAATTGAAGTGGATAGAGCTAAAGTAGATGTAATTGCTAAACTTCCGCATCCCACCAATGTTAGAGGAGTTAGGAGTTTGCTAGGGCATGCCGGTTTTTACCGACGTTTCATAAAAGATTTTTCTAAAATTGCCACTCCTATGAATAAACTCCTAGAAAAGGATGCTCCATTCATCTTTTCAGATGAATGCATCAAATCTTTTAATATTCTTAAAGAAAAACTCACTAATGCGCCGATCATGATAACTCCAAATTGGAATCTACCGTTTGAACTAATGTGCGATGCAAGTGATTTTGCAATGGGAGCCATTTTAGGACAAAGGATTGAAAAAAGATTTCAACCTATTTATTACGCTAGTAAGACGTTACAAGGAGCACAAACGAATTACACAACTACTGAAAAAGAACTCCTTGCCATTGTCTTTGCTTTTGACAAATTTCGTTCGTATCTCGTTCTAGCTAAAACGGTGGTCTATACTGATCATTCTGCTCTTAGATACCTATTTTCAAAACAAGATGCCAAGCCAAGATTAATCCGTTGGATCTTACTCTTACAAGAGTTCGATATTGAAATCCGAGATAAAAAGGGAGCAGAAAATCTCGCCGCTGATCATCTTTCTCGTCTTGAAAATCCCGAATTAAAAGTTCTAAATGAATCGGCCATACAAGACAACTTTCCTGATGAATATCTATTGAAGATAGATTATAATGAAATTCTATAGTTTGCAGACTATGCAAACTACTTAGTATGTGGATTCCTTGAAAAAGGATTATCGTACCAAAAACGAAAGAAATTCTTTAGTGATATAAAACACTATTTCTGGGAAGATCCACATTTGTTTAAAAGTTGTCCCGATGGAATAATACGTCGATGTGTATTCGAAGATGAAGCTAGTCAAATTTTAAACCATTGTCACACAGGACCAACAGGAGGGCATTATGGGCCTCAGTTCATAGCAAGAAAAGTTTACGATGCTGGATTCTACTGGCCTACAATTTTCAAAGACGCACACCTTCTTTGCAAATCCTGTGATGCATGTCAAAGGGCCGAAAAAATAAGTCAACGTGATGAAATGCCACAAAATGTCATTCAAGTATGTGAAGTATTTGACATTTGGGGTATTGACTTTATGGGTCCATTTCCAAAATCTCATAATAATCTCTACATTCTCGTTACCATTGATTATGTATCTAAATGGGCGAAAGCACAAGCTCTCCCAACTAACGATGCACGAGTTGTAGTCAACTTTTTAAAACGTCTTTTTGCAAGGTTCGGAACACCGAAAGCTTTAATAAGTGATCGGGGTACTCATTTTTGTAATAATCAACTTGAGAAAGTTCTCAAAAGATATGGAGTAACTCATAAAATCTCAACCGCTTATCATCCACAGACAAGTGGACAAGTTGAAAATACCAACCGAGCTTTAAAACATATTCTAGAAAAAACCGTAGGATCAAATCCGAAGGAATGGTCCATGAAATTGGAGGATACACTCTGGGCTTTTAGAACAGCCTACAAAACTCCAATTGGAACCACACCTTTTAGACTCGTTTACGAAAAAGCATGTCATCTTCCAGTAGAAATTGAGCACAAAGCATTTTGGACTTTGAAGACATGTAATCTTGATTTACATGAAGCCGGACGTCTACAGTTAAGTCAATTAAATGAATTAGAAGAATTGAGACATGAAGCATACGAAAATTCGTTAATCTATAAGGAAAGAACGAAGAAATGGCATGATAAAAGAATCAGAAGTTCAAAAGAACTTAAAGGAGGAGACAGAGTTCTTCTTTTCAATTCAAGATTCAAGCTATTTCCTAGAAAATTGAAATCAAGATGGTCTGGACCATTTATAGTCAAAAGAGTTTTCCCATACGAAACAATAGAGTTAATAAATTCAAATGGGATTGAATTTAAAGTTAATGGTCACAGAATTAAACATTACATACATGATCCGATGGAAGTTGACAATGAAGTCAATCATAATTTCACCACTCAAGAAAACCCTCAAAATGAAAACATAAATATGTTATCAACAACATATGAAAAATCAAAATTGGAAAATAGGGAGGATTCGAATTGGAGTGATGAAGAAGAATTCTTATACAAACCTCCCATTCCAAGAAACGAAGAAAAATGTGAACAAGAAGTTCAAATAGAAGTGAAAGAACCAAGAACAGAACACCTGAAAAAGGTTTACAAACCAACTCGACTTACTAAAGCAGGAGACCCGGGTGAATTTATCATTTCTTGCTTGCTTAATGATGGTGCTATATATAATGGACTCGCAGATTTAGGAGCAAGTGCAAATATTATGCCTCTTTCCTTATACAAAAGATTAGGTATGGGTAAATTAAAACCAACCAAAATAGGTGTTCAATCATTTGACCTAACCATTAAACATCCAGTTGGAATAGCAAATAATTTACTTGTTAACGTGGGAAGTTTGACCTTTGTTGCAAACTTCATATTGATTAATATGGAGGAAAACCTTGATATTCCTCTAATTTTAGGTCACCCATTTTTAGCAACCACCGAGGCGTTCATTGATGTAAGAGAAGGTAGAATGACACTTAGGGATGGTGATAAATCGATCACCTTTGTGAACCGAAAGTTTAGATCTCCACCAACCAAAACTGTTAAACCAATAAAAACACGTAAGTGTTGGGAAGATGAAGAAACACTTAATGATGATCTGATCACAAAGAACCCCGTTGATGATACGAAATTAGATGAACCCGTTTTTAACAGTTCAACGAAGAAACTTTATAAACGGATTCACGATGCTAGGATTAAGGGAAACTTTAAGTTATGTAACCGATTGGTATCCAATTTATCGCCAAAAGAAAAGGCGATGTTAGTTGAATTTGTGAAAGTTACGGAGGAAATCAACAAATGGATTGAAGCAAAAGTCAGAGATATACAAGTTGTTGATGATCCAATTGAAAATACGGTTAATCACAATTTCAGCACCACATCTAACTAAGTGTGGGGAGATTCGAATCTTTTTAGGGTAATATATATTTCTGTTAGAGTTAGATATTCTGTTTTCGTGTAGTTCTCGAGAATGGAATCCGAATGGTCTTTCCCTAGCAGACCCTAAAGAACTAGTCTTCTCCCCCCATTCTGAATTTTTATTTTTTTAGGTTTTACGAGATGAAGAATTCCTGTGAACTAAACCATGGTCTAATGCTACACGCTTTGATCACTAAACGTAATAATAACACACTCCCGAGTGACCTGGTATCAGTAATAAGAGCCAAATTGGACGGTGTAAGAAAAGAACTCAGAAACGATCATAATAAGTTACATTTTGGTAAAGGAAAATCAAAATCCGCAGCGAAAAGAAGAGCACGACACCTTGAAAGATGTCACAAATGCGAAAAATGGTCACACCAAGGAAAATGCTCGACGAATCAGACATATTCCAATACCGAGTTCGTTACTTTATACAGAGAAGGACCGTTCATATGTTTCGAAGAAAAATCGTTGAATGCTCGAGGTTATGCCTATGTAGCTATGGAAAACCAATTAGTCCGACTATCTTATGAGTGGGCTAAAGCAGGTCACTGAGAATTCTATCTCACAGGTAAGTATGTACAGTTTTTATTTTTATTTTATTGCTTTTAACCTTTTGATAATAAACGCTAAGTCGTTCGCTATAAAGTATTAAATTGGTATTCAATAAAATTAGGTATGCGTAACCGAAATTATTGATATCATACAAAAATTTATTACATCAGTGCAAAATTTACCGTTTATTCTTAAGGTATAAATATCTTTAATCAATCAACCCAAAATAATTCAAAAATTTGTCAGGACTAAAACTAGGTAATATAGCCAAAATTACTTTATCGAAAAGAGGGGCGTATATTTTTGATAATATTTGATTGATTAAAGTGGGATAAAAGACCAAAAAGATTTTTAATTTTATTTTTACTTTGTTTTTAAAATTAATATTAAATTAAATTATTATTGTAAATTTTTTAAAATCAATATATTTAAGTTTGTGAATATTTGAAATAAATTAAAATTTTTAATATAAAGTTTGTATGTATAAAAATATTAATAATATGAATTTTTAATTTTATGCATTTTAAATTTATGTTTGGTGTGAATTTAAAAATAAAAATTTACTTTATTTTATTAAGTTAAAAATATGATTTTTAAAATTCGTCGTGAGTTGAAAACTAGGTCATTGAACCGAAATTGCTCTACCCAAGGGAGGAACGAGAACTTTTATTATCATTATTTTTAATCTTATTGAATTAAAGTATGCCAAAAACATTTAAAAAACCCAAAAATCTTTGCTTTTAAAACAACGCTTTGAATTGACAAATTTTAAAATTTTGTCGAGGGACGGACTAGGACAACGATCCGAAACGCCCTCATCCTAAAAAGAAACAAAATTTTAATTTTTAATTAATTATATGTTTTATTAGTATAAGGTTTGTACTTTAAAAAAAAAAAATACAACTGTACCCGGACCCCATGCGATCGCATGGGATTTGGCCTTAGAATCCATGAGATCGCATGGAGCTGGAAAAATGGTCAGGAACTTAAAACTCAACGAGCTGCTTCTGTCTCTACACTTCACACACACAAAACACACGAGCACTCTCCAAAAACCTCTCAAATTTCATCATTTTTTCACCAAATTTCACCAAATTTCTCGCTATAATCCGCTCTAATCATGAATTTGATAAGAAGTTTATCAAGAAGGGTAACAATTTCATCCCTAAACCTCTTTAAATTTGATTTTTAGTGTTCTTGAGCTATATTTTTCCTAATTTGATTTTATTAATTTCTAGTGTAATTAGAGTTAAATTGTTAGTATTTTATGCATGTATAACCTAGATTGATGCTATTTAACATGATTTGAAGCCAAAAATACTTGATGTGCATAGAGATGTATACGAAATAGTTATATTTTTACTACAAAATACTATTAAATACGATACAATTTTACACAAGTTATTTATTTACTTATATAGTGGATATACCTAAACCTTGCTATAACACTTATAGGCAGTGTACCTAATCGTACAGTAGTGTAGTTTTTAGTAAGTCCGGTTGTCATAACCCGTCCTTAACCGTAAGAACGTGTTAGATAACGTATGATTTCATTGCGAGGTATTGACCTCTATATGCGACATTTTTAAAAGAAAAACTGCATATATTATACATTACAAACCATGATTCTTATTTTTGATACAAGCTTTGGACGAAATAAAGATGATTATCGTTTAGCGATAATCTTCGACTTACAAACTTTACAAATGATGATAACAACACGATTTCTAGCATATTTTACAACACAAGTTCTTGGATATGCAGTTTTATTTTTGACACAAATATGCGTACGCAAGATCCTGCTCAAATTCAACATAATGCAGCGGAAGCTTCTAATTATCACCTGAGAATAAACATGTTTAAAACGTCAACATAAAGTTGGTGAGATATAGGTTTAGTGCCGGCAGCAATATATATATATATAGACCACAAGATTTCATATATAAACATTTTCATAAAAATATTCTAAGTGGTTGAGCACTTGGTAACCATACTTAACATTTAATCACGTCGCATATTCCCTTTAATATGAAATCTTACTACACCGTACCAAGTGTAGTCACAAAACGAAGTACTGTGCAACCGTTGAATACTGGTCGTCCAGTCCGGTTGGGGTTGTCAGGCCCGATAGATCTATCAACAGGATTCGCGTTTACAATACCGCTGTAAATATTAGTTACCAAGCTACAGGGAAGTATGCCAGTGGTACAACTCAACGTAGAATATATTTTCAGTTACTTGTGTCCATAACGTAAAACATAAAATACATGTATTCTCATCCCGAAATATTTAGAGTTTAAAAGTGGGACTATATACTCACGTTCGTCTTGAAGATATATATATTTTTGACTTGGTCTTCCGGTTGATATCACGAACCTATCCATATATAATATATCAATACCTTTTCTTTTTAAACAAATGTCTCATATATATACTTGTTATACTTTTAATACTTTGAATAATTCCTTAGTCCGTAGTTAGCATTTCGTTGTTAGTAATTCAATTTTAATGGTCCATTTGTAGATGTTTAATATACCCGCAATGAAATAAATAAAACCCCCAACGAAATAAATAAAACCCCATCGTATATGTATTGGTCGAGATTAATCTTGACCCACGGTACCGGTGTTGTCAAATGACGTGTTGCGTACATAAAGTACCGGTGTTGTCAAATGACGTGTTGCGTACAAACATGGGATCTTATGATTAATCTTCTCGTATTGTTTATGGGTGATCCTGAACCATATAAAATTGAATTATAAGTACATATATATAAAATATCATGTTATCTTAGAAAGATGTGATCTTATTTAATTTTTCCCAATTAATCCCGAAGTTAAACAAGTCTTGGATAACCAATTTTGTTTCGGTCATAGTTTCTTCGTTACAAATCCGTTTTCGTTGATTCAACTTGCCATCTCCTTGGATCGAGTTCCTCTTTAAGACTATGAACTGAAAATACCTTGGTTTGTATTCAAAATCACACGGCATAGGTGAAACTTTAGTGAAACTTATGAAGTTAAACATTTTCCTTTATGTAAACAACCTTAAATGATTATTTTTCTAAAAATACTTATACTTTGAATTAAATCATGAAATTTTTATGTGTTATCATATTCATATTAAAAATCATTTTTCCAGAAGATAAACTTCCAATTCAAAGTTTAAGATGGTTTTTAATTATCCAACCCAAAACAGTCCCCGGTTGCACTCCGACGTCGTAAAAACAGTTTTTAAGGTGTTCTTTGAAAAACCAAGTTATACCTTGTTAAATTAGCATGTAATTAAGTTATATTACAGGTTTTGAAGTATTTTAAAAGTTAATTTAGAAGGATCTATTTAGTTTGCAAACAAGTTTGAAAACTTTCAAACTATGTTCTTGTTGTTAAAATTTTATACCACAAAATAAGATAGCTATATATATATGAATCGAATAAGGTTATGAACATAGTTACTACCTCAAGTTCCTTGGACAAGGTTGCTGTAAAAGAGGAGTAAGAACCTAGAACTAAAAGGGTGTTGGAAATGGATGAAAGATTGGAAGTAAGTTTGTGTTCTTGGAAGGATTCTTGAAGTGTTTTTGTAAGGGTTTTCTTATGGTGATTAAGTGATGTTTTTGAAGCTAAATGATGGGGAAAATGCTTGGAGATGATCAAGTATGAAGTTAAGAGTATTTTGAGAGAGAAATGGGAGTGTAAGTATGAGAAAATGGGGTGAAGAAATGGTGTGCATGCATAAAAACGTTTTTAGGTTATAAAGGAAAAAAAAGATACCTAACTTTGTTTTCTTGCTAAATAATTCATGCTACTTGACAAATGGTTGGTTCCACATGTTTCTTAATCATTTAAGGCTGCTAAGGAGCAGATTTTTATTGGTATATACCAATAGTAAATACATCTAGAAGCTGCGTATGATACGGGTACATATACCCTAGGTATACGTATAGAAATCTTTGAGAAAACGGAACGAGGATTCAAATATAGCTATCTTTTGTAAATATACTTATATTTTTTTATGTATGTAAGCCCTTAAAAGTGATTAAATACATTACTTATACGATATATGTATAAACATTATATGTTATAAGTATTTATGTCAAATAACGTTACATATGGTTATCGTTTTGAAAACTTAAGTTAGTAGTTTCAAAATATACTTGTAACTTATTGTTATTAATACAAAATGAGATATTAAAACATTCATTAACCATGTTAAATATGTATATATACATATATATACACAAACGTATAATTATCATATATTGTATAGTTCGTGATATCATCGGTCAAACTAGACGGTCAAACGTTGTGTAAAACTCTTTTCGGAAACATTAATCTCAACAATTTGGATTGCTTATCATGTTGGTAAGGTTTAATTTATGTAAATATTAATCTTATAAGTATAGAACGATCGAAAAAGTGCGGGTCGTTACAGTACCTACCCGTTAAATAAATTTCGTCCCGAAATTTTAAAATTGTACCTATTTTGCGTCATCGGGAAACAAGTGTGGATACTTTTGTTTCATTTGATCCTCTCGTTCCCAAGTAAACTCGGGACCCCTTCGAGCATTCCAACGAACCTTAACGATCGGTATGTTGCTCTGCTTGAGCCGTTTAACTTCACGATCCATGATTTCGATTGGTTCTTCGATGAATTGTAGTTTCTCGTCGACATGGATTTCTTCAAGAGGAATGGTGAGGTCTTCCTTTGCAAGACACTTCTTAAGGTTCGAGACGTGAAAGGTATTATGTACTCCGGCAAGTTGTTGCGGTAACTCGAGTCGATAAGCTACCGGTCCAATGCGTTCGATGATCTTGAACGGGCCTACATATCTTGGGTTCAGTTTACCTCTTTTACCGAAACGTATTACACCTTTCCAAGGTGACACCTTTAGCATAACCATGTCACCGATCTGAAACTCTAATGGTTTCCTTCGGACATCGGCGTAGCTCTTTTGGCGACTACGGGCTGTTTTCAATCTCTCTTTGATTTGTACTATCTTTTCAGTAGTTTCATGTATGATCTCGGGACCAGTTAATTGTCGATCTCCTACTTCATTCCAACAGATAGGAGATCTACACTTCCTTCCGTACAATGCTTCGAATGGTGCAGCTTTAATGCTCGCATGATAACTATTATTATACGAGAATTCTGCTAATGGTAGATACTTATCCCATCCGTTTCCAAAATCGATCACACATGCCCTGAGCATGTCTTCAAGAGTCTGAATTGTTCTTTCACTCTGCCCGTCCGTTTGTGGATGATATGCGGTACTCATATCCAAACGAGTTCCTAGTGCCTCCTGTAGTGATTGCCAGAACTTTGAGGTAAATCTACTATCACGATCAGATATAATGGAAATAGGTATTCCATGCCTTGAAACTATTTCCTTTATATATAATCGTAATAATTTCTCCATTCTATCTGTTTCCTTTATAGGCAAGAAATGTGCAGATTTGGTAAGACGATCAACAATTACCCAAATGGTGTCGTATCCCCAGGCAGTCTTTGGTAACTTCGTGATGAAATCCATGGTAATACCGTCCCATTTCCATTCTGGAATTTCTGGTTGTTGAAGCAATCCTGACGGCTTCTAGTGTTCTGCTTTGACTTTGGAACAAGTTAAACATTCCCCAACATATGTTGCAACGTCTGTCTTCAAATTAGGCCACCAATAATGCGTCTTAAGATCTTGATACATCTTTCCAACTCCAGGATGTATCGAGTATCTTGTCTTATGTGCCTCATTCAATATTAACTTCCTTAATCCACCCAACTTTGGTACCCAAATACGGTTTGCAAAATATCGAATTCCATCTTCCCGCATAATGAGTTGTTTCCCATACTTCTTCATTATTTCATTTCCTATGTTTTCTTTAGTAAGAGCTTCTCGTTGAGCCTCTTTGATTTGTGATTTGAGATTCATGCGAATTTTTATGTTCATTGCTCGTACTCGAATTGGTTCTCGTTCCTTTCTGCTTAAAGCGTCAGCCACCACATTCGCTTTCCCGGGATGATAACGAATTTCACAATCATAGTCGTTTATTAACTCGACCCACCTACGTTGCCTCATGTTCAGCTGTTTTTGATCGAAAATATGTTGAAGGCTTTTATGATCAGTAAACACAGTGCATTTAACCCCATACAAGTAGTGTCTCCATATCTTCAATGCAAACACGACTGCTCCCAGTTCTAGATCATGCGTCGTATAATTCCGCTCGTGAATCTTTAATTGTCGGGATGCGTATGCAATAACTTTCTTCCGTTGCATAAGAACGCAACCAAAACCTTGTCGCGAAGCGTCACAATATATTTCAAAATCATCGTTCCCTTCTGGTAATGATAAAATAGGCGCCGTAGTCAACTTCTTTTTCAGTAATTGAAATGCACTCTCCTGCTCGGAAGTCCATTCATATTTCTTCCCTTTTTGCGTTAACGCTGTCAACGGCTTAGCTATTCGGGAAAAATCTTGAATAAACCTTCTATAATAACCGGCTAAACCCAAAAATTGGCGTATCTGCATTGGTGTCTTAGGAGTCTCCCATTTTTCAATGGCTTCAATTTTTGCTGGATCAACCTGAATTCCTTTGCTACCAACAACGTGGCCAAGAAATTGCACTTCTTTCAACCAGAAAGCACATTTAGAAAATTTAGCATATAGCTGTTCTTTTCTCAATAACTCTAATATCAACCTTAAATGCTGTTCATGCTCTTGCTCACTCTTGGAATAGATAAGAATATCATCAATGAAAACGATAACAAACTTATCTAAATATGGACTACAAACTCGATTCATGAGGTCCATGAATACAGCTGGCGCATTCGTCAATCCAAACGGCAAGACCAAAAATTCGTAATGACCGTAGCGTGTCCGAAAAGCAGTTTTCGGTATATCTTCTTCTTTGACACGTAATTGATGATAACCCGATCTTAGGTCAATTTTCGAGTACACACATGATCCTTGGAGTTGATCAAATAAGTCGTCAATTCTCGGTAGTGGATACCGATTCTTGATAGTTAACTTATTTAATTCACGATAATCTATACACATTCGGAAAGATCCGTCTTTCTTCTTGACGAATAAAATTGGAGCTCCCCACGGTGAAGTGCTTGGTCGTATGAATCCACGGTCTAGTAATTCTTTTAACTGACTTTGAAGTTCTTTTAACTCGGACGGTGCAAGTCTATATGGAGCACGAGCCACTGGTGCAGCTCCTGGTACAAGATCTATTTGAAATTCTACAGATCTAAATGGAGGTAATCCCGGCAACTCTTCCGGAAATACTTCAGGAAAATCTCTTGCCACAGGCACGTCATTGATGCACTTCTCTTTTTCTTTCTTTTCGACTTTATTAACATGTGCTAAGATAGCATAGCACCCTTTCTTCAAGCACTTTTGAGCTTTCAAATAACTAATGAGTTTTAGCTTTGAGTTACCCTTCTCTCCATAAATCATTACTGGCGTTTTATTCTTACGAGGAATGCGAATTGCCTTCTTGGCGCACACAACTTCGGCTCCTATTTTGGACATCCAGTCCATGCCGACTATTACATCAAAACTTCCTAATTCTACGGGTATCAAATCAATCTTAAATGTTTCTCTGGCTAAATTTATTTTACAATCACGGCAAATTTTATCGGCTTTAATTAGTTTACCATTAGCTAACTCAATCATGTACTTAGCATCTAGAGGTAATGATGAACAATTCAATTTAGCGTGAAAGTCTCTACACACGTAACTTCTATCAGCACCAGTATCAAATATAATAGATGCGGATAAGTTATTAATGGTAAACGTACCCGTAACAAGCTCCGGGTCTTCACACGCCTCTCTAGCATTAATAACAAATGCTCTCCCTCGTGCAGGTCCGATATTTTTCTCTGGATTCGGGCACTGGCTCTTATAGTGACCTTGTTTTCCACACCCATAACAAGTAATGGTAGCCAAAGCAGTTCTATTTGCATTGGTGGCAGGAGTCTTGGTACCATTTGTATTTATAACGAGAGCCCTACAATCTTCAGCAAGATGACCCTTTCGATTACATTTGTTGCATACCACATTACAGTAACCAGAGTGATGTTTGTGGCATCGGTTGCATAAAGGGTTTTGTCCTTTATAACCAAAGCTTAAACCACTACCCGCACCTTGCGTGTTTTCTTGTTTCTTAAAAGATTGTTGTTGGTTACCTCGATCATAATTTCCATTCCACTTTCTTTTGTTACCTGATACCTTCACATCAGTATTGGATACTTTCTTATCCATGATGACCTGATCCATTAGCTCGTTTGCCATAGTTATAGCTTCATGAATTGTCTTAGGTTTCGATGCTGTAACATTTGCCTTGACCTTTTTGGGCAAACCATCTTTGTACATTTCAATCTTCCGTTCTTCGGTTGGAACCAATTCAGGACATAGCAAAACTAATTCCATGAATCGCTGATTGTAGTTGGTGATTTCAGTACCAATAACCTTCAGACTTCGTAACTCATCTTCCAACTTCCTAACCTCGTTCCTTGGACAATATTCGTTGATTAACATTGTTTTGAATTCTTCCCACGGAGTATCATAAGCTACATCTCCTCCTACAGCCTTCACATAATTTTTCCACCACGTGAGTGCACTATCTTGTAAAGTGCACGATGCATACTTGGTCATGTCCTTTTCAACACAACCACTGATTTTAAACACAGTCTCCATCTTTTCTATCCACCGGGTTAAACCGATCGGTCCTTCTGTTCCACTGAATGATGAGGGCTTGCAAGCTTGAAAAGTTTTGTAAGTGCACCCCACACGAGGATTTGGGTTAACTGCAGCACCTCTTGCAGCCTCGACCCATAACATTCTGTCGTTCACTCGCTGATTGATGAGTTCCTGGATTTCTTGTTCCGTCATTCGGTTCAATCGCGCCATATTCTTCTATAAGAATGAAAAGAAAATAATTATTCACATGGAATATTATAGATGTAGTGTATATTTACAGTACATTATAGCTTATTAATAATATGAACCAGGTATTATTATAAAAGCCTTTTCTTCTTATTAGCGTTTTATAATTATATCTAGGGTAGTACCTACCCGTTAATGTCCATACTTAATAGCTTAGTACAGAATCAATTACTACCATCTAAATAATACTTAACCATGGAAAATTATTGCATTTCACACTTCACTATTTTACATATGCTTATCTTACATCGAACTTTAAACAAACCACACTAATAATATTATACAAAACATTATATGATCCCATGGTTTAATACGGCAGCGCATCGTTTGGTCTATTTTCTAGGACGTTTAGGTTCAAAGAATCGCTTAACGCTTATCCTAGCTGTCTGCCTATATTTTGGCTGTGGGACTGAAGAACTGGATGCCGGGATAGAACGAATAGGAATAGCGGGAATAGGGGTGGTAGTGTCTAGTGGAGTTGGTGCAACATCATCCTTATTAAACTCAGGATTTGAATTTTCTAATTCATTAGCCTTTCGTTTCTTTCCTAGTTCGAACTCTTCTTTTGTAATTTCCTGTATTTCTTCCTCGGGTTCACTTTCCTCCTCGGGTTCACTTTCCTCCTCGGGTTCACTTTCCTCCTCGGGTTCACTTTCCTCCTCGGGTTCACTTTTCGAGTTCTCTATAGTCGGTTCATCCGGAATTTGTGAGTCTTCCCCAAAGATATTATTTTCGTCATCGGATAGGTTAATGACTGGAACACCATCTGAAGATTCTGGTTCGGAGTCGCTGAATGTGATAACAAGTTTTGAGCCCGACATCTATCACACAACAACTAACCCATTAGTACTACATAATATTTACATATAAATTTTAACCAACAATGATAAGCAATGGTTTTTAAATCAGACCCGGTCAAAGTCCAGACTTACTAATGTATCCTAACGACTTATCAGTTAGACACACTAATGCAAACCTGGTTCGCTAAGACCACCGCTCTGATACCACATGTCATAACCCGTCCTTAACCGTAAGAACGTGTTAGATAACGTATGATTTCATTGCGAGGTATTGACCTCTATATGCGACATTTTTAAAAGAAAAACTGCATATATTATACATTACAAACCATGATTCTTATTTTTGATACAAGCTTTGGACGAAATAAAGATGATTATCGTTTAGCGATAATCTTCGACTTACAAACTTTACAAATGATGATAACAACACGATTTCTAGCATATTTTACAACACAAGTTCTTGGATATGCAGTTTTATTTTTGACACAAATATGCGTACGCAAGATCCTGCTCAAATTCAACATAATGCAGCGGAAGCTTCTAATTATCACCTGAGAATAAACATGTTTAAAACGTCAACATAAAGTTGGTGAGATATAGGTTTAGTGCCGGCAGCAATATATATATATATAGACCACAAGATTTCATATATAAACATTTTCATAAAAATATTCTAAGTGGTTGAGCACTTGGTAACCATACTTAACATTTAATCACGTCGCATATTCCCTTTAATATGAAATCTTACTACACCGTACCAAGTGTAGTCACAAAACGAAGTACTGTGCAACCGTTGAATACTGGTCGTCCAGTCCGGTTGGGGTTGTCAGGCCCGATAGATCTATCAACAGGATTCGCGTTTACAATACCGCTGTAAATATTAGTTACCAAGCTACAGGGAAGTATGCCAGTGGTACAACTCAACGTAGAATATATTTTCAGTTACTTGTGTCCATAACGTAAAACATAAAATACATGTATTCTCATCCCGAAATATTTAGAGTTTAAAAGTGGGACTATATACTCACGTTCGTCTTGAAGATATATATATTTTTGACTTGGTCTTCCGGTTGATATCACGAACCTATCCATATATAATATATCAATACCTTTTCTTTTTAAACAAATGTCTCATATATATACTTGTTATACTTTTAATACTTTGAATAATTCCTTAGTCCGTAGTTAGCATTTCGTTGTTAGTAATTCAATTTTAATGGTTCATTTGTAGATGTTTAATATACCCGCAATGAAATAAATAAAACCCCCAACGAAATAAATAAAACCCCATCGTATATGTATTGGTCGAGATTAATCTTGACCCACGGTACCGGTGTTGTCAAATGACGTGTTGCGTACATAAAGTACCGGTGTTGTCAAATGACGTGTTGCGTACAAACATGGGATCTTATGATTAATCTTCTCGTATTGTTTATGGGTGATCCTGAACCATATAAAATTGAATTATAAGTACATATATATAAAATATCATGTTATCTTAGAAAGATGTGATCTTATTTAATTTTTCCCAATTAATCCCGAAGTTAAACAAGTCTTGGATAACCAATTTTGTTTCGGTCATAGTTTCTTCGTTACAAATTCGTTTTCGTTGATTCAACTTGCCATCTCCTTGGATCGAGTTCCTCTTTAAGACTATGAACTGAAAATACCTTGGTTTGTATTCAAAATCACACGGCATAGGTGAAACTTTAGTGAAACTTATGAAGTTAAACATTTTCCTTTATGTAAACAACCTTAAATGATTATTTTTCTAAAAATACTTATACTTTGAATTAAATCATGAAATTTTTATGTGTTATCATATTCATATTAAAAATCATTTTTCCAGAAGATAAACTTCCAATTCAAAGTTTAAGATGGTTTTTAATTATCCAACCCAAAACAGTCCCCGGTTGCACTCCGACGTCGTAAAAACAGTTTTTAAGGTGTTCTTTGAAAAACCAAGTTATACCTTGTTAAATTAGCATGTAATTAAGTTATATTACAGGTTTTGAAGTATTTTAAAAGTTAAGTTAGAAGGATCTATTTAGTTTGCAAACAAGTTTGAAAACTTTCAAACTATGTTCTTGTTGTTAAAATTTTATACCACAAAATAAGATAGCTATATATATATGAATCGAATAAGGTTATGAACATAGTTACTACCTCAAGTTCCTTGGACAAGGTTGCTGTAAAAGAGGAGTAAGAACCTAGAACTAAAAGGGTGATGGAATTGGATGAAAGATTGGAAGTAAGTTTGTGTTCTTGGAAGGATTCTTGAAGTGTTTTTGTAAGGGTTTTCTTATGGTGATTAAGTGATGTTTTTGAAGCTAAATGATGGGGAAAATGCTTGGAGATGATCAAGTATGAAGTTAAGAGTATTTTGAGAGAGAAATGGGAGTGTAAGTATGAGAAAATGGGGTGAAGAAATGGTGTGCATGCATAAAAACGTTTTTAGGTTATAAAGGAAAAAAAAGATACCTAACTTTGTTTTCTTGCTAAATAATTCATGCTACTTGACAAATGGTTGGTTCCACATGTTTCTTAATCATTTAAGGCTGCTAAGGAGCAGATTTTTATTGGTATATACCAATAGTAAATACATCTAGAAGCTGCATATGATACGGGTACATATACCCTAGGTATACGTATAGAAATCTTTGAGAAAACGGAACGAGGATTCAAATATAGCTATCTTTTGTAAATATACTTATATTGTTTTATGTATGTAAGCCCTTAAAAGTGATTAAATACATTACTTATACGATATATGTATAAACATTATATGTTATAAGTATTTATGTCAAATAACATTACATATGGTTATCGTTTTGAAAACTTAAGTTAGTAGTTTCAAAATATACTTGTAACTTATTGTTATTAATACAAAATGAGATATTAAAACATTCATTAACCATGTTAAATATGTATATATACATATATATACACAAACGTATAATTATCATATATTGTATAGTTCGTGATATCATCGGTCAAACTAGACGGTCAAACGTTGTGTAAAACTCTTTTCGGAAACATTAATCTCAACAATTTGGATTGCTTATCATGTTGGTAAGGTTTAATTTATGTAAATATTAATCTTATAAGTATAGAACGATCGAAAAAGTGCGGGTCGTTACAGCGGTTCATTCTACAGGGATCTTAGCCAAAGTTTAACGCTATATTTTTAAAACTATATTTGTAAATATATAAATATATATATATATATATATATATATATATATATATATATATATATATATATATATATATATATATATTTATATATTTACAAATATAGTAGTATTATTATTATAAAAGGGGGTTTTTACCGTTTAATGACCGGTTTGTCGATTTTAAAACTTTAGTCGCAGTTAAAACCTAATGCAAAATATTAAAATAAAGTATAACTTAATTTAAAGTGTAAAGTAAATGACAATAATGAAATTGCGATAAATAAAAGTGCGATAAATAAAATTGCGATAATTAAAAAGTACGATAATTAAAAGTGCAATTAAATAAAATGACAGTAAATAAAAGTGCGATAATTAAAAGTGCAATTAAATATGAAATAAAGGAATTATGCTTATTTAAACTTCCGTAATCATGATGTTCGACGTGTTGATTTTAGTTTATTACCATGTGTTAATTGCTCTTTGTCCTGGATTATTCGATATGTCCATACGGATTTATCCATAATAGTCCATCAGTCATAAATATAAAGTGCGAGGATCTTCGTCAAATTATCTTTATACCCGAAGTCAAATGTTCCAACTAATTGGGGATTCGAATTGTAACAAGGTCTTAATACTTTGTTTAATGAATACACCAGGTTATCGACTGCGTGTAATCCAAAGTTTTATTACTTTGTTAACAATTACACCAATTACCCTTGAATGTAATTCACCCCTGTTTCAACTAGTCCATTAACTATTAATCTAATCCCGTATCCGGTAAAATGAACAATTATTGGTATTTATAGATATCCCGCCCACCGTACCCAGTCAAGCATATGTGGTTATATATAAATACGTCAAATTATAAGTCTATATATTAAATTAAAGAGGTATCATTTAGTTAATATAAAGCCCATTAATAGCCCAAAGTCTAATTTCCACAAGTGTCGTTCTTTTGTCCAAACCTCAATTATGGTACAAAGCCCAATTACCTAATTTTAATATTTAGACCAACATCACGATTACTTCGGCTTAAATAAGCATAATAATAACTTAGCTACGAGACATTAATTTAAAAAGGTTGAACATAACTTACAATGATTAAAAATAGCGTAGCGTTACACGGACAGAATTTCGACTTACACCCTTACAACATTCGCTAACATACCCTTATTATTATAATTTAAAATTAAAATTAAAATTAAAATATAAATATAATATATATATATATATATATATATATATATATATATATATATATATATATATATATATATATATGTATACATGAGAGAGATAGAGAAAAAGATATCGTTAGATCATCTAAAGCAGCTAGAGCCGATTCTAGCCATGACTTGGATTCCATTTCCACAAAGATAGATGTTATCGAGAGATGAATGGAAAAAGATGACTAAATATATCCACTCAATACGAATTAGTTGTGAGCAGTGTGGAGGACCACATTTGACAAAAGATTATCTCAGTATTGAACCAACAATGGAACAAAGAGAGAATGTTTCATACATGAACCAAATGCCTGGAAATAATTATCAGAATAATTATCAACCGCCAAGACCAATCTACAATCAAAATCAGAACTATAACTGAAATGTTCCATACAACAACCAACAAGGTCCAAGCAATCAACAAGTACCTAATAATACTTACAATCAGCAAAGACCTATTTTTCAAAATAAACCACCACAAACCGATGATAAAAAGCCAAATTTAGAAGATATGATGTCGAAGCTAGTTAAATCTCAAACGCAGTTTTTCACATCTCAGAAACAAACGAATGAACAAAATGCTCAAGCATTTAGAAATCAACAAGCTTCTATTCAAAATTTGGAACAAGAAGTAAGCAACCTAGCAAGGTTGATAGGTGAAAGAAAACCGGGAAGTCTACCTAGTGATACCACAAAAATACTTGATGTGCGTAGAGGTGTATACGAAATAGTTATATTTTTACTACAAAATACTATTAAATACGATACAATTTTACACAAGTTATTTATTTATTTATAGAGTGGATATACCTAAACCTTGCTACAACACTTATAGGCGGTGTACATAATCGTACAGTAGTGTAGTTTTTAGTAAGTCCGGTTCATTCCACAGGGATCTTAGCCAAGGTTAACGCTATATTTTTAAAACTATATTTGTAAATATATAAATATATATATAAGTAGTATTATTATTATTATAAAAGGGGATTTTTACCGTTTAATGACCGGTTTGTCGATTTTAAAACATTAGTCGCAGTTAAAACCTAATGCAAAATATTAAAATAAAATATAACTTAATTTAAAGCGTAAAGTAAATGACAATAATGAAATTGCGATAAATAAAAGTGCGATAAATAAAATTGTGATAATTAAAAAGTACGATAATTAAAAGTGCAATTAAATAAAATGACAGTAAATAAAAGTGCGATAATTAAAAGTGCAATTAAATATGAAATAAAGGAATTATGCTTATTTAAACTTCCGTAATCATGATGTTCGACGTGTTGATTTTAGTTTATTACCATGGGTTAATTGTTCTTTGTCCTGGATTATTCGATATGTCCATACGGATTTGTCCATAATAGTCCATCAGTCATAAATATAAAGTGCGAGGATCTTCGTCAAATTATCTTTATACCCGAAGTCAAATATTCCAACTAATTGGGGATTCGAATTGTAACAAGGTCTTAATACTTTGTTTAATGAATACACCAGGTTATCGACTGCGTATAATCCAAGGTTTTATTACTTTGTTAACAATTACACCAATTACCCTTGAATGTAATCCACCCCTGTTTCTACTAGTCCATTAACTATTAATCCAATCCCGTATCCGGTAAAATGAACAATTATTGGTATTTATAGATATCCCGCCCACCGTACCCATTCAAGCGTATGTGGTTATATATAAATACGTCAAATTATAAGTGTATATATTAAATTAATGAGGTATCATTTAGTTAATATAAAGTCCATTAATAGCCCAAAGTCTAATTTCCACAAGTGTCCTTCTTTTGTCCAAACCCCAATTATGGTACAAAGCCCAATTACCCAATTTTAATATTTAGCCCAACATCACGATTACTTCGGCTTAAATAAGCATAATAATAACTTAGCTACGAGACATTAATTTAAAAAGGTTGAACATAACTTACAATGATTAAAAATAGCGTAGCGTTACACGGACAGAATTTTGACTTACACCCTTACAACATTCGCTAACATACCCTTATTATTAGAATTTAAAATTAAAATTAAAATTAATATATATATATATATATATATATATATATATATATATATATATATATATATATATATATATATATATATATGTATATATATATATATATGTATACGTGAGAGAGATAGAGAAAAAGATATATTAAAACTGGCCAAAACACGCGAAATTTATAGATGTGGCCTGACTTCTGGGGCCATGCGATCGCATGGCTTTTGTTCTTCCAGGCCATGCGATCGCATGGCCAGCTGGGAGAGTTCACATGTCTTTGTTTTCTTTCTTGCCGATGGTATTTAATATAATATATAATATATAAATAATTTATAGAATTATTTAAATATTATATTATATTTATGTGCATAGTTGACTCGAAATTTTTAGTCCGTTGCGTCGAGCGTTGAGAGTTGACTCTGGTCCCGGTTCCGGATTTTCGAACGTCCTCGCGTACAATTTAATATCTTGTATTTTGAGTTTTGCGTCTTGTACTCTTGTAATTTTGAGACGTTTCTCATCAATAATTTGAACCTCTTTGATTGTACTTTGTACTTTTGAGCTTTTTGGTCGTTTGCGTCTTCAATTCGTCGAATCTGTCTTTTATCTTCACCTTTTATTATTTAAACGAATATCACTTGTAAATAGAACAATTGCAACTATGAAATATATGTTCGTTTTTAGCATTATCAAATATTCCCACACTTGAGCGTTGCTTGTCCTCAAGCAATATATTCTTGAAATAAAAATACTAGAATCACTTCTTTATTCTTCACACTTTGTACATCAGTGATTTCTATACGGCGGTATGAACAATGGTAGTAACGATGTGGTTTACAGTCCCACATGACTATAAAAATTTAGATCCTTTAGGAAATTGGATCTTTATGAAAACATTTGATCTTTTGAAAATTAAATTTAGCTTTTACCCTAGATAAGTTTTCTGGAATAACCCTTCACCGGTGTTTGCAAATTATTTTTTTTTTGGGTTTGGTGGGTTTCAGATTTGAAAATTTTAGCTCAAAACTTGCGGTTTTGTGTCACCCACTTGCTAACCTTGTATTGGGAAAGCAACACGTCCAGTATATGTGATGACCCAAAAATTTCTGACTAAATTTAAACTTAATCTTTGTATGATTAACATTTCCGACACGATAAGCAAAGTCTGTAAAACTGAATCTCAAAATTTTTGAATTACTTTTATATATTTAAATACCCTTCGGTTGTTTTCGACGATTCGCGAACAATTATATGTAAATAGATACATATATACTATAACATGAAAAGTAACAATGTATTAATTGTTTGATATCGTACATTAAACTTATTGGTTTAAATATCTATTTGAATGTATATGATAAGTTGAAATATTTATTATTAAAATTTATTTATAAATAACTTCCAATGTGTATTTAAAAACTGATTTATGTATATTAAAAAGATATATACATATATATAATAAACGATAGTAACATTCGTTTATTGATTCAATTGATATTTAGATAAGTTAACTAAAGCGTTTAAGATGAACCAGTTAAACACTAATTTGTTACAGTGTTTTCAAATTGCCACATTACTCAAAATGCTACAGTGTTTTCGAAAATCACTATTTGCTACAGTGAAATTGACTTTGCTACAGTGAATTGCTACAGTAAAACGTGACTTTGCTACAGTAACTTTGCTACAGTAAAATGCTATTATAAAAATGTATTTTAACAAATAGCGAGACGATGATTTATAGAAGTAAATGACCAAAACACTCGAAAGTTTAAGATACACTTTGAGTGATATAATTAAGGGATAATTTAAGGCTATTGATAAGGCTAAAAAGGAACATATATTTCATAGCATTATCCCCCAAGAAAGACAGGATTTTAGTTGTAATTGTTCCATATTCAAGTAATATTCGTTTATATTTAATAAGTGCGAAGACAAAAGGTGAAAACGAAGAATTGAAGACGGAAAGGTCCAAAATGCTCAAATGTACAAGATACAATTAAAAAGGTTCAAATTATTGATGAAGAACGTCTAAAAATGACAAGAGTACAAGTTGCGGAACGCAAAGTACACGATATAAAATAGTACGCAAGGACGTCTGAAAATCCGGAACCGGGACCCGAGTCAAGAAGAAACGCCCGACGCAACGGACCAAAAATATCTAGTCTACTATGCACAAGAATAAAATATAATATATAAATAATTATATTAATTATTTATATATTTATTTTATTTTATATTATGTCGACAAGCTAGGAGCCAAAACAATGTGAGCTGTCCCTGGTCCTCATGCGAGTCGCATGGCCAGAAGGCCATTTCCATGCGAGTCGCATGACTCCAGATTTCAGGCCAGGTTCTATAAATTGCAGTTTTTGGCTCGAGATAATCACACACATGCACAAATATAGATATACTCCGTAATATTTATTATTATTATTATTATTATTATTATTATTATTATTATTATTATTATTATTATTATTATTATTATTATTAATAAGATTATTATTAATCTTATTATTTTTATTATTAATGTTATTATTTTTGCGATACAAAAATAATAATGTACATAAAATATTACGACGGAGTGCTGTCCAAGTAATTTTCAAAAATGAGTTTTCGAGCAAGCTAGAGCTAAGGAAATTATGGGTTATTGCCAAGGAGGTTATGGGTAATGTTCGGGGGTATATTTTTGTGAATCAAACCTCGTGCTTATTATCTCCAATGCGTCTACGTGCTTTCCTGCAATATTGTATATCAATATTAAACTGTGAGTTTCATATGATCCCTTTTTCAAATTATATTTTTGGGCTGAGAATACATGCGCAGTTTTATAAACTGTTTTACTAAATGGATACAAATACTAAAACTGATTTGTGTGAGTTTCATAAGATCCCTTTTACTCTCTACATTTTTGGGTTGAGAATACATGCAAATGTTTTATTAACCGATATACAATATTTATATGTGTGAGTTTCATATGCTTCCTTTTTAATTGCTTTTGCAATCTATATTTTTGGGCTGAGAATACATGCACTTTATTTTAAACGCAATGGATACAAGTACATACTAAATTCTACACCGAGTTTGAACCGAAAATCCCTTAGCTTTGGTAACTAGTAACTGCCGGTTATAAGAACTGGTGGGCGCGAGTAGTATTATATGGATCCATAGGGCTTGACATCCCCGTCCGAGCTAGAGCGCTAGCCTTTTAACGGACGTATGCTATTTGATAAGCGTACACGTTGGTTTGCGTGTATTATTAAGATGATTATACAAAGGGTACAAATTATATATACGTTAAAGTTTAGTTACCAGGGTGCTCAACTTTGTAGAACCGATTGATAAACATTTCGGATGAAACAACTGAAATCTTGTGATCCACCTTTTATGTAGAACCGATTGATAAACGTTTCGGATGAAACAACTGAAATCTTGTGATCCACCTTTTATGTAAAACCGATTGATAAACGTTTCGGATGAAACAACTGAAATCTTGTGATCCACCTTTTATGTAGAACCGATTGATAAACGTTTCGGATGAAACAACTGAAATCTTGTGATCCACCTTTTATGTAAAACCTATTGATAAACGTTTCGGATGAAACAACTGAAATCATGTGATCCACCTTTTATGTAAAACCTATTGATAAACGTTTCGGATGAAACAACTGAAATCTTGTGATCCACCTTTTATGTAAAACCTATTGATAAACGTTTTGAATAAAACAACTGAACTTTTGTAATCCATATTGATATACGGATTATGTGTAATATTAAAACTATGAACTCACCAACCTTTGTGTTGACACTTGAAGTATGTTTATTCTCAGGATTCTAGAAGTCTTCCGCTGTTTGCTTATACGTGATACAAGATATGTGCTTGGAGTCATACATGCTATATACAAGAAACTTGCATTCACCAAACCATTACCATGTATCTTATTTTGACTGTATTGTCAGCAGATGTATTATTGTAAACCATTTAAATGGTGATTGTCTATACGTAGAAATCATCAGATGTTAAAAACCTGGAATTTATATATTCATTTATGAAATACCTTTTCAAACGAATACAATGTTACAAAATGTATCACATAGAGGTCAAATACCTCGCAATGAAATCAATGAATGACGTGTTCGTCCATATGGATTTGGAGCGATCGTAATCAACTTAATCAATGGAGACAAGAGGAAGGCGATCCTTTTCACCAACCGAATTCACCTCTTGGTGAGGAACCTGAGGCACTTACCGGCGAACACGTACGAAACACTATCTTCACCCTCATTTCCAGGATATCTCGCAACGATTATATGATAACCAGAATTTTAAACTTTATTCATCCTCTCGTACCAACCGCCAATCATCCCGGAATAATAGAAGAAGTTAACGAGCTTCGCGCTCGAGTTTTGGCTTTGGAGAATATGATGCACAATTTGCAGGCATCACAGGCAGCACCGGTAGCACCACCAGTACCAGCAGCACAACCAACAACAGTACCATTACCACCAACAACAACATCCGCACCGTAAACCTTAACCTCATAATCTGTCCCACGAGTATCAACCTCATACGCACCGTAGGCACCGAAGAATACTAATAACCATAAACGATGAAGTATTAATTCATAACTTCATTGGAGAAATATCCTGCGACGATTATGTAATCTTTAATATAGAAGAGATTATTCGTTTCTAGTTCCAACCGAAAATCAAATGAGTTTAATAACTCATTAAATCTATATTACATCTGAAGGAAATATACATACATATATTTTCATAAAGATTGTAATTGAAAATCCTTTTGTACAAACTATTAATGATGAGAATATTTTAACGGGTAGGTAATACCCTAGAAATATATAAATTCCACATTAATATGTTACACTATACATTCTTCAATTCTGATTCAGCAATCATTAACTATACTGCTCAAACCTATAGATATACGTATCTGTTCATCGCAGAATAACCATTTTCATTCAATTTCATATTCTGATTTCGATAGATCAGAATCCAAGTCAAGATTAAACGAAAAACATCACTCTTAGATTCCTACATCTTTCAAAACCATGCTTCGAAACCCATACTTTGAATTCAGAACAGTACTAGAACATCATATGATTATATTTTGCGTTCAAACCCATCGAAATTCTTGGAAACACTTCAACTAATGAACAAACGAGAAGACAAACCAACTACACGATATCTACGAGAAGAAAGATTTGTACTTATAATCATATATCTGGAAAGCTCTCGAAACCTAAGTAAAACTTTAACACGTATCTGTGATAAATCCTTCGGCATTATTATTACTGAAAGTAACCTTGCAATTCCTTTTTAAAAGTATCCAGTATTATCACCCATTCAACTAGTCAACGACGACCTTTCAGACTTGTAACTTTGGCATATACGTTTTTGTTATCAGGGAATCTTTCATGTTCCACCACATTAGCAGTAAATTTACCAACAACTTCATTGATCTTTGACCTTCCGAAAAATCCTTATACTCATTGAAACCGTATCATGTACTCATCCACATCTTGTAACGACAATTGACATACCAACTATTGGAAATTAGCAATCAGTATTTTGAAATCTTGTAGCACGTCTACGCCAACAGTTATATGTTTACATATAACGTCTACCTCCTGGACTTACATACTTCGAATGTGAAGTTTCCGAAAAACACCCCAAACTACGAAACTAGTTCTCCGAATTTTGGAAAAATGTTGATGAAGCAGCAAAAACTGTAAACGACCTTAACAGTTAAAAGTTTGATGATAAAGAATAGTATGGTGGTAAAGCTGAGAAAAAGAGAAGGTTTGGAACTAGAAAACAGATTGAGCAGACCATGAAGGAGGCTGTGGACAAATCACAAAGACGAAATCTACCTTCAAAGAATCCAAATGATTCAGTGTCTGCTGAAACCATTAGTAAGAACCTTACTTCTTATTCTAAACCTTCGCAGACAGATTTTCCGCATCATCCTCTGATATTAGAAATTCTAAGATATCATCGTATCTTCCATTATAAATATCCTCCATATTTCTGAAGATATTTTCATAACTATTCTTATCTGAAATCATTTATCTCTTCACACTATCTTTGTTACATCATAAAAGAAACTATTTTAGTTTCTAAAATCTGAAAAATTCGAAAAATGGATGTTTTGAAGTAATGTTGGGAACTGAAGCATGAATTAGTATAATATAATGACACTTGATCAACGTGATTATATTACAGTAAGTCATGTTGAGTTTCTAATGGAACGTGACAAAGGTTCACAGATCACACCCCCATCATAAACCATGTTACATAACTCTTTCATTCTATATAATCTCCAAATATATCAAGAAAATATATTTCTTGATGATTCGGTCTTTTTCGGATATTCTGGTAATTTGACAAGTCAGATTGTGCCATTACCGTTTCTTTCTTAGAACATTAATTATGTTTATTCTGAAATTCATACCTACGAATTCTGGACCATTATTCGCTTGACTTAAGGTCGGGAAGAGAAAACGAAAGCATGAAGCTCCGAAATATAATGGAGAACATAAAGCCCGATAACAACCCCGAAATTTACAAACCGTGTATATCAATGCGTATAGCAATATAAAGACACGGGAGAATGAAAAACACTATAACCCCAAGGTAATAGTAGAAGAAAATAACTTCCTCTGGTGGTAGATGAAAAAGAAGAATGACAGATATGAAAGTTAGGAGTATATCAAGAATCAGAACTGGATGAAGCATTTCACAATCTTTTGAAAGTATGAAATGAGGAAGAAGATGTAGGAGTGGTGAAAATAATGAGACGAAAGGGGGTTAATTTATAAGCAAAATAACAGACAGAGCAATCGAGGCAGGTGACCTCATTTAATTAAAGAAGATCTTAATTTCCTTAAATTCCGAAGAATCAAATCTTATTTAAATTATGAAGACTTTCTATTCCTTAAATTTCGGAAATCAATCGTTACTACGTCAAGAGATAAGACGCATCTCTATTCTCTATTTCACTTTATTACGATAACTTCCCTCATACGCTTCGAGTAATTGGATTGTGTTATCCATATTATTCAACGGTGATAAAACTCTAATTATCAACTCATATATGTCACGAAAACATTTTTATTGTTAGCCATGACGACCTCACTCAAATTTCGGGACGAAATTTCTTTAACGGGTAGGTACTGTGATGACCCAAAAATTTCTGACTAAATTTAAACTTAATCTTTGTATGATTAACATTTCCGACACGATAAGCAAAGTCTGTAAAACTGAATCTCAAAATTTTTGAATTACTTTTATATATTTAAATACCCTTCGGTTGTTTTCGACGATTCGCGAACAATTATATGTAAATAGATACATATATACTATAACATGAAAAGTAACAATGTATTAATTGTTTGATACCGTACATTAAACTTATTGGTTTAAATATCTATTTGAATGTATATGATAAGTTGAAATATTTATTATTAAAATTTATTTATAAATAACTTCCAATGTGTATTTAAAAACTGATTTATGTATATTAAAAAGATATATACATATATATAATAAACGATAGTAACATTCGTTTATTGATTCAATTGATATTTAGATAAGTTAACTAAAGCGTTTAAGATGAACCAGTTAAACACTAATTTGTTACAGTGTTTTCAAATTGCCACATTACTCAAAATGCTACAGTGTTTTCGAAAATCACTATTTGCTACAGTGAAATTGACTTTGCTACAGTGAATTGCTACAGTAAAACGTGACTTTGCTACAGTAACTTTGCTACAGTAAAATGCTATTATAAAAATGTATTTTAACAAATAGCGAGACGATGATTTATAGAAGTAAATGACCAAAACACTCGAAAGTTTAAGATACACTTTGAGTGATATAATTAAGGGATAATTTAAGGCTATTGATAAGGCTAAAAAGGAACATATATTTCATAGCATTATCCCCCAAGAAAGACAGGATTTTAGTTGTAATTGTTCCATATTCAAGTAATATTCGTTTATATTTAATAAGTGCGAAGACAAAAGGTGAAAACGAAGAATTGAAGACGGAAAGGTCCAAAATGCTCAAATGTACAAGATACAATTAAAAAGGTTCAAATTATTGATGAAGAACTTCTAAAAATGACAAGAGTACAAGTTGCGGAACGCAAAGTACACGATATAAAATAGTACGCAAGGACGTCTGAAAATCCGGAACCGGGACCCGAGTCAAGAAGAAACGCCCGACGCAACGGACCAAAAATATCTAGTCTACTATGCACAAGAATAAAATATAATATATAAATAATTATATTAATTATTTATATATTTATTTTATTTTATATTATGTCGACAAGCTAGGAGCCAAAACAATGTGAGCTGTCCCTGGTCCTCATGCGAGTCGCATGGCCAGAAGGCCATTTCCATGCGAGTTGCATGACTCCAGATTTCAGGCCAGGTTCTATAAATTGCAGTTTTTGGCTCGAGATAATCACACACATGCACAAATATAGATATACTCCGTAATATTTATTATTATTATTATTATTATTATTATTATTATTATTATTATTAATAAGATTATTATTAATCTTATTATTTTTATTATTAATGTTATTATTTTTGCGATACAAAAATAATAATGTACATAAAATATTACGACGGAGTGCTGTCCAAGTAATTTTCAAAAATGAGTTTTCGAGCAAGCTAGAGCTAAGGAAATTATGGGTTATTGCCAAGGAGGTTATGGGTAATGTTCGGGGGTATATTTTTGTGAATCAAACCTCGTGCTTATTATCTCCAATGCGTCTACGTGCTTTCCTGCAATATTGTATATCAATATTAAACTGTGAGTTTCATATGATCCCTTTTTCAAATTATATTTTTGGGCTGAGAATACATGCGCAGTTTTATAAACTGTTTTACTAAATGGATACAAATACTAAAACTGATTTGTGTGAGTTTCATAAGATACCTTTTACTCTCTACATTTTTGGGCTGAGAATACATGCAAATGTTTTATTAACCGATATACAATATTTATATGTGTGAGTTTCATATGCTTCCTTTTTAATTGCTTTTGCAATCTATATTTTTGGGCTGAGAATACATGCACTTTATTTTAAACGCAATGGATACAAGTACATACTAAATTCTACACCGAGTTTGAACCGAAAATCCCTTAGCTTTGGTAACTAGTAACTGCCGGTTATAAGAACTGGTGGGCGCGAGTAGTATTATATGGATCCATAGGGCTTGACATCCCCGTCCGAGCTAGAGCGCTAGCCTTTTAACGGACGTATGCTATTTGATAAGCGTACACGTTGGTTTGCGTGTATTATTAAGATGATTATACAAAGGGTACAAATTATATATACGTTAAAGTTTAGTTACCAGGGTGCTCAACTTTGTAGAACCGATTGATAAACGTTTCGGATGAAACAACTGAAATCTTGTGATCCACCTTTTATGTAGAACCGATTGATAAACGTTTCGGATGAAACAACTGAAATCTTGTGATCCACCTTTTATGTAAAACCGATTGATAAACGTTTCGGATGAAACAACTGAAATCTTGTGATCCACCTTTTATGTAGAACCGATTGATAAACGTTTCGGATGAAACAACTGAAATCTTGTGATCCACCTTTTATGTAAAACCTATTGATAAACGTTTCGGATGAAACAACTGAAATCTTGTGATCCACCTTTTATGTAAAACCTATTGATAAACGTTTCGGATGAAACAACTGAAATCTTGTGATCCACCTTTTATGTAAAACCTATTGATAAACGTTTTGAATAAAACAACTGAACTTTTGTAATCCATATTGATATACGGATTATGTGTAATATTAAAACTATGAACTCACCAACCTTTGTGTTGACACTTGAAGTATGTTTATTCTCAGGATTCTAGAAGTCTTCCGCTGTTTGCTTATACGTGATACAAGATATGTGCTTGGAGTCATACATGCTATATACAAGAAACTTGCATTCACCAAACCATTACCATGTATCTTATTTTGACTGTATTGTCAACAGATGTATTATTGTAAACCATTTAAATGGTGATTGTCTATACGTAGAAATCATCAGATGTTAAAAACCTGGAATTTATATATTCATTTATGAAATACCTTTTCAAGCGAATACAATGTTACAAAATGTATCACATAGAGGTCAAATACCTCGCAATGAAATCAATGAATGACGTGTTCGTCCATATGGATTTGGAGCGATCGTCACAGTATACTTGCTCCGTATATTACCTTTCGGTAAACTACCGTCCGGTTGTAAAGGAAAGCGTTGAACAAGCAACTGTTAAGGCAATGTCCCTTGACATGCTTTTAATTATCGTTTATAACGTGTCGAATGCAATTACTATCATTTGTAGGAGCAATAGTAAAGCTCACCCTATAGTTTTTCGGTCTGGCACAAGGTCCTGTCTTCGACCATGCTATGCAACCACCGTTCTTACGGTTGACACCCTATTTGGTTCAGGTGACCTAATGAATTCCAGGTGAATTCCTAGGATTTTACGTTCAATGGTAATGAACGCATTAAAAATGGGTTTTCAGAAAACAAATCGGTTTGTAATTTTGATCAAAATATTTTCTCGTTCAAGCTCGAGTTTAGATATCATCGAATTCCATGAGTTTGTAATTCTCAATCTTTAAGGTCAATCTCTAGGATTGAGTAATATCAGTCTTAAAAGCTGATTTTTGATCTTTAAAGGAGATTATCCTTTCTGGGGATCTGATTCATTAGTCTAACTAAGCTAATTTGCACGGCGTCCTCCCCATTTTACGAGACAGATCCTCTCATGGTTAGGATAAGTCTGACCACTTGGCGACCCTGTTTGATGCTGAGGTCCGTGGATTTCTAGCTGATTTTCGAGAAAACTTTTCAAGGTTTTTCGTAGACTCTACAACTGGTCTGGACGACAACTTCCTGACCTAAATCAAGAAGCGCGTTTCTTTTTCGGAAGACTTTACTTCCTTTTAATAATGGAATTGATTCATCGTGTAGATCCATCTTTCTTTCAAATATCTTACAATTTACCGGGTAAAACGGTTAATTTTGTCCAAAACAAAAGTATGTTCAGTTATTTGTACAAAAATATGTGATATATTTTTAAATAACTTGGTAAATTTTTTCCTACACTTGGCTTTTATTTTCCTTTCTTTGCCTTTTTATTGTCTTCTATTCCATTTTAAATGAATTCTAACATTTTGGTTTGTTTCTCAATTTATGTCCTTTTCGAGGTAATAATAATTTCGGTGTTAACACCTAGTTTTATCGTTCATAAATATGTATAAACATGATTTTGAGTTCATTTAATTGAAAATTTTGAAAAATTTTACTAGAATTGGGTAGTCAGTATATAAGACTAGGGCTGTTCTTTATTATCAGAGAGCACTAGATTCTAATACAACTACTGCGTTACTAGTATTTTTAATGGTAACCAAGTGTATAAGTTAAAATTTTAAAAATCCGAAAGAATTTAACCCCTTCCCACACTTAAGATCTTGCAATGCCCTCATTTGCAAGAAATCAGTAACAATTTAAATTATTGAGGATGATTAGCGTAGAAAAATGATTAGATTTTACCAAAGTTTCCAAACATATTGGCGTTTGTTTGTTGAATGATAAATGGTGCACATCATTTGTTCATTCCGTCTTGTTGTTACATCACATTTGTTTTTCGTTTTGTCGTCAAAATTAGTAGCTTTTGCTGAACTTAATGCCAGTCTTTGAAAATGCGCTGTTTTACCCTATTGTGTACAATTGACATTATACATACATACAAATAATAACATGCATGGTAATTTGAAATGGGACTTAAAATCCCACTTTCAAATCAAATATGAAATATTAGTACAACATAATAAATATATTAAACATACATAAAAGTATCAAAATATAATGTGTTTAAACATAAATAAATAAAAATAGTAAAAAGATAAAAATCATAGAAATCACCAACAGGAACTATATCAATCTGGATAGGGGTTCCAATTCATGTCGTCGTTCGGGTTCCATGGTTGGTGATAGGTGTACTGGTAGGCCTGGTTAGGGTCGTAGAGAGTATATGGTGGTCTCATCTCAGGCTGGTGTGGAGGATAGTAAGCAGGTCGGGTCGGTACGTAGTGATCCTGAGGTGACAGCCGGCTCATGATCTGATGCTGATGATAGTCCCATCTATCATGCTGTCGTTGCCTGAAATGCTCGTAATCATTCCGGGCTTGCCACTGCTCCATCCGACCAAATCTATCCTCGTTTGTCATTTCCACCTCATCTACACGCTGGTAGATGTCAGTCATAGCCTCCCTAATGACATCCCTAATGTCATCCGCTTCCTCTATTTCCTTATCTGAACCTCTTTCTACCTGAGGATGACTACCAACATATGGTATTGCCTGATTGCGTCTACTTTTCAATACCTTAGCACCCTGATAGACCCTCAATCCTAAAGGCTCAACCTGTTCCCTACATACCATAAGTGGACCACCTTGATCCCTATCTACACCCAAATACTCTCCAATAAGAGTAACAAAAATACCTCCTCCTATTATTCCCCCTTCCTGTATTCCTTCCACCATCTTAGACAAATAAAAACCAACACAGTAAGGGATATTAACAAAGCCTCCTGGGTCTCGAATACACTTTAGGTAAAAATAAATCATGTAAGGTCATTTTCTCCTTATTGTGACCTCTCTGTGTAATCGAGTTAGCCAAAAATCTATGAATTATACGAAGCTCAGCTTTGTTAATATGTAAGTAGGAGTGTTTTCCTCCCAGCGTAAAAACATTATAACCTGACATACGCCTCCAGACGGCGTTCGCGTCAAAATTCCTATCTACCCTTTCACCACGATAAATCAAATTCATACAATTGGGTAGTAGTAATTCACCAGCAGTATATATCTGCAAAGCCCTGGTCATGTCCAGCATGGACATCCTGTACATCCTACGGCCAAGTATAAATCTAAGAAAACTTCTATCATCTAATCTATCTACATATGCATTTAACGTTATAGTACTCATAAGCTCAATACACCATTCCTTATATACAGGTCTACGAATGGTGAATAAACGTTCCCAATCGTGAAAAGAAGAACTGCCATACCTTTGGATCAGATGCTCCCTAACTGAGTTAACTAGTTGGACCCTTTCTAAAGGCTCCCAATCGATTACCCTCAGCACTTCTACATTTTTCGGTATCAGTTTGAATTTGTTACTTTGAAATGTCGGGTAATCTCTCCAGCTTATATCGAATCTCAGATTAGGATGCAACGTGTGTTCAGGAATCGTTGGGTATTCTACTGGCGGATGCATCGGAAATACTATAAAGGTATCAACAAATTGTAGCGGATCATAATAAGGTACGTGTTGATCAGGTTGTTTTTGTGGTTCCTGTTGTTGTTCCGGTTCAGGTTCATATTGCATTTCTGGTTCAGGTTCTGGAGCAGGTTATCTAGATGATGATGATGCACCATCAGTATTAGTAAATCTCTGCAAAACACATTAAACACAAAATTTGTGCATCCAAATATGCATTAGTGTTAGCAAAATAACAACTTGAAACAATTACAATAACATGTTTAATCAAAATTAAACTTATACACATTTTCACAATTTTAACAATTCTACACTTTTTCAAATAAGCATATATGAAAATGTTTACAAAGTTCATAAGCATTCAACTCAAATAACATGTTAAAATAACCATTACTAGCAATTAAACAAGTTTCAAATGGCATTTATATCAATTTAATCAAGTTCATGAATTTTATACCTAAAAAGTCCACTTTAATTCTCAAAAATCATGTTTAGGATCAAAGTTTGGATCATTTAACTACCTAAACATGTTACACTACTTAATTTAGCAATAATTCATGACAAAAATCGGCCATAACCTGTTTATATCAAAAAACCCCAAATTGCTCAAGAACACAAACCCTAGATTTCTAAAATTTTTGAAGTTTTTGGCTTCAAATCATGTTAAATAGCATCAATCTAGGTTATACATGCATAAAATACTAACAATTTAACTCTAATTACACTATAAATTAACAAAATCAAATTAGGAAAAATATAGCTCAAGAACACTAAAAATCAAATTTAAAGAGGTTTAGGGATGAAATTGTTACCCTTCTTGATAAACTTCTTATCAAATTCATGATTAGAGCGGATTATAGAGAGAAATTTGGTGAAAAAATGATGAAATTTGAGAGGTTTTTGGAGAGTGCTCGTGTGTTTTGTGTGTGTGAAGTGTAGAGACAGAAGCAGCTCGCTGAGTTTTAAGTTCCTGACCATTTTTCCAGCTCCATGCGATCGCATGGATTCTAAGGCCAAATCCCATGCGATCGCATGGGGTCCGGGTACAGTTGTATTTTTTTTATTTTTTTTATTTTTTTTAAATACAAACCTTATACTAATAAAACATATAATTAATTAAAAAATTAAAATTTTGTTTCTTTTTAGGATGAGGGCGTTTCGGATCGTTGTCCTAGTCCGTCCCTCGACAAAATTTTAAAATTTGTCAATTCAAAGCGTTGTTTTAAAAGCAAAGATGTTTGGGTTTTTTAAATGTTTTTGGCATACTTTAATTCAATAAGATTAAAAATAATGATAATAAAAGTTCTCGTTCCTTCCTTGGGTAGAGCAATTTCGGTTCAATGACCTAGTTTTCAACTCACGACGAATTTTAAAAATCATATTTTTAACTTAATGAAATAAAGTAAATTTTTGTTTTTAAATTCACACCAAACATAAATTTAAAATGCATAAAATTAAAAATTCATATTATTAATATTTTTATACATACAAACTTTATATTAAAATTTTTAATTTTTTTCAAATATTCACAAACTTAAATATATTGATTTTAAAAAATTTACAATAATAATTTAATTTAATATTAATTTTAAAAACAAAGTAAAAATAAAATTAAAAATCTTTTTGGTCTTTTATCCCACTTAAATCAATCAAATATTATCAAAAATATACGCCCCTCTTTTCGGTAAAGTAATTTCGGCTATATTACCTAGTTTTACTCCTGACGAATTTTTGAATTATTTTGGGTTGATTGATTAAAGATATTTATACCTTAAGAATAAACGGTAAATTTCGCAGTGATGTAATAAATTTTTGTATGATATCAATAATTTCGGTTACGCATACCTAATTTTATTGAATACCAATTTAATACTTTATAGCGAACGATTTAGCGTTTATTATCAAAAGGTTAAAAGCAATAAAATAAAAATAAAAACTGTACATACTTACCTGTGAGATAGAATTCTCAGTGACCTGCTTTAGCCCACTCATAAGATAATCGAACTAATTGGTTTTCCATAGCTACATAGGCATAACCTCGAGCATTCAACGATTTTTCTTCGAAACATATGAACGGTCCTTCTCTGTATAAAGTAACGAACTCGGTATTGGAATATGTCTGATTCGTCGAGCATTTTCCTTCGTGTGACCATTTTTCACATTTGTGACATCTTTCAAGGTGTCGTGCTCTTCTTTTCGCTGCGGATTTTGATTTTCCTTTACCAAAATGTAACTTATTATGATCGTTTCCGAGTTCTTTTCTTACACCGTCCAATTTGGCTCTTATTACTGATACCAGGTCACTCGGGAGTGTGTCATTATTACGTTTAGTGATCAAAGCGTGTAGCATTAGACCATGGTTTAGTTCACAGGAATTCTTCATCTCGTAAAACCTAAAAAAATAAAAATTCAGAATGGGGGGAGAAGACTAGTTCTTTAGGGTCTGCTAGGGAAAGACCATTCGGATTCCATTCTTGAGAACTACACGAAAACAGAATATCTAACTCTAACAGAAATATATATTACCCTAAAAAGATTCGAATCTCCCCACACTTAGTTAGATGTGGTGTTGAAATTGTGATTGACGTTATTTTCAATTGGATCATCAACAACTTGTATATCTCTGACTTTTGCTTCAATCCATTTGTTGATTTCCTCCGTAACTTTCACAAATTCAACTAACATCGCCTTTTCTTTTGGCAATAAATTGGATACTAATCGGTTACATAACTTAAAGTTTCCCTTAATCCTAGCATCGTGAATCCGTTTATAAAGTTTCTTCGTTGAACTGTTAAAAACGGGTTCATCTAATTTCGTATCATCAACGGGGTTCTTTGTGATCGGATCATCATTAAGTGTTTCTTCATCTTCCCCACACTTACGTATTTTTATTGGTTTAACAGTTTTGGTTGGTGGAGATCTAAACTTTCGGTTCACAAAGGTGATCGATTTATCACCATCCCTAAGTGTCATTTTACCTTCTCTTACATCAATGAACGCCTCGGTGGTTGCTAAAAATGGGCGACCTAAAATTAGAGGAATATCAAGGTTTTCCTCCATATTAATCACTATGAAGTTTGCAACAAAGGTCAAACTTCCCACGTTAACAAGTAAATTATTTGCTATTCCAACCGGGTGTTTAATGGTTAGGTCAAATGATTGAACACCTATTTTGGTTGGTTTTAATTTACCCATACCTAATCTTTTGTATAAGGAAAGAGGCATAATATTTGCACTTGCTCCTAAATCTGCGAGTCCATTATATATAGCACCATCATTAAACAAGCAAGAAATGATAAATTCACCCGGGTCTCCTGCTTTAGTAAGTCGAGTTGGTTTGTAAACCTTTTTCGGGTGTTCTGTTCTTGGTTCTTTCACTTCTATTTGAACTTCTTGTTCACATTTTTCTTCGTTTCTTGGAATGGGAGGTTTGTATAAGAATTCTTCTTCATCACTCCAATTCGAATCCTCCCTATTTTCCAATTTTGATTTTTTATATGTTGTTGATAACATATTTATGTTTTCATTTTGAGGGTTTTCTTGAGTGGTGAAATTATGATTGACTTCATTGTCAACTTCCATCGGACCATGTATGTAATGTTTAATTCTGTGACCATTAACTTTAAATTCAATCCCATTTGAATTTATTAACTCTATTGTTCCGTATGGGAAAACTCTTTTGACTATAAATGGTCCAGACCATCTTGATTTCAATTTTCCAGGAAATAGCTTGAATCTTGAATTGAAAAGAAGAACTCTGTCTCCTTCTTTAAATTCTTTTGAACTTCTGATTCTTTTATCATGCCATTTCTTCATTCTTTCCTTATAGATTAACGAATTTTAGTATGCTTCATGTCTCAATTCTTCTAATTCATTTAATTGACTTAACCGTAGACGTCCGGCTTCTTGTAAATCAAGATTACATGTCTTTAAAGCCCAAAATGCTTTGTGCTTAATTTCTACTGGAAGATGACATGCTTTTCCATAAACGAGTCTAAAAGGTGTGGTTCCAATTGGAGTTTTGTAGGCTGTTCTAAAAGCCCAGAGTGCATCCTCCAATTTCATGGACCATTCCTTCGGATTTGATCCTACGGTTTTTTCTAGAATACATTTTAAAGCTCAGTTGGTATTTTCAACTTGTCCACTTGTCTGTGGATGATAAGCGGTTGAGATTTTATGAGTTACTCCATATCTTTTGAGAACTTTCTCAAGTTGATTATTACAAAAATGAGTACCCCGATCACTTATTAAAGCTTTCGGTGTTCCGAACCTTGCAAAAAGATGTTTTAAAAAGTTGACTACAACTCGTGCATCGTTAGTTGGGAGAGCTTGTGCTTCCGCCCATTTAGATACATAATCAATGGCAACGAGAATGTAGAGATTATTATGAGATTTTGGAAATGGACCCATAAAGTCATGGCTAGAATCGGCTCTAGCTGCTTTAGATGATCTAACGATATCTTTTTCTTGGTGCCACTCATGTGAGTGGGAAGCAGTGTTATCAATAATTTTGTAAGCGTCAGTTGCGGTTTTCTTCATAATGGAACCACCAGCTGCTATATCGATGTCTTTCCTTGTAGTGATGTCACATCCTTGGTAGAATATTTGTACTATTTGACAAGTGTCTAAACCATGTTGCGGACATCCTCTCAATAACTTTCCAAATCTTGTCCACGCTTCATATAGAGTTTCGTTTAGCTTTTGTGTGAACGTAACAATTTCACCTTGAAGTCTCAAGGTTTAGATGCCGGAAAGAATTGTTTAAGAAATTTTTCAACTAAAACGTCCCATGTATCAATCGCCCCTTTAGGTAACGATTCTAACCAATCTTTGGCTTCTCCCTTTAAAGTCCAGGGAAATAACATGAGATATATCTGTTCATCCTCCACTTCTCTTTTTTTAAATAGAGTACAGATCCTATTAAATGTACGAAGATGTTTATTTGGATTTTCCTTCGGCGCACCACTAAATTGGCATTGATTAGTTACCATGTGTAGAATTTGTCCTTTGATTTCATAATCTGGAGCATTAATGTCAGGTTGAGTAATTGCGTGACATTGGTTAGTGCGTTTAGCTCTCATTCGGTCTTCCATACTTAGAGGTTCCAGATTTTCCATGATTGAATTTGTTGAATCTGAATCACTATAGGATTCTGATTTAATGGGTTTTTCCTCGACAATTTCCATTTGAATGATTGGTGGTTCCGGAGGAAATATTAATGGTTCAGGATCTCTGAATTGTCCCTGAATATCTTCTGGATTCTCAATTGTGAGGTCGGGTTCAAAAAATGGATTATCGGAAATTTGAATTGAAGTACTTGGTTGACTAGATGACGATTCTAAAGAAAAATCAACGGCGACAATATTGGCTAGATGTCTTGATCTGGTTACAGGTGGTTAACGTATAAAAGGTGGTGAAAGTTTTGCTCGGTGCATTCACTGAATATCCTATTAGTTATAAAAATAAAAATTATATAAGTTATCAAATTAATAGAATTTTCTGCTTTTGCCCACGTTTCGAATAGCCAATAGATGCAGCAGGGAGCCAGAACCCTTTAAATCGGAAGCTCACAACTCAGCCACTAACAAATCCAACTATTACTACGAAGCAGAAAATTTGGATGTCTATCAATTTAACCACTTAAAATAATTTTTCGCTGAAATTTAAAGAAATTTTAGATAAGAAATAGAAAATTCTATGTCCTAAAAACTAGAGTGGCGAAAAATAAGAAAGAAAAAGAGTGCGTCGGAAAACGTCGAAAAATAAAAGGTCGAAAAATAATAGGCGTCGAAAAATAAAAATAAGAAAGTAGCGCGTCAAAATTTAAAAAGGAACTAAAAACTAAGAATTAAAAATTGCGCCTAAAGATATTAAAGCTTAAAAGAAATACTATATCCCAAAACGGCAATAACTTAAAAAGTACTAAAATATAAAACGGCGTCGCAAAATTCTAAAGCACCTAAATCTTAGTCTTAAAGAAAAAGCACTTAAGGGATTTTACGGCAAAGCCTAAAAATCTAGAAATAAAAATAACTACGGCAAAAACTATGACTTAAAACTAAATACGAATGAAAAAATACAAATATTACGCTAAAACAAATAAAAAGATACAAAATATAAAAATAAACTTAAAGTTATAAAAAGTACAATTTTTATAAAAATATTATTTTTATATTATTTATTTTATAAAATTATTAATTATATATATTAATAAAACTAATTAAACTAAATAATACAAATTAAATACTCAAACTAAACTAAATAATTAAAAACTAAACCCTAATTAGGGTTTTAATTAATAATAATTATAATTATAATTAAACCCTAAACTGGTCGGACTAGGTTACCAGACCAGTCAAATCAGGTCATGCGATCGCATGGCCTGACCATTGTAATACCATGCGGTCGCATGGTCTGCGAATTCGGGCCAAAACCTGGGCTGCTACAGTGATCGGGTCGATTACTTTTATTTTTTTAATTTTTCTTTCAGTTTTCTGTTTTATATTTATACAAAAATATAAATAAAAATTAAATACAACTTATATTTTTACAAAAATATCTACCTATTAGTTTTTGTAACTAAAAGAAAATACAAACTTTTTAATTTTTTTATATTTTGAACAACTCTTAAAAATATATATATATATATATATATATATATATATATATATATATATATATATATATATATATATATATATATATATATATATATATATATATATATATATATTATAGCGTTTCGCTTCCGGCGTTTTTAGTGTCCCCGGCAGCGGCGCCAAAAATACTTGATGTGCGTAGAGGTGTATACGAAATAGTTATATTTTTACTACAAAATAATATTAAATACGATACAATTTTACACAAGTTATTTATTTATTTATAGAGTGGATACACCTAAACCTTGCTACAACACTTATAGGCAGTGTACCTAATCGTACAGTAGTGGAGTTTTTAGTAAGTCCGGTTCGTTCCACAGAGATCTTAGCCAAGTGTAACGCTATATTTTTAAAACTATATTTGTAAATATATAAATATATATATAAGTAGTAGTATTATTATAAAAGGGGATTTTTACCGTTTAATGACCGGTTTGTCGATTTTAAAACTTTAGTCGCAGTTAAAACCTAATGCAAAATATTAAAATAAAATATAACTTAATTTAAAGCGTAAAGTAAATGACAATAATGAAATTGCGATAAATAAAAGTGCGATAAATAAAATTGCGATAATTAAAAAGTACGATAATTAAAAGTGCAATTAAATAAAATGACAGTAAATAAAAGTGCGATAATTAAAAGTGCAATTAAATATGAAATAAAGGAATTATGCTTATTTAAACTTCCGTAATCATGATGTTCGACGTGTTGATTTTAGTTTATTACCATGGGTTAATTGTTCTTTGTCCTGGATTATTCGATATGTCCATATGGATTTGTCCATAATAGTCCATCAGTCATAAATATAAAGTGCGAGGATCTTCGTCAAATTATCTTTATACCCGAAGTCAAATATTCCAACTAATTGGGGATTCGAATTGTAACAAGGTCTTAATACTTTGTTTAATGAATACACCAGGTTATCGACTGCGTGTAATCCAAGGTTTTATTACTTTGTTAACAATTACACCAATTATCCTTGAATGTAATCCACCCCTGTTTCAACTAGTCCATTAACTATTAATCCAATCCCGTATCCGGTAAAATGAACAATTATTGGTATTTATAGATATCCCGCCCACCGTACCCAGTCAAGCGTATGTGGTTATATATAAATACGTCAAATTATAAGTGTATATATTAAATTAACGAGGTATCATTTAGTTAATATAAAGCCCATTAATAGCCCAAAGTCTAATTTCCACAAGTGTCGTTCTTTTGTTCAAACCCCAGTTATGGTACAAAGCCCAATTACCCAATTTTAATATTTAGCCCAACATCACGATTACTTCGGCTTAAATAAGCATAATAATAACTTAGCTACGAGACATTAATTTAAAAAGGTTGAACATAACTTACAATGATTAAAAATAGCGGAGCGTTACACGGACAAAATTTCGACTTACACCCTTACAACATTCGCTAACATACCCTTATTATTAGAATTTAAAATTAAAATTAAAATTAAAATATAATATATATATATATATATATATATATATATATATATATATATATATATATATATATGTATACGTGAGAGAGATAGAGAAAAAGATATATTAAAACTGGCCAAAACACGCGAAATTTATAGATGTGGCCTGACTTCTGGGGCCATGCGATCGCATGGCTTTTGTTCTTCCAGGTCATGCGATTGCATGGCCAGCTGGGAGAGTTCACATGTCTTTGTTTTCTTTCTTGCCGACGGGATTTAATATAATATATAATATATAAATAATTTATAGAATTATTTAAATATTATATTATATTTATGTGCATAGTTGACTCAAAATTTTTAGTACGTTGCGTCGAGCGTTGAAAGTTGACTCTGGTCCCGGTTTCGGATTTTCGAACGTCCTTGCGTACAATTTAATATCTTGTATTTTGCGTTTTGCGTCTTGTACTCTTGTAATTTTGAGACGTTTCTCATCAATAATTTGAACTTCTTTGATTGTACTTTGTACTTTTGAGCTTTTGGGTCGTTTGCGTCTTCAATTCGTCGAATCTGTCTTTTGTCTTCACCTTTTATTATTTAAACGAATATCTATTGTAAATAGAACAATTGCAACTAAAAGCTTGTCTTTCTTGAGGGATAATGCTATGAAATATATGTTCGTTTTTAGCATTATCAGACCCCCAAGTGAAAAGACTCAAATACCCACTTTTTAAAACTTTAAAATTTCACAGCTGGCCCGTCAGGCCATTTGGACGGCGTTCAAAATGGCTGGACGGCGTCCAATTGCACTGGGACTGAAACAGCATTTTGTTTTGGTCGTAGCTTTCAAATCGTAACTCCGTTTTCGATGAATCAAATATCGTTGGAAACGTAATGAAGTTTACTATCCAATGGTAAGGTTTTAGAATATCAACTCAAACTTTATTTGGGATCCAAATATGCGCTTACATGCCTCGTAATTCGAATGACGTCCAAAATAACGCGTAACTGAAAAACGGGGTGTTACACAAATTACTTGCTTGCTTTTCAAGTAAACCCTTTTACTTGTTCCTCAAGTTTTCATACCACATCATTCTCCCCTTCTTGAAAAGGACTCGTCCTCGAGTTCTCGATAGGGTAAAGAGGGTCATCAGGAGAATGATAATCAACCAAGTCGGAAATGTTAAAGGTGTTTGAGATAGCTTTAATGACCCGTCCTAATCCATCTGGATGAATACATTACATTTGGTTACATCGCGAGGTACTTGACCTCTATATGATACATTTTACAAACATTGCATTCGTTTTTAAAAGACATACTTTCATTACATCGAAAGTTGACGGCATGCATACCATTTCATAATATATCCAACTATAATTGACTTAATAATAATCTTGATGAACTCAACGACTCGAATGCAACGTCTTTTGAAATATGTCATGAATGACTCCAAGTAATATCTCTAAAATGAGCAAATGCACAGCGGAAGATTTCTTTCAAACCTGGGAATAAACATGCTTAAAAGTGTCAACCAAAAGGTTGGTGAGTTCATTAGTTTATCATAAACATTCATTTTCATCATTTTAATAGACCACAAGATTTCATATATTTAATTGTACACGTAACCCGAGTACAAAATAACACGCGTAACCCGCGAATTAAAAATCATTCATATGGTGAACGCTTGATAACCGACTTAACTTTAATGCATAGAATATCCCTAAACAGAATCTCTCGTCTGTATAATAATAATAATCTCGAAGTACTAAAGCATCCGTACCCCGGATGGGACTTGTCGAGGTCCATAGATCTATCTTTAGGATTCGCTTCAATTAGGGGCCATACCCGTTTCCTAATTATTAGGTTACTAAGCTAAAAAGGGGTGATATTCAATATTCATAATCCAGCCATAGAATGTAGTTTTTGATCACTTGTGTCTATTTCGTAAAACATTAGTAAAATCAGCGCATGTATTCTCAGTCCCAAAAATATATATAAAAAGGGAGTAACGAAACTCACAATATGATATTTTGTAGTAAAAATATTCATACGACGGAACTGAACAATGCAGAGTTGGCCTCGGACTCACGAACCTATATCATTTGTATATATATTAATACATTATAATATAAATCAATTAAGTTTATATAGGTTGTTATGTATTAATTAATATCTTTATGTATAATTATATTAATTCCTATAATAGTTTGTATTATATATAAGGTATATAATTTAATTAATGATAATATATTAATTACGATATAAGAACATAGTAACTTGTAATATTAGTTATACTTATGCTATTATAAATAATATTTGTTGTAATGAACATAATAATACTATTAGTAACTCTAGTAATAATCAATAATGATAATAATAATAATATTAATGTTAAAAATGATAATAATAATAATAATAATAATAATAATAATAATAATAATAATAATAATAATAATAATAATAATAATAATAATAGTAATAATAATAATAATAATAATAATAATAATCATAATCATAATAATAATAATCATAATAATAATAGTAATAATAATAATATTAATAGATATAATGATAATAAAAATATATGTTCATCATGTTAATGATAATAATAATAATAATGTTAAAAATAAAAGTAATGTTAATACTAATAATAATAATAATAATAATAATAATAATAATAATAATAATAATAATAACAATAATAATAATAATAATAATAATAATAATAATAATGATACTTTTAATAATAATTTTAAAATAAAAGATAAGTTTAATAATAATAATACTTTTAGTAATATTGATAATAATAGTAATAATAAAAGTCTTAATAATAATACTTATATTGATAATAATAACAATGATAATAATAATAATAATAATAATAATAATAATAATAATACTAATAGTAATAAAGATAATAATAAAAATAAATATAATACTACCTTAAAGCTTTTCCCAAAAATAGTGCCTCGGACAAGACTCGAACCTGAGACCTCTCACTCACACACCCACTAAGACTCTAAACCAATCGTGCATCCTTGATTTTCTGATTAGTAACACGACTTCAGCAATCTTAATAGGATAGAACAGAAATCGGTGGGATTTGCAAATAGTGGCCCAAGGTTCAAGTCATCCTAAAACTAAATGGCTAAATCCTTCGGCCCAACTACAGTTTTACAAGCCCGAACATTCACAAGTCCAATTATCCGCAGCAGCCCAATCATTCTTCTATTGAAAAAAAATATATGCCCTGGTCTAGTTTCGAACCTGTGACCTCCCGTTCAACGACACCACTCCTAACCATTACTCCATTTTGTTTCTTTCTGATTTAATCGTAATTAATTTCTTTTAACTCACTATTTGTCTGGCTTTCAGTTTTCAACTCAAATAACTAAACCCAATCCATATACACAACTGCATCGATCCCTAGATATCCAATTGATTCGGTTCTTAATTATCATACTTCATTATCTTTATTGTTACTATTATCTTAACCCCATATTATAATCATATGCCTTTCACAATTATCACCAAAGTTACTTTAAAAAAATAATGGAACGTCCCTTTTTGTTTTTGAGTGACCCACTTGTCGACCAAGGTGCTCATTTGTTCTATTTGTTTATTAATCACGCGTTATTGAATACAATTATATACTCAAGTTGCACGAGCTTTAAACCGTAACATGTCCCATCATCTCCATTTTGTTTAAATTGTTCAAAGATTGTAGTTTATGGTTGGTTTACGAAGAAAAGAAGAGAGAGAGACTGCAGGTGGTTTATGGGAATGAAAAATGGTGGAAGTCTAGGGTGGTTTTTAACAGCTTTTTATGAATGGTTTGTGGGTTGCCAAATAGCTGTAGATGGCTGCAATTTAACAATAAGCAGGCGATTTCGTGGCGGTGTTTTGTTTATTAACTGTCGGTAAAAAAGAAAGAAGAAAATCAAACGTGTAGGAGTAGTTAAATCACTAATATTAAGTGTGGGCTGTAGGATTAAATGGTGAAGTTTTTGTAGTTGTATTTTTCGATTGAAAACAGAAACACTAGTTGTGGGTTGCAGCAGCCTTTTGTGTAGTAAACATAGAATCATGATGGTGGTGGTTTACGTCTGGTCGATAAGCAAGGGTTGTAGCGCTAACAGTGATCAAATGATGGTTCGTTGGGTTTCAATGGGATGTTTACGATGGAGCTAAGAGTGGTGATTCACTTATGGAAATAGGAGTATGAATACCTACAACTTATAAGGTAAACCTGATTGAGCAACTTCTTTCTTTCAAAACAACACAAATATGAAACAAGTTCTAATACTTCTAGTCCCCCATAATCGAAGAATTTTATGATGATCGTTTTCTTCCTAAAGATGAAGGTGAGGGAAATCATTTGTTAGATGAGATGGTTATGTGAAGTCGGAGAGGACGTTCGAGAAAAGAGAATGAGAAATAAAGTTAAGGTGTATAAGGTAAAGGGTGGTTCAAGTCGTTACCCGGATATGAAATCATAAGCGTAGCAGCTGCATTCGATGGTGGCAGTAGTGATGGTAATTGATGGTGATTTTTGATTGGTGTTAGTTGTTGTAGCAAGAAATGGGAACAAAAATGATGGCGGTTGTGGTGGCTCTCGATTTGTGATGGTGGTGAGCGTGGTAACCGGGGGTGGTTGATGAGACATGAAGGTGGTAGCAATTGTGATGGTGGAGAAGGTGATGGACGATTATAGAGAAGTGGGTGATGGATGGTTTTCATGGGTTTTGTTTTCCCCTAGCAGATGCGAAACATTATTTTATATATATGATAATAAGGATCGAAATCGAATTATTGCAACAGAAATTGATTTGATCAAAGTTGTTTTCTTGTGTCAATTGGGTCGACAGAGAACCTAATCACGAAAAAGGGATACAGAATAATGAATAAGAAAGACAGCGATGTAAAACAGATTCGTACATTTATATTATATTAATATTAATAATTAATAAATACAAATATATTAATAATAATAATAATAATAATAATAATAATAATAATAATAATAATAAAAATAATAACAATTATTAATAACAATTATAATGATAATTATTAACAATTTTGTTAATAATGATGTTAATAATAATAATAATAATACAGTGTTAATAAATTGAATTATATTTACAATACTTATAATAATTTAATGATTTTAGTAATACTAACAATATTATTTATAACAATATTAGTAATAATAATAATAATTAATAAAATTAGTACTGATATTAACAATGATAACAATAATAATAATAATAATATATCAATTCAAATGTATCAAATAATATTAATAATACTGATATTAATGTTAATGTTAATATTTATTAAAGTATTGATATTAATATAACAACTATATATTAATTTGTATTATATATTATTAATTATGTAATATTTAATAAGCATATAATATATTATATAATAAGTTATTTTTTTTTAATTAATATATTACAATATACATGTAATCATTAATTATATATATATATATATATATATATATATATATATATATATATATATATATATATATATATATATATATATATTTTATTTACGCACAATTGTTCGTGAATCGTCGGGAATGGTCAAGGTTAAATGAATTTATGTAAAAAATCAAAAATTTTGAGACTCAACATTACAGACTTTGCTTATCTTGTCGAAATCATATAAAGATTAAGTTTAAATTTGGTCGAAAATTTTCGGGTCGTCACAATAGCTAAATCTTCTGGCAAATCAACTACATATTCATTGTCATTGATTTTCTTGAGGATTCGACAAGGGCCAAGTTTCTTTTTCTTTAACTTATTGTATGTGCCAACTGGAAAACGCTCTTTCCGTAAATGCACCATAACAAGTTCACCTTCAGTAAACGTCTTGACTTGGCGATGTTTGTCTCTGTCTGACTTATATTTTGCATTAGAAGCTTCGAGCTTATGGCGGACATCAGTTTGAACAGAGTCAATCATCTTCGCTAGATTCTCAGCTGCAATGTTATACGAATCTTTGGTAGAGGGACTAAATCCAAAGTATGGTTTGGAGACTTTTGGTAGACAATGGAGAATGGTGTCTTTCCAGTAGAACGGTTAACCATGTTGTTATAAGAAAATTCAGCTGGAGCAAGACACTGATCCCATTGTTTTGGGTGATCACTACATAAGCATCGAATAATGTTAACCATTGTTTTGTTCACTACTTCTGTTTGAGCGTCTGTTTGAGGATGAAAGGAACTACTATACTATAAATCGATCTGGAAAAGTTTCCACAAAGTACGCCAAAAATGAGACAAAAATTTAGTGTCTCTATCAGAAGTAATCGTCTTAGGAACTCCATGTAAGCGAACAATCTCTTTAAATAAGATACTTGCAATATGAGACGCATCAGAAGTTTTCTTGCTTGGAAGGAAATGCGTCATTTTTTGAAAAACGATCAACCACGACAAAAACTGAATCATAAGTACGTTGTTTACGTGGCAAACCCAAGACAAAATCCATTGATATATCTTCCCATGGTGCATCGGGAATAGGCAGAGGAGTATATAAGCCGGTGTTTTGAGACTGACCTTTATTGCTTTGGCATGTATAACACTTTTTGACAAATATTTGTACATCTTGTGGCCAATGATAACGTTCTTCAACCAAAGTAATTGTCTTGTCTCGACCCAAATGACCACCAAGACCCCCTCCATGAAGCTCGTGAATTAAGTGCTCCCAAAGTGAACCTCGTGGTATGCATAAACGGTTCTTGAACAATAAGAACACGTCATGGACAAGATAAAGGCCAGTTGGTGTCCCGTTGGTAATTTGTTGCCATATATTAGCAAAGTCATCATCGGAAGAGTAAAGATCCTTTAAAGTATCAAACCCAATGACTTGAGAACCCATCGTGGTAAGTAATATGGCTCGTCGACTCAATGCGTCTGCTACTTTATTCTGAACACCAACTTTGTGTTTAATTACAAAAGTGAATTGCTGCAAATACTCGATCCATCGTGCATGCATTCGATTAAGAGTCTTCTGACTACTGAAATATTTTAAAGCTTGATGATCCGTTTGTAGCACAAATTCACGTTGAAAAAGGTATTGCACCCAATGTTTAACTTCTCTGACAATCGCATAGAATTCAAGTTCATAGGTGGTCCATTTTCTTCGGGCATCGCTTAGCTTTTCGCTAAAGAATGCAACTGGTCATTTTTCTTGTGATAGCACCGCTCCTATACCTACAATGGAAGCATCAGTTTCTAATTCAAATGCCTTTTCAAAATTAGGTAGGATTAGAACAGGGGCTGTTAGCTTGTCTTTGATTAGTGAAAATCTTTGATCAGCTGAAGCACTCCACTGAAAACGTTCTTTCAGTAAGCGTTCTGTAATAGGAGCCATGATTGTGCTAAAATCACGAATAAATCGTCGATAGAACGTTGCCAGCCCATGAAAACTCCGAACTTCGCTAATCGTTTGCGGTGTAGGCCAATCTTGTATTGCTTTTATCTTTTCATCATCAACATGGATTCCATCCGCGCTAACCACGAACCCTAAGAAAAGTAGTTTGTCGGTCAGGAAACTACATTTCTTGAGGTTTACATATAACTGATTATTTTTCAGTGCTTCAAGAACTTGTCGTAGCTGCTCTAAATGGTCATCTTCTGATGTGCTATAAATAAGGATGTCGTCAAAGTAAACAACCACGAACTTATCAATAACCGGCTTCAAGACTTGATTCATTAGATGCATAAAAGTACTAGGGGCATTTGAAAGGCCAAATGGCATAACAAGCCACTCGTAAAGGCCCTCTTTCGTCTTAAAGGCAGTTTTCCACTCGTCTCCTGGACGAATACGAAGTTGATGGTACCCTGCGTAAATCAATCTTTGAGAATACACGAGACCCGTATAGCATATCTAGCATGTCGTCAAGCCGAGGGATCGGGAATCGGTACTTGACTGTGTTTTTATTTATTGCACGAATATCGATACACATACGCCACGTCTTATCTTTCTTTGGTACTAGTAGTGCAGGTACTGCACACGGACTTTTACTTTCTTGTATAACCTTTCTTAAGAAGTTCTTCAACCATATCTTGTAAGATAGCATGTTCTGTTGGGCTCATTCGATAATGAGGTTGATTTGGAATACTAGCCCCAGGTACAAAATCAATCTGGTGTTGAATATCCCTCAAAGGAGGAAGACCATCTGGGATATCGTCGGGCATAATACTCTCAAATTTGGATAATAAATGGTGAAGCTTCGGTGGAGTGTTCTTTATTGACATGTCGTTCCCTTTTATGACCACGGCGAAGATCGTTGGGGCGTTTCTTACCTCGGCTAAGAATGCCTCTCGAGAACACAGTGTAATATGTTTTTCCTTTTCTTTGGATGCTCTCGGGATACTACTGTTAGAATAAGGACACAATGTGAATTTGTGACCATCCTTGGAGAATGTATAAGTGTTTTCCTTCCCCTTGTGGATGACACGTAGATCAAATTGCCAAGGTCGTCCTAGCAAGACGTGGCAAGCATCCATATCAACAATGTCAAAAACAATTGTGTCTTTGTACTTACCCATAGAAATCGGAACTTCACATTGTTTGGTCACTCGTACTTCTCCAACGGCTTTAATCCAGCCAATCTTGTATGGTGTCGGATGCTTTCGCGGTGTCAACTTAAGTCGTGTGACAATATCTCGTGAAATTATGTTTTCACTACTCCCACCATCGATGATGACATTAACTATATCTTGATTAATTTTGCATCTGGTTCTAAAGATATTAAGTCTTTGGGAGTCTTCAATTGTTTTAGGGGAAGCAAGCACCAATCTCCGCACAACATATGAATACCCTTCGTCATCATGTTCTTCCTCTTCCTCGTTATCAACATCATTAGGACCGATAAAATATTGATTGTCTTCATGCTAGACATCACTGATTTCGTCTCGTTCTGCTATATTAACTTTTTTTGATGCTCGACACTCATTTGAAGTATGCCCTGTTTCTTGGCATCGATAATAACGGTTCCCAACAGGTCGTGCATATGGGTTAGTAGGAGCTTTTTTGTTACCTTAGATGGAGATACTCGCGGTTGGGGCTCTATTCTTGACTTCATCAGTAGCTTTAGTAGCTTTCTGGTCCGTTTTGGACTAGCTAGTATCGCCTCCAAAGTTATTTTTTTGATAGGAAGTCTTAGCGTAATCCGTTGTATTGCGATATGAGGCACTCTTTTTACCCTGTTTAGAGATTGTTTTCTCGGCTTTAAGGGCTAATCTGATAGCTTCATCAATTGTCCAAGTCGTCTGAAGAGACACAATTTCTCGAATCTCAACTCTTAAACCGTTATTAAAACGAGCCCTTGTTGTGAATCCGATTCGTTCAAATTATTTCGAGAAGCTAATCTAAGAAATTCTTCTGAGTATTCGGTGACACCTCGAGAATACTGTTTGCAATTATGATAACTAGCATAAAGTGTCGGTTCATAATCAACAGGAAGAAAACGTGCAAACATCAACCTCTTCATCTTCCTCCAAGTGCGAACCGGCTGTTTTCGTTGGCAACGACGACCCGTTTGAAGGTTGTCCCACCATGATAAGGCTGGGCCTTTAAGCTTGTAAGCAACATCTTTTACTTGAGTCTCTTCCTTAATATCCATAAGCTCAAAGTATTTTTCAGTTTCGGAAACCCAATCAAGGAAACCTTCGATGTCAAGTGACCCAGAGAAAGTTGGGATGTCGGCTCGAATCTTAGGTAATCGATCTCCTTGTGGATTAACAGCAACCAGAACATCCACTTCACTTGATGAAGAGTCATCCAAATTATCAGCTCTGATAGGAGGACGATTTCGTGGTTGTCTTTCTTGGTTCCTTGGTTGAATATTCAGGTTCGCGATTGCTTCAAGAACGCGAGTATTATGTTCAGCTTGTTGTTGTGCTTGTTGTTGAAATTGTTGTTGAATACCTTGTAGGGCTTCGAGTAGTGCGGTGTTGTTAGCCATTAGTAACAATAACCAAATAAAAGTAGTGAGCAGAATTCAATATCAATTGTAAACCTGTAACACTAGCGGCTGATAACGGTAGCAGTAGTAGCACAGCACAGCAGGTAACCCTTTTTTTCTGTTTTTTTTTTTTTTTTTTTTTAATGAAGGCAGAAAGTAAAAACTATTAAAAAAAATGATGAACAGTACCACCGATGAATAGTGCTGCCGGATGAACAGTAGCTCGTGAATAGTACTTTTTTTTTTCCAGAATAACAGAAACAGTTAGGTATTAAATCTGGGGTAAACCCTGATTTATGAAGTTCGATAGAATCAACTTCGATAAAATTGATTCAAGATATCAATTTAGGAGAAACCCAGATTGATGGAACTAGAATCAATTGCTAGTCTGATACCACCTGGAGTAGGACAACGGAAGGATTCATTTACAATCACGTTGTAAATTGGAATTAATCGCGAATGCGGTTAACCAAAATTTAAACTTCAAGAAGAATGAAGAGTAAACAAGAACACAGAACTTTATTGACTTAAAAATTGAATGAAAATAACATAAACATATATCCTAATTCCTATATATAGGCACATAAGACCTAATTAAGTTTCCTAAAACAAATAATTAAAACTTTTCTAATAAAAATATTCCAGCAAATTACTTGCTTGCTTTTCAAGTAAACCCTTTTACTTGTTCCTCAAGTTTTCATACCACATCACTTACATATCATATTTTACCATGTTTAAGAGACATGGATACCTCTATAAGATGGTAAAACCAATAATTAACACATCAGCTTAAGCATATAAGAGCAGTTTCAATATTTGTTACATAGCTACAACCATACAAGCTAAACCATAATTACGGCTAATGTTCTGTTTGTTTAAATATTTAGCCTACTGATCAGGCACTCCAACATCACTGCTCAAGATTTCTTCACTGATATCTTGGTCCTTGACAGTTGCATGTTCCAAGACAGTCGAATCATCATCTGTTTTAGAAGGTTCGGTCTCCTTTTCTTCCTTGTGGCTTTGTGAAGCAACTTCTGAAACAGAGAGCTCTTTAGCTGACTCCTTTTCTTCTATAGATGTTGAAGCATCGGTCCCTGTAATTCCTTTAATTGTTGAGACGTCAATTCCTGTTTTAGAAGGTTCCGTTTCGTTTTCTTCCATGGGGCTTTGTGAAGCAACTTCTGAAACGATAAGCTCATTTGTTGAGTCATCTAGTTCTTGGTCTGTAGAAACATCAGACCCTATTTTAGAAGGTTTAATCTCTCTTTCTTCCACATTTTTTTGTGCAGCGACTTCTGAAACAGAAAGATCCTTTGTTGACTCAACGATCTCAGCTGGAGGTTTGTGATCTTTTTCGTTATGCAAACTTTTGTCCTCACAGGGTCCGTCTAATTTATTGGACGACTCGGCCTGTGTATTATCCAGGGATTCTGCATTGATGGTTTCAGCACTTCTTCCATCAACCTGCATTGTTCAAATATGTAAATATGTGTGACTTCAGTAAGGGAAGAAACTAAGGAAATTAATATGTTACAGCTTTTGAAACAGCAGAGCTAGATTTAACCTGGCCAACATGAAGATCCTTCCATTTGACTTCTAATGCGTCAGCACATCCTTTTAGATTCTCACTTTCAGCTACCACTTGGATGCCTTTGTTCACTATTTCAACGGGTTTTGGTTCTGCGTCATTGAGAATCTCTTTGTTGGCATCTAGAGTGCCTGTTTCATCCTGTATTAATTTTTATAGAAGGGTCAATTAATTAATACGACCAAAGATTAACTCCCCATTTACATAAAAAAAGATGCCAAAGAGGGTCAAAAGTTGCTCAAAGCGAATTCAACAATAAAAAAGAAACTACGAATAACACAAAGGAAAATGATTTTTTTAGCCTACCTTATTAGCCTACTTTTCCTCCTAGCAAATAGGAATTTGACATGTGTCTTTCGTTTTTCGTTATTCATGAATTAATAGTTAATATGCCTAGACTATCCTTAATAATTACAGTAATTAACATACATTGTTATGAACACCTTAAGAAAATTACGGAGTAAAATCCACTGTATGTGTCAAAAAATAATAAATTAACACTTTTGTCGAATGAAAAAAAAAAAAATGAAAATATAGTTACATACAATACAACTCAAGCTATTTATTTATCAATTTATTTATTTTCACGTTAATTTTCTATTCTGTATTAACAATGATTTTAGCTTTTTTATAATTTATTTTTCTACTAATTAAAAGTAACATATTAGCAAATATGTTAATTTTAGAGTTTAAGATTTATGATTTAGAGTTTAGGGTTTAAGGCTTAAGGTTTAAGGTTTAGGGTTTAAGATTTAGGGTTAAGAGTTTAGGGTTTAAGGTTTATAGTTTAGGGTTTGGGTTTGGGTTTAGGGTTTGTGTTTAGGTTTAGGATTTAGGGTTTGGGGTTTAGAGTTTAGGGTTTGTGTTTGGGTTTAGGATTTAGGGTTTAGAGTTTGTGTTTACGTTTAGGGTTTGGAGTTTGGGGTTTAGAGTTTGTGTTGAGGTTTAGGGTTTGGATTTAGGGTTTAGAGTTTGAATTTAGCGTTTAGGATTTAAGGTTTGGAGTCTAAGGTTTAGTGTTTTGAGTTTGAATTTATGGTTTGGGTTTTAAAGTTTATGGTTTAAAAAATGGAGTAAAAAGACTAGCAATTGTTTTAATAATATTATAATATTTATATTCATACATTTACGTAAATATGTAAATGAGTTCTAATTTTATCCTTTAAAACCGAGATATCCGTATAATCATCGGGAAGTGATATTTCCAACACTCTTTTTACTTCTTCCGCCATTTTTTCAACCTGTTTCCTAAAATGCCCTTATGAATTATGTTTAATATTGAATGTTTTGATTGCCATTTCAACGTTTCTTTCATTTTCTTAGTATCCTTTTTCTCTCTCATTTTTTTTTTCCATCCACAAAACTGGTAACAAGTTCTGCTGATTAATTAAGATATGTTAAAAAAAGAAAATCTTGAAAAAGAAAAGGAGAGTAATACACAAAATTTAAGAATTCCCCTAATTAAAATATGATGCGAAAAATGTTGATAAAGAAAAGGAAAATCATAAACAAATTAAAGGAGACTGATTTCACGTTTAGATCCTTGCAAATCTTTAAATAATACGAAAATCAATAATTAAAAATAAGAAACAAATCAAAAATTAAAAATTAAAAACACCCACATATTTTGCTAAAAATTACATGCCTCAAAATACCACAGTTTGTACCATTAGCTATGGCAATTTTCTATGTTCAAAAATACCACGACAGCTAACGGCGATTTGCTGTGTAACTGGCGGCCGGTAGCGGCTAACGGCTACACCAGAAAGGGTGGCGCGTGGCGGTGTGTTTGGTGACGGTTGTCAGATAAACTAGTACTCTCAGGTTCGAAAAAGTGCATGAACTTATTGGTGTAGGTGGTGACATCTAAATCGCTAGATCCAAAATCAAATTGCGTTTAAATATTTGGGGTTGTTTTTGAGGGTGAAATAAAAAGCTAGTTGCAGAGAGACATTATAGGATAGAGAAGAAGAAATTTTTATTTATTTAATTTTGGCTTGATCCCCACCAATTTAATATCGAATACTCCGTAAGATTATGTAGATGAAAGAAGTATAGCAACATAGATTATTCCATTTATTTAATACAGGGGTACTTTAGGTGGTTAACTATAATTGTGGTGGAACAATAAAAAATGAGAGTGCAAATATCAATTCACATAATCTATACTCCTAGAACTTAATTAAAATAAGGGTAGTTTAGGCATATTGATTATTAAATCATGATCAGTCAAAAAGGAAGGACACATGTTAAATTTCTATTTGGTAGGAGGAAAAGTAGGCCAATTGGGTAGGTCAAAAAAACCATTACTCGTTAGAGAAAATACAGCCTTAATCAAACAACAGGAGTAATGTGTGACACCTGTGCATCAGGTAGTTGAATATCCTTCTCAGCGCAACCTGCACTATCCTCCAACTTTTCAGAGGATTTGTCATCCATCTCCATCAGTGTGCCTCTCTCAATGCTATCATTTTCTTGTTTTTCCTACAAAGTTCATCATCAGAAATAATAATAATAATAACAATATTAAATATTGAATACATAAATAAAACATTAATGAAAACCAAGCACATATAAACGGAAATACAAAAACACTACCGTTTCCACCATGGAGACGTCATCAGCTTTTTTAGATGATTCGACACCAGTGTCGAGCGGGGATCCTGCATTAAATGTTTCAAAGACTTCCGCTTCACCCTGCATTAAATAGGATGACAAGGTTAATTTTCACTTAAACACATTCATTAGTATATAAATAGAAAAGCAGACACCGATATAATATTTACCTCTTTAACATGGGGATCATCTGCTGTCTTCTCACCAGATACATCCTTTCCAAGGTCACCCGACACGCCAATTGCTTCCACTACATCATCAGAGGATTTAGCATCAACAATGTTGCTTACTTCAACAGTTGCAACATCATTTCTCTCAACCTGCACAAAGTTAGAGAGAATGTGGTCATTATACACGGCATAACTTGGCCCACGACCCATGAAAGGAGACACTACTTTAACCCATCTTATTGGCCAAGGGTCTAATCTTCAATAAAAATACGCACTGAAAGGCTTTGAGTAGCCAGCAGTGAGGAACACAAGGGATGTAAATTCACAGGAAATGGATCGGAAAATGCTATAAAAAAGACAACACATTAAAATAATTATGCTTCAAGAAATAAATCAGTATTCAAATTATAATTGATAGTGACTTCTAGTAAATTGTGAAACTCTTCACCAAAAAGTGTGAACTAACACCCATAATCCTTGACGAACAGGCACAGCCTGTTATTGTCCTTTTTGAAAAAGGGTGCTTCCCAACATGTTATTGTTAATACTAAATGGTGAGTCGTAAATGCCAACTTGTAAAAAATCTTTAACCAAATAATTTGAGTTTGCTTGACCTTAACCTGTGCAATGGAAAGCTCAATCGATGTCTTGTTGGTATTAACTACATCTTCCATTATGAGATCATTAGCTTCTTGAACCTTCTCCTTGTACTCCATTTCTGCATGGGAGATTTCTTCGGTCCTTTTTGACGAAGTAGTTTCTGCTTCCACGGGTAAGTCATCAATAATCCCTGAACTCTCAGTTGTACGCTGCATCAATGTAAGAGGTTTCACATAAGCAAACTACAAACATATAGAAGCATACATGTTACATTCATAAAATATCAACCTGCAGAACAGGACTTGATGCCCTCTGAACAATCTCGACTACATTTTCTTCAATCGCAACTCCTTCAGCAGGGTCGGCTTCCAGGGTGTCTCCATCAATGAGCGCAACATCGTCTTCTTCAGTCTGTACATCCATAAATACAACTACTTAGACCAGAAAGTAACTACATATATATTACATTCAGTAGTGACCTTAAAAGGCCAAAAGGCAATAAGATTCAATACCTTCTTTTCAACGGGACCATCATTTTCAAGCATCATTTCAGTCCTATTATCCTTGCCAGTATCTCCTGAAGCATTGCACTCTGTCGCTTGTTGCCCCTGCTCAGTTATTGCCTCACCGAGATTCTCTTTGTCAACATCAAGGCCGCCGTTTTCATCCTGTATTACATATAAAAATCGTCAATTATTAGGGACTCCCTGTACCTAAATAAAGGGTGACAATTTGAACCCATTGGTTTAGTAATAGGTTGATATGGGTTAAAACGGCTAGACAAGTTATTCTAGATTTTGCAAACATACAAACGCGTGGTGGGGTGTTTGGGGGGGGGGGGGGGGGGGGGGGGGGGGGGGGGGGGGGGTGGTTTGGGTCGGTCATAAGTAACCTGTAGCACATTCAACAAAATAAAGAAAAAGAAAGTAACAAAAAATTCCTAACTGAAGTAATTATATAGCTATTTGAACTATTTATAATACATTATTTCAGATTACAAGGAAAAAACGGAGAAACAAGTGTTTACAGTTTAGCTCAACCAGACCTGACATTCTCATTTTACGACTATATATGTAACCAAATATATTTCATACATCTTTCAGAAACTATAACCAAGTCATGGTTTACCTCTTGAAGAGGAAGAGAATCTGTACTCTGTTCAGCACCAATAACAGACTCTCCCGGCATTTCATTATTGTTCTCTTCAAAAGGGGTGACTTCCGTGTTCACAGGCATAGCACCATCAGTGGTTTCAGAAACCTCAATTGTCTCCTACAGGAATCATATATTTGAGATTGCAAAACATGCTTAACAGTTGGACTGAGAATCAGAAAATAAACAAAGGTGTCCATGTATGGATACATACATCTAAAACATAGCCTTATTTAAACGGAGAAACATGTGCCGCACCTGTACATCAGGAAGTACTTTTACTGATTCCTCACTTTCAGGGTTCTCCAACTTTTGAGAGGATTTGTCATCTATCTCCATCACCGTATCTCTGTCACTGTGGTCAATTTCTTGTTTACCCTACACAGTTAAAGAACAAGGTTAAAACATTTATCAAAGTAAGCACAATTAAACTGTGATGAAAAAACACTCAACCAGCTACACACCGTATCCACCAAGGAGGCAGCATCAGCTTTTTCAAAAGGTTTGACACCTGTGTCTAATGGAGATTCTGAAACACTTGTTTCAACACCTTCCATTTCATCCTGAAAGGTTTACAAACATAAAGACGTGGTTAAATTGAACTTGCACACATACCATATAGATAAGTTAGCAGACACCTATCAGAAATTGAACTCAAAAAATCACGGAAAAAAATAGTAAAGAGACAAGTTTGCTACCACACTGACGGGAGGAGCATGTATTGTCTCCACGTCAACTACATTTTCTGCAATGGAACTAACATCTCCCAATTTCTCATTCTCAGTTTCTCCTTGACAGGCATCTTCAACCTTCAATAGCAGAAAAATGACATTGTGTATATGCCAGAAAGAAAATGCAATGTCACACAATGTATACAAATCAAGTTTGAGATAAGAACATTATTTGGAATTATACTTCTTTAACAGGGGGATCATCTGTTGTATTCTCATCCTCAACTACAGCTTTTTCAACGTCATCTGACACACCACTTGTTTCCACTACATCGTCAGATGATTTAGCATCTCTTTCAACTACACTGCTTCCTTCAACATTTGCAGGATCATCTCCCTCGCCCTGCACACCGTATATTTAGAAGAGATAATATGGTCATGGTTCAAAACGCATACTTGGGCCTATGTCCCATGGAAGGAGCCAATAGTGACACAAAAAAAGGTATGAGTAGCATATTTGAAGCATTTCAATGAATCAAAAAGACTTCTTATTCAATATAAAGGAATTTCGTCTACTCTACTTTATATTTCACCTCTTCACATCCTACATATTGTCTGAAGATCATATGCAGATAACGTTACTCAATGATTCCTCAACAGATGTCAGTATCAAATGATGTTTTTATTGTGTGAATTTCTTTATTAATGGGGACTTTTTAAAACGTCGAGTAACTGTTAATTGGTGAGTCTCAAATGAATGCCCATAATCCTTGAAGCACAACCTTTTATAGTATATTTAAAATAGGAGACTTCTGAACATGCTTTTTAATAATAAATGGAGAGTCTTAAAAGGCAACTCACTGACCTACAACTTATATAAATCCTTTAACGAATGGTTTAAGAGTGCTTGATTTTACCTGTGTAACAGAAAGCTCTAACGATGTCTTGATGGTATCAACCACATCTTCCCTTATGGGATCTTCAGCTCCTTGATCCTTCTCCTTAAACTCAGATTCTTTATGGGAGATCTCATCGGTGCTTTTTGAAGAGGCAGCTTCAGTTTCCACCTGTAAGTCTCCAATAATGTAAGTATTCACGGTCTTACGCTGCACCATTATATGACGTTGCTGATAAACATACTACAAACTTATAAAAGCATACATTTTACACTGTTCAAATTTCAACCTGCAAACAGGACTAGGTACCTTTTGAACAACTTCAACTACATTATCTTCAATGGCTCCTTCAGCAGTGTCAGCCTCCAGGGTCTCTCCAATGATTATAGGATTGTTTTCTTCAGTCTGTACGACCAAAAATTTAAAACCATAAAGAGGCTATATACATATCAAATGCAGTAGCGAGCTAAAAAGAGGAAGGCAATAACCTTGGATACCTTTTTGACAGGACATTCGCTTTCAGACACGATAACTTCAGTTTTATTATCTTTGTTAGCATCTTCTGAAGCAGTGCAAGCTATTGCTAGTTCCTCTTGCTCAGTCTCTTCCTTGAGATCAACTTTTGTGGCTAAAGTATCCTCAGTGTGGGACAACTTCTCAACTTCTTTAGAGGGTTTGGACCCTTTCCCCTCCAGCGTCTCTGATTTGGACTCTGTTCCCTTCTGCAAAAGCCATTAATGATATTAGAATTATAAGCGATGTGACGGATAATAACATCATCAAGAAACGAGGTTTTAAAAGAGTCTTGAAATACAAGGGCCTGACTGGAGATGATTACATAGAACACACGAGGTTGTAAAACATTCTACAAAACTTATAGAAGTGCCAGGCCAGATCTTCTACAGACAAACATTTGACGCAAGAATGATGGAGGCATTATAGCATGTAAAAATTACTTACGGTCAAACAAAAAAAGGCCAAACAAAAGACTTCAGATTGGTGGCTACATTATAGCAAAACTAAATTACAGGTTGACAGCCGATTATACAAGAAGATTATGCATTTAACTCTCCATGACAAGCAAGTTTAAGAATTCTAAACTTTAACATTAGCAAAGGCATAAACTATATGAACATATACTCACCTCCATATTAATTGATGTCTTGGGATCCAATTCGTCAGGCTTGGTATCTTTACCAGCATCACGAATCTTTGAAACTGACTCAGTGGCCACTGCAATACCTTTTGGCTCTTCAACCTTCTCCTCTTGGGTACTTAAGCTATTGTCTACTGTACTTGCATCGGCAAACTTGCTTAATTCTGACGATTGACCCAACTTATTACCTTTGCCGGAATGGTCATCTGTTAGGATAGGTTGATCTTTCCCTTTCTGAGCTTCATTTCGTAGCATACTTCTTGTAGCTACGGTTTTTCTACCAGAAGATACTCGTGTTTTCTTCTGTACTGGTTCATTAGATGTTTTCTCCTGAGCTTCTACCAAATCCTTTTTCTTCCTTCGCGTGAGGCGAGGTGACCCTAACCCACTCTCAGCCGCCTTTCTTCCGCGTCCTCGACCTTGCTTTGATACAGGATTAGGAGTTGCAGAATCAGCGCCAATCGGAGTAGATACAGGTGGTGTAGCTGTCTGAGGACTTATTGTTCCAAGCTCAGTGAACTGAGAACCTACAGAAACGGAAACAGGTGTCTGTGTGGTCCCCACCATGGTACTACCGGTGTCTGTCAACGTAGAAGATGTAGCGACAGGTGCAGTAGGGACTGGTGTTTTTGGTGATGCGATATCAGCAGTGGAGGTTTCAGAAGGGGATACTTTTTGTACAGGAGTATCAGCTACCCCTATAACTGGTGTGCTACTGACAGTATTTATATTAGTGGAGACAGAAACCAAGGACTCGTTGCCTGTTTCAGAAGCAGTAACTGGTGTGCTACTCTGAGCATTTATATTAGTGGTGGCAGAAACCGAAGACTTTTTGCCTGTTTCAGAAGCAGTAGCTGGTGTGCTATTGATAGCATTTATATTAGTGGAGACGGAAACCGAAGACTTGTTGCCTATTTCAGAAGCAGTAGAGGGACCCACTGGGGAATCTGTTTCTGGCTTGCCAACTGGAGAAGTTTGATTATTGGGAATAGCTAATACCACATTATGCAGCATCTGACCCCTGCGTTGGGGAACAACTTCAGAATCAATTATTTCACCACGGCCTCTACCTCGACCCCGACCACGTCCCCGACCTCTGCCTCTGCCAGGTGTCACTGCAGGAGATTTAGTAGACTGGGAATCGGATGAGGTTGGGGGGACCACTGGCTCTGAAACGGGACCCGAAGGTAAAGTAGGGCTTGATAGAGTGCCAGGAGGGAGATCTGCCTTGGATGTAGAGGTAGAATGAGATGCGGCAATCGAATGAGAACTGGGAGAATTCAAGGTGCTGGTTGGTAAGGGTGCAGCAGGGACAGTAGGGGTTGACTGAGAACCTGCCATGGGAGGGGGTGATGCCATCTTCGGTTCGAATCCAGGGGGTGGAGGGGTTATCTGCTGAGGAGAGATAATGGGCTTAAAGCCTGGAGGGGGAACGGTCAACGATTCAAAACCAGGAGGATGATCTACAGTTGGCTGAAAACCAGGAGGATGATCATGATCTGCAGTTGGATGAAAACCAGGAGGATGATCTGTAACTGGCTGAAAACCAGGAGGCACAGTCATGGTCTCATTAGTATTAGCAGATGTCAATGTATCAGAGGAAGTTGACTTGGAACCAGAAGGGCTGGTAATATTCAACTGAGAACCAGGAGCCGTTTGTACACCCAACGGTTGGACAGTTGGAGGAACACTTTTAGGAGTAGAAGAGATAGGTATTGAAGATGCTGGATAACCAATTGGAGTTGAAGACATCCCTGATGGTTTCTTTTTAGGCCTACCACGACCCCGTTTTAATGGGGGATTTATCTCCTTGTGCTGTTGAACGCTGCGATCCAAAGGTTGCATTGGCTGTACGTTTGGCAACACTGCAGCTTCTGTAGCACTGACCGTGGCAGATTCATTTTTGGCAACGGGCAAATCCTGTTCTTTTAGTTCTTCCTTGTGGATAGGAGGGCTGAGATTTTCAGCTTGACATAGCTTATCAAATTCGTCTTCCGTCCATTGCTCCTCATAAGAACGCACCTATTTTAATTGCAAAAAAAAAAAAATTATAATGAGAACAGAAAAAGAAAATGAAATACCCCACCTTTTTGGAAAAAGAACCGTATTAACTGACCTCTCGTGCACGCTTTCCCCTTCCATAATGTTGAATATCTAAGTTCCCAAGCTCTCTACTCCTTTTACCTCCGATACCTGGGACAACTACAGGTTTAGGAACTTCAATTGCCTTCATAGCTTCACAGAATGACTTCAATTCACTTTCCGTCACAAGCCTAGGAGGAAGGGGAGGTGTGGCTTCTGTACTTGTTCCCCCTTGCTCAACTAACAACTTTTTCCATACAGACTGCACAATATGCATACTATTAGTTTATCAAAGACAACATAGAGATGCTGAATAATTATTTATAGTTTTAGCAACACAATAAAGATCTCAAAGAAATACCAGCTCCTCTTCTTGCCGTTTTATATCAATTTCCTCAAATACGTCAATTTCAGACTCACTGCATCAACAAACTTAAAAGTGTGAATACCACTGGTACTTAAGCTTGCAAATTACCATTATTGAAGTTACTTGACTACTATATGGGAGTACAGACACCAACGAAAAAATAAAATAAAAAGTGTAATTACCCAATTTGGGCACCATACTAAGACCCTAGAATTTACCTCCTGGCTATGATATTATTGAGAGCATCATCATTTAAGACAGGAGCCGCTTCCTCTTTCTTACACTCACGCAGCAGAGCCTCCAAGTATTCTCTTCGGTCTTCCGCACTACAATACAATTAATAACAATCAACCTACTTTTTTTACATAACAAAACGTTCTTGTGTGTCTACGCACGCGCACACAGTATTGATAGATATTACAATTGTAATACATATATAACATCATATATTTTAAATGTGTAATTAATATATATCTATGTATCATAGAGCACATCTATTTACATATATTTGGTTATTAACCATATAATATGATATATTTACCATAAGCATAATATCAATGGATATTATAGACGTATAAGACCTTTTAAAAACATGTGATATACATCCATCTTATGTACATATATTATAAAATTAATAAAATTATAATACAGATATGCATAATATATCCATATAGATATTGGATGTAATGCATAATGATATATACATATAAACGCAATATGGATGTTATAAATATGTAAATAACATGTGAAAGCTATATGCACAAAATATGCATGCATGTAGCATATGTGTATAATATAATATAATATAATATAATGTCATTATGATGAACACCTTGTGTTATTGTCAAAAAACCCAGCAGTAATGCTCTGATTAGCAACTCCAAGTTTGTGCTCAGCTGAAGCTCGAACTTGCTCCTCTACCGATTTAACCTAGCATTAACACACTTTCAATAAAGAATATAGCCCAAAGTATCTTAACAGTTACCAATAAGACTGAACAATAAAAGCATGAACATTGAACTTATAAGATACCAAAATCCTGAAATATACATACAGTTTCTAACCGAAGAACGAGTACTTCCTTCTTCTGACCTATCCTGTGAGCCCTAGCCTGTGCTTGCAGGTCAACCTAACCATAGATAGGGCATAGAACCATCGAAATAAGATAAATTAGACATATAATATTAATTAGAAATAGTTCACTGTTATATATGTACCTGTGGATTCCAATCTGTGTCAAAAATAATGACTGTATCCGCAGCTTGAAGATTAACTCCAACACCACCAGCACGTATACTATGAATCACAGAAACGCCATGTCAGCAGTATTAGATAGAACACGTGCAAATGTTCATTTGTGTAAAATGCCTTTCAAAAACACAACCATTGTGACATAGATGGAAGATAAAATATACAACAAAATGCTGATCACATGGGAAGGAATATGGAAAACAAGATTTGCTCATTACCTGAGTAGGAATATGAAATATGGCGATCCTGGTCTGTTGAACTCATCAATTAATGCCCCACGGTCACCTCCAGATGTGTGTCCATCTAAACGAAGGTACCGATACTGTTTCCAATACAAATAATCCTCCATAACATCAAGGAGCCGGGTCATCGTTGAGAAGAGAAGTATCTGCAGATATGACATCTGACATAAGCATCTGAAAACAAAATGCTGACTAACAGAGGTGTAACTAGTCAATGTGTATGAAAGAGGCAGTGTACTAACTTCTGCAACAGTTTCTGCACCCATACCCACCCAATATTACAGGTAAACAAAAATATAAGAACAGATGTACCAATACAAATACAAACAGAATGAGGGTGTATTATATGTTCATTAGGTGAATATAGACATTATTGTCAATGTCAATGTCAATATTTCTAAAATATTAAGATAACATATAACAACTTATAACACCCTATCTAGATGTTATTTCCATTTCAACAAACTTGGTTAGAATACAATACCCGATGATCTGTAGCTTTTAGCTTGGGCAACAGTCTATCTAACATCTCAAGCTTCCCACAAAACCTTATAATATTTGGAAGATAATGCTTTGGAATGAATTCATGAACCTGGAATGAAACAAATAGATTCAGAAATCATTAAAAAAATGGCATTATTTTTAACAACCTAAAATGATTTCAGGTTATACAAGTACTTTATGCATGTCAAAAGCATACAAAGAGCTGCCTAAGTAACACCGAAACATGATTACTTGCATATCATATTGGAGTTATATTATCAGGCGGAAAAAAAATTAGCATATAATATACGGATAAAGGAAAAGAACAACCTCTTCATTATGAAGCTGGCTAAGGTACGGATGATTGCAAATATTTCGTAATTCAACGACAGAATTGTGCACTGCTCGAGCCTAGAGAGACAAGAAAAAAGTTGAAGCAAAGACATCTTAAAAAGTTGATTTTATTATTAAGCTCATCCAACTATTGTCCCATCACATTCATTTTTTAAATAATTATTTATTATTTATCCAATCAAGTTGCGCTTGAATTGGCAATGATAAACCTGGGAATGGATAGCAATATCTGATTACAAATGAAAGTTGTCAGAAAACGAACCTTTGTAGCACCAAATGCACCAAGACTGTCATCTACCCTCTGCATCAATAGCTTTTGATATGCAGAAGCCTCACATCTTACAAGTCTTTCTATCTTTTCAGGTAGCTCATTCTCAACCTAGCAAGTTATGATAATTTTAGGTAATATATTTACAGTTTTCTAAGGATAAATTAATAGGAACATCTGAACAGATAGGGAAAAAAAAAACACACATGTGACCTCATGAGTGCATACACTGCATGTAATTTAAAAATAAAAAAAAAATAAAAAATAAAAAATAAAAAAACAATGAATAACCTTGTGTTTCAGTCTTCTAAGCACAAATGGGCGCAAAACTTGGTGAAGACGGTTTATAATTAATAGATTTTCCTCCTCAGAGAGCAAAGCCTGAACATAATACGAGGAAATTCATCTTCCAAGATACTGTAATTTCCAGATTTGTAACTTATAACAGAAGAATATGTAGCCAATGATTACCTCTTCAAGTGAGTTGTCTGCATTACTTTCAAATGGTTTGTTGAACCATTGGGAAAAATCCTCTGACGAATTAAAAATATTTGGCAATAGAAAGTTAAGAAGTGCCCATAGTTCCTCAAGATTATTCTGCAAATGAAACAAATAACCTACATTAGTCATGATGAAATGTTTGCTTGATAATAAAATACAACTATATCATAAAGTACAAAAAAAAATTACTAAATTGTAAGGAGATGCCTAGAATCATATTCATACCTGCAAAGGAGTTCCAGTCAAAAGCAATCTATGGGAACTATGATAATGCTTCAATTCAGCATTGAGCTTGCACGAAGCATTCTTTATACGATGACCTTCATCAATAATGACATAATGCCAATGTATTTTGCTCAGCTTTGGTCTGTCATGTTTGTTCATGAGATACTCGTACGTTGTCAATAGAACATTGAACTTTTGCTGAACAATTCTCTCCCTGCAGTGATTCACACAAGGCCGTATTAATTAAGAGATTTGATTGCACAGAGTTCATACACCTACGAGTTCAGATCTCATACTTAAATAATTTCCGACGCTCCTCAGGAGGACCAGAGTAGACAATTTTGTTGATGCTAGGGGCCCAGAAGTTAATCTCCGACTCCCATCCAGGCAGAACTGAGGATGGCACAACCACCAAAAATGGCCCTCTATCATTTTTATTTTCCATCAGATAACATAGTAGAGAAATAACCTGCGAGAACAGCATATCAGACTTGATAGTAGTATAATATGTACATACAGTAGTACGAGTTGTATATGGTTTATATGTAGCATAGATTGTTATATTTAGTATGTACGTATCCTCTCCTATGATAAGAGGTTTGTTAGGCCTTTGGAGTAATATATATGCCGTACGATTCAATGAAATATTCAAGGATTGTTTCATATCAAGACCCATACCACACTCAAAACAAGAACCTACATAACAGCAGAAACAGAAAAAATAACATGATAGGTACCTGAACAGTTTTCCCTAGGCCCATCTCATCTGCAAGAATGCCATTCAAATGATTGTTGTACAGTGACAGTAGCCATCGTAATCCATTCATTTGGTACCTATGATCAAACCACTTGGCTTATTATCTCAAATTCAATCAATCGATCACGTTCGTAGTAGGATGATGACTACTATTGAAAGGATGTTTTACAACTTACTCTCTCAATTTTCCACCAATAAGATTTGATGGCTGCACTGCTACAGTCTCTTTGATGCTGCAGAATGGAACTTATAATAAGTTTGAGAAGATAAACAATATGATGAAAGTCAATAATATCATGGCCATAGAAGAAATCTCGACGGAAAATGACTAAATTTACCAGATAGGTCATTTTTTCAAGCGTATTTTTATTTTTATTTTATCTTATAATGTCGCTAAAAATGTACAAATAATAAACTTGAGAAACAAAAGGTGAACTTTAAGAAAATCGCAAAAAAAAAATGAGAGAAGAGAACTAGTGATGACACATTCTAGTGAATCATCAAGAACCATGACTACTTAACCAAAATGGAACGTAGTTCATTACCTATGAGCCATTAGATAGTACTTCTCATTGCTCTCCATATAATGCTGTTGAATCCATAAAATCCATCAATAACATTAACGGCAAACAAACAAATCCATCAATAACATTAAAGGCAAATAAACAAATGAGGTGGATTCCTTAAATTTACAAAGATACATTAAAAAACAGAGTACCTTCGCCTGGTCAGTTTCATCTTCATTCTCAATTGTAAATTCACCACTGTCATTTACACCACTCATATCAGTCTCAAAGCATCTGTTTATAACCTTTGCCTCTTTCAGCTTAGATCCAAGCTTCTGAAGATACTTCTCAGTCTCTTTCAATAGTTGCCTCACTCGATCCGACTTTGCATCCTGCAAAAATGTTTCTGAATTATTTTTCAACCCAATCTTAGAATGCATATCATTTATGAATAATACTGATAAAGCAGTTTACCTGAACCATTCGAAGATAACCCTCAACGTCATTAATTTTCAAAAGATTAATCTTTTCCCGCTGAATTCTATCAATCTTCTCCCTATGAAGTCTTTCCTTCCTTTTATGAAACTCTCTTGCATACTTGTTAAACCCTTTCACTCGTTCTCTCCTATTTTTAAATACATCTTCCAGCCTTTCCCTAAAGCAGATTATGAGAGAATTTAAGAAAGAAAAAAATGAACATAATTTAGCAAGTAAACTTATTATGAATGCATACCTGTGTTGTTCCATTTCACCAAAGAAGTCCTTCTGTCGTTCTCGAATTCTCTTTTGACGCTCTTCTTTCATTTTCTGCTCATGCCTCTCTATTTGCTTTGATCGTCGACCAATCCTATGTTTTTTGATATTTTTAAGGCGATCAATCTCATTAGATGTAGGTCTAAAGAAGTCATTCAGGATCTCACTGCAACACAAAAAGATTATTACACAAAAGGACCACAGAAAAAGGAACTACTCACCTACTTCATTTTTTTAAAAAGATAGTTATCATGAATAGAAACAACTCGAAGAAAGCATATAAATATTATTTAATCAGGAAATTACTTCCGTAGGCGACGTTGGAGATTTAGGAGTTCAAGTTTTTTTAGCTCAATGACACTCTTGGTTTTTGCTGATATGTCTTCAGAAGAGCTGACTGCTTCCTGCATAACGTTAACGAGGAAAAAAAGTTATAAACATAAAGATAATCTAACCAGTAATAATGTTACAATACCATCCAATTATACACCTTCACAAATGCTACCCTTTAAAAAAGGTTCCCAAGAGGATCCAAAAAAGATCATCAATGATTACTGTCCTGAATTTTGACAACTAAGAAATACATTTGGGGATACTATTACTTATGTTTGGAGGCGAATCTAAGTTTTATATGTGAACCAAAGCATAAACATTAAATAGGATCCCAGACCAATTTAAAAGGTTAAATAGAATCTCAGACCAATTTAAAAGGCCAACCGAAGACCACCAACTATAGAGATTGTTAGATCAATGTCATGAAAGACTTGGAATCCGCCTCAATCGAAAAATTTAACAAGTCCTTCATTGCCAGTGTAAGTATAGAGAAAGCTGTATGGTGATCAGTACAATGATATAACCAACAAATTTACAACCTTGATGTCAATTCAGCTTTTACTCTAAGTCTCTGATTAACCATTTAATTCAGTAATCTGTAGCTAGAGCTAACAAACAACATATAAGGCATATGTAGAACATTATGAAAGCTAGCAAACCTTTAACTTCTCAACACGAGCCAAGATCCTCTGCTCTGTTTTCTGCTTTTTGACAGCCCAGTTAGAATCAGCAGCAGCTTTCCTCTTTAGGCAATCTGCAATCAACTTTTCAGATGTAGTATACTTTGGCAATGCTGGTGAAGAACTTAGTTCAGAATTATCATCTCCCCCATTATTGTTTCCTGCTACAAAAAGACATCCTTTCAGCCAACGAAAATCAGAACTACACTCAAATACGATTTTATACTCAAAAGTACATGAATTATCTGCAATACTAAACACATTTATCTTCTATTAGTTGCCCCTGTTAAGGGTTTTTCTTATAGCATAAATTACAAGGTAAGCTGTTTTGACTTATAATTTCACAAATAGTAGGATATTAGATAATGGTGTGTGTAACAAGCAGCATAAAGACAAAAGCACACCCCTTAAAAGGCTTCCTATACCTGACTGCTGACTTAATTGTATAATAAATAAGAGTAGATCAAGAAGCTGTAGCTATAAGGTGATAGTTCTCACCAAGTATTACATCCTTTTCAAGAACATTAGCAATCTTCGGGACCATGTGCCTTTCATTCATAGGAAAACCTTGCAAATGACCCTGACCATGCCGGTTCACTTGGCTATCAGGCATAGCAAATAGGCCAGCGTGTCGTGCAATATTATTTGGATCTAACTGTGCTACTTTAGTTACAGGCATCTGCGATTCTTTTGCCTCAAAAGCTTGCATGTCTGCCTCAATCTTCCTTGAATTGATATTATGTTCAGGAAGACCAGCGGGTAGGTCATTTTTATCATTGATCTTGTCAAATTTCTCGGCTTCTTTTAATAGGTTTGTTTCTGAAACAAATCCGGTGTTGGAGAAACCAGGACCAACAGATTGCTCCTTCCCCTTCTGATGATTATGTTCCTTAATATCTGCAATAACACAGGTTATTTGCATATGATCCAAATACAACTCACAAGCATAAAGGTATCCTGACCAACCCCCAGACCCCTCTATCCCTTTTAAGAAATCTGGTTTTATGACCTTACACACACGAGTGCGTGCATAAAGACAAGTGCACTAATCCCAAAGTAAACCTCAACAGATTAAATACATTACCATTGGATGTAACAATCATTCCATACTCTCATATGTATCTTTGTGACATGCAACAAATATATAATGTAATAGATGGCAGAATATGTGTCCACTAAACAAGGAAAAACCTGTTACCTTCCTTGGGAAAGACATTTCCTAGGGCAATCTCAAGATGCAACTTTTTTGGCATCATATTGTTCCTGCATGTGGAAGATGGTGTCAGTTAAGAAGGCAAAAACAATCAAACATTAAACAGCGTATGTATAAAACGTATTCATATTAGCTACCTGAAGGCCAAAAATACAAGACATTGTGCTCTAAGCTGCTTTAAATGATGTTCCTTAAAAGGCATGGAAGGTCCAACTGGCGGTGCCTGCAACACCGGCAACTTTCCAGTATCTCTTAAAGCTTCATTTTGAAGCACTCCCATTTCAGCAGCACTGTTCGAGCTAGCACCCTGTCAAAGTCGTTTATAAGATGATAATACCTAGTAACCTACCAAACTAGAAATAACTGAATTATTTTATGTTGGCAAACGATAGTAACAAGGTAAAAAATGTAGTCATACCTGAAGTGTCTTACTTGCACTTGCCATCACATTTGAGAACCCAGCTTCATGGTCCAATGCCTTACCAGCCGGGCCTTTAAGCGCCAATGCTGCAGCGTTTCCAGGGTCCGTAGATTCATATGAAGCAGAAAAACCGGCAACAGATCCAACAGTCTTCATAGCTATAATTAAGATGACATATGATCATATTAAGCCTTGGTGTTTACCCAATAAAATCATATGTCATAATGGTTTATTAAGCTAAAACAAACAACCAAGTTAAATACTCAAATGAAAGCAGGGTGAGGGATGAAGTTTTGTCGTGAACCCCTAGAAGTTAACTGTTAACTCTTGTTCATCTCTTTGATTTTAAAAACATCTCTTAACAATAAAAATAGTATCTAACATTGCCCCAATGTGTAGGGAAACAATTGAACGAGATTATGGCATTAAGCTACAGAATAGGTAAGAACGAAGTGATGTTACTAGTAATACTTAACGCTTTTCAAAGACTGCTCGGTTGGTATCATATGTCATTGGTACTTACAGTTGTGTTGATTTACAGATCCCTGATAAGCGTCATGCCCTGTAGTACCAGAACCATGCAGGGATTTGCTTGAATAGACTGCAGCATTTGATGTGTCCTCCGTTTTTATAGGTTTTGTGGAATCATTTTCCACAGTGGTATGCTGTGAAGGACCTGCAGTTCGATTATAATCTTTCAAATTGCATTCAAATGTAGCACACATTAGTAAGGAAATACTAAATAGAGCTACTAACATGATCTTTTTGTACCTGCAGATTGGGATATGGATGAATCTCCGACTAAAGGTCCGCTAGTCAATGCTTGTCGTGAAGACATTAAAGCATCTATATCAAGACCGTGTCTTTTTATGACTGTCTCCATAGCCCTTCAAAAAGTCAAGAAAATCAAACAAAATTAATATAACCTGAAAGGTCATATACCATATACCACATTGCGAAGTTTATAATGTGCATATGTAGCCACATGTGAGCAACTTCTTAAGATTATACCAGCTGTAAAGATCAAACTAGAATTCAGCAGTGTAGAATTCATATGTTACTTCCTCATTCACACAATAATCACCATGTATTATTAAAAGTAAAAAATGTAATGATCCAAAAGCAAAATTCTTTAATTAGCTAGGTTAGATCCTAAGGAGTCGCATAATACGATTGCTAGAGATGAAAGTTGGATATTTGACATGCAAGAATACGCATCTAATAATGTGTAAGCGACAAGAACTACCGCTTCATCGCCTTCTTAGTGGTACTTTCAAAAAAAAAGAAATAAATTGGGACCAAGTCACCAAGAGTAGAGTATGTGCAGGCAAAGAACATGAAATGTTCATTGTCGATGGGTTTTGGGACTATTATAGTGCATTTCCTTTCAAGTGGGATTTGCAAAGAGCCAAAGAGGAAGAAATTAAGACCAAGTTATCATTGAGTTTTGTACCATTATGGCTGAATATGACAACAATATGAGACAAACTAACAGTTAGCTATTTAAAAAGTGACATTACTTTATTAAAGAAAAAACAACCAGCTGTGTCATAATGAAAATCCAGAAGGTAACAGTCAAGGCATAGTAAACATGAAGTTAACAATCTTGCCTTGATATAACTTGGTATGGCATTGAATTCTCCTTTCCACTGGTTCTCATGTGCTGCAAAATCTGAGAACCCACACAAACAAAGATAAGAATTAAAAATCAATACAACACGAGAAACAGCCAATATATAACATGCCTGACTATATACTGTCAATAAAAAGTTATAGCACATAAAGAATAAGAAGGAATGGTTGTAGTCATTATTGGTATCCTTCGAAAAAGATTTTCTGAGATAGAAGCAATTTAATTAAAATGAATTGGGTCTTGTTAGGGAATTGATACATCTCTTACAGTATAACATGAGCCTTGAAATATATGTGATAAAGGGAAATATTCTCTGTCTACAAAGTTAATTGACATAGAAGAAGGACTAATGTTTTTAAGGGCCTCCTGATTGACCGTTCATTGATAAATAATCTAGACTTGAGAGAAACTTAGATTGGACAGAGCCAGTGACTTTTTTACCTCAATACATCAATGAACCTCTTGCACGGCAGATAAGGGACTACAGACCGACACACTATTATATCATTGCCCCAGAGAATGAACAGACAACATCATCTTTATGAGGGTGAGGACTCCTATTGAAATGCCTCTTTTCTCAATCAAATACTCGGTCACGCCCACTACCGACTTTGTGAGCAAACCATCATATTAACTCACGTTTAACTATTTAAATTACTACTCTTTGTCACAATACAAGCAAACACAATGTTTTATTGATCCATCCCCATTTTGTACGAGGAGATCATTTACTTCTATCAGTGCAACCTTTTAGGTGATATTTTCGGAGTGATATGTACACAACCCTTTTTTGTTATGTACACAACCAACATGCTTTACAGTGTTGTACAGTACAACACTGTAAAGCATGTTGGTTGTGTACATAACAAAAAAAGGTTGTGTTAAAAAGTTAAAAATATATGCTTCTGTTTTCCTTATCAGTTTAATTAGATTAGATTTAAATAAGTACCATGCTGGACTGGAACACATTGGCTTTAGCATCACATATCTGGTCTAACTGACACTATTTTGCATGCATAAAAGATCAACAAAAAACAAGTAATAAGTGAATAAGCTCGTACAGTTGACCTACCACGTGTAATTTTGTAGCCAATTTCGTCGGTTCATCAGTAGATTCCTGAATAAGCTTATGCAAAAACTTTGCTGCTTCCATCTCAACATTTTGGGGAGTTGCCGCCATATTTATTTACTAGTATTACTACTGCACAATATATAAACATATAAACATAAACATATATACTACTTAACCATATTGCCTAATCAAGTACTAGTAGTAATTATGTAACAGTCCATATTAAGATAGATTTTATATATTTATATCTAACGATTTCAAGCAGATACTGTAACAACAAAAATTACATAAATAGGGTTTCAACTACCAAGATTGACCTAAATTACAGGGAGTTATGAGTATAACTATGATTGAATTACCTTCACTACTTTAATTAGGATCACGAATCACGATATTTGCTCTGAGAACTACCTAATGAAGTGGATTGCTCACTTTATGTGAAACGTATAGATGCAGATTTCATATGACTTAACCATATGTGGTATGGTTTGTATTCTTCGATGGTTGAATTCGACTTAGTTTCACATCTTGATTTCAATTACGCTTGAATAATTTCACACGGAAAGCGTTATAGATTTGGTGAAAGTGATAATTTAGCAGTGATCAGAAGAAAAAATAAGGAAGAAATTAGGGCACGGAGTGTAAACCCGGTGGTGTGGCTTTTAATTAGATTTTAGCCTAAAGTTGAAATTAATATTAATTGAAATTAAATTAAATATTAATATTAATTAATATTAATATTAAATATGAATAAATATTAATATTAATATTAATTAATTAATATTAATTAATTAATATTCGATTATTTATAAATTATATAATTAGGTCATTATAAAATGGGAGATGATTCTAACACACCCTTTTTATCCTCACACACCTATTTTAACCTTTTACTCTTCTAATAATACTCCATTTCTTTAAATTGGTGTGTGAGAATCAAAAAAGTGTGTGTGACAATCATCCCCTTATAAAATATAATTATAATTATTATATTATAATTATAATTTATAACAAGCAAATAATAGCTCGCGTATTGATGCGAGAAATATATAATTGCCTCATAACTTATTAAAATTTGTACATCAACGCTTGGTAAAATATTAAATTAAATGAAAAGTAAAAAATACATATATACTTCAATAAAGATTAAAAAAATTTGAAACAAATTTAATTTACAGAAATAAAAAAAATTAAGCCGTGTATTTTCAATTATTATAAGACATTGTAATAGTACATAGGTGTTTTAAATGTTACATTAAAGTATTCATATATATATATATATATATATATATATATATATATATATATATATATATATATATATAATGTAGTAATATTTAAAAAAGATATGTTTCGAGTTTGTCGTTGTACTTCAGTTGATCTTCTTATTCATTTATTTATTTATATGTATATGTATGTATTTTGTAAAAAAAAGTATTTAAAAAAGATAAACTATACCTAAAGTAACATTGATGAAATGTAAAACACCAATAACTCATTTAAAATGATAAATCATAATCTACTTTTGTAAAATTGAGTTTTATTGTTGTATATGTTCAAACACCACAAATAAATAGTTCATTGAATTCATAAAATTAAAAATACTATAAAAAATAATTAAAATTAAAATGTTTTTATTAAAAGAAATAGGTAAAATAATAATATAAGATTAAAAAATAAAACAATACATGAAGGTTGTTTAAATGGAAAAAGAAACGAACAGGTAAAAAAATAAAATTAAAATCAAACATTAAAAATTAAATAATAAGGTACACTTGGTATGAGCATTGGGACGAATACGACACATTTATTAACCCTAAACAATAGGTAATTGAGAACCTAACAATATACATGAGTTGTGAGCAATTATAGTTATAGTAAATACTATGTAATAATTAAATAAATAGTCATAATGCTTAAAGCCCTTTAAAAAAAGTTAAAAGATTAATCGTGATTAACTCAAAATACTTAAATCATGTGTTGTAGTTCAAGTGGTATTGGCCTGATACTCTTTATTAGAGGTCGGAAGTTCGACTTCGGGAGACTACAACATTGCACACAAGTTTATCCTCTGACTTTGAAATCCGTCCAAGGTCGCTTTCGCACATTGTGTTAAGGGGGCAGCGGGAATGGTTAGCAATGCCCTTGGATTGGTCCGAATTTCCCCCAAGGAAGCAGTTGCGGCGGGTTATGCAACTGCGTGAGATGTCGCGTGAGTGGTTTTGTCCCCCTTGGTGATCCCAAACTGTTGTAAAAATAAATAAAAAATTCTAAATACTTAGTGTATGTTTGTTTACCTCTCAATGGAATGGTTCAGCGCTGAATGTTGAACATTCAACATTCAGCGTGTTTATTTAGCACCTCTTTCCAATACTAATTTAAAGTGCGTTGCTCTGTTATAAAAAAGATAGTTATGCTGATTCGGTATACTATAAAGACGCCCTCGGTACAATATTAACGATCTCACAGCCTCATGAGGTGTGAAGTGGAAGATAAGGGATGTAATAATTGGGGTTTTGAATAAGACGAGTTTTTTCTTTTGTTTTGCAGTTTTTCATATTGAAAAAGTATGAAGAAGAGGAGGTGTGAATTTTTTTGCACCCTGGGTTCAAAGTGAAACAACCCAACCCGTATTCTATACGATAAATTTTTTTTTTTTAAGTAATACACAATCACGTGCCAATTAAATGATATAACTATCCCCCACGTTCCATTAGAACATACAACAAGTTTAATGTTTTACAAAAGGCACAAAGGCCATTAACAAATGTAATACAAGTTTGACCCATTCAAAAACGATAGTTTTAATCCAAACAACACTTCGAGCATGGTTTGGGGGCTAAACTACCCAAAACATTAGGCCAACTTCAAAAGCTTCACAATAATCCAACACGGGGAACTAGTATCCAATAACCCCCTTCCCTTTGTCCGCACCTGCATCTAAAAAGATAAACAACGAGAGGGGTAAGCTAATGCTTAGTGAATGCAATAATTATACATGTTCATATACAACCTACTTACTTGCAATCACTTACACAATATCATACACAAGCTAGCAATTCGACAACTATGCAAACATTAAGCATAAACCAAGATCCGCAATTCACAAGAAGCTAGCATCGATAATAGCATATAGTTCACAGTTTAATATGCTAAATACACATTCACACAACCACGGTTAACCAATCGTACAAGGGAACGGTACTCGTAAAAGACCATCGGAGTTCATAACATCCATTAGTGTTACTTAATCACCGCGTAATCACTAATCCCCCGGGTGATGTCTTGAACAATGCGACTAACTCACTCCCATGACAATGTGGCGTCTTGAACACCGCGACGATTCCACATGTCAATCAAAACAATGAGTGGTGCCTTGAACACCACGACATCCACTCCCATGACAATGTGGTATCTTAAACACCACGACAATACCACATGTCAATCAAACAATGAGTAGTGTCTTGAACACCGCGACAATACTACTCGTTACTTAGAATGTGGTGTCTTAAACACCGCGACAATACCACATTCATACTACACAAATAAATACATTATATACGTACACGCATAATTATTCCACTCACCTTGACACAAGGATGATGATTATGTACTTTCCAAACTTCAAAGCAATGTACCTAATACATTAAGTACACTTTCAATACACAAACTAGTGGAACTAGCCACATTACTTACACTTGAGCATTTAATGACCCAATTTGCATTAAATAACTCAACTACACCAAAACCGCCCTTAATTGGCCAAGACACATGTTAAATCACTAAAACTAGCGATTTAAAGTCTACTAATTTAAACCAACACAAACTTAGGGTAATTCATACCCATTTCACCCAAACTAGGTCAACATTGCTAGTTTGACCCATTTCAACACTTAATACTTACAACTTGGTCAACTTAGCCCATTTACCATTCTTTCAACATTTAACAAGTGTTTTAGTGCTTAACAACACAATTAACACTTACAAATCTCATTTCATTTGACCAAAACCCTAGATTGTAGCTATTTGGGTTTCCTTTCATCAACATAACCCAAATCCACCCATATTACCCCCAAATGGGTCTTACAAGTTCCAAATGAACCAAACCCTAGCATAAACTAATTAAAACTCAAAATATGGAGTTAAGACTTACCAACACTATCCTCTTGTAGCTAAGAACATGGAGAACAACTTCAATTCTTGCTCCAAGGTTTGATTCACAAATCTCCACTCTCAAATCTTACTTGAAATCAATTGAGTTTTTAAGTTTTGAGAGTAATTAGAGAAATAAAATGAAAAAGAAATCAATAATAGAGGATAAGTGGCTGAGACTTAAAGTCTCCATCAGATCTATACGCGAAAAGATGATTTTGCCCTTAAACCACTTATTTTAAAACAAAATTCTGGAACCAGTTCGCCCAGTGGGTCGCGGCGCGGCCTCAATTGTCGCGGCGCGGCAATTAACGTATTTTACGAGTTTTCTTAAATCATTCCTGACTCAGATTCTAGTTATTTGTCGCGGCGCGACCCTATTCTCCGCGGCGCGACATATAAAGGGAAACTCGACCCTTCTTAACATACCTCCTGACTTTGCTTTGCGTTCAACGTCGCTGCGCGACAAAGGCTTCCGCGGCGCGACAATGGCCTTCAACTGAGCCATTCGACAACTTTACACAACTTAACGATTTATCCAACTTGTACACTTTGTTCACGCTTCTTATGCACGTCTAAACCTCATCTTTTAGTCTCACAAGCCTTAACATCAACAAAGACTCATGCATATACCTATACATGCATATATTCTAAACACACATATATATATACATACATATTCGCATATATATATATATATATATAATTACACAATTACTAACACTTAAGTCTTTTAATCATATAAATGTACAAGTTATAAGCGTACTAAAAATTAAGTTTGTACCTTTAAATATGTACAGGAAAAACGGGATGTTACAACTCTCCCCCACTTAAATCGGAGCGCGTCCTCGCGATCCAAGCCGCATGACATGCCAGAAGATAAACCAAAACAAACTCTTCGGATTCCCACGTAAACTCGGAACCCTTTCGATGACGTCATTGCACCTTGTAAGTTCTAACTTCTTTGTTCCGCAACATTTTAACCTTCTCATCAAGAATGGCTATCGGTTCTTCAACATACTCTAGCTTGTTGTTCAAGGTAATCTCTTCTAACGGCACCCAAGTCGAGTCATCCGCAAGACACTTACGAAGATGGGAAACATGAAACGTATTATGAATCTCCGCAAGCTCTTCGGGCAACTCTAGTCTATAAGCAACCTCACCAACACGTTCCAAAACCTTGAAAGGACCAATAAATCGAGGAGCTAACTTTCCTCACTTTCGGAACCGAATAACACCTTTCTATGGAGAAACCTTAAGCATCACCATGTCACCTTCTTGAAATTCGATCGTTCGTCTACCTTTATCGGCATAAGATTTTTGTCTATCTTGCTCCGCCTTAAGTCGAGCCCGAATCATCTCAATTTTACTATTCTTCTCTAGACTAAATCGGTACTCCCGATTTCTCGTTGTCCCACTTCACCCCAACAAATAGGAGTTCGACACCCACGCCCATAAAGCATCTCATAAGGTGGCATTCTAATACTAGTGTGGTAACTATTATTGTACTAGAATTCCACCAATGGTAAGTGCTCATCCCAACTACCACCAAAATCAATAATACACGCCCTTAACATATCCTCCAACGTTTGGTTCGTACGCTCGGTTTGACCGTCCGTTTGAGGATGATACGCCGTGCTCATTTTCAATTGAGTACCCATATCTTCATGAAACTTATTTCAAAACCGAGACGTGAAACGAGTATCTCGATCCGAAATAATAGATATAGGAACCCCATGTCTCGATATCACCTCCTTGATAAACAACTTAGACAAAGTCTCCGATGATATCATTTCCCGAATGGGAAGAAACAAAGCACTCTTCGTCAATCTATCAACTATCACCCAAATCGTATCATATTGGGTTCTCGCCGTCTTTGGTAACTTGGTAATGAAGTCCATGGTAATGTGTTCCCATTTCCATTTCGGGACTTCCAATGGTTGTAACTTACCGTACGGCTTTTGGTGTTCGGATTTAACTTGCAAACACGTGACGCATTGTTCAACATACTTAACAACATCTCGTTTCATGCCCGGCCACCAATACTCCTTCTTTAAATCAAGGTACATTTTTGTTGCACCCAGATGAATGGAATACTTTGACTTATGTGCTTCATCAAGGAGCACTTGTCGGTAACCACCCATCTTAGGCACCCACACTCTTCCTTGAAAAGATAACAAGCTATGCGGGCTGATGTTATGCGAGGTGTATATAAAATAGTTATTAATTTTAGCAGGAAATACTATTAAATACGATACAATTTTACACAAGATATTTATTTATTTATAGAATGGATATACTTAAACCTTGCTACAACACTTATAGGCAGTGTACCTAATCGTACAGTAGTGTAGTTTTTAGTAAGTCCGGTTCGTTCCACAGGGAAATCTTTTAAACAAAGCTCAACGCTATATTAGTTTACTTTTACTAAAATTACAAATATATATATAAGTAATATTATTATTATAAAGGGGGGTTTTTACCGTTTAATGACCGGTTTGTCGATTTTAAGACTTTAGTCGCAGTTAAAACCTAATGTAAAATATAAAATAAATACAAGACTTAAATTAAAGCGTAAAGTAAATAACGATAATGAAATTGCGAATAATAAAAGTGCGATAAAATAAAATTGCGATAATTAAAGAGTACGATAATTAAAAGTGCGATTAAATAAAATAACAATAAATAAAAGTGCGATAATTAGAAGTGCAATTAAATATAAAATAAAGGAAATTAAATATGAAATAAAAGAATTATGCTTATTTAAACTTCCGTAATCATGTTGTTTGACGTGTTGATTTTAGTTTTATGCCCATGGGTTAATTGTCCTTTGTCCTGGATTATTTAATATGTCCGTCTGGTTTTTGTCCATAACAGTCCATCAGTCATAAATATAAAGTGCGAGTGTCCTCATCAAATTATTCTTATACCCGAAGTTAAATATTCCAACTAATTGGGGATTCGAATTGTAACAAGGTTTTAATACTTTGTTTAATGAATACACCAGGTTATCGACTGCGTGTAAACCAAGGTTTTACTACTTTGTTAACAATTACACCAATTACCCTTGAATGTAATTTCACCCCTGTTTTAATTATTCTAGTGGCTATTAATCCATTCCCGTGTCCGGTTAAATGAACGATTATTCGTACATATAAATACCCCGCCCATCGTGTCCGATTGAGTGTATATGGTAATTTATAGGGACGCCCAATTGTAAATCTTTATATTAACATTAACAAACTTTCATTTAGTTAAACAAATATAAAGCCCATTAATAGTCCATAGTCTAATTTCCACAAGTGTCGTTCTTTTGTCCAAACCCCAATTATGGTACAAAGCCCAATTACTCAATTTTAGTAATTAGCCCAACATCATGATTACTTCGTTTTAAATAAGCATAATAATAACTTAGCTACGAGACATTAATGTAAAAAGGTTGAACATAACTTACAATGATTAAAAATAGCGTAGCGTTACACGGACAGAATTTCGACTTACACCCTTACAATATTCGCTAACATACCCTTATTATTAGAATTATAATTAAAATTAAAATATAAATTATAAATATAAATATAAATTTTACGTATGATAAGAGAAGAAAAAGATGATGGTTTTTGATCAGAATTCGGTTGGCTTTATAGGCAGTTTTCAAATTTGGGGCTCCGCGACTCGCGGCCCTTTTGGCCTTCACACTCCGCGAGTCGCGGAGATAGAAATTACAGCTCACATCTTTTGGAGTCTTTCTTGCCGACGGATTTTATATATAAATATAAAATATAAATAATTAATATAATTATTTATATATTACATTATATTCTTGTGCATAGTAGACTTGTAATTTTTAGTCCGTTGCGTCGAGCGTTAAGAGTTGACTCTGGTCCCGGTTCCGGATTTTCGAACGTCCTTGCGTAAAATTTTATATTTTGTACTTTGCGTTTTGAATCTTGTACTCTTGTAATTTCGAGACGTTTCTTATCAATAATTGGAACCTTTTTGATTGTCTTTTGTACTTTTGAGCTTTTTGGTCGTTTGCGTCTTCAATTCGTCGAATCTGTCTTTTGTCTTCACCTTTTATTATTTAAACGAATATCTCTTGTAAATAGAACAATTGCAACTAAAAGCTTGTCTTTCTTGAGGAATAATGCTATGAAATATATGTTCGTTTTTAGCATTATCAAATATTCCCACACTTGAGCGTTGCTTGTCCTCAAGCAATATCGTCTTGAAATACTAGAATCACTTCTTTATTCTTCACACTTTGTACATCAGTGATTTCTATACGGCGGTATAAACAATGGTAGTAACGATATGGTTTACAGTCCCACATGACTATAAAAATTTAGATCCATTAAGGAAATTGGATCTTTATGAAAACATTTGATTTTTTTGAAATCTAGTTTTTACCCTAGATAAGTTTTCCGGAATAACCCTTTACCGGTGTTTGCAAAATATTTTTGTGGGTTTGGTGGGTTTCAGATTTGAAAATTTTAGCTCAAAACTTGCGGTTTTGTGTCACCCACTTGCTAACCTTGTATTTGAAAAGCAACACGTCCAGTTTACTTGTCCCGTATATTACCTTTCGGCAAACTACCGTCCGGTTGTAAAGGAAAGCGTTGAACAAGCAACTGTTAAGGCAATGTCCCCTGACATGCTTTTAATTATGGTCTATAACGTGTCGGACGCAATTACTATCCTTGGTAGGAGCAATAGTAAAGCTCACCCTTATAATTTTTCGGTCTGGCACAAGGTCCTGTCTTTGACCACTATGCAACCACCGTTCTTACGGTTGACACCCGATTTAGTTCAGGTGACCTAATGAATTCCAGGTGAATTCCTAGGATTTTACGTTCAATGGTAATGAACGCATTGAAAATAGGGTTTTCAGAAAACAAATCGGTTTATAATTTTGATCAAAATATTTTCTCGTTTAAGCTCGAGTTTAGATATCATCGAATTCCATGAGTTTGTAATTCTCAATCTTTAAGGTCAATCTCTAGGATTGAGTAATATCAGTCTTAAAAGCTGATTTTTAATCTTTAAGGAGATTATCCTTTCTGGGGATCTGATTCATTAGTCTTATCCAGCTAATTTGCATGGTGCCCCCCATTATACGAGATAAATCCTTCTCATGGTTAGGATAAATCTGACCACTTGACGACCCTGTTTAATGCTGAGGTCCATGGATTTCCTGCTGATTTTAGTGATGACTTTTCTAGATTTTTCGTCAACCTACAGCTGGTCTGGACGACAACTTCATGACCTAAATCAAGAAGCGCGTTTCTTTTTCGGAAGACTTTACTTCCTTTTAATGATGGAATTGATTCATCGTGTAGATCCATCTCTTCTTTTCTTTCATCGGGTAAAACAGTTTAGTTTAGTCCAAAGCAAAAGTATTTTCAGTTATTTGTTACAGATATATGTGACATATGTTTAAAATAACTTGGTAAATTTTCCCACACTTGGCTTTTTATTTTTCTTTTTATCGTCCTCTATTCCATTTTAAATGAATTTTGACATTTTAGTTTGTTTCTTAATTTATGTTCTTTCTGAGATAACAATAATTTCGGTGTTAAAACCTAGTTTTATCGTTCATAAATATGTATAAACATGATTTGAATTCATTTAATTGAAAATTTTTACTAGAATTGGGTAGTCAGTATATAAGACTAGGGCTGTTCTTTTTTATCAGAGAGCACTAGATTCTAATACAACTACTGCTTTACTAGTATTTTTAATGGTAACCAAATGTATAAAGTAAAAAAAATTTAAAATCCGAAAGAATTTAACCCCTTCCCACACTTAAGATCTTGCAATGCCCTCATTTGCAAGAAATCAGTAACAATTTAAATTATTGAGGGTGATTTGTGTGAAAATGATTAAATTTTTACCAAAGTTTCCAAATATATTGGCGTTTGTTTGCTGAATGATAAATGGTGCACATCATTTGTTCATTCCGTCTTGTTGTTATTTCACATATATTTTGCATCTTGTCGTCAAAATTAGTTGCTTTTGCTGAACTTAATGCCAGTCTTTGAAAATGCGTTGTTTTACCCTGTTGTGTACATAAGATAAACTGCAAACATATATACATATTTTTGAAGTTTGGTATATTACCCCACATTCAAAAATTATTAAAATCTAAGAATAAAAGTTAGATAATTATAAAAATGATTACAATATTAACAAAAATATTAAATGTATTAATAATTACAAATTACAAAATAAAAAAAATAATAATAAGTAAATTAAGGATGATATTGGTACCAATAGGGGTTCCAGGCATAACCATAAGTGCTATAGAATGCTTCGGCAGGGTCATACGTAGGATATGGTGGCTGCATCTCTATAGACCAAGGAGGGAAGACGGGTTTCGGTGTAGGAATATAGTTTCTACCTATATGTTGGCAATGAGCTATGATCTGGTTCTGATGAACTTGCCAATCTTCAAATGCTCTCTGTCTAGCATTTTCGTATTCCTGAGAAGCTATAAACCTATGCATTTCTTGCATCTCATTCCCCCCTCCTACATTACCTTGCTGCTGGTTTCTCTCCACCTGTGGATGTCTACCATGGTATCGTACTGCGGCGTTATTTCGCCTCTTCAAAACTTTCGCACCATGGTATACATTTAAACCTATAGTATCGCGAGGTTCCGGCTCTTCTAGTAATAATCCCCCCCGACTTATATCCACACCGAGATATTCACCAATCAAAATAATAAAAATACCACCTCCTATTATGCTATGTGGTCGCATCCCCCGAACCATAGCTGATAAATAATAACCCACACAATATGGTATACTTACAGCGCTTTGTGGGTCTCGAATACACATATGGTAAAACAAATCATGTTCATTTACTTTTTCTTTGTTCTTACCCCTTTGTGTAATCGAATTAGCTAAAAACCTATGTATCACTCTTAATTCGGCTCTATCTATATCCAAATAAGAGTAATTTCCCCCTTTGAAACGGTGATGGCTTGTCATTTGACTCCACACACCGTGTGTATCAAAATTTTCATCTATCTTTCTACCGTTTAGTATCAATCCTCTACAATCGGCAGACGCTAACTCCTCAGGCGTATATATACGTAAAGCCTGAGCCATGTCCAGTAAAGACATGTGGCGCATCGAACCGCCTAACAAAAATCTAATAAAAGAACGATCGGTTAAACTAGCTACCCGATCATTCAACTCTATACTACATAACAATTCTTCACACCATACTTTATATACAGGTCTACGTATGGTGAATAAACATATCCAGTCATTAAAAGAAGAATTACCATACCTCTGTACAAGTAATTCCCTAATTGGCCCGACCAATTCTACAGCTTCTAAGGGTCCCCATTCTATGACCCTCGGTACCTCAACAACCTTAGAATGAAGAGTATGCAAACCCCATTGATATTTTGGATAATCTATCCAAAGTCTGTCAAATCTCAGGTTTGGGTGCAACTCTTCCAAATGCATATCGGAAAAGGTCATGACTGGATGAGGTACATCCTGCTTGTAGTAGTTATCCACCTCCTGTTGTTCCAAATTCTCAGCAGGAGCATTGCGGGCTTGGGATGAAGATTCACCCCTTTCATTCTGCAAAACACATCAAATACAATTTTTGTGCATCCAAATATGCATTAGTGTCAGCAAAATCATCAATCAAAATAATTACAATGACATTATCAATTTATATCAAACTTAAGCTTATTTTCACATTTTTATCAAATCTACACTTTTTCAAATAAGCATATACGAAAATGTTCGTCAAGTTCATAAGCATTCAACTTAAATAACATGTCAAAATAATCATTACTAGCAATCAAACAAGTCTCAAATGGCATTATCTTTCAAAAATCAAGTTCATGAATTTTAGACTTGAAAAAGTCCACTTTAATTCTCAAAATCATGTTTAGGCTCAAAGTTTGGATCATTTAACTACCTAAACATGTTACACTAATTAATTTAGCAACAATTCATGACAAAAATCGGCCATAACCTGTTTATATCAAAAAGCCCCAAATTTGCTCAAGAACACAAACCCTAGATTACTCAAAATTTGAAGTTTAAGGCTTCTAATCATGTTAAACAGCATCAATCTAGGTTATACAAGCATAATACATAAACAATTTTAGTCTAATTACACTAAAAAGCATCAAAATCAAATTGGGGAAAAAATTGCTCAAGAACATCAAATTTCGAATTAAATGGTGTTTAGGTGTAGAAATTTACCGTTTTTTTTGAGTAATTCTTAGATAGCATCCTTCTCAACATGATTTTAGCAAAAAATTTGGTGATTAACGGTTAAAAATTGGGATTTTTGGGGTTTTTTCTCGGGTTTTTCCGGGTTTTTTCGCTGTGAAATTCGCTGTGTTTTTGAGTTGTGGAGTGTACTGATCGTTCAGCTCTTTTTATTTTTTTTTCTGTAATCCGGCCCCTCCGCGAGTCGCGGGGATTTACCCTCCAAACTCCGCGACTCGCGGAGTTTGGTATTTTTTTTTTTTTTTTTTTTATAATCATTAACTTATTAAAACAATTTAGTAATTAATTTTAAAATTTTGTTTACCTTGTTATTTAGGACGAGGTCGTTTCGGATCGATGTCCTAGTCCGTCTCTCGACAAAATTTTAAAATTTGTCTTTTTGTAGCGATTGTTTTAAAAGCTAAGATTTTTGGGTTTTTTTCAATGTTTTTGGCATACTCTAATTCAATAAGATTAAAAATAATGATAATAAAAGTTCTCGTCCCTCCCTCGGGTAAAGCAATTTCGGTTCAAAGACCTAGTCTTCAACTTACGACGAATTTTAAAAATCATATTCTTAATTTAATGAGATAAAGTAAATTTTTGTTTTTAAATTCACACAACTTAAATATAAAATTCAAAATTAATATTAAAAATTCACACCAAACTCAAAATTTAAAATGCATAAAATTAAAAATTTATATTTTTAAAAATTAAAAATTCACACCAAACTTAATTTAAAAATTCACAAATTCATATCAAACTTATATTAATTTTTCAAATATTTACGATTTTAAATATATTGTTTTTACAAAGTTTACAATATTAATTTAAGATTTAAATATTAATTTTAAAAACATGGTAAAAAATAAATTTAAAAATCTTTTTGTCTTTTTATCCCACTTTAATCAATCAAATATTATCAAAAATATGCGCCCCTCTTTTCGGTAAAGTAATTTCGGTTCCAAGACCTAATTTAACTCATGACGAATTTTTGAAATATTTTGGGTTGATTGATTAAAGATATTTATACCTTAAGAATAAACGTTAAATTTCGCAGTGATGTAATAAATTTTTGAATGATATCAATAATTTCGGTCGCCAAACCTAATTTTATTCAATACCAATTTAATACTTTTTAGCGAACAAATTAGCGTTTATTATCAAAAGGTTAAAAATAAAAATAAATAAAAACTGTACAGACATACCTGTGAAATAGATTTCTTAGTTATATGATCTATCCCATTCATAAGATAGTCGATTTAATTGGTTTTCCATGGCTACATAGGCGTAACCTCGAGCATTCAGTGTCTTTTCTTCTAAACATATGAACGGTCCGTCTCTGCATAAAGTAACAAATTCGGTATTTGAATAGGTTTGATTATTTGAACATTTACCTCCATGTGACCATTTTCCGCATTTGTGACATCTTTCTAGGTGTCGTGCTCTTCTTTTCGCTGCGGATTTTGATTTTCCTTTACCAAATTGTAACTTATTATCTTCGCATCTGGATTCTTTTATAACTCCGTCCATTCTTTCTCTGATTACTGATACTATTTCACTCGGTAGTATGTCATTATTACGTTTAGTGATCAAAGCGTGTAGCATTAGACCATGGTTTAGTTCACAGGCAGTCTTCATTTTGTAAAAACCTAAAAAAATAAAAATTCAGAATGGGGGGAGAAGACTAGTTCTTTAGGGTCTGCTAGGGAAAGACCATTCGGGTTCCATTTTCGAGAACTACACGAAAACAGACAATCTAACTCTAACAGAAATACATATTATCCTTTAAAGACTTGATTCTCCCCACACTTAGTTAGTTGTGGTATCGAAATTGTGATTAACTTCGTTGTCGACTTCCATCGGACCATGTATGTAATGTTTAACTCTGTGACCATTAACTTTAAATTCAATCCCATTTGAATTTATCAATTCTATCGTTCCGTATGGGAAAACTCTTTTGACTATGAATGGTCCAGACCATCTTGATTTCAATTTTCCAGGAAATAGCTTGAATCGTGAATTGAAAAGAAGAACTCTGTCTCCTTCTTTAAATTCTTTTGAACTTCTGATTCTTTTATCATGCCATTTCTTCGTTCTTTCTTTATAGATTAACGAATTTTCGTATGCTTCATGTCTTAATTCTTCTAATTCGTTTAGTTGACTTAATCGTAGACGTCCGGCTTCATGTAAATCAAGATTACATGTTTTCAAAGCCCAAAATGCTTTGTGTTCAATTTCTACTGGAAGATGACATGCTTTTCCATAAACAAGTCTAAAAGGTGTGGTTCCAATTGGAGTTTTGTAGGCTGTTCTAAAAGCCCAGAGTGCATCCTCCAATTTAATGGACCATTCCTTCGAATTTGATCCTACGGTTTTCTCTAGAATACGTTTTAAAGCTCGGTTGGTATTTTCAACTTGTCCACTTGTTTGTGGATGATATGCGGTGGAGATTTTATGAGTTACTCCATATCTTTTAAGAACTTTCTCAAGTTGATTATTACAGAAATGAGTACCCCGATCACTTATTAAAGCTTTCGGTGTTCCAAACCTTGCAAAAAGACGTTTTAAAAAGTTGACTACAACTCGTGCATCGTTAGTTGGGAGAGCTTGTGCTTCCGCCCATTTAGATACATAATCAATGGCTACGAGTATATATAGATTATTATGAGATTTTGGAAATGGACCCATAAAGTCAATACCCCAAATGTCAAATACTTCACATACTTGGATGACATTTTGTGGCATTTCATCACGTTGACTTATTTTTCCGGCCCTTTGACATGCATCACAGGATTTGCAAAGAAGGTGTGCGTCTTTGTAAATTGTAGGCCAATAGAATCCAGCTTCATAAACTTTTCTTGCTGTTAGTTGAGGCCCATAATGCCCTCCTGTTGGTCCTGTGTGACAATGGTTTAATATTTTACTAGCTTCATCTCCAAATACACATCGGCGTATTATTCCATCGGGACAACTTTTAAACAGATGTGGATCTTCCCAGAAATAGTGTTTTATATCACTGAAGAATTTCTTCCGTCTTTGGTACGATAATCCTTTTTCAAGGAATCCACAAACTAAGTAGTTTGCATAGTCTGCAAACCATGGGATTTCTTTATAATCTATCTTCAATAGATATTCATCAGGAAAGTTGTCTTGTATGGCTGATTCATTTAGAACTTCTAATTCGGGATTTTCAAGACGAGAAAGATGATCAGCGGCGAGATTTTCTGCTCCTCTTTTATCTCGGATTTCAATATCAAACTCTTGTAAGAGTAAGATCCAACGGATTAATCTTGGTTTAGCATCTTGTTTTGAAAATAGGTATCTAAGAGCAGAATGGTCGGTATAGACCACCGTTTTTGCTAGAACGAGATATGATCGAAATTTGTCAAAAGCAAAGACAATAGCAAGGAGTTCTTTTTCAGTAGTTGTATAGTTCGTTTGTGCTCCTTGTAACGTCTTACTAGTATAATATATAGGTTGAAATCGTCTTTCAATCCTTTGTCCTAAAACGGCTCCCATTGCAAAATCACTTGCATCGCACATTAGTTCAAATGGTAGATTCCAATTTGGTGTTATTATGATTGGTGCATTAGTGAGTTTCTCTTTAAGAATATTAAAAGATTTGATACACTCATCTGAAAAGATGAATGGAGCATCCTTTTCTAGGAGTTTATTCATAGGAGTGGCAATTTTAGAAAAATCTTTTATAAAACGTCGGTAAAAACCGGCATGCCCTAGAAAACTCCTAACTCCTCTAACATTGGTGGGATGTGGAAGTTTAGCAATTACATCTACTTTAGCTCTATCCACTTCAATTCCTTCTTTTGAAATTTTATGTCCAAGAACGATGCCTTCTTTAACCATGAAATGGCATTTCTCCCAATTAAGTACTAGATTTGATTTTTCGCATCTAATTAGCATTCGTTCCAGATTAACTAGACATGATTTAAATGTATCACCGAAGACTGAAAAGTCATCCATGAATACTTCCATGCATTCTTCTATCATGTCGTGAAAAATCGCCATCATACACCTTTGAAAGGTTGCAGGGGCGTTACAAAGTCCAAATGGCATGCGTTTGTAAGCAAAAGTACCATAAGGGCACGTGAATGTTGTTTTCTCTTGATCCTCGGGTGCTATTGGAATTTGAAAATATCCGGAAAATCCATCTAGAAAACAATAGTAACTATTTCCGGCTAATCTTTCCAACATTTGATCTATGAAAGGTAAGGGAAAGTGATCTTTTCTGGTGGCGTCATTTAATTTTCTATAATCAATACATACACGCCATCCTGTTACAGTCCTAGTAGGAATAAGCTCATTTTTCTCATTTGTAATGACAGTCATGCCACCCTTCTTAGGCACGCATTGAACTGGGCTTACCCATGGACTATCAGAGATTGGATAAATTAAACCTGCATCTAGCAGTTTAATAATCTCTTTCTTAACTACATCTTGCATATTAGGATTTAGTCTTCGTTGGCGTTGCACATACGTTTTATGACCTTCTTTCATAAGGATTTTATGTGTGCAATACGAAGGACTTATTCCTTTAATATCATGAATCTTCCATGCAATGGCTGGTTTATGAGCTTTCAACACAGAAATGAGTTGTGATTTCTCATTTTCAGTAAGAGAAGACGATATTATTACAGGTAATTCAGATTCACCATGTAAATAAGCGTATTCCAAATGGTTTGGAAGTGGCTTTAACTCTAATTTCGGAGGTTCTTCTATCGATGATTTATATCGATATCTGTCTTCTTCTTTTAGCATTTGAATTTCTTCTGTTGTTGGTTCATATCCATTAGCTATAAGTGTAGCTAACATTTCAGCTTCATCAATTGGTTCATTACCTTCTCCTAAAGAACATTCTCCTGTTCCTTGTAATTCTGGAAATTCTTCTAATAATTCTGCATGTGCATCTATAGTTTGAATATAATAACATGTATCATCTGCAGATTGTGGTTGTTGCATTGCTCTATCAACTGAAAAGGTAACACTCTCATCCTCTATACTTAGGGTCAGTTTCTTACCGAACACGTCTATCATTGCTTTAGCCGTGTTTAAGAATGGTCTTCCTAATATGAGAGGAACTTGAGAATCTTCTTCCATGTCCAAAACAACAAAATCTACTGGAAATACTAAAGTACCAACTTTAACTAGCATGTTCTCCATTATCCCTCTAGGATATTTTATTGATCTATCGGCTAGTTGTATGCTTATTCTGGTTGGTTTTAATTCTCCAAGGTCTAGTTTAGCGTATAGTGAATACGGCATTAGATTTATACTAGCACCTAAGTCTGCCAATGCTTCTATTGAACTAAGACTACCCAGAAAACATGGAATTGTGAAACTTCCTGGATCAGATAATTTTTCTGGTATCTTATTCAACAGCACTGCTGAACAATTAGCATTCATAGTAACAGCCGAGAGTTCTTCCATTTTCTTTCTATTTGAGATTAGATCTTTCAAGAATTTAGCATATCTAGGCATTCCTGAAATCACATTAATGAAAGGAAGATTTACATTTATCTGTTTAAACATATCCAAAAATTTGGATTGCTCGGCTTCAAGTTTTTCTTTCTTCATTTTACTCGGGTAAGGAAGTGGTGGTTGGTATGGTTTAACATAAGGTTTATCCTTAACTGTGTTATCTTCATTATCCTTTTCAACTACCGGTTCTTTTTCCTTATCTTGATCAGGTTGTGGTTCTTATGGAGTAGGAATAGTTTCATCAGAAGTTACAGGTATTTCAGGTGGTTTAAGTGTTGTACCACTTCTTGTGGTAATAGCTTTAGCTGTTTCATTCCGGGGGTTAGCATTTGTATCACTAGGTAGACTTCCCGGTTTTCTTTCACCTATTAATCTTGCTAGGTTACTTACTTCTTGTTCCAGATTTTGAATAGAAGCTTGTTGATTTCTAAATGCTTGAGCATTTTGTTCATTAGTTTGTTTTTGAGATGTGAAAAACTGTGTTTGAGTTTCAACTAGCTTCGTCATCATATCTTCTAAATTTGGCTTTTTATCATCGGTTTGTTGTGGTGGTTTGTTTTGAAAATTAGGTCTTTGCTGATTGTAAGTATTATTGGATACTTGTTGATTGCTAGGACCTTGTTGGTTGTTGTATGGAATATTTCGGTTATAATTCTGGTTTTGATTGTAAATTGGTCTTGGCGGTTGATAATTATTCTGATAATTATTTCCAGGCCTTTGGTTTATGTATGAAATATTCTCTCTTTGTTCCATTGTTAATTCAATACTGAGACAATCTTTTGTCAAATGTGGTCCTCCACACTGCTCACAACTAATTCGTATTGAGTGAATATCTTTAGTCATCTTTTCCATTCGTCTCTCCACAGCATCTATCTTTGCGGAAATGGAATCTAAGTCATGGCTAGAATCGGCTCTAGCTGCTTTAGATGATCTAATGATATCTTTTTCTTGGTGCCACTCATGTGAGTGGGAAGCAGTATTATCAATAATTTTGTAAGCATCAGTTTCGGTTTTCTTCATAATAGAACCACCAGCTGCTATATCTATGTCTTTCCTTGTAGTGATGTCGCATCCTCGGTAGAATATTTGTACTATTTGACAGGTGTCTAAACCATGTTGCGGACATCCTCTTAATAACTTTCCATATCTTGTCCACGCCTCATATAGAGTTTCATTTGGTTTCTGTGTGAACGTAACAATTTCTGCTTGAAGTCTTACGGCTTTAGATGCAGGAAAGAATTGTTTAAGAAATTTGTCAATTAAAACGTCCCATGTATCGATCGCCCCTTCAGGTAACGATTCCAACCAATCTTTGGCTTCTCCCTTTAAAGTCCAGGGAAATAACATGAGATATATCTGTTCATCCTCCACTTCTCGTATTTTAAATAGTGTGCAGATCCTATTAAAGGTACGTAGATGTTCATTTGGATCTTCCTTCGGCGCACCACTAAATTGGCATTGATTAGTCACCATGTGTAGAATTTGTCCTTTGATTTCATAATCTGGCGCATTAATGTCTGGATTAGTAATTGCGTGACCTTGGCCAGTACGTTTAGCTCTCATTCGGTCTTCCATACTTAGAGGTTCTAGATTCTCCATAATTGAATTTGTTGAATCGGAATCACTAGAGGATTCAGATTTAATGGTTCGTTCCTCAACAATCTCTGTTTGAATGATTTGTGGCTCCGGAGGAAAGTTTAATGGTTCAGGATCTACGAACCGTTCCTGAATATTTTACGGATTCTCAATTGTGAGGTCGGGTTCAAAAAATGGATTATCGGAAATTTGAACTGAAGTACTTGGTCGACTGGATGACGATTCTAAAGAAAAATCAACGGCGGTTATATTTGTTAAACGATGTCTTAATCTAGTTACAGGTGGTGAACGTACAAAAGGTGATGAACGTCTTGCTCGGTGCATTCACTGAATATCCTATTAGTTTTAAAAAGGAAAGAAAAATTATAATAAGTTATCCAATTAATAGACTTTTCTGATTTTGCCCACGTTTCGAATAGCCAAAAGATGCAGCAGAGGGGCAGGATTCGTTTGGTCTCAATATAATTGAGGACTGTTTGGCTCCAATAACCCGGTCCACGTACAAATCCAACTATTACTACGAACCAGAAAATTTTGATGTCTATTAATTTAATCACTTAAAATAAATTTTCGTAATTTTAAGAAATTTAGATAAGAAGTAGAATAAAAATCTATGTCCTAAAAACTAGAATAGCGAGAAATAAGAGAGAAAAAGAGTTCGTCGAAAAAGGTCGAAAAAGAAAAAATGGTTGAAAAATAAAAGGTGACGGAAAAATAAAAGAAACTTATAAAAACTTAAAAATACTAACCTAACCTTATTACTACAACTAACTTAAAATTATAATCGCAAATTGAGATTACTAATTGGAATGATAATTGATACATAGTAAAAGGTGTCTAAAAATATTAAAGCTTACAGGAAAAACTAAATCCCAAATGGAAATAACTTAAAAAGAAACTAAAACTTAAAAAGGCGTCGCAAAATTCTAAAGCACCTAAATCTTAGTCTAAAGAAAAAGCACTTAAGGAATTCTACGGCAAAGCCTAAAAATCTAGGAGTAAAAATAACTATAGCAAAAACTAAGTTTAAAATTAAATATGAGCGAAAAATACAAATATTACGCTACAACGATTAAAAAGGGACAAAATATAAAAATATATAAAAAGTTGTAAAAAGTACAATATTTATAAAAATATTATTTTTATATTATTTATTTAATAAAACTATTAATTTTACAAATTAATTAAACTAATTAATACTAAATAAAACAAATTAAATAAAAAGTAAATCTTAAAATAAAACTAATAATAATAATAATAATAATTAGGTTTAAATAATAATAATTAATTAAAACCCGTAATTAATGCTGGTTTAGGGTTTTTTGTCGCCTGTCAGAAAGGCTCCGTGAGTCGCGGCAATTAAAGCATCAAACCCCGCGAGTCGCGGGGTTCCAGAATTCAGCTGACAGGTTTGAAATTTTACGCGTTTTTATATTTTTTTTTTATTTTCTGTTTTCTGTTTTTTTTTCTATATATAAAAGATATTTAATAAAAGTTATATTTTTATAAATTAAAATAAAGATAAAGAAACTTATAAAACTTAAATATTTAACAAAATCTTAAAAATACTTATATTTTTTTTTTCTTTTTATATTTTTGAATATTTAAAACGTATTTTTACAAAAACGAATTTTAATAAAAGTAAACAAAAAATCCCTTTTTTTTTTATATATTAGCGTTGCGCTTCCGGCTTTTAAGATAGTCCCCGGCAGCGGCGCCAAAAATACTTGATGTTATGCGAGGTGTATATAAAATAGTTATTAATTTTAGCAGGAAATACTATTAAATACGATACAATTTTACACAAGATATTTATTTATTTATAGAATGGATATACTTAAACCTTGCTACAACACTTATAGGCAGTGTACCTAATCGTACAGTAGTGTAGTTTTTAGTAAGTCCGGTTCGTTCCACAGGGAAATCTTTTAAACAAAGCTCAACGCTATATTAGTTTACTTTTATTAAAAATACAAATATATATATAAGTAATATTATTATTATTATAAAGGGGGGTTTTTACCGTTTAATGACCGGTTTGTCGATTTTAAGACTTTAGTCGCAGTTAAAACCTAATGTAAAATATAAAATAAATACAAGACTTAAATTAAAGCGTAAAGTAAATAACGATAATGAAATTGCGAATAATAAAAGTGCGATAAAATAAAATTGCGATAATTAAAGAGTACGATAATTAAAAGTGCGATTAAATAAAATAACAATAAATAAAAGTGCGATAATTAGAAGTGCAATTAAATATAAAATAAAGGAAATTAAATATGAAATAAAAGAATTATGCTTATTTAAACTTCCGTAATCATGATGTTTGACGTGTTGATTTTAGTTTTATGCCCATGGGTTAATTGTCCTTTGTCCTGGATTATTTAATATGTCCGTCTGGTTTTTGTCCATAACAGTCCATCAGTCATAAATATAAAGTGCGAGTGTCCTCATCAAATTATTCTTATACCCGAAGTTAAATATTCCAACTAATTGGGGATTCGAATTGTAACAAGGTTTTAATACTTTGTTTAATGAATACACCAGGTTATCGACTGCGTGTAAACCAAGGTTTTACTACTTTGTTAACAATTACACCAATTACCCTTGAATGTAATTTCACCCCTGTTTTAATTATTCTAGTGGCTATTAATCCATTCCCGTGTCCGGTTAAATGAACGATTATTCGTACATATAAATACCCCGCCCATCGTGTCCGATTGAGTGTATATGGTAATTTATAGGGACGCCCAATTGTAAATCTTTATATTAACATTAACAAACTTTCATTTAGTTAAACAAATATAAAGCCCATTAATAGTCCATAGTCTAATTTCCACAAGTGTCGTTCTTTTGTCCAAACCCCAATTATGGTACAAAGCCCAATTACTCAATTTTAGTAATTAGCCCAACATCATGATTACTTCGTTTTAAATAAGCATAATAATAACTTAGCTACGAGACATTAATGTAAAAAGGTTGAACATAACTTACAATGATTAAAAATAGCGTAGCGTTACACGGACAGAATTTCAACTTACACCCTTACAATATTCGCTAACATACCCTTATTATTAGAATTATAATTAAAATTAAAATATAAATTATAAATATAAATATAAATTTTACGTATGATAAGAGAAGAAAAAGATGATGGTTTTTGATCAGAATTCGGTTGGCTTTATAGGCAGTTTTCAAATTTGGGGCTCCGCGACTCGCAGCCCTTTTGACCTTCACACTCCGCGAGTCGCGGAGATAGAAATTACAGCTCACATCTTTTGGAGTCTTTCTTGCCGACGGATTTTATATATAAATATAAAATATAAATAATTAATATAATTATTTATATATTATATTATATTCTTGTGCATAGTAGACTTGTAATTTTTAGTCCGTTGCATCGAGCGTTAAGAGTTGACTCTGGTCCCGGTTCCGGATTTTCGAACGTCCTTGCGTAAAATTTTATATTTTGTACTTTGCGTTTTGAATCTTGTACTCTTGTAATTTTGAGACGTTTCTTATCAATAATTGGAACCTTTTTTATTGTCTTTTGTACTTTTGAGCTTTTTGGTCGTTTGCGTCTTCAATTCGTCGAATCTGTCTTTTGTCTTCACCTTTTATTATTTAAACGAATATCTCTTGTAAATAGAACAATTACAACTAAAAGCTTGTCTTTCTTGAGGAATAATGCTATGAAATATATGTTCGTTTTTAGCATTATCACGGGCCTAATGTAATAGACTCCGTTTTCCCCACAATCCGCTCTTCATGCTTGTTGTGAACGAAAGCTTCAATTTGAATCTCACCAAGCTTTACAAGAAAATCGTTAGTAATAATCATGCGTAACTATCCTACTCGTATCACCGGATGTTGGCTCTTTCTACTTAACGCATCCGCGACCACGTTCACCTTACCCGGATGATAAAGTATCTCACAATCATAATCTTTTACCACGTCCATCCACCTACGTTGACGATAATTCAAATCTCGTTGATTGAAGAGGTGTTTCAAACTCTTGTAATCCGAATAAATCGTACACTTGACACCATACAAGTAGTGGCACCAAATTTTCAACGCATGAACCACCGCCGCCAATTCAAGATCATGAGTCGGGTATCTCTTTTCGTGTTCCTTTAATTGTCGAGAGGCGTAAGCGATGACTTTACCCCTTTGCATTAGAACACACCCGAGCCCATTTAAAGAAGCATCACAATAAGCCGTCATGTCTTCTACCCCTTCCGGCAACACTAACACCGGAGCTTGACACAACTTCTCTTTTAACAATTGAAAAGCAATTTCTTGCTCGTTTTCCCAATTGAACCTTACGTTCTTCCTTGTCAACTTCGTCAAAGGAGAAGCAATCTTAGACAAATCTTGGATAAACCGACGATAATAACTGGCCAATCCGAGAAAACTTCAAATTTTCGTAGGCGTAGTCGGTCGTCCCCAACTCTTCACCGTCTCAATCTTCCCCGGATCCACTTGGATACCTTCTTTATTCACAATATGGCCAAGGAATTGAACTTTCCTTAGCCAAAATTCACATTTGGAGAATTTTGCATACAACTTCTCCTTCCGCAACGTCTTCAATACTTCGCGCAAATGGTGCTCATGTTCCTTCATACTCTTAGAATAAACAAGTATGTCGTCAATGAACACAATTACCGACTTGTCCAACATGGGTTGGCACACTCGGTTCATAAGATCCATGAATGCCGCCGGTGCATTCGTAATACCAAAAGGCATAACTACGAACTCAAAATGCCCATAACGCGTTTGAAAAGCCGTTTTCTCTATGTCTTCCTCACGGACCCGTACTTGATGATAGCCGACCGCAAGTAAAACTTAGAAAAATACGTTGCACATTGGAGTTGGTCAAACAAATCGTTAATCCGAGGCAATGGATAACGATTCTTGATCGTCACTTTGTTCAACTCCCGATAATCGATGCACATCCGCATACTACCGTATTTATTCTTCACAAATAAAACCGGAGCACCCCATGGCGAGGAACTCGGTCGAATAGAACCCTTTTCAAGCAATTCTTGGGTTTGATTTAACAACTCTTGCATTTCCGTCGGTGCTAAATGATAAGGAGTTTTAGCAATGGGGGTAGCCCCCGGAACCAACTCAATGCGAAATTCAACTTGTCTTTCCGCCGGGACACCCGGTAATTCATCCGAAAAAATGTCTTCAAATTCATTAACCACCGGAATTTCACGAATGGGTGGTGGCTCATCACGAGTATCAACTACATGGGCAAGAAAAGCCATGCCACCACTAACAAGGAAACGACTGCCCGTGCAAAAGTGCATATCGGCACAAGTCTTCTTCGCTTATCGCCATGAATAATCAACTCTCCCCCACTTGAGGTCTTTACACGAATGAATTTATTATGGCATGCAATATCGGCTCTATTATGATCGAGCCAATCCATACCAACAACAATATCAAAATCACCCAAAGTCATCGGAATGAGATCGATTTCAAAAGTTTCGGTACCAAATACAACATTACAATTTTTACAAACATCAACCCCTAGCACCGTTTTACCATCCGCTATCTCGACTTCTACCGGATGACTTAACTTAGCTAGCGGTTTATTCAACTTAGGCACAAATCTTGGAGACACAAACGACAAGTTAGCACCACTATCAAAAACTATACGTGCCGGACTAGAGTTAACCATGAAAGTACCTGAGACGACTTCATTTGATTGTTTGGCTTCTTCATTCTTCATCAAGTAGTTGCGACCCCTAGCCGTACCCGCCACTTTCTCCAATTTCTTAACATAATCATTGTTCAAATTGGGACATTCCGGCCGCTTATGCCCTTCTTTACCACAATTATAACAAGTGAGTTTGGTTGTAGAAGGAGGGTTGGTGCAATCACGGTGTAAAGACCCGTCCTAATCCATCCGGACGAAGTCCATATAGATTATAAACGATTCACAACAGTTGATTACATCGCGAGGTATTTGACCTCTATATGATACATTTTACAAACATTGCATTCAATTTTAAAAGACAATCTTTCTTTACAACGAAAATTGACGGCATGCATACCATTTCAGAATGTGTCCAACTATAATTGACTTAATAATAATCTTGATGAACTCGACGACTCGAATGCAACGTCTTTTGAAATATGTCATAAATGACTCCAAGTAATGTTTCTAAAATGAACAAATGCACAGCGGAAGATTTCTTTCGTACCTGAGAATAAACATACTTTCAAGTGTCAACCAAAAGGTTGGTGAGTTCATTAGTTTAACATAAATAATCATTTCATAATTTTAATAGACCACAAGATTTCATATTTCCATTTCTCATAAACATACGTCCCATACATAGAGACAAAAATATCATTCATATGGATTGAACACCTGTTAACCGACATTCACAATTTGTATATAAGAATATCCCCATCATTCCGGGATCCTCCTTCGGACATGATATAAATTTCGAAGTACTAAAGCATCTGATACTTTGGATGGGGCTTGTTGGGCCCGATAGATCTATCTTTAGAGTTCGCGTCAATTAGGGTGTCTGTTCCCTAATTCTTATATTACCAGACTTAATAAAAAGGGGCATATTCGATTTCGATCATTCAACCATATAATGTAGTTTTGATTACTTGTGTCTATATCGTAAAAACAATTATAAAAACAGCACGTGTATTCTCAGTCCCAAAAATATATATTGCAAAAGCATTTAAAAAGGGATTAATGAAACTCACCAAACTGTATTTTGTAGTAAAAATACATATGACGTCATTTAACAAGAGTAGGGTTGACCTCGGATTCACGAACCTATATCATTTATTTATATATTAATACACATAATTGAAATCGAACAAAATTTATATATATATATATATATATATATATATATATATATATATATATATATATATACATATATATATACATACATACATATATATATACATATATATATACATACATATAGATACATATATATATATATATATATATATATATATATATATATTTATCAGTTATTTCATTTAATTTTAATAACTTATATGTTTCATTGTTTATATTCATTATATATTTTAATAACTAAAACTAATAATATAGTTAAGTTATGTATATTCAAATATATTTTTATGTAAATCTCATTTAGTTGTTAAATTAATGATAATACCAAATAATGATAATAATTTATCAGATTTAATAATGATGCCGAAAATAATAATTTTTGGGTAAGATCATTTGTCACTTTAGTTGTAGTTGCATTGATAGTGATAATAATAAATATATTAATAATGTAACAATAATACTAGTAATACTCGTATCATACAAATATATTTTTATCATCAAAACATTTCAAGTTATTATCATTTTCATAATAACAATAACATTTATAATACCAATTATTAATAATACTAATACTAATACTTTGTAATAATAATAATAATAATAATAATAATAATAATAATAATAATAATAATAATAATAATAATAATAATATATTATATATATAAATATACCTAATTAAAAGGAGAGCTGGACAGTTAATCAGATCGAGGATAGAAAACACGCAGGAGAAGGAAGAAAAAAAATCACGACTCAGGTTTTTATCAATCCATTTATCAAGCAATCGATCAATTAGCAGTCACCAGTGTTTCATCGTTCGATTTGTCCGATCCGGAGAAGAACTCGTTCACAGAACATGAACTATGGAGATCATAATCGTCATCATCAGCCATCGCAGAAATTGGATTTCTGTTTCAATCGATAAGTAACCAATCAAAGATCTATGTACGTAATTCATTTACTTATAATTAATTCGAATGTTAGGGTTTTATTTAATCCGATTGAATTTGCTTAAACCGGATCTATATACATAGTTATGATTTTTGTTAGATTTTGAACCTTATTGTATTTTAGAAATTAGATTGATCTTGTGGTTTGATTCAATCAACATGATGTAGTAGTCATAACAGGAAGATGTTTAATAGAGTCAAAGTAGAATTTCTAAAGCAGTAGCAGTCTAAAGAGCTTAATTCGAGTGGCAGTTTGCAACAATATTCTGTTTTATCTTTCGAATTGATCAAAACAGAAACATTATAGATCAGTAAAATAGTAATGATCACCTATGATTTTCAATGGTACTAAAACAGAAGCAGTTTATATTTTCATCCAAAATAGAAGACAGGTGTATCAATAATTGCTCGAAGCTGTGATGTAGATATTCGATGATGGGGTCGTGGATGGAGGTTTATAGTGTCACGGTGGTACAACAGAAGGTAGCAGTAGCTTGTGGTGGTGATATTGATGATTAGAAGTCGAGCAGTAGCAACGATAATTTATAGTGATGATGTTAGAGCTACGGTCTGGTAACTGCAACCAAAAAAAAAAAAGACATTAACTCCACTGGATGATGGCAGTTTGGGATTAGAATTCGAGATGGAACAGGTTAGATTCAAGGGATGGCAGTTTGATTTTTATTCTTGTGATCTTATGTGTTAAGTTGTAGGTATTTTTAATAATACAATGTTTTGTGTTTTGGTCTGATCAGGACACAGGAAGTGTAGCAGATCACCGGAGTGGTGAAGTCTCATAAGGATTAATGGTTATGATGGAGATTGTGATGGTGGAGGATTCACGGCTAACTTGTGTTGTTCGATCCCACAGAAAAACAGAAATATAGATAATAGAGTCGTATGGTTTATGTGTTCATGATCAAAGAAAGAAAAAGAGATGAGATGGTAAAGTTGTCGTGGTTTGAATTGTATCAAGTTCACACCTCAGCTGCATACATATAGAAAAGATGGGTGTTGGATGGATAAATCAAGCTCCAGACTTCATTAATCAAATATTGCACAGTTAGTGTGTTTCTTTTTCCATGGAAGTACATATATTATAGTTATATAGTTGCAGGTTAGTATGCAAAAAAAAAAATGGTTGTAATACAAGTGGGTATTGATGTTTCTTTAAATGGTTTTGGGTTTGGGATGTTTAATCGTAACTAGAAAAATAGAGAATTGAGTAGTTGACTCTCAGTGGTAGTAGGTGATTATTGTTGTAGCTGTAAAGGAAGATTGAATGAATTTAGTCCATAAAGTAGAATGTTCATTTGTTAAATATAATTGAAGGTGTCATCCATGATTTACCCAAACAAAGGGAAGAAACAAAATAGATATGAATCAGATTGTGATATGCGTATGAATTCTACTTCTATATATAATATTTAATCCAGCAATTACATTAAATAATCAATTATTGATGTTACAATTCTGTATTATTTATTATGATTTATAATTAATATTAATAGTTAATAAATACAAATATATATTAATAATAATACTTTCAAAAATAACAATAATACTAATAACAGCAAGTATAATGTTAATTATTAACAATATTGTAAATAATGATATTAATAATGATAACAATAATATTATAACAAATTAAATGTATTCATTTTATATCTACATTTTATATATAATAGTATTAATAATAGTAATATAATATTAATAATGAAAATGGTAATAATAATGTTAGTATATCAATTATACTTTTAACTTGTATTCACATTTATTATATTAATATTAAAATACATTAATTATTTTTATTTACTAATTATCTCAATTATTATATAATAACATTTATTGAATATTTATTATCTATAAATTTTATATATCATGATATACATATAATAATAATTATACCTATATCTTATATTAAATATATATATATAGATTCATTTTTAATTACACTTACTTATCTTGTATCCTACTTCAAATATTTTAATTCGAATGTTAAATTTATATTTCTAATTATTGTTTATATATACATACACACACACACACACACACACACACACACACACACACACACACACATATATATATATATATATATAATTGTTCGTGAATCGTCGGGCATAGTCATAGGGTAAATGATTATATGAACATTGTTCCAAAATTTTCAAGACTTAACATTACAGACTTTGCTTATCGTGTCGGAAACATATAAAGATTAAGTTTAAATTTGGTCGGAAATTCCCGAGTCATCACAGTACCTACCCGTTAAAGAAATTTCGTCCCGAAATTTGAGTGAGGTCGTCATGGCTACCAGTAAATATGTTTTCCTGACGAATATGAGCTGATAAATAGAGTTTTATCATTATTGAATAATACAGATAAAATAATTCGATTATTCGAAGAGCACGAATGAAACTATCATGAGAGAGGTCCCAACGGGCATCGTCCACCTTCGCCCAAAAACTTGCCCAATTTTTTTTTTTTTTTAGCCGCTAGTAAAATAAATAAAAAAAATCCAACGGCTATCCCAACGGTCACTTTTACACTATATAAATACCAACCATATACTTCATTTTATACACTCAAACATATATTTCTTTTATATTTCCATCTTTCTCAAGATCAAAATCAAACACTCCCAAACTGCAAAATGTTAACACTTCCCCCAATGATTGTTTCATTCGATGTTCATTACGGAGGTGATTTTCGTAATCAAATGAAGGAATATGAGTGGGGCGACAGTATTTCGTTTGAAGATATCGACATTCGTGATGTTGGTTTACAAGATTTGCTATCCTTTCTGAAGGAAAAAGTTCCGTGTGAATTCACGTCTGTGTTCTTTTATAGAGACGATTATGATGCGGATTGTAGGGCAAGTTTTCTTGGTACCGATGATCAATGGTACTTTATAAAAGATACCATTGAAGATTGCGGTAAACGCATTTCTTTGTATGCGGTTCTTGAAGACGAAGAGACTTTGGGTTATTGTTACCTCGATGAATCAGCTGAAGTAGCAGTTTAGGCATCAAGAGAAATACCGATGTCTCCAGAGTACCTCACGGGTGGTGAAATGACTGGTGAACGCTACCTTGCAGATGACAATTGACGACAACGAGTAGTTTGATTGTAATCTTTTAAATTTTTAATTGTCGTGATGTTTTAAATTTTTAAGTATTGTAATTTCAGTGTTGTTGTCCAGTTTTATATCTTCCTTTATGTTTCGGAGCTCTTCGTCTTTTTAATCTCCTCTCAATCTCTAGTAAAACGAGTAATGGTCTAGAATTTGTAAGTATGGAGTTTCGAATGAATTTAATGTTATAATCAAGAAAGAACGTAATAGCACGATTTGATTCGTCAAATTACCAGAATTATTGAGAATAGAGCTATCAAGAATATACTTTCTTGATATGTTCAGAAGTTAATTAGAATGAAAGAGTTATGTAACATGACACATGATGGTGGTATGATCTATTGTGACCCATCATGTCCCATTAGAACTCAACATGACTTACTGTAATATAATCACGTTGATCAAATGTCATTATATTATACTAACTCATGCATCAATTCCCAACATTACTTCAATAACATTCATATTTTAAGCTCGAAAGTTTACAGAATATAGAAACTAACAGTTTCTATATGATGTAACACTGATAGCACGAAGAGATAAATGATTTCAGATAGTATTAGCTATAAGAATATATTCAGAAATATCGAGGATATTTATAATGAAAGATACGATAATATCTTTGAATATCTAAGATCAGAGGATGATGGAGACTATTGTCTGCAAGGGTTTAGAGTAATGATCAAAATATTCGCTAAAGACTTCAGCAGACATTGAATCATTTAGATTCTTTGAAGTCAAACTTATTCTTTGTGATTTGTCCACGACTTTCTTCATAGATTCACATAATCTGCTTTTCGGTACTAAATTTTCTATTGAATGTTTCCAATATAATGACACACAGGAAGCATGCAGAGGTATATAATTTCGGATGAGAATATTTATGAAAATATCCTCAGAAATATCGACGATATTGATGATGATATTTTGGAATTTCTAAGTTCGATGGTTGATGGAGAAAGATTTTCCGCAAGATTTTAACATGACTTCGGAGCAGGATATTCTCTAAAGATTTCATCGGATCCAGAATTACCTGGATTCTTTGAATATATGGTATGGTCCTTGTATTTGTCCTTGGTCTCCTTCGTGATTAGCTCAATCCGTTTTCCAATTCTAACTTTTCTGAGCTTTTCCAATATACTATTGTTTATCATCAAACTTTTGATGATTAAGGTCGTTTACGGTTGTCTATGGTTTCTGCTGCTTCATTCAGCTTTTTCAATATTCAGAGTATTGATTTGTGACTGAGTGCTTTTCAGAATTTCAGAATGAGAGATCATAATTCTAAGAGATAAATGTCATACATATAACTGTTGATGTAGATATGCTGTGAGTTTTCAAAGTACTGATTGCTGATTCCCGGTAATTGTTATGGTAGTTCTCGTTACAAGATGCGGATGAGTATATGATAGGGTTTCAATGAATAAATATAATAATTTGTCAGAGAGATTTAAGCCAAAAAGCAACGAGGTTGCTGGTACGTCTGCTGGTAATATGGTGGAATATAAAAGAATTCTCCGGTATAAAAAGGGTAATTGTATATATCAGGATTATAGTAAGGCTACTTCGAATGAAAAGTCGAAGCTGACTTGCTGGAGCTGTAACAAAATTGGCTACTTTGAAAAGGGATCGCAAAGTTATTTTTGCTAATAAATGCCAAAGGATCTGACGCGGCTACGTGTTAAACTTTTACTCAGTTGTCGAGAGTTTCTCAGGTGCATAACTATATGCATAAATCTTTCCTTCCGTAGATGAAGTGCGGTTGTTTCATCCTTTCGATTGAGGTGTTTTCAAGAATCATGAAAGGTTTGAACGCAGATTGTAATCGTCAAGATACAAATGAGGTTTAAAATGAAATCAAGTGGCAACTTGAAGAATTGTTTAGTTTCATAAGTTATAATCAATATTTTAATTCATTTTAATTGTTTAATGTTGATAGTCCACAGTTAGCAACTTAATAATTTATATATAATTATATATATAATATTCGAATTAATACGTATCGTGACCCGTATACGTCTCAGACTCGATCACAACTCAAACTATATATATTATTGTAGAATCAACCTCAACCCTGTATAGAGAACTCGATCATTACTGCATATATAGTGTCTATGGTGATTCCAAATAATATATATAGATGCGTCGATATGATATGTCAAAACCTTGTATACGTGTCCCGATATTTAAAGTGCGTAAAATGAATAACAGAAAATAAATGACGATAAATAAAGTGCGTAAAGTAAATAACAGAAATTAAATGACGATGAATAAAATTGCGAGAATATAAATTGCGATAATTAAATTGCGGAAAATAAAATGTAACCAGTTAGCTAGGAACAGTTAGCTAGGAACAGTTAGCGTGGATTCTTAACAATATTTCAATTAGTTAATTTGTTTGTTTCTAACAAATTTTATTTTGTCAAATGTTTTCTTCATTATGCCACTTGTTGGATTCTGATAGGTCAAAATTAAAAAATGAAATTGAATAAAAGTGGTTATTCTACGGTGAACGGATACGTATATCGGTGGTTGTAAGTAAGATAGTAAACGACTGTTGAATCAGATTCGAAGAATGTACAGTGTAACTTATTAATGCAAAATCTAAATATTCCTCGGGTATTACCTACCCGTTAAAATATTTTCACCATTAACAGTTTGTACAAAAGAATTTTTAATTACAATCTTTATGAAAATATACTTACATATATATTTTCTTCAGATGTAATCATGGATTTAATGAGTCAATATGATGTTAAACTCATTTGCTTTTCGGTTGGAACCAGAATAAATAATCTCTAAAAATTTAGAGATTACATATTCGCCATGTCAAACGAAGATAAATGAGGTAGAACGATACGTAGAACGAAGATCATGCTCAAAGTACCGATGGTGATATTGAAGCATGGGTTGTTGATGGTACTGGTGCTGTTATTGATGGTACTGTTGGTGCCGTTGATGTTGCTGAAGCTGGTATATTTTGCACCATATTTTTCAAATTGATTACTCTAGCGCGAAGTTCGTTGACTTCGTCTATTATTCCGGGATGATTGTCGGTCGGAACGAGTGGATGAATAAGGTTTAGAATTGTGGATAGAATATAATCGTGTCGAGCTACTCTGAAAATGAGACTGAAAATGGTGTCTCGAACAGGTTTGCCGGTAAGCGCTTCAGGTTCGTTGTCAAGAGGTGAATTCGGTTGGTGGAAGGGATCGCCTTCTTCGCGTCTCCATTGTTTAAGTCGACTACGAACTCATCAAATGAATTGGGGATGACTGATTGAGTGATTCATTCCGGTGACACCGCTTTCGGAATTTAGGTGAATATCCATGTCGAAATAGCTGTCGGAATAACTATCGGAATAGCTATCAAAATCTGTGGGACTCGAACTGGTTGTGGGATTCATCTCGTACGATCAGATGAAGGATTTTCGATAAGAAATAGATTATAGGATGTAGATTAGTACCCTGCAATACATAATTTACATATGCATATATAATACTAAAATCCCATAAGTTATGGAGGAATCGACGGAAGCTGTCAGGCAAAGTCTACAGTAACAGATATGCTAAGATATGAATTAGAAGATACGCTAAGATACGAATTTTGTCTATACCCTATTCATGCAATCATTGCAGTAAGATGTGTCTAGACTAGGAATGATAAGCAGGTAATATCCTAAGGATGATAAGCAGATGATTTCCGACAAAAATGGTAAGCAAAACTTTTGACATGCAGACACGGTCGAAGTCCAGACTCACTAATGCATCCTAACAACTATTAGTTAGACATATTAATGCAAGACCTGGTTCACTAAGACCACCGCTCTGATACCAACTGTAAAGACCCGTCCTAATCCATCCGGACGAAGTCCATATCGATTATAAACGATTCACAACAGTTGATTACATCGCGAGGTATTTGACCTCTATATGATACATTTTACAAACATTGCATTCAATTTTAAAAGACAATATTTCTTTACAACAAAAATTGACGGCATGCATACCATTTCAGAATGTGTCCAACTATAATTGACTTAATAATAATCTTGATGAACTCGACGACTCGAATGCAACGTCTTTTGAAATATGTCATAAATGACTCCAAGTAATGTTTCTAAAATGAGCAAATGCACAGCGGAAGATTTCTTTCGTACCTGAGAATAAACATGCTTTCAAGTGTCAACCAAAAGGTTGATGAGTTCATTAGTTTAACATAAATAATCATTTCATAATTTTAATAGACCACAAGATTTCATATTTCCATTTCTCATAAACATACGTCCCATACATAGAGACAAAAATATCATTCATATGGATTGAACACCTGGTAACCGACATTCACAATTTGTATATAAGAATATCCCCATCATTCCGGGATCCTCCTTCGGACATGATATAAATTTCGAAGTACTAAAGCATCTAATACTTTGGATGGGGCTTGTTGGGCCCGATAGATCTATCTTTAGAGTTCGCGTCAATTAGGGTGTCTGTTCCCTAATTCTTAGATTACCAGACATAATAAAAAGGGGCATATTCGATTTCGATCATTCAACCATATAATGTAGTTTTGATTACTTGTGTCTATATCGTAAAAACAATTATAAAAACAGCGCATGTATTCTCAGTCCCAAAAATATATATTGCAAAAGCATTTAAAAAGGGATTAATGAAACTCACCAAACTGTATTTTGTAGTAAAAATACATATGACGTCATTTAACAAGAGTAGGGTTGGCCTCGGATTCACGAACCTATATCATTTATTTATAAATTAATACACATAATTGAAATCGAACAAAATTTATATATATATATATATATATATATATATATATATTTATCAGTTATTTCATTTAATTTTAATAACTTATATGTTTCATTGTTTATATTCATTATATATTTTAATAACTAAAACTAATAATATAGTTAAGTTATGTATATTCAAATATATTTTTATGTAAATCTCATTTAGTTGTTAAATTAATGATAATACCAAATAATGATAATAACTTATCAGATTTAATAATGATGCCGAAAATAATAATTTTTGGGTAAGATCATTTGTCACTTTAGTTGTAGTTACATTGATAGTGATAATAATAAATATATTAATAATGTAACAATAATACTAGTAATACTCGTATCATACAAATATATTCTTTATCATCAAAACATTTCAAGTTATTATCATTTTCATAATAACAATAATATTTATAATACCAATTATTAATAATACTAATACTAATACTTTGTAATAATAATAATAATAATAATAATAATAATAATATATATATTATATATATAAATATACCTAATTAAAAGGAGAGCTGGACAGTTAATCAGATCGAGGATAGAAAACACGCAGGAGAAGGAAGAAAAAAAATCACGACTCAGGTTTTTATCAATCCATTTATCAAGCAATCGATCAATTAGCAGTCACCAGTGTTTCATCGTTCGATTTGTCCGATCCAGAGAAGAACTCGTTCACAGAACATGAACTATGGAGATCATAATCGTCATCATCAGCCATCGCAGAAATTGGATTTCTGTTTCAATCGATAAGTAACCAATCAAAGATCTATGTATGTAATTCATTTACTTATAATTAATTCGAATGTTAGGGTTTTATTTAATCCGATTGAATTTGCTTAAACCGAATCTATATACATAGTTATGATTTTTGTTAGATTTTGAACCTTATTGTATTTTAGAAATTAGATTGATCTTGTGGTTTGATTCAATCAACATGATGTAGTAGTCATAACAGGAAGATGTTTAATAGAGTCAAAGTAGAATTTCTAAAGCAGTAGCAGTCTAAAGAGTTTAATTCGAGTGGCAGTTTGCAACAATATTCTGTTTTATCTTTCGAATTAATCAAAACAAAAACATTATAGATCAGTAAAATAGTAATGATTACCTATGATTTTTGATGGTACTAAAACAGAAGCAGTTTATATTTTGATCCAAAATAGAAGACAGGTGTATCAATAATTGCTCGAAGCTGTGATGTAGATATTCGATGATGGGGTCGTGGATGGAGGTTTATAGTGTCACGGTGGTACAACAGAAGGTAGCAGTAGCTTGTGGTGGTGATATTGATGATTAGAAGTCGAGCAGTAGAAACGATAATTTATAGTGATGATGTTAGAGCTACGGTCTGGTAACTGCAAAAAAAAAATACATTAACTCCACTGGATGATGGCGGTTTGGGATTAGAATTTGAGCTGGAACAGGTTAGATTCAAGGGATGGCAGTTTGATTTTTATTCTTGTGATCTTATGTGTTAAGTTGTAGGTATTTTCAATAATACAATGTTTTGTGTTTTGGCCTGATCAGGACACAGGAAGTGTAGCAGATCACCGGAGTGGTGAAGTCTCATAAGGATTGATGGTTATGATGGAGATTGTGATGGTGGAGGATTCACGGCTAACTTGTGTTGTTCGATCCCATAGAAAAACAGAAATATAGATAATAGAGTCGTATGGTTTATGTATTCATGATCAAAGAAAGAAAAAGAGATGAGATGCTAAAGTTGTCGTGGTTTGAATTGTATCAAGTTCACACCTCAGCTGCATACATATAGAAAAGATGGGTGTTGGATGGATAAATCAAGCTCCAGACTTCATTAATCAAATATTACACAGTTAGTGTGTTTCTTTTTCCATGGAAGTACATATATTATAGTTATATAGCTGCAGGTTAGTATGCAAAAAAAAAAAAATGGTTGTAATACAAGTGGGTATTGATGTTTCTTTAAATGGTTTTGGGTTTGGGATGTTTAATCGTAACTAGAAAAATAGAGAATTGAGTAGTTGACTCTCAGTGGTAGTAGGTGATTATTGTTGTAGCTGTAAAGGAAGATTGAATGAATTTAGTCCATAAAGTAGAATGTTCATTTGTTAAATATAATTGAAGGTGTCATCCATGATTTACCCAAACAAAGGGAAGAAACAAAATAGATATGAATCAGATTGTGATATGCGTACGAATTCTACTTATATATATAATATTTAATCCAGCAATTACATTAAATAATCAATTATTGATGTTACAATTCTGTATTATTTATTATGATTTATAATTAATATTAATAGTTAATAAATACAAATATATATTAATAATAATACTTTCAAAAATAACAATAATACTAATAACAGCAAGTATAATGTTAATTATTAACAATATTGTAAATAATGATATAAATAATGATAACAATAATATTAATAATAATAATATTATAACAAATTAAATGTATTCATTTTATATCTACATTTTATATATAATAGTATTAATATAATATTAATAATGAAAGTGGTAATAATAATGTTAGTATATCAATTATACTTTTAACTTGTATTCACATTTATTATATTAATATTAAAATTTATTAATTATTTTTATTTACTAATTATCTCAGTTATTATATAATAACATTTATTGAATATTTATTATCTATAAATTTTATATATCATGATATACATATAATAATAAATATACCTATATCTTATATTAAATATATATATATAGATTCATTTTTAATTACACTTACTTATCTTGTATCCTACTTCAAATATTTTAATTCGAATGTTAAATTTATATTTCTAATTATTGTTTATATATACATACACACACACATATATATATATATATATATATATATATATATATATATATATATATATATATATATATATATATAATTGTTCGTGAATCGTCGGGCATAGTCATAGGGTAAATGATTATATGAACATTGTTTCAAAATTTTCAAGACTTAACATTACAGACTTTGCTTATCGTGTCGGAAACATATAAAGATTAAGTTTAAATTTGGTCGGAAATTCCCGGGTCATCACACACGGGCCACGTGTCCCTTTCGTCCACAATTGTGGCAAGAATAATGGAACTCTCCGGGAACACTTTTCTTCACACTACCGACACTCTCGGTTGCACCCTTACTCTTCTTGTTCGAATGACTTGTAGCTTCGAACTTTCTCTTGCCAAAAGTAAAGCCACTCTTTCTTAACACGAGCGCCTCAAAACCTTTGGCCATATTAAACAACTCATCGAAGCTTTTCACCACATTTACACTTATCTTCTCTTGATAACTATCATTCAAGATTCGTTAGAAATCTTCTTTCAACATTTTATCATTCCCGACATACTCCGGGAAAAATTGGGTCTTGGACAAAAACACGGATTTGAGAGTGTTCAAATCCATCGACCCTTGCCTCAAGGAACGTAACTCGTCCTTAAGCCTAGTAAGATCGGCCGGAGTTCGGTATTCATCGAAAAACTCTTTCTTGAATTCATTCCAAGTGAATTCCATGCATTGTTCTTCGCCATAAAGTTGGATCTTCGCGTCCCACTACAATTTAGCATCGCCCCTCAACATACTACACCCGTACCTTGTCTTCTTATCGAGAGGACATTCAAAAGTACGGAAATCCCCCTCCATATGGGAGATCCATCAGGCACTCTTAAGAGGGTCCCTTTCACCTTCAAAGGTGGGAGGTTGAGAATCCTTGAAGTTCTTATAGAAAAAGTCCCGTCTTCCCACATTATCTTCGTGAAGAACGGCCTTAACTTGATCCTTTACTACATTGACTAGTTGCTCGTCAATCGTATCAAGAAACATTTTCTTAACGTCTTCGAGAAACTTCGCTTTTTGATGTTTAAAGATGGCCTCAACTTTGGCCGTGAACTCGGGGTCCTCGCTCGTGCCCCCATTATCGGTGTCGTGTCCATTTCTCATCTTCATTCTATAAAATGAAAGAGGTTAAACAACGAATGAAACGACATGACACGCACATACACACATATACACCTTACCGCCCCATCTTGCTCAACAATCGTCGTACATCGCTTGTTTGACACGATTTGCGCCCGTAAAAATGGTAGCTAGTCATTGTTACGCGAACATCTCGCATTAACTTGCTAGTACAACGTCTATCTCGCTTGATGGATTTCAAATACATCACAAAACAAATAGCGCAAGGTTAGTTCACGTAAACCTATGCACTAACAATTCCCGATCCGACCCGACTTAGACCATGCTCTGATACCACTTGAAACAACCCAACCCGTATTCTATACGATTTTTTTTTAAAAGTAATACACAATCACGCGCCAATTAAATGATATAACTATCCCCCACGTTCCATTAGAACATACAACAAGTTTATTGTTTTACAAAAGGCACAAATACCATTAACAAATGTAATACAAGTTTGACCCATTCAAAAACGATAGTTTTAATCCAAACAACACTTCGAGCATGGTTTGGGGCTAAACTACCCAAAACGTTAGGCCAACTTCAAAAGCTTCACAATAATCCAACACGGGGAACTAGTATCCAATAACCCCCTTCCCTTTGTCCGCACCTGCATCTAAAAAGATAAACAACGAGAGGGGTAAGCTAATGCTTAGTGAATGCAATAATTATACATGTTCATATACAACCTACTTACTTGCAATCACTTACACAATACCGCACACAAGCTAGCAATTCGACAACTATGCAAACATTAAGCATAAACCAAGATCCGCAATTCACAAGAAGCTAGCATCGATAATAGCATATAGTTCACAGTTTAATATGCTAAATACACATTTACACAACCATGGTTAACCAATCGTACAAGGGAACGGTACTCGTAAAAGACCATCGGAGTTCATAACATCCATTAGTGTTACTTAATCACCGTGTAATCACTAATCCCCCGGGTGATGTCTTGAACAACGCGACTAACTCACTCCCATGATAATGTGGCGTTTTGAACACCGCGACGATTCCACATGTCAATCAAAACAATGAGTGGTGCCTTGAACACCGCGACATCCACTCCCATGACAATGTGGTATCTTAAACACCGCGACAATACCACATGTCAATCAAACAATGAGTAGTGTCTTGAACACCGCGACAATACTACTCGTTACTTAGAATGTGGTGTCTTAAACACCGCGACAATACCACATTCATACTACACAAATAAATACATTATATACGTACACGCATAATTATTCCACTCACCTTGACACAAGGATGATGATTATGCACTTTCCAAACTTCAAAGCAATGTAACTAATACATTAAGTACACTTTCAATACACAAACTAGTGGAACTAGCCACATTACTTACACTTGAGCATTTAATGACCCAATTTGCATTAAATAACTCAACTACACCAAAACCGCCCTTAATTGGCCAAAACACATGTTAAATCACTAAAACTAGCGATTTAAAGTCTACTAACTTAAACCAACACAAACTTAGGGTAATTCATACCCATTTCACCCAAACTAGGTCAACATTACTAGTTTGACCCATTTCAACACTTAATACTTACAACTTGGTCAACTTAGCCCATTTACCATTCTTTCAACATTTAACAAGTGTTTTAGTGCTTAACAACACAATTAACACTTACAAATCCCATTTCATTTGACCAAAACCCTAGATTGTAGCTATTTGGGTTTCCTTTTATCAACATAACCCAAATCCACCCATATTACCCCCAAATGGGTCTTACAAGTTCCAAATGAATCAAACCCTAGCATAAACTAATTAAAACTCAAAATATGGAGTTAAGACTTACCAACACTATCCTCTTGTAGCTAAGAACAAGGAGAACAACTTCAATTCTTGCTCCAAGGTTTGATTCACAAATCTCCACTCTCAAATCTTACTTGAAATCAATTGGGTTTTTAAGTTTTGAGAGTAATTAGAGAAAGAAAATGAAAACGAAATCAATAATAGAGGATAAGTGGCTGAGACTTAAAGTCTCCATCAGATCTATACGCGAAAAGACGATTTTGCCCTTGAACCACTTATTTTAAAACAAAAATCTGGAACCAGTTCGCCCAGTGGGTCGCGGCGCGGCCCCAATTGTCGCGGCGCGGCAATTAACGTATTTTACGAGCTTTCTTAAATCATTCCTGACTCAGATTCTAGTTATTTGTCGCGGCGCGACCCTATTCTCCGCGGCGCGACATATAAAGGGAAACTCGACCCTTCTTAACATGCCTCCTGACTTTGCTTTGCGTTCAACGTCGCGGCGCGACAAAGGCTTCCGCGGCGCGGCAATGGCCTTCAACTGAGCCATTCGACAACTTTACACAACTTAACGATTTATCCAACTTGTACACTTTGTTCACGCTTCCTATGCACGTCTAAACCTCATCTTTTAGTCTCACAAGCCTTAACATCAACAAAGACTCATGCATATACCTATACATGCATATATTCTAAACACACACACACACATATATATATATACATACATACATATTTGCATATATATATATATATATATATATATATATATATATATATATATATATATATATATATATATAATTACACAATTACTAACACTTAGGTCTTTTAATCATATAAATGCACAAGTTATAAGCGTACTAAAAATTAAGTTTGTACATTTAAATATGTACGGGAAAAACGGGATGTTACACAAAGTGACAATTTTTTATATTATCTTTACGATGCTAGGCTCTATATAACCATAAAAGAGACTAATTTTAATTTGTTCAACTCAGAGCCTCCTGTTGAAGGAGATTGATTGGACTTGCTATCTTAAGACGTGAATATATTAACCAAATGGTTAACCCCGTCTAAATATCTTTTACATAAAAATTCAAACGATTCAATAGATTGATATGAATTTTCTAAAGATGCAGTTTTTTCAGTCAGTATAGCCTCTTTCACAAGTAGAAGTTATTTAAAACTTTTCTGTTACCGATGAATCAATCGAATAATATGCATGAAGCAGTCAACTATTTTACGAAATACGTGAAAAAAGGATAACAAAAAGAAAAGAACTGGTAATGGGAGCATTTGTACTATACTAACAAATCAAATTTGTTAATAATGAGCATAACGGCCCTATTATTTCGATGGAGGGATGAACCCATTATTAGTTTTTCGCGAAATTTTCAAACAAACAATTTCAATGAAATCTTCCAATTTTTTATTTTGCTATGTTCAACTCTATGTATTCCTTTATCCATACGGTCCATTGAATGTATAAAATTGCTATAACAGAGTTTCTTTTGTTCGTATTAACAACTACCATTAGAGGAACGTTTTTATGCGGTGTTAACGATTTAATAACTATCTTTGTAGTTCTCGAATGTTTCAGTTTATGCTCCTACCAGGGGCAGAAGTAGTAAGGGACAAGCGGAGACACCCGCCCCAAGTGGATTTGAAAATTTTAGTGCAAAAATATTGAATTTTTTGATTCCCCATGGTGTTTTACCAAAAAACTTTCATAATTTACACAAAACATCTATATTTTACCTAAAAGTATCCATATTTTGCCTAAATACATTTAGTCTATACATGTAGTCTATTAATTCAATTTCGCAAAAAATAAGAATTTCTTTTTTTAAATTACAATAATGAATGCCTACTAACACTTGATGTAGAGTACCAAAACTACGTGAACTACAAAATGCATATACCAAATTATAAGATGTAATAATGCGCATTCAAACAAACACAATTGTTGTTGTGACCAAGTGCATACAACAAACATTTAATGAAAACACTTTACTACAAATAAAAATGGGTCCGGTGTGGCAAACCCTCACCTTGTTGGAGCTACAGGTTATATAACACACATAGGTGAGCATCACTTCTTTTCACATTCGTGTATCTTTTTTTTTTTTTTTTTTTTTTTTTTTTTTTTTTTTTGTTTATCATCATCAATAATCAATTACAAATTACAATACTTCCAATATATGAATGTATTTCTTCACAATAATTTGACTACGTCAATGTAAGTTTGTACCAAAAAAAAATAAAAAAAAAATTGTATAATTTTCGAAATATTATCGTCCTTTAAGACATCTTATTTTATTCTATCTCTTTGCGAATAAATAAAAAGCTTTATTAGAACGAGAAACTTTCATCGATTGATAAAAAAAACCAAAATGAAAACAACGTAAGGCACTACAAACAATCTAATCGATGCAAACTAACCAGCCCTAACTATAAACACAACAAAACAACGCTAAAAGAATCAATTAAAACAAACCATTATCTACGAAAAAATACGAGCTAGAAACCGAAGCCAACTAAACTAACACCACCACACAAAGGCACTTAAGACGATGAAACGAAGAGACATGACAATTGAAACATTTCTCATTGAACATCACATAAATTTTTAACATTTCTCATTGAACCAATTGACTTCGAACCAATTGACTCCGAAGGTCCCTTTGGTCAAGACATCTCATGGGTAAAAGATTGGACATTATTAATCCCCATTTATTATAGTACAATAAGTACATCAGTCTTTTTAATAAACTGTTGTTATCGTAAAATTGGTTCAGCATGGGAATATAAAAACTACAACCATGAGTTATAAAAGACTACCCAATCAAATCCCTGCAGTCTTCCGTAACGCTATTGACTGGACCCAAAATTGCAAACATCAATCAGCCTCACCTCAGTTACAACCAAATTTTGCCGCCAAAACATCCACAAATCTGATCAAGGCTTACTTTGATAATGGGCTACTTAATCATGCTCGCCAACTGTTCGATGAAATGCCTGACCGAGACGTTGTTGCATGGACGGCCATGATTTCTGGTTACGCAGCAATCAACCGTCACAACCTTGCATGGATGACGTTCAAAGATATGACGAGGGAAAGCGTGGACGACCCGAATGCCTTCACCTTTTCAAGTGTTTTGAAAGCTTGTAAAGGCATGAAGTCGCTTTGTTGTGGCGCTTCATGTCATGGGCTCGCTTTGAAGCATGGATTTGTTGGTAGTAGCGTTTATGTTGATAATGCACTTTTGGACATGTATGCTACTTGTTGTATCAGTATGGAGCATGCATGTTCCTTGTTTGGACAAATTCAAGTGAAGAATCAAGTGTCTTGGACTACACTCATAACTGGATTCACTCATAGAGATAATGGGCTTGCAGCCCTTGAAGTATTTCGACAAATGTTTAAGGTATGTAGTATGTAACCAACATTATTGTCCCAGTTCAGTGTTGATTTTCAAGACTAATTATTTATATTTCATTCAACTTTTTTATACAGGAGGAAGCTGAACAAAGCCCTTATACTTTCTCTATTGCAATCAGGGCGTGTGCAGGAGTTGGATCTCATTGTTACGGCTCGCAAATGCATGCATCAGTGTTCAAACACGGGTTCAATCTTAATACTCCCGTACAGAACTCTGTGCTTGACATGTATTGCAAGTGTAATTGTTTTCATGAAGCAGAACTGTGCTTTAACGAAATGAATGAACGAGACGATGTAACATGGAACACGTTAATAGCAGGATACGAGAAGCCTGATCCATTGAAGTCTTTGCACTTGTTTTTGCAAATGGAATTACAAGGGTGTACTCCAAATTGCTTCACATATTCCAGTGTTGTAGCGGCTTGTACTAATTTATCAGTTTTGGCATGCGGTCGACAGATTCATTGTGGGATCTTCAAGAGAGGTCTTGAAGAAAACGTGCCATTAGCAAATTCTTTAATCGACATGTATGCGAAGTCTGGAAGCATTGAAGATTCTAAAAGGATGTTTGATATTATGTCTTCTCGGGATCTGGTTTCATGGACTTCAATGATGATTGGATACGGGAGCCATGGACGTGGTAACGAGGCTGTTGAGTTATTCAACGAGATGGTGAGTTCAGGTGTAAAACCAGATACAATCGTGTTCATGGCAGTACTTACGGCTTGCAGTCATGCTGGGCTTGTTGACCAGGGGTTAAGTTACTTTAAGTTGATGACTAGTGAATATAAAATTATCCCGAATCAAGAAATTTATGCGTGTGTTATTGATATGTTTGGGCGTGGTGGAAGGTTGAAGGAAGCATATGATATGATACAGACTTTGCCTTTTAAACCGGATGAATCTGTTTGGGCAGCGTTTCTTGGAGCATGCAGAGCACACGGGCAGCCCATTATGGGGAATATGAAACATATATTAGATTTAAGGCCTAAAAAGACAGGAATTTATGTGTTGTTGGCAAATATGTATGCTGCTGAAGGTAAATGGGATGATCGAGCCAAAATGAGGAAATTGGTAAATAGATCGGGGAATAAGAAAGTTGCTGGTAGGAGTTGGGTAGAAATACATGACCAGGTCTATAGTTTTGTTGCTGGAGATGGTGGTGGTTCTCGAATTGAGCCGGTATTCCAAGTTCTTAGAGTGTTGGGTCAGCACATGGTTGACCGAATCCATGTCCCTCAGGTTGCATCTTAGGGAGCATTAGAATTTAGAAGTCACATATTATACGGATTACATTATAAATGATTGTTAGTCACAGAGCCTTTAGCCTAATTGTATTGGGATTATCCATTGATCTTTTAAAAGCACACACTGGTCAGTTTTCCTATAAGCTCTTGATCTTTCTTTGTCAAGGTTGGTAACTTTTAGATTCAACATTTACTGCTTATAGTCAAATACACACATTCTTATACTTTCATATACGGAGTAGTTAATAGTTAATGTCTTGCGAGTAATTATTTTTACATAACTGACGAAAGTTACCCCTATAAAAGTATAAAGAGTTAACTATATATTTTTTTTTTTTTTTTACCTGATGACATATATATACAGTCCTTACTGTGTACTGTTAATACTTGATTCCAAGCCTTCCTTTTTGTCCATGCCTACTGCTAAGTTTCTTCTCTGTTTTTAGAATGTAAACGTCTCATTATTTTTTTACAAATGATAACTTATCTCTGCATTTGTCGTCCAAGAAACCTATTAACGCTGAGATTTGATGATTGGCAAGTTTAGTTAATATTCGAAACCATCATTAAGGTTATGAGTAGTTCAATACAACTAATCCCCTTGTTGCTTAAGCATGTGATATTAGGTCAACTTGTTTACTCGTTTTGTGTTAAAAGATTCTACTTTATCAAAACTAAAAACCTTGCGATAAATAGCTTTCAGCAAAGAGTAGAAAAGATATACACTTTCAAATTTGGCTTGAAGTAAAACATTTTAAGGGATGGTGAAAGAACATTAACAAAATTTGAATATGAAAGGGGATGACAATTTTTGCCTACTCATTAAAGCCTATCTGTAGAGAGAGTTGATACCAGAATTGGATTGAGGTTAAAGAGAAATATTACTGAAACACAGAATTTCACTTTAGCCCTGACTAATTTCATGAGTGGCATAATATTTAAAGCTTATGACTGAGAAAGGATAGTTACCAAAATGCTTCATAACCCAACATTTTCCAAACCAAGCCAGCCCCCTTGTTTCAGACATGTTTTGAACCAAGGTACCAAGCACATAACCTGATAGTTTCCCAACACTATTAGTCCAAATTTTATACTTCTTATAAATAAGTAAAATGTACAATATGGTTACAAAAGTATATGACTCACTGGGGGACAAAACATACATTGAATTTATCAAGTTAATGGGTCAAAATTACTACCTGTATTGACTACCAATATTCCATACATGAACAAGAACCTTGCTTGAAGTGGTGAAAGAGATGTCGATCCCTCACCACAATTTCACGGTTAAATGCTTTGGAGACAAACTTTGCCATTGCATGGCAATCATTACATATACGTAAATTCTTCATTATTCTAATAGGAGTTGGAGGATTAATCGCCATTAACCCAAAAGCAATTGCAAGCTTTTCACTATGCCTAAAAAGGTTTGTTTCCTTCTCTTCATCATCAATGTCAAAAGAAACCTCATTTGTGTCTGGAAAATAGCCAATTAATTTCACTCTTTCAGTTATTGTATTCAACATTTCCTCAATTTCATGAATTTGAGGGTGTGCTTTATCTCCTGCTAGAAATTCATGCACTACACCGTTGGCTTCAATTATGCTGCAACCAGGCGTTTTGACAACACTATTTTGTATCATAGTTCCTCTTATTTCTGCCACATTATCCCAATTTCCTTTTGAAGCATATATATTTGATAACAATACATGAAACCCATCATGCTTGGGTTGAAGCTCAATGAGCTTCAACCCAACTTTCTCTCCCATTTCATTAGCACCATGTTTCTTACAAGCACCGAGCAACGCACCCCATGTAGCAACATCTGGTGCCATAGGCATACTATCAATTAGTTCTTCAGCTTCTTTTAGCAACCCTGCACGCCCAAGTAGATCAACCATGCATCCATAATGTTTAATATTAGGCTCTATGTTGTGTACATTGATCATAGAATTAAAGTATTCACGCCCCTCTTGGACCAACCCCATGTGGCGACAAGCACCAAGAACCGCCACAAACGTTATTTCATTAGGAACTACACCCGATCTTTTCATTTCCGAAAACGTTTGAAGCGATTTATCCACTTGTCCATTCATTGTAAACCCGTCAATCAGAGCATTCCAAGACGAAACTCCTTTATTCTCCATTTTATAGAAGACCTCTTGTGCACTTTCAACGCACCCTAGCTTCATGTACATGTCTATAAGGGTAGTACCAAGAATAGAATTGAACTCTAACCCATTCCTTTTTATGTAAGCATGAACCCATGTACCTTGCTCAAGAGCAGATAAATGGGTGCACGCTGAGATCACACTAACGAGTATGGTCTCATCAGGCTTAATTCTTCCATCGAGCATCATCTCCTGAAACAACGCTATAGTTTCATCGAATAGACCGAGTTGCTTGTGGCCAGATATTAGTGCACTCCATGATACAACATCCTTTTCAGGCATCGAATTAAACACTTCTCTGGCTTTCATGATTGTGCCACATTTTGAATAGCCAGATATCATAGAGTTCCAAGAAAAAATATCAACGTGTGAGCTTGAATTAAAGAGTTTCTCTGCACCTGCTATATCTCCACAATCTGAATACAGTTTGATCAATGCATTTTGGATGTTGATATAAGATGAAGTTCCTTCTTTTATAACTAACCCATGAATAGATAAACCGGTTATAACAGCCGATGAACGAGCACATGCAGAAAGAACACTAATCACTACAACATCATCAATCTTGATTCCTAATCCATTCATTTCCATAAACATAACCAAAGCCTCATGATACATGCCGATTTTCTCATAACAACTAATCATCGCAGTCCACGTAACGATATCCTTATCTTTCATGTCAGCAAACAGCTGGTAAGCTTCATCGATACGGCCACACTGACCAAATAACACAATCATCGAATTCGAGGCAATTACATTCTTGTTAGGCATCTGATCAAATATCAACTTTGCTTCTTCAACATTACCCATCTGAACATACCCTGCCAAAATCGAATTCCAAGACACCGAATCTCTCACAGGACTTTCATCAAACACCTTGCGTGCATCCATTAAATCACCACAAACCGCATACATATTAATCAAATTGTTTCGCACATAAATATCCGAATCAAATCCCATTTTCACCACATGATCATGTATCTCTTTCCCCTCAAAAATCGAACACCCAGCGATACACGCTTCAACTAACAAAGGGTACGTGTAACCATCTGGATATACATTAACACTGTCCTTATTCTTAAACATCAACTCATATAGAAAAATGGTTTCTTTCAGATTATTTGTCTGCAAATAAGCACGCATCATGGTGTTATAAGTAAACGAATTTACGTTTTCGATGTGATTGAATATTTTACGAGAGTAATCAACATTATTAGTAATGATTGATTGAGAAGTAGAGAACTTGATGATCCTACTTGCTGCATATGTGTCTTTGATGAAACCAGTGAGTATCATTTGAGAAAGAATCTGATTGAAATGCTTCAAGTTTTGACATTTAAACAAAAAGCTGTCTAAGATTGATTGATTTATTGTTGTTGTTTTATGCAAATATTTGTAACTTGAATAAGTTGATTTTATCAGTTTTGCAGGCGTCATATTAGGAAAAAAAAAAAAAAAAAAAACTGATTTTTAAGTACAGCAGCAAAAGAGCAAATAAAGACCTTGAAAAAAAAAGTGAGGCCCTAATAAGAACGTTACACGCGCGTTGACGCGCTACCTTTTTTCCAAATTTCACCGTTTAACTATTTTTATTCCTAAAGACGGCAAACCACGTTATTGTTGGGTCGTTCTTCTTCGCATGACGACGGAAGACTGACTGATTACTTACGACTTCCGATTACCGTCACCGGTAAATTTCTTCAATTTTACCACTGATCGATTCAGGAATTGAGGTAAAAAAATTTATTATAATCCTCGATTTTGTGTTTTGGTAATCTCTACTGCCTGCAATAATTTGTGTCAATTTTGACGTGTAAAATGTGAGGATTTATTATTTGAATTTGACGTAGCTATTTTTAGATTTTGTTTCTAACGATTTTAATTATAATCAAGTGAAGTCCACAAGCTCAAATCAGTATGATATGACCAATTGTAGTAAGGAAATGGTTCTATGAATTTCAGATTAGGTGTAATTTGAGGTTAACCCTAGCTCTTCTCGTGCTATAGAAATAGAAATGCTAATTATATGATTAATTAGTGAGTTTGAAGGATGTTTAGTGATACATTTTGGTTTGCCCTGATCACTACAATCTACAAGTGTTCTACAATATGAATGTGCTTAACAGTATGTACTTTGTCAAACTATATATTCCCCTGGTCACTGGTGCTAAATTTGTCTTTATCTCATTCAGATATGTCAGCTGATTGTATTAGTCCTGACCAAGATATTGAAGAATCTTGGGGTAATAAGAGACGCGCACGAGCTTTTGTGTGGGAGTATTTTGAGAAGATTATTGGGGAAGATGGTCTACCAAAAACAAAGTGCACCAAGTGTAACACAGTTTACAATTTGGCACCAACTTCAGGTACATCAACATTGAGAAGGCACTTACGTAAGTGTTGTCGACAACCGATATCTCAAGCAACCCCACTCCAGGTCATCCCGGGGACAAAAACTCCTAGCTCCAGTGACAAGCTGTCAGATGAGGCTAGGTCAGCCAAAAAGTTGAAGTGCAAGTCTCGTGATGAGGTATCTGATGAGGCTTCAGCGAATAAATTGAAGTCTGCTATGGTGGATAACCTCCATGGCAAGACAGATAGGGAATTGGTTGAGTTTATTTGGAAGTATAAGCGAAATGTTGGACTTCTTGAGCAGAAGTTGCCGCATAAGGCCATGGCTATTAAGGAAGCTATCAAGTGTTATGAAGATGAAATTGCTCGCAGGGCAAAGCCTCATCGTCCTAAGGTTTATTTCTAAGTTCTGTAGTTATTTTTTCTTATTCTAGTCATAAAGTAAAGAGGGTGTAGTCATACCAGTCATAAACGAGACTGGACATTGCAATTTACATGCCATCCTAACTTAGTTTACACTAATGGGCAGTGGTATTGTTTTTTTTTACCTTATGACCCTTTTCTTTATCTTTTGCTTATCAAAATGTGGACTTGACTATTCCAGGAGAACGGTCCAGATCTAGTGTCTAGCGCAGCGCCAGTTAAAATCGAATGGGATGATCAAATTGTTGATCGTTCTGAGAAGGTTGGTGAGGATGTGGCTGAGAATGGGAGTGCTGTAGCAAATGAGACTCCAGATACACATGCTGATGCGAATCAGGTCTCTCTCTCTCTCGATTTATGTATATATGTGTGAGTGTGCGCGTGTGTACGTGTGTTTGTGTATGTGCGTATCTTTCCTGTTATATAATGCAATCTCCTTAATAATGGTATGCTAAATTTCAGTGACCTATTAAAGTAGACCTGCACCAGAATGTTCAGTTTGTTGAATTAATCATGTAGTTTGTCGGATTCATAAACCAAATACTAAGCTTGCGAGTTGTCTAACTGGTAAAGAGCTAAAATTGTAATGGTCCGTTTGGTTACTAACCATAGTGACTTAATAGAGATTAATGCTGGAGTGGATAATTTTAATTTACAATTATCATATTTTTTGCACGTTCTCATCATTTTAACTTTCCTCCAGGATCAAATGCCCCCACCATGTGAAAATGGAGAAGTGGTTATTAAAGTTGAGGTTGATGATCAATCTGCTGCTGGAAATGAGAATTTTGAAGATCAGGTAATATTTTTGATGATGTCTTTTAACTCATAACGAACAATCTAGAAGATAATAGCTGATGAGATCTACCATGTCATATTATTTTTGAAGTAATTATACTTTCTGTAGATCCAGAAACCTACCCAACAAACTGAAATTTCGATTCTTCCTGAAGACATATGTTCAGAATTGAAGGAAGTTTCATCTGTACTTTCGGTGCTAACTTCACCGAACAGTTTCTACACTCCTCAAGGCAATCCTCTTGATCAAGAAGCCGAAAACGCAAAACAAAACCTTACCAAACTTTTGAAAAAAGACTTCGAAACTATTATAGGATCACCAGATGAACAAAATGTCAAATCTTGTATCAGTATTTTGATCAAAAACCTCCACAAGCTTCCAAGGTTCCAAGGCAAAGTTATTGAAACCCTCAATACTGAATTCGAATCGGCCTGCAAAAACTGGACAACTTGGCATAAAATTGTTGAGACCAATATTGTGTTGGAAGCGCAGCAAGAAAACAATCTTGAGGTGTTGCAGGTATGGCAGGAGAAAGACGTGGAATTTGAGTCTAAAATAGCTAAAGTGGATGCAGATATACTTGAGTTAAAAGCTCAATTACGTGAAAAAGAATTGATCCGAGAAGGTTTGATTAAACAGAAGTGTGATTTGTTTGACCAGAGCAAGATCTCGATTGATGAAGCAAAGAAGCTTCTTCATGAGATGGTAACTGTCAAGTTGCAGAGTGATGTTGCTACTGATAACATGAAAGAACTTTCTTCCAAATGGGAAAGAATTAGGGAAAATTTCAAGTTCGAGTAAGTATGAGATGCCTTTTCCTTTTCTTAGTACATAATTAAAAGAAAAAAAAAAAAAAAAAGTCAAAAGCTTAAGTAGAATTTGATTTTGTGTTGCATGGAACAACAGTAGGATTAGTAGCAAACTTCGTTTTGGTTTCTGTAATGACATGTTAATTATAATCTATTGGTTTAATTATGTGGTGCATCTATATCTATTCACATTTCGCCAATCTCAGCTATTGTCTAAAAATTATTTTGTAGTGTTTCAACTTTCAAGTTTACAAACTGATGATGGAGTGACCACCAACTACCAAAATATGATTGGAAATCATGGATTGATTTTGAGTGCAAATTTATCCATGTTATTTTAGCAAATAACTATCGTTTTGAAGAAATGTTCCCTGAACCAGTCTAATTTTAAAATTTTGGATAACCTCGTACTCAATTTAATTGCTAAAATTAATTCACAAGTTAAGAGTTAGAAGTAACTAACACGAAACAAATTATTTCTTGGAATTATTATGACTTGAATTGAAACTTTTGAGCAAAAAATGACACTTTGAGTAGATATCGTTTTTGAGCAACTGATCCTTCTTAGTATGTTTATCTGGTCTACTAGTCTATACTTTATAATTTATCTACAATTACTTTTAATAAGCCCAACTAGGCTTAATATTTCAGCCCATATCGTCAATGAGCCCAAAATTAAAAATTGCAGCTCGCTCACTTGTTCATTCACAACGAGATCAGAGAACTGCAGGTCTCTTTTATTGTTTGTTTCCAGTTCTACTGCTTGGTAAGACGCAATCAGTGTATACTTTCAACTGATCACCGATTACGGCAATTCGAATCTCGTTTCTCTCGGAGACGATAACACGGTATGTAAATACCTAACCATTTTTCTTAATTTATTTATTTATACGACTGCTATTCATACTGTATCTAGTTCTTCTGGATAACTAGGTTATTATTAATAATTGGATTCGATTTGATTATGGTGTGAATTGGTGCATTTATAATCGTGTTTGATAATAAAACGCCGAATACGATTCTTGCTCTACTCAACATTTGATTAATTCTTTTAATTTTGGGAGTTATTTTTCTTCTGCAAGTTGTGATGAAAATTATGATTCGAGGGTTTTGGTGACTGATATATAGTTTTATTTTTCGCCGAAAAAATAACTAAAAAATTATATTATGTCAGTTCTCAACTTTTACGAGATAGTTTTGAAATTTATTTTAATCTATGAAGTAAGATCTCACCATGTAATGTCGTATTTTGTTGCCCCTGCAGTATTAGCTTCCAAAAGTAATGGATGATCAACAGGCTCTCTCGAACACCACTGATGCCATGTCATTAGATCCAGCCGTCGATCCAACTACCCAACGCAAGCATGCTGCCATGATCGAACGACTCTCCAACCTCCACCAATCTCGTGTTTCCAACAAAGCGGACTCACAAGATCCATCCTTTGAATCCACCAAATCATTTCTGTTACTTTTCACAAATTCCAAACAAGCAATCGAGTCTTCCCTCGCTCAAATTCAACAAATTCCAGAAACAAACCCTAACGTAGATCTCAAACCCGACCTTGAGAAAATATCCGTCTCTATATCCGATCTTGAAAAATTGGTTGCTGAAAACTCCTACTTTTTACCTCCGTATGAAGTCCGTTCGTCTCTCAAAACCGTCTCTGACCTCAAACAAACCTTAGATTCTGTCACTTCCAAAGTCAAACCCCGAAAAAAATTCTCATTCAAAAACAAACCTGCCAAGAAACCGGAATCCGCCAACATCGTTACCGAAGACACCAACAAGAATGATCAAGAACACCAGTCGAGTTATAAGGCTAAGGATTCTCCAGGATTCAGGTCTAAAGAAAATGAAATTTTGGTAAAGGAATTTAAAGGTTCAGAGATTGGAGAATTTGTGCTTTCAGATTTAAATAATTGTGAGATTCGATTGACGGGATGCTTTCGTACTTTGTTTATAAATCGGCTGCAAAATTGTAAGATTTATGTTGGTCCTGTATTTGGTTCAATCTTGATTGAAGAAGTGGAAAAGTGTTTATTTGTACTTGCATCACATCAGATTAGGATACATCATGCTAAGGAGACTGACTTTTATCTAAGATGTAGGAGTCGGCCCATAATCGAGCAGAGTTTTGGGGTCAGATTTGCACCTTATCGTTTGTGTTATGATGGAATTGAGAATGATCTTAAGGAGTCTAATCTTTATGATGATACTGAGAGTTGGGCAAATGTGGATGATTTTCAGTGGCTGCGGGCTGTTCAGTCACCAAATTGGTCGATTCTACCAGAAAGTCAGCGCATTGATACAGTGAAAATTTGATATTGCAACTTTAAATGGAACAAATGCATCCGAGTTTTGGTAATTTTAATGTGTTTTTAGCCGGAATTGGCGAGTTTAGCATGCAAGTGTCTGAAACAGGAATGACTATTGTCATACACTAGTATGCATCAGGTATTCTTGTGAGTTTCCGTCATTTTATTTTGAATACTTGTGTTTTTTATAATATATATATAATTTGCTTAACTATATTCATATTATTTGTTCAAATTGAGAATAGATAAGATGCATGTTTTCCTACATGCTTTATGTTACAATTTGCTTGCTCACTGGTAATGTTTTTTGAATGTGTCTGATAAGGTGTTTTCATTATCAACCTTTTGTGGATCTCGGTACTAATGTAACAAACATTTAGGAATAGTCAAACTTACAGACAGTGTTGTATATCTATAATACAGTAACGCTCCGTTTGGCTCACCAAATCCAATGGGATTATGGAGGAATTGGAATTGAATTTAGACACGTGTCGTGTCTAAATTCAATTCTAATTCCGCCGAAATCCCATTGGATTCCGTGAGCCAAACGGGGCCTAAGACTGATAAAGTAAATGAAGATGTATCAGTGACTAGCTTCGACCCACTCTAAAATCAACCCATTATAGCCTAGTTGACTATTTAGATTTTAAAAAAATCCTATCTACTTGAGCCACTTACCACCTAGAATATTACAGTATTGACTATGAACATGCATAAACAGCAGTAACTATCAATTTGAAAGAAAAAAGATCACAGATATAATCTTCCTTGATCTCGAAGCCCTGATTTATATGCGCCTTGCAGGCTACATATTCCTTTTGTTGATCTGTTACCATCATAAAGTTGACTCAGCCTAACACAAACACATTTCTAGTTAGCCTTGCCCACATAACACAGGGGCAGAAAGCAACACTCGTACTACACCAGTTTCTTCCAAAATACTACACGTTAGGCGATTTTGACGTCATCAACAACCCCTTTTAAACATAGTCAGCTGGCGGAAACATAGAGATTTTGGGTCTGTGTTTTACGTATTGGGAGTTGTTGATACTCAGATTTAAAGTGTGTTAGTGATCAAGTGTTGTTGCCATTGATACATGAGTTTCCATTTACTCAGAGTAAGAAAGTGCCTTATGCCTTCAACTTTTAGTGCATGATCACTTGGTTGCCTAAATATGATGTCATATTGTTACTTTCAACATGAAGTTTGATGCGATAGCCGACCAATTTATAAATGAGTAATAGAAAGTGGAGTTTGTGAAAGATTGGTTAAAATAAAATTATATAATTTGCTAAGCAATAATACTCATTCTATCATCATAATGATATATAGGGGTTATGTGAATATTAGATAGAATCATACTTTTTAAAACTAAGCACTTTGTTATCCAATTGTTGTAATCGTAATTAATAAATATATGAGTTCTGATGCGTATGTTTTATGTTCAATTGATGCAAAGACCTGATAGGGTAATGCGTTGCCTAGTAGGCCTACTCAGGCACATGTTGCATATGTTCTTTTTTTTTCTTTTCGGTAAGCGAGGAAACCCTCCTATGAACGAGCACATTGGCTCCCCCATAGAAGGTAAAACTTTGGGTAATCATGCCCCCCGAGCGCGAGACCTGGTACTGGGTGAATTGCGCATTATGCGCACGCTCTAGTCACACTCCCTTTTTGAACAATTTGGCATAGCCAAGAATTGAAACCGGGTGGTGTGCTTCATTGGGCAACTCGGTATGTTGCATCTGTTTTGTTTTGCCTAAATGCCACGTGATGCAAAGTTCCGATGCATATGTTTTGTGTCTATTTGATGCAACTCGGTGTGCTTCATAGGATAGTTGAGTGTTATTCGATCATTCGATCTCGATCCGATGAACACAAAATTGATGTAGATTAGCATTTTATTGTTAATAACCTTGAGATGGACAATAGATGGATTAACTTGTTGGATCAATAATGGTGCCACACCAAATGAAAATGAATAGGAGACTTGATGACAAGTTGACAACAATGAAAAGATAGGTAGCAGCTACTATGATGAAATTATATTGATCTTTTTTTCTATTCATAAGAAAATTACTGGTTATAGTTCTAACATGGTGGGTTGTAGGCTAAAACTAAACGACACATGTTGACATGTTGTCATAAGTCATAACTAATTCGTCATTGAAACGATTAAAATAATGCTGTATCTCTAAAAAAATTTAAAAAATGAATGGAAAATACTGTAATTTCTGTATGCTTTATTAGGTTGTTACGATAAAGTAATACTCCGTATGTCAGAAACTTGGTAATCAATTCAAATTAACGTTTAATATCAGGGTCTCAACCATTAATTTTGGCAAACTAGTTAGCCCTCTAATTATCAAGAACATTAATCAAATGAATGGTAAATAATATTGTATCAAGTCAATCAACTATAACTGTATGGATGATACATTTATACATGCCACCAAGTCGCTACTATTATACATATTCCATACAATTATACATGTTACCAACTCATTCCACCACATTCCTAGCAACTCCTATAAGAACCCCATAATTATCCATACACAACTCACCAATCAAAATGGCTTCTCATTTGATCATTTTCCTTACCCTAACCAACTTCCTGTTCATCCTCCCATCAACCCTTGCCCAACCCGCGGCCCCAGCTCCGGGCCCAGCTGGCCCAATCAATGTAACCGACATCCTCCTCAAAGGCGGACAATACACCGCCTTCCTCCGCCTCCTAAACCAAACCCGAGTCCTTGACCAACTCGCTAACCAGCTCAACAACTCAGACCAAGGCATGACTCTTCTTGCACCAACCGATAACGCCTTCCTTAACCTCCCTTCGGGCACTCTCAACGGGCTAAAGGAAGAGGAACAAGTGAAACTAGTGTTGTACCATGTTCTTCCAAAATATTACAGTTTAGATGATCTTGATACAGTCAGCAACCCGGTTCCTACACAAGCGGGCTCAAACCACGGAAGTTTGGGCTTGAATTTTACTGCTAGACAAAACCAAGTGAATGTATCAAGTGGAGTTGTTGAGAGTCAAATTAACAATGCATTGAGACAAGCGTTTCCTTTTGCGGTTTACTCGGTTGATAAATTGTTGCTGCCAGCTTCATTTAGTGATGCTCCGGCACCCGAGAGTTCTTCTTCGACACCAGCAGGGAAGCCTGCAAATGGGCCAAGTGCTCCGGCGGATGCTGGATCACCGCCGGCAAAGAATGCAGGTGGTAAGAGGATGGATATGGGAGTAGGTTTGGTTGGAGGCGTTGTGTTGTTTTTTATGGCGTTTTTGTGATTAAGTAAAGGGATTTAAATTTAAATACTAATGATTTGTTATTCAACATTTATTTATTTAATCACATTGTTCTATTTTATTTATTCATTGTATTACTTCATATTTTGATGTAATTATTGACATATAATTACGAACTCAAACATAGCATGTTGCATCCGTCTTGTTTTGCATACACGCCAGGTACCCTTTACTGTTAGGACTAATATGTTATGTCATGTTATGTTAAATGAGCATAGTTACAAGTTAGATTAAATAAATATTTATTAAAGTTGCTAAATATACTATTAATAAGACACCTGAACTCAAATTCTAAAGACTTTGAAGTTTTGGCCTGTAGATTTAAGTGCCTAAAAATAACTCATCAATCTCTAAGAAATTATCCCAAAGTGAAATCCCCACTCAAGTGAAGTCTTTTGATCGACAAACGATCGACCTGTAGAAGCCCATTCGGCTGACAAGACATAAAGTGACAGTGAGCAGGCGCGTGTAGGCCACTCGCTCAACATTGGGTAGAGCAAACAATAACCCCCACGCGTGCAAAAAACGTCGACCGTCGATTTTTTACACGTGTACGTTCACGATGCAACCGTTTCACCCCACTACACTCACACCACACTATAAATAGACGTGATTCACCCTCATTTCTATTTTTCTGCCAAAAGCTTCTCCGATACGCTGCTAAATCAACTCCGATCAAATCCCATATATTCCGGCAAACTACAAAAGGTTAGTTACTCTTCGATTACTTTTAGAAAATGACAAAGGCAAATGAGACTTTTGTAGATAGCGTAGTATCGATAATAGAGTAGAGACATATAGATTCTTTAGTTAAACAATACCCACCGTTAAAACAGTACAATCCGGTGCCACCTCTTCCTAGCCAACGTGCCCATAAACCACCGGAGAAGAAGGTAGCCATATACGAACATGCGTTTAAGCATGGCAATTTTAGGGTTCCACCTTCGGACTCTTTTCTAGGCGTACTAGATCACTTACGCGTAGGATTAGGGCAATTACACCCATATGCCATAGGAAAGATAGTGATGTTTGAGATGTGGTGCGTTGCGCTAAACAAGGTACCATTAATTAAGGTGTTCTGCCATCTATACCGCCTGGCCACCCACCATAAGTCCTGGTTTACTTTCTTCGTCCGGCAAAACTTTACCAAAACCCTCAAATCGAATGCGGGTCATTGGAAAGAAACCTTCTTTTTCATTGACCAATTAGTTGTTGGAGCCAACTTTTCGCAAACGCTAATTTGGTGCGAAAGCGTGGCAAATGACGTAAACAAGACCCCCGTCCTTGATGATGAAGAAACGAAACTGTTAGCGGAGTGCGCTAACGCACAGCTTGTGCACCGGTCGTACGGGAACGTTATGCTGCGGTTAGGAAAGATTTCCGCCACTGGCCATGGGAGAACATGCGTCCAGCCATAATCGCGCCGAATGGCAAGGGTAGGAATAGTATAAATGCATGTGAATATATAACCACTGCTGCATACATAGATGCTCTTTTCGTAAGCAAAAGATCGACGAACAGCTTGAGCAAGAGAGGACCGGCGAGAACGAGGTGTCCGCACCTACTACCTCGGCCAACAAACGCAAGGCAACCGAAACGCCTCAAACAAAGCAAAAGAAGAAAAAGCTCATTCCGAAACAAAGGGAGGACATGCGGAACAACAATTTTGTCCTCGTGGAGCAAGCGTCTGCAGATCTGCCTCCCCCCATTACTGGTAAGCGTCTCTTTTCGTTTGTGTAAATACCGCACAATTAGTTTCTGCGTGCTAACGAATCACTAATTTGCAGAGCATATTGAGGAAACTCAGCAGACGCCGCCGCGAGGAAACCCGGACCTTGAAGCCACCGCCACGTCAAGAGATAAGGCGATACATCTTGACTCTGATTCCACACCAACTCCACCACGCGGTAGCTTCCGATTAGCAAACCTGGCGCAACTCACCCATTCCTCCGCCGAAAATGCCGCAGAGCAATCCGCTTTTTTGCAGCAAATTTTTCCGGCTGAATTCCGTGAGCAACTAGCCGCACTGCCCTTCCACCAAGCGCATAACGCTTTTATCCAAAACGGCCCTGTGTTCTTTGACATATTTGCGGATCACGCACACCGTGCCACCAATTTGTACCAAATGGCCTTGCGGAAGAAAACGGAGCTAGGATTGATGTAACGTCCTCCCAATAGGGTCTGGAAGGAACGTCACTAATATCAAAACATACCAACATATTATAATAAACGAGAACAATACTAAATGATGAATTTAACTTTAATGAGTACGCAGCGGAAAATGAAATGTCGTTACAATGACAGGAATAACAATATCGTAAATGTTCACATGCAGAAGTAATAAATGCGATATCTCTTGATCCTATGTCCAAGTAGCATCACATAAGCAGTAAGTATAAGAGCTTGAATCAAACAGCACCTGAGACAAAACATGCTAAAGTGTCAACCAAAAAGGTTGAGTGAAGTTCATAGGTTTAACAAAAAGTTTGTCGTTGTTTTAGACCACAAGATTTAGTTTGTAAAGTTGATCTCCCGCAGGATCAAAAAGTTATGCCAATGCGTGATATTTAGACTAAACGTTCAAGTTTGCCCCATGACAAGTTGTGTCTGTCCTTGTCGGTTTAATTTCATTATTAAGTAATACAATGACTTGGTCAAATGTATCGGGGACGTTACTCCCGATAGGCCTACCCCCAATAATTAAGCATGCCGCAGCAATTAAAAATATCACTGTAGGGACTTAGTCGGACATAGCCGGGTATAGCATAGTTTAACAGTTTGGTACTTGTGTCTAAAGTGTAAAAAGTAAAAACAGCATGTGTCTCACCCCAAGTAAAAGTAAGTAAGTTTGCTAGCAATTAAAGAGGGGCTATGAATTCACCTTAGTAAGTAGAGAGAGAGTTATTCCTCGGAATAAAGAGTTGAACGAGTGAGCAGGAAAGTCAACCTATTGACATTTAAGAGTAGTTAAGTGTTTTTCCCATGTTTAAGTTTAAGTATGTGTTTAAGTATAGTTTGTTTTACTAAGTTTCTATTCCTAGTAAGTTACTATTTTTATAAAGTTTCCATTTTTAGAAAGTTTCTTATTTTACTAAGTTTCTATGACTAGAGAGTTTCTACTTTTATCAGTGTTTTCCATTTTAGGATACTTGTCGTATTAGATAAGCTTCCAATCACCCCTTTCCCTTCGAATGGCTAATTTAGATCTAGGGGCTTGAGCCATAGGACCCTTTAAATCGGAAATCCAAACCCTCTGCCTAGAATCTCATAGAAACCATTCGTCAAGAAAGTTCGAAGATCTATACATCTCTAATACATATCCCAAAATGTTTTTATGTTACAATATAAGTAGTAGGTTATAGGTGCTAGTAATAGTAATAGTGCATACATGTTATTTATTTTATTTTTAATTGCATATAATTTATAACATTATTTACATGTTTCGGTAAAAATAATAACCGAAGTAAAAAAGTAAAAAGTAAAAAAAAAAATAAAAAGTAAGAAAAGAATACTTACTAGTAGTAATTCTTCAAAGAGAGAATGAGAGAAATTTTGGTGTGAGTTTGAATGAGAAATGAGGGGTATTTATACTTGAAAAAATTAGGTAAAATAATTAAAATAAAAAGAAATATTTTAATTCTTAATGGGATTTTAAAATTAAAAAGTATTAAATATTAGGTCATGGGATAATGCACAAAATAAAATAATAAAAGTAGTTTTTCCATTACAAATTTTTAATTAAAAAGTAATTTATTTATTTATTTATTTATTTTTTCATTTATTTTAAGGATTTTTTTTATATAAATAAACAAATTGATTTAATGCTTTTCCAAGAATATTTGTCAATAATATTTTATTTTTTATTTTTTTTATTTTTGTTTTATTTAATTAATAAATACAAATTTTGCATAAAAATAATAAATAATTCGGTATTTTGTATTTTTAATAATAATTATGATTTTAATTATTAAACTATAGTTTTAGTTAGTTTGTAAATATTATTACATTTATATATAATTGGATTTATTATATAGTTAAATATATAATACATTAACTAAATAATAAAAGTGATACAAAGTTTATATACTTAGTTAAATTATGTCAAATTATATAAATTAATAATATATTATTTATTTAAGCGTACATTGTTGACTAAAAATAACTATTCGGTCAATATTTAATTGTATATAACAACCCTTAATACATATAGTCAGACATATAACCCTAGGGTTAATTCAGTAATTTAGAAGTCGAAAAGTGAGGGTTATTACAGTACCTCCCCGTTAATAAAAACTTCGTCCCGAAGTTTTAGGTAGACTTCTCGGATGCATCAGCGGTTGAGAAGAGATGGGGATATTTCTGTTTCATTTGGTCTTCACGTTCCCAGGTATGTTCGGGGCCTTGCGTGTTTTCCAAAGGATAGAATATTGTTTTGTTTCAAGCGTTTAAATCATACAAACCATAATCTCTATAGGTTCTTCTACGAAGTGCATTTTGTCATTAATGCAGAGATCATTCAAAATGATGATGTTATGCAAGTCATTTCAGTAAATTGGATACATGAAATGTGTTATGAATAATATTGAGCTCATTTAAAACCTTGAGCGTTTATGCTGTAATATTAGGCAGACAAAACAGAGAGGAGTTCATGAAAATCATAGTCATGAAATTTGATAGAGATCGTCATTCTTTATAACAAGAATGATGAATTAGAGTTTTATCGACATTAAATAATATGGATAAAGTAATTCGATTATAGAAAGAGTATAAACGAAGCTATCGTAAAAGAGTAAATGAGAAAATTAAATGTTCGCCTTAACTTTTGACGTAGTTACGATTGATTTCCGGATTTCAAGGAATTAAAGAAATCTTCGAAATCTTTATAAGATTTGATTTTCCGGTAATTACGGAAATTAGGATTTTCTTTAATTAAATGCGGTGAATTGCCTCGATTGCTGTGTCTGGAATTTTTGCTATAAATTAGCTTCTTCCGTTTCATTATCTTCACCACTTATATACTTTCTTTCTCAATTCATACTTCCAAAAGTTTTGTTAATATGCTCAATCTAGTTCTTGTATTTGACATTATATTGGTTATCGCCACAATCATCCTTCTTTTCCAACTCCCACCAGAGGAGTCTGTTTACTTCTACTATGCTCTAGGATTTATTGTGTTTTTAGTTCTCCTGTGTCTTTATATTGCTATACGCATTGATATACACGGTTTGTAATTTCAGTGTTGTTATCGGCATTTATATTTTCCCTTATATGTCGAAGCTTCATGCTTTTGTAAAGCAAGCAACGGTCCAGAATTCGTAGGTATGAAGTTTCGAATGATCATGATATTCAAAGCATAAGAAAAGGTAATAACGCGATTTGATTTGTCATATTACCAGAATATCCGGAAAAGACCGAATTATCAAGAAAAATATTTTCTTGATATGTTTAGAGTTTAAATAGATAAGAATCGTGTAACATGGAAAATGATGATTATAAAGTCTATGAATCATCATCTTCCATTAAAAATTTAGCATGACTTACTGTAATATAATCACGTTGGCCTGACGTCATTATATTATACTAACTCATGCTTCAATTCCCAACACTACTTCAAATCATACATAATTTAAACTTGAACTTTACAGAATATAGAAACTAAAACAGTTTCCTTTATGATGTGATAAAGATATCGCAAAGAGATAATTAATTGCTGACAAGAATCGTTATAAAGATATCTTCAGAAATATAGAGGATATTTATAACGAAAGATACAGTGATATCTCAGAATTTCTTAGTTCCAATGATGAGGAAAATTCTTTTGTTTCCTCTGCATTTAATGCTACCATATCTGAATCATTGGTTATCAATCCGAGATGGTTTCAAGAAATTTTATTTTTTAGATGATTAAACGCTGATTGTAATCGTCAACGGATCTAATGGTTAACGAATAGGCGTTGTTGATGATAATTTCGGTGGTTTGATGTGATAATTCATCATAGAATACGAATGAATATAATTCATGAATGTAGTGATCTTTAGGAAGATAACACCTGCTAAAGCTTTACTTGAATTCTGGTATGTTAATTTCAGAATGTGTAATTAAATTTGTATGAAAATGATTGTGTATCACAGTGAAGGCAGTGAGTATAATTAATGATTTATGAATCGAAATTGAAGAATGTACAGTGTATTTATGTGAGATGTAAATATTTCTCGGGTATTACCTACCCGTTAAAATATATTCACAATTAACAGTTTTTACAATCTTTATGAAGATATACGTTCATATATGTATTCTTCAGATATAATCATGGATTTAATGAGTTATTATATATTAAACTCATTTGATTTGCGGTTTGGAAAGAGAGTAAATAATCTCCAAAATCTTAGAGATTTCATAATTGTTGCGAAATATTTCGCTAATGAAGTTATGAATCAATACATTCATCGTTATACTTGATTTATTATGAAATGGAGTTTATTGTGCTGAAGCAGTGATTAACAATTGTTAAGTCATTAGCGAAGGGTGTACATCATAGCATATTAGTGATATGAATTAACCAAGTAGTACATACTAGTTGAGATTCTCACGTAATTGCTTAGTACGACAAGATTTATTATTGTTCCAAATCATATATATATAAGGTATACATATATAATTCTTCACGAAGAATGAGTCAATACATCTTAACTCTTTATTGCTAATATTCCTTGGTATCTATGGGGCGTATCATGTTGATGTTTGAGGTACTCAGTGTGTTGTTGAGGCGGGGGATGCGAATGTTGTTGTTGATGAAGCTGATGCTGTTAGTGGTGATGTTGATGGTACTGATGGTACTGGTGGTGATGCTGGTTATGCTGCTGGTGCTGCTGCTGGTGTTCGTAGGTTTCGCACCAGATTTTCCAGAGCCACTACTCGAGCGCGAAGCTCGTTGACTTCTTCTATTATTCCGGGATGATTAGTGGTTGGAACAAGGGGGTGAATAAGATCTAGAATCTTCGATATTATATATTCGTGACGGGATACCCTGGAAAGAAGAGAGAAAATGGTGTTTCGGACTGGTTCGCCGGTAAGCGCTTCAGGTTCTTCGCCAAGAGGTGAATTCGGTTGGTGGAAGGGATCACCTTCTTCTTGTCTCCATTGATTGAGTCGGCTACGAACTCATCCCCAATTCATCCAGAATAGATGATGGCTGATTGGTTCGTTCGTTCCGGTTACGCTGCCGTGGGAGCTTGAAGAGTTTGAGAAATTCATATTATATGTTTGGAATAGGGTTTGATATGAAATGGGTATTGAATACCGAATGATATATTCGTCTCCTTGAATACGTATTTATAGCAAAAAGATTTCCGTAATTTACGGAGGAAATTTAGGATAAGTGGTAGACAAAGTTTATAGACATGATAATATATGATAAGATATGATGTGTCATCCATTTATGTAATAATGGTGGTATGACGTGTTGAGATTTGTAACCAGATATTGATTAAAGAATTTCAATTCGTATACTGTGATAACCCAATAATATTTTCCGGTTCGTAAACCGATGCATAAAGGCATAAGATACGTGAGTGTTTGAAGTAGTAGCAGGAGCTTGTGGATGAACCGTTATCTTCAATAACATATAGAAGTTTGATAAACTTGATAGGTCATAAGTTTGAAAAAAAAATTAAGTGGAATAAAGATGAATATGATATAAACGAAACACTTTATTTTATTAAGAACAAGGCTTTAAACAAGCCTTCTTATTACACGATTCGGGGATAGAAATAGTTTAACGCTTAGCCTTTGCATAGATAGAAAATAACTAGGAAATATTAAGATTGAAGTAGTCTTCATATTTCTTCTTCTCGTCCTCAACCTCCTTCATAAACTTCTCAAACTTGTCGTTCTTCTCCTTTTGTTCCTCATAAAGATACTCGATGTTATCATAAAGATTGGAAACATCATTGTTGATTACATGGTACTTGTGGTCCCTCATAGAAAGTTGATTATTCACGCGGTTTTCCTCCATCTTCAATCTAAAGTCAACATCTTCTCTTAGGTAGGAGAGATATTGCTTCCCCCATCGGGCATTTCTTGTAAGGGTGCAAACCAAAGTCCACATCGGTCATGGGATAAAACAAATGTATGTATATAATCTCTTTCTTTAGCTCAGCATTTTCCTCCATGAGCTTCTTGATCGCTAGGTCTTTTTCCTTCATTTGAGCATCGATCCTTGCAATATGGCGAATAAGGTCATCGGTAGTTTTTCGCAGATTCATGAGCTCGTACTTGGCATCAACTTCATCGTAGGAAGGAGATCGGGATCTTTTCTTTGACGGCCCAGTTTCTTCAAGACATTTCCTCTTGTCTTTATTCCTTGGGGTTGGATAGTATTCAGGAGACCCATGTAACTTTAGAGTAGTATTTGGGCTATAATTTGGTGAGGGAGGACCACCAAAGTCATAAGGTGGACTTTGGACTGGTCTTTCTGTGGAAGACCTTTCAGTATCTTTTTCGGTTGGCTTGAAAAGATTCATTTTGGTCGTTTAATGATAATTAGACATCCTAACATTAGGAAGGATATTTTGATTAGAATCTTTAAGCATAATCGTTAAGATTATGGGGCAATCCTAAGTGCTTTAATTCTAAGGCAGGAAAGGTTATAGTTTCCTAGATTGCTAAGGCACCCTAGCTAACAAGTAAGGCACACATAAAAATGCAATCCTGGTTCTCTATAACAGCCTGGTTATGCTCTGATACCAATCTGTAACGTCCTCCCAATAGGGTCTAGAAGGAACGTCACTAATATCAAAACATACCAACATATTATAATAAACGAGAACAATACTAAATGATGAATTTAACTTTAATGAGTACGCAGCGGAAAATGAAATGTCGTTACAATGACAGGAATAACAATATCGTAAATGTTCACATGCAGAAGTAATAAATGCGATATCTCTTGATCCTATGTCCAAGTAGCATCACATAAGCAGTAAGTATAAGAGCTTGAATCAAACAGCACCTGAGACAAAACATGCTAAACTGTCAACCAAAAAGGTTGAGTGAAGTTCATAGGTTTAACAAAAAGTTTGTCGTTGTTTTAGACCACAAGATTTAGTTTGTAAAGTTGATCTCCCGTAGGATCAAAAAGTTATGCCAATGCGTGATATTTAGACTAAACGTTCAAGTTTGCCCCATGACAAGTTGTGTCTGTCCTTGTCGGTTTAATTTCATTATTAAGTAATACAATGACTTGGTCAAATGTATCGGGGACGTTACTCCCGATAGGCCTACCCCCAATAATTAAGCATGCCGCAGCAATTAAAAATATCGCTGTAGGGACTTAGTCGGACATAGCCGGGTATAGCATAGTTTAACAGTTTGGTACTTGTGTCTAAAGTGTAAAAAGTAAAAACAGCATGTGTCTCACCCCAAGTAAAAGTAAGTAAGTTTGCTAGCAATTAAAGAGGGGCTATGAATTCACCTTAGTAAGTAGAGAGAGAGTTATTCCTCGGAATAAAGAGTTGAACGAGTGAGCAGGAAAGTCAACCTATTGACATTTAAGAGTAGTTAAGTGTTTTGCCCATATTTAAGTTTAAGTATGTGTTTAAGTATAGTTTGTTTTACTAAGTTTCTATTCCTAGTAAGTTACTATTTTTATAAAGTTTCCATTTTTAGAAAGTTTCTTATTTTACTAAGTTTCTATGACTAGAGAGTTTCTACTTTTATCAGTGTTTTCCATTTTAGGATACTTGTCGTATTAGATAAGCTTCCAATCACCCCTTTCCCTTCGAATGGCTAATTTAGATCTAGGGGCTTGAGCCATAGGACCCTTTAAATTGGAAATCCAAACCCTCTGCCTAGAATCTCATAGAAACCATTCATCAAGAAAGTTCGAAGATCTATACATCTCTAATACATATCCCAAAATGTTTTTATGTTACAATATAAGTAGTAGGTTATAGGTGCTAGTAATAGTAATAGTGCATACATGTTATTTATTTTATTTTTAATTGCATATAATTTATAACATTATTTACATGTTTCGGTAAAAATAATAACCGAAGTAAAAAGTAAAAAGTAAAAAAAAATAAAAAGTAAGAAAAGAATACTTACTAGTAGTAATTCTTCAAAGAGAGAATGAGAGAAATTTTGGTGTGAGTTTGAATGAGAAATGAGGGGTATTTATACTTGAAAAAATTAGGTAAAATAATTAAAATAAAAAGAAATATTTTAATTCTTAATGGGATTTTAAAATTAAAAAGTATTAAATGTTAGGTCATGGGATAATGCACAAAATAAAATAATAAAAGTAGTTTTTCCATTACAAATTTTTAATTAAAAAGTAATTTATTTATTTATTTATTTATTTATTTTTTCATTTATTTTAAGGATTTTTTTTATATAAATAAACAAATTGATTTAATGCTTTTCCAAGAATATTTGTCAATAATATTTTATTTTTTATTTTTTTTATTTTTGTTTTATTTAATTAATAAATACAAATTTTGCATAAAAATAATAAATAATTCGGTATTTTGTATTTTTAATAATAATTATGATTTTAATTATTAAACTATAGTTTTAGTTAGTTTGTAAATATTATTACATTTATATATAATTGGATTTATTATATAGTTAAATATATAATACATTAACTAAATAATAAAAGTGATACAAAGTTTATATACTTAGTTAAATTATGTCAAATTATATAAATTAATAATATATTATTTATTTAAGCGTACATTGTTGACTAAAAATTACTATTCGGTCAATATTTAATTGTATATAACAACCCTTAATACATATAGTCAGACATATAACCCTAGGGTTAATTCAGTAATTTAGAAGTCGAAAAGTGAGGGTTGTTACAATTGCTGCAGGCGGGTGTTGATCAGATAAGGAAAGACAGGGAGGACGCGGAAGAGGCGCGTAAAGCTGCGGAGGTGACTGCGGCTGAGACAAAAACCGCATTGATTGATGAAAGGAAGAAAAACCACGAGCTAGTGGGGGCGGTTGATCAGGCGAAAGGGGAGACCGAGCGTCTACGGGTAGAGCTTAAAAAGGTGCGCAGGGAGAAGGATGACGCGGTGACTGGCCACGAACTGGCAGAGGCAGACTTGTTGAAGCTTCGCACCTCTCTTCCTACCATTGCGCAAAAGGTGATGGACTCGAAGCCCGTATCTGAAAAGTTCAATGCCTATGTCGATGCGGTGAAGGAGCATGACCACAACAAGGTGATGCTAGAGGTGATCCAAGGATGTGGCCTTACGCCACCGTACCCCGAAATTGTACAGAAGTATTTGAAGGAGGGTACAGCTGCGGTGCTACTTGAAGCTGAGCAGGCCATCCAGTCCATCCCAATCCCCTTACTGAACGATTTCGCTGCGGACCCGAATATGTCACTTGATGGCTTCCTCAAGGAAGAATTTTAATTTGAACGATTAACTAATCGTTCGCGCCGTAAGTCCTATGTTTAGGCAGGCAATGTGTAATTATTATTTTTGTTGAGCCCTAAGTCCCTTGTTGGGCAGGCATTTATTACAATTTGTATGTGTAATAACTTATTTTGCTATATATTTTCGTATTATGCATGCGTTGTTGTGTATTTCATTGTTTATATATCGCGAATCAAAACAAAATGTAAACCGCATGCCTATGCGCGTAAGTTAACCAAAACTCATGCGCATACGCGGGTACTGCGTAAAATAAACCAATACTTTAGCAAATTTACCCTTAGATTTTTAGACTCAAAAGCTACTGCGTTCTTGCTTTGTCATGTGCTAGAGGTGCACTTTAGCTGTATGGTAAGCAACGCAACTAAAAACAAACCAATGCTTTTATACTTAAGAGTTCCTCAAGCAAACCAATGCGAGAGTAATTACGCACAAGCAAACCAATGCTTGTATTTTTAAGTCGACTTGGCAGCCATCTAGTCTGCGTGGCGCTTGGTTAGGGAAAAACCAATTCCCTTTACCTGCCATTTATGTCTAGCCTTGTAACCAAACAGGCTTCTACCGCGCGGGGGCTAGAGGACACCCCTTAAGTAGGCAGGAACCGCATACAAAAAGAAACATACATATAGAAAGTGTATGCGCGAGTAAATATTTTAATTGACATTAATCATAATTACAACCGCGACACATCCAAACGGAAGGAAATTACATAGGAAAAAATAATGCGCTAAAATATTTGGAGTGATCAGGTCCAACCAGCTACATGTAACATTTTTTCAACAACGTCGCATGCCAAGTGCGCTTCACAGGTTTTCCATCTAATGTCGCGAGATGGTATGCCCCGGTGTTGCTTGCTCCCACCACCTTGTATGGACCTTCCCAACAGGGGCCCAACTTCCCAGTATCTTCCGCATGACTTGCGTCATTTTGACGCCAAACTAGATCCCCGCACTTATAAGAGCACGAATGCACACGCTGATTATAGTACTTTGCGATTTTTTTGCTTATTATTAGCTTCGTTAATCGCCACAGAGATTATGCGTTCTTCCGGCAAATTAAGATTTTTCCGCAAAGCTTCTGAGTTGTTTTGCTCATCAAAATTCTGTACGCGGAACGTTGGTACCCCAATCTCTGCGGGTACCACAACTTCTGATCCATATACCAAACTGAACAGAGTCTCACCAGTGCTTGCTTTAGGTGTTGTTCTATGCGCCCATAGTACCTTTGGTAGATCGTCCACCCAACCGATGCGACCGTGGCCTAATCTACCCTTAATTCCAGCTACTATATCTCGGTTGGTGACTTCGCACTGGCCATTCGCTTGCGAATGCGCGACAGACGTGAACGTTTGCTTAATATTAAGCCCCGCGCACCAACTTCGAAAAAGATCCCCCACAAACTGCGTTCCATTATCGCTAACAATTTCGTTTGGTATGCCGAATCGACAGACAATGTCTTCCCATACAAAATTTCGCACTCTTTTTCCTGAAATTGTTGCCAGCGGTCTTGCTTCCACCCACTTTGTGAAATAGTCAATTGCAACAATCAAAAACTTGATGTTTCCTGCGTGTGCAGAGTATGCGTAAGATTTTGATGTAAGTAGCATATGGTAGAAAATAAATGATTATATTACCTCGGCCTTTTGGAAATGGTCCGACTATGTCAATTGCCCATTTGCAAAATGGCAATGGTGAGGAGACTGGAATCATTGGATGCGCAGGTGCTCTGCTGATAGGTGCATGTATTTGGCAGGACTCACAGTGTTTAACTATGCATGCGGTATCTGCGTACATGGTAGGCCAATAATAACCCAACCGCATAATCTTTGACACAATAGATCTGTGCCCTGAATGAAGAGCGCATGCACCCTCATGCACTTCGCGTATAACCTCCTCTGCTTCGTTTGGACCAATGCACCTTAAATGTGGTCCTAAATAATTCTTTCGATACAGGACGTCACCCTCAAGGGCATACATTGGTGCCTTGGTACGAACTTTCTTTGCTTCAACAGAGTCTGCGGGTGATGTGCCATCCCGCCGGAAAGCAATGATGGGTGTCATCCACGTTGAGCTGGATTCCTCAACAGGTGCCACTAAGGACATCATAACAATGGATTTCGCGTGTAGTTCTTCTATGGGAACTCTTTTCCCCAGATGATCAAAGGCCAATGCAACCAATTTGCTAAGCGCATCCGCCTTCTTGTTTTGCCCTCGCATTACATGGGAAATTTGAAAAGCCTCAAACTGTTCAGCGAGGTTATGAACTAGCGACAGATATTGCTGCATGGCTATGTCATGTGCTTCAAAATCTCCACTAACTTGGCTGCATACCAACTTTGAATCCACATAAGCGTGCAACACTTTAACATTTAATTTATGCGCAATCCGCATACCTGCTAACAAAGCTTCGTATTCTGCTTCGTTGTTTGTAACAGCAAAATTAAACCGCAGCGCATATGTATGCTCTTCGCCATCCAGGTCAGTTAAAATTATGCCTGCACCCGCACCAGCGGCGCTGCAAGCACCATCGGTGTATAACTCCCATGGTGTTAAAATTGGTGCGAGCATATCCTGATGTTTAGCCGATGCTTCAACATCCGCGGGTAACTCTGCTAGGTAATCCACAAGTATTTGACCTTTAACCACGCTTCACGAAGAAAAATTTATTTCGTGTTCTCCTAACTCCACTGCCCATTTAACTATTCGGCCAGAAATCTCAGGCTTATATAGCACCTAAAAGAAAAATGATTTGCGTTAGTAAATGCGGTATTCCCGGACATTGCCGCAAATTAGGTATTTACCAACCTGTTTGATTGGCTGATCAGTTAGAACCACAATTGGATGTGCCTGAAAATACCGACGTAAACGTCGCGCTGTATGGACTAGCGCATACACTAGTTTCTCCATTGGTGAATAGTTTACTTCGCTTACTGTTAGCGTCTTGCTTACGAAATACACCGGCATTTGCGTCTGAGAAAACCTCAGTGTTACGAAATAAATAATTCATATGTAAACAAATAGAATAAAAATAATGGATTACCTTTCCGCGGTTCGCGATGAACCGAGCTAATAGCTTCTTTTGATGCCGCAAGGTACAGCGTAAGCGTTTCTCCTGATACTGGCACGGTGAGTGTTGGTAATTCAGCAAGTAACTTTTTCATTTCTTGAAAAGCTGATTATGCTTCCTGAGTCCATACGAAGTCTTTTTTCTTTAAACAACTCTTCAAAGTATTGAAGAATGGCAGCTGCCTCTCTGCGGCTTTTGACAGAAACTGCGTAATCGCCGCGAGCTTCCCGGTTAGACTCTGCACGTCCTTCTTTGTTCTTGGGGATGGTAAACTATCAATGGCCTCAATTTTTTTGGGATTTGCCTTGATTCCCCGCGCCGTCACGACATGACCTAGAAACTTGCCTTCCTCTTCCCCAAAACTACATTTGAGCGGGTTAAGCTTCATGTTGATCCTGCGTAAAGACGCAAATGTTTCTAGGATGTCCGCAAGCATTTCTTCTCCGGTGTTACTTTTAATTACCAAATCATCGACATATGCTTCAAGATTTCTCCCAATTTGGTGCTTGAAGGTTGCGTCAATTACGCGCTGATAGGTAGCTCCTGCATTCTTTAATCCGAAAGGCATCTTAGTATAACAATAAATGCCCTGCGGCGTATGAAAAGCAGTTTTGTCCTCATCTTCCGCAGCCATGAGGATTAGGTGATAACCCTTATACGCATCCAGAAAACATTTGTATCGAAAACCCGATAACAATTCTACCTTCCAGTCAATCTCCGGGAGAGGGTAATTGTCTTTAGGACACGCTTTGTTAATGTCCTTAAAATCAACGCACATCCGTCAGTTACCATCAGCTTTTTTCAGCAACACAGGGTTAGCAACCCATGTCTGGTACCACACTTCCTGCAGAATGTTTGCTCTGACTAGGTTATCAACTTCTGCGCATAACCAATCACTGCGCTAACGGGCCATGCGCCGCTTCTTCTGCCTAACGGGTGTAAGTGACGGATTAACATTCAACTTATGCTCCGCAATATCCCGCGGGACCCCCGTCATGTCTGATTCTTGCCATGCGAAAACATTTGCGTTAGCGGACAATATACCGTGCAATTTAGCCTTAGTTTCGGCTGACAAGCCCGCGCCGATTTTGATACGCTTATCCGGATGCAGTCGGTTGGCTATGACTGTACTGCTTTGAAGTTGCTCTCCCATGCTGGGAATGCTTATAGGCACAACTGAACCACATAACTCGGTTGTTTGATGTGACGCGATTGTGGCAACTCCGCCCATTGTAGGAAACTTAATCAAGCCATGCACGACCGATGGTATGATGTTAAAACGCCGTATGAAGTTTCTCCCTAGTAGCGCATTGTAACGCGAAGTCAAACGAACTACATAAAAGTTAACTAACTCGTGCCTGATCAACTGCGGGTTCTTATCATCCGCAAGCTCTACTATTAGCTCTATCCGGCCTAGCGGCCATGAGCTTTTCCCAGAGAATCCTGATAGCGTAATATCGGGTTGGCGTAACTGTGCTTTGACTTCTGCGGGAAGAAAATGATAGTAATGCTCATACATAATGTCGACACCGCTTCCGGTGTCAACATGCATACGTTTAATCTGTATTCCGCAACTAGGAATGCGACACTTGATGATAATTGGCTCGTTAACTGTGTCGATTGACATCACAGGAGGGAATGTGATTGGGAGAAGTTCCCAATCCTGGTGGTCATTGTACTTTCTTCGCTGGCTAACTTTCTCCGCGCCGACCATATTAATGGTTATATCGGCATTTTTAGCTTTATCTGTTTTCTGCCATGCGAAAGATTTGGTTTTTGAACCTTCTTCCGCAGCTTTTCCCTTATCCTTCTTTGGTGGTTTCAAGTGATCTAATTTACCTGCGCGCAGTGCTTCCAGCACTCGTTCCATTAAGTTTTTACACCGATTAGTGTCATGACCGTGATCGTCATGGAATTCGCAATACTTTGTTTTATCCCGCTTACCAAATTCTGTCAGCGGAGTTGGAACCGCAAAGGTCGCGCATACTGGCTCGGTGGCCAAAATTTCTTTTGGTGTCTTAGACAGGCTTTTGAGCAGCGCATAGTTCTGATTATTAATGTCGCACTGATTATTGTTTCGATAATTACCACTTGCTCGTCCTTTATCATTCCTTATAGGGCCACCGCTAGAATACCTTCCGCGAGAATTGCTTTCGCGGCTTTGATCACGCGACCGATCATCATCGTCCTTCCTTTCATTGCGCGAACTTGCAGTGGAAATATCATTATCTTCGCCACTCCACATATAATCGTGGCATTCTTTAAGTACTTCAACATAAGTTGTCGGCACCGTATGGCGCAGACGCTTGACCAACGTTGGATGACGTTCTGAACTTATACCATGTATGAGCCCAGAAATTTGCTGCTCTGGCTTAAGATCTGGTATGCGCAAGCACTCATTAGTATATCTCGTGAGAAATTCACCCAAAGATTCCTTGGATTTCTGTACAATATCATGACATTCGATGTGAGTGCGTTTGCGCGGTCTCTGATTTTGATACTGCAGCAAGAACTTCGTCCGCAGATCCATGAACCCGGATATGCTACCTGCTGGGAGTTTATTAAACCATTCGCGAGCAATGCTCTGCAGCGTCATGGGAAATATCTGACACGCAACCGGATCCACCCACCCTTGGGTGCGCATTGCGCCTTCGAAACGCTGCAGGAAGTCATCTGGATATTGTAAGTACCTAACGTGTGAGGTATCTTTGGTGCTGATGGAGACGGATATGCAGTTATATGCGGAGGAAACTTATCAAAAGTGGTTGGTAGCTCAAAGGGTGGTTTAACAGGGTCCCCTTTTAGCCCCGCGAAGAAACGCTTCATCATATCCTGAACAAAGTCAGGTTGTAAAAATAAGTGAACCATGTCGGTAGGTGCAGCTTGCATAAATTGACCTGCAAGGTTCGCCTGTCCCTGAATATTTTGCCAAGGTTGTACATGTGTCTACGGGTATAACCAACGCTGTTGCGTTGGAAAAGAAGGAAGACCTGACGGCGCAGAGTATACAGGTAGTCGCAAAGGAACCGAAACCTGTGGCGCAGATGTCTGCGATGTAGTGACCCGAACTTTTCCATGTTTATATATATTAAATGAAATTGATATTTATATGATTAAGTGTTTCCAACATGTTAAGCAATCAAACTTGTTAAGACTTGATTAATTGAAATAGGTTTTATATAGACAATTGACCACCCAAGTTGACCGGTGATTCACGAACGTTAAAACTTGTAAAAACTATATGATGTCATATATATGGATATATATATAGTTAACATGGTATTATGATAAGTAAACATATCATTAAGTATATTAACAATGAACTACATATGTAAAAACAAGAATACTAACTTATTGATTTCGAAACGAGACATATATGTAACGATTATCGTTGTAACAACATTTAATTGTATATATATATATATATATATATATCATATTAAGATATATTAATATATCATAATATCATGATAATGTAATAATTTAACATCTCATTTGATATAATAAACAATGGGTTAACAACACTTAACAGGATCATTAACCTAAAGGCTTCAAAACAACATTTACATGTAACGACTAACGATGACTTAACGACTCAGTTAAAATGTATATACATGTAGTGTTTTAATATGTATTTATACACTTTTGAAAGACTTCAAGACACTTATCAAAATACTTCTACTTAACAAAAATGGTTACAATTACATCCTCGTTAAGTTTCATCAACAATTCTACTCGTATGCACCTGTATTCGTACTTGTACAATACACAGCTTTTAGATGTATGTACTATTGGTATACACACTCCAATGATCAGCTCTTAGCAGCCCATGTGAGTCACCTAACACATGTGGGAACCATCATTTGGCAACTAGCATGAAATATCTCATAAAATTACAAAAATATTAGTAATCATTCATGACTTATTTACATGTAAGCAAAATTACACATCCTTTATATCTAATCCATATACCAACGACCAAAAACACCTACAAACACTTTCATTCATCAATTTTCTTCATCAAATTGATCTCTCTCAAGTTCTATCTTCAAGTTCTAAGTGTTCTTCATAAATTCTATAAGTTCTAGTTTCATAAAATCAATAATACTTCCAAGTTTGCTAGCTTACTTCCAATCTTGTAAAGTGATCATCCAACCTCAAGAAATATTTCTTATTTACAGTAAGATATATTTCTAATATAAGGTAATACTCATATTCAAACTTTGATTCAATTTCTATAACTCTAACAATCTTATTTCGAGTGGAAATCTTACTTGAACTTGTTTTCGTGTCATGATTCTGCTTCAAGAACTTTCAAGCCATCCAAGGATCCTTTGAAGCTAGATATATTTTTCTCATTTCCAGTGGGTTTATCCACAAAACCTGAGGTAGTAATGATGTTCATAACATCATTCGATTCATATATATAAAACTACCTTATTCGAAGGTTTAAACTTGTAATCACTAGAACATAGTTTAGTTAATTATAAACTTATTCGCAAACAAAAGTTAATCCCTCTAACTTGACTTTTAAAATCAACTAAACACATGTTCTATATCTATATGATATGCTAAATTAATGATTTAAAACTCGAAAACACGAAAAACACCGTAAAACTGGATATACGCCGTCGTAGTAACATCGCGGGCTGTTTTGGGTTAGTTAATTAAAAACTATGATAAACTTTGATTTAAAAGTTGTTCTTCTGGGAAAATGATTTTTCTTATGAACATGAAACTATATCCAAAAATCATGATTAAACTCAAAATGGAAGTATGTTTTCGAAAATGGTCATCTAGACGTCGTTCTTTCGACTGAAATGACTTCCTTTACAAAAACGACTTGTAACATGTATTTCAGACTATAAACTTATACTTTTTCTGTATAGATTCATAAACTTAAGTTCAATATGAAACCATAGCAATTGGATTCACTCAAAACGGATTTAAAACGAAGAAGTTATGGGTAAAACAAGATTGGATATTTTTACTTGTTGTAGCTACGTGAAAATTGGTAACAAATCTATACAAATCATATCCTAGCTAACTTATATTGTATTATACATGTATTCTAATATATTATGTAATCTTAGGATACCATAGACACGTATGCAAATGTTTTGACATATCATATCGACCCATCTATATATATTATTTGGAACAACCATAGACACTCTATATGCAGTAATGTTGGAGTTAGCTATACAGGGTTGAGGTTGATTCCAAAAATATATATACTTTGAGTTGTGATCTAGCCTGAGACGTGTATACACTGGGTCGTGAATTGATTCAAGATAATATATATCTATTTATTTCTATACATCTAACTGTGGACAACTAGTTGTAGGTTACTAACGAGGACAACTGACTTAATAAACTTAAAACAGTAAAACGTATTAAAAATGTTGTAAATATATTTTGAACATACTTTTATATATATGTACATATTTGTTATAGGTTTGTGAATCGACCAGTGGCCAAGTCTTACTTCCCGACGAAGTAAAAATCTGTGAAAGTGAGTTATAGTCCCACTTTTAAAATCTAATATTTTGGGATGAGAATACATGCAGCTTTATAAATGTTTTACAAAATAGACACAAGTACGCAAAACTACATTCTATGGTTGGATTATTAAACCGAATATCTCCCTTCAAGTCTGGTAGCCTAAGAATTAGGGAAATGGCCCCTAATTGACGCGAATCCTAAAGATAGATCTATTGGGCTTAACAACCCCCATTCAGGTTATGGATGGTTTAGTACTTCGAGATTATTATACATACGAGAGGTTCTGTTTTGGGGATAGTCTATGCATTAAGTTAACGTCGATTAACAGGTGTTCAACATATGAATGATTTTTTATCTCTATGCAGTTTGCGAAATGCCTGATAAGAGATGTGTTATAAAAATGAAATCTTGTGGTCTATTATTATGATTTAATAATATATAGGTTAAACCTATAACTCACCAACAATTTTGTTGACGTTTTAAGCATGTTTATTCTCAGGTGATTATTAAGAGCTTCCGCTGTTGCATACTAAATTAAGGACAAGATTTGGAGTCCATGCTTGTATAATATTGTTTAAAAACTGCATTCGAAGACTTATGTTGATGTGTAATATTATTGTAAACCATTATGTAATGGTCGTGTGAAAAACGCTATATTTTAGATTATCATTATTTGATAATCGTCGTACTATTTTAAAGGTTATGGTTTGTTTTAAAATCGAATGCAGTCTTTGAAAAACGTCTCATATAGAGGTCAAAACCTCACGACGAAATCAATTAATATGGAACGTTTATAATAAATATGAACCGGACATTTCAGTTGGTATCAGAGCGTTGGTCTTAGAGAACCATAAATTTGCATTAGTGTGTCTTATCGAGTTTGTTAGGATACATTAGTGAGTCTGGACTTCGACCGTTTTTTCTTTAAAAACGATTGCTTAACACTTTTGTTGAAAACTATATATTATTAACATTAAATATTATGTGATATATTAATCTCTTAACGTGTTTGATATTGTGTGATAGATGTCTACCTCTAGCACGAATCCCATTGACTCACCTAATAATAATGAAGAGTCGAATATATATTGGGAAGGTTCACAAATTCTCGAAGAATCGGAAGAAGAAGAACCGGAAGAAGAAGAACCGGAAGAAGAGGAACCAGAAGTAGAGGAACCGGAAGAAGAAGAGGTTCCGAAGGGGGAAATATTAGGAACCACAGAAAAACAGTTAAATAAAAGAAAATCCTCAACCAATGGACCAAAGTTAATAATGGTCAATGGTGTTTCCGCTAAGGAAGCAAAATATTGGGAAGATTATCAATTTTCCGATGAATCGGATCCCGATGAGGATTCCGATGATGTTATAGAAATTACCTCGACCCAATTTAATAAAGCGAAAGAAAATAATAAGGGAAAAGGTATAAAAATAGAGAAACCCGATTCCAACCCCGATGAACTTTATATGTATCGGCAACATCCGTATTTCCTAAAATGTAACAATGACCCGGGAACCTCTAAACCACCAGGTTTTTCTAAACCATTGTGGAAAATGACAGCTCGTATTAGGGGAGCATCATATATCCCTAGGAAATTAGCAAAACAAACCAAGTCCGAAGAAGAAGAAACGAGTGAGTCGGATTAAAGAGTTATAATCATGTTGTGTAACATATGTAATATAGTGTGCTTGTACTTTTATGTTCTATGTAAAAATTGCTTGTATTGTTTATTAATTATCTTTTACGAATCTAATCCTTGTCTATTTTACAGTATAAAAACAAAATGGACATTAAGGGTAGACAACCGAATATTTTAGAAGACCTACCAGAGGATATGATTGAGGAAATCTTGTCAAGAGTCGGTCAGAATTCATCAGCACATTTAGTTATGGCGAAATTAACTTGTCAAACATTTGAAAGACTTTCCAGGAATGCCTTAGTTTATAAAAGGCTTTCCTTTGATAGGTGGGGTATATCACATTGGGGAGACCGTAAGTTACGCCGTGTTTTCTTTAAAGCGTTAAATACGGGAAACCCAAATGCAATTTTACGCTACGGGTTAAGAACCTATTTTGACTCAACATATCCTAACATAAGATTTCGTGAGTTAGAAAGAGCTTCTAACATGCAACATAAAGAAGCATGTTATGCTTACGGGTTAATAATGTTCGCTTCTCATCAAATTGAGAAAAAGAACATTGGGTTGCAACTTTTAAATAAAACATTCCCACAAGTGATGGACTCGGTAGTTGAGATGAGAAACAAGGTTTTTAGATTATTATGGGGCTGTTGGACATTACGAAACCCTCGTCCTTTTGACGACATTACAACATGCTGTCTTGTCAACGGTCACAACGGTTATGTTCCACAAGACCAAGGATGGGAAGTAGTCATAGTAAAACCAGAATGCATGACTTGTTTCTGGACGTATGAATTACGTGTCTTTATTGCCTTTGTTGAACGACTTGCGTATTAACTAGAATTGTCTTCGCAACTATTTTGTATCAGAGTTTTTATGTGCTATATTTCATGCTATATGTAAAATAGCGGTATTGTAAGTTTGCAAAATATTGTATAAAATTTTGAATGTGAAATATTATTATAATTAGTTTTCATATAGAATTGTAGTAGTTGAATTGTATGTTAGCTACTAAGTATGAACTTAACGGGTAGGTTTTACCCGAATTAAAACTTATAAAACGCTAATATGAAGAAAAAGCTTTTATAAATGAGTTCATATTATGCTACGGAATACTATTGACTACTCTTAATATTCTATATGATTAACTTAATTCTTTTGGCTATTTTCGAAGGAAATGGCACCGAATTCTCGTCAGAACTTGAACATGAGTGAGGAAGACTTCTGTACTTTCCTTGCAGCAAATATAGCCGTAGTACAGGCTGCAATGCAAAACAACAATAACTCAGGGTCTAGCAATGGAGTTAACTCCACAGGAAACCGTGTAGGATGCTCCTACAAAGCTTTCACTGCCTGTAAACCTCTGGAATTCGATGGAACTGAAGGACCAGTCGGACTGAAACGATGGACCGAAAAGGTCGAATCTGTGTTTGCTATAAGCAAATGTGCTGAGGAAGATAAGGTAAAGTACTCCACGCATACCTTCACAGGTACTTCATTAACATGGTGGAATACCTATCTCGAACAAGTGGGACAAGATGCTGCTTACGCACTACCGTGGTCAACATTCAAACGCTTAATGAACGAGCAGTACCATCCCAGAAACGAGGTCAATAAGCTCAAGGTAGAGCTTAGAGGGTTACGAACACAAGGGTTTGATATTACCACGTACGAACGACGATTCACAGAGTTGTGCCTATTGTGTCCGGGAGCGTTCGAAGATGAAGAAGAGAAAATCGACGCATTTGTAAAAGGGTTACCGGAAAGGATCCAAGAGGATATAAGTTCACACAAGCCCGCCTCCATACAAAAGGCAAATCGAATGGCTCATAAACTTATAAATCAAATTGAGGAAAGGATTAAAGAACAGGCGGCCGAAGAAGCCAATACGAAACAAGTCAAGAGGAAATGGGAAGAAACTAGTGACAAGGGTCACAATTTCAATAATCAACCCAACAATCATAACTACAATCGCACCAATTTTCGCAACAACAAACGCAACAACAACAACCACCCCAACAATAACTACAACAACTGTTTCAACAACAATAACAACCGCAACAACAACAATCCCAACAATAACAACAAGAGGCAGAAATTCTGCCAAAGATGTGAAGGATACCATCCAACTGGGCTCTGTACAGCAGTGTGTACTAAGTGTAATAGAAAGGGCCATGGTGCGACAAAGTGCGAAATCTACGGATCAATGGCTAAGGGAACAAATAATGCCGGAACAAGGTATGCAGACATTACCTGTTTCAGATGCGGGAAGAAGGGCCATTACAAAAATATGTGTCCAAATCAGGGGGATAATAATGGGCAAGGCCGAGGAAGAGTCTTCAACATTAATACGGTTGAAGCGCAGGAAGACCCGGAGCTTGTTACGGGTACGTTTCTTATTGACAATACATCTGCTTATGTTTTATTTGATTCGGGTGCGGATAGAAGCTATATGAGTAAGGATTTCTGTGCTAAATTAAGTTGTCCATTGACGTCTTTGGATAATAAGTTTATACTAGAATTAGTAAACGGTAAATTAATTGCAGCAGATAATATATGTCGGAATCGAGAAATTAAACTAGTTAGTGAAACATTTAAGATTGATTTGATACCAGTAGAGTTAGGGAGTTTTGATGTGATAATCGGCATGGACTGGTTAAGAGAGGTGAAAGCAGAGATCGTATGTTACAAAAATGCAATTCGCATTGTACGAGAAGAAGGAAAACCCTTAATGGTGTACGGAGAAAAGAGCAACGCGAAGCTAAATCTTATTAGTAATTTGAAGGCGCAAAAGTTAATAAGAAAGGGTTGCTATGCTGTTCTAGCACACGTCGAGAAAGTACAAACTGAAGAAAAGAGCATCAATGATGTTCCCGTCGCAAAAGAATTTTCCGATGTATTTCCGAAAGAATTACCGGGATTACCTCCACACCGATCCGTTGAATTTCAAACTGATCTTGTACCAGGAGCTGCACCAATAGCTCGTGCTCCATACAGACTCGTACCCAGCGAAATGAAGGAACTTCAAAGCCAATTACAAGAACTTCTAGAGCGTGATTTCATACGACCAAGTACATTACCATGAGGAGCTCCTTTTTTGTTTGTCAAAAAGAAGGATGGTACATTCAGGTTGTGTATCGACTACCGAGAGTTGAACAAACTTACCATCAAGAACCGTTACCTACTACCGAGAATCGACGACTTATTTGATCAACTACAAGGCTCGTCAGTTTATTAGAAGATCGATTTACGTTCCGGATATCATCAAATGCGGGTAAAGGAGGATGATATTCTGAAGACTGCTTTCAGAACGCGATACGGTCATTACGAGTTTATGGTTATGCCATTTGGTTTGACTAACGCACTAGCTATGTTCATGGACCTCATGAACAGAGTGTGTGGACCATATCTCGACAAGTTTGTCATTGTCTTCATCGATGACATACTTATTTACTCAAAGAATGATCAAGAGCATGAAGAACATTTGAGGAAAGTACTGGAATTGTTGAGGAAAGAAAAACTGTACGCTAAGTTTTCAAAGTGAGCATTTTGGTTGAAAGAAGTTCAATTCCTCGGACATGTTGTGAGCAAATAAGGTATTCAGGTTGATCCGACAAAGATTGAAACCGTTGTAAACTGGGAAACCCTGAAAACTCCGAAGCATATACGTCAATTTTTAGGATTGGCTGGTTACTAGAGAAGATTCATCCAAGATTTTTCCAAAATAGCAAAACCCTTGACTGTAGTGACCCGAACTTTTCCATGTTTATATATATTAATTGAGATTGATGTTTACATGATTAAATGTTTCCAACATGTTAAGCAATCAAACTTGTTAAGACTTGATTAATTGAAATAGGTTTCATATAGACAATTGACCACCCAAGTTGACCGGTGATTCACGAACATTAAAACTTGTAAAAAAAACTATATGATGACATATATATGGTTATATATATAGTTAACATGATATTATGATAAGTAAACATATCATTAATTATATTAACAATGAACTACATATGTAAAAACAAGACTACTAACTTAATGATTTTGAAACGAGACATATATGTAACGTTTATCGTTGTAACGACATTTAATGTATATATATCATATTAAGAGATATTCGTACATCATAATATCATGATAATATAATAATTTAAAATCTCTTTTGTTATTATAAACATTGGGTTAACAACATTTAACAAGATCGTTAACCTAAAGGTTTCAAAACAACACTTACATGTAACGACTAACGATGACTTAACGACTCAGTTAAAATGTATATACATGTAGTGTTTTAATATGTATTTATACACTTTTGAAAGACTTCAATACACTTATCAAAATACTTCTACTTAACAAAAATGCTTACAATTACATTCTCGTTCAGTTTCATCAACAATTCTACTCGTATGCACCCGTATTCGTACTCGTACAATACACAGCTTTTAGATGTATGTACTATTGGTATATACACTCCAATGATCAGCTTTTAGCAGCCCATGTGAGTCACCTAACACATGTGGGAACCATCATTTGGCAACTAGCATGAAATATCTCATAAGATTACAAAAATATGAGTAATCATTCATGACTTATTTACATGAAAACAAAATTACATATCCTTTATATCTAATCCATACACCAACGACCAAAAACACCTACAAAAACTTTCATTCTTCAATTTTCTTCATCTAATTGAACTCTCTCAAGTTCTATCTTCAAGTTCTAAGTGTTCTTCATAAATTCCAAAAGTTCTAGTTTCATAAAATCAAGAATACTTTCAAGTTTGCTAGCTCACTTCCAATCTTGTAAGGTGATCATCCAACCTCAAGAAATCTTTGTTTCTTACAGTAGGTTATCATTCTAATACAAGGTAATAATCATATTCAAACTTTGGTTCAATTTCTATAACTATAACAATCTTATTTCAAGTGATGATCTTACTTGAACTTGTTTTCGTGTCATGATTTTGCTTCAAGAACTTTGAGCCATCCAAGGATCCATTGAAGCTAGATCCATTTTTCTCTTTTCCAGTAGGTTCATCCAAGGAACTTAAGGTAGTAATGATGTTCATAACATCATTCGATTCATACATATAAAGCTATCTTATTCGAAGGTTTAAACTTGTAATCACTAGAACATAGTTTAGTTAATTCTAAACTTGTTCGCAAACAAAAGTTAATCCTTCTAACTTGACTTTTAAAATCAACTAAACACATGTTCTATATCTATATGATATGCTAACTTAATGATTTAAAACCTGGAAACACGAAAAACACCGTAAAACCGGATTTACGCCGTCGTAGTAACACCGCGGGCTGTTTTGGGTTAGTTAATTAAAAACTATGATAAACTTTGATTTAAAAGTTGTTATTCTGAGAAAATGATTTTTATTATGAACATGAAACTATATCCAAAAATTATGGTTAAACTCAAAGTGGAAGTATGTTTTCTAAAATGGTCATCTAGACGTCGTTCTTTCGACTGAAATGACTACCTTTACAAAAACGACTTGTAACTTATTTTTCCGACTAGAAACCTATACTTTTTTTTTGTTTAGATTCATAAAATAGAGTTCAATATGAAACCATAGCAATTTGATTCACTCAAAACGGATTTAAAATGAAGAAGTTATGGGTAAAACAAGATTGGATAATTTTTCTCATTTTAGCTACGTGAAAATTGGTAACAAATCTATTCCAACCATAACTTAATCAACTTGTATTATATATTATGTAATCTTGAGATACCATAGACACGTATACAATGTTTCGACCTATCATGTCGACACATCTATATATATTTCGGAACAACCATAGACACTCTATATGTGAATGTTGGAGTTAGCTATACAGGGTTGAGGTTGATTCCAAAATATATATAGTTTGAGTTGTGATCAATACTGAGATACGTATACACTGGGTCGTGGATTGATTCAAGATAATATTTATTGATTTATTTCTGTACATCTAACTGTGGACAACTAGTTGTAGGTTACTAACGAGGACAGCTGACTTAATAAACTTAAAATATCAAAATATATTAAAAGTGTTGTAAATATATTTTGAACATACTTTGATATATATGTATATATTGTTATAGGTTCGTGAATCAACCAGTGGCCAAGTCTTACTTCCCGACGAAGTAAAAATCTGTGAAAGTGAGTTATAGTCCCACTTTTAAAATCTAATATTTTTGGGATGAGAATACATGCAGGTTTTATAAATGATTTACAAAATAGACACAAGTACGTGAAACTACATTCTATGGTTGAATTATCGAAATCGAATATGCCCCTTTTTATTAAGTCTGGTAATCTAAGAATTAGGGAACAGACACCCTAATTGACGCGAATCCTAAAGATAGATCTATTGGGCCTAACAAACCCCATCCAAAGTACCGGATGCTTTAGTACTTCGAAATTTATATCATATCCGAAGGGTGTCCCGGAATGATGGGGATATTCTTATATATGCATCTTGTTATTGTCGGTTACCAGGTGTTCACCATATGAATGATTTTTATCTCTATGTATGGGATATGTATTGAAATATGAAATCTTGTGGTCTATTGTTACGATTTGATATATATAGGTTAAACCTATAACTCACCAACATTTTTGTTGACGTTTTAAGCATGTTTATTCTCAGGTGATTATTAAGAGCTTCCGCTGTCGCATACTTAAATAAGGACAAGATTTGGAGTCCATGCTTGTATGATATTGTGTAAAAACTGCATTCAAGAAACTTATTTTGTTGTAACATATTTGTATTGTAAACCATTATGTAATGGTCGTGTGTAAACAGGATATTTTAGATTATCATTATTTGATAATCTACGTAAAGCTTTTTAAACCTTTATTGATGAAATAAAGGTTATGGTTTGTTTAAAAATGAATGCAGTCTTTGAAAAACGTCTCATATAGAGGTCAAAACCTCGCAACGAAATCAATTAATATGGAACGTTTTTAATCAATAAGAACGGGACATTTCAGTTGGTATCAGAGCGTTGGTCTTAGAGAACCAGAAAATTTGCATTAGTGTGTCTTATTGAGTTTGTTAGGATGCATTAGTGAGTCTGGACTTCGACCGTGTTTTCTTTAAAAATGATTGCTTAACATTTTTGTTGGAAACTATATATTTTTAACATATGAATATTATGTGATATATTAATCTCTTAACGTGTTTGATATTATGTGATAGATGTCTACCTCTAGAACAAGTCCCATTGACTCACCTAATAATAATGAAGAGTCAAATGTAAATTGGAATGATTTGTGGACTGATTCACAAGTTCCCGAAGAGGAACCGGAAGAAGAGTCGGAACCGGAAGAAGAATCGGAACCGGATGAAGAAATAGAACCGATGGGGGAAATAATAAAACGGTTAAGTAAAAGAAAATCCTCAACCAACCGACCAAAGTTAATTATGGTCAATGGTGTTTCCACCAAGGAAGCAAAATATTGGGAGGATTACCAATTCTCCGATGAATCGGATTCCGACGAGAATTCCGATGATGTTATAGAAATTACCCCAACTGAATTTAAAAAGGCAAAAGAAAATAATAAGGGAAAGGGCATAAAAATAGAGAAATCTAATTCCAACCCCGATGAACTTTATATGTATCGTCAACCCCCGAAGTCCTTAAGTTGTAACAATGACCCGGGAACCTCTAAACCACCAGGTTTTTCTAAACCAATATGGACAACGACGGCTAGTATTAGGGGAACATCATATATCCCTAGAAACTTGGCAAAACGAACCAAAACCGAAGAAGAAGAAACGAGCGAGTCGGAATAAGATAGTTGTATTCGTGTGGTGTAATATATGGAATATAGTGTTCTTATGCTTTATGATATATGTAAAAATTGCTTGTATTAATAAGTATTTTTTTTATGAATCTAACTCTTGTCTATTTTACAGTTTAAAAACACAAAATGGATAGACAACCCAATATTTTAAGAGACCTACCCGGAGACATGATTGATGAAATCTTGTCTAGAGTCGGCCAGAATTCTTCGGCACAACTATTTAAGGCGAGATCAGTTTGTAAGACATTCGAAGAACGTTCCAAGAATGTCTTGGTTTATAAGAGACTTTCGTTTGAAAGATGGGGGATATCACATTGGGAAACCCATAAGTTACGATGTGTTTACTTTGACGCATATATTGCGGGGAACCCAAATGCTATTTTACGCAACGGGTTAAGAAATTATTTTGACTCAATATATTCGAATATTGGACTTCGTGATTTAGAAAAAGCGGCTAACATGCAACATAAAGAAGCATGTTATGCTTACGGATTAGTAATGTTCGCTTCTCACCAAAGTGAGAACAAGAACATCGGGCTACAACTATTAAACAAAACGTTTCCACAAGTGACGGAGTCGGTAATTGGGGTAAGAAATGAGGTTTTTAGATTATTACGGGACTGTTGGACATTACGTAACCCTCGTCCCTTTGATGACGTTACAACACGCTGTCTTATCAACAGCCATAACGGTTATGTTGCACAAGACCAAGGATGGGAAGTAGTCCTAGTAAAACCAGAATGCATGACTTGTTTCTGGACGTATGAATTACGTGTCTTTATTGCCTTTACTGAACGACTTGTGTACTAGCTAGAATTGTCTTCACAACTATCTTGTATCAAAGTTATTGTGTGCTATATTTCATGCTTTATGTAAAATAAGCGGTATTGTAAGTTTGTAAAATATTGTATAAAAGTTTGAACGCGAAATATTATTATAATCAGTTTTTCATATAGAATTGTAGTAGTTGAATTGTATATTAGCTACTAAGTATGAACTTAACGGGTAGGTACTACCCGAATTTAAACTTATAAAACGCTAATATGAAGAAAAAGCTTTTATAAATGAGTTCATATTATGCTACGAAATACTATTAACTACTCTTAATATTCTGTATGATTAACTTGTTCCATTTAACTATTTTGAAGGAAATGGCACCGACTACTCGACACACCGTGAATATGAATGAAGAGGAATTCCGTACTTTTCTAGCTTCAAACATAGCCGCAGTACAGGCTGCGCTACATACCAACAATAACCTTGGATCTAGCAGTACAGGAAATCGTGTAGGATGCACCTACAAAGAATTCACTGCCTGCAAACCTTTGGAATTTGATGGAACCGAAGGACCGATCGGATTGAAACGGTGGACCGAGAAGGTTGAATCGGTGTTTGCCATAAGTAAGTGTACTGAAGAGGACAAAGTGAAGTACGCTACGCATACCTTCACAGGTTCTGCGTTAACATGGTGGAATACCTATCTAGAGCAAGTGGGACAAGATGATGCGTACGCACTACCGTGGTCAGCATTCAAGCACTTGATGAACGAGAAGTACCGTCCCAGAACCGAGGTCAATAAGCTCAAGACAGAACTTAGAGGGTTACGAACCCAAGGATTTGATATTACCACGTACGAAAGACGATTCACAGAATTGTGCCTATTGTGTCCGGGAGCATTCGAAGATGAGGAAGAGAAGATCGACGCGTTTGTGAAAGGATTACCGGAAAGAATCCAAGAAGATATAAGTTCACACGAGCCCGCCTCCATACAACAGGCATGTAGAATGGCTCACAAACTAGTGAACCAGATTGAAGAAAGAATTAAAGAACAGACTGCTGAAGAGGCCAATGTGAAGCAAGTTAAAAGAAAGTGGGAGGAAAACGGTGATAAGAATCACCAATACAACAACAACAGCAATTACAACAATAATCGCAACAATTATCCCAACAATCGCAACATCAATCGCAACTACAACAAACGGCCCAACAACAACAACAACAACAACAGCAACTACAACAATCATCCCAACAACAATAATAACCGCAACAACAACAACAATCAGAAGCAACTATGCCAAAGGTGTGAAAAGAATCACTCGGGGTTCTGCACCAAATTTTGCAACAAGTGTAAAAGAAATGGTCATAGCGCGGCGAAGTGTGAGGTCTACGGACCAGGGGTTAATAGAACGAAAGGAACAAATGGTGTCGGAACGAGTAATGGCGGAGCAAGTAGTGTCGGAGCAAGTTATGCCAATGTAGTTTGTTATAAATGTGGAAAACCAGGCCACATTATTAGAAATTGCCCGAACCAGGAGAACACGAATGGACAAGGCCGTGGAAGAGTTTTCAATATTAATGCGGTAGAGGCACAGGAAGACCCGGAGCTTGTTACGGGTACGTTTCTTATTGACAATAAATCTGCTTACGTTTTATTTGATTCGGGTGCGGATAGAAGCTATATGAGTAGAGATTTTTGTGCTAAATTAAGTTGTCCATTGACGCCTTTGGATAGTAAATTTTTACTCGAATTAGCAAATGGTAAATTAATTTCAGCAGATAATATATGTCGGAATCGAGAAATTAAACTGGTTAGCGAAACATTTAAGATTGATTTGATACCAGTAGAGTTAGGGAGTTTTGATGTGATAATCGGTATGGACTGGTTGAAAGAAGTGAAAGCGGAGATCGTTTGTTACAAAAATGCAATTCGCATTATACGAGAAAAAGGAAAACCCTTAATGGTGTACGGAGAAAAGGGCAACACGAAGCTACATCTTATTAGTAATTTGAAGGCACAAAAACTAATAAGAAAAGGTTGCTATGCTGTTCTAGCACACGTCGAGAAAGTACAAACTGAAGAAAAGAGCATCAATGATGTTCCCATTGCAAAAGAATTTCCCGATGTATTTCCGAAAGAATTACCGGGATTACCCCCACATCGATCCGTTGAATTTCAAATAGATCTTGTACCAGGAGCTGCACCAATAGCTCGTGCTCCTTACAGACTCGCACCCAGCGAGATGAAAGAACTGCAAAGCCAATTACAAGAACTTTTAGAGCGTGGTTTCATTCGACCAAGCACATCACCGTGGGGAGCTCCTGTTTTGTTTGTCAAGAAGAAAGATGGTACATTCAGGTTGTGTATCGACTACCGAGAGTTGAAAAAACTTACCATCAAGAACCGCTACCCACTACCGAGAATCGACGACTTATTTGATCAACTACAAGGCTCGTCTGTTTATTCAAAGATTGACTTACGTTCCGGGTATCATCAAATGCGGTTGAAAGAAGATGATATTCCAAAGACTGCTTTCAGAACACGTTACAGTCATTACGAGTTTATGGTCATGCCGTTTGGTTTAACTAATGCACCAGCTGTGTTCATGGACCTTATGAACCGAGTGTGTGGACCATACCTTGACAAGTTTGTCATTGTTTTCATTGATGACATACTTATTTACTCAAAGAATGACCAAGAACACGGTGAACATTTGAGAAAGGTGTTAGAAGTATTGAGGAAGGAAGAATTGTACGCTAAGTTTTCAAAGTGTGCATTTTGGTTGGAAGAAGTTCAATTCCTCGGTCACATAGTGAACAAAGAAGGTATTAAGGTGGATCCGGCAAAGATAGAAACTGTTGAAAAGTGGGAAACCCCGAAAACTCCAAAACACATACGCTAGTTTTTAGGACTAGCTGGTTACTACAGAAGGTTCATCCAAGACTTTTCCAGAATAGCAAAACCCTTGACTGCATTAACGCATAAAGGGAAGAAATTTGAATGGAATGATGAACAAGAGAAAGCGTTTCAGTTATTGAAGAAAAAGCTAACTACGGCACCTATATTGTCATTGCCTGAAGGGAATGATGATTTTGTGATTTATTGTGACGCATCAAAGCAAGGTCTCGGTTGTGTATTAATGCAACGAATGAAGGTGATTGCTTATGCGTCTAGACAATTGAAGATTCACGAACAAAATTATACGACGCATGATTTGGAATTAGGCGCGGTTGTTTTTGCATTAAAGACTTGGAGGCACTACTTATATGGGGTCAAAAGTATTATATATACCGACCACAAAAGTCTTCAACACATATTTAATCAGAAACAACTGAATATGAGGCAGCGTAGGTGGATTGAATTATTGAATGATTACGATTTTGAGATTCGTTACCACCCGGGGAAGGCAAATGTGGTAGCCGATGCCTTGAGCAGGAAGGATAGAGAACCCATTCGAGTAAAATCTATGAATATAATGATTCATAATAACATTACTACTCAAATAAAGGAGGCGCAACAAGGAGTTTTAAAAGAGGGAAATTTAAAGGATGAAATACCCAAAGGATCGGAGAAGCATCTTAATATTCGGGAAGACGGAACCCGGTATAGGGCTGAAAGGATTTGGGTACCAAAATTTGGAGATATGAGAGAAATGGTACTTAGAGAAGCTCATAAAACCAGATACTCAATACATCCTGGAACGGGGAAGATGTACAAGGATCTCAAGAAACATTTTTGGTGGCCGGGTATGAAAGCCGATGTTGCTAAATACGTAGGAGAATGTTTGACGTGTTCTAAGGTCAAAGCTGAGCATCAGAAACCATCAGGTCTACTTCAACAACCCGAAATCCCGGAATGGAAATGGGAAAACATTACCATGGATTTCATCACTAAATTGCCAAGGACTGCAAGTGGTTTTGATACTATTTGGGTAATAGTTGATCGTCTCACCAAATCAGCACACTTCCTACCAATAAGAGAAGATGACAAGATGGAGAAGTTAGCACGACTGTATTTGAAGGAAGTCGTCTCCAGACATGGAATACCAATCTCTATTATCTCTGATAGGGATGGCAGATTTATTTCAAGATTCTGGCAGACATTACAGCAAGCATTAGGAACTCGTCTAGACATGAGTACTGCCTATCATCCACAAACTGATGGGCAGAGCGAAAGGACGATACAAACGCTTGAAGACATGCTACGAGCATGTGTTATTGATTTCGGAAACAGTTGGGATCGACATCTACCGTTAGCAGAATTTTCCTACAACAACAGCTACCATTCAAGCATTGAGATGGCGCCGTTTGAAGCACTTTATGGTAGAAAGTGCAGGTCTCCGATTTGTTGGAGTGAGGTGGGGGATAGACAGATTACGGGTCCGGAGATTATACAAGAAACTACCGAGAAGATCATCCAAATTCAACAACGGTTGAAAACCGCCCAAAGTCGACAAAAGAGCTACGCTGACATTAAAAGAAAAGATATAGAATTTGAAATTGGAGAGATGGTCATGCTTAAAGTTTCACCTTGGAAAGGCGTTGTTCGATTTGGTAAACGAGGGAAATTAAATCCAAGGTATATTGGACCATTCAAGATTATTGATCGTGTCGGACCAGTAGCTTACCGACTTGAGTTACCTCAACAACTCGCGGCTGTACATAACACTTTCCACGTCTCGAATTTGAAGAAATGTTTTGCTAAAGAAGATCTCACTATTCCGTTAGATGAAATCCAAATCAACGAAAAACTCCAATTCATCGAAGAACCCGTCGAAATAATGGATCGTGAGGTTAAAAGACTTAAGCAAAACAAGATACCAATTGTTAAGGTTCGATGGAATGCTCGTAGAGGACCCGAGTTCACCTGGGAGCGTGAAGATCAGATGAAGAAGAAATACCCGCATCTATTTCCAGAAGATTCGTCAACACCTTCAACAGCTTAAAATTTCGGGACGAAATTTATTTAACGGGTAGGTACTGTAGTGACCCGAACTTTTCCATGTTTATATATATTAATTGAGATTGATGTTTACATGATTAAATGTTTCCAACATGTTAAGCAATCAAACTTGTTAAGACTTGATTAATTGAAATAGGTTTCATATAGACAATTGACCACCCAAGTTGACCGGTGATTCACGAACGTTAAAACTTGTAAAAAAAACTATATGATGACATATATATGGTTATATATATAGTTAACATGATATTATGATAAGTAAACATATCATTAATTATATTAACAATGAACTACATATGTAAAAACAAGACTACTAACTTAATGATTTTGAAACGAGACATATATGTAACGTTTATCGTTGTAACGACATTTAATGTATATATATCATATTAAGAGATATTCGTACATCATAATATCATGATAATATAATAATTTAAAATCTATTTTGTTATTATAAACATTGGGTTAACAACATTTAACAAGATCGTTAACCTAAAGGTTTCAAAACAACATTTACATGTAACGACTAACGATGACTTAACGACTCAGTTAAAATGTATATACATGTAGTGTTTTAATATGTATTTATACACTTTTGAAAGACTTCAATACACTTATCAAAATACTTCTACTTAACAAAAATGCTTACAATTACATTCTCGTTCAGTTTCATCAACAATTCTACTCGTATGCACCCGTATTCGTACTCGTACAATACACAGCTTTTAGATGTATGTACTATTGGTATATACACTCCAATGATCAGCTCTTAGCAGCCCATGTGAGTCACCTAACACATGTGGGAACCATCATTTGGCAACTAGCATGAAATATCTCATAAGATTACAAAAATATGAGTAATCATTCATGACTTATTTACATGAAAACAAAATTACATATCCTTTATATCTAATCCATACACCAACGACCAAAAACACCTACAAACACTTTCATTCTTCAATTTTCTTCATCTAATTGAACTCTCTCAAGTTCTATCTTCAAGTTCTAAGTGTTCTTCATAAATTCCAAAAGTTCTAGTTTCATAAAATCAAGAATACTTTCAAGTTTGCTAGCTCACTTCCAATCTTGTAAGGTGATCATCCAACCTCAAGAAATCTTTGTTTCTTACAGTAGGTTATCATTCTAATACAAGGTAATAATCATATTCAAACTTTGGTTCAATTTCTATAACTATAACAATCTTATTTCAAGTGATGATCTTACTTGAACTTGTTTTCGTGTCATGATTTTGCTTCAAGAACTTTGAGCCATCCAAGGATCCATTGAAGCTAGATCCATTTTTCTCTTTTCCAGTAGGTTCATCCAAGGAACTTAAGGTAGTAATGATGTTCATAACATCATTCGATTCATACATATAAAGCTATCTTATTCGAAGGTTTAAACTTGTAATCACTAGAACATAGTTTAGTTAATTCTAAACTTGTTCGCAAACAAAAGTTAATCCTTCTAACTTGACTTTTAAAATCAACTAAACACGTGTTCTATATCTATATGATATGCTAACTTAATGATTTAAAACCTGGAAACACGAAAAACACCGTAAAACCGGATTTACGCCGTCGTAGTAACACCGCGGGCTGTTTTGGGTTAGTTAATTAAAAACTATGATAAACTTTGATTTAAAAGTTGTTATTCTGAGAAAATGATTTTTATTATGAACATGAAACTATATCCAAAAATTATGGTTAAACTCAAAGTGGAAGTATGTTTTCTAAAATGGTCATCTAGACGTCGTTCTTTCGACTGAAATGACTACCTTTACAAAAACGACTTGTAACTTATTTTTCCGACTAGAAACCTATACTTTTTTTTGTTTAGATTCATAAAATAGAGTTCAATATGAAACCATAGCAATTTGATTCACTCAAAACGGATTTAAAATGAAGAAGTTATGGGTAAAACAAGATTGGATAATTTTTCTCATTTTAGCTACGTGAAAATTGGTAACAAATCTATTCCAACCATAACTTAATCAACTTGTATTATATATTATGTAATCTTGAGATACCATAGACACGTATACAATGTTTCGACCTATCATGTCGACACATCTATATATATTTCGGAACAACCATAGACACTCTATATGTGAATGTTGGAGTTAGCTATACAGGGTTGAGGTTGATTCCAAAATATATATAGTTTGAGTTGTGATCAATACTGAGATACGTATACACTGGGTCGTGGATTGATTCAAGATAATATTTATTGATTTATTTCTGTACATCTAACTGTGGACAACTAGTTGTAGGTTACTAACGAGGACAGCTGACTTAATAAACTTAAAATATCAAAATATATTAAAAGTGTTGTAAATATATTTTGAACATACTTTGATATATATGTATATATTGTTATAGGTTCGTGAATCAACCAGTGGCCAAGTCTTACTTCCCGACGAAGTAAAAATCTGTGAAAGTGAGTTATAGTCCCACTTTTAAAATCTAATATTTTTGGGATGAGAATACATGCAGGTTTTATAAATGATTTACAAAATAGACACAAGTACGTGAAACTACATTCTATGGTTGAATTATCGAAATCGAATATGCCCCTTTTTATTAAGTCTGGTAATCTAAGAATTAGGGAACAGACACCCTAATTGACGCGAATCCTAAAGATAGATCTATTGGGCCTAACAAACCCCATCCAAAGTACCGGATGCTTTAGTACTTCGAAATTTATATCATATCCGAAGGGTGTCCCGGAATGATGGGGATATTCTTATATATGCATCTTGTTATTGTCGGTTACCAGGTGTTCACCATATGAATGATTTTTATCTCTATGTATGGGATATGTATTGAAATATGAAATCTTGTGGTCTATTGTTACGATTTGATATATATAGGTTAAACCTATAACTCACCAACATTTTTGTTGACGTTTTAAGCATGTTTATTCTCAGGTGATTATTAAGAGCTTCTGCTGTCGCATACTTAAATAAGGACAAGATTTGGAGTCCATGCTTGTATGATATTGTGTAAAAACTGCATTCAAGAAACTTATTTTGTTGTAACATATTTGTATTGTAAACCATTATGTAATGGTCGTGTGTAAACAGGATATTTTAGATTATCATTATTTGATAATCTACGTAAAGCTTTTTAAACCTTTATTGATGAAATAAAGGTTATGGTTTGTTTAAAAATGAATGCAGTCTTTGAAAAACGTCTCATATAGAGGTCAAAACCTCGCAACGAAATCAATTAATATGGAACGTTTTTAATCAATAAGAACGGGACATTTCATTGACTGCATTAACGCATAAAGGAAAGAAATTTGAATGGAAGGATGAATAGGAGGAAGCGTTCCAATTGTTGAAGAAAAAGTTAACTACGACACCTATATTGTCATTGCCTGAAGGGAATGATGATTTTGTGATATATTGTGATGCCTCAAAGCAAGGCCTCGGTTGTGTATTAATGCAACGAACGAAGGTAATTGCTTATGCGTCCAGATAATTGAAGATTCACGAGCAAAATATTACGACACACGATTTGGAATTAGGCGCTGTTGTTTTTGCATTAAAGACTTGGAGGCACTACTTATATGGGGTCAAAAGTATTATATATACCGACCACAAAAGTCTTCAACATATATTTAATCAGAAACAACTGAACATGAGGCAGCGCAGGTGGATTGAATTGTTGAATGATTATGACTTTGAGATTCGTTACCACCCAGGGAAGGCGAATGTGGTAGCGGACGCTTTAAGAAGAAATGACAGAGAACCCATTCGAGTAAAAGCTATGAATATAATGATTCACAATAACCTTACTACTCAAATAAAGGAGGTGCAACAATTAGTTTTAAAAGAGGGAAATTTAAAGGATGAAATACCCAAAGGAACAGAGAAGCTTCTTAATATTCGAGAAGACGGAACCCGGTATAGGGCTGAAAGAATTTGGGTACCAAAATTTGGAGATATGAGAGAAATGGTACTTAGAGAAGCTCATAAAACCAGATACTCAATACATCCTGGAACGGGGAAGATGTACAAAGATCTCAAGAAACATTTTTGGTGGCCAGGTATGAAAGTCGATGTTGCTAAATACGTAGGGGAATGTTTGACGTGTTCAAAGGTCAAAGCTGAACATCAGAAACCACCAGGTTTACTCCAACAACCTGAAATCCCAGAATGGAAAAGGGAAAACATTACCATGGATTTCATTACTAAATTTCCAAGGACTGCAAGTGGTTATGATACTATTTGGGTAATAGTCGATCGTCTCACCAAGTCAGCACACTTTCTGCCAATGAGAGAAGATGATAAAATGGAGAAGTTGGCGAGATTATACTTGAAGGAAGTTGTCTCCAGACATGGAATACCAGTCTCTATAATCTCTGATAGGGATGGCAGATTTGTTTCAAGGTTTTGGCAGACATTACAACAAGCATTGGGAACTCGTCTAGACATGAGTACAGCCTATCATCCACAAGCCGATGGACAGAGCGAAAGGACGATACAGACTCTTGAAGACATGCTACAAGCATGTGTTATTGATTTTGGAAATGGTTGGGATCGACATCTACCATTACCAGAATTTTTCTACAACAACAGTTACCACTCGAGTATCGAAATGGCACCGTTCGAAGCACTTTATGGTAGAAAGTGCAGATCTCCAATTTGTTGGAATGAATTGGGGGATAGACAGATTACGGGTCCGGAGATAATCCAAGAAACTACAGAGAAAATCATCCAAATTCAACAACGGTTGAAAACCGCTCAGAGTCGACAAAAGAGCTACGCGGACCTTAAAAGGAAAGATATAGAATTTGAAATTGGGGAGATGGTCATGCTTAAGGTTTCGCCTTGGAAAGGCGTTGTTCGATTTGGTAAACGGGGGAAACTAAATCCAAGATACATTGGACCATTCAAGATTTTAGATCGTGTCAGACCAGTAACCTACCGACTTGAATTACCTCAACAACTTGCCAATGTACATAATACCTTTCACGTCTCGAATCTGAAGAAGTGCTTAGCTAAAGAAGATCTCACTATTCCTTTAGACGAAATTAAAATCAATGAAAAACTACAATTCATTGAAGAACCCGTCGAGATAATGGATCGTGAGGTTAAAAGGCTCAAGCAAAACAATATACCAATTGTTAAGGTTTGATGGAATGCTCGTAGAGGACCCGAGTTCACCTGGGAACGAGAAGATCAGATGAAGAAGAAATACCCGCACCTATTTCCAGAAGATGCGTCAACACTTCCAACTGCTTAAAATTTCGGGACGAAATTTAATTAACGGGTAGGTACTGTAGTGACCCGAACTTTTCCATGTTTATATATATTAAATGAAATTGATATTTATATGATTAAGTGTTTCCAACATGTTAAGCAATCAAACTTGTTAAGACTTGATTAATTGAAATAGGTTTTATATAGACAATTGACCACCCAAGTTGACCGGTGATTCACGAACGTTAAAACTTCTAAAAACTATATGATGTCATATATATGGATATATATATAGTTAACATGGTATTATGATAAGTAAACATATCATTAAGTATATTAACAATGAACTACATATGTAAAAACAAGACAACTAACTTAATGATTTCGAAACGAGACATATATGTAACGATTATCGTTGTAACGGCATTTAATTGTATATATATATCATATTAAGATATATTAATATATCATAATATCATGATAATGTAATAATTTAACATCTCATTTGATATAATAAACAATGGGTTAACAACACTTAACAAGATCGTTAACCTAAAGGCTTCAAAACAACATTTACATGTAATGACTAACGATGACTTAACGACTCAGTTAAAATGTATATACATGTAATGTTTTAATATGTATTTATACACTTTTGAAAGACTTCAAGACACTTATCAAAATACTTCTACTTAACAAAAATGCTTACAATTACATCCTCGTTCAGTTTCATCAACAATTCTACTCGTATGCACCCGTATTCGTACTCGTACAATACACAGCTTTTAGATGTATGTACTATTGGTATATACACTCCAATGATCAGCTCTTAGCAGACCATGTGAGTCACCTAACATATGTGGGAACCATCATTTGGCAACTAGCATGAAATATCTCATAAAATTACAAAAATATTAGTAATCATTCATGACTTATTTACATGTAAACAAAATTACACATCCTTTATATCTAATCCATATACCAACGACCAAAAACACCTACAAACACTTTCATTCATCAATTTTCTTCATCAAATTGATCTCTCTCAAGTTCTATCTTCAAGTTCTAAGTGTTCTTCATAAATTCTATAAATTCTAGTTTCATAAAATCAAGAATACTTCCAAGTTTGCTAGCTTACTTCCAATCTTGTAAAGTGATCATCCAACCTCAAGAAATCTTTCTTATTTACAGTAAGATATCTTTCTAATATAAGGTAATACTCAAATTCAAACTTTGATTCAATTTCTATAACTCTAACAATCTTATTTCGAGTGGAAATCTTACTTGAACTTGTTTTCGTGTCATGATTCTGCTTCAAGAACTTTCAAGCCATCCAAGGATTCTTTGAAGCTAGATATATTTTTCTCATTTCCAGTGGGTTTATCCACAAAACCTGAGGTATTAATAATGTTCATAACATCATTCGATTCATATATATAAAACTACCTTATTCGAAGGTTTAAACTTGTAATCACTATAATATAGTTTAGTTAATTCTAAACTTGTTCGCAAACAAAAGTTAATCCTTCTAACTTGACTTTTAAAATCAACTAAACACATGTTCTATATCTATATGATATGCTAACTTAATGATTTAAAACCTGAAAACACGAAAAATACCGTAAAACTGGATATACGCCGTCGTAGTAACACAGCGGGCTGTTTTGGGTTAGTTAATTAAAAACTATGATAAACTTTGATTTAAAAGTTGTTCTTCTGGGAAAATGATTTTTCTTATGAACATGAAACTATATCCAAAAATCATGATTAAACTCAAAATGGAAGTATGTTTTCCAAAATAGTCATCTAGACGTCGTTCTTTCGACTGAAATGACTACCTTTACAAAAACAACTTGTAACATGTATTTTCGACTATAAACTTATACTGTTTCTGTATAGCTTCATAAACTTAAGTTCAATATGAAACCATAGCAATTGGATTCACTCAAAACGGATTTAAAACGAAGAAGTTATGGGTAAAACAAGATTGGATATTTTTACTTGTTGTAGCTACGTGAAAATTGGTAACAAATCTATACAAATCATATCCTAGCTAACTTATATTGTATTATACATGTATTCTAATATATTATGTAATCTTGGGATACCATAGACTCGTATGTAAATGTTTTGACATATCATATCGACCCATATATATATATTATTTGGAACAACCATAGACACTCTATATGCAGTAATGTTGGAGTTAGCTATACAGGGTTGAGGTTGATTCCAAAAATATATATACTTTGAATTGTGATCTGGCCTGAGACGTGTATTATAACAACCCTCACTTTTTGACTTCTGAAATTACTGAAATGACCCTAGGGTTTACTGTCTGACTATACGTATTAATTATTTAAGGGTTGTTATATACACAATCAATTTAACGTTGACCAAATAATAAACTTTTATTCGACACTCACTGCTAATTAAAATTTATGCATTTCAGTAATATTATTTATAACTATTAATCTATAAGTAATAAATAAAAAGTGACATTTATAAATAATAAAACAATTGGGAACTAAATAAAAATAAATACAAGTCATGAATTAGTAAAAAGAAAATAATACTTATCATGTAGTAAATGTAAAAATTATAATAATAATAATAATAATAATAATAATAATAATAATAATAATAATAATAATAATAATAATAATAATAATAATAATAATAATAATAATAATAATGAGACTAAAGAATCTTAAACAATTGCATCCTTATGTTGAATAAAAATAAAGTATAAACTAGTACATCCTTATGTTGACTAATTATAAACTAGTACCACCTTTTGTTGACTAAAAATTATAAAACAAAATAAAATCATTAATTAGAACATCCTTATGTTGACTAACACTCTAATACTTGCACTATATAAACACTCCTAGACTCATTGTTTCTCATTCACAAATCACACCAAAATCCTCTCTCAAAAACAATCTCTCCCTTTCCCTCTCTTGTGGTATTCGAATCTTCAAGCTTGTTCTTCATGTTCTTCAAGAATCTTCAAGGAGTTCTTCAAGATTTTCAAGGCTTTGATCTTCCATCTTCATCGTGTTCATCTTTTCTTTGTTAATTATCTTGAATCTTCAAAGGTATAACATAAACCCTAAACTATTTACATAAACTTTAATCTTTGTTAATTCATATTCATATTACAAACTTGTTATTCATACGTATATACATAAACACACCTAGATTTATATATACATATATACATGTAAAAATAAAATATTTTTATATATATATATACACATATATATACGAATTATATATACATATACATATTAAAACCTTAAACCCTAATACTACTTATACTAGTACTTAACATGTATACACTATTACTATTACTAGCACCTATAACCTACTACTTATATTGTAGCACAAAAACATTTTGGGATATGTATTAGAGATGTATAGATCTTCGAACTTTCTTGACAAATGGTTTCTACGAGATTCTAGGCAGAGGGTTTGGATTTCCGATTTAAAGGGTCCTATGGCTCAAGCCCCTAGATCTAAATTAGCCATTCGAAGGGAAAGGGGTGATTGGAAGCTTATCTAATACGGCAAGTATCCTAAAATGGAAAACACTCATAAAAGTAGAAACTCTCTAGTCATAGAAGCTTAGTAAAATAAGAAACTTTCTAAAAATGGAAACTTTATAAAGATAGTAACGTACTAAGAATAGAAACTTAGTAAAACAAACTATACTTAAACACATACTTAAACTTAAACATGAGCAAAACACTTAACTACTCTTAAATGTCAATAGGTTAACTTTCCTGCTCACTCGTTCAACTCTTTATTCCGAGGAATAACTCTCTCTACTTACTAAGGTGAATTCATAGCCCCACTCTTTATTGCTAGCAAACTTACTTACTTTTATTGGGGTGAGACACATGCTTTTACTATTTACTATCTAGACACAAGTACCAACTGCTAAAACTATGCTATACCCGGCTATGTCCGACTAAGTCCCTACAGTGATATTTTTAAGTGCTGCGGCATGCTTATTTATTGGGGGTAGGCCTATCGGGAGTAACGTCCCCGATACATTTGACTCAGTCTTTGTATTACTTGATAATGAAATTTAAACCGACAAGGACAGACACAACTTGTCATGGGGCAAACTTGAACGTTTAGTCTAAATATCACGCACTGGCATAACTTTTGATCCTGCGGGAGATCAACGTTACAAACTAAATCTTGTGGTCTAAAACAATGATAACTACTTTTGTTAAACCTATGAACTTCACTCAACCTTTTTTGTTGACACTTTAGCATGTTTTGTCTCAGGTGCCGTTTGATTCAAGCTTTCTTATCTACTACTTATGTGATGCTACTTGGACTTAGGATCAAGAGATATCGCATTTATTACTTCTGCATATGAACAATTACTTTATCGTTATTTCCATTATTGTAATGACATTTCATTTTCCGCTGCGTACTCAATAAAGTTAAATTTTCTCATTTAGTATTGTTCTCGTATTATAATATGTTGGTTTATTTGATATTAGTAACGTTTCTTCCAGACCCTATTGGGAGGACGTTACAGATTGGTATCAGAGCATAACCAGGCTGTTATAGAGAACCAGGATTGCATTTTTATATGTGCCTTACTTGCTAGCTAGGGTGCCTTAGCAATCTAGGAAACTATAACCTTTCCTTAGACTTAAAGCACTTAGGATTGCCTTATAATCTTAACAATCATGCTTTACCAAACTTGACTTAAAGATTCTAATCAAAGTCTCTTTCCTAATGTAGGACTACAACTTTCCTTGACCATAGTGCCTTTAATTGTTGCCTTTAACTGTTAAATGCTACACTATACTTTAGAAACTTTACTTATCTTAGAATGTCGAGCTATTCTAAGAACTCTGCTCACTTTCCTGAGTACTATCCAATTACACCACCGCATCTAAATGCGACACAATGATTTCAGAAATTCTTGACATTCATAAGTCATCTATCATGGTTATGTGTATTACATATGTATTACATGAAATATTATCCATGATTTTGAAACTCTTATAATTGTTACTACTCACACTCAAACGTATATAACTTTCTGTTATATCACGTACCTATATGCCTTATGCCTTTATGCATCGGTTTGCGAATCAAAAAAAAGGTCATTGGGTTATCACAGTATACGAATTGAAAGTCTTTAATCAAAAGATTATTAGATTACATACTTATCAGTTTATGATCTCGACACGTCCTACTGCCATTATTAAAGTATAGACACATCATATCTTATTATATCTTATCGTATCTATCCCAATAGATTTTGTCTAAACACTTTTCCTAAATTCCCTCCGTAAATTACGGAAATCTTTTTGCTATATACACGTATTCGAGGAGACGAATATATCATCCAGTATTCAACACTAATCTCATATCAAAAACCCTAATTCCAAACACATAATATGGATTCCTCGAACTCTTCGAGCTCCAATGGCAGCGTAACCGGAATGAACCAACCAATCAGCCATCAACTATTTTGGATGAATTGGGGATGGGTTCGTAGTAAACTTAATCAATGGAGACAAGAAGAAGGTGATCCCTTCCACCAACCGAATTCACCTCTTGGTGAAGAACCTGAAGCACTTACTGGCTAACCCGTTCGGAACACTATTTTCACCCTCATTTCCAGGATATACAGTCACGAATATATAATATCTAAAATTTTAGATCTTATTCATCCACTTGTCCGAACCGCCAATCATCCCGGAATAATAGAAGAAGTCAACGAGCTTCGCGCTCGAGTAGTGGCTCTGAAGAATATGGTGCGAAACCTACGAACACTAGCAGCAGCACCAGCAGCATAACCAGTACCACCAGTACCATCGGCATCACCACCAACATCACCAGCTTCACCAACGACAACATCCGCATTCCACGCCTCAACATCACACTCAGTACCTCAAACATCAACATCATACGCCCCATAGATACCAAGGAATATTAGTAAAAATGAGTTAAGATGTATTGACTCATTCTTCCTGAAGAATTACATATGTACACTTTATATATATGGATTGGAACAATAATAAATCTTTTCGTACTAAGCTATTACGTGTGAATCTTAACTAGTATGTACTACATGGTTAATTCATATCACAATATGCTATGATGTACATCTTTTGTTAATAACTTAACAATCGTTAATCATTGCTTCAACACAATAAACTCCATTTCGTAATAAACCAAGTGTATTACTCAAATACATGATTGATTGTATACTTTAATTTTCGATGTACTCGAAACTTTCTAGAAAACATCATTAGTGCCTTATGAATTTCACAAGAATTCCATGAGCACCAACATCATATACCGAAGTATATCAATAACAATGAACGATGAAGTATTGATTCATAACTTCATTAGCGAAATATTTCACGACAATTATGAAATCTCTAAGGTTTTGGAGATTATTTATTCTCGTTTCAACAGCAAATCAAATGAGTTTAATATTATATTAACTCATTAAAACCATGATTACATCTGAAGAATACATATATGAACGTATATCTTCTTTTTTGTACAAACTGTTAATTGTAAAAAAATATTTTAATGGGTAGGTAAAACCCAAGAGATATTCATATCTCATATAAATATGTTACATTGTACATTCTTTCATTCTGATTCAGCAGTTGTTAACTACACTACTTACATTCACATGATATATGTATATGTTCACCAAAGAACAACCATTTTCATACAAATTCAGTTACATACTCTGATTTTGACATATCGGAACTTAAGTAAAGCTTTAGCAAGTGTTATCTTCCTAAAGATCACTACATTCATGAATTATATTCATTCGTATTCTATGATGAATTATCACATCAAACCACCGAACTTACCATTCCTTACTTTTGAAAATCACAACATTTCTTCTTCAACCGTTAGATCCATTGATGGATGCATCTTACGCTTAAACACTTCAAATTCAAAATTCTTGAAAACATCCTTTGAATCTTGACGATCGCAATCAGCGTTTAATCATCTAAAAACGAAATTTCTTGAAACCATCTCGGATTGATAACCGATGATTCAAATATGGCTGCATTAAATGCAGAGGAAACAGAAAAATTGTAGATGATCTTAAGGGCTAACAGTTTGATAATAAAGAATGGTACGTTGGAAAAGCTCAAAAGAAAATTTGGAACTGAAAAACGGATTGAGCTAACCATGGAGGAGACCAAGGACAAATACAAGGTCCAAACCCTATATTCAAAGAATCCAGGTAATTCTGGATCCGGTGAAATCTTTAGAGAATATCTTGCTCCGAAGTCATGTTAAAAGCTTGCGGAAAATTTTTCTTCATCAACTTTCGAACTTAGAAATTCCAAAATATCATCATAAATATCCTCTATATTTCGGAAGATATCTTCACAACGATTCATGTCCGCAATTAAGTATCTCTTTGCGATATCTTTATAAAGGAAACTGTTTTAGTTTCTAGATTCTGTAAAATTCGAGTTTAAATTATAAATGCTTTGAAGAAGTGTTGGCAATTGAAGCATGAGTTAGTATAATATAATGACGTCAGGCCAACGTGATTATATTACAGTAAGTCATGCTAAGTTTTTAATGGAAGATGATGATTCATAGATTTTATAATCATCATTTGCCATGTTACACGACTCTTACATTCTGTTTAACCTCTAAACATATCAAGAAAATATTTTTCTTGATGATTCGGTCTTTTTTGGATATTCTGGTAATATGACAAATCAAATCGTGATATTACCTTTCCTTTCTACTTTATATATTATGATCATTCGAAACTTCATACCTATGAATTCTGGACCATTACTCGCTTGACTTGAAGTCGGGAAGAAGAAACAAAAGCATAAAGCTCCGACATATAAGGGAAAATATAAAGCCCGATAACGACTCCGAAATTACAAACCGTGTATATCAATACGTATAGCAATATAAAGACACGGGATAATTAAAAACACTATAACCCCAAGAGCATAGTAGAAGTAAATAGATTCCTCTGGCGGTAAAAGAAAAAGAAGAATGACTGCAAATATGGTCAATATAATAACCAGGATCAGAACTGGATTAAGCATTTTCTTAATCTTTTGGAAGTTTGAAATGAGGAAGAAAGTATAGAAGTGGTGAAGATAATGAAACGGAAGAAGCTAATTTATAGAAAAATTCCAAACACAACAATCGAGACAATCCACAGCATTTAATCAAAGAAAATCTCAAATTCCTTAATTACCGGATAATCAAATCTTATAGATTACGAAGATTTCTTTTAATTCCTTGAATTCAGGAAATCAATCGTGACTACGTCAAAAGTTAAGGCGAACATTTAATTTTCTCATTTCACTCTTTTATGATAGCTTCGTTTATACTCTTCCTATAAACGAATCGTTTTATCCATATTATTCAATAGTGATAAAACTTTATTTTTCAACTTATATTCATCATTAAAATATTCTTGTTGTAAACAATGAAGATCTCTATCAAATTTCATGACTGTGGTTTTCACGAACTCCTCTGTGTTTGTCTGCCCTAATATTGTGGCATAAAATGCTCAAAGTTTTAAATGAGCTCAATACTATTCATAACACATTTCATGTATCCAATTTACTAAAATGACTTGTATAACATCATCATTTTGAATGATATTCGTATTAATGATAAAATGCACTTCGTTGAAGAATCTATAGAAATCATGGAAGGAGAGGTCAAACAAACGCGTAAAAGCAACATACCTATCATTAAAGTCTGTTGAAATTCGCGTAGAGGCCCGGAATATACCTGGGAACGCAAAGACCATATGAAACGGAAATATCCCCATCTCTTCTCAACTGTTGATGCATCCGAGAAGTCTACCTAAAACTTCGGGACGAAGTTTTTATTAACGGGGAGGTACTATAACAACCCTCACTTTTTGACTTCTGAAATTACTGAAATGACCCTAGGGTTTACTGTCTGACTATACGTATTAATTATTTAAGGGTTGTTATATACACAATCAATTTAACGTTGACCAAATAATAAACTTTTATTCGACACTCACTGCTAATTAAAATTTATGCATTTCAGTAATATTATTTATAACTATTAATCTATAAGTAATAAATAAAAAGTGACATTTATAAATAATAAAACAATTGGGAACTAAATAAAAATAAATACAAGTCATGAATTAGTAAAAAGAAAATAATACTTATCATGTAGTAAATGTAAAAATAATAATAATAATAATAATAATAATAATAATAATAATAATAATAATAATAATAATAATAATAATAATGAGACTAAAGAATCTTAAACAATTGCATCCTTATGTTGACTAAAAATAAAGTATAAACTAGTACATCCTTATGTTGACTAATTATAAACTAGTACCACCTTTTGTTGACTAAAAATTATAAAACAAAATAAAATCATTAATTAGAACATCCTTATGTTGACTAACACTCTAATACTTGCACTATATAAACACTCCTAGACTCATAGTTTCTCATTCACAAATCACACCAAAATCCTCTCTCAAAAACAATCTCTCCCTTTCCCTCTCTTGTGGTATTCGAATCTTCAAGCTTGTTCTTCGTGTTCTCCAAGAATCTTCAAGGAGTTCTTCAAGATTTTCAAGGCTTTGATCTTCCATCTTCATCGTGTTCATCTTTTCTTTGTTAATTATCTTGAATCTTCAAAGGTATAACATAAACCCTAAACTATTTACATAAACTTTAATCTTTGTTAATTCATATTCATATTATAAACTTGTTATTCGTACGTATATACATAAACACACCTAGATTTATATATACATATATACATGTAAAAATAAAATATTTATATATATATATATACATATATATACGAATTATATATACATATACATATTAAAACCTTAAACCCTAATACTACTTATACTAGTACTTAACATGTATACACTATTACTATTACTAGCACCTATAACCTACTACTTATATTGTAGCACAAAAACATTTTGGGATATGTATTAGAGATGTATAGATCTTCGAACTTTCTTGACGAATGGTTTTTACGAGATTCTAGGCAGAGGGTTTGGATTTCCGATTTAAAGGGTCCTATGGCTCAAGCCCCTAGATCTAAATTAGCCATTCGAAGGGAAAGGGGTGATTGGAAGCTTATCTAATACAGCAAGTATCCTAAAATGGAAAACACTCATAAAAGTAGAAACTCTCTAGTCATAGAAGCTTAGTAAAATAAGAAACTTTCTAAAAATGGAAACTTTATAAAAATAGTAACGTACTAAGAATAGAAACTTAGTAAAACAAACTATACTTAAACACATACTTAAACTTAAACATGAGCAAAACACTTAACTACTCTTAAATGTCAATAGGTTGACTTTCCTGCTCACTCGTTCAACTCTTTATTCCGAGGAATAACTCTCTCTACTTACTAAGGTGAATTCATAGCCCCACTCTTTATTGCTAGCAAACTTACTTACTTTTATTGGGGTGAGACACATGCTTTTACTATTTACAATCTAGACACAAGTACCAACTGCTAAAACTATGCTATACCCGGCTATGTCCGACTAAGTCCCTACAGTGATATTTTTAAGTGCTGCGGCATGCTTATTTATTGGGGGTAGGCCTATCGGGAGTAACGTCCCCGATACATTTGACTCAGTCTTTGTATTACTTGATAATGAAATTTAAACCGACAAGGACAGACACAACTTGTCATGGGGCAAACTTGAACGTTTAGTCTAAATATCACGCACTGGCATAACTTTTGATCCTGCGGGAGATCAACGTTACAAACTAAATCTTGTGGTCTAAAACAACGATAACTACTTTTGTTAAACCTATGAACTTCACTCAACCTTTTTGGTTGACACTTTAGCATGTTTTGTCTCAGGTGCCGTTTGATTCAAGCTTTCTTATCTACTACTTATGTGATGCTACTTGGACTTAGGATCAAGAGATATCGCATTTATTACTTCTGCATATGAACAATTACTTTATCGTTATTTCCATTATTGTAATGACATTTCATTTTCCGCTGCGTACTCAATAAAGTTAAATTTTCTCATTTAGTATTGTTCTCGTATTATAATATGTTGGTTTATTTGATATTAGTAACGTTTCTTCCAGACCCTATTGGGAGGACGTTACATGTATCCACTGGGTCGTGGATTGATTCAAGATAATATATATCGATTTATTTCTGTACATCTAACTGTGGACAACTAGTTGTAGGTTACTAACGAGGACAGCTGACTTAATAAACTTAAAACAGTAAAACATATTAAAAATGTTGTAAATATATTTTGAACATACTTTGATATATATGTACATATTTGTTATAGGTTTGTGAATCGACCAGTGGCCATGTCTTACTTCCCGACGAAGTAAAAATCTGTGAAAGTGAGTTATAGTCCCACTTTTAAAATCTAATATTTTGGGATGAGAATACATGCAGCTTTATAAATGTTTTACAAAATAGACACAAGTACGCAAAACTACATTCTATGGTTGGATTATTAAACCGAATATCGCCCTTCAAGTCTGGTAGCCTAAGAATTAGGGAAATGGCCCCTAATTGACGCGAATCCTAAAGATAGATCTATTGGGCTTAACAACCCCCATTCAGGTTATGGATGGTTTAGTACTTCGAGATTATTATACAGACGAGAGGTTCTGTTTTGGGGATATTCTGTGCATTAAGTTAACGTCGGTTACCAGGTGTTCAACATATGAATGATTTTTTTATCTCTATGCAGTTTGCGAAATGCCTGATAAGAGATGTGTTATAAAAATGAAATCTTGTGATTTATTATTATGATTTAAAAATTTGTAGGTTAAACCTATAACTCACCAATAATTTTATTGACGTTTTAAGCATGTTTATTCTCAGGTGATTATTAAGAGCTTCCGCTGTTGCATACTAAATTAAGGACAAGATTTGGAGTCCATGCTTGTATAATATTGTTTAAAAACTGCATTCGAAGACTTATGTTGATGTGTAATATTATTGTAAACCATTATGTAATGGTCGTGTGAAAAACGCTATATTTTAGATTATCATTATTTGATAATCTTCGTAATATTTTAAAGGTTATGGTTTGTTTTAAAATCGAATGCAGTCTTTGAAAAACGTCTCATATAGAGGTCAAAACCTCGCGACGAAATCAATTAATATGGAACGTTTATAATAAATATGAACGGGACATTTCATGCGAGGCCTGAGGGTATGCCGTTAACAGCCCAACTGTATGCGCCGTACTTTGCTGTTATGCAGTTATTGGCGTCCAATGAGAGTTTGCGTCTGGAATGACACCGAACCCCCAACTATTAAGTAATTCTTGCGCATCCGCGGGGGTCAGAAATTGTGAAACTGGACGCGGCTGTTGCCAAGGTTGCAATGGTGTAAATGATGAATTTTGCTGACCGCTCTGCGTCTGCAGAGAGATTGAAACCGTGGTACTGTAAATAGGCACCTGGCCGCAACATACTACATGCGGACCCACAGTTTCACCGCTAGTGCCTACAAAGATGACTCTTGGATCCACTGCGAAAAAGTCCAGCCGTGTGGTTGTGACTGGCGAGTTTGCCCTTGGTGGTGTAATTCCATTCGGGAATATCGGCTTATACCTTTGAAAAGGCTCGCCGGACACAGGTGGAGGGTAAGACGTGTATCCCGCCCCCGTAGTCATAGCCTGCGTCTGCTGATTACCAGACGACGTGTTCTGATTTTCCGTTTGAGTACGTTCCGATGATCCCTCGGAAGCCATAATACTGTAAAAGAAACAAAAAATTCGAAAATTCTGTGAATGATGAGCCTTATGATTCAAAACTTTTTTAAAAGAAAAAAACAATTAATCACGTCTTGAATTAATTCGGCTCTCAATGAAAGCACCACTTGATCATGCATATATTTTCCATAGGGTCAATATGCCTGTTCAACATGTTTTGGGGGGGGGGGGGGGGGGGGTGTTAAGGATCTTAGAACTTAGCTCTCCGGTCCGGCTACCGTGAATAACCCTGGCCGACATGATGATGTCGGCGGGGTGGCTAAGCGGTTAGGTCCACCTTCGATAACGTTCGTTGATCAGAAGGCCCCAGATAAGGTTGTAGGTGCCAGTTTATGAAGAACTAACCTGTAAACCTTAGAAGTTGAGAGTCGATGATCGTTACTACGTGTTACTACGTGTTGTAGGTTGTGATGTGTTATTTTGTGAAGACGACTAGGGTATATATAGGAAAACCCTAATTCTAGAATCGTCCAAGATAATGTTGATCCATTCCATAACAAACTCCCCGAATCTCGGATATAATTATGGAAAAGATATTCAGGCTTGATGGCCAAGTAACCGCCATTCCGGGAACAAGGGTATTCGATACGCTACCGCATACCGCATACCGCATATAAAGTATACGCGTACACACACTAGTGATTGCCCGCATACGTATAGAATGCGCATGCGGGTCGAGGTATCATTATTTTCATCTTTTAATTAAGTACAAAGCTAGACCAAGTGCAAAGAGTAGGTCCAACATTTAATACTCTTGTTTAGTGTCGCAGACTCAGAATTGGACCCAAAAGATCACTTGTTCGTCTAAGAAGTAAAAAGGTTTTCCCTTTGGCATCCGATCAAGAATATCTTTACCGTAGGGAAAAATATCCTTAGTGCAATAATGGGGTTTTAAACCCTAGTCGAGATTATGATAATAAAGTGGTTAAATGTTGTGTCCACCTTCATTTGATTAAATAATTTTATTTATTTCAGAAGGTTAATAGGTTAAATGCATGTAAATGCTAACCTGAAAACCATGTGAATATTTAAAGTATCACTATGTGATAGCATGTGTCTTTAATGAGGAACATATAAACTTATCTCTTTGGAGAGTAGTAGCAACGATACAATGATATGAGATATGATCTCTTCAAATTCAACATCCCTTAAAATGACGAAATTTAGCCTCTATTTATAGGAGTCTGCTTAAGTGTGGATCTGATCCTATCCATTTTTTTTCACAGCGCAAGTATAATAAGCAACACAAGTCTTATTATGTTTTCAGTCGCGAATCTATGATGAAAATCCAATGGGGTCCTAAAAAAAATTTCAAAACTAATTATATTTAAAGGGTACTTTAGTGGTGGTTTACCACGAGAAAACTATAAACTATAAACTATAAAAATATACGGAGTCCTATAGTTAAATTTAGTGATGTCTATACAATTTGAAAAGTAGATTGTTCTAAAAAAATTTTTAAGATAGTAGGGTCATAGGACCCCACCTCTTCTAAGCTAAATTCCCCCTGTATGTGTTGCATATTTAATGCTCACAATTCTTAATCTCTTAGACAACTCCCAATGGAAGTGTCTTTGATGTGTGAATATGTTCTCAATATGAAGCTGCTATTGGGAGTGTATTGACAAACTATTGCCAATATGGACTTGTTATGCATTTAGTGAATTTTAAGTTTTTTCCATCACATGAGCTTTGCAATATTTTGTTGTACAATTTGCATCACTAAATTATACTATGTATTTATTAATTAATATAATAAGTGTGCTAGTTGGGAGTGAAATGTGATGAGTTAGTGATAAGAAAAAAATGATGATGTGACGCTGATGTAGCAGTGTGTTAATTTGAAAAAGGCCTTCATGGTCGGGAATGATCTTATGCACAAGTATACAACTTACGCATCTGATCATGTAACCGTATATCAAATCTTATAACATTACTGAAAAATAAAATGTAATAGTTTTGGTACATAACAATGCTAAATGTAAATATGTAATCTGTTTGACATAATTAAGGTAAGATTTATAGTTTGATGGAATGCAATATGATCTTTGCAGGTTTACATCCCCAGTCAAACAGAGTATGAAATATTATCATCGCAAAATCAGTGATGATGGGATCCCAATATTATTTAACGGTTAAATGTAGCATTTAAATTTAAACTTAATTTAAAATAATAATAATCGCAAAATGTAATATTGTTAAGTTAGCCAATTACATCCACAGTCAACTAATTAATTTAAAGTCAACTCATTCGAGTTGATCAAAGAAACAATAAACTTCAAAAACAAATCCTGCTTATATTCCATATACATGTTTACATGTTACTATGATAAAGTCAACTCATTCCATCACATTCCTACTAATCCTCACCTCCAATAAGAACCACATAATTCTCCATACACCAACTCACCACTCAAAAATGGCTTCTCATTTCATCATTTTCCTGACCCTATCCAACCTCCTGTTCATCCTCCCATCAACCCTTGCCAAACCCGCCCCGGCTGGCCCAATCAATGTAACCGATATCCTCGTCAAAGGCGAACAATACACCACCTTCCTCCGCCTCCTAAACCAAACACGAGTCCTCGACCAACTCGTTAACCAACTCAATAACTCATACGAAGGCATGACCCTTCTTGCACCAACCGATGACGCCTTCCTTAACCTCCCTCGTGGCACTATCAACGGGCTAAATGAAGAGGAACAAGTGAAACTAGTGTTGTTCCATGTTCTTCCAACATATTATAGTTTAGATGATCTTGATACAATCAGCAACCCGGTTCGTACACAAGCGGCATCCAGCCACGGAAGTTTGGGCTTGAATTTTACGGGTAGACGAAACCAAGTGAATGTATCAAGTGGAGTTGTTGAGACTCAAATTAATGATGCATTAAGACAAGAGTTTCCTTTTGCAGTTTACTCGATTGACAAAGTGTTGTTACCTAGTAATGATATCCATGCACCAACGAGATCTTCTTCGACACCAGCGGGGAAGCCAGTGAAGCGGTCGAGTGCTCCTGCACCCGTGAGTTCTTTTTTGGCACCAACGGGGAAGCCTGCGAAGGGGCCGAGTGCTCTGGCACCCGAGAGTTCTTATCCGATACCAACAGAGAAGCCTGAGAAGGGGGCGAGTGGCCCGACACCCATGAGTTCTTCTTCAACACCAGCAGGGAAGCCTGCAAAAGGGCCGAGTGCTCCTGCGGAGTCACCGACGAATAATGGAGGTGGAAAGAGGATGGATATGGGAGTAGGTTTTGTTGGAAATGTCGTGTTGTTTTGTATGGCGTTTTTGTAATTATGAGGATCTTTAACTTTTTTATGGAAAAATAACAAAAACTTTTATAAGCTGAAATGTATTCGAAAAGAAAACGTCTTTAACAAGGGATACAATAAATGACCCGATAAAGTTCGTACCTTGAAAGCGACGTACTAATGAATTATCTATACCGAACCTCATTTACAAAGACACATAACCAAAAAACAACCCAAAAAAGGGTAGTGAACCAAACTAAAGTAAGCGTAAAAGAAACTAACCGCCAAAGCACATAACTCGATCTAAGACAATACATAAAACACAAACAAGCAACTAAACTAAGGTTCAACATTTTTCAACTTATCATCTAAAATTTCCTGACGTATAATTTTTACTGGATCGGTTTCAATCTTGAAGGTTGAAGGAAAGACTGATATTTGTTTTGGCGCCTTAATCATCTAATGTAATTTTGATGTAATTATTGAGATTTATGTGAATCGTATATAATAAGAAGGATAAAGGAATTTTGTGATAGAGATATGCATGAATGATTATGATATGATTTGGTTGAATATTTTTTGTTACTACTTGAAACTCCTAAGAGTGTATTTTTGTATTTATTTTATGTTTTAAAAGGAGTATAAAGAATTGTATTTTGCATTAATAGATGAAGGTTTTATTTTTTAAGGTTTATTTTGATTATATTTTATAATAATTGAATAAATTAAATCATATTAAATCATAACACAAAAATAATGTACAAAAATACTACTCGTTAATACTACATCCGTCCCAGTTCAATTGTCCTGTTTTGACTTTAGTGGTCTTTTATTTTCAACTTTACTTTTAAACTATTTTTTGTGTTGTATATTACTTGATAATGATTATACCGGTAAAAATATATTCAAAATCCAATCCATTGATATAAATTTTAAGGGGGATGATTCTCACACACACTTTTTTGATCCTCACACACCAATTGAGTATTATTAGAAGAGTAAAAGGTTAAAATAGGTGTGTGAGGATCAAAAAAGTGTGTGTGAGAATCATCCCCCTAAATTTTATTGAATGATAAGTATATTATATTAACAAAAATATTTAAGGTCAAAGTAGGAAAGAAAAGACATTCTTAGGCTAAACAGGACAATTGAACCGGAACGGAGAGAGTAATAAAGTAATAGTTTTGTTTTCTTTAAATAAAGTATATTTGTGTAGACTTGAACCCTGCTGTCATATCATAAATAAGTAGATTACTATAGTTTTGTTTTCGGAGGAGTGATTCTTTTCTACAATCACTTTAAAGGTTCCACTTATTCCTTAGACAAAACTAGTTATGGAGGCTTCGCTTCGCGCCGGGGGCTCCGTTTTGAATGCGAGTAAAAAAAAAAAAGTCTTGATATATTTTGTAAAAAAGAATTTTTTTTCGACATCTAACATTGAAGGATTGTTCTTTTTGTGAAAGTTGCTTCTTTTATCGTTGAGGAAGAAAAGAGAAAACAAAAAGTTAGTTATTTTTTTGTAAAAATTTTTTTTTTGACATCTTTTGGTAACGTTAAAGGGTTGGTTCTTTTACGAAAGTTGCTTATTTTATCGTTGGGGACAAAAAAAAAGAGAAAAAATTGTAAAAAGGAATGTTTTTTGACATCTTTTAGTAGGCATTGAAGGGTTGTTCATTTTATAAAGGGTATTGATATGTACACAACTATTTTTTACATGTACACAACCAAATATGCTTTACTGTGTTGTACAGTACAACATTCAAAGCAATTTGGTTGTGTACATATCAAAATTTGGTTGTGTACATATCATCACTCATTTATAAAAGTTGCATCTTTTATCGTTGAGGAAGAAAAGATATGGAAAAAAAAGTTAGTTGATTTTTTTGTAAAAAAGTATTTTTTTCGACATCTTTTGGTAACATTGAAGGGTTTGTTCTTTTACGAAAGTTGCTCATTTTATCGTTGGGACCAAAAAAAAGAAGAAGGTGAAATGACGAAAATACCCTTGGTTACTATTGGTGAATAGTGAAATAGTGTTTTGTCTATTAGTAAAAAAGGTGAAATGACGAAAATACCCGTGGTTACTATTGGTGAATAGTGAAAATAGTGTTTTGTCTATTAGTATATACTAGTTATGGAGCCCTCGCTTCGCGCCGGGGGCTCCGTTTTGAATGCGAGTTTAAAAAAAAAGTCTTGATCTATTTTGTAAAAAAGAATTTTTTTTTTTGACATCTATCATTGAAAGGTTGTTCCTTTTGTGAAAGTTGCTTCTTTTATCGTTGAGGAAGAAAAGAGAAAAAAAAAGTTAGTTGATTTTTTTATAAAAAAGTATTTTTTGACATCTTTTGGTAACATTAAAGGGTTGGTTCTTTTACGAAAGTTGCTTATTTTATCGCCGGGGACAAAAAAAGAGAAAAAATTGTAAAAAAGTATGTTTTTTGACATCTTTTAGTAGCATTGAATGGTTGTTCATTTTATGAAAGTTGACTCTTTTATCGTTGAGGAAGAAAAGAGAGGGAAAAAAAAAGTTAGTTGATTTTTTTGTAAAAAAGTATTTTTTTCGACATCTTTTAGTAACATTGAAGGGTTGGTTCTTTTACGAAAGTTGCTTATTTTATCTTTGGGACCAAAAAAAAAGAAGGTGAAATGACGAAAATACCCGTAGTTACGATTGGTGAATAGTGAAATAGTGTTTTGTATGTTAATATATATATAAATATAAATTACACAGATAATCCTTATGGTTGTCATAAATTTCGTGAATAGTCTAACTTTGTTTTATTACATAGATAGTCCATTACTTTGCAAATCTTGCATGGATAGTCCTACCATTTAACGACCATTAATTTACTCTTCTAACTCTAGTCATGTGCCAAGCATGTGAGAGTAAAATTGTCACTTTCTTTTCTTTTCATCACACCTCACCCTTAACTTCATCCTCATCCAAGCCCCTTTTTCCTTCTTCTTTCCACAGTCACAACATCAAAAATTAAATCGCAAAATTATGAAAAGGGGTTCATTCTTAAACGCACATATATGCGACAACTTATCTTCTATATAAAAAAAAACAGCAAATACAACTATTTCATCCAAATCAATTTCAATTAAAAGACTACATTCGATCCAAATCTCTCTCTAACATTTAAACAGAAACTGAAATGTTGGGGAGATGATATTTTGGCTAATCGAAGAAGATGAGGTTAATCTGAAATTATTCTCCGCCGCAAATTGAAGAAGATGGGGGTAAATCGTTTTGGTTCTTTAACATTTTTGTTTTTTTAAATTTTTTTAGAATATGATATTTGGCATACTCCGTATGTGTTTGTAATCTGTTACAAAATAATTTGCATCTACTTCTTTTAGGTGTAAATTATGTGTTGTGTTGTGATAGATAAGAATTTACTCAGGTAATTTGTTCGAATTTCTTCGTATCTACTTTATTTGGGTGTAAACTATGAGTCTGAAAATTATGTTTGTAAAGTATGTGTTTGTAATTTGTGTGCAAATTACTCAGTATTGAGGTGTTGTGATAGACAAGATTTTACGCAGATATTTTTGATCTCATATGATTTTTGAAATGTTTGGGTGTTTGATTAGTTTGATTTTGAATTAGTTATTGGAAGGTCAAGGTTTATATATGTTGTTAAAGATGAAGATGAAGATAAAGATAAACCTAAATCGATAAAGATACCCTCATCTAATAGATTAAATTTAACACACAGTTAATAATTGGACTATCCACGAAAAGATTCAACGTAATAAACTATCCATGTTTTTTTTTTTAAATGGACTATCCATGAAATTATTACCAACATACCTATTACACAAAATCTTATGAATAGTTCTATTTGCTTTTTCAATTTTCACAAATTTTACCCATTTACTTTTATTAAAATACATTACCAACATACCTATTACACAAAATCTTATAAATAGTACTATTTTTTTTTTCGATTTTCACAAATTTTACCCATTTACTTTTATTAAAATACATTACCAACATACCTATTACACAAAATCTTATGAATAGTAGTATTTGCTTTTTCAATTTTGTCAAACTTAACCCATTTACTTTTATTAAAATACAAATCGAACCCCCACTTTATAATAGTACTATTTACTTTTTCAATTTTCACAAACTTAACCCATTTACTTTTATTAAAATACAAATCGAACCCCCACTTTATACTATTAGTTTTTTCAATTTTCACAAACTTAACCCCTTTACTTTTATTAAAATACAAATCGAACCCCACAAACTTAACCCCTTTACTTTTATTAAAATACAAATCGAACCCCACAAACTTAACCCCTTTACTTTTATTAAAATACAAATCGAACTCCCACTTTATACATATATTCTAAATTATTATTAATCTCATCACTAACACCAAAATGCTAAATAATAACACCCATCACGCTTTACCGACTTGTACACTGCGCTCAAACAGTAGGACTCACATAGGCCACTACTGTGCTAATTTTTTTTTTCTCCAACGATAAAAGACGCAACTTTCGTAAAAGGGACAACCCTTCAATACTACCAAAAGATGTCCAAAAACATTCTTCTTAATAAAATAGATCAACTAACTTTTTTTAAAAAAAATAAAACCCGAACGCTAAAAGAAGCAACTTTCACAAAAGGAACAACCCTTCAATGTTAGATGTCGATTTTTTTTTTTTTTTTACAAAATAGATCAAGACTTTTTTTTTTAACTCGCATTCAAAACGGAGCCCCCGGCGCAAAGCGAGGGCTCCACAACTAGTTTATGACAAATCACGAGGACAATTCGTCTAATTGTCTTTTTTTTTTTATTCAGACCCTTGCTTTTTACAAGTCACCACACTTGGTACTCTTAAAAATGGAGATAGGAAATTATGGAGCAATGACTCAAAATCTAAAAGGATAGTAATATGACAAAATTCATCCTAGCATGGGGCGCACATGTAAAATTAATGGAATTTTATTAATGATCGTTAATATTGGGGATTGACTAAGTAACTCTTAAAAATTATGGTGATCAACCAAATAAAAAAAAAAGTCTAGAGGCACCTTTACAGTACGTACAAAACCATTGGTACTGACCTAGTAGCTAGTAAAATGTGTGTGTGACTTTGAGTTATTCAATCTAACCAAATAATTTTCATTTCCCATCACAGGGACTAATATAGAAATATTGAAAAGCTAAACACGATGTAAAATTTAAATACCAAAAGTTTAGTGTACCAAATTGAAAGATAAAAACTTAGAGTCAGGACAAAAACTTGGAGGACACTTTACCGCGACTGACATCACCGCCAAAACCCTCAACTCTTCACAGTTAATCGACCCTCTCCATCAAAACCCTCTTTTAGCCGCCGTGAGCTATCTTCTCTACACGTTCTGAATCATTGATAAAAGGTAAAATATCATACTATTTCTATGCATTTTTGTTAATTCACTAAAACCTATAACCTAAAACCCTAGCACTTAATTAATTTCGTAGTTTATACGCGTCAACAATTTTTGTGCGATCGATTAATATATGATTAATGATTCTGTCATCGGAGCTCTGAATATGTTTTAAGAGACATTACAACTTGTTATTGTTTACATTTATGCCGATTTGAGCTACTTACGTGATTTGAAGTCTGGAAATTGTGATATTAAAGTTACAAATTCGTTTTGTTAAGTGCTTTTTAGTTCCTTTTTTGTGATCCGTTTGATTACCTTTGCAGGCTAAGCCTATTGCATTTTAGTATGTAAATTTGTAATGATTTTAAAAGTGTTTGTGTGTTTTGATCTGGAAGTGGTCTATTCAACTGTGAATTTCCTAGAGATCGTGCTACGTTTTTTTTTTTTTTTTTTTTTTATCTGTTTACGTGTTTATGACCTTACGTTCAGCGAGATGCCAAAATGTTTCGTTGCTTGCGTAGGCTACGCTATTGCATTTAAGATTGAAAACTTATAATAGTGTTTTTCCTTGTCGCAATTTAGCAACTGCAGGTTTTTACTTATGGCATTTGATGTCAAGTGTAATGTAATTACCGTTTTGTAGTTCAACTTATTCTTTTTTAATGTAAGTTGAAACCTGATTTTTGTGACCTGGAATGTTACTTGTACGCATTTTTCTGAAAGTTACAGTAATATTTGCTATGTGGTTTCCATGAGATAAACTGTGTCCTGATGAGAAAACATTGTTTTGTGACCTGGAAATCTGAGTTATACCTATTTTTCTGAAAGTTATAGTAATATGTAATATGTGGTTTACATGTGATAAAAAATACCAGCACTCTTCCTATTATCTTCTAGACAGATTTTATTATAGTTTTCATTAGTTTGGTGTACTGACAATCATAATAATATGAATCTTCTGAACTGTTTTGGAAATATAAAGGCGTAGAAGATGAATTTGAACAACATGAAAGTACCCAGGATGCCTGATGGTGGTGCAGCCTCTGCATTGATCAAGTTTGGAGCTGTTATAGGTATTGGACTGTATGCAGCTGGTAACAGTTTGTACAACGTCGAGGGAGGGCATCGTGCAATTGTCTTCAATCGTATCGGTGGTGTCAAAGACAAGGTCCATCTCATTTATTTTCCTTGTTCTGCTTCTCTATGCGCTCGTATTATGTACATTTTGCTTTCTTGTATTTCGTTTAGCTATCTTCATGTACATTTTGTCACTTTAAAAGGCTCCATCGATGCCATTAAATCAAATCTTAAAGGTTACAGTATTTTACCAACTGTTTACATGTTCAATAGGTTTACCCAGAAGGGACACACATCATGATCCCCTGGTTCGAGAGGCCAATCATCTATGATGTTCGTGCACGACCTCATCTAGTAGAAAGCACTTCTGGTAGCCGTGATCTACAAATGGTATCTTTCTGTTTCTTAACGTTATTGATCTACCAATGTAACATTTCTTCTAGAAGTTTAACTGCTGGGCATGCTCACATGTCAAATGTGCATCTATCTTCGTATTGTGCAAGCTCTTGTTGCAAAATAGAAAGTTATATTGGTTGCCTCTGCTATTCACTGTATGGCAATAAATGCATTTTTACGCACATATCATACATCAGTTAGCTATGAGCCAATATTGGCTTCAAGTAAACCAGATCATGTCTGTATCTTCTATTATCTCGTTTGACAGCTATACTTTCTCCTACCCAATCCTGATGCCTGCACTCATTTATATAAAGTACTTTGAAGCTATTTATTTTTCTCGTTTAAAAGCTGAAGATGGTCCTCTACAGGTTTACATAGATAACATTTTGGACTGCTTTTAAACTGCAAAAAAAAGGGAAAAAAAAATAATCTAATGCGATTATACAGGAGGATTAACCAAATGCCGATTCCCTTTGTTTTTCTGAAGATTGGTTTGGATTGTGTGATATAGGTGAAAATAGGTCTTCGAGTTCTTACTCGTCCTGTTGCTGATGAACTACCTACTGTTTATCGAACTCTCGGTGAGAACTACAATGAGAGAGTCCTGCCTTCCATTATCCATGAAACACTGAAAGCTGTGGTTGCACAATATAATGCTAGCCAGCTTATTACCCAGAGAGAGGTATGTATTTAACAAGCCATCTACAGGACTCGAGTTATACATTTATCAGGTTTAATAATATGATATTGAACTAGCAAATGCTTGTCTTTACATGTTAACGTTTTGTGTAGGCTGTTAGTAGGGAAATCCGTAAAGTACTAACGGAGAGGGCTGCCAATTTCAACATGGCACTTGATGACGTGTCCATCACAAGCCTTACTTTTGGAAGGGAATTTACTGCTGCAATTGAAGCAAAGCAAGTGGCTGCACAGGAAGCTGAGAGGGCTAAGTTCGTCGTTGAAAAGGCTGAGCAAGACAAGAAAAGTGCTGTCATTCGTGCTCAGGTCAGATTCTTTCATAGATCTACTTATTTCGTTGACTATTCTTTATAAAACGATAAAGGCTGTTGAAAGTACAAGTGGTAGAATGCCATTGATCAAAAAGTTATAAACTATTTACAAAATTTATAACCATTATGGTCGTTTTCTTTTGTATAATTATATGTTTGTTTTTTGCATTTACATTCTACCTCTGTGTTTACAACTGCCAATTTTGTGCAAATTTAGCGTCTTTAGTGTCGGTTTTATACACATGATAGTTGGCAATGACAAACTAATCACAAAAGTTTGAAGTTAGGATTTTTCTGAAACATGGTTTGTCCAACAAATCACACTCAGGAGAAGCAAGAAGTTGCTATCTGATCTACTAACTTTTAAATCTTTTTCTATCAACAGGGAGAAGCAAAAAGTGCCCAGCTGATAGGTCAAGCAATTGCCAACAATCCAGCATTTATCACACTCAGGAAAATTGAAGCTGCTAGAGAAATTGCATCAACAATAGCCACTTCCTCAAACAAAGTCTTGTTGAATGCTGATAATCTTTTGCTCAATCTCCAGGAAATGAGTCTTGAGAAGAAATAGACCCTTACAAGTTAAGTGAAACTTTTGTGTTTAAAACCCATTTGAAGGTGTGAAAAGATTGTTATGAATTACCATCAATCTTCAGGATACTGGATTTTTATTAAGGTTCATAATTACACTTGGGCTGAATTATGTATGGTTTGTGATTGGATGTCTGCATGATTTTGTTTGGTCTGTAATCCGGTTACAAAGATTGGCGTCACTCATGATATGGAAAACTAATATGAAAAACTATAAAGGTACGTTAGCACAAACTATGTATTGTGAGGCTGTTTGTCGAAATAGGTCAAAATATTTGAAATAAAAGGATTGATGTGATACGATACGAGTATCTGTTGCAAACATGTTTATGCAAATTTGGTTACTTAAATGAACCAGATGTTCCTTGAACAACTTATCAATGCGTATTTTTCAAAATTTGGTATACTCTGAAAACCTTTATGAAGTTCATGCGTTAGAGAATGTATTACTTCATGTAGATCATAGAAATTATTAATTATTAAAATTGAGAAAATTTTGAGTTAAAGTTGTAACATACGTAAATATCCTGTTAATAAGACTCGTTGGGGGTTACTCATTTCAGTAGTTCAGAATTCAGACTGTTCAGTGATATTGAATATGAGTCGCTTGTAACATATTACACCGATTTTCTTAACAAGACTAATACTTACGATCACAAAAGTTAAACCTCCTAGTACTTGTTAGTACTCCTGGGTAACAGATAAGGAAACATCTTATCTGTTGATTGTTAGGGGACAACACGGCCGTCTCAATAATTCATAGGGCTATGTGCGAAACTAAAAATTAGACCTTTGTAAACGTTAAAGTTTTCAATTAATACTACTAAACACGCGTCATTATAAAATAAAAGTGCTCAAAATATTCGTTACAGAGTCTTTTATTATTTAATAGTTATCATTTCATTACAAGCTCAATTGTTTAACTATATAAAAATAAATTTTCATAACGTCAGTATCGTCATTATCCAAAAGAACTTAACCACCTTCGCGATCATATGGCACCCACACGCGCGTTTGGAGGAAATCCAAATCGCAATAACCTTGACAGTACGATTGAAGGTTGGGAAAACCCCCTTCAAGAAGCTAATTGCTGGCAGTAGCAAATCGATCCCGGCCCTTGGAATCGAACATGCGTCTACTGGTTGAGGAGAAACAGGGCGCCTCTCGTATACCACTCAGGCAATGTCTCGGTGGTAAAAACAAAATATTTAATTTAATTAATATATTAAAGTAGTCAATCAAAATGTTTAATTATTTAGCTCAATTAATATTTAATCCAAATAAAATAAGTAATGTATTAGATATGATTTTAATAAAACATGTGTATATAAGGGTTTTTTTTTTTTTTTTTTTTTTTTTTTTTTTAATTTTACGCCATTTTAAATTTTTTGACTATACGCGATTACTTATCTTGCACATCCTCTAAGACGCTTATGGATGACTACATCAACGAGTCTACCTCTGAGAAATTACTTAAATTCAACACGTCTAGAATGAGAACTATTTCGTTTTATCATAAACAAACATTATTTAACAATGTTCATATCTTAATAGAGGTCTATCAAATTGTAAAATCAACATAAAGTTGAACGAAACCGTAGTAAATTGAATGTTAGAGTTCAAATGACTCGCGGAACTAAACGTTATATTGCTAAGGGATAGTTGTTTTTTTTTTAACAGCAGTTCGGGATCACCAAGGGAGACTAAACCATCCACGCGTGACTTCACCGAAGTCAAACTTCTGACATCTCGTTAAGAGGGACATGTCACTAACGCATGAGCTACAACACAAGATTGTATAATGGTTTTTTAAACTGGTAGGTCCCCTTAAATTATAGTAAATTATTAGTATTAAGTTTGCAAAACATAACACCGTATTTGTCTTGTCACGTCCAAAGAGAAACAATGGCAAAAGACAAGGAGAAATTGGTTAGAAGTGACGTGATGATTCCTATTTCGTGCTGTCCAACATTCCATGTGGATGGAGAGGATAATACAAATAAAACTTGTATTAGGTCATAGATTAGAAAATGGTCTAATATTAAATGATATCATGAATGATTTCAGCTCGTTGAGCTTCACTTCCATAATTCTGATTTGAAAAAAATATTTTGTATGCCTCTATAATTACGTAAAAAAAAAAAAATGTGATTGGTGCTTCGTAGTTTTTATTAATTTTTTAATGTTGATAGTCATTTATATCATAAAAATATCATTATGGTTGGTCCTTTTGGTTAATGATCATTAACTTTTTCACTATGTATTCTTTATTCCATAGTTAGACCTATTTGTCTATATAATGATCATTATTTATAGGTGCAATATGGGTACAACTCCCTTTATTTATCTTGGAATAACGGTGGGTGGTAACATGAAAAAGGAAGAAAGTTGGAAACCGGTTATAAACAAATTTGAGAAAAGACTTTCGGATTGGAGGGCTAGATCGATTTCATTTGGTGGACGCTTGACTCTTGCTAAATCGGTGTTGAATAGTCTTCCGTTGTACTACTTCTCGCTCTTTCGTGTCCCGCCATGTGTGATTAAAAAACTTGAGAGTGTAAGACGTTCCTTCTTTTGGGGCGGGTCGAGTAACAAATCAAAAATACCTTGGGTGAAATGGGATGATACAAATTTACCTTATCGGGAGGGGGGTTTAAACTTGGGCTCTCTTAAATCAAAAAATATGGCTTTGATTGACAAGTGGTGGTGGAGGTTTAAATCCGAATCCACCTCTTTGTGGATCAAGGTCATCTCAAGTATTTACGGGAACTCGGGTGGGCTTACATTTGGTGACATTATTCCAAACGACTCTTACAAGTCGACTTGGATGGATATAATAAAAAACGGGACTAACATCGAAGACACGAGTCTTCCTTTTAGAAGTTTTTTTGTAAGGGAAATAGGTGATGGGGCTTCTACTTCATTTTGGAACGATACTTGGATTGGAAATGAAAAGCTAAAGCACAAGTTCAAGAGATTATCAAGGCTTCATATGAATTTGGATGCTACAATTGGCGAAAGACTTGCTTGGGATGGTGCGAAGTGTGAAGGTAATTGGTCGTGGTTAAGAACACCAAGTGGAAGAGCGAACGATGAGCTACAACAATTGGAAAACATGGTCGCGGATGTGAAACTTAACCCGAATAAATGTGACGAGTGGAAATGGAAAGCGGATGGCAACGAAATATTCTCGACAAAAGCTTTAACAACCTTAATCAATTCGAGAGTTCTAATCCCAAGTTACTCTTCTTGTGAAACCTTGAGTAACAAAAGGGTTCCGAAAAAACTAGAAGTATTTGTGTGGAGAGCTAGGAAAAGGCGTATCCCGGTGTTGGTGGAACTTGACAAAAGAGGTATTGATCTACATTTGGTTCGATGCCCGCTATGCGATGATGCCATTGAAACAGTTGATCACTCAATTATTTTATGTAAGCATGCTTTCGATGTGTGGGGTAAAGTGTTCGAGTGGTGGGGTAGAGGCGATATACCTTATATTAGTGTTGAGGATCTCTTCTTGGATACGGGGCAAGCGACTTCTTATGTGGGTAAATCTATTTGGCAAGCATTGATTTGGTCAACTACTTATCTCATATGGAAAAACCGAAACCAAAAGGTTTTTTCGAATAAATGTTGGAATGTTACGATGGCACTAAACTAGGTTTAAATCAAAAGCTTCGAGTGGGTTGCGAAAAGGTGCAAATCTAAGTCAATCGATTGGCACACATGGCTCCATAACCCTCGGGTCCTCATTTCTTAAAGTTTATTGTCTTCGCGAAGATGCAACCTTTGCATCCTAGTTTATAGTTTCGTGTATTTGTATATATTTTATGTTTGGAGTGTATGTATGTGATTCCGTTATTATTAATAAAATTGTTGCCTTTCAAAAAAAAAAAAATTATATAATTTTTCTCTCATTTAAATATTTAATCTTTTATCATTTAATACTTTAAAATTTTATATGAGCAACTTCATAATAGTTTTGGTTGTCATAGTTTCGTTTATGTAGTTTGTTGTTTGGTTAGAATGGCATGCTTCATTTGTGTGCATTTGTTACTTCTTTGTGGTGTGGGTTGTGCCTCGTCAATTATATTGTGCCTTTGCTGCTTGTTTTGTCTATCATCTTCGGATGAAAATTCCTTCCTTTTTTATATAATTCGTCTTTTGCTAAAAGACAATAAATATAAATAAAGTAATGAAAACCTATAAGAATAATTTTGATTTTTGATTGAAGTTTTTTTTGCCCAAAAACAAGGAATTAAATATATAAATCAATAAGGCTAACCATCAAATTATTGGCTTTGCCCATTTTTTTTTTGAAAGGCAAAATAATTTTATTAATATATAAATATATGCACATTATACATCCCCGAAAAGTAACAAACATCCAACGATTATAACTACTAGACAAATGGAATTAAAAACCGACTATAAGTAAAACCCCCAGGAGAGGGGACTCAACGAATCGAGTAGGGAGCCACCCTTTTTGGCTTTGCCCATTACAATCGTAAACCTCTCAAGATCCATTACAAAGTTGGATTAGAGGTCCGAATTATAATCCAATGTCACAAAACTTGATCACTGGACAAGTAACCTACATCAAAACAAAGTGATCGAACATGGCATGTTTATATCGTATGCTAAATACTTGAAATCACCATTAAAGCAGGAATCTACGGGATTAAAGTTTGTATTTTTGGGGGGAAAAAAGTTAGATTAAATGTGAGTTTCTATTGAAGTTTATTTTTATTTAATGATTATTATTTATATTTATTATTAATGAGGTATGAGAAATAAATTTTCTAGATAAGAATCAACTATATACAGAGAGTTTATAACAAAAAAGACAACGATCGTTAATCGTAGGACTCATCAGGATAACATTATTGGAACAAAGGACCATTAACATCAATAAAAGTTATAAAGGACCAAAAACATTTTTTCCTACTTAACTACAAAGACCAATAATATAATTATCTCTTTTAAGTTTAACTTCCAAAAATTCTAAGTTGAAATTTCTTATCATCATATTGCTTGAACTTCCAATAATTTTAATTTGAAATTCCGTATCATCATATTGTGTAGATATCACTTTACTTTTTCTAAGTGGATGATAATTGAATTTTTTACCAACTACACCATAGATCCTTGGCGTATACCTCTTTGGAGTAAGAATTCTTCGGTAAGTGAACTGTTGACTAAAACTGAAACTGAAGCTGACGAAATGCAAGCTTTGATCCAGTTTCTCCATTTTAACCGGAAACCCATTATTTCTAGTAGCTTGAGCAAAAAATCCCAATTGACACTATCGAAAGCCTTTTTGAAATATGCCTTGAAAATCATACATTTTTTCTTTTCTCTCTTAACCTCATCAATTAATTCATTAGCCACAAGGATCCGGTCCAAGATGAATCTACATTTCATAAAAGCGCTTTGCTGCACACTTATGATTTTATGAATAACGTTTTGAAGTCTCTTTGATAATATTTTGGCTATCATTTTATAAAAACTCCCAATGAGATTTATGGGGCAATAATCACTTAACCTCATCGGAACCTTTTTCTTCGGGATTAGCGTTAGGAAGCTTACATTGCATCCCTTCGAAATTGATTCCCTAGACCAGAACTAGTCCAATGTCGCCTTCAAATCATCTTTGATAAGCCATTTTTTTTTAAGAAGTTAAGATTGAAGCCGTCAGTTTCCGAGGCTCTTGATGGATCACACTCCTTAATAGCCTCCCATATATATCTGATTCTAGGAATGGGGTTTCTAACTTTTGGGCTTCATCGGAAGTAATGGAGTTGAAAGACAGTGAGCCCAATGAATCGAAATTAGGCTTGGCCGAGTGTTTTGCTTCAAACTGTTTAACATCTGATTTCTCATTATCACAAATTTTACCAATAAGAATTCATCTTACTTGTTTAAGAAAATATGGGTTTCTTCATTTCCATCTAAACCCACGAGATATTTCATACTCATCTCTGTCTCAAATCTATTGTACACAGACAAAAAACACACAATTTAAGAAAAAGTTCTATCACATGTATTTTTTATTTACTTTCCATTTTTACCCTTTATTTTTTATCTATCTTTTTATCTTACATGTATAAAGTAGAGGCACAAAAAAACTTTATCAGATTATTTTTTTACATTTATGGAAATGGACAAGTAATTTAAATCATTCCAAAAAGGGATAGTGGACAATTATATTATTTAGTTGAAGTCATTGAAGAAATCACTTCGGCCGATTACAACACTCATACATTCAACATTCAATCAAGAATGATGACCTTTAATTCTTCAATGTCCTAAATGGTCTCTCGTTTATTCGGCCAAAACAGCGGTAGTTGACGGTGAACATCACTGGCGACTGCAATAGGAGGTTACGAATACCAGCTTCTGCTTCTTCGTATCATCATAGTATTCATCTCCGATCTGCTTTTGATTTTGGTGATAAATTAATTCTTTTTTGAAATTACTTTAAATGTGTAACATTTTTGTTAGGTTTCAAGTAGTTTTGGATTTGTGGTAGTAGCTTTGCTCGGATTAAACATGGTTAAAATGAAAAGCCAAAAATGTCCACAATCACATGTGTGAGGTTAACTTGGTGAAACTAACACCGTCAAATTTTAGAATCAGACTATATAATGTAAAATTTGAGACAAAACGTGAAATTTTTTAACCATCATTAAAAGTCAATAATATTAACCATTAACCATCTATCTATAGTTATTATTAAAATCCTATAATGATGATTTCATTATTAGGCTAATTCCTTTGTTAAGAAAAAAATCAAAAAGAAAAAGAAAAAAAATATAAGCATGGTGGATGATGTCATTAATCTAAATAATTTTGAATTAAAATTAAATCTTATTAATTAATTATTATTATTATTAAATCTTATTAATAATTATTTTATTTATTAAAATTAAATAATTTTGAATTATTTTAATTAACTTTGAATTGAGTACGAAAAGGTAAAAAAGCTGGGTAGAAGAAAACTAATTCTAAATTTATATTTTAGTTTACACTTTTAAAATAAAATAACAACCAATATTATCTCTTATGATTGAATGTGAATTGTTTAATATGAATTTTAGGTGTTTGATAAAATGTTCAGCTCGCGAGTTTCTTAGTCGGACTCTAAGATTCCACGGGTCATTAAACTAAATAACTTTAGCATTTACGTTCACTTAATACCTAAAACATATCATTAAACTGTTTCGTTTAAACAAACCCGTGATTTTACGCGTCATTTCACTAGTTAGATACTAAAGGTTAATGTGATTCTCCTTAGAAAAACACTAATCAATCATGTTTAATTCAACTGTAAATTTTAAAATAAAACACTCATTCTTAGAATATACGTTTAAACTTAATTTGAGTGCATCACTGGTACCAATTTTTTGGTCATGTTTTCCAAATTGCTCTCGTCATAACACGATTCACAGGTCATTACGCAATATTTCACAGTACAAAATTCCCTCATTTAAGCCAGCGTACAACCTGCATAACATATTGTATATATCATCATGCAAAACTTATTCAAACTCCTGATCTTAATTTAAATTAAAATCAACATCCACTTGTAGATTAATGTAATTACAAGAAAAAATACAACAAAATCTAAGCTACCAAAACTAAAATCCATTAATTAATTAAAGCCATAAAGCACCCGCTTGTTTAAGTAGCGGGATCAATTCACCGGTAATATGTGACGCCATCACTTGATCTAATCCACCGAACATCCGTCCGCCGATAAACACCGCCGGAAACTGCACTCTCCGTTTATCCTTACCGTCGTTTTCTGTCATAATCAATTCCAGCTCCTTCAATATCTCGCTCTCATCTATTTCCTCAAACTCAAACATCATCGGATTCACGCCGTGTCCGTTCAACAATCTCTTCACAACGTGACTCATACAACATCCTCGGCGTGCTAATACGATCACCGCGTTTTCCGATACGGCGTCTCTTAATGCACCGACCGACAATTCGGTCGTCGATTTTGGAGTAACGCCAGTAGCGTGGTTGTTGCTCAACGGCAGTGACCACGCTTTGTACGGAATTGCTTGTTGCATAATTTTAGAAAAAGTGTGTGTGTGTAGATACAGAAAGTGTAAGTATGTATGTATGGTGATTGTGATGAATTTATATATAGGAGAGGATGCGTTTTAGGTGACTTGAAAGGGTCAGGCGTCAACGGCAGTTGCGCGTTACAAAAGTTTTAAGGTGATATAAGTATGACGTGATAAGTTAGATTAAATTTATATTTAGTTAATTTAATTGGTTGATATATAAAAATAAAATAAAATAAAATAATGGATTTTGTAATGTTGTTGGGCATCCCACGTTTTACGTACCCCACTGATGACATGATCACCGTCCTCACCTTGCACCTTCTTCCCTCTCACATTTTAGTTTATTTAATTGATATTTGATAAAATCATAAATTTTAAAATTATTTAATGTTTTGTACGATTATTATTATACACGCATCGCATACGCGGCCTATTGTAATCTACACGGCCCTATTTTCCATGCATAGTGTATGTGACATTTTATTAGGTTTACAACAGTGTACAAGGGCGGCGTTACTTTAAGGCCCCTTCCCATCGTAACTAAACTATTCATCCTCTTATCAACATCCTATAACTAACTCATATTAAACACTCTCTATCATGGCTAAAACAATACTACTCTTTATATACAACGTACAAGCAATAAAGCATTAAGTCCAACAATAAAAAGTCACCGAGACCCACAATTCCTATAACTAACCTAAACTCTTCCGTTAATTCCATGGTGAGTGTGGGTAACTAACGCGGGTAACTAAGCCGTGCTTGTGGTTCATTACGGGTAACTACGGGTAATGAGCGGGTAATGACAGATAGTGGAACCATAGGGAGTGGTCTAAGAGCCGAAAGAGAAACAACAGCCCCCCTAACCCGAGTTAGGATTCACATATTTGTCGTATATTCATTCGTGAAGGTACTCCTAATGGGTTGAAAACCATATCAACAGGTCTTCCATCTCGTAAATAAGGCACATCCTCTCCATGAATTTTTTTTGAAACGATACCCTTATCCTTATTTCTATGTCTTTCACTTTATCGCCTCCTTCGATTTCACGTTTCTCTAAAATATATACATGACTACTCTGTTTTTTTTTCTTTCATATGTCTTAGATCTCTGGACCCATCTCACATCAATAACTTGACCCGTACCGCCAATAGGTAGAAACAAGTTTCTTTCGTATCATTGGTCGTACGAACTACCGGTGAAATATGTGAAGTAGTGATTTTCATTTATTTATTTTTTAGCTTTTTTTTTTTTTTTTTTTTTTGGCTTTTAAGTAGTTATATCATTGGAAAATGAATTTTTTTTTTATCGATATTATTGAATAGTGTAAATTTTCTTAAATATTTAACTACTGACACATGTTACTAGGATTTCTAAATCCGTCCTTCAGAATGTAAACATGAGTTTCATAAAAAGTGTAGCAAAAATAAGAAGTACAACAATCAATAATATATTTCATCTGATATGAAATTCTACTTTTATGCAAGGTTGGAGACCTCGGATCTCTAGGAGATCTCGTTTGAACATTATTGGGGAGATCTCGGCAACTCGGAAAAATTTCGGAGAGTTCTCGGGTGTTGACTTACATTGACTTTTTAGTTTTTGTAATATAAATATATATAAATAAATAAATTTATATACATTTTACAAGATTTTACAAGTAATTCGAAGAAATAAGCGATAAAATTCGAAAAATCGCCAGATTTTATGAGAAAATTCGAGAAATGAGCGAGAAATTCGAGAAATCATATCTTTGACCATGTTTACATCGTTGGCCGAGGAATCTCGGGAGATGGACATCTCGCCTTTGTGACCTTTCAAAAACGAGATCTCGAGGGAATTTCGGGGAGAAATAATGAGATTTACAACACTGATCTTATGTAACTTCTTAATATTAGAATTTCATTTCACCAATTGTAGGGTTGATATTACATAAATTACATTACATATTACAATATTTCGGTATCATATTTTCTTTTCATCCTATATAACAATAACGTGTTATGAATGATATATTCACAAAATATAAAGAATTAAATATTGATGTTGATAATAATGTTATATATTAACTCATATACATATACTTTTTTCGTCACATATTAATATTGATAGTCATATTTTAATTTTTAAGATATTCATTTTTTATTTTAATATTTTTATTTGTATTAAATATTATTCCTTTCATCTCAAGAAGAGTGTCCCCTCGCAATTTTTATTTTATCATTCTAAGTTATGATGGTGAATTATCCGTTTTATCCTTAATTTATAATAATACATATACCTATTTTAATTAAGTTAACTTTTTATATTAAGTAACCTCATTAATGGATAAAATTTAGGAATACATGTTGACGAGGAGTATATATATTGGTGGAAAATACCCACAGAATAATTATACAAATGATGGTGACTACGAGCATATATGACGGTGAATTAACCACCTACTATACACTTTCCATTTCCTTATTAATTTAATTGTTATTGTTATTGTTATTTTTATTTGTTATTGTTATTGTTATTGTTGTTATTGCTATTGCTATGTTATTGTTATGAATTTTTTTCCATTTATAAAAAAAGTATAATTTGTACATCATGGATAGAGTATTCCATAAGAGATAAATTTATAATATAAATATAAATAGTTAAGTAGACTCTTTTTATTATAACTGCTTTGCTCGTAGTGGCCATTAATTCTTAGTGAAACTGTAGGTCTCGATTAATCGTTAACAATGTCCTCTATAATTCAATTAAAGATTTACAGTGGAAGATGTTTTACCTGTAATCGGGGTGACGTCTAAGTTCTCGATATCTGAGGTTTACTTGTTATGGGGGAGTCAATGTGTTTGTTCATAGAAGAGCTCCTCGTTACCATAAAAGAAGAAGTTATTCGATAAAAATTATATTAATGAATTGGTTTTTGAATATTTTTTACTGGTATAACGTTCATCAACTATTTAATACGTAGTAACACACTAATATAATTGAAAATCAATGTTGGAAAGAAAATATTTTAAAGTCAAAATATGACTATTAATATTAGAACGTATGGAGTACATATACTAGATTAAAAGAAAAGACAAAAATATAACTTCGAAGATGATGGTGAGTTGAGAAGTATAATAATTAAACCTTCATTGAATCTGGTCAGTAAAATTATAAGCCTGAAATTTGAAGAATAACAAGTTTAATTGTCGAAGTGTGAAAAATTCAAAGCTCCTAAGACCGATTCTAACCATGTGTGAGTTTTTTTTTTTCGTCATATGAGGTGGCATCACATGTTAAAACTGACGCTCTGACACTCTTAATTGAGCGTCAGGTTTGACTGTATAGGGGCACCAGTTACGGAAGTGACTGAAAAAAATGTCACTTTTTTTGGACCAATCAGATTTCAATAAATTATTTTATATATTATTAATTTATTTTTTTTATCCTCAACTTCTAATCACATTTTACATATCACCCACTATAAAAGTGACACTAAATAAAGTGACACCATATTATTTATCTTCAGTCCATAACATTGACACATCACTTAAAAAATGTACTAAGTGCTCGTGACGTCATATTTACCATTAAAAATGGTCAAGCTACCTATATTTTTCCAGACTATGTTCCGATGCAACAATTTTCAAGGTATATATATGGTCATATGGAGATTACCAAACTTCCTCAAAATTCATTAATAAAAAGTACGGCTATACGTCTTATACGTTTATATATTGAGCTACCTCAACTCTCCCCCATCAGTTTTTTTCAATTAATTGAAAAACAATACGGGGTAATTTAAATAAAAGAAGCGTGAATAATCAAAACGGACATTCTTTTTATTTTAGAATACTTATTCCATTGTAGTTTTGAAGATCACGGAAGTGAGGGTATTTTACTCGATGCTCGGAAGAAAAAAATGAACTAGAATATGTGCAAGCTGTTACTCCCTCCGTCTCATTCCAATAGTCCACAGACAAAAAACACGCAGTTTTAGGAAATCCCACTAACTTCATTTCTCCACCAATGAAATATCTTCTCTCTCCAAATCCACCAATGAAATATCATCTTTCCTTTCTATTTATGGAAGTGGACTATCAGAATGAGACAACCCAAAATGAAATACTAGCCTATTGGAATGAGACGGAGGTAGTACTTCTCAACCATTAGTCTTGATAGTATATATAAAATAGGTTTGTTACTTTATTCAGTTGATCACTATTATTATTACTACTATTAAATTGTTCGTTGTAATTCCAAGTTCAAAGTATACAATACATACAATTCATCTCAAGAAGTGTTTGATCAATTCAATTATTTAGCACTTACATTTGTTCAAGTTTACGATTGATAAGTTGATTACCAACTTATAGGAAACATGATTATGACACAACATAGTGGCTTATATATTGTTGTTGACTAATCAAAATAATTATTATGAATATATTTGTTGTCGAAGACAACTAAAAGGATAAGCTCGACATTACTCGATCTTTTAAGCTTTAAATGATCATCACTAACCTATGGATATAATATTTTAAAACTTTTTTATTCATACGTTTAATCAATATCAATATATAATACTTTTTCGTGGATTGCGAAGGATTTTTTTTTTTCGATTTTCAATTCCCCTCCGGCGAGGTTTGAACTTTGCGTGGTGGGATACCCTATTTTGCTTTTTTAAATTTTTTTTAATTTAAATTTAAATTATTATTTGTGTTAAATAATATTTGGTGAAAATGGGGTATTTAGAAAAAAAACATTTCAAATTTTAATTTTAATTCATATACAGTAATATTTATGAAATATTATACACTACAAACAAAAATATTAAATGTCGAAGTTGATCAATTAAGCTTTTCAAAAATCAAAATAAGACACATGTGTGAAGCGGAGGGAGGTAGTATATATTTTAATGTGACAAAAGCGTATTTGCTACTTTTGGTCGTGGCCTTAAGCACACATGTGACGATCGCTCCAAATCCATATGGACGAACACATCATTCATTGATTTCATTGCGAGGTATTTGACCTCTATGTGATACGTTTTGTAACATTGCATTCATTTGAAAAGGTATTTCATAAATGAATATATAAATTCCAGGTTTTTTTACATCTGATGATTCCTACGTATAGACAATCACCATTTAAATGGTTTACAATAATACATCTGTTGACAATACAGTCAAAATAAGATACATGGTAACGGTTTGATGAATGCAAGTTTCTTGTATATAGCATGTATGACTCCAAGCACATAACTTGTATCACGTATGAGCAAACAGCGGAAGACTTCTAGAAACCTGAGAATAAACATGCTTCAAGTGTCAACACAAAGGTTGGTGAGTTCATAGTTTTAATATTACACATAATCCGTATATCAATGTGGATTACAAAAGTTCAGTTGTTTCATTCAAAACGTTTATCATTATGTTTTAAATAAAAGGTGGACCACAAGATTTCAGTTGTTTCATCCGAAACGTTTATCAATCGGTTCTACAAAATTGAGCACCCTGGTAACTAAACTTTAACGTTTATATAATTTGTACCCTCTGTATAATCATCTTAATAATACACGCAAACCAACGTGTACGCTTCTCAAATAGCATACGTCCGTTAAAAGGCTAGCGCTCTAGCTCGAACGGGGATGTCAAGCCCTATGGATCCATATACTACTACTCGCGCCCACCAGTTCTTATAACTGGCAGTTACTAGTTACCAAAGTTAAGGGATTTTCGGTTCAAACTCAGTGTAGAATTTAGTATGTACTTGTATCCATTGCGTTTAAAATAAAGTGCATGTATTCTCAGCCCAAAAATATATTGCAAAAGCAATTAAAAGGGATCAATGAAACTCACGCATATAAATATTGTATATCGGTTAATAAAACATTTGCATGTATTCTCAGCCCAAAAATGTAGAGAGTAAAAGGGATCTTATGAAACTCACGCATATAAATATTGGGTGATGATATATACACAACCAATTTTTACAAATACACAACCAAACATGTTTTACAGTGTTGTACAGTACAACACTGTAAAACACGTTTGGTTGTGTATTTGTAAAAATTGGTTGTGTATATATCACTATCCATAAATATTGTATATCGGTTAATAAAGCATTTGCATGTATTCGCAGTTAAAAATATATTTCAAAAGCATTTAATAAAGCAGTTGTAAAAATAGCGCATGTATTCTCAGTCCCAAAAATATAAAGAGTAAAAGGGAATCAAATGAACTCACTGTTTAATATTGATATACAATATTGCAGGAAAGCACGTAGACGCATCGGAGATGATAAACACGAGGTTTGATTCAGAAAAAAAATACCCCCGAACATTACCCATAACCTCCTTGGCAATAACCCATAATTTACTTAGCTCTAGCTTGCTCGAAAACTCATTTTGAAAATTACTTGGACAGCACTCCGTCGTAATATTTGATGTACATTATTATTTTTGTATCGCAAAAATAATAACACTAATAATAAAAAAAAAATAATAAGATTAATAATAATCTTATTAATAATAATAATAATAATAATAATAATAATAATATAAATAATAAATAAAATAAATACGGAGTAATATGTATGTGTGTGTTTTTTTTTCTTTCTTTACTCGGCAGAAAATGTTGCAATTTATAGAACCTGGCCTGAAATCTGGAGTCATGCGACTCGCATGGAATGGCCTTCTGGCCATGCGACTCGCATGAGGACCAGGGACAGCTCACATTGTTTTGGCTCCTAGCTTGTCGACATAATATAAAATAAATATAAATATATAAATAATTAATATAATTATTTATATATTATATTTTATTCTTGTGCTTAGTAGACTTGTAATTTTTGTTCCGATAAGTCGTACGTCATCACTCGACTTATGTCCCGGTTCCGGTTTCTCGAACGCATTTTTGTACGCTTAGAAAACTTGCATTTTACATTTCGTGACACGTACCTTTGTCAAAATATAGCCTTAAATTATCCCTTAATTATATCACTCAAAGTGTATCTTAAACTTTCGAGTGTTTTGGTCATTTACTTCTATAAATCATCGTCTCGCTATTTGTTAAAACACATTTTTATAATAGTGTTTTACTGTAGCAAAGTTAATGTAGCAAATAGTGATTTTCGAAAACACTGTAGCATTTTGAGTAATGTGGCAATTTGAAAACACTGTAACAAATTAGTGTTTAACTGGTTCATCTTAAACGCTTTAGTTAACTTAACTAAATATCAATTGAATCAATAAACGAATGTTACTATCGTTTATTATATATATGTATATATCTTTTTAATATACATAAATCAGTTTTTAAATACACATTGGAAGTTATTTATAAATAAATTTTAATAATAAATATTTCAACTTATCATATACATTCGAATAGATATTTAAACCAATAAGTTTAATGTACGGTATCAAACAGTTAATACATTGTTACCTTTTCATGTTATAGTATATATGTATCTATTTACATATAATTGTTCGCGAATCGTCAAAAACAACCGAAGGGTATTTAAATATATAAAAGTAATTCAAAAATTTTGAGATTCAGTTTTACAGACTTTGCTTATCGTGTCGGAAATGTTAATCATACAAAGATTAAGTTTAAATTTAGTCGAAATTTCTGGGTCATCACAACACACATGTACACAGTTATCAAACCTGGAAATAATGTGTAAATAAAAAAATATATACGAGTTCAAAAATAAATGATAAATTTTAATTTACAACTTTAAATATAAACTCTAACTCCCGTTAAAAATATTTGTTTTTATTTCGCCCATACACAATAATAGAGTGGAAAAGCAAATTTTGGTTTGTTTTCATTGTCTGATAAAATGAGTGTGAAAGGTGTGCAACATCCAAGGGTTCACTTACAAGTTTTGTTAAAGGATAGACGATAAAAAGAACACTTGTCAAAATTTTGAGTAAATAATCATATCCGATGGCTAAAAGTTTATTTGAAGCAAATCATGGTTAGGTGGGATATCCATCATCCTTAGATATATTGTATTTGCAGGATAAACACATATTCAAATTTTAATTGTGATTAATATTGACGTTGTTTTGATATCCTTCAAAGATGTCTCATATTTAAATTAAAATAATGCTCTGTATTGCGTTTTAAAGTGGTTAAAGAATGAATTAGAAATAGTTTATGTGATAGATCGTTTACATGCGTAAATTAAAGTTAAAATGGTTATCCTATCCTACATGTATAATTATGATACACATAGGAGAGGATAACCATTTAACTCTGATTTACGCATATAAACTGTGACGATCGCTCCAAATCCATATGGACGAACACGTCATTCATTGATTTCATTGCGAGGTATTTGACCTCTATGTGATACATTTTGTAACATTGTATTCGTTTGAAAAGGTATTTCATAAATGAATATATAAATTCCAGGTTTTTAACATCTGATGATTCCTACGTATAGACAATCACCATTTAAATGGTTTACAATAATACATCTGTTGACAATACAGTCAAAATAAGATACATGGTAATGATTTGGTGAATGCAAGTTTCTTGTATATAGCATGTATGACTCCAAGCACATATCTTGTATCACGTATAAGCAAACAGCGGAAGACTTCTAGAAACCTGAGAATAAACATGCTTCAAGTGTCAACACAAAGGTTGGTGAGTTCATAGTTTTAATATTACACATAATCCGTATATCAATGTGGATTACAAAAGTTCAGTTGTTTTATTCAAAACGTTTATCAATAGGTTTTACATAAAAGGTGGATCACAAGATTTCAGTTGTTTCATTCGAAACGTTTATCAATCGGTTCTACAAAATTGAGCACCCTGGTAACTAAACTTTAATGTTTATATAATTTGTACCCTTTGTATAATCATCTTAATAATACACGCAAACCAACGTGTACGCTTCTCAAATAGCATACGTCCGTTAAAAGGCTAGCGCTCTAGCTCGGACGGGGATATCAAGCCCTATGGATCCATATACTACTACTCGCGCCCACCAGTTCTTATAACCGGCAGTTACTAGTTACCAAAGCTAAGGGATTTTTGGTTCAAACTCGGTGTAGAATTAAGTATGTACTTGTATCCATTGCGTTTAAAATAAATTGCATGTATTCTCAGCCCAAAAATATATATTGCAAAAGCAATTAAAAAGGGAGCAATGAAACTCACACATATAAATATTGTATATCGGTTAATAAAGCATTTGCATGTATTCTCAGCCCAAAAATGTAGAGAGTAAAAGGGATCATATGAAACTCACAGTTTAATATTGATATACAATATTGCAGGAAAGCACGTAGACGCATCGGAGATGATAAACACGAGGTTTGATTCACAAAAATACCCCCGAACATTACCCATAATTTCCTTGGCAATAACTCATATTTTCCTTAGCTCTTTCCCGCTCGAAAACATATTTTGAAAATTACTTGGACAGCACTCCGTCGTAATATTTTTTGTACATTATTATTTTTGTATCGCAAAAATAATAACACTAATAATAATAAAAAATAATAAGATTAATAATAATCTTATTAATAATAATAATAATAATAATAATAATAATAAATAATAAATAATATTACGGAGTATATATATATTTGTGTATGTGTGTGATTTAAATCGAGCGAAAACACTGAAATTTATAGATGTGGCCTGAAATCTGGAGTCATGCGACTCGCATGGAAATGGCCTTCTGGCCATGCGACTCGCATGAGGACCAGGGACAGCTCACATTGTTTTGGCTCCTAGCTTGTCGACATAATTAAATATTAATATAATATATATAATTTAAATAATTAATTATATATTATATTAAATTCACGTGCATAGTTGACTTGTAATTTTTGTTCCGATAAGTCGTACGTCATCACTCGACTTATGTCCCGGTTCTGGTTTTTCGAATGTCCTTTCGTACGCTGAGAAAACTTGCATTTTACGTTTCGTGACACGTACCTTTGTCAAGATATAGCCTTAAGTTATCCATAAACTATACCACTCATAGTATATCTTAAACTTTCGAGTATTTTGGTCATTTACTTCTATAAATCATCGTCTCGTTATTTGTTAAAAATACATTTTAAAATAGTGTTTTACTGTAGCAAAGTTACTGTAGCAAAGTCAAATTTTACTGTAGCAATTCACTGTAGCAAAGTCAATTTCACTGTAGCAAATAGTGATTTTCGAAAACACTGTAGCATTTTGAGTAATGTGGCAATTTGAAAACACTGTAGCAAATTAGTGTTTAACTGGTTCATCTTAAACGCTTTAGTTAACTTATCTAAATATCAATTGAATCAATAAACGAATGTTACTATCGTTTATTATATATATGTATATATCTTTTTAATATACATAAATCAGTTTTTAAATACACATTGGACGTTATTTATAAATAAATTTTAATAATAAATATTTCAACTTATCATATACATTCAAATAGATATTTAAACCAATAAGTTTAATGTACGGTATCAAACAATTAATACATTGTTACCTTTTCATGTTATAGTATATATGTATCTTTTTACATATAATTGTTCGCGAATCGTCGAAAACAACCGAAGGTATTTAAATATATAAAAGTAATTCAAAAATTTTGAGATTCAGTTTTACAGACTTTGCTTATCGTGTCGGAAATGTTAATCATACAAAGATTAAGTTTAAATTTAGTCGAAATTTCTGGGTCATCACATAAACGATCTATCACATAAACCATTTGGGAGACGATTGTATGGGTTACGTGCTAAACCATATGGAAGAACCGGAATACGTGTGCATTTGGAAAAGAACGATTAAGTACTACATATCTTATCTCCGAGATCCAATCCAAAACCTTTGAATGGATCTCATGTCGTTAGAAAAATGGCAAGCTTGAATGGCTAAAGTGGATATCAAGCCCGAAGTGCTTTGCTGCAAACCCGCCAGATAAAGAAGGGATTGTATAATTTGAGTGCGCGGCTGCCGAATTTGAAGACTTGATCATTACACATGCCCAAATTCTAGTTGCGTTGTAATTTTATAGCTGAATAGCTGGTGAAAAATCTTATTTTCATTTCCTCCTTTTTACTTATTTTGTTAATCCAGTTACATCTGGATACCCACACATGTAAAAAGTTTTCAATTTTAATATTATTTTCTTGTTTTGCTTTTAAAAAAATATATATATGTATAATTATGATAAAGAAAATTTAATCCTTATATTCGTTTACTTGTTCTTATTGCGAATATGTTGTTTATTTAAGAAAAATGTAACTACAAAAATGATAAATTCCCTAAGTTATTTTAGAGAGAATTATTTTTTCTTACTAGCAAACTAAAATAAAAGTAGACGTAAACTAATTCATCCAATTTTCTAAAACTTCCAACGTCATCCTTTCCTGAATTTCATTTCTTTAATTTCTAGTTTTATCTTGATATTTGATTGGTGGGCCCATCTGAGTTGGCATGAAAGAAGCCACTCGCCGACGGTTCCGGTCATGGTTGACATCATCAAAATGAGAGACAAACACCATCCGACGTCAGGATTGAGGTCCATCCCTTTCGTGACATCACCAACCACGTATTATCGTTGACGCTTGATATCCAATTATTTCATTTTACAGTTTTGGTCCCTAATTTTCACAAGCGATGTTCAACTTGGTCCTTTTAGATATTTTTAGCCAAATCAAAATGTAGTTGTCAAATGAACTCGTAACCATGTTAACGAGTAGTATACTGATTTAAACGGAGAAAGTTATATAATCAAAATTATACGTACTCCAATATGTATCCATTTAATAATATTGAAGTCTATATTGGCAACTCAATCGTAAGCCGAATCAGCGGCGGAACTTGAACTCGGATACAGGTGGGGCGGGTGTAAATTTTTTTTAAATATTTCATATTCAGCAGGGAAGAACACTAAAAAGAACCTTAATTTTTAGTAATTTTTTTTTTAGTATAAAAATTTTTGTTCCGTAAAATCCATGGTGGACGGATACTCACATTGGGTTACCCTATGTTCCGCCTCTGAGCCTAATTGAAACTTGAAACAAATTTAAGTAAATACACACGAAAATACCTATAGACAAATTACCAAACCCACGTATTCGAGGATTAAATTAGTTAATACAAAACAGTGATTAGTGCTTCTCAAATTTCAAATTATAATATAAATATCCTAATAACGAAGAGTCAAAGAAGATAAGTTGCATACGGATTACTAATATTTTGGAAATTAGATCGCAATCCACATGGCATGGTGGGAATAAGAGTTCAAAATTCAAAACGATGACGTTCATTCTTACGTACACATGCACATCTCGTCACGTTTCCAACACTCCAAATGTTAACCAAAACAATATTCTAAATGTTCTTGTGCGTTTCTGTTTAAGTTGTTTTGTTGTTTTTTTTTTTTTTTCCTTTTCTTTTGGTTCGACTGTAATTCGGTTTGTTGGCTCGTAATGTTCCATTTGTCTCGTTTGGGCTTCTTCATCCACTAAGGAAGAGCTCCGTTTTAATCTGTTGAATCTTGTTTTCGAAATAAATAATATAGGGATTCTAGATCAAATAGATGTTCCTTCTTATATACGAAGTACTTCATTTTGATTTTCACTATTTCATTTTAAAATATTTCAAATTTTTAGTAGTGGCGGAACCGAAATGTTTTTCACCGAGGACGAATTTTTTTTTAATTTGGAGTTGAATTTTTTTTATTTTAACCGGAGGCGAAATTTTTGGGTCATGGTCTTTTGGGTTGGGGGCAAAATCTGGAGTCTTTTGGGTAAAATCTAAAGATTTTATGGCAAAATATGGAAACTTTGAGGGCAAAATACGAAGACTTTTAGGAAGAAAAAAAAAATTCACCGGGAGCAAAAGAAAAAAATTTAAAATTATTACAATAAAAATTACAAATTCACTGAGGCGGACGCCCCCTGCCCCTTCAATACTCCGCCCCTGATTATTAGTCTATTTTAAGAATAGATAAGATTAATAAGTTAACGTTTCTTTATACCCTTAAATTTTACATATAAGAAAAATAGGAATATAAAGGGTAAAACTGTAAAAGTAAAAAAATACAATGTAATAAATGGATTTCTTAAATTGTATATTTTGTGTGTGTAAACTATTAATGTGAGACGGAGAGAGTAATTTATTAATTTATTAATTATAGTAATATACTTCACATATTTAAATTGAACAAATCTGTATTTTAAATTTATATATAGAAATAAATTTATTATAGACAACTCTTATAATTTTCGTTAAGAATTATTTTAAGTTGAGTATTGTAAATAGCGGTTATATATTGACTTTAAATTGACTTATTGTTAAATTCTCAAGGGTTTAATTCTCTCTCTCTTTTTAATTATTTACTTTTTTAATATTTTTGTTAACATCCTTTTAATTTTTCACTTTTCATTTTATTCCCTTATAACATTTTTATACATTTTTTTTTGAAATTCATTTAATATCAATTTTAATTTTCTCTCGTTCATTATTTTTTCTTTTTGCCTTTATTCTCCATCAACTTTACTCTTTAATTTTACTATTTCAATTTAATACTTTTTAATATTTATTTCTAATTACTACTTTGACGTATTGTAATTATAAATTAACAAAACATTATAAAATGCACATACTAAAATTTGAGATCATGTAGGAACTTTCAAAATAATTGTTGTTCAAACCAAATATAAAAAAAAAATAATTAGTAATAACACCTTCCTAATAATCAGCAACAAGCATAAAAAAATGTAAAAAAAAAAAAAAAAAAAATCTCGACAACGTACGGCTGCCAACACACATCATGTTAATAACTAATTTACAAAGTTAACAACTTATTGATGATCTATACCAAACATGAAACATGCCATGTACGAGAAGTTGAAATACACGTCACATATATTGAAATATAAGATACTAGAAACCCTTTGGGTTCATCAATTTGAAATCAAAATTAAGAATGGACTTCAACAAGATTATTATCAAGGCATGAAATTTGACACGGAGTGACACTCCTAATTCTTTTACATTTTCATTCTCCCAAGTTATCACATTTTAGCGATCACCAATCCTAAAAAAAAAAAAAAAAAAAAATTAATAATAATAAAAAATTTTTTTTGAAAAATTCACAATTCTTATAGTATTAGTGTTCATTTTCTTTTATGAACAATATTTTATTAATCCACCCTAACGAGAAGCTAGAAGTGAAAGAAAAACAAACTTACAAAAGCTTTTTGAGTCATAAGTCCCACCTCAAGTTACAAGAACTCCTACTACAAATTTATAAAGAAACAAAACAAATAGAATCAAATAGCAAGCATAAAACCAAGCACCATCTACAACCGGCCAGAAAAGTAGCTGGAAAAAATAGCTATGTATTGAAGCAACATTTAACATTTAATGATGTCTACATACCTTCTACTTAATATTTTCCTAGTAAATCAGATTGCTACAAAATAGCTAGGTATCATTAAGAAAAACTAAACGTTACTTTGGCACAAATCTTCAAACAAAAATGTACTACAATGTACACGATATGACGATATAGTAGTACCAATGTATCAGATCACAAAAAACTCCAACATCTCTATCACGATTTCAACAAGTATTAAATTAAACCTTCACTTTATGTGAATTCCAAAACAAGGCTAGATTATGAACAGTTCACATACGCAAGTAACTCAGGGTCTCAGTCAACTGTTGGTATTCAGTTATGTCCTTGTGTTTCACATATATTGATTCAAAACGAAATCAAATTGTATATAACCATGAATCAAAGATATCAAGTGGTTCAGACTTCAAATCAAGAGGAGTGAACTTAGCCTCGTGGCTCGTGCGATAGCGGTGCAGTGTTATGATTTAGCAGAGATTAAGTAGACGTTTCTTGAGTTGGTCATCGAGCGTACCATCGATATCAAAAACATCGGTTGTTCTAATTGAGGTTAAAGCTTTCTCCTTCAAGTTAACATCAGCAAAAGTATCAAGTTCAATTTCAGCACAAACATCGTTTGCAGCAGATTTTGGATGTGAAATTGGTGTGGGATACACAATAATGAGCTAAGTATTTATTAAATCGATTTAATAGATTGTTTGCACTAAAATTACAATAGGTAACTTTCAACATGTTTGACCAATTCAACGTCAAGGTGTTTGTGTATTGGTGGCGACCTGACTTGGTCAGGAGTTCGACCGCCATGAGAGTTGCAAAATATTTCCCTTGAGGTTACCCCCGCCCATTTCATGCACCTTGTAGGTCCCGTACATCTTGCGTTTGAGCCTCACCCGAGCGGTTTTACCACACGTTATGCCCATATAGATTCGTCGTGAGGGTTTCCTCTTGAGGGGTGGTAGGACTGTTAATGGTTCGTCCCATGATATGATCGGGTGGGAGGGTTCCAACATTCCATTCGAACCTCTGTCAATGACTCCAACTGCTAGAAAACAAGGTTGTAATCGATAATTCGATTGGTTCTTGAATCGTGAAATCACTTTCTCAAATTAGTATTTCGACCCAACAACCCTCAGGTATCACGAAATTCAAATTGAAATAAGACAAGAATATGATTCGATGTAGGCAAGAACAATACGAATCTAAGGTATTAGAGAGGATGTGTGTTTCTGTGTTTGAGAATGAAAAGCAAGTAAATGATTTTCAGGAATGAAAATCGGTTATAATTCGGTTGTTATAACCTTTAATGATAGTATCTAGTCAACTCTTACGTGGTGTGCATTCCAGACTCTCTAAACCCGTTGTTAAGTAAATAAGTATAACTAGATAAGTCTTGTTTTTCAAGTAAATCCCAATTACCTAAAATGATTGTTAGATGATACTTCCAACACTAACCGCCGGCAAAAAACATGTTTGACCATTTTGAATTGTGAAGTGACAAGTAAGTTGCATCTCTCAAAACAAAGAGCAGAGCATATGTAAATCGACGAAAAAAACCATGTAACGATTAGAGTAAGTAAAATACTACTCCGTACATACCAGCTCCAGAGGGGACAAATCAGCTTCCATGAAAAGTCGTTTTGGTAAATCTATTTTCGCAAGTTGTTCCAAAAGGATATGCAAATTCAGTGATAAAAACGAAGCCTAGATGAAAAGGAAATTATCATTTGATCCATTTAGATATTTAAATGATATTGTCTACAAGAATGTATAGTAGTGAGACATACGACAACAATAACAATAGGTGCAATCAGCATGCAATTAGCCTTTGATCTATGATTCATAATCTGACTGTGACAATTGTTTAAGCAGTATTTTTAAAAAAATTATGTAATCACTAATAGTGATGAATTGTTACGGTATGATAAATATACATAGATAGATATATACTAGTATGTACTGTGATGACCCGGAAATTTCCAAACAAATTTAAACTTTGATCTTTATATATATCCGACACGATAAGCAAAAAAAATCTGTAATGTTGAGTCTCGAAAGCTTTGAAACTATATTCATGTAATCAAATGATTGAATTATCAGATACATTGAATTATGATTACGAGTCTTTGTTATGAGGTCCACTTTGAATTAGGAAACCTTTACTTTTTAACGGTATTCGGAAGATTTAGTAAAGTGATTACGTGTAAGGACAAAAGTATTATTATTGAGGATTAGACAAAAGTTGGTGGAGAATTAAATTTTATAATATTAGATTGATTTACTTTCAAACATGCGAAAACGTTTTCGATATAATAGAACCTGATCATTTGATTCATTAGATATTAAGATATATTAAGAAAGATAAGGAAATTAAGTTAAACGATGGCTCATAAATGAATTATATAGACTTAAGTTTTAAAGTGTGAACGTTACATGTTAAAAGATTTTCTAAACGGATTTTAAATAAACTTTGAACTATTATTAGTATTGAGAAATTTAATTAGTATTTTATTACGTTAATATTTCCATTATATACGATATGTACAAGTTTATAATTTTAAATAAAAATAAATATATTTTATAAAGTGATGGATTATAATTAATCATAGAACGTTTTGATTTTAAACTAATATTAATAGATGGACTTTGATAAATAACGAGTCTATGATTTATAAAAGGAAATGATCAAAACACTCAAAAGATTAAGTTACACTTTGAGTGGGTTAGTTTTAAATAATTTAGGTCTAGTTATTAGTAAAGGTACATGACACAAAAAGTTTAATTTAAAAATAAAATATTTTGACAAACAACGAGACTTTGATTTATAGAAGGAAATGACCACAACGCTCGATTTTATAAGTTACATTTTTATAGAGGTAAATTATTGATGAGAAAGTTTAATTTTTGTAAAAGGTACACGTCACATAACGTAAAAGGCTAGTTTTCTAAGCGTACGAAAGTGCGCTATAAAAACCGAAAGTGGTACATGAGTCGTGAGACCACGGCCGTGTCATTTTGGTAAAAATTATATTTTTACCATGAGCGTAAATATAATATAATATTTAATTAATTCTAAAGATTTAATATAATAAATATTAAATTACATATAAGTATTACGTATTGTGTAATGAAAAGGATAAGAAGTGTCGGCACTCAATTATTTCGATCATGGGGTGGTAGGTGGCTTCAAATGATTTAAATCGAACGAAATTCAGTTTTGGTGGATCATTTCTTTCCCTTCTGCATCTCGTAACATACACACATATATATATCTATTGTAATTATTATTATTAATATTAAAATTACTATTAATATTAAAATTATTATTATTAATTTTATTATTGATAGTAGCATTATTAGGAAGTGTTATTAGTAGTATTATACATAAAATATTACGACGAGGTCATGAGCGGGTCATTTCAAGACAAGTTTTGTGAGAGGGATAGAGATAAGGAAATTATGGGTTACAGCTATGGAGGATATGGGTAATGTTCGGGGGTATGCTCGTGAGGTCAATCTAGTGTTTATCATCTCCGTTGCGCCTACGTACCTTTCCTGCAATATTGAATCTCAATATTGATACGTGAGTACTCGTAAATTAATTTTTATTTATTAGTAGTGTATCCCTTACCAGTGCTCGAGAAAATAGGATTATGCATGCTTATACTTTTGATATTGCCCTTAGATAGGTTATGTTAAATCTTGAATTAGTTACGCCTACAGTCGAGATAAGGTATAAGATATGCATGTCATTGGAAAGCTAGCGAAAAATTAATAACTTTTCCTTTAGATGTCGAATCGTTCCGATGAACGGATTGGAAGTTACAGTCATTTGAAGTTCTATAAAAATGATTATTATTATCGTCGTCATTATCGTCGTTCTAATTTTTATTTAATTATTATTATTATTATTATTATTATTATTATTATCATTATTATTATTATTATTATCTATAAAAAGTATTATCCTTAAAAATTGTTATTTTATTACTATCACTTATTATTATTAAAAGTTATACTTAGTATTATTATTATTATTATTATTATCATTAAAATAGATTATTAGTATTATCATTATCATAATAATTATTATTAGTATTATAATTAAAACTAGTAATAGTAATATTTAACTAATATGATTATTATTATATTCATTAAAATGAACGCGATATAAAAGACGATTTAGGAACCTTTAACAAATTAATTAGGAAATAATGAGTATGAGTATCATGATGAAATTTAAATATTGTAAGATAATGATTTAGATAAAATTATCGTTCTTTTTATTTTTATCATTACTAGTATTATTAAAAGTATCGTTAGCATTAAAACTATCATTTTATCAAAATTATCATTTTTATAGAAATGTCATTGTTATTATAAAATATCATTATTATTATCATTTTAAATAAAAATTAGTATTTTAAAGTTAATAATAAAAAGTATCGTAAATATTAAAGACGTCATAATTAGAATTATCATTTTATTATAATATCATTTTTAGTAAATATAAATATTGATTTTTATTAATTAAATAATAATAATTACTATTACAAAATAATATGACTTTTATTTATTATTATTATTATCAATGTTATTTTATCAAATAAATATGTAATACAAAGATATTTTACTACGTGTAATATAATTACGTTAATAATACCCATCATATTATCTTTATAAACTTTATAAATTTTATACCTAATATATATATAAGTATAATTTATTATATATAAATTGTAATATAAAATTTTATTAACAAATGAATTATGTTATTTACTCTAATAAATCTTTTAAAATATTTAAAAATATAAAATGACGATATCTAAACTATATAATAATCATGTATAAATTTTGAAAATCATTTTGAGTCAAATTAACTTTTGTTGACTTTTACATATTAGACTCGAGCATTAGGATTGTGGTACACTATGGCTTGACTTAAATTGTTAGACAAATATTGACCAATATATAAATATATATAATTAATTTAGGTTCGTGAATTCAAGGCCAACCTTACACTTGTTCAATGATGTTATATGTATTTTTACTACAAAATACAGTATGGTGAGTTTCATTTGCCTTTTTACCCTTTATATTTTTGGGCTGAGAATACATGCGCAATTTTTATAACTGTTTTACAAAATAGACACAAGTAATCGAAACTATATTCTATGGTTGAATTATTAAACCGAATATGCCCCTTTTTATTAAGTCTGATAATCTAAGAATTAGGGAACAGACACCCTAATTGACGCGAATCCTAAAGATAGATCTATTGGGCCCAACAAGCCCCATCCAAAGTACCGGATGCTTTAGTACTTCGAAATTTATATCATGTCCGAAGGAGGATCCCGGAATGATGGGGATATTCTTATATGCACATTGTTAATGTCGGTTACCAGGTGTTCAATCCATATGAATGATATTTTTGTCTCTATGCATGGGACGTTTATTTATAAGAATTGGAAATATGAAATCTTGTGGTCTATTACAATTATGAAATGTTTGTTTATGATAAACTAATGAACTCGCCAACCTTTTGGTTGACACTTTAAAGCATGTTTATTCTCAAGTTTGAAAGAAATCTTCCGCTGTGCATTAGCTCATTTTAAGGATACTACTTGGAGTCATTCATGACATATTTCAAAAGACATTGCATTCGAGTCGTTGAAGTTCATTAGAGATTATTACTAAGTAAATGGCAGACTAGGTCATTTTTAGTTTGGATATTATAATATGGTATGCATGCCTGTTAACTTTCAATGTAAAGGAAAGTTTGTCTTTTAAAACGAATGCAATGTTTTTAAAATGTATCATTTAGAGGTCTAGTACCTCGCGATGTAATCATATGTTATTGTATTCGTCCCTATGGATTGGGTCGGGTCGTCTCATGTGGTATCAGAGCGGTGGTCTTAGCGAACCAGGTCTGCATTAGTGTGTCTAACTGATAAGTCGTTAGGATGCATTAGTGAGTCTGGACTTTGACCGTGTCTGCATGTCAAAAGTTTTGCTTATCATTTTGTGTCGAAAATCATCTACTTACCATCCTTAGGAAATTACCTGATTATTATTCTTTAGTCTAGACGCGTTTTCTTGCATTTATTGCATAATAGTGTATAGACGAAATCTTATCTTGACATATCCGTTTCTGTGAACTTTGACTGACATTTTTCAAAGATTCTTCCGTAAGTTATGGGATTTTGGTAATATATATACATATGTAAATTATGTATTGAAGGATACCAATTCTAACTACTATAATCTATTCCATATCAAAAATTCATTCCCTTGATCATACGAGATGGATCCCTCAACCAGTTCGAATTCCTCAGACTACGACTGCTATTCCGATATGGAGTTTCATTCGAGCTCTAGAAACAGTGTGACCGGAATGGATCAACCAGTCAGCCATCATCTATTCTGGATGAAATGGGGATGGGTTCGTAGCCTCCTCAATCATTGGAGACAAGAAGAAGGTGATCCCTTCCATCCACCAAATTGCCCTCATGGCAATGAACCTGAAGCACTTACCGGCGAACCTGTTAGAGAAACTATTTTCTCTCTCATCTCTAGAGTATTTCGTCACAATTATATACTACACCAAATTCTAGATTATATTTATCCGCTCGTCCGAACCGACGATCACCCCGGTGTAATAGAAGAAGTTAACGAGCTTTGCGCTCGGGTAGTGACTTTGGAGAATACGGTGCGAAGATTACAAATACCATCAGCAGCACCAGCAGCATAACCAGTACCACCAGTAATATCCACATCGCAAGCCTCAATACCATAAGCACCAGCAGCATCACCGGCATCAACATCAACCACCATCATTAACATCAACAGGATCATTACCACCACCAACAATCACATCCGCATTACACACCTCAATATCCCAATTTGTACATCGGATATCAACGTCACACACACCACAGCTACCAAAGAGTACCAATAACAACAAACGATGAAGTATTGATTCATAACTTCATCGGAGAAACATTCTATGGTGATTATGTAATCTCTAAAGTTTTAGAGATTATCTATCTCAGCCTTAACCGTAAACCAGATGAGTGGACAGAGATGATAGGGAGAAGAATCGAAACCCTGACAAGAATGGTGCGCGGCTTACAAGCTAGACTTATTTTACCAACGGCATCAACAGTACCCTTAACCTCACCAACACAGTCAGTGTTGTCAACATCGTTAGAATCGTCAGCACCTCCAACATCACCAGCTCCGCCAGGTCAAGAAGTACTGTGGAAATTATTACGAATCAACAACGAATATATTGTATCAACGAGTTATGAATTATTAACTCATCCTTTCTAAAGAAATTATATATATATATATTTTTTGTATATATATGAATTCTGAAACTATAAAAAACATTTTGTACTAAGCTATTAAGTATGAATTGAAAAAGGGTGGATACTACTCGTATAAATTCATATTACTAATATGCTATGATGTACATCCATCAATAACAACTTAACCATCGTTAACTGCAATCTCTGTTTCAACTCAATGAATCTTATTTCATAACAAATCAAGTGTATCATTCAATAACATGTTTGATTTTACACTTTCATCTTCGATGCACTCGAAACTTTCTAGAAAACATCAATCGCACATTGCGAAGTTCGCAAAAATTCTTCAAGCGTCAACATCCGTCACTGAAGAATATCAATAAAAATAAATATTAAAGTATTGATTGCATTAGTGAAATACTCCATGATGATTATGTAATCGCTAATGTTTTAGAGATTACTCATTTCTAATTCAATCCGAAAATTAAATGAGTTTAATGTGATTTTAAACTCATTAAATCTGTATTACATCTGAAGAAGATATACCCACATATATTTTCATAAAGATTATAATTCTCTGGTACAAAATATTACTTGTGAAATTTTTTTAATAGGTAGGTAATACCCGAAGAGATATTTAAATTTACAATTAATATGTTACATTCTTCGATTCTGACTTAACGGTCGTCAACTATACTCCTTACTTTTACAACAATATACATTCTTCCATAGGCATCAAAACAACCATTCACATCCAAATTCAACTACATATTTTGATTTTGAATTTACTTCGAGATATAACCGAAATCATCACTCTTAAATTCCTACATCTATCAAAGCTATACTTTGACTTCAAAACTGTGATAGGAAATCACTCTTATTCGTAACACTCAGAAGGATTTGAGAATCAATCGAGATTCATGTCAATTTCATCTTTTGGATATTGACTATGAAAATCTGCATCTAAAACCCTTCGAAATTCCGTAAAAATACTTCAACTAATGAACAATTGAGATGATGATCCAACCACACATTACCCGAAGTCTTGTACCTGAAAAACTCTCGAAACCAAAGTCGTAGTTTAACACGTACCCGCGTCGAATTCTTTATCATTTATTAGCAAAGACAATTTTACGATTCCTTTCAAAGTAGTCAATTTTGTCACAGCTTCAGCAAGTCAACTTCGACTTTTCAGTCGGACTAGTCTTATTTTAACCTCGATAGATACGTTGCCCATTCGTCATTGTTACTTGGGAACCTTTCATATTCCACCATATTACCACCAGCGTTTAATCATCTAAAACATGATTTTTCTGAACCCACCTCGGATTGATAACCAGTGATTCAGATATTATAGCATTAAATGCAGAGGAAACATAAAAATGGTAGATGATCTAAACGGCCAAAAGTTTGATGATAAAAGATAGTGAGTTGGTAAAGCTCAGAAAAAGAAAGGATTTGGTACTGAAAAACGGATTGAGCAAAGTATGAAGGAAGCCGTGGACAAATCACAGAGACTGAATCTGCCTTCAAAGGATCCAAATGATTCAATGTCTGCTAAAATCGTTAGCAAACACGTTACATCTTATTCTAAACCTTCACAGACAGATATTCTTCATCATCATCATATCTTAAATATTATAAGATATCTTCGTATCTCCCATTATACATATTCTCCATATTTCTGGAGATATTATCACAACTATTCTTATTCGAGATCATTTATCTCTCCGTAATATCTGCAACATAAAAAGAAACTGTGTGAGTTTCTAAATTCTGAAAAATTCAAATATGAATGTTTTGAAGTAGTGTTGGAAACTGATGCATGAGCTAGTATAATATAATGACACTTGATCAACGTCATTATATTACAGTAATTCATGTTGAGTTTCTAATGGAACATGATGATTCACAGAACATACCATCATCATGTGCCATTTACACGACTCTTACATTCTATCTAATCTCTAAACATATCAAGAAAATATTTCTTGATGATTCGGTTCTTTCCAGGGTATTCTGGTAATTTAACAGATCCAGATTTTACCATTACCATTTCATTCTTAGAATAATTACTATGTTCATTCTGAAATCCATACCTACGAATTCCAGACCATTACAAGAGATGTTAAATCGCAAGAAGAAGAAATGAAAGGACAAAGCTCCGAAACAGAGATTGGAGTATAGATCGCAACAAATAGAAGAGAGCATTAACTGTGGATGACAATGATTATAAAAGACAGAAGCAGGGACATCAAAGTATGAGGGAAGATGTAAAACCCAACAACCACCCAGAAATTATAAACCGTATATGTCAATGCATATAGCAACGTAAAGACACGGGAGAACTAAAAATACTATAAACCCTAGGGTATAGTAGAAGTAAATAGATTCTTCCGGTGGCAGATTAAAAAGAAGGATGACAGATATGAAAGTTAAGAAGACATCAAGGATCAGGATGGTATGGAGCATATTAACGAATACTTTAAAGTAAGAATTGAGGAAGAAAGAATGGAAGGTGTGAGTTGTAAGGAAACGAAGGGGGTGGATTTATAGACAGAGCAATCGAAGCAGATTATCGCGTATAACCAAAGAGGATCCTAACCTCCTTAATTACCGACAATTTTAAATCTTATTATGGAGATTTTCTTCTAAATTCCTTAAATTCCAAAAATCAATCTTGACTACGCCACCGGTTAAGTCAAACCTGCATTTATTCATTTTCACTCTTAGGTGATAGCTTCATTTGTGCTCTTCACAAAAACAAATCGTTTTATCTCTATTACTCAATGATGATAAAACTCTATTATCGACTCATATTCGTCATGAAAACATTCTTATAGTTAGCCATAACGACCTCAATTAAATTTCGGGACGAAATTTCTTTTAACGGGTAGGTACTGTGATGACCCGGAAATTTCCAAACAAATTTAAACTTTGATCTTTATATATATCCGACACGATAAGCAAAAAAAATCTGTAATGTTGAGTCTCGAAAGCTTTGAAACTATATTCATGTAATCAAATGATTGAATTATCAGATACATTGAATTATGATTACGAGTCTTTGTTATGAGGTCCACTTTGAATTAGGAAATATTTACTTTTTAACGGTATTCGGAAGATTTAGTAAAGTGATTACGTGTAAGGACAAAAGTATTATTATTGAGGATTAGACAAAAGTTGGTGGAGAATTAAATTTTATAATATTAGATTGATTTACTTTCAAACATGCGAAAACGTTTTCGATATAATAGAACCTGATCATTTGATTCATTAGATATTAAGATATATTAAGAAAGATAAGGAAATTAAGTTAAACGATGGCTCATAAATGAATTATATAGACTTAAGTTTTAAAGTGTGAACGTTACATGTTAAAAGATTTTCTAAACGGATTTTAAATAAACTTTGAACTATTATTAGTATTGAGAAATTTAATTAGTATTTTATTACGTTAATATTTCCATTATATACGATATGTACAAGTTTATAGTTTTAAATAAAAATAAATATATTTTATAAAGTGATGGATTATAATTAATCATAGAACGTTTTGATTTTAAACTAATATTAATAGATGGACTTTGATAAATAACGAGTTTATGATTTATAAAAGGAAATGATCAAAACACTCAAAAGATTAAGTTACACTTTGAGTGGGTTAGTTTTAAATAATTTAGGTCTAGTTATTAGTAAAGGTACATGACACAAAAAGTTTAATTTAAAAATAAAATATTTTGACAAACAACGAGACTTTGATTTATAGAAGGAAATGACCACAACGCTCGATTTTATAAGTTACATTTTTATAGAGGTAAATTATTGATGAGAAAGTTTAATTTTTGTAAAAGGTACACGTCACATAACGTAAAAGGCTAGTTTTCTAAGCGTACGAAAGTGCGCTCGAAAAACCGAAAGTGGTACATGAGTCGTGAGACCACGGCCGTGTCATTTTGGTAAAAATTATATTTTTACCATGAGCGTAAATATAATATAATATTTAATTAATTCTAAAGATTTAATATAATAAATATTAAATTACATATAAGTATTACGTATTGTGTAATGAAAAGGATAAGAAGTGTCGGCACTCAATTATTTCGATCATGGGGTGGTAGGTGACTTCAAATGCTTTAAATCGAACGAAATTCAGTTTTGGTGGATCATTTCTTTCCCTTCTGCATCTCGTAACATACACACATATATATATCTATTGTAATTATTATTATTAATATTAAAATTACTATTAATATTAAAATTATTATTATTAATTTTATTATTGATAGTAGCATTATTAGGAAGTGTTATTAGTAGTATTATACATAAAATATTACGACGAGGTCATGAGCGGGTCATTTCAAGACAAGTTTTGTGAGAGGGATAGAGATAAGGAAATTATGGGTTATAGCTATGGAGGATATGGGTAATGTTCGGGGGTATGCTCGTGAGGTCAATCTAGTGTTTATCATCTCCGTTGCGTCTACGCACCTTTCCTGCAATATTGAATCTCAATATTGATACGTGAGTACTCGCAAATTAATTTTTATTTATTAGTAGTGTATCCCTTACTAGTGCTCGAGAAAATAGGATTATGCATGCTTATACTTTTGATATTGCCCTTAGATAGGTTATGTTAAATCTTGAATTAGTTACGCCTACAGTCGAGATAAGGTATAAGATATGCATGTCATTGGAAAGCTAGCGAAAAATTAATAACTTTTCCTTTAGATGTCGAATCGTTCCGATGAACGGATTGGAAGTTACAGTCATTTGAAGTTCTATAAAAATGATTATTATTATCGTCGTCATTATCGTCGTTCTAATTTTTATTTAATTATTATTATTATTATTATTATTATTATTATTATTATTATTATCATTATTATTATTATTATTATTATTATCATTATCTATAAAAAGTATTATCCTTAAAAATTGTTATTTTATTACTATCACTTATTATTATTAAAAGTTATACTTAGTATTATTATTATTATTATTATTATTATTATTATCATTAAAATAGATTATTAGTATTATCATTATCATAATAATTATTATTAGTATTATAATTAAAACTAGTAACAGTAATATTTAACTAATATGATTATTATTATATTCATTAAAATGAACGCGATATAAAAGACGATTTAGGAACCTTTAACAAATTAATTAGGAAATAATGAGTATGAGTATCATGATGAAATTTAAATATTGTAAGATAATGATTTAGATAAAATTATCGTTCTTTTTATTTTTATCATTACTAGTATTATTAAAAGTATCGTTAGCATTAAAACTATCATTTTATCAAAATTATCATTTTTATAGAAATGTCATTGTTATTATAAAATATCATTATTATTATCATTTTAAATAAAAATTAGTATTTTAAAGTTAATAATAAAAAGTATCGTAAATATTAAAGACGTCATAATTAGAATTATCATTTTATTATAATATCATTTTTAGTAAATATAAATATTGATTTTTATTAATTAAATAATAATAATTACTATTACAAAATAATATGACTTTTATTTATTATTATTATTATCAATGTTATTTTATCAAATAAATATGTAATACAAAGATATTTTACTACGTGTAATATAATTACGTTAATAATACCCATCATATTATCTTTATAAACTTTATAAATTTTATACCTAATATATATATAAGTATAATTTATTATATATAAATTGTAATATAAAATTTTATTAACAAATGAATTATGTTATTTACTCTAATAAATCTTTTAAAATATTTAAAAATATAAAATGACGATATCTAAACTATATAATAATCATGTATAAATTTTGGAAATCATTTTGAGTCAAATTAACTTTTGTTGACTTTTACATATTAGACTCGAGCATTAGGATTGTGGTACACTATGGCTTGACTTAAATTGTTAGACAAATATTGACCAACATATAAATATATATAATTAATTTAGGTTCGTGAATCCAAGGCCAACCTTACACTTGTTCAATGATGTTATATGTATTTTTACTTTAACGTTTATATAATTAAATGAGCACCCTGGTAACTAAACTTTAACGTTTATATAATTTGTACCCTTTGTATAATCATCTTAATAATACACGCAAACCAACGTGTACGCTTCTCAAATAGCATACGTCCGTTAAAAGGCTAGCGCTCTAGCTCGGACGGGGATGTCAAGCCCTATGGATCCATATACTACTACTCGCGCCCACCAGTTCTTATAACTGGCAGTTAACAGTTACCAAAGCTAAGGGATTTTCGGTTCAAACTCAGTGTAGAATTTAGTATGTACTTGTATCCATTGAGTTTAAAATAAAGTGCATGTATTCTCAGCCCAAAAATATATATTGTAAAAGCAATTAAAAAGGGATCAATGAAACTCACGCATATAAATCTAGTATTTTTAGTATTTATAAACAGTCGCATGTATTCTCAGCCCAAAAATATATTGAGTAAAAGGGATCTTATGAAACTCACTGTTTAATATTGATATACAATATTGCAGGAAAGCACGTAGACGCATCGGAGATGATAAACACGAGGTTTGATTCAGAAAAAAAATACCCCCGAACATTACCCATAACCTCCTTGGCAATAACCCATATTTTCCTTAGCTCTAGCTCGCTCGGAAACTCGTTTTGAAAATTACTTGGACAGTACTCCGTCGTAATATTTTATGTACATTATTATTTTTGTATTGCAAAAATAATAATACTAATAATAAGATTAATAAGATTAATAATAATCTTAATAGTAGTAATAATAATAATAATAATAATAATAAATATTATACGGAGTAATATATATTTGTGTATGTGTGTTTTGATTTTTTCATTCGAGCAAAACACCTGAATTTATAGTACCTGGCCTGGAATCTGGAGTCATGCGACTCGCATGGAAATGGCCTTCTGGCCATGCGACTCGCATGAGGACCAGGGACAGCTCACATATGCTTTCTAATTTAGCTCGTCGACATAATTAAATATTAATATAATATATATAATTTAAATAATTAATTATATATTATATTAAATTCACGTGCATAGTTGACTTGTAATTTTTGTTCCGATAAGTCGTACGTCATCACTCGACTTATGCCCCGGTTCTGGTTTTTCGAATGTCCTTTCGTACGCTGAGAAAACTTGCATTTTACGTTTCGTGACACGTACCTTTGTCAAGATATAGCCTTAAGTTATCCATAAACTATACCACTCATAGTATATCTTAAACTTTCGAGTATTTTGGTCATTTACTTCTATAAATCATCGTCTCGTTATTTGTTAAAAATACATTTTAAAATAGTGTTTTACTGTAGCAAAGTTACTGTAGCAAAGTCAAATTTTACTGTAGCAATTCACTGTAGCAAAGTCAATTTCACTGTAGCAAATAGTGATTTTCGAAAACACTGTAGCATTTTGAGTAATGTGGCAATTTGAAAACACTGTAGCAAATTAGTGTTTAACTGGTTCATCTTAAACGCTTTAGTTAACTTATCTAAATATCAATTGAATCAATAAACGAATGTTACTATCGTTTATTATATATATGTATATATCTTTTTAATATACATAAATCAGTTTTTAAATACACATTGGACGTTATTTATAAATAAATTTTAATAATAAATATTTCAACTTATCATATACATTCAAATAGATATTTAAACCAATAAGTTTAATGTACGGTATCAAACAATTAATACATTGTTACCTTTTCATGTTATAGTATATATGTATCTTTTTACATATAATTGTTCGCGAATCGTCGAAAACAACCGAAGGTATTTAAATATATAAAAGTAATTCAAAAATTTTGAGATTCAGTTTTACAGACTTTGCTTATCGTGTCGGAAATGTTTATCATACAAAGATTAAGTTTAAATTTAGTCGAAATTTCTGGGTCATCACAACTAGTGAAATGACCCGTGAAATAACGGGTTTGTTTAAACGAAATAATTTAATGACATGTTTTAGGTATGACATTTTTACATTCCTCGTCCCTGTGGTTTGACACAAATAACACTCCTCGTCCTTATACTTTTTTTTTTGTGCTTTCCTCGTCCCTAATTTACTTTATAAATTCATCGTCCTTTCGTTCAATTGCTGTTAGTTTTAGACGTTAACTTAAGTCATGTGCAAGGCATGTGAGAGTATTTTAGTCTTTGTTGTGCCTTTTCTCTCTTACCTAACCAACCATCTGTAAACTCCCTCAATATCACTTTCTGAGAATTTAATCCCTCATCAACATCTCACCAGATTATAACAAATATCAACAATCATATACACATCGTCATGATTAGATTCAATTCAATCAGATTGATTTTTTAGTTCAATTCTTCATGATTAGATTCAGTGGTGGTAGGATCCACTGGTGCAGATTGATACTCGTGTTACGCCCGTGGCCTTTTTTTCGTCCGGACTATAAATTAGGGACGAGTCACGAGATAGAGCCGACAGCGTTTGGAACTCCGGCGGCGGCCACATATCTTAATTTCGTTTCTAATTTTCAGGATTAAAATGGGTTGTGATATAGCCCTGTAAAAGATTGTTTATTTCACGTTTTGGGATCTCGGTTTGATTTCTCCCATCTGGTTCATTTGGTTACCATCCAACTCACTTTGCTCTATTGCTGCTGCTAATGGTCGAGGTGGGTTTTTTAAAATTTCTTCATTTTTTATTGTTAAAGTTTTGTTTAAGATATTTGGTTGATTTAATTAAATTATTTTCCTATTAATTAAATGATAGGATGGTGTTTTTTTTTTGGGGGGGGGGGGGGGGGGGGGGGTGGGGGTGTTGTTTTATAAGAGATGATGGTGATGATGTTTGAGATACTTTGTGGTGATTTGATGATGTGAGATATAGGGGTGTTCATCGGTTTGATTTTTGGTTTTTCGGTTTATTCGGTTCGGTTTTTTCAGTTTTGAAACTTATAAAATTAAAATCGAAAACCAAACCGAAACCAAATTTAAATATCGAAACCATAACCAAAACCGAACCAAAAACGAATTTGATTTCGGTTAAAATCGAAAATTACTAAATATAAAAATCCTAACTAGCATAAACTTACATATAAATTAGGAATAACGGCTGTGGAATTGATTTAAGTATACAAGGTATATAACATGTTTATTGTTTAATAAAAATGTAATAATACATCAAATATAATATAAAAATATAAATATTATAAATATAAATATGTTTTAATATGTTATTAATTTGAATTCAGTTTTTAATTCGGTTTCGGTTAACCAAATTTAAAATTTTCAAAACCAAAAACCAAACCAAAAACCGATTTAAGAATTCGGTTCGATCGATCCGAAAACTTGTTTAAAAAATTCGGTTTGGTTTTTTTGGTTTGGATTCGATTCGATATTCGGTTTATCCGGATTGAAACCAAATGGTGCACACCCCTAGTGAGATGTTGGGTAATATTTTCTCTGATGAAGAAAGAGTAAGGAGAAGAAAATGTCAAAAAGAGAAAAGTATCCTCACGTGACTAAAATACCCCCACATGCTTTGCACATGACTTAATTTAACGGCTAAAATTGACATTAGTTGAAAGGAAGGACGAGGGATGTATCAATTCAATACATGAAGGATGAGGAAAGCAAAAAAAAAAAAGTATAAGGACGAGGAGTGTTATTGTGTCAAACCACAGGGACGAAGAATATAAAAGTCTTTAGTTATTAAGTGAATGTAAATCTTAAAGTCATTTATTTTAATGACCCGTTTGACTAAGAAACTTGTTTTTGTTTTTACAAATATATAGAGACATGTATTTTCGCATACATATGTAACGTAATTAGTTTCGTAAAAGAATCCGTATTTGAATATTAATAATATAATAATTATAATTATTATATTAAAAGTAAATAATAATAAAGTTTGCTTAAAGTTGAGTATTTATATTGTTAATAATAATAATAATTATTATTAGTAATAATTATGCCTTTTAAATTTTTTTAGAAAATTAAAATTACAATTTAGGAGAAATTAGTATTTCCTTTTATAGAAGATTTCGTACTATTTTTTAATTAAATTAATATATAATTATGATATCATCATTATGATTAAAAAGTAATTAGTTTAATGATGACGTCATCATTTTAGAGATTTATATGACTATATAGATATAGATAGATAGATACCTTTGATGCAGTAAAAAACAGTAGAAGTGGCGTGGGTTTTTGTTCTTTCAGTTGCATTTCAATTTCATCTCGCAAACAAAGATCAGCTCCTCCGCACTTTTAGGTGGGCTTCGGGTGCTGTTGTGGTCCAGGGTTAGGTGATCATCTGCACTCATTCAGGCCTCGTGGGCTTTTTACTTATGCTTAGATTATAATAATTATAATAAATAATAAGTAAGTTGAATAATTAATAATTTGAACGATTGAAATCATCTAAACAAATTTAGTTCTAAATGATAATAACTTGTTTGATCATCATCATTATTAATATTAACTAGAAAAAGTTTGGTCGCGCGTTGCTGCGACGCGTTGATAACTTTCGTGGTCTTCATTTGGCATCACTAACGGTGTATCTTCTTTGTAATAACTGCTATTCCCTTTTGTTTTTGTTGATGATGTCTTTGTCGAAACTGGGCATGTTACATCACAACATATTTAAAAGACGGTTGTTTATTTGTAGCTACTAAATAAGAATAAGATTTTAAAAATAAAAACATATAAACCATTGTAAAAACCCTCTACAAACCAATAAAACATGATAAAACCAGCAGTCAACTGTTGTTGACTCGTTTGTGATAAGCAGCTTGAAATTTTAGCGCTTAGAAATTTTTTAATTGAGCTTAGTGGATGATTGTTGGTAATGAGCAATGGGGAGTTAATATAGCTGACTTGAAGTTGTAGATTGGTTGTGCCTCTCGTCGCTGCATTCGAATGTGTAAGGTAGGCATAATACTACCACTTTCCGTTGTTGTACAGTTCCTTCCCAAGTAATTCTAATTGACCGAAAATAGTTCGGAAACTGAAAAAATAACTTCTACCATCGCAGTATGGAATTTCCAGAAGTACCAGAGTTGTGAAGTGCTTTAATGAGCGAGCCTACAATGTATGTTAAAATAATAAATGACCATCACCTAATTTTCGTACTTATAAAATTGCAGGGAAAAACAAAATTCTTCTTAATCAATTAAACCATGTGTATTCATTCATCAAGTAGCATATGCATGTCAGATGATGTTTGTAATATATGCAAATTATGCAAAATTTATTATCAAAATATGTAAATCAAAAACGTGCAACTGCTCATATGCAAATAAAACATGGGCGGGTTGGATCCCCGTCGTTTGCTAAATCACAAACCCGAATTGACCACTTTCATTTGGCCACTTAGAGAACTTTATATAAAAACTCATATTGTTAATAAAAATCGAGAATTGAACATTAAATATACTGATTTTACCGGGTTGTGGGAACAATTTTCGCTTTAACAATGTGTGGTATATCTTTGACGGTGTAGTCTTGCTGCAGTGGAGAGTGTGTATGACCAGCAGAAATGAAAAACCACCACTTTCATATCTCCTGACCCTTAATAGGTCAAATGTTAAAAATTGAAAGACCGTGAAGTCTACGTTTTTAAGTCGTTTCCAAGGATTCATCAGCTGCATAACCCATATTGGAGGATGATTCTTTCTTGAGCTGCGTATAGTGGAAGAAACTACAGGTTGAGATCAAGAATATGACTGCTTGCTGGAAAACTTGCAACCACAGTACCTCCGTCCCTTCCATCCAAATTCATAAAACTACATATAAACCGAGGAAGATAGCAGAGACCATTGAGCCCAGTACGATTCCAGCAATAAGCAATGGCCACAGTAAGATGGCTAGACCTGCAAATGGCAGACATATGGTTTAGGATAAAATCCTCTCTCTCCTTGTATGATAGCTTATCATCCTATTATTATAATCAAAATAGATTAGTGAATGAATAGAATGGTTGAAGTCATCTTAAACATTATACAAAAGGAAATATAGGATTGACTTACAAATTTGTTTCTCTTCCATACAACTCTTAAGAGCTTTTCCATTAGGCCACATTGTACAACACTAAAAGTACAAATTGTTACATGCTATAACTACTCGATGTTCAGCAGCAAAAACTTTTACATATATGATTGACTTACAATGTACAACACAGAAAGTAGAAATATAAAGTGTGCACATCCTTAACATTGTACAACACAAAACGACACCTATTAGGGTGTCTTTTAGCTTGGGATTCTCTGAAAGAACTTACGAATGTTGAAATACAGTTTGGGGACTCGAAACAGACATTGTGCTAACGATCATCAAAACATCTACAAAAAAATAAAAAAATAAAAAAACAAAAAAACAAAAAAAAAACTATATGATGCACACCACAAATATAAATTCAATGAGTAACATTATACGGAGTAATATATAACTAAAAAGAAATACCACAAACATACAAATAAAGCAAAGAACAAACAGAACTACCATAAATCCGAAACCATAAAGTTAATTGTGAAAATCCCTACTACAATAATACCAAATATTCATAAGTAATAATAGTAAATGTGAAACATAAAGTTGATTTTAGCCTCAACATGCATTTGTGAATAAGTGGAGTTGGTGAGTATATGTCACAATCGAAAGCAAAGCAAATGGATTGGGAAGAAAACTTTAGGGATGACACATGCCCCCAAAAAGAGATGAAAGCACCTATACACCATAAACATAATTTAATTAAAAAAAAAAACTCCCTTGAATCCGGGTCGACCTATGGGCTGAAATCCCAGAGAAACACATGGAATGACAATGCCGAAGGCCAATATCGGGACACATCAGCGTACATATTAGCATATAGGGGTAATTGCAGATAGATGGACATTGTCCATTGTGGGCGCAATAGCATTATTTTTCCTAAACGGGATGTACATAGCACTATAGCAACAACATATGAAACTCTGTTTTAGAAGCACCAAATGTAAAACACCATGCACACAACTTTATGTACATGTGGTGTCTAATGCTTTTAGTTATGGACATACTGATTTAGACTGTGTATATATCTCTAATGAATCATAAAAATTTTTGAAAGTTCACAAATAAGGGAACAACTGATTGAGGTTAAAAGCTATTCAAAATTCTATGCACACAATTCTAACTCTTTATATTCAAATTGAGCACATTCATCAAATTATACAAATAATAAGCAATAAAATATGTAAATTTGAATTCCTAAAAGATCAATAAACTCGTTAATAAATTTGAAAATGCCTACAAACTTAGACGGGATAGTAGTGGCGCACCTTCGAGGACTTTGTTTTGGAGTTACAGGGGTGGACTCGAACCTTATATCTTTGATGCTTATAACATCATCAAACTCTATACTAAATCATGATAGATTTATTTACTCTAGAAAGAGATGACTCTAAACTAAAAGCAGCAGCCAGCCGCAGCAAAAGTGTCATCTTCCTGCTACTAATTACAAAGAGTGTACTTTTACATAAATTTTGTGTGTTTCTAAGTGTAAACACATATTTTGGAATGAAAGAACTATATAAATATTTTATTCTACATTCTGCATTTTATGTCACTTAATATAATGACTAATCATTGACAATCAAATACAACGATCGAACAGTGCAAAAGCTAGCAGACCATTAAATTAGTAAAAAACATGTGGGTGTTTACCTTTAGGTTGAAAACAAAAGGAGATATCACATTATGTATATGTATTAGCCGGTCCATTGAACACTGAAGCAAGAGCATGAAGCAATCAATGTGAACCGTCATAAGATTAGGGCTTCAAAATCTAGAAGAGAAACATTAGCGAATTCGGATGTTACTACCAAAAACAAATTTTTAATTAACTTCAAATTATGATACAAACTCAAATCTCAGCTACTTACCAGTAACACCGACGGAGTGGTTTCTTTGCGGTTGAGGGTTCATCTGCCATTTGATTCGGGTCAGCCAAAGCAAACAACGGAGCCCAAGATTAACGTAAAACCTAATTTATTCCGGCAATTTATAGAGAACGTAATTGATTCTGGGCAGCAAAGGGTTAGTTATTGTTCTTCGTTCGTACCAACACGGCATGGAGACGACGTTTGTTGGCGGTGGCGATGAAGATTGATGGCGACGATGAAGACGACATTTGGTGATGGTGGCGGTGGCGACGATGGTTGATGGTGACGATGGCGGTTGTGCGGGCGGTGCCGGCGGCGGGGCAGAAGTCGCCAGAGTCTTCTGGGAGCGAGGGTGGAAGATTTTGGAAGGAGGGAGGTTTGTTTTATTGTATTATATATATATATAGTGCGGAAGGGATGTCGTTCTGGATGTTTTTACAAAAGAAACGACCAAAAATCTGGTGAGTGTTATTATTACATTACATTACACCTACATACTAAAACTCATGAATAATTTGTTACTTCAATTGTTTGTGATTGTAGTTTTGCTTCTTATGCTTCTGAAAAACTGGGTGATACTTCGTTTCTTCTTAGGTTGTCTGTAAGTGTAGTTCGTTTACACCTACATACTAAAACTCATGAATAATTTGTTACTTCAATTGTTTGTGATTGTAGTTTTGCTTCTTATGCTTCTGAAAAACTGGGTGATACTTCGTTTCTTCTTAGGTTGTCTGTAAGTGTAGTTCGTGATTCACGGGTGAGATTACCTGGATAGGTGGGCAGTTCCTATAGGTGGAGCTAAATTTGTTAGTTTCAATTGTTTGTGATTGTAGTTTTGACTAAGACCCCTCAAATTTACATTTTTTATATACTAAAACTCATGAAGAATTTGGTAGTTTCAATTGTTTGTGATTGTAGTTTTGACTAAGATCCCTCAAATTTACATTTTCTCAGGGGTAAAAAATGTAAATATACAATTTTATTAAAATAAAAGAAACAAACTCCACCAGAATTTTTAGCGGGTCCTATCTTCTCGCTCGGTGCGAGTTAAATTTTTCCGAGCCCACCGTTCAACTCAAAAAAATCTTACGAACACAACGGGACTAACTATACGCGAAACGGACACTTAAAAAAACGCTCAATACATCGGACTACATTCAATACATATACACACCTATAATACGCTCCGTTAACTATGAATACGCAACCCAAAGACCCGGCGGCATCGCGCGGGCTCTTTTTTCTAGTATATACTAAATCCCATGAGGCCAAAATCCCAAAACAAACGACAATGCCAAAAAAAAAAAAATAAAGCCCACCCCCCAAACTTTGAACAATTTGCAAATTCAACCCCCAAAAGAGGGGTATAAACTACCATTTCACCATTTTAATTAATAAACTCCACCCCAATTTTTAACGGAGCATATCTTCTCGCTCGACACGCGTTAAATTTTTTCGACACCACCATTCAACTCGAAATAATCTTGCGAACCCAACGCAACTAACTATACGCGAAACGGACGTCTTTCAAAAAACAAACCATTATGTATACTAGGTACTAACCTCGTGTATCCAAACACAACCGTAGCAAAACGTTTTTTACATCAGCTATGATATGCAACCCGAAAGACCCCGCGGCATCGCGCGGGTCACTTTTGCTAGTTAGTTACCATTGTAAATGAGGTAAACTTACATTGTTAACCTTGTACATGAATAAAAAAATTCCATGTTGTTCTTTGATAATTATTCTTGATATAATTTGAGGATTATTGCATAAAATTTAAATGATTAATAGTTAAGAGAGTGTTTCAGCTTTGAATGGTTCAACACTAAATGCTGAATCATTCAACGTCCTATGTCATTTAGAGGTCAAAATCAGAAACGCTGAATGTTGAATAATTTAGTATTTAATGTTGAACTATTCAATTAATAGGTAAACAAACTCGTTCTTAATTTCATTAGTTTTATTTGAATTTGGAATTTTGGTTTGTGAAATAAAATACATGGATATTAATTGAAGGGCATTATATTATATTATATTATATTATATTATACTTACATACTAAACCTACTCCCACTTTTGGACCTCCTCCCACTTTTGGTCGTTTCAGTTTTACCGAATTGTCGTTTTGAGTTTGCGTTCACACTACAAATGGTCCTCCAACTTTCGCACAAATTACACAACCCCTCAACTTTACACTTTTTCAGGGGTAAAAAACGTAAATTTATAATTTAATTAAAATAAAAAAAACCTTACTCCACCCGAATTTATAACGGGCCCTATCTTCTCGCTCGGTGCGAATTAAATTTTTACGAGGCCACCGTTCAACTCGAAAAAATCTCACGAACCCAACGGGACTAACTATATGCAAAACGGACATCGTTAAAAAAACACTAAATAACGGGCCCTATATTCACGCTCGGTGCGAGTTAAATTTTTCCCAGACCACCGTTCAACTCGAAATAATTTTACGAACACAACGCGACTAACTATACGCGAAACGGACATCGTTAAAAAAAATAAATATTTCGGGCTATATTACATACATATATATACATATACACCACGACTAACTATACGCGAAACGGACATCGTATATCCAAATTGGACCGCGCGTCGAATACAACCGCAGCAACGCGCGGTCGGATTTTTTCTAGTTTTGAATCAATTATTATAATTTATTTCAAAAAATAGAATTTGCAAAAGGTCCTTATAATTCATAAGAGCCATTCGCAAATCGTAATATGTCTTTTATGATTTGCAAATTACTAAATAGAGACAATACATCAAGTTAAAATTTGGTTCGGTTTTTTTATCGAACACTTGGTGTGTATAATATTTTAGTCTCAAGTGCGAAGGCAATGGGAGTCACATGTACCGAGGGCAGATGTTTAAGGAGCGAACGGTTGTATGCAATGGGACTCGCAAATTATACCGACACTCTCACACGTGTTTAAAGTCAATGCCATGGGACTCGGGACTCACACACGAAGACCTGGACTTGCATGCGTCATGGGCCATGCCAAAATTCAAGCTACCAACTTAAAACACATCAAGTGTTCAACTAAATGTCGAAATTAATTTAACTTTGTGTTTTGTCTAAATCTAATAATTAATTGCAAAAGACGACTTGCGCTTTGTAAGAACATTTTGCAAAAATAAATTTTAGATAAGTTATCATAGTTAGTTAAAAAAAACATTTAGATTAATATTCCTAATAAAATGTAATAAAAAGACAACAAATTAATTGAGTAAACAATGAAATTAGTGACGTGCCGGACCTTCTCCTTCAGCGGTGTACGTTAATGATAGTTCATCCATTTTTATAAGTAAACAATAAAAACACTCGCCTCTAACTCTCTTCCGCGTTCGTCCTAGTTACCACTCATAAATAACGAAGCAAACCATCGAGCGGTTTTCTCCTTTGCTACCGGATTTGCTACTATAGGAAACGACGTGCCGGACCATTCTCCTCTTATGATGCATGTTAAGGATGGCCCGTTCACTTTCAATGGTAGAATGGACAAACTATCTCAAGGCACCTGATCGAATCTACTTTAGGTAAAATCGGTCCTTTATCGGAAATCAAATTTTGGCCTATTAGAAGATATTGTTTTGTTACCTTTTCCGACTTAAAGTATGTTGTTGTTGCCGTGAATTTGATGAATGGTTCCCGTATTTTTGGAGGTCCTAATTATTTGAGATGGACGGTCCGACGTGCTAATCGGTTACCCCGCTCGTCAACTGGACATTATCGGTCTTCTACAACGGTTAAGCTTCGTAGCAAAATAGGTTTCAACCATCTTGTGTCGAACTGTTTTAAGTATAGCATCATGGTTGTCGATTCGGTTCCATTGGTTGATTTGAAGCTACAAGCTTTCTTGATCAAGAACAATGTTACAATTTTGTAAGGTTCCCAAAGTTGGCATTTTCTATGCCATCATTGTTTATGAAAATGCATCCGGTTTTGAAGCTATTTTAAAGTCAACTCAGACGAGTTTGTTCTCATTGTACATTTGAAAGAAATGGCTCGAAAATACTTTCGATATCTCTTGCTTGGAAATCCAGGGTATCCCAATTGCTTATGCCTAAGCCGAAAGAGCCATCTCAATTGCGAGTCTCTTTGGTTTTGTGTTGAAGATTGCAGGTGTTTCTAACGCTCTGGGCAATGTTGGGTCATTTTATTTTATCATTAAAACCGTGAACCCGAAACACAAGCATGATTTGGTCGAGGTGGATCTTGAAGATGTCATGCTTTCGGGATGCAACATTTAGATTAACGAGATTGGTGCCCCGATGGAGTTTGATTTGGTCGAGTTTATCGACGATTTGATTGCTATTACAAATCGTATAGTTCTTACGGGAAGATCCTGTTTATGGTAATCAAACTGAGATCGTGTCCGAAGCTTTGACTGTTAATGGCGTTACCGGGACTCAAGGGGTTGATGACGATGGTGTTCAACAAGAGTTTGGGAATGAAGATGCAGTTGATGAATCGGAAGATGAAGTTACGATTGATGACTTGAATGTTGGAGGTTCGGCACTTTTGGTGCCATGGAAGCTACGGGTTTGGAGAGTGCTCCGGGTTCGAATAGGGTGTTTAGTTCGGAGCGTATTAATTTGAACAATGATGTCGGTTGCTGAAAAGGATCATCATGTTTTACATTCAGTGTGCATTGATGATTATGCTATTGTTAATCAGGCTTATGAGTCGGTTATTACTCCTCCTGTTTTGGTTTCGCATTCTCCTGTTGTCAATTTAGAACAATATGTTGTTGTTTGTGCACCATCACGTCTAAAAACAAAACGGCAAAAGAAAATTATACGGTTCCAAGGATGATTCTACGATACATGACGATCAAGTGGCAGATTCATCTGGTCCTAATTAGGGGTGTGAACCATTTAGTTTCAAACCGAATAAACCGAATATCGAATCGAATCCAAACCAAAAAAACCAAACCGAATTTTTTAAACGGTTTTCGGATCGATCGAAACTGAAACCGAATTCGTAATTCGGTTTTTGTTTGGTTATTGGTTTTGAAAATTTTAAATTTGGTTAACTGAATTAAAAACCGAATTCAAATTAATAACATTTTAAAACATATTTATAATTATAATCTTTATATATTTATATTTTATTTGATGTATTATTATATTTTTATTAAAAAATAAACATGTTATATGCCCTATATACTTAAATTAATTCCACAACCGTTATTCCTAATTTATATGTAAGTTTATGCTAGTTAGGTTTTTTTATTTTTAATGATTTTTGGTTTTAACCGAAACCGAACCGAAATCAAATTCGGTTTTTCGGTTGAGTTTTGGTTATGATTTTAATATTTAAATTTGGTTTCGCTTTGGTTTCTGATTTTGATTTTATAAGTTTCAAAACCGAAAAAACCGAACCGAATAAACCGAAAAACCAAAAACCGAACTGATGAACACCCCTAGTCCTAATCATAAAGGACTTTTTCAAGATTTGACGGACCGGGATTCATTCTTCAATCTCCGGGTACATTTATTAGTGATATATCCTCCAACGTTTTGACCTACGCCTTTCCAAATCGGAATTACAAATGTGTTTTAATTGATAAGATTGATGGAATGCCGTCGCGCCAGATGAAAGAAATCAGAAGGGTGGATTGAAGGTCGGTTAATTCGATTCTGTTGGTTTCTTTGGTTGGCTTTTATAGATGTTTTGTTAGTTGTTGTACTTTGCTTTCCATGTTATTTGTCAAAATTGTATGTTGCTTCGTCCGTTTCGAGATATTTTGATTTTGGTTTAGGAGTTGGATTTTTCCGTTGTTGCTCGGTTAGAGTTGTAACATCCCGCCTTTTTCCGGTTACTTTCCGTTTAACTATTTTAAAGTTCGTTATATATTTATAACATCTTTCGTTAATACGCGTTTTAAATTATCTCGATTAGGTAATTCACGCACCCGATTCAAACTTGAGGGACTAAAATTTACACGGGGCAAACTAGTTGACTAGGTCACCTAGTCCACCCCAATCACCACCATTCAACCATCTCCATCTCTCTCTCTTTCTCTCTAGCAAGAACACACACACAATTTCCAAATTCATTCAATCATCATCTAAATTCGATCTAGGAGGCTTGCAACAAAATAAATTACATATTCGTGATCCTCTCTTCATCCTCTTCATTTTGGTACCAACTTCATCTCGTTTGGGTAACATTTCTAAAACTCTAGATTTCTCTAAATTCGTGTTTTTGACTTGAAATGGTGTTAGTTAGTGTCTATGGCTCATTGTGATGTCGTGTATGTAATTTGTAGGCTCGATCTTGTTATTTGGTGTAACTAGCATGAACACTTGAAATGGGTTAGTTTAACCTTTGATTTTGAATGATAAAATGTGTTTAGATGTTAATGGTTGTGTGTTCAAAGTGTTAGTTACTTCATTAACTTCGTTTTGGTGTGTTGATTGACATGAAAACCTTACATTAACATGATTATTGGTTTTGAGATTTTTGTTAGGGTTTGATAAGCTTTATATGAACTTTTGATGTATCAAATGCTATGAAATATTGTTGATAAGTGTTTTGTTGCAACGTGTGTTTTATTACCTTCGAAACGGCATATCATACATGTAAATTGGTTACCCGAATCATGAAATGCGTTTTTAGAACTTGAACCTTTGATTATGAAAGTTTAATGCGGTTTTGGGTTGTTGTAGGTGTTAAATTACTTGTTGAAATGTGTCTAGTCATTTTCTTCGTCAAATTACCTTCCCAACGGTATAAAATACTTGACTTGATTGTTGCGGATCATAAATTGTGTTTATTTGGTTTTTGGTTCGTGTACTTATAAACTTACTGCATCAGACTGGAATACCAATCTGGACGCCGTCCAGATCCTTGGACGCCGTCCCAGATTACAAAGCTGGATGCCGTCCAGATCTTTGGACGCCGTCCCAGCCTTCAAATCTGGACGCCGTCCAGAAAATCTGGACGCCGTCCAGATACACTGGCAGCTTCTGTCTTCGTTGGTCGTTTTACGAAAAATGTTTGCTATACTATGGACCTCCGATTCACATGTAACTTGTTCTAACATGCTCATGTATGATTAAAAACCTCAGAAAAATAGTTCGGGACCCGACCCGAACGTGTTGACTTTTTCGTTGACTTTGACCCGACCAAGTTGACTTTTAATCAAACTTAACCAAATGTTTGTGCAATCGTTCTAACATGCTTTTATACTTGTACCTTACATGAAACATGACAATTTGATTCACATGCTATTATGATCGAGTCTTAATGAGCCATAGGACTAATTGAACATCTTTGACCAATCGTGACTATCGTTATTGATACAACCTATTTGTTTAGGTCAAGACTAGCATTGTTCTTTGCACACGTTTACTTGTTGAAGTACTTTACTACTCGTGCACTCAAGGTGAGATCATAGTCCCACTTTTACTCTTTTGAATTTACATTTGGGATGAGAAAACATAAACGTTTCTTTTTACTAAGTGAACACAAGTACAGGAAAACAAACATTCTACATACGAGTTTAGAACAAAATCCTCAATTCAATTATCATTAGTTACACTTGCCGGGTGTAAGCGTGAACTTATGTTATATGGCCATATGGGTTTGACAAACCCTCATTCAAACGGTTCGCTACCGTTTACGAATGAAATATATTTTCGAGAAACAGTGTATGTTCTAGCACTAAGGTGATGGGGTTCTATGGAAGGAATGTTAAGCATTAATAATTGGGTGCTCGTGAAACAAACTTTTGGAATGTATTACTATTATCTCATTGTTGCAAATCTTGTGGTTCACTTGTACTTACTTACTTAAACCTATGATTTCACCAACATTTTCGTTGACAGATTTCTATGTTTTTCTCAGGTCCTTGAACGATACATGATACATGCTTCCGCTCATTATTTTGATACTTGCATTGGATGTCGAGTATATATGCATACATGGAGCGTCTTTTGGCTACTTTTAAATTGTGTCGCATAAGTTTCATTTGTACTTATAACTTTGTAACGTAACTTGTGGTGGAACTATTCTCGTAAACTTTGAACAATCTTTACATTTGAAATGAATGCGACATATCTTTTGGTCAAACGTTGTTTTAAAGACTTATGACCATGTAACGGGACCTAAGTAGACGGCGCCGTCAATGACGATTTTGTCAGGGTCGCTACAGATGGTATCAGAGCATTGGTTGTAGGGATTTAGAGTTCATTGGTGTCGACCCCGAGTCATAGGGTACATTAGTGAATCTAGACTACAACCGGCATATAGACTGAAGTAGGAACTACTTGACTATTTGTGCATTATACTCGAACTCTCCTATCATATCTAACTCTTATTCGATCTTGATATCACGTTGTTAAATTTGATTGACACGCCACCTTGACTTTATAGAATAATGTCGAATGCACATATGAATCAGGGTAATATAATTGCCGGGATTATATTACGGTGACTCATATGAACGTTCCGACATTATGACATAAAGAATTTAAGGCGAGTCGAGGAAAAACTTCTCTTTATCTTTATGCTATATCACGGTTAGTATTATTGAGAATACTAATCAATGATATTCTTGTGTCTTGAAGGAACAATGGCTCCTCGTCGTGTACGCCGCAATGAAACTCCCGAACAAGCTCTCGAACGGATGATAGCTACCGCCGTAGATGCGGCCATGGCCGGTCACTCATCCAACAACAACAACAATAATAACAACAACCACAACAACAACAACAATGGAGCCGGTAACTCAAACGAAGGGTGCTCCTACAAATCCTTCATGGGGTGCAAACCTCACACTTTTGATGGAACCGGGGGACCGGTCGTGCTCACCCGATGGTTTGAGCAAACGGAAGCCGTCTTTAGCATAAGCGGTTGTCGGGACCAAGACAAGGTCAAATACTCCACTCACACCTTCGCCGGTGTCGCTCTTACATGGTGGAATACATATGTACAATCGGTGGGTACCGATGAAGCTCACGCCCTCTCTTGGGCCGACTTGAGGGAAAAGATGATTGTCGAATATTTCCCTCGTGAAGAAACCCGAAGGCTCGAACAAGAGCTAAGAACTTTAAAGGCGATCGAAAATGATCTCAAGGCTTATAATCAACGATTTTCCGAACTAGCCTTGATGTGCCCAAATCTTGTGAACCCCGAAGCTTTAAGGGTTGAACTTTACATGGATGGTCTTCCAAAGAGCATCAAACACGGAGTAATGTCATCCAAACCCCCTAATCATCAAGAAGCTTTGAACATGGCCCGCAAATTGATAGAGACGGTGGACGAAATCGTAGTACCGGCACCTAAAGCCGAGGACAAGTCGGGTAACAACAAAAGAAAATGGGAAGCTCCCCAATCAAGCAACAACAACTTTGCCAAGAAATCTTTCACCTCCGACGGCAAGAAGGGTTATGCCAGAAATCTACCTCTTTGCAACAAATGCAACAAACATCACTTTGGCGAATGTAGTAAGCTAATTTGCCATCGGTGCCAAGGAATTGGTCATAAGGCCAACGATTGTAAAAGTGCCACTCCCGTCGCTCGAAAGTGGCCCAATGCACCAAAGATGGGCACTTGTTACGAATGTGGCCAAACGGGCCATTATAGAAATGCATGCCCGAAGAGGAAAGATAACCCCAATACGCGTGGCCGAGCTTTCAACATCAACACCGAGGAAGCCCGAGATGATAATGAATTGGTCACGGGTACGTTTCTTCTCAACAACACTTATGTTACTTGTTTATTCGATTCGGGTGCCGATAAGAGTTTTGTATCCAAGACTTTGACTCATTCTTTTAATACTCCACCACGTCCACTAGATACCACTTATACCATTGAAGTGGCCAACAGAAAACTATTGAGTGCCGACACATATTACCGGGGGTGTACGTTAAACATTTTGGGTAATGAGTTTGAAATCGACTTGATACCCATGGAACTAGGTAGCTTCGATGTAATAATCGGTATGAATTGGCTAGCCAAAATGAAATCTCACATCCTTTGTGATCTTAACGCAATCCGAATCCCTATCGAGAATGGTGAACCTTTGATCGTCTATGGCGATAAGAGTTGCACCGGACTCAACCTCTTTTCGTGTATTAAAGTTAGAAAACTACTCCGTAAGGGTTGTTTTGCGATCCTTGCTCACGTTAAGAAAGTCGAGTCCGATGAGAAGCACATCGATGATGTGCCAATTGTTAGTGACTATTCCGATGTATTTCCCGACGAATTGCCGGGTCTTCCACCTCATCGACCGGTTGAATTCCAAATCGATCTTATTCCGGGAGCCGCACCCGTAGCACGTGCACCATATAGACTCGCTCCATCCGAAATGCAAGAATTGCAAAGTCAAATCCAAGAACTACTTGATCGTGGTTTTATCCAACCTAGCCATTCACCATGGGGCACTCCGATTTTTTTTGTTAAAAAGAAAGACGGATCCCTACAAATGTGCATTGACTATCGTGAACTAAACAAATTGACGGTTAAGAATCGATATCCTCTCCCTCACATCGATGACCTCTTTGATCAACTACAAGGGTCTTGTGTATATTCGAAAATCGATCTCCGCTCGGGTTATCATCAATTGAGGGTTAAGGGGGAAGATGTCTCCAAAACCGCTTTCCGAACTCGTTATGGTAGTTATGAATTCCTTGTCATGCCATTTGGTCTCACTAACGCACCTGCGGTGTTCATGGATCTTATGAACCGCGTGTGCAAACCGTATCTCGATAAATTCGTTATTGTGTTCATCGATGACATATTGATCTATTCTAAAAATGAAGAAGAGCACGAACAACATCTCCGACTTGTGCTTGAACTCTTGAGACAAGAACGACTTTATGCCAAATTCTCCAAGTGTGAATTTTGGTTGAAGGAAGTTCAATTTCTTAGTCATGTTGTAAGTGATCAAGGTATTAAAGTCGATCCCACGAAAATCGAAGCCATTAGTAAATGGGAGACTCCTACTACTCCTACTCACATTCGTCAATTCTTGGGTCTCGCCGGGTACTATCGTAGATTCATCGAAAACTTCTCTTTGGTTGCACGTCCTCTAACCGCATTAACTCACAAGGGAAAGAAATTCATTTGGGCGACCGAGCAAGAATCCGCGTTTCAAATCTTGAAGACAAAGCTAACCACCGCTCCTATCTTGTCACTTCCCGAAGGCAATGATGATTTTGTTGTATATTGCGATGCCTCGAAACATGGTTTTTGGTGTGTATTGATGCAACGGAAGAAAGTCATTGCTTATGCCTCTCGACAACTCAAAATTCATGAACGAAACTACACGACGCATGATCTCGAACTCGGAGCCGTTGTCTTTGCACTTAAAATGTGGAGACACTATCTTTATGGAACCAAGAGTACTATCTTTACCGACCACAAAAGTCTCCAACACATTTTCGATCAAAAGCAACTAAACATGAGACAACGAAGGTGGATTGAAACCTTAAACGATTACGATTGCGAGCTTCGTTACCATCCCGGGAAGGCAAACGTAGTAGCCGATGCCTTAAGTCGAAAAGAAAGAGCGGTGCCTCTTCGTGTCCGAGCCTTAAACATCACCATCCACACAAACCTTAATAGCCAAATTCGGGTAGCCCAAGATGAGGCTCTCAAGGATGAAAACCTTTCACGCGAGCTCTTGAACATTCTCGTCTCTCGATTCGAAATTAGGGAGACCGGACTCCGATATTACGCCGGAAGGATTTGAGTGCCTAGTTATGGGGACCTACGAAGCCTTATTTTAGATGAAGCCCATAAGTCACGATACTCGATTCACCCCGGTGCCAATAAGATGTACCACGACCTTAAACAACTATATTGGTGGCCGAACATCAAAAGGGACGTAGCTACTTATGTTTCCAAGTGTTTGACATGTTCCAAAGTCAAAGTCGAACACCAAAGACCGTCCGGACTACTTTAACAACCCGAGATCCCGCAATGGAAGTGGGAAAGGATAACGATGGATTTTATCACCAAGCTACCAAAAACGACGGGCGGTTATGATACCATTTGGGTTATTGTTGACCGTCTCACCAAATCCGCACACTTCCTTGCCATGAAAGAAACGGACAAAATGGAGAAACTTGCACAACTTTACATTAAGGAGATCGTAGCCCGACACGGTGTACCTTTATCGATTATCTCCGACCGAGATGGCCGTTTTGTTTCTAGATTTTGGCGTACTTTGCAAGAAGCATTGGGAACGCGTTTAGACATGAGCACCGCATATCATCCACAAACCGACGGACAAAGCGAATGCACAATTTAAACCTTGGAAGACATGCTACGAGCTTGCATTGTCGACTTTGGAAAAGCTTGGGATAAGCACTTGCATCTCGCCGAATTCTCCTACAACAATAGTTATCATGCGAGTATTAACGCCGCACCATTCGAAGCATTATATGGCCGAAAATGTCGTTCTCCTCTTTGTTGGGCCGAAGTAGGCGACAAACAAATCACCGGTCCCGAACTTATTCATGAAACAACCGAGAAGATCGTTCAAATCCGAGATAGGCTTAGGACGGCCCGGAGTCGTCAAAAGAGTTATACCGACAAATGACGCAACGACCTCGAATTTCAAATCGGTGACTGGGTAATGTTAAAAGTCGCACCTTGGAAAGGTGTAATCCATTTTGGGAAACGCGGGAAGCTAAATCCGCGGTATATTGGTCCTATCGAAATCTTGGAGCGTATTGGAACCGTTGCTTATCGTTTAGATCTTCCGCCTCAATTGAACTCCGTTCATCCTACATTCCATATATCTAACTTGAAAAAGTGTCTTGCCGAACCCGATATCGTCATCCCTCTCGAGGAACTTACTATTGATGACAAACTTCATTTTGTGGAGGAACCGGTTGAAATTGTGGACACCTCCGTCAAGACATTGAAACAAAGCCGAATCCCGATTGTTAAAGTCCGTTGGAACGCCAAAAGGGGACCCGAGTTTACTTGGGAAAGACAAGATCAAATGCAAAGGAAGTATCCTCATCTATTCGTGAATTCGGAAACGCAAGATCTCGAGGAAGAAACAACGACTACTACGCCTACTTAAATTTCGGGACGAAATTTCTTTTAAGGAGTAGGTAATGTAACATCCCGCCTTTTTCCGGTTACTTTCCGTTTAACTATTTTAAAGTCCGTTATATATTTATAACATCTTTCGTTAATACGCGTTTTAAATTATCTCGATTAGGTAATTCACGCACCCGATTCAAACTTGAGGGACTAAAATTTACACGGGGCAAACTAGTTGACTAGGTCACCTAGTCCACCCCAATCACCACCATTCAACCATCTCCATCTCTCTCTCTTTCTCTCTAGCAAGAACACACACACAATTTCCAAATTCATTCAATCATCATCTAAATTCGATCTAGGAGGCTTGCAACAAAATAAATTACATATTAGTGATCCTCTCTTCATCCTCTTCATTTTGGTACCAACTTCATCTCGTTTGGGTAACATTTCTAAAACTCTAGATTTCTCTAAATTCGTGTTTTTGACTTGAAATGGTGTTAGTTAGTGTCTATGGCTCATTGTGATGTCGTGTATGTAATTTGTAGGCTCGATCTTGTTATTTGGTGTAACTAGCATGAACACTTGAAATGGGTTAGTTTAACCTTTGATTTTGAATGATAAAATGTGTTTAGATGTTAATGGTTGTGTGTTCAAAGTGTTAGTTACTTCATTAACTTCGTTTTGGTGTGTTGATTGACATGAAAACCTTATATTAACATGATTATTGGTTTTGAGATTTTGGTTAGGGTTTGATAAGCTTTATATGAACTTTTGATGTATCAAATGCTATGAAATATTGTTGATAAGTGTTTTGTTGCAACGTGTGTTTGATTACCTTCGAAACGGCATATCATACATGTAAATTGGTTACCCGAATCATAAAATGCGTTTTTAGAACTTGAACCTTTGATTATGAAAGTTTAATGCGGCTTTGGGTTGTTGTAGGTGTTAAATTACTTGTTGAAATGTGTCTAGTCGTTTTCTTCGTCAAATTACCTTCCCAACGGTATAAAATACTTGACTTGATTGTTGCGGATCATAAATTGTGTTTATTTGGTTTTTGGTTCGTGTACTTATAAACTTACTGCATCAGACTGGAATACCAATCTGGACGCCGTCCAGATCCTTGGACGCCATCCCAGATTACAAAGCTGGACGCCGTCCAGATCTTTGGACGCCGTCCCAGCCTTCAAATCTGGACGCCGTCCAGAAAATCTGGACGCCGTCCAGATACACTGGCAGCTTCTGTCTTCGTTGGTCGTTTTACGAAAAATGTTTGCTATACTATGGACCTCCGATTCACATGTAACTTGTTCTAACATGCTCATGTATGATTAAAAACCTCAGAAAAATAGTTCGGGACCCGACCCGAACGTGTTGACTTTTTCGTTGACTTTGACCCGACCAAGTTGACTTTTAATCAAACTTAACCAAATGTTTGTGCAATCGTTCTAACATGCTTTTATACTTGTACCTTGCATGAAACATGACAATTTGATTCACATGCTATTATGATCGAGTCTTAACGAGCCATAGGACTAATTGAACATCTTTGACCAATCGTGACTATCGTTATTGATACAACCTATTTGTTTAGGTCAAGACTAGCATTGTTCTTTGCACACGTTTACTTGTTGAAGTACTTTACTACTCGTGCACTCAAGGTGAGATCATAGTCCCACTTTTACTCTTTTGAATTTACATTTGGGATGAGAAAACATAAACGTTTCTTTTTACTAAGTGAACACAAGTACAGGAAAACAAACATTCTACATACGAGTTTAGAACAAAATCCTCAATTCAATTATCATTAGTTACACTTGCCGGGTGTAAGCGTGAACTTATGTTATATGGCCATATGGGTTTGACAAACCCTCATTCAAACGGTTCGCTACCGTTTACGAATGAAATATATTTTCGAGAAACAGTGTATGTTCTAGCACTAAGGTGATGGGGTTCTATGGAAGGAATGTTAAGCATTGATAATTGGGTGCTCGTGAAACAAACTTTTGGAATGTATTACTATTATCTCATTGTTGCAAATCTTGTGGTTCACTTGTACTTACTTACTTAAACCTATGATTTCACCAACGTTTTCGTTGACAGATTTCTATGTTTTTCTCAGGTCCTTGAACGATACATGATACATGCTTCCGCTCATTATTTTGATACTTGCATTGGATGTCGAGTATATATGCATACATGGAGCGTCTTTTGGCTACTTTTAAATTGTGTCGCATAAGTTTCATTTGTACTTATAACTTTGTAACGTAACTTGTGGTGGAACTATTCTCGTAAACTTTGAACAATCTTTACATTTGAAATGAATGCGACATATCTTTTGGTCAAACGTTGTTTTAAAGACTTATGACCACGTAACGGGACCTAAGTAGACGGCGCCGTCAATGACGATTTTTTCAGGGTCGCTACAAGAGTTAGCTAGGTCTAGGTTCAGTTGTGGTTCTAGTAAATTTACTTTTAGCGAGCCGTTTTATGTGTTTGAATTGGATGTATCCCAAAAATAAATCGGTTGTTGGGTAGTTTGGGTTCGGTTTGTCTTGTTTTTGGGTTGTTTCTCTTTGTTTAGTTAGAGTTGAGTTTTAGTATTGCTTGTTGTATATGATTGTGTTCGGGATTCGTTTTAGTGATCCGATTGATTAAGGCTCGTACTTAGTTAGCTTTTGCTCTTTGTTTAGTAATAGAAATTGTTTACTGTTTTCGAATCTTACAGTGCTTTTGGTTCGATTGTATCTTTGTTTTTTTTCATCTATTGATGAAAAGATTGTTTTAATGTTGTCGTTATTAGAAAGAGAAAAAAAAGTAATCGTTAATTTAAAAAAAAAATGAAAATTTATCCTGTATTTTATCAGCCAGGAAGAGTAAAATTACACTTGAATATGAAAAACCCAAATATCGAAACCTAAATCCAAAAGCCCAAAACCCATGTTGTGAGGGTCTCAACTCAACTCAAACATAAACCGCCGTTGAGAAACAAAGCGCAGTGAAAGGGCAGAATGCGTTTCACTGACTCGCCGGTGATCGAACTCGCCGTCAACAACTCAAAGCTTTTGTTTCATCAAGACAATAATTCTATGCACGTCGGAACCACCGTCTGGGCTGCCTCTCTCGTTCTCGTCAAATTTATCGACCGGTGGTGCACTACCGCCGCCAACGACGACAACCCTTACGCAACCTTAATCAACTTCACCAACAAACGCGCCGTCGAGCTCGGCACCGGTTGCGGCGTGGCCGCCATGGGGCTTTACCTTCTCGGTCTCAAAGACATAATTCTAACGGACATCGCACCTGTTATGCCTGCACTCAAACACAATTTGAAAAAGAACAAGTCTGTATTAGGTAAGATGTTGAAAACTGCACAACTTAATTGGAATAATAGTAATCAAATTGAAGCGTTGAAACCTCCGTTTGATGTTGTAATTGCTGCTGATGTGGTTTATATAGAGGAATCTGTGACGCCGTTACTAACGACGATGAAATTGTTAGTTAGTGATTCAGGGGTGGTGTTGTTAGGGTACCAAATTAGGTCACCTGAAGCTCATGTGTTGTTTTGGGAACAATGTGATCGAATTTTCGATGTTGAGAAAGTGCCTCATGAACACCTTCATCCGGAATACGCGTATGAAGAGACTGATGTTTTTATTCTGCGAAAAAAGTTGTAAAGTTCAATGTAAGTTTCTACATTATTTTTTAGTTTATTAGTTAATGTTTGCATTGATGATCATATAAATATAAATAAGATACTATTTAACTGACTACTGTAATTAGGATGATTCACTATAGGAGACTGCATATTAGTGATGTGTGGTCTTTTAAAAATGTAATACCCCTCAAGGCCTAAAGTATTGAAAAACTGCAAATTGATCTTACTGAAAACTGTGATATGAATAATGCAAGAAAATTTAATTTGTGGACTTCTCTAAAATTTGACTTGAACTCTGTATTTAAAGTTAGTTTTGTCAGTTCAACTATGGTACTTTATATGTGATAGGCATTGTGCTATGTACAGTGCATGTACCGATTCATTTTAAGTGCCTAGTATATGTCATTAGGTACCCTATTATCTGCACTGGTTGGTTCGAGTTCTTAGTAGGGCATGTTTAGTACTTAAATGTGTGCATCTTTTTTCCAAGAGGAAGCTGGTATCACTAATCACTAATGATCATTAATTAAGGATAAAATTATAATATATGATTCTTTTCAACAATCTTGTCCCTCTTTGTCACACATTTTCTGATCCTTCTTCTTCTATTGAGCAAATATTTTCTAATACTTCTTCAACGTTCTTCACAATATTTGTGATATTTTTCTACTATGCCGTGAATACATTTATGACTTGCTGTTGCAAAATGTACTCCAGCAGCCAAGAGCTGAATTAATAGTCCTACATGTGAATTTGCTTTCCTTGTATTGGTTCATCCTTTAATCGATGGATTTTCTGTTATTTGTGTTCAACTCCTTTGTATGCTTTAAGGGGATGTTTACTTTTTTTCTGTATTAAGTCATGTTTCCATTTGTCTCTTAATGGGAATGGGTGTCTGATTCTACGTCTCCTAGAAATGGACCAATTTGTAGATTAAGTGACAATGTATCAAACTATCCAAAAAATCTATATTATGTTGCCAACTTACCAAACTTCTTTAGTATGTATCAAACTTACTAATCATTCCCATTGTATGTATTTATTAACACTAATCACTTTTTTGCCATGTCACCTCCACGTAGGAGACACATAAGATTTAATTTTGTATTGAACTTGTGTAAAATGTATCTAATTTATTTTTGTATCCCGTAACTCTTCTACACGTATGATGGTTAAAACTGGGTATGGTGATGTTGTTGGAAAAGATTGTGATGACGTCGGAGATGGTGGTGAGTTGGATATGAGGGTTGGTGGTTAGGGAGGTGCAAGTTCGATGTGCTTCGCCAGAAAAAATGGTGGAGATGTTGGTGATGCTGGTGGTTTGGGAGGTGTAAATTGGTTGTGGTGGTATCGTCGGGAATTCGAAGATGATGACATGGAAAATGTATCGTACCTTTAATGACAGGGCTATGACTTGACAATGTGACATCAGCTACTAAGGCTACTAATGGCCATTATTGTTGCTAAATACATGGAATATGAATGATTAGTAAGTACGGTACATAAATAAAAGATTTGATAGTCGGCTGCATATACTACGATCTTTCGGATAGTTTGATGCATTTTCAGAGTATATGCCCAGAAACTGTGTAAATTATCACCAAGTGTACTAGCCTTTTTTTTTAAGGCAAGGTTTGGAATCATTGACGGGAATAGAAACCACCTACCCGATCATTTTTCACGCACACACGCGCGCTTTCAGGCGGAAACCCGAACCGTATAACAGGGACCCGATCCATCAATCTATACGGGCATGTGGACCATGCCCAATTCCTGAATGCGAAACGGTAAAACCTCCCATTGGGACTTCTTAGGAGGCATGGTACATACCAAGGATCGAATCATGACCTCTACCCACTAAATACTCAAGGTATTGGGGTGAACCACTCGGCCGCGAAGGCGGGTTCACTAAGCGTACTAGCCTTGATTATCAGATCTGGGGATGGAATTTGATTTCTTTCTCAACTTTGTCTTTTAACATTAAAACATTAAGGATGTTTGTTTATTATTTTGGGGGTGCATAAACGCCAGGTCTTATTGCATAGGAGACCTCTATCATGGACCTGATATATACCAAATCTAGTTTCATAATTATTACATGTGATTTGCATTTTCTCAGCTTCTCTTTGTTTTGATATACACGTATATTGCAAATTTATAGCTAATGTCTCTTTTTTTTTTTTTTTTACTTTCTATAGGTGAAGCTCGCTGAAGCTCGAGATCACCATTCTGGCATTCTGTCTGTCTGTGTTACAACATAGAGATCACATGTAGACGATTCACGATATATGTTGGCTACTCTATTGAGCCATATCTTCTTTCAGGTTCTTGTATGTAGTCTCTTCATTGTTCTTCCTTTAATGCTTGAATATCCCTTTACCATTTCCTGTAATTTTAGTTTTAAATGACAAAGCTAGTCGATGAGGGTTCAAGTGTAGGTACTGCAAAGAATTGTTGACCTAATTCTAATTAATCAATTCTAATTAATCATAGGGCGGTGATATATTTGGACAGTGATTTTATTAATCTAGCACAAAATATGCATTAACAAACTCTACAATATATAACTTGATATATATTTGTGATTAATTCATTAAAAATGATGTGGATCAAGTAATTAATCTTTCGTTACGTACTCTTTTATCTTTCTTTGTTTTTCTTCCAAAAATAACGCATATTCATATAGAAACGAGAACGTTTTCCAAAAGAATTCGAACTCAACAAAAGATACAAGCACGATGATCAAAAGGCTCGAAACTAAAAAACGAGACATTAACTAAACTATCTAAAACTGAGCCATCTTAGAAAGAACATCTAAACTATGAAAAACACCCAAGCAAAAACAATTTCCCGATTCAAACTACATTGTAACGACCAAACAAACTAAAATTAACTATTATCAACCCGATTGATGATCTTGTAAGTCAGTACGCTTACAATACGTTAGTGGATCCATCACCAACCAAAACTATAGATGGGCAAAAAAACCGGATCCAGATCCGATCCGGTGACCCGATCCGGAACCGGACAGAAGCAAAACCGGACACAGCAAAAATCGGATCCGGATCCGAGATCCGATCCGGTTCGACCCGGATCCAGATTTTCAAGAAAACCGGATTTTTTCCGGATATAAATCGGATTTTATCCGATCCGGTTTGATCCGGATCCTGATCCGATCCGGTTTTTCAAAAAACTAGCCGTTTTTTTTTTTTTTTTTTTTTTTGCAGTTTCAGCCTTTTTTGCAGTTTTTTGTTTTTTTTTTGACCATTTTAACCCCACAAAGTCCATTATAAATACATGGTAATGCTTTGGTTGAAAATGCACCAACAAACATTCTCATATTTATTTCTAAATCACTAAATATTCTCTAATCTCTAGTCTACTTATCCCATAATGGATAATTCACAAGCTTCCGTTTCCGGTTCCGCTTCCGTTGGAACATCTTCACAAGGCTACACTACGGCCGATATTGATTACAAAAAAGAAACAAAGCGAAAAGGGGACGTTTGGTCCAAATTCGAGTTGTGTGTAATGAAGGATGGTGCGGAAAAAGCTCGTTGTACACAATGTATGAAGTTCATGGGTGTTTCGGGTAATACAACGTTAAGAAAACATCTTGACAAAAGTTGTAGTGCAAGGCAAGACCCTAGACAACAAACAATGCGGGCCGATGGTTCGATTTTTGAATACGATGCCGAAGCTCTTCGGCAAGATTTGTCAAGGTTTGTCATTCAACAAGCGCTTCCTTTCAACCACTTCGACAATCCAAGGCTTACGGAGCTAATTCGGAATCGACTACAACCGCGATATAGCAATGTAAGTCGTTCTACCTTAAGACGTGACGCCTTTAAATTATGGAAAAAAGCTAAAACTGAAATAATTGAAGGTTTTCGAACATATAAACATAGGGTTTCTATAACTTGTGATGTTTGGAGCGCACCACATGGAACGGCAAATTCTTATTTAGCCGTTAACGCTCATTGGTTTAATCCCGATTCGTGGCTTTTAATGAAACGTGTTATCGATTTTAAAATATTTGGTTATCCACATAACGGTAATAATATAAAAAAAGCGTTACAAGACACTTTAGAAGAATATAATTTAATCGATAAAGTTTTTACAATTTCGCTAGATAATGCATCTAATAATGATGCGGCCATGAGTGAGTTAAAAATTGCACTTAGACCGATTTTAAATGGTGCATTTATTCATACACGTTGTGTTGCTCATATTATAAACTTGGGAGTTCAAGATTGTTTAACTTTTTGTTCTTCATTAAAAGAAAAATTTAGAAGATTATTAGTAACGATTTATCGTACGAGCAACGCACGACATCATAACTATAAGGCTTTTGTTAAAGATTGTCATGGCACTTGGTTAGGTCCTTATTTTGATAATAATACAAGATGGAATTCTACTTGTTTAATGTTCGAAAATATTTTACGTCAAAAAGAAACGTTAATCGCTTTTAATAGAAAACTACTTAGAAAGGGATTTTCCGAACCAATTAGTGACGACGAATGGGATGACTTGGAATCATTAACAAGTTTTTTACAAGTTTTTAAAGAGGCATCAACAATGTTATCGGGTGTTTATTACCCAACTAGCGTACTAGTTTTAGAACAATTTTATATAATGACGGAAAAAATATGCGAATTTGCGAACTCAAATAATGTTATTTTTAGACAAGCGATTTTTCATATAAGAAAAAAACTAAAAAAATATTTTGGAGAGATACCGAAGGTATTTTTATGTGCGGCCGCACTTGACCCACGATTAAATTTTAATGGGGTTGAACGATTGATGACAACAATATATACCAACTTTGATTGTGTGCATGGTGTTTTTGATGACGAACCCAACTATCTTTTGAACCAAGTACACGCTTTTAATGATGTTTTTGAGAATATGTTTGGTATTTATGCAACAAAATATGGTCGACAATCAAACCCAATTGTTGACCAACCCGGATCATCTTCTCGAAGGAGCCGAGACCTCAAAATAAGTCTTTTTAACTTGGTACGTGAAGACGCTTCCAAACGCGCACGAACATCGGCACCCACAAGCGAGTTGGGAAATTATAAGATGGCAAACTTTGCACTAAACATGAGTGAAGAACAATTTAACAACCTTGACATTTTAAAATGGTGGGAAACAAAACAAGACACATATCCAATATTAAGCATTATGGCTCGTGACTTATTTACCGTTCAAGCTTCAACCGTAGCTTCCGAATCGACCTTTTCTTTGAGTGGTCGAATTATATCGGAAAGAAGGTCAAGACTTACCCCCCAAGTTGTGAAAGTATGTGTATGTTTGAAAGATTATTTGGATGGGGTAGATAGGATACAAGATCAAACTTCATTAGAAGGTCCGTTATATAACGACATTGAAGAATGTATAGAGTTTGAAGAAAATTTAGCGGGATTATCTCCTACAACAACCAAAGAGAATTCCGACAATGAACTAAACGAAGTGGATGAAGGTGACTATGAACCGTTTGATATGGACCAAACCGAAATGAATGTATCGGGTTACCAACAAGCTTACCTTTCTCTAGTTGATGACCCCGCTTTTGAAGACTACGATCGAAGGCACCATCCTCAACGCGCTCAACAAGATAACACATTTGGGTCATTTGACGACTAAGTATAATGGGTGATGGCCATGCCGAAGCTCGATATACTTTAGTCTTAATACATTATTGGGTGATGGCCATGCCGAAGCTCGAAATGTATTAATTATAATTGTATTGTTCGAATAAAAGTGTTTTTATTTTTATTATTGTATCGTTCGAATAAAAGTGTTATTTATATAATTGTATTGTTCGAATATTGTTATTTATATTATCTATTGTGTTGAGCACTTGAGCATTATAACTTTTCTTTATACCGATTATATTATTGTTGTCAAACGTTAAAAGAAATAGAACCGGTAAAAATATAATTTGCAAAATCGAATCCTAGTCCAAGAAAAATCCGAAAAAATCCGATCGAGATCCGAAAAAGAACCGGTTCCGGAAAAAAATCCGAAAAAAATCCGACGCCGAGAACCGGAACCGGATCCGGAACCGGTTCCGAAAAATCCGGATAAAAAAATCCGGTTTTTTTTGTCCGAATCCGGTTTTTTATCCGGTTTGTGCATCTATAACCAAAACTATCGAAGATGGAGCAATAATACCACGATCCTCCAAGTCCTAGAAAAAACCTTTCTCACCAGTACCAGGGCCCGAAAACGAAGTACAGCCTACTTGTGTATCAACAAAAGAATAGTACTCTTTTATCTCCTATTTTTTTTTTAACGGCGATATCGACATGGAATGCTCTCATTGTCACCCACACACGCGTTAAGAGGAAACTCAATTAGTGACGATGTTAGCGGTACCATCGAAGGTTGGGAAAAAAAACCCCAGAGACCTTCCCAAATCGCATTGATATTGGCAGTACCATCAAAAGTTGAAAACTCCCTGCCTGCTTGGTGTGAGAATCAAACCCGAGTTGGCAGTACCCCAAGTTGGATCTCACCCCTATATCACTCAAGCCAAACTTCGTTGGTTTTATCTCTTACCTTTATTGTTAAATATTTTAATACATTCTTAGTCACATACTCCTTTGATCCATCTACACTTTTGTGTCGTAAATTTACAGTTTTATCTCTGGAGAGTTAAACTTATATTATTATTTTAAGTACAATAAAAAAGATCATGGGGAGTGTGAGAGAGAGACTTAGGGGAGAGAGTGAGAGAGGAGAGAGCGGCGGAGCATGGAGATCACGAGAGAGGTGCAACAGCGGACTTCAGGACCGATTAACGTGGCTATTCGGAACTCATTTAACATCGTTCATGTTCTTTAACTTCCCGTATTCATGGACTGCCACAGATTTGTGGAGAACGTTCAGGCCATTTGGGGATCTAAGGGATATTTATGTGGCAGGAAAAAGGCTCAAAAGTGGCAACAAATTCGCATTTGTAAGATTTGGTAATGTCAACAATAGCGATCAACTTCTTGCCGTCCTGGAAAAGATCACCTTCAGAGGGGAACAAATCAAAATCTTTAAGGCGTTTGAAAGAAAGGATACTGGAGAGAGAAATGATGTAAACAGGAAGATGTTGCATGCACAACACATTTTCAACAACCCTCTTAACCCCAACAACAGTTATCGAGATGATCGTAGGTTCTGTGATGTTGCAAAAAGTAACACAGTTGACCTAAGAGATTCTCTAAATCGGAAACATGGAGGTGATTACAGGTCAGACCTAAGAGATGTCTTAAACAAGAAGAAAGGTGAAGATCTTAGATCCAAAATCAATAACTTAAAGGAAGAAAACCCACGAGGCCCCACAACCAAGCAGGCAGCAGAAGATAAGAAATATAGTGATGGCAGAACTGTTCATGTCAAAGAGAAAAATAATAATCTTGTGGGTAACTCTATCATCTGTGAAATCCATAGCTTGGATTTAATGTTCCAATTTGAAGACTTGTGTAAGGCCGAAGGGATGGTCAATTTCCAACTTAAATACCTGGGTGGGATGGAAATTCTTCTAGTCTGTGATTCTAAGCAGACAGCTGAAGTTATTGTAAAAAATCCTAATCACTTGATCCATAAGTGGTGCAAATATGTTAAAATCTTAGATAATTCATACCGCAACCCAGGAAAGCTAATGTGGGTTAACATAAGTGGTGTGCTGATCACATGCTGGAACGAATCCACTTTTAAAGAAATCGCAGGTTGGTGGGGTACTATTTTGAAGATGGAATGTTGTTCGATTGAGGATGGTAATCAAGACCTAAAATGTGGAAAAGTCCTACTGCATATTCGATGCAACACTGTGCAGTATGAAGGCTGGGTCAACCTCAAAGATGAACATGGTTGGTATTACGTTAACATCAGTGAAGATCTAAATAGAGTCGTGAACATTGATTTCGGAAAATCGGAAACGCAGGCTCAGAATGATAATAATTCGCCGAATGACAGCTCTGACGATGAGTTTATCGATGATACGTATGATAACTTAGAAGAGGATGAAGATGAGGATATCTTTAATCTTGTAATTGATAATCAATGAAGACTTGGAAGAAGATCTTTTGGGTCCAATTGGTAAAGATAATTCCAAGGATGAAGTCAGATCGGATTCCGGCAACGACCAGGATCCACACAAGTGTGAAGACGAAGAGTCAGGATGCGTGGGCGTGGGCATGGGTAATCTTGTTGGGAATCCAACCGATGATGGTGTCAGAAGATACGGCGAAATCCAACAGCAGTATTAATTATGTGTGTGAGTCCCAAAACACTGAGTCTGGCAACTACTGCGCGAGTAACGATAACCTAGATCAACAAGAGTACAAGTCGGCAAAGGAACCTAATACCAACATGGGCCCAAGTTTAAATGATCCATTAAGCCCAAGAAGAGCTGGATCCAATTGTGTGGGCCCAACGGCTGATATTGATGCAAACAATGATAGAAGCCCAAACAATGAAATCCCAAATACATTTAAAAAGGCTTATGAGGAAAATGCTTGCCCTGAGCATGCTGGGTCTGATTTTGGACCTAAAGTTACTAATGATCCACAAAAGGCTACGCACCAAAAAATTGGGGCAAACGGCAAATTAAAGAACAGATCTATTGCCAACACAGAATCATCGAAACACGGTGGGGATAAGAGACGATTGAAGAAATCCGATACAGGTAAAAAGGAGTGTTGTTGGTCCAGCATTCGACGTTGGAAATCCTCCTCAAGAATGCTCAATGTTAAGAGTGTAGCCAGGAATAGAAGAACTGATAATAACCCAATTAGGTCAAGATGTACATCGTGTCGCAAAAAAGGCTCGCCTGGCTCCTCTAATTACGAAGAAAAGAGATCAAATTCGCAAGATAATCAGTGTACAGCAAGCAGGAAAAAGAGAGTAAATGACGATTCTCAATCAAACGCTTCGATTGGTACAGAGGATGTCTATGAGTTTGGGTGCCGTTTGGGATTAAATTGGAAGAAGAAACCTGCAGCACAGTAAGTTTTATTGTTCCTCTTCGTTTGTACATGTTTTCAATGAAGTTCATCTCTTATAATATTAGGAGTTTCGGGGTCGGGTTAGAAAGTAAGTTTGCTTCAACCAAAAAGTTGTTAATTAAAGAGAAGCCAAGTTTTTTTGCGATTCAAGAAACAAAGTTAAACACTGTTAACAGCCGATGGATACATACACTTTGGGGGTCATCTGACTGTGACTTCATACAGAGAGAAAAAGTGGGTAAATCAGAGGGACAAATTCTTATCTGGGATTCGAGTATCTTCGAGGCTATCGACACAATCTTTTTTGATTGTGTAATCGGTGTAAGAGGTAAATGGAAAAGTAACGGGGAAAAACTCAATGTGATTAATGTTTATGGGCCGCACGATGATTGCAAAAAACAAAGTCTTTGGTCTTCATTAACTAATTTATTAGAGAATAGTGATGAATCTTGGGTTCTTTGTGGTGATTTTAACGAAGTACGGGATCAATCGGAACGGTTTAACTGTGAGTTTGTGGAATGTAGAGCTAGAAGATTCAATGACTTTATTGACTCATGTGGATTAGTGGATATCCCTTTAGGTGGTAGGGCTTTTACTCGTGTTAGCGATGATGATACCAAATTTAGCAAAATCGATAGGTTTCTTGTTTAGAATAAGTTTCAACTTACATGGTGCAATCTTACGGGGGTAATTTGTAGCGACCCGACCAAATCATGTTTGACGGCGCCGTCTACTTAGGTCCCGTTACGTGGTCATAAGTCTTTAAAACAACGTTTGACCAAAAGATATGTCGCATTCATTTCAAATGTAAAGATTGTTCAAAGTTTACAAGAATAGTTCCACCACAAGTTACGTTACAAAGTTATAAGTACAAATGAAACTTATGCGACACAATTTAAAAGTAGCCAAAAGACGCTCCATGTATGCATATATACTCGACATCCAATGCAAGTATCAAATAATGAGCGGAAGCATGTATCATGTATCGTTCAAGGACCTGAGAAAAACATAGAAATCTGTCAACGAAAACGTTGGTGAAATCATAGGTTTGAGTAAGTAAGTACAAGTGAACCACAAGATTTGCAACAATGAGATAATAGTAATACATTCCAAAAGTTTGTTTCACGAGCACCCAATTATCAATGCTTAACATTCCTTCCATAGAACCCCATCACTTTAGTGCTAGAACATACACTGTTTCTCGAAAATATATTTCATTCGTAAACGGTAGCGAACCGTTTGAATGAGGGTTTGTCAAACCCATATGGATCCATACAACATAAGTTCTCGCTTACACCCGGAAAGTGTAACTAATGATAATCGAATTGAGGATTTTGTTCTAAACTCGTATGTAGAATGTTTGTTTTCCTGTACTTGTGTTCACTTAGTAAAAGAAATGTTTATGTTTTCTCATCCCAAATGTAAGTTCAAAAAGAGTAAAAGTGGGACTATGATCTCACCTTGAGTGCACGAGTAGTAAAGTACTTCAACAAGTAAACGTGTGCAAAGAACAATGCTAGTCTTGACCTAAACAAATAGGTCGTATCAACAACGGTAAACACAAAAGGTCAAAGATGTTCAATTAGTCCTATGGCTCGTTACGACTCGATTACGTAGCATGTGAATCAATTTGTCAAGTTTCATGCAAGATACAAGTATAGAAACAAGTTAGGAATGTTGCATAATCATTTGGTTAAGTTTGACAAAAAGTCAAACTTTGGTCGGTCAAAGTCAACGAAAAAGTCAACACATTCGGGTCGGGTCCCGAACTATTTTTTTGAGGTTTTTAATCATATATGAGCATGTTAGAACAAGTTACATGTGAATCGGAGGTCCATAGCATAGCAAACATTTTCCGTAAAATGACCAACGAGGACAGTAGCCTGCCAGTGCATCTGGACGGCGTCCAGATTTTCTGGACGGCGTCCAGATTTGAAGGCTGGGACGGCGTCCAGACTTTCTGGACGGCGTCCAGACTTTCTGCACGGCGTCCAGCTTTGAATACTGGGACGGCGTCCAAGTATCTGGACGGCGTCCAGGTTGGATTTCAAGTCTGATGCAGAACTCCTAAGTGCACGAACCAAAAACCAAATAAACACAATTTATGATTCGCAAACAATCAAGTCAAGTATTTTATACCGTTGGGAAGGTAATTTGACGAAGAAAATGACTAGACACATTTCAACAAGTAATTTAACACCTACAACAACCCAAAACCGCATTAAACGTTCATAATCAAAGGTTCAAGTTCTAAAACGCATTTCATGATTCGGGTAACCAATTTACATGTATGATATGCCGTTTCGAAGGTAATCAAACACACGTTGTAACAAAACACTTATCAACAATATTTCATAGCATTTGATACATCAAAAGTTCATATAAAGCTTATCAAACCCTAACCAAAATCTCAAAACCAATAATCATGTTAATGTAAGGTTTTCATGTCAATCAACACACCAAAACGAAGTTAATGAAGTAACTAACACTTTGAACACACAACCATTAACATCTAAACACATTTTATCATTCAAAATCAAAGGTTAAACTAACCCATTTCAAGTGTTCATGCTAGTTACACCAAATAACAAGATCGAGCCTACAAATTACATACACGACATCACAATGAGCCATAGACACTAACTAACACCATTTCAAGTCAAAAACACGAATTTAGAGAAATCTAGAGTTTTAGAAATGTTACCCAAACGAGATGAAGTTGGTACCAAAATGAAGAGGATGAAGAGAGGATCACGAATATGTAATTTATTTTGTTGTAAGCCTCCTAGATCGAATTTAGATGATGATTGAATGAATTTGGTAATTGTGTGTGTGTTCTTGCTAGAGAGAAAGAGAGAGAGATGGAGATGGTTGAATGGTGGTGATTGGGGTGGACTAGTTGACCTAGTCAACTAGTTTGCCCCGTGTCAATTTTAGTCCCTCAAGTTTGAATCGGGTGCGTGAATTACCTAATCGAGATAATTTAAAACGCGTATTAACGAAAGATGTTATAAATATATAACGGACTTTAAAATAGTTAAACGGAAAGTAACCAGAAAAAGGCGGGATGTTACATTACCTACTCCTTAAAAGAAATTTCGTCCCGAAATTTAAGTAGGCGTAGTAGTCGTTGTTTCTTCCTCGAGATCTTGCGTTTCCGAATTCACGAATAGATGAGGATACTTCCTTTGCATTTGATCTTGTCTTTCCCAAGTAAACTCGTTTCCCCTTTTGGCGTTTCAACGGACTTTAACAATCGGGATTCGGCTTTGTTTCAATGTCTTGACGGAGGTGCCCACAATTTCAACCGGTTCCTCCACAAAATGAAGTTTGTCATCAATAGTAAGTTCCTCGATAGGGATGACGATATCGGGTTCGGCAAGACACTTTTTCAAGTTAGATACATGGAAAGTAGGATGAACGGAGTTCAATTGAGGCGGAAGATCTAAACGATAAGCAACGGTTCCGATACGCTCCAAGATTTCGAAAGGACCAATATACCGTGGATTTAGCTTCCCGCGTTTCCCAAAACGGATTACACCCTTCCAAGGTGCGACTTTTAACATGACGCGGTCACCGACTTGAAATTCAAGGTCGTTGCGTCTTTTGTCGGTATAGCACTTTTGACGACTTCGGGCCGTCCTAAGCCTATCTCGGATTTGAACGATTTTCTCGGTGGTTTCGTGAATGAGTTCGGGTCCGGTAATTTGCACGTCGCCTACCTCGGCCCAACAAAGAGGTGAACGACATTTTCGGCCATATAGCGCTTCAAAAGGTGCGGCCTTTATACTCGCGTGATAACTATTGTTGTAAGAGAACTCGGCGAGGGGTAAGTGCGTGTCCCAAGCTTTTCCGAAATCAACCACGCAAGCTCGTAACATGTCCTCTAAGGTTTGAATTGTACGTTCGCTTTGTCCATCGGTTTGAGGATGATATGCGGTGCTCATGTCTAAACGCGTTCCCAACGCTTCTTGTAAAGTACGCCAAAATCTAGAAACGAAACGGCCATCTCGGTCGGAGATAATCGATAAAGGTACACCGTGTCGGGCTACGATCTCCTTAATGTAAAGTTGTGCAAGTTTCTCCATTTTGTCCGTTTCTTTCATGGCAAGGAAGTGTGCGAATTTGGTGAGACGGTCAACAATAACCCAAATGGTATCATAACCACCCGTCGTTTTTGGTAGCTTGGTGATAAAATCCATCGTTATCCTTTCCCACTTCCATTGCGGGATCTCGGGTTGTTGAAGTAGTCCGGACGGTCTTTGGTGTTCGGCTTTGACTTTGGAACATGTCAAACACTTGGAAACATAAGTAGCTACGTCCCTTTTGATGTTCGGCCACCAATATAGTTGTTTAAGGTCGTGGTACATCTTATTGGCACCGGGGTGAATCGAGTATCGTGACTTATGGGCTTCATCTAAAATAAGGCTTCGTAGGTCCCCATAACTAGGCACCCAAATCCTTCCGGCGTAATATCGGAGTCCGGTCTCCCTAATTTCGAATCGAGAGGCGAGAATGTTCAAGAGCTCGTGTGAAAGGTTTTCATCCTTGAGAGCCTCATCTTGGGCTACCCGAATTTGGCTATTAAGGTTTGTGTGGATGGTGATGTTTAAGGCTCGGACACGAAGAGGCACCGCTCTTTCTTTTCGACTTAAGGCATCGGCTACTACATTTGCCTTCCCGGGATGGTAACGAAGCTCGTAATCGTAATCGTTTAAGGTTTCAATCCACCTTCGTTGTCTCATGTTTAGTTGCTTTTGATCGAAAATGTGTTGGAGACTTTTGTGGTCGGTAAAGATAGTACTTTTGGTTCCATAAAGATAGTGTCTCCACATTTTAAGTGCAAAGACAACGGCTCCGAGTTCGAGATCATGCGTCGTGTAGTTTCGTTCATGAATTTTTAGTTGTCGAGAAGCATAAGCAATGACTTTCGTTCGTTGCATCAATACACACCCAAAACCATGTTTCGAGGCATCGCAATATACAACAAAATCATCATTGCCTTCGGGAAGTGACAAGATAGGAGCGGTGGTTAGCTTTGTTTTCAAGATTTGAAATGCGGATTCTTGTTCGGTCGCCCAAATGAATTTCTTTCCCTTGTGAGTTAATGCGGTTAGAGGACGTGCAACCAAAGAGAAGTTTTCGATGAATCTACGATAGTACCCGGCGAGACCCAAGAATTGACGAATGTGAGTAGGAGTAGTAGGAGTCTCCCATTTACTAATGGCTTCAATTTTCGTGGGATCGACTTTAATACCTTGATCACTTACAACATGACCAAGAAATTGAACTTCCTTTAACCAAAATTCACACTTGGAGAATTTGGCATAAAGTCGTTCTTGTCTCAAGAGTTCAAGCACAAGTCGGAGATGTTGTTCGTGCTCTTCTTCATTTTTAGAATAGATCAATATGTCATCGATGAACACAATAACGAATTTATGAAGGTACGGTTTGCACACGCGGTTCATAAGATCCATGAACACCGCCGGTGCGTTAGTGAGACCAAATGGCATGACAAGAAATTCATAACTACCATAACGAGTTCGGAAAGCGGTTTTGGAGACATCTTCCCCCTTAACCCTCAATTGATGATAACCCGAGCGGAGATCGATTTTTGAATATACACAAGACCCTTGTAATTGATCAAAGAGGTCATCAATACGAGGAAGAGGATATCGGTTCTTAACCGTCAATTTATTTAGTTCACGATAATCAATGCACATTCGTAGGGATCCGTCTTTCTTTTTAACAAACAAAATCGGAGCGCCCCAAGGTGAATGGCTAGGTTGGATAAAACCACGGTCAAGTAGTTCTTGGATTTGACTTTGCAATTCTTGCATTTCGGATGGAGCAAGTCTATACGGTGCACGTGCTACGGGTGCGGCTCCCGGAATAAGATCGATTTGGAATTCAACCGGTCGATGAGGTGGAAGACCCGGCAATTCGTCGGGAAATACATCGGAAAAGTCACTAACAATTGGCACATCATCGATATGCTTCTCATCGGACTCGACTTTCTTAACGTGGGCAAGGATCGCAAAACAACCCTTACAGAGTAGTTTTCTAACTTTAAGGCACGAAACGAGGTTGAGTCTGGTGCAACTCTTATCGCCATAAACAATCAAAGGTTCACCATTCTCGGTAGGAATTCGGATTGCGTTAAGATCACAAAGGATGTGAGATTTCATTTTGACTAACCAATTCATACCGATTATTACATCAAAGCTTCCTAGTTCCATGGGTATCAAGTCAATTTCAAATTCCTTACCCAAAATGTTTAACGTACACCCCCGGTAATATGCGTCGGCACTTAATAGTTTCCCGTTAGCCACTTCAATGGTATAAGTGGTATCTAATGGAAGAGGTGGAGTGCTAAAAGAATGAGTCAAAGTCTTGGATACAAAGCATTTATCGGCACCCGAATCGAATAAGCAAGAGACATAAGAATTGTTGAGAAGAAACGTACCCGTGACTAGTTCAGTGTCATCCCGGGCTTCCTCGGTGTTGATGTTGAAAGCTCGGCCGCGCGTATTGGGGTTATCTTTCTTCTTTGGGCATGCATTTCTATAATGACCCGTTTGGCCACATTCGTAACAAGTGCCCTTCTTTGGTGCATTGGGCCACTTTCGAGCGACGGGAGTGGCACTTTTACAATCGTTGGCCTTATGACCAATTCCTTGGCACCGATGGAAAATTAGCTTACTACATTCGCCAAAGTGATGTTTGTTGCATTTGTTGCAAAGAGGTAGATTTCCGGCATAACCCTTCTTGCCGTCAGAGGTGAAAGATTTCTTGGCAAAGTTGTGGTTGCTTGATTGGGGAGCTTTGATGTCAAAGCGAGGTGTATATAAAATAGTTATTATTTTACTAGGAAAACACTATTAAATACGATACAATTTTACACAAGATATTTATTTATTTATAGAATGGATATACTTAAACCTTGCTACAACACTTATAGGCAGTGTACCTAATCGTACAGTAGTGTAGTTTTTAGTAAGTCCGGTTCGTTCCACAGGGAAATCTTTAAACAAAGCTCAACGCTATATTAGTTTACTTTTATAAAAATACAAATATATATATAAGTAATATTATTATTATAAAGGGGGGTTTTTACCGTTTAATGACCGGTTTGTAACATCCCGCATTTTTCCGTTAAATTATTTTAACGCCCGTCTTTTTCTTTTTAAATAATACCCTTCGTATCTAGGTTCGTATCCTTTGTTATGTAACATTTTAAATATTCTCGTTGTTGGAAGATAACGTCCCCCGTACTCTCGTGTAATTTAAAATATTCGATCGGTTAAATCCCGCACCCGCTTCTAAACTCGAGGGACTAAAATTGACACGGGGCAAACTAGTTGACTAGGTCAACTAGTCCACCCCAATCACCACCATTCAACCATCCCCCTCTCTCTCTCTTTCTCTCTAGCAAGAACACACACAAACCCCAACTTCATAAAATCATCATCTAAATTCGGGATTGGAAGCAAACTTCAAAACAAATTACATATTCGTGATCCTCTCTTCATCCTCTTCGATTTGGTACCAACTTCATCACATTTGGGTAACATTTCTAAAACACTAGATTTCTTTAAATTCGTGTTCTTGACTTATAAAGTTGTTAATTAGTGTCTATGGCTCATTGTGATGTCGTGTATGTAATTTGTATGCTCGATTTGTTGTATTTGGTGTAACTAGTTCATTATGAAAATTGCTTGCTAAATCTTTGATTTTGGATGATTAAAAGTTGTTTAATTGTTAAAGTTCATGTATTAAATGTGTTACTAGCATCATTAGCTTCAATTTGATGTGGAGGATGATTAAGAAAACTTCAAAAACATGATTATTGATTTTAAGATGTTTGACTAGGGTTTGATAGTTCTTGACATGAATTTTTGGATGCTTGAATGCCATGGAATGTTAATTATTAGTGTTTAGTTGTAATGTATGTTTCATTACCTTCAAAACGGCATATTATATGTGTGAATTGGTTTCCCGAAACTCAAATTGCATTTGAAGAACTTGAAACCTTAAAAATGAACGTTTAATGATCACTTGATGAGTTTTCGGCTATTATAAATGATGTTTTTGTTTGGTGAAACATGTTTAGTTGTGTTCCTTGTCAAAAGAGCTTTCCAACGGTATAAGATACGTCTTCTAGTTGTTTACGGTTTGAGTTTTGCGTTTGTTTGAAAATTGACCAAGTCTTGAACAAGTGAAACAGGCCTGGGACCAGGCCACGGCCATTGTCGCGGCGCGACAGGCCTGGCCGCGGCGCGGCATAAGCCGTGCCCAGCTTCTGTCTCCAATGCCCGTTTCACGTGAAATGTTTGCCATGTTTTAGACTTCCAATTCGCATGCAACTTGTTCTAACATGCTTATATATGAATAACTAGCATAGAAAATTTGTCCGAGACCCGACCCGAACATGTTGACTTTTTCGTTGACTTTGACCCGACCAAGTTTGACTTTTTGTCAAACTTAATCAATTAATTATGCAATCTTCCTAACATGCTTTTATACTTGTATCTTGCATGAAACTTGACAATTTGCTTCACATGCTACATAATCGAGTCGTGTCGAGCCATAGGACTAATTGAACAACTTTGACCCTTCGTGACTACCGTTATTGATACAACCTATTTGTTTAGGTCGAGACTAGCGTTGTTCTTTACGCACGTTACTTGTTGAAGTACTTATTTACTCTTGCAATCAAAGGTGAGATCATAGTCCCACTTTTACTCTTTTTGAACTTATATTGGGATGAGAAAACATAAACGATTCTTTTGAACTAAGTGAACACAAGAACGGGAAAACAAACATTCTACATACGAGTTTAGAACAAAAATCCTCAATTCGATTATCATTAGTTACACTTGCCGGGTGTAAGCGAGAACTTATGTTATATGGCCATATGGGTTGACAACCCTCATCTTTAACGGTTAGCTACCGTCTACGGATGAAATATATTTTCGAGAATCAGTGTTTGTTCTAGCACTAAGTGATGGGGTATACAATGGAAGGAATGTTAAGCTTTGATAATTGGGTGCTCGTGAAACAAACTTTTGGAATGTATTACTATTATTTCTTTGATGCAAATTTTGTGGTTCACTTGTACTTACTTACTTAAACCTATGATTTCACCAACGTTTTCGTTGACAGATTTCTATGTTTTTCTCAGGTCTTGCACGATATGTGAAACATGCTTCCGCTTACTATTTGATACTTGCATCCGATGTCGAGTATACATGCATTTCATGGAGCGTCTTTTGACTTTACTTTAAACCGTGTCGCCTAGATTTCAATCGTATCTATAACGTTGTAACTTAACTTTTGGTTGAACAATTCTTGTAAACTTTGAAACAATCTTTATTTTGAAATGAAGGCGACATATTTTGGTCAAACGTTATCTTAAAGACTTATAATCAGGTAATGGGACCCACGTAGCCGACGCCGTCACGTGACGATTTGTCGGGATCGCTACAGGTGGTATCAGAGCCTTGGTTGTAGGGATTTAGAGTTCATTTGTGTTCACCCCGAGTCATAGGGTACATAGGTGAATCTAGACTACAACCGGCATATAGACTGAAGTAGGAATTATTTGACTAATTGTGCATTTATACTCGAACTCTTCTATCATATCTAACTCGTATTCGATCTTGATCTTACGTTGATAAATTTTGTTGGTGCGCCACCTTGACTTTATGAAGTAATGTTAAATGCACATGAGAATCAGGGTAATATAATTTCCGGGATTATATTACGGTGATTCACATGGACGTTCCGACATTATGACATAGAGAATTTAAGGCGAGTCAAGGAAAATTTTCTCTCTATCCTTATTCCATGCCACGGTTAGTATTGTTGAAAATACTAACCAACGATATTCTTGTCTCATGAAGGAACAATGGCTCACCAAGGTCAACACAATACTCCTCTCGAAACTCTAGAACAAGCTCTTCAACGAATGATAACCACCGCCGTGAGTACGGCCGTGGCCGATCACTTTTCTAACAACAACAATCATGGAGCCGGTAATTCAATCGAAGGTTGCTCCTACAAGAACTTCATGAAGTACAATCCTCCCACTTTCGATGGAACCGGGGGACCGGTTACTCTCACCCGATGGTTTGAACAAATGGAGACCGTTTTTAACACAAGCGGTTGTCGAGACCAAGATAAGGTCAAGTTTTCCACCCCCACTTTCACCGGTATTGCTCTCTCATGGTGGAACACGTATGTACAATTAGTGGGAAGCGATGAAGCCCACACACTCTCTTGGACCGAATTAAGAGAAAGAATGATCACCGAATACTTCCCGCGCGACGAGACTCGAAGGCTCGAACAGGGTCTAAGGAATTTAAAAACGGCCGGAAATGACCTCAAGGCTTATAATCAACGGTTTACCGAACTAGTCTCGATGTGTCCAATTCTCATGACTCCCGAATCCCTAAGAGTCGAACTTTACATGGATGACCTCCCTAAGAGCATTCAACACAAGGTAATGACATCTCAACCCACTAACCTACAAGAGGCTTTAACAATGGCCCGCCAAGCCTTAGAAACGGTGAATGAAATGGAAGCACCGGCACCAATGGTCGAGAACCACCCGAGTAACAACAAAAGAACATGGGGAGCCTCTCAATCAAGCAACCACAACAATAACAACAACCCCGCCAAGAAGCCTTTTACCTCCAACGACAAGAAAGGCTATGCCGGAAAACTGCCTTTTTGTGACGAATGCCACAAGCATCACTTTGAAGGATGTGGCAGGTTTCGCCACCGGCGCCAAGGACCCGTCGCTCGAAAGATGCCCAACGCACACAGAACGGGTGCTTGCTTCGAATGTGGCCAACTGGGTCATTTTAGGAATGTGTGCCCAAATAAGAAAATCAACCCCAACGCACGCCGTTGAACCTTCGACATCGACACCAAGGATGCCCGGAACGACGATGGACTAGTAACGGGTACGTTTCTTCACAACAAACCGTATATTTCATACTTGTTCGATTCGATTACCGCTAGACGTTTTATAACCAAGGATTTGACTCATGCTCTTTATATTCCACCTCTTTCCCCCAGATACTACTTAGACGATTTAAGTGACCGACGGAAAAATATTGTGTGCCTATAAATTTTATTGGAGGAAATACGTTAAGACTTTTGACTTGACACCTATAGAACTAGGGAGCTCGGAACCTATTCGTTAAAAAAAAAAAAAAAAAAAAAAAAAAAAAAAAAAAAAAAAAATGTTTCCCCATCATCTTGTATAGATTATTGTGAACTGAGTAATTTTCGGTTGGAAACCGATACCCTCTCCCTCGCATCCATGACCTCATGATTATTTGCACGAATCCCGTATGTTCCAAATCGACCTCCGTTCCGGTTATCATCAATTGGGGGTTAAGTGAGACGATGTCTCCTAAGCCACTTTCCGAACTCGCAACGTTAGTTGTAAATCTCTCTTAGTACCGCTTGATTTATTTAGGGCTCGCCCGTATCCAAAAACCTCTTGAACCGCGTATGCAAATTCATATAGACTAATCTGTTATCGTATTTATAGATGACATCTTAACTTATTTAAGTAAAGAAGGAAAACGAACAACATCACCATCTTACGCTCGAACTTTTGAGAAAAGAGCAACTCTATACCAAATTCTCCGAGTGAGAATTTCTGTTGAACGAAGTCCAATTTTCTAGACCATGAAGTTAATGATCAAGGCATTACAATCAATCTCGAAATCAAGCCACATGTAATCAGGAAACTCTCCCAACTCAGACTTGTATTCGTAAAAAAATCTTAGATCTCACCGGTTGTTACCGAAGATTCATTTCTGACTTTTCTCGTATTACACGACTTTAATCTCTCCGCGATCGAACCTTGAACGTGATTCTTCACACCAACCTTCCTAGCTAAATTCGTATAGCACTAGATGGAACTCAAACATGGAAATATTTCTACTTGAACGCCGAAAGGCATACTCTCTCGTCTCAAAAAAAAAAAAAAAAAAAAAAAAATCAACATAACTAAAATTCGTTATTTTACACGAAGAATTCGAATACTAAATTGTGGATCCGATCAAACTTCTCGTCATCACGTACCACACTACATACCTCTGTTATTTCACCGTCACCGTCTGATATTACTGGAATTTAAGATAACACACAACCCAACGATACTTCACTCTTCTTTGATTTAACGTCCTTGTGTTTCTGATAATCGGCCAACCACTATTCAACCCCGAACTATACAACTACGTGTACTATCTCGTTTCTCTTTCAAACCTCAACTTTTGACAACTAGAGGCACGATATGGCAACCTCGATGTGTAAACTCACTCTACTCTAAGTTCTCATTTCACTCCTATCTTTATCGCTCGCACTTCCGTATAAGAAAACTTCTTGTAACATTTCCCAATGGATAGAGAAACTCTTCATATTACATTAGTATTCGCCACGAGGGTGAATAGTCCTAACGAACATTTTTCGAACCCTAACTGACTTGTTCAAACATATCTTGAGAGATTCTATTCCAACACGGTGTATCTTTGTCAATTATTCTGTATCGAAATACTCGTTTCACTTCTAGTTTTACAAGAAACCTTGGGAACCCGCTTAGACATGAGTACCGCGTACCACCCACAAACTGACGAACCGAGCAAACGAACGATTTACGTCTTGGAAAGACATCTCACAAACTCGTATTGTCACCTTTAGTAGATCACTCTTACAACAGTAGTTACCACTCGTGTGTTCACGCGCACTTTTCGAAACCTTATATGACCGCTAATGTCATACCCCTGTTCATTTAACCAAAGCATCAACCACCGAAATCTGAACTCCATCAAGAAACAACAATTGAGATCGTTCAAGTCCGAGAAGGGCTCGAGACAACCCATTGTCACCAGAAGAGTTATACCAAACTTAGAGGAGAACCTCACAAATCCCAGTGTGTAACCGCGTAATATTGAGAACCCGCACCTTGGAAGGGTGTAATCCGTTTCGGGAATCAGGGAAAGTTAAACCCGCGACATGTTAACTCTTTTGAAACCTTGGGGCGTATTGGAACCGCTCCCTACCGTTTAGAACTTCCGACTCAATTAAGTTTCCGTTTACCCTACATTTCGTGTAACAAACTTAGAAACGTGTCCTGCGGAACAGGAACGTGCAATCCTGTTGGATACATCAACTATCGATGACAAACTTCTCTTCGTAGGAAAACCAGTTGAAACCGGGGATCGTAAAAACCGAACCTTAATGCAACGTAAAACCCTGACTATCCAAATTCATGAGAACCCTCAAGAACGTACTTTCACTTATTCATAGCATTGACAACGTAAAGTCTCGAGTAAGAGATATCGACTACTACTTCCAACTAAATTTCGGGACGAAATTTCTTTTGAGGTGTGGATAATGTAACATCCCGCATTTTTCCGTTAAATTATTTTAACGCCCGTCTTTTTCTTTTTAAATAATACCCTTCGTATCTAGGTTCGTATCCTTTGTTATGTAACATTTTAAATATTCTCGTTGTTGGAAGATAACGTCCCCCGTACTCTCGTGTAATTTAAAATATTCGATCGGTTAAATCCCGCACCCGCTTCTAAACTCGAGGGACTAAAATTGACACGGGGCAAACTAGTTGACTAGGTCAACTAGTCCACCCCAATCACCACCATTCAACCATCCCCCTCTCTCTCTCTTTCTCTCTAGCAAGAACACACACAAACCCCAACTTCATAAAATCATCATCTAAATTCGGGATTGGAAGCAAACTTCAAAACAAATTACATATTCGTGATCCTCTCTTCATCCTCTTCGATTTGGTACCAACTTCATCACATTTGGGTAACATTTCTAAAACACTAGATTTCTTTAAATTCGTGTTCTTGACTTATAAAGTTGTTAATTAGTGTCTATGGCTCATTGTGATGTCGTGTATGTAATTTGTATGCTCGATTTGTTGTATTTGGTGTAACTAGTTCATTATGAAAATTGCTTGCTAAATCTTTGATTTTGGATGATTAAAAGTTGTTTAATTGTTAAAGTTCATGTATTAAATGTGTTACTAGCATCATTAGCTTCAATTTGATGTGGAGGATGATTAAGAAAACTTCAAAAACATGATTATTGATTTTAAGATGTTTGACTAGGGTTTGATAGTTCTTGACATGAATTTTTGGATGCTTGAATGCCATGGAATGTTAATTATTAGTGTTTAGTTGTAATGTATGTTTCATTACCTTCAAAACGGCATATTATATGTGTGAATTGGTTTCCCGAAACTCAAATTGCATTTGAAGAACTTGAAACCTTAAAAATGAACGTTTAATGATCACTTGATGAGTTTTCGGCTATTATAAATGATGTTTTTGTTTGGTGAAACATGTTTAGTTGTGTTCCTTGTCAAAAGAGCTTTCCAACGGTATAAGATACGTCTTCTAGTTGTTTACGGTTTGAGTTTTGCGTTTGTTTGAAAATTGACCAAGTCTTGAACAAGTGAAACAGGCCTGGGACCAGGCCACGGCCATTGTCGCGGCGCGACAGGCCTGGCCGCGGCGCGGCATAAGCCGTGCCCAGCTTCTGTCTCCAATGCCCGTTTCACGTGAAATGTTTGCCATGTTTTAGACTTCCAATTCGCATGCAACTTGTTCTAACATGCTTATATATGAATAACTAGCATAGAAAATTTGTCCGAGACCCGACCCGAACATGTTGACTTTTTCGTTGACTTTGACCCGACCAAGTTTGACTTTTTGTCAAACTTAATCAATTAATTATACAATCTTCCTAACATGCTTTTATACTTGTATCTTGCATGAAACTTGACAATTTGCTTCACATGCTACATAATCGAGTCGTGTCGAGCCATAGGACTAATTGAACAACTTTGACCCTTCGTGACTACCGTTATTGATACAACCTATTTGTTTAGGTCGAGACTAGCGTTGTTCTTTACGCACGTTACTTGTTGAAGTACTTATTTACTCTTGCAATCAAAGGTGAGATCATAGTCCCACTTTTACTCTTTTTGAACTTATATTGGGATGAGAAAACATAAACGATTCTTTTGAACTAAGTGAACACAAGAACGGGAAAACAAACATTCTACATACGAGTTTAGAACAAAAATCCTCAATTCGATTATCATTAGTTACACTTGCCGGGTGTAAGCGAGAACTTATGTTATATGGCCATATGGGTTGACAACCCTCATCTTTGACGGTTAGCTACCGTCTACGGATGAAATATATTTTCGAGAATCAGTGTTTGTTCTAGCACTAAGTGATGGGGTATACAATGGAAGGAATGTTAAGCTTTGATAATTGGGTGCTCGTGAAACAAACTTTTGGAATGTATTACTATTATTTCTTTGATGCAAATCTTGTGGTTCACTTGTACTTACTTACTTAAACCTATGATTTCACCAACGTTTTCGTTGACAGATTTCTATGTTTTTCTCAGGTCTTGCACGATATGTGAAACATGCTTCCGCTTACTATTTGATACTTGCATCCGATGTCGAGTATACATGCATTTCATGGAGCGTCTTTTGACTTTACTTTAAACCGTGTCGCCTAGATTTCAATCGTATCTATAACGTTGTAACTTAACTTTTGGTTGAACAATTCTTGTAAACTTTGAAACAATCTTTATTTTGAAATGAAGGCGACATATTTTGGTCAAACGTTATCTTAAAGACTTATAATCAGGTAATGGGACCCACGTAGCCGACGCCGTCACGTGACGATTTGTCGGGATCGCTACACGGTTTGTCGATTTTAAAACTTTAGTCGCAGTTAAAACCTAATGTAAAATATAAAATAAATACAAGACTTAAATTAAAGCGTAAAGTAAATAATGATAATGAAATTGCGAATAATAAAAGTGCGATAAAATAAACTTGCGATAATTAAAAAGTACGATAATTAAAAGTGCGATAAAATAAAATAAATAAAAGTGCGATAATTAGAAGTGCAATTAAATATAAAATAAAGGAAATTAAATATGAAATAAAAGAATTATGCTTATTTAAACTTCCGTAATCATGATGTTTGACGTGTTGATTTTAGTTTTATGCCCATGGGTTAATTGTCCTTTGTCCTGGATTATTTAATATGTCCGTCTGGTTTTTGTCCATAACAGTCCATCAGTCATAAATATAAATTGCAAGTGTCTTTTCCCTCAAGTCGGCCCAAGAGAGGGCGTGAGCTTCATCGGTACCCACCGATTGTACATAGGTGTTCCACCACGTGAGGGCAATACCGGCAAAGGTGTGGGTGGAATATTTGACTTTATCTTGGTCTCGACAACCGCTTATGCTAAAAACGGCTTCCGTTTGCTCAAACCATCGGGTGAGCACGACCGGTCCCCCGGTTCCATCGAAAGTGTGAGGTTTGCACCCCATGAAAGCTTTATAGGAGCATCCCTCGTTTGAGTTACCGGCTCCATTGTTGTTGTTGTTGTGGTTGTTGTTGTTATTATTGTTGTTATTGTTGGATGAGTGACCGGCCATGGCCGCATCTACGGCGGTAGCTATCATCCGTTCGAGAGCTTGTTCGGGAGTTTCATTGTGGCGTACACGACGAGGAGCCATTGTTCCTTCAAGATACAAGAATATCATTGATTAGTATTCTCAATAATACTAACCGTGATATAGAATAAAGATAAAGAGAAAATTTTCCTTGACTCGCCTTAAATTATTTATGCCACAATGTCGGAACGTTCATATGAGTCACCGTAATATAATCCCGAAAATTATATTACCCTGATTCATATGTGCATTCGACATCATTTCATATAGTCAAGGTGGCGTGTCAATCAAATTAAACAACTTGAGATTAAGATGAACTAAGAGTAGATATGAGTAGAAGCGTTCGAGTATAAATGCACAAGTAGTCAAGTAATTCCTACTTCAAGTTTATATGCCGGTTGTAGTCTAGACTCACCAATGTACCCTATGACTCGAGGTTGACACCAATGAACTCTAAATCCCTACAACCAACGCTCTGATACCATCTGTAGCGACCCGACCAAATCATGTTTGACGGCGCCGTCTACTTAGGTCCCGTTACGTGGTCATAAGTCTTTAAAACAACGTTTGACCAAAAGATATGTCGTATTCATTTCAAATGTAAAGATTGTTCAAAGTTTACAAGAATAGTTCCACCACAAGTTACGTTACAAAGTTATAAGTACAAATGAAACTTATGCGACACAATTTAAAAGTAGCCAAAAGACGCTCCATGTATGCATATATACTCGACATCCAATGCAAGTATCAAAATAATGAGCGGAAGCATGTATCATGTATCGTTCAAGGACCTGAGAAAAATATAGAAATCTGTCAACGAAAACGTTGGTGAAATCATAGGTTTGAGTAAGTAAGTACAAGTGAACCACAAGATTTGCAACAATGAGATAATAGTAATACATTCCAAAAGTTTGTTTCACGAGCACCCAATTATCAATGCTTAACATTCCTTCCATAGAACCCCATCACTTTAGTGCTAGAACATACACTGTTTCTCGAAAATATATTTCATTCGTATACGGTAGCGAACCGTTTGAATGAGGGGTTGTCAAACCCATATGGATCCATACAACATAAGTTCTCGCTTACACCTGGCAAGTGTAACTAATGATAATCGAATTGAGGATTTTGTTCTAAACTCGTATGTAGAATATTTGTTTTCCTGTACTTGTGTTCACTTAGTAAAAGAAATGTTTATGTTTTCTCATCCCAAATGTAAGTTCAAAAAGAGTAAAAGTGGGACTATGATCTCACCTTGAGAGCACGAGTAGTAAAGTACTTCAACAAGTAAACGTGTGCAAAGAACAATGCTAGTCTTGACCTAAACAAATAGGTCGTATCAACAACGGTAAACACAAAAGGTCAAAGATGTTCAATTAGTCCTATGGCTCGTTACGACTCGATTACGTAGCATGTGAATCAATTTGTCAAGTTTCATGCAAGATACAAGTATAGAAACAAGTTAGGAATGTTGCATAATCATTTGGTTAAGTTTGACAAAAAGTCAAACTTTGGTCGGTCAAAGTCAACGAAAAAGTCAACACGTTCGGGTCGGGTCCCGAACTATTTTTCTGAGGTTTTTAATCATATATGAGCATGTTAGAACAAGTTACATGTGAATCGGAGGTCCATAGCATAGCAAACATTTTCCGTAAAATGACCAACGAGGACAGTAGCCTGCCAGTGCATCTGGACGGCGTCCAGATTTTCTGGACGGCGTCCAGATTTGAAGGCTGGGACGGCGTCCAGACTTTCTGGACGGCGTCCAGCTTTGAATACTGGGACGGTGTCCAAGTATCTGGATGGCGTCCAGGTTGGATTTCAAGTCTGATGCAGAACTCCTAAGTGCACGAACCAAAAACCAAATAAACACAATTTATGATTCGCAAACAATCAAGTCAAGTATTTTATACCGTTGGGAAGGTAATTTGACGAAGAAAACGACTAGACACATTTCAACAATAATTTGGCGTTTGTAACAATAATTTGAATTCAATATATAAGACTAGAAAACCTAGTTTTATCGTTCATAAATATGTATAAACATGATTTGAATTCATTTAATTGAAAAATTTTTACTATAATTGGGTAGTCAGTATATAAGACTAGGGCTGTTCTTTTTTATCAGAGAGCACTAGATTCTAATACAACTACTGCTTTACTAGTATTTTTAAAATCCGAAAGAATTTAACCCCTTCCCACACTTAAGATCTTGCAATGCCCTCATTTGCAAGAAATCAGTAACAATTTAAATTATTGAGGGTGATTTGTGTGAAAATGATTAAATTTTTACCAAAGTTTCCAAATATATTGGCGTTTGTTTGCTGAATGATAAATGGTGCACATCATTTGTTCATTCCGTCTTGTTGTTATTTCACATATATTTTGCATCTTGTCGTCAAAATTAGTTGCTTTTGCTGAACTTAATGCCAGTCTTTGAAAATGCGTTGTTTTACCCTGTTGTGTACATAAGATAAACTGCAAACATATATACATATTTTTGAAGTTTGGTTTATTACCCCACATTCAAAAATTATTAAAATCTAAGAATAAAAGTTAGATAATTATAAAAATGATTACAATATTAACAAAAGTATTAAACATATCAATAATTACAAATTACAAAATAAAAAAATAAGTAAACTAAGGATGATATTGGTACCAATAGGGGTTCCACGCATAACCATAAGTGCTATAGAATGCTTCGGCAGGGTCATACGTAGGATATGGTGGCTGCATCTCTATCGACCAAGGAGGGAAGACGGGTTTCGGTGTAGGAATATAGTTTCTACCTATATGTTGGCAATGCGCTATGATCTGGTTCTGATGAACTTGCCAATCTTCAAATGCTCTCTGTCTAGCATTTTCGTATTCCTGAGAAGCTATAAACCTATGCATTTCTTGCATCTCATTCCCCCCTCCTACATTACCTTGTTCCTGGTTTCTCTCCACCTGTGGATGTCTACCATGGTATCGTACTGCGGCGTTATTTCGCCGCTTCAAAACTTTCGCACCATGGTATACATTTAAACCTATAGTGTCGCGGGGTTCCGGCTCTTCTAGTAATAATCCCCCCCGACTTATATCCACACCGAGATATTCACCAATCAAAGTAATAAAAATACCACCTCCTATTATGCTATGTGGACGCATCCCCCGAACCATAGCTGATAAATAATAACCCACACAATATGGTATACTTACAGCGCTGTGTGGGTCTCGAATACACATATGGTAAAACAAATCTTGTTCATTTACCTTTTCTTTGTTTTTACCCCTTTGTGTAATCGAATTAGCTAAAAACCTATGTATTACTCTTAATTCGGCTCTATCTATATCCAAATAAGAGTAGTTTCCCCCTTTGAAACGGTGATGGCTTGTCATTTGACTCCACACACCGTGTGTATCAAAATTCTCATCTATCTTTCTACCGTTTAGTATCAATCCTCTACAATCGGCAGACGCTAACTCCTCAGGCGTATATATACGTAAAGCCTGAGCCATGTCCAGTAAAGACATGTGGCGCATCGAACCGCCTAACAAAAATCTAATAAAAGAACGATCGGTTAAACTAGCTACCCGATCATTCAACTCTATACTACATAAAAACTCTTCACACCATACTTTATATACAGGTCTGCGTATGGTGAATAAACATATCCAGTCATTAAAAGAAGAATTACCATACCTCTGTACTAGTAATTCCCTAATTGGCCCGGCCAATTCTACAGCTTCCAAGGGTCCCCATTCTATGACCCTCGGTACCTCAACAACCTTGGAATGAAGAGTATGCAAACCCCGTTGATATTTTGGATAATCTATCCAAAGTCTGTCAAATCTCAGGTTCGGGTGCAACTCTTCCAAATGCATATCGGAAAAGGTCATGACTGGATGAGGTACATCCTGCTTGTAGTAGTTATCTACCTCCTGTTGTTCCAAGTTCTCAGCAGGAGCATGGCGGGCTTGGGATGAAGATTCACCCCTTTCATTCTGCAAAACACATCAAACACAAATTTTGTGCATCCAAATATGCATTAGTGTCAGCAAAATCATCAATCAAAATAATTACAATGACATTATCAATTTATATCAAACTTAAGCTCATTTTCACATTTTTATCAAATCTATACTTTTTCAAATAAGCATATACGAAAATTTTCGCCAAGTTCATAAGCGTTCAACTCAAATAACATGTCAAAATAATCATTATTAGCAAATAAACAAGTCTCAAATGGCATTATCTTTCAAAAATCAAGTTCATGAATTTTGGACTTGAAAAAGTCCACTTTAATTCTCAAAATCATGTTTAGGCTCAAAGTTTGGATCATTTAACTACCTAGACATGTTACACTACTCAATTTAGCAACAATTCATGACAAAAATCGGCCATAACCTGTTTATATCAAAAAGCCCCAAATTTGCTCAAGAACACAAACCCTAGATTATTCAAAAATTGAAGTTTAAGGCTTCTAATCATGTTAAACAACATCAATCTAGGTTATACAAGCATAATACATAAACAATTTAAGTCTAATTACACTAAAAAGCATCAAAATCAAATTGGGGAAAAAATAGCTCAAGAACACTAAAATTCGAATTAAATGGTGTTTAGGTGTAGAAATTTACCGTTTTTCTTGAGTAATTCTTAGATATCATCCTTCTCAACATGATTTTAGCAAAAAATTTGGTGATTAACGGTTAAAAATTGAGATTTTTGGGGTGTTTTTGGGTGTATTTTCGTGGGTTTTCGCAGCAGAATTCGGGTGTTTTTGTTTTGTGGATTATACTGATCGTTCAGCTATTTTTATTTTTTTTTCTGGGTTTTGGTCCCTCCGCGAGTCGCGGAGATTTTGCACTGCAAACTCCGCGAGTCGCGGAGTTTGGTATTTTTTTTTTTTTTTTTATAATCATTAACTTTTGAAAACAATTAAGAAATTAATTTTAAAATTTTGTTTCCCTTGTTATTTAGGACGAGGTCGTTTCGGATCGATGTCCTAGTCCATCCCTCGATAAAATTTTAAAATTTGTCTTTTTGTAGCGATTGTTTTAAAAGCTAAGATTTTTTGGGTTTTTTCAATGTTTTTGGCATACTCTAATTCAGTAAGATTAAAAATAATGATAATAAAAGTTCTCGTCCCTTCCTCGGGTAAAGCAATTTCGGTTCAAAGACCTAGTCTTCAACTTACGACGAATTTTAAAAATCATATTTTTTAACTTAATGAGATAAAGTAAATTTTTGTTTTTAAATTCACACAACTTAAATATAAAATTCAAAATTAATATTAAAAATTCACACCAAACTCAAAATTTGAAATGCATAAAATTAAAATTTCATATTTTTAAAAATTAAAAATTCACACCAAAATTTATAAATTCATATCAAACTTATATTAATTTTTCAAATATTTACAATTTTAAAAATATTGTTTTTACAAAGTTTACAATATTAATTTAAGATTTAAATATTAAGATTAAAAACATGGTAAAAATAAAATTAAAAATCTTTTTGTCTTTTTATCCCACTTTAATCAATCAAATATTATCAAAAATATGCGCCCCTCTTTTCGGTAAAGTAATTTCGGTTCCAAGACCTAATTTAACTCATGACGAATTTTTGAAATATTTTGGGTTGATTGATTAAAGATATTTATACCTTAAGAATAAACGTTAAATTTCGCAGTGATGTAATAAATTTTTGAATGATATCAATAATTTCGGTCGCCAAACCTAATTTTATTCAATACCAATTTAATACTTTTTAGCGAACAAATTAGCGTTTATTATCAAAAGGTTAAAAATAAAAATAAAAATAAAAACTGTACAGACATACCTGTGAAATAGATTTCTTAGTTATATGATCTATTATATTCATAAGATAGTCGGTTTAATTGATTTTCCATGGCTTCAAAGGCGTAACCTCGAGCATTCATTGTCTTTTCTTCTAAACATATGAACGGTCCGTCTCTGCATAAAGTAACAAATTCGGTATTTGAATAGGTTTGATTATTTGAACATTTACCTCCATGTGACCATTTTCCGCATTTGTGACATCTTTCTAAGTGTCGTGCTCTTCTTTTCGCTGCGGATTTTGATTTTCCTTTACCAAATTGTAACTTATTATCTTCGCATCTGGATCCTTTTCTAACTCCGTCCATTCTTTCTCTGATTACTGATACTAATTCACTCGGTAGTATGTCATTATTACGTTTAGTGATCAAAGCGTGTAGCATTAGACCATGGTTTAGTTCACAGGCAGTCTTCATTTCGTAAAAACCTAAAAAAATAAAAATTAAGAATGGGGGGAGAAGACTAGTTCTTTAGGGTCTGCTAGGGAAAGACCATTCGGGTTCCATTTTCGAGAACTACACGAAAACAGACAATCTAACTCTAACAGAAATACATATTATTCTTTAAAGACTTGATTCTCCCCACACTTATTTAGCTGTGGTGTCGAAATTGTGATTAACTTCGTTGTCGACTTCCATCGGACCATGTATGTAATGTTTAACTCTGTGACCATTAACTTTAAATTCAATCCCATTTGAATTTATCAATTCTATCGTTCCGTATGGGAAAACTCTTTTGACTATGAATGGTCCAGACCATCTTGATTTCAATTTTCCAGGAAATAGCTTGAATCGTGAATTGAAAAGAAGAACTCTGTCTCCTTCTTTAAATTCTTTTGAACTTCTGATTCTTTTATCATGCCATTTCTTTGTTCTTTCTTTATAGATTAACGAATTTTCGTATGCTTCATGTCTTAATTCTTCTAATTCGTTTAGTTGACTTAATCGTAGACGTCCGGCTTCATGTAAATCAAGATTACATGTTTTCAAAGCCCAAAATGCTTTGTGTTCAATTTCTACTGGAAGATGACATGCTTTTCCATAAACAAGTCTAAAAGGTGTGGTTCCAATTGGAGTTTTGTAGGCTGTTCTAAAAGCCCAGAGTGCATCCTCCAATTTAATGGACCATTCCTTCGGATTTGATCCTACAGTTTTCTCTAGAATACGTTTTAAAGCTCGGTTGGTATTTTCAACTTGTCCACTTGTTTGTGGATGATATGCGGTGGAGATTTTATGAGTTACTCCATATCTTTTAAGAACTTTCTCAAGTTGATTATTACAGAAATGAGTACCCCGATCACTTATTAAAGCTTTCGGTGTTCCAAACCTTGCAAAAAGACGTTTTAAAAAGTTGACTACAACTCGTGCATCGTTAGTTGGGAGAGCTTGTGCTTCAGCCCATTTAGATACATAATCAATGGCTACGAGTATATATAGATTATTATGAGATTTTGGAAATGGACCCATAAAGTCAATACCCCAAATGTCAAATACTTCACATACTTGGATGACATTTTGTGGCATTTCATCACGTTGACTTATTTTTCCGGCCCTTTGACATGCATCACAAGATTTGCAAAGAAGGTGTGCGTCTTTGTAAATTGTAGGCCAATAGAATCCAGCTTCATAAACTTTTCTTGCTGTTAGTTGAGGCCCATAATGCCCTCCTGTTGGTCCTGTGTGACAATGGTTTAAAATTTTACTAGCTTCATCTCCAAATACACATCGGCGTATTATTCCATCGGGACAACTTTTAAACAGATGTGGATCTTCCCAGAAATAGTGTTTTATATCACTGAAGAATTTCTTTCGTCTTTGGTACGATAATCCTTTTTCAAGGAATCCACAAACTAAGTAGTTTGCATAGTCTGCAAACCATGGAATTTCTTTATAATCTATCTTCAATAGATATTCATCAGGAAAGTTGTCTTGTATGGCCGATTCATTCAGAACTTCTAATTCGGGATTTTCAAGACGAGAAAGATGATCAGCGGCGAGATTTTCTGCTCCTCTTTTATCTCGGATTTCAATATCAAACTCTTGTAAGAGTAAGATCCAACGGATTTATCTTGGTTTAGCATCTTGTTTTGAAAATAGGTATCTAAGAGCAGAATGGTCGGTATAGACCACCGTTTTTGCTAGAACGAGATATGATCGAAATTTGTCAAAAGCAAAGACAATAGCAAGGAGTTCTTTTTCAGTAGTTGTATAGTTCGTTTGTGCTCCTTGTAATGTCTTACTAGCATAATATATAGGTTGAAATCGTTTTTCAATCCTTTGTCCTAAAACGGCTCCCATTGCAAAATCACTTGCATCGCACATTAGTTCAAATGGTAGATTCCAATTTGGTGTTATCATGATTGGTGCATTAGTGAGTTTTTCTTTAAGAATATTAAAAGATATGATACACTCATCTGAAAAGATGAATGGCGCATCTTTTTCTAGGAGTTTATTCATAGGAGTGGCAATTTTAGAAAAATCTTTTATAAAACGTCGGTAAAAACCGGCATGCCCTAGAAAACTCCTAATTCCTCTAACATTTGTGGGATGTGGAAGTTTAGCAATTACATCTACTTTAGCTCTATCCACTTCAATTCCTTCTTTTGAAATTTTATGTCCAAGAACGATGCCTTCTTTAACCATGAAATGGCATTTCTCCCAATTAAGTACTAGATTTGATTTTTCGCATCTAATTAGCATTCGTTCCAGATTAACTAGACATGATTTAAATGTATCACCGAAGACTGAAAAGTCATCCATGAATACTTCCATGCATTCTTCTATCATGTCGTGAAAAATCGCCATCATACACCTTTGAAAGGTTGCAGGGGCGTTACAAAGTCCAAATGGCATGCGTTTGTAAGCAAAAGTACCATAAGGGCACGTGAATGTGGTTTTCTCTTGATCTTCGGGTGCTATTGGAATTTGAAAATATCCGGAAAATCCATCTAGAAAACAATAGTAACTATTTCCGGCTAATCTTTCCAACATTTGATCTATGAAAGGTAAGGGAAAGTGATCTTTTCTGGTGGCGTCATTTAATTTTCTATAATCAATACATACACGCCATCCTGTTACAGTCCTAGTAGGAATAAGCTCATTTTTCTCATTTGTAATGACAGTCATGCCACCCTTCTTAGGCACGCATTGAACTGGGCTTACCCATGGACTATCAGAAATTGGATATATCAAACCTGCATCTAGCAGTTTAATAATCTCTTTCTTAACTACATCTTGCATATTAGGATTTAGTCTTCGTTGGCGTTGCACATACGTTTTATGACCTTCTTCCATAAGGATTTTATGTGTGCAATACGAAGGACTTATTCCTTTAATATCATGAATCTTCCATGCAATGGCTGGTTTATGAGCTTTCAACACAGAAATGAGTTGTGATTTCTCATTTTCAGTAAGAGAAGACGATATTATTACAGGTAATTCAGATTCACCATGTAAATAAGCGTATTCCAAATGGTTTGGAAGTGGCTTTAATTCTAATTTCGGAGGTTCTTCTATCGATGATTTATATCGATATCTGTCTTCTTCTTTTAGCATTTGAATTTCTTCTGTTGTTGGTTCATATCCATTAGCTATAAGTGTAGCTAACATTTCAGCTTCATCAATTGGTTCATTACCTTCTCCTAAAGAACATTCTCCTGTTCCTTGTAATTCTGGAAATTCTTCTAATAATTCTGCATGTGCATCTATAGTTTGAATATAATAACATGTATCATCTGCAGATTGTGGTTGTTGCATTGCTCTATCAACTGAAAAGGTAACACTCTCATCCTCTATACTTAGGGTCAATTTCTTACCGAACACGTCTATCATTGCTTTAGCCGTGTTTAAGAATGGTCTTCCTAATATGAGAGGAACTTGAGAATCTTCTTCCATGTCCAGAACAACAAAATCTACTGGAAATACTAAAGTACCAACTTTAACTAGCATGTTCTCCATTATCCCTCTAGGATATTTTATTGATCTATCGGCTAGTTGTATGCTTATTCTGGTTGGTTTCAATTCTCCCAGGTCTAGTTTAGCGTATAGTGAATACGGCATTAGATTTATACTAGCACCTAAGTCTGCCAATGCTTCTATTGAACTAAGACTACCCAGAAAACATGGAATTGTGAAACTTCCTGGATCAGATAGTTTTTCTGGTATCTTATTCAACAGCACTGCTGAACAATTTGCATTCATAGTGACAGCCGAGAGTTCTTCCATTTTCTTTCTATTCGTGATTAGATCTTTCAAGAATTTAGCATATCTTGGCATTCCTGAAATCACATCAATGAAAGGAAGATTTACATTTATCTGTTTAAACATATCCAAGAATTTGGATTGCTCGGCTTCAAGTTTTTCTTTCTTCATTTTACTCGGGTAAGGAAGTGGTGGTTGGTATGGTTTAACATAAGGTTTATCCTTAACTGTGTTATCTTCATTAACCTTTTCAACTACCGGTTCTTTTTCCTTTTCTTGATCTGGTTGTGGTTCTTGTGGAGTAGGAATAGTTTCATCAGAAGTTACAGGTATTTCAGGTGATTTAAGTGTTGTACCACTTCTTGTGGTAATAGCTTTAGCTGTTTCATTCCTGGGGTTAGCATTTGTATCACTAGGTAGACTTCCCGGTTTTCTTTCACCTATCAACCTTGCTAGGTTACTTACTTCTTGTTCCAGATTTTGAATAGAAGCTTGTTGATTTCTAAATGCTTGAGCATTTTGTTCATTGGTTTGTTTTTGAGATGTGAAAAACTGCGTTTGAGTTTCAACTAGCTTCGTCATCATATCTTCTAAATTCGGCTTTTTATCATCGGTTTGTTGTGGTGGTTTGTTTTGAAAATTCGGTCTTTGCTGATTATAAGTATTATTGGATACTTGTTGATTGCTAGGACCTTGTTGGTTGTTGTATGGAATATTTCGGTTATAATTCTGGTTTTGATTGTAAATCGGTCTTGGCGGTTGATAATTATTCTGATAATTATTTCCAGGCCTTTGGTTTATGTATGAAATATTCTCTCTTTGTTCCATTGTTAATTCAATACTGAGACAATCTTTTGTCAAATGTGGTCCTCCACACTGCTCACAACTAATTCGTATAGAGTGAATATCCTTAGTCATCTTTTCCATTCGTCTCTCGAAAGCTTCTATCTTTGCGGAAATGGAATCTAAGTCATGGCTAGAATCGGCTCTAGCTGCTTTAGATGATCTAATGATATCTTTTTCTTGGTGCCACTCATGCGAGTGGGAAGCAGTATTATCAATAATTTTGTAAGCATCAGTTTCGGTTTTCTTCATAATAGAACCACCAGCTGCTATATCTATGTCTTTTCTTGTAGTGATGTCGCATCCTTGGTAGAATATTTGTACTATTTGACAGGTGTCTAAACCATGTTGCGGACATCCTCTTAATAACTTTCCATATCTTGTCCACGCCTCATATAGAGTTTCATTTGGCTTCTGTGTGAACGTAACAATTTCTGCTTGAAGTCTTACGGCTTTAGATGCAGGAAAAAATTGTTTAAGAAATTTGTCAACTAAAACATCCCATGTATCAATCGCCCCTTCAGGTAACGATTCCAACCAATCTTTGGCTTCTCCCTTTAAAGTCCAGGGAAATAACATGAGATATATTTGTTCATCCTCCACTTCTCGGATTTTAAATAGTGTGCAGATCCTATTAAAGGTACGTAGATGTTCATTTGGATCTTCCTTCGGCGCACCACTAAATTGGCATTGATTAGTCACCATGTGTAGAATTTGTCCTTTGATTTCATAATCTGGCGCATTAATGTCTGGATGAGTAATTGCGTGACCTTGGCCAGTGCGTTTAGCTCTCATTCGGTCTTCCATACTTAAAGGTTCCAGATTCTCCATAATTGAATTTGTCGAATCGGTATCACTAGATGATTCTGATTTAATAGTTCGTTCCTCAACAATCTCTGTTTGAATGATTGGTGGTTCCGGAGGAAAGTTTAATGGTTCAGGATCTATGAACCGTTCCTGAATATTTTCCGGATTCTCAATTGTGAGGTTTGGTTCAAAAAATGGATTATCGGAAATTTGAACTGAAGTACTTGGTTGACTAGATGACGATTCTAAAGAAAAATCAACGGCGGTTATATTTGTTAAACGATGTCTTGATCGAGTTACAGGTGGTGAACGTACAAAAGGTGATGAACGTCTTGCTCGGTGCATTCACTGAATATACTATTAGTTTTAAAAAGGAAAGAAAAATTATAATAAGTTATCCAATCAATAGACTTTTCTGATTTTGCCCACGTTTCGAATAGCCAAAAGATGCAGCAGAGGGGCAGGATTCGTTTGGTCTCAATATAATTGAGGACTGTTTGGCTCCAATAACCCGGTCCACGTACAAATCCAACTATTACTACGAACCAGAAAATTTTGATGTCTATCAATTTAACCACTTAAAATAAATTTTCGTAATTTTAAGAAATTTAGATAAGAAGTAGAAAAAATTCTAAGTCCTAAAACTAGAATAGCGAGAAATAAGAGAGAAAAAGAGTTCGTCGAAAAAGGTCGAAAAAGAAAAAATGGTTTAAAAATAAAAGGTGACGGAAAAATAAAAGAAACTTATAAAAACTTAAAAATACTTAACTAATTTAACCTTATTACTACAACTAACTTAAAATTATAATCGCAAATTGAAATTACTAATTGGAATGATAATTGGTACATAGTAAAAGGTCTAAAAATATTAAAGCTTACAAGGAAAAACTAAATCCCAAATGGAAATAACTTAAAAAGAAACTAAAACTTAAAATGGCGTCGCAAAATTCTAAAGCACCTAAATCTTAGTCTAAAGAAAAAGCACTTAAGGGATTCTACGGCAAAGCCTAAAAATCTAGGAGTAAAAATAATTATAGCAAAAACTAAGTTTAAAATTAAATATGAGCTAAAAAATACAAATTTTACGCTACAACGATTAAAAAGGTACAAAATATAAAAATATACAAAAAGTTGTAAAAAGTACAATTTTTATAAAAATATTATTTTTATATTATTTATTTAATAAAACTATTAATTTTATAATTTTATTAAACTTATTTATACTAAATACATTAAATTAAATAAAAAGTAAAATTAAAATTAAAACTAATAATAATAATAATACAAATTAGGTAATAATAATAATTAATTAATAATATCCGTAATTAATGCTCGATTAGGGCTTCCTTGTCGCCTGTCAGAGTAGCTCCGCGAGTCGCGGCAAATAAAGAAGAACACCCCGCGAGTCGCGGGGTTCAGGAATTCAGTTGACAGCTTTGTGTTTTTACGCGTTTTTCTTTATTTTTTTTTTATTTTATGTTTTCTGTTTTTTTTTATATAAATAAAAGATTTTAAAATAAAACTTATATTTTTATAAACTAAAATAAAAATAAAGAAACTTATAAAACTTAAATATTTAACAAAATCTTAAAAATACTAATATTTTTGTTTTTCTTTTTATATTTTTCGAATATTTAAAACGTATTTTTACAAAAACGACTTTTAATAAAAGTAACTAAAAATCTTTTTTTTTTTTTTTTTATTAGCGTTGCGCTTCCGGCTTTTAAGATAGTTCCCCGGCAGCGGCGCCAAAAAATACTTGATGTCAAAGCGAGGTGTATATAAAATAGTTATTATTTTACTAGGAAAACACTATTAAATACGATACAATTTTACACAAGATATTTATTTATTTATAGAATGGATATACTTAAACCTTGCTACAACACTTATAGGCAGTGTACCTAATCGTACAGTAGTGTAGTTTTTAGTAAGTCCGGTTCGTTCCACAGGGAAATCTTTAAACAAAGCTCAACGCTATATTAGTTTACTTTTATAAAAATACAAATATATATATATAAGTAATATTATTATTATAAAGGGGGGTTTTTACCGTTTAATGACCGGTTTGTCGATTTTAAAACTTTAGTCGCAGTTAAAACCTAATGTAAAATATAAAATAAATACAAGACTTAAATTAAAGCGTAAAGTAAATAATGATAATGAAATTGCGAATAATAAAAGTGCGATAAAATAAACTTGCGATAATTAAAAAGTACGATAATTAAAAGTGCGATAAAATAAAATAAATAAAAGTGCGATAATTAGAAGTGCAATTAAATATAAAATAAAGGAAATTAAATATGAAATAAAAGAATTATGCTTATTTAAACTTCCGTAATCATGATGTTTGACGTGTTGATTTTAGTTTTATGCCCATGGGTTAATTGTCCTTTGTCCTGGATTATTTAATATGTCCGTCTGGTTTTTGTCCATAACAGTCCATCAGTCATAAATATAAATTGCAAGTGTCCTTGTCAAATTATTATTATACCCGAAGATAAATATTCCAACTAATTGGGGATTCGAATTGTAACAAGGTTTTAATACTTTGTTTAATGAATACACCAGGTTATCGACTGCGTGTAAACCAAGGTTTTACTACTTTGTTAACAATTACACCAATTACCCTTGAATGTAATTTCACCCCTGTTTTAATTATTCTAGTGGCTATTAATCCATTCCCGTGTCCGGTTAAATGAACGATTATTCGTACATATAAATACCCCGCCCATCGTGTCCGATCGAGTGTATATGGTAATTTATAGGGACGCCCAATTGTAAATCTTTATATTAACATTAACAAACTTTCATTTAGTTAAACAAATATAAAGCCCATTAATAGCCCATAGTCTAATTTCCACAAGTGTCGTTCTTTTGTCCAAACCCCAATTATGGTACAAAGCCCAATTACCCAATTTTAGTAATTAGCCCAACATCATGATTACTTCGTTTTAAATAAGCATAATAATAACTTAGCTACGAGACATTAATGTAAAAAGGTTGAACATAACTTACAATGATTAAAAATAGCGTAGCGTTACACGGACAGAATTTCGACTTACACCCTTACAACATTCGCTAACATACCCTTATTATTAAGATTTAAAATTAAAATTAAAATTAAAATATAAATTATATATAAATATTACGTATATATTGAGAGAGAGATGAAATTAGATCAGAATTCAGTTTGCTTTATAGCCAGGGTTGAAAATTGGGGCTCCGCGACTCGCGGCAAAATGCCCTTCAAACTCCGCGAGTCGCGGAGATATATTTACAGCTCACACCCTTGGAGTTTCTTGCTGCCGACGGTTTTTAATATATATATATAATATATATATAATTAATATAATTAATTATATATTATATTATATTTATATACATAGTTAACTTGTAATTTTTAGTCCGTTGCGTCGAGCGTTAAGAGTTGACTCTGGTCCCGGTTCCGGATTTTCGAACGTCCTCGCGTACAATTTAATATCTTGTACTTTGCGTTTTGAATCTTGTACTCTTGTGATTTCGAGACGTTTCTTATCAATAATTGGAACCTTTTCGATTGTCTTTTGTACTTTTGAGCTTTTTGGTCGTTTGCGTCTTCAATTCGTCGAATCTGTCTTTTGTCTTCACCTTTTATTATTTAAACGAATATCACTTGTAAATAGAATAATTGCAACTAAAAGCTTGTCTTTCTTGAGGAATAATGCTATGAAATATATGTTCGTTTTTAGCATTATCAAGCTTCCCATTTTCTTTTGTTGTTACCCGACTTATCTTCGGCTTTAGGTGCCGGTACTACGATTTCGTCCACCGTCTCTATCAATTTGCGGGCCATGTTCAAAGCTTCTTGATGATTAGGGGGTTTGGATGACATTACTCCGTGTTTGATGCTCTTTGGAAGACCATGTAGTGACCCGAACTTTTCCATGTTTATATATATTAATTGAGATTGATGTTTACATGATTAAATGTTTCCAACATGTTAAGCAATCAAACTTGTTAAGACTTGATTAATTGAAATAGGTTTCATATAGACAATTGACCACCCAAGTTGACCGGTGATTCACGAACGTTAAAACTTGTAAAAAAACTATATGATGACATATATATGGTTATATATATAGTTAACATGATATTATGATAAGTAAACATATCATTAATTATATTAACAATGAACTACATATGTAAAAACAAGACTACTAACTTAATGATTTTGAAACGAGACATATATGTAACGTTTATCGTTGTAACGACATTTAATGTATATATATCATATTAAGAGATATTCGTACATCATAATATCATGATAATATAATAATTTAAAATCTCTTTTGTTATTATAAACATTGGGTTAACAACATTTAACAAGATCGTTAACCTAAAGGTTTCAAAACAACACTTACATGTAACGACTAACGATGACTTAACGACTCAGTTAAAATGTATATACATGTAGTGTTTTAATATGTATTTATACACTTTTGAAAGACTTCAATACACTTATCAAAATACTTCTACTTAACAAAAATGCTTACAATTACATTCTCGTTCAGTTTCATCAACAATTCTACTCGTATGCACCCGTATTCGTACTCGTACAATACACAGCTTTTAGATGTATGTACTATTGGTATATACACTCCAATGATCAGCTCTTAGCAGCCCATATGAGTCACCTAACACATGTGGGAACCATCATTTGGCAACTAGCATGAAATATCTCATAAGATTACAAAAATATGAGTAATCATTCATGACTTATTTACATGAAAACAAAATTACATATCCTTTATATCTAATCCATACACCAACGACCAAAAACACCTACAAACACTTTCATTCTTCAATTTTCTTCATCTAATTGAACTCTCTCAAGTTCTATCTTCAAGTTCTAAGTGTTCTTCATAAATTCCAAAAGTTCTAGTTTCATAAAATCAAGAATACTTTCAAGTTTGCTAGCTCACTTCCAATCTTGTAAGGTGATCATCCAACCTCAAGAAATCTTTGTTTCTTACAGTAGGTTATCATTCTAATACAAGGTAATAATCATATTCAAACTTTGGTTCAATTTCTATAACTATAACAATCTTATTTCAAGTGATGATCTTACTTGAACTTGTTTTCGTGTCATGATTTTGCTTCAAGAACTTTGAGCCATCCAAGGATCCATTGAAGCTAGATCCATTTTTCTCTTTTCCAGTAGGTTCATCCAAGGAACTTAAGGTAGTAATGATGTTCATAACATCATTCGATTCATACATATAAAGCTATCTTATTCGAAGGTTTAAACTTGTAATCACTAGAACATAGTTTAGTTAATTCTAAACTTGTTCGCAAACAAAAGTTAATCCTTCTAACTTGACTTTTAAAATCAACTAAACACATGTTCTATATCTATATGATATGCTAACTTAATGATTTAAAACCTGGAAACACGAAAAACATCGTAAAACCGGATTTACGCCGTTGTAGTAACACCGAGGGCTGTTTTGGGTTAGTTAATTAAAAACTATGATAAACTTTGATTTAAAAGTTGTTATTCTGAGAAAATGATTTTTATTATGAACATGAAACTATATCCAAAAATTATGGTTAAACTCAAAGTGGAAGTATGTTTTCTAAAATGGTCATCTAGACGTCGTTCTTTCGACTGAAATGACTACCTTTACAAAAACGACTTGTAACTTATTTTTCCGACTAGAAACCTATACTTTTTTGGTTTAGATTCATAAAATAGAGTTCAATATGAAACCATAGCAATTTGATTCACTCAAAACGGATTTAAAATGAAGAAGTTATGGGTAAAACAAGATTGGATAATTTTTCTCATTTTAGCTACGTGAAAATTGGTAACAAATCTATTCCAACCATAACTTAATCAACTTGTATTATATATTATGTAATCTTGAGATACCATAGACACGTATACAACGTTTCGACCTATCATGTCGACACATCTATATATATTTCGGAACAACCATAGACACTCTATATGTGAATGTTGGAGTTAGCTATACAGGGTTGAGGTTGATTCCAAAATATATATAGTTTGAGTTGTGATCAATACTGAGATACGTATACACTGGGTCGTGGATTGATTCAAGATAATATTTATCGATTTATTTCTGTACATCTAACTGTGGACAACTAGTTGTAGGTTACTAACGAGGACAGCTGACTTAATAAACTTAAAACATCAAAATATATTAAAAGTGTTGTAAATATATTTTGAACATACTTTGATATATATGTATATATTGTTATAGGTTCGTGAATCAACCAGTGGCCAAGTCTTACTTCCCGACGAAGTAAAAATCTGTGAAAGTGAGTTATAGTCCCACTTTTAAAATCTAATATTTTTGGGATGAGAATACATGCAGGTTTTATAAATGATTTACAAAATAGACACAAGTACGTGAAACTACATTCTATGGTTGAATTATCGAAATCGAATATGCCCCTTTTTATTAAGTCTGGTAATCTAAGAATTAGGGAACAGACACCCTAATTGACGCGAATCCTAAAGATAGATCTATTGGGCCTAACAAACCCCATCCAAAGTACCGGATGCTTTAGTACTTCGAAATTTATATCATATCCGAAGGGTGTCCCGGAATGATGGGGATATTCTTATATATGCATCTTGTTATTGTCGGTTACCAGGTGTTCACCATATGAATGATTTTTATCTCTATGTATGGGATGTGTATTGAAATATGAAATCTTGTGGTCTATTGTTACGATTTGATATATATAGGTTAAACCTATAACTCACCAACATTTTTGTTGACGTTTTAAGCATGTTTATTCTCAGGTGATTATTAAGAGCTTCCGCTGTCGCATACTTAAATAAGGACAAGATTTGGAGTCCATGCTTGTATGATATTGTGTAAAAACTGCATTCAAAAACTTATTTTGTTGTAACATATTTGTATTGTAAACCATTATGTAATGGTCGTGTGTAAACAGGATATTTTAGATTATCATTATTTGATAATCTACGTAAAGCTTTTTAAACCTTTATTGATGAAATAAAGGTTATGGTTTGTTTAAAAATGAATGCAGTCTTTGAAAAACGTCTCATATAGAGGTCAAAACCTCGCAACGAAATCAACTAATATGGAACGTTTTTAATCAATAAGAACGAGACATTTCAGTTGGTATCAGAGCGTTGGTCTTAGAGAACCAGAAAATTTGCATTAGTGTGTCTTATCGAGTTTGTTAGGATGCATTAGTGAGTCTGGACTTCGACCGTGTTTTCTTTAAAAATGATTGCTTAACATTTTTGTTGGAAACTATATATTTTTAACATATGAATATTATGTGATATATTAATCTCTTAACGTGTTTGATATTATGTGATAGATGTCTACCTCTAGAACAAGTCCCATTGACTCACCTAATAATAATGAAGAGTCAAATGTAAATTGGAATGATTTGTGGACTGATTCACAAGTTCCCGAAGAGGAACCGGAAGAAGAGTCGGAACCGGAAGAAGAATCGGAACCGGAAGAAGAATCGGAACCGGATGAAGCAATAGAACCGGTGGGGGAAATAATAAAACGGTTAAGTAAAAGAAAATCCTCAACCAACCGACCAAAGTTAATTATGGTCAATGGTGTTTCCGCCAAGGAAGCAAAATATTGGGAGGATTACCAATTCTCCGATGAATCGGATTCCGACGAGAATTCCGATGATGTTATAGAAATTACCCCAACTGAATTTAAAAAGGCAAAAGAAAATAATAAGGGAAAGGGCATAAAAATAGAGAAATCTAATTCCAACCCCGATGAACTTTATATGTATCGTCAACGCCCGAAGTCCTTAAGTTGTAACAATGACCCGGGAACCTCTAAACCACCAGGTTTTTCTAAACCAATGTGGACAACGACGGCTCGTATTAGGGGAACATCATATATCCCTAGAAACTTGGCAAAACGAACCAAAACCGAAGAAGAAGAAACGAGCGAGTCGGAATAAGATAGTTGTATTCGTGTGGTGTAATATATGTAATATAGTGTTCTTATGCTTTATGATATATGTAAAAATTGCTTGTATTAATAAGTATTTTTTTATGAATCTAACTCTTGTCTATTTTACAGTTTAAAAACACAAAATGGATAGACAACCTAATATTTTAAGAGACCTACCCGGAGACATGATTGATGAAATCTTGTCTAGAGTCGGCCAGAATTCCTCGGCACAACTATTTAAGGCGAGATCAGTTTGTAAGACATTCGAAGAACGTTCCAAGAATGTCTTGATTTATAAGAGACTTTCGTTTGAAAGATGGGGGATATCACATTGGGAAACCCATAAGTTACGATGTGTTTACTTTGACGCATATATTGCGGGGAACCCAAATGCTATTTTACGCAACGGGTTAAGAAATTATTTTGACTCAATATATCCGAATATTGGACTTCGTGATTTAGAAAAAGCGGCTAACATGCAACATAAAGAAGCATGTTATGCTTACGGATTAGTAATGTTCGCTTCTCACCAAAGTGAGAGCAAGAACATCGGGCTACAACTATTAAACAAAACGTTTCCACAAGTGACGGAGTCGGTAATTGGGGTAAGAAATGAGGTTTTTAGATTGTTACGGGACTGTTGGACATTACGTAACCCTCGTCCCTTTGATGACGTTACAACACGCTGTCTTATCAACGGCCATAACGGTTATGTTGCACAAGACCAAGGATGGGAAGTAGTCCTAGTAAAACCAGAATGCATGACTTGTTTCTGGACGTATGAATTACGTGTCTTTATTGCCTTTGCTGAACGACTTGTGTATTAGCTAGAATTATCTTCACAACTATCTTGTATCAAAGTTATTGTGTGCTATATTTCATGCTTTATGTAAAATAAGCGGTATTGTAAGTTTGTAAAATATTGTATAAAAGTTTGAACGCGAAATATTATTATAATCAGTTTTTCATATAGAATTGTAGTAGTTGAATTGTATATTAGCTACTAAGTATGAACTTAACGGGTAGGTACTACCCGAATTTAAACTTATAAAACGCTAATATGAAGAAAAAGCTTTTATAAATGAGTTCATATTATGCTACGAAATACTATTAACTACTCTTAATATTCTGTATGATTAACTTGTTCCATTTAACTATTTTGAAGGAAATGGCACCGACTACTCGACACACCGTGAATATGAATGAAGAGGAATTCCGTACTTTTCTAGCTTCAAACATAGCCGCAGTACAGGCTGCGCTACATACCAACAATAACCTTGGATCTAGCAGTACAGGAAATCGTGTAGGATGCACCTACAAAGAATTCACTGCCTGCAAACCTTTGGAATTTGATGGAACCGAAGGACCGATCGGATTGAAACGGTGGACCGAGAAGGTTGAATCGGTGTTTGCCATAAGTAAGTGTACTGAAGAGGACAAAGTGAAGTACGCTACGCATACCTTCACAGGTTCTGCGTTAACATGGTGGAATACCTATCTAGAGCAAGTGGGACAAGATGATGCGTACGCACTACCGTGGTCAGCATTCAAGCACTTGATGAACGAGAAGTACCGTCCCAGAACCGAGGTCAATAAGCTCAAGACAGAACTTAGAGGGTTACGAACCCAAGGATTTGATATTACCACGTACGAAAGACGATTCACAGAATTGTGCCTATTGTGTCCGGGAGCATTCGAAGATGAGGAAGAGAAGATCGACGCGTTTGTGAAAGGATTACCGGAAAGAATCCAAGAAGATATAAGTTCACACGAGCCCGCCTCCATACAACAGGCATGTAGAATGGCTCACAAACTAGTGAACCAGATTGAAGAAAGAATTAAAGAACAGACTGCTGAAGAGGCCAATGTGAAGCAAGTCAAAAGAAAGTGGGAGGAAAACGGTGATAAGAATCACCAATACAACAACAACAGCAATTACAACAATAATCGCAACAATTATCCCAACAATCGCAACATCAATCGCAACTACAACAAACGGCCCAACAACAACAACAACAACAACAACAACAACAGCAACTACAACAATCATCCCAACAACAATAATAACCGCAACAACAACAACAATCAGAAGCAACTATGCCAAAGGTGTGAAAAGAATCACTCGGGGTTCTGCACCAAATTTTGCAACAAGTGTAAAAGAAATGGTCATAGCGCGGCGAAGTGTGAGGTCTACGGACCAGGGGTTAATAGAACGAAAGGAACAAATGGTGTCGGAACGAGTAATGGCGGAGCAAGTAGTGTCGGAGCAAGTTATGCCAATGTAGTTTGTTATAAATGTGGAAAACCAGGCCACATTATTAGAAATTGCCCGAACCAGGAGAACACGAATGGACAAGGCCGTGGAAGAGTTTTCAATATTAATGCGGTAGAGGCACAGGAAGACCCGGAGCTTGTTACGGGTACGTTTCTTATTGACAATAAATCTGCTTACGTTTTATTTGATTCGGGTGCGGATAGAAGCTATATGAGTAGAGATTTTTGTGCTAAATTAAGTTGTCCATTGACGCCTTTGGATAGTAAATTTTTACTCGAATTAGCAAATGGTAAATTAATTTCAGCAGATAATATATGTCGGAATCGAGAAATTAAACTGGTTAGCGAAACATTTAAGATTGATTTGATACCAGTAGAGTTAGGGAGTTTTGATGTGATAATCGGTATGGACTGGTTGAAAGAAGTGAAAGCGGAGATCGTTTGTTACAAAAATGCAATTCGCATTATACGAGAAAAAGGAAAACCCTTAATGGTGTACGGAGAAAAGGGCAACACGAAGCTACATCTTATTAGTAATTTGAAGGCACAAAAACTAATAAGAAAAGGTTGCTATGCTGTTCTAGCACACGTCGAGAAAGTACAAACTGAAGAAAAGAGCATCAATGATGTTCCCATTGCAAAAGAATTTCCCGATGTATTTCCGAAAGAATTACCGGGATTACCCCCACATCGATCCGTTGAATTTCAAATAGATCTTGTACCAGGAGCTGCACCAATAGCTCGTGCTCCTTACAGACTCGCACCCAGCGAGATGAAAGAACTGCAAAGCCAATTACAAGAACTTTTAGAGCGTGGTTTCATTCGACCAAGCACATCACCGTGGGGAGCTCCTGTTTTGTTTGTCAAGAAGAAAGATGGTACATTCAGGTTGTGTATCGACTACCGAGAGTTGAACAAACTTACCATCAAGAACCGCTACCCACTACCGAGAATCGACGACTTATTTGATCAACTACAAGGCTCGTCTGTTTATTCAAAGATTGACTTACGTTCCGGGTATCATCAAATGCGGGTGAAAGAAGATGATATTCCAAAGACTGCTTTCAGAACACGTTACGGTCATTATGAGTTTATGGTCATGCCGTTTGGTTTAACTAATGCACCAGCTGTGTTCATGGACCTTATGAACCGAGTGTGTGGACCATACCTTGACAAGTTTGTCATTGTTTTCATTGATGACATACTTATTTACTCAAAGAATGACCGAGAACACGGTGAACATTTGAGAAAGGTGTTAGAAGTATTGAGGAAGGAAGAATTGTACGCTAAGTTTTCAAAGTGTGCATTTTGGTTGGAAGAAGTTCAATTCCTCGGTCACATAGTAAACAAAGAAGGTATTAAGGTGGATCCGGCAAAGATAGAAACTGTTGAAAAGTGGGAAACCCCTAAAACTCCGAAACACATACGCCAGTTTTTAGGACTAGCTGGTTACTACAGAAGGTTCATCCAAGACTTTTCCAGAATAGCAAAACCCTTGACTGCATTAACGCATAAAGGGAAGAAATTTGAATGGAATGATGAACAAGAGAAAGCGTTTCAGTTATTGAAGAAAAAGCTAACTACGGCACCTATATTGTCATTGCCTGAAGGGAATGATGATTTTGTGATTTATTGTGACGCATCAAAGCAAGGTCTCGGTTGTGTATTAATGCAACGAACGAAGGTGATTGCTTATGCGTCTAGACAATTGAAGATTCACGAACAAAATTATACGACGCATGATTTGGAATTAGGCGCAGTTGTTTTTGCATTAAAGACTTGGAGGCACTACTTATATGGGGTCAAAAGTATTATATATACCGACCACAAAAGTCTTCAACACATATTTAATCAGAAACAACTGAATATGAGGCAGCGTAGGTGGATTGAATTATTGAATGATTACGATTTTGAGATTCGTTACCACCCGGGGAAGGCAAATGTGGTAGCCGATGCCTTGAGCAGGAAGGACAGAGAACCCATTCGAGTAAAATCTATGAATATAATGATTCATAATAACATTACTACTCAAATAAAGGAGGCGCAACAAGGAGTTTTAAAAGAGGGAAATTTAAAGGATGAAATACCCAAAGGATCGGAGAAGCATCTTAATATTCGGGAAGACGGAACCCGGTATAGGGCTGAAAGGATTTGGGTACCAAAATTTGGAGATATGAGAGAAATGGTACTTAGAGAAGCTCATAAAACCAGATACTCAATACATCCTGGAACGGGGAAGATGTACAAGGATCTCAAGAAACATTTTTGGTGGCCGGGTATGAAAGCCGATGTTGCTAAATACGTAGGAGAATGTTTGACGTGTTCTAAGGTCAAAGCTGAGCATCAGAAACCATCAGGTCTACTTCAACAACCCGAAATCCCGGAATGGAAATGGGAAAACATTACCATGGATTTCATCACTAAATTGCCAAGGACTGCAAGTGGTTTTGATACTATTTGGGTAATAGTTGATCGTCTCACCAAATCAGCACACTTCCTACCAATAAGAGAAGATGACAAGATGGAGAAGTTAGCACGACTGTATTTGAAGGAAGTCGTCTCCAGACATGGAATACCAATCTCTATTATCTCTGATAGGGATGGCAGATTTATTTCAAGATTCTGGCAGACATTACAGCAAGCATTAGGAACTCGTCTAGACATGAGTACTGCCTATCATCCACAAACTGATGGGCAGAGCGAAAGGACGATACAAACGCTTGAAGACATGCTACGAGCATGTGTTATTGATTTCGGAAACAGTTGGGATCGACATCTACCGTTAGCAGAATTTTCCTACAACAACAGCTACCATTCAAGCATTGAGATGGCGCCGTTTGAAGCACTTTATGGTAGAAAGTGCAGGTCTCCAATTTGTTGGAGTGAGGTGGGGGATAGACAGATTACGGGTCCAGAGATTATACAAGAAACTACCGAGAAGATCATTCAAATTCAACAACGGTTGAAAACCGCCCAAAGTCGACAAAAGAGCTACGCTGACATTAAAAGAAAAGATATAGAATTTGAAATTGGAGAGATGGTCATGCTTAAAGTTTCACCTTGGAAAGGCATTGTTCGATTTGGTAAACGAGGGAAATTAAATCCAAGGTATATTGGACCATTCAAGATTATTGATCGTGTCGGACCAGTAGCTTACCGACTTGAGTTACCTCAACAACTCGCGGCTGTACATAACACTTTCCACGTCTCGAATTTGAAGAAATGTTTTGCTAAAGAAGATCTCACTATTCCGTTAGATGAAATCCAAATCAACGAAAAACTCCAATTCATCGAAGAACCCGTCGAAATAATGGATCGTGAGGTTAAAAGACTTAAGCAAAACAAGATACCAATTGTTAAGGTTCGATGGAATGCTCGTAGAGGACCCGAGTTCACCTGGGAGCGTGAAGATCAGATGAAGAAGAAATACCCGCATCTATTTCCAGAAGATTCGTCAACACCTTCAACAGCTTAAAATTTCGGGACGAAATTTATTTAACGGGTAGGTACTGTAGTGACCCGAACTTTTCCATGTTTATATATATTAATTGAGATTGATGTTTACATGATTAAATGTTTCCAACATGTTAAGCAATCAAACTTGTTAAGACTTGATTAATTGAAATAGGTTTCATATAGACAATTGACCACCCAAGTTGACCGGTGATTCACGAACGTTAAAACTTGTAAAAAAACTATATGATGACATATATATGGTTATATATATAGTTAACATGATATTATGATAAGTAAACATATCATTAATTATATTAACAATGAACTACATATGTAAAAACAAGACTACTAACTTAATGATTTTGAAACGAGACATATATGTAACGTTTATCGTTGTAACGACATTTAATGTATATATATCATATTAAGAGATATTCGTACATCATAATATCATGATAATATAATAATTTAAAATCTCTTTTGTTATTATAAACATTGGGTTAACAACATTTAACAAGATCGTTAACCTAAAGGTTTCAAAACAACACTTACATGTAACGACTAACGATGACTTAACGACTCAGTTAAAATGTATATACATGTAGTGTTTTAATATGTATTTATACACTTTTGAAAGACTTCAATACACTTATCAAAATACTTCTACTTAACAAAAATGCTTACAATTACATTCTCGTTCAGTTTCATCAACAATTCTACTCGTATGCACCCGTATTCGTACTCGTACAATACACAGCTTTTAGATGTATGTACTATTGGTATATACACTCCAATGATCAGCTCTTAGCAGCCCATATGAGTCACCTAACACATGTGGGAACCATCATTTGGCAACTAGCATGAAATATCTCATAAGATTACAAAAATATGAGTAATCATTCATGACTTATTTACATGAAAACAAAATTACATATCCTTTATATCTAATCCATACACCAACGACCAAAAACACCTACAAACACTTTCATTCTTCAATTTTCTTCATCTAATTGAACTCTCTCAAGTTCTATCTTCAAGTTCTAAGTGTTCTTCATAAATTCCAAAAGTTCTAGTTTCATAAAATCAAGAATACTTTCAAGTTTGCTAGCTCACTTCCAATCTTGTAAGGTGATCATCCAACCTCAAGAAATCTTTGTTTATTACAGTAGGTTATCATTCTAATACAAGGTAATAATCATATTCAAACTTTGGTTCAATTTCTATAACTATAACAATCTTATTTCAAGTGATGATCTTACTTGAACTTGTTTTCGTGTCATGATTTTGCTTCAAGAACTTTGAGCCATCCAAGGATCCATTGAAGCTAGATCCATTTTTCTCTTTTCCAGTAGGTTCATCCAAGGAACTTAAGGTAGTAATGATGTTCATAACATCATTCGATTCATACATATAAAGCTATCTTATTCGAAGGTTTAAACTTGTAATCACTAGAACATAGTTTAGTTAATTCTAAACTTGTTCGCAAACAAAAGTTAATCCTTCTAACTTGACTTTTAAAATCAACTAAACACATGTTCTATATCTATATGATATGCTAACTTAATGATTTAAAACCTGGAAACACGAAAAACATCGTAAAACCGGATTTACGCCGTTGTAGTAACACCGAGGGCTGTTTTGGGTTAGTTAATTAAAAACTATGATAAACTTTGATTTAAAAGTTGTTATTCTGAGAAAATGATTTTTATTATGAACATGAAACTATATCCAAAAATTATGGTTAAACTCAAAGTGGAAGTATGTTTTCTAAAATGGTCATCTAGACGTCGTTCTTTCGACTGAAATGACTACCTTTACAAAAATGACTTGTAACTTATTTTTCCGACTAGAAACCTATACTTTTTTGGTTTAGATTCATAAAATAGAGTTCAATATGAAACCATAGCAATTTGATTCACTCAAAACGGATTTAAAATGAAGAAGTTATGGGTAAAACAAGATTGGATAATTTTTCTCATTTTAGCTACGTGAAAATTGGTAACAAATCTATTCCAACCATAACTTAATCAACTTGTATTATATATTATGTAATCTTGAGATACCATAGACACGTATACAACGTTTCGACCTATCATGTCGACACATCTATATATATTTCGGAACAACCATAGACACTCTATATGTGAATGTTGGAGTTAGCTATACAGGGTTGAGGTTGATTCCAAAATATATATAGTTTGAGTTGTGATCAATACTGAGATACGTATACACTGGGTCGTGGATTGATTCAAGATAATATTTATCGATTTATTTCTGTACATCTAACTGTGGACAACTAGTTGTAGGTTACTAACGAGGACAGCTGACTTAATAAACTTAAAACATCAAAATATATTAAAAGTGTTGTAAATATATTTTGAACATACTTTGATATATATGTATATATTGTTATAGGTTCGTGAATCAACCAGTGGCCAAGTCTTACTTCCCGACGAAGTAAAAATCTGTGAAAGTGAGTTATAGTCCCACTTTTAAAATCTAATATTTTTGGGATGAGAATACATGCAGGTTTTATAAATGATTTACAAAATAGACACAAGTACGTGAAACTACATTCTATGGTTGAATTATCGAAATCGAATATGCCCCTTTTTATTAAGTCTGGTAATCTAAGAATTAGGGAACAGACACCCTAATTGACGCGAATCCTAAAGATAGATCTATTGGGCCTAACAAACCCCATCCAAAGTACCGGATGCTTTAGTACTTCGAAATTTATATCATATCCGAAGGGTGTCCCGGAATGATGGGGATATTCTTATATATGCATCTTGTTATTGTCGGTTACCAGGTGTTCACCATATGAATGATTTTTATCTCTATGTATGGGATGTGTATTGAAATATGAAATCTTGTGGTCTATTGTTACGATTTGATATATATAGGTTAAACCTATAACTCACCAACATTTTTGTTGACGTTTTAAGCATGTTTATTCTCAGGTGATTATTAAGAGCTTCCGCTGTCGCATACTTAAATAAGGACAAGATTTGGAGTCCATGCTTGTATGATATTGTGTAAAAACTGCATTCAAAAACTTATTTTGTTGTAACATATTTGTATTGTAAACCATTATGTAATGGTCGTGTGTAAACAGGATATTTTAGATTATCATTATTTGATAATCTACGTAAAGCTTTTTAAACCTTTATTGATGAAATAAAGGTTATGGTTTGTTTAAAAATGAATGCAGTCTTTGAAAAACGTCTCATATAGAGGTCAAAACCTCGCAACGAAATCAACTAATATGGAACGTTTTTAATCAATAAGAACGAGACATTTCAGACCATCCATGTAAAGTTCAACCCTTAAAGCTTCGGGGTTCACAAGATTTAGGAACATCAAGGCTAGTTCGGAAAATCGTTGATTATAAGCCTTGAGATCATTTCCGATCGCCTTTAAAGTTCTTAGCTCTTGTTTGAGCCTTCGGGTTTCTTCACGAGGGAAATATTCGACAATCATCTTTTCCCTCAAGTCGGCCCAAGAGAGGGCGTGAGCTTCATCGGTACCCACCGATTGTACATAGGTGTTCCACCACGTGAGGGCAATACCGGCAAAGGTGTGGGTGGAATATTTGACTTTATCTTGGTCTCGACAACCGCTTATGCTAAAAACGGCTTCCGTTTGCTCAAACCATCGGGTGAGCACGACCGGTCCCCCGGTTCCATCGAAAGTGTGAGGTTTGCACCCCATGAAAGCTTTATAGGAGCATCCCTCGTTTGAGTTACCGGCTCCATTGTTGTTGTTGTTGCGGTTGTTGTTGTTATTATTGTTGTTATTGTTGGATGAGTGACCGGCCATGGCCGCATCTACGGCGGTAGCTATCATCCGTTCGAGAGCTTGTTCGGGAGTTTCATTGTGGCGTACACGACGAGGAGCCATTTTTCCTTCAAGATACAAGAATATCATTGATTAGTATTCTCAATAATACTAACCGTGATATAGAATAAAGATAAAGAGAAAATTTTCCTTGACTCGCCTTAAATTATTTATGCCACAATGTCGGAACGTTCATATGAGTCACCGTAATATAATCCCGAAAATTATATTACCCTGATTCATATGTGCATTCGACATCATTTCATATAGTTAAGGTGGCGTGTCAATCAAATTAAACAACTTGAGATTAAGATGAACTAAGAGTAGATATGAGTAGAAGCGTTCGAGTATAAATGCACAAGTAGTCAAGTAATTCCTACTTCAAGTTTATATGCCGGTTGTAGTCTAGACTCACCAATGTACCCTATGACTCGAGGTTGACACCAATGAACTCTAAATCCCTACAACCAACGCTCTGATACCATCTGTAGCGACCCGACCAAATCATGTTTGACGGCGCCGTCTACTTAGGTCCCGTTACGTGGTCATAAGTCTTTAAAACAACGTTTGACCAAAAGATATGTCGCATTCATTTCAAATGTAAAGATTGTTCAAAGTTTACAAGAATAGTTCCACCACAAGTTACGTTACAAAGTTATAAGTACAAATGAAACTTATGCGACACAATTTAAAAGTAGCCAAAAGACGCTCCATGTATGCATATATACTCGACATCCAATGCAAGTATCAAAATAATGAGCGGAAGCATGTATCATGTATCGTTCAAGGACCTGAGAAAAATATAGAAATCTGTCAACGAAAACGTTGGTGAAATCATAGGTTTGAGTAAGTAAGTACAAGTGAACCACAAGATTTGCAACAATGAGATAATAGTAATACATTCCAAAAGTTTGTTTCACGAGCACCCAATTATCAATGCTTAACATTCCTTCCATAGAACCCCATCACTTTAGTGCTAGAACATACACTGTTTCTCGAAAATATATTTCATTCGTATACGGTAGCGAACCGTTTGAATGAGGGTTTGTCAAACCCATATGGATCCATACAACATAAGTTCTCGCTTACACCTGGCAAGTGTAACTAATGATAATCGAATTGAGGATTTTGTTCTAAACTCGTATGTAGAATATTTGTTTTCCTGTACTTGTGTTCACTTAGTAAAAGAAATGTTTATGTTTTCTCATCCCAAATGTAAGTTCAAAAAGAGTAAAAGTGGGACTATGATCTCACCTTGAGAGCACGAGTAGTAAAGTACTTCAACAAGTAAACGTGTGCAAAGAACAATGCTAGTCTTGACCTAAACAAATAGGTCGTATCAACAACGGTAAACACAAAAGGTCAAAGATGTTCAATTAGTCCTATGGCTCGTTACGACTCGATTACGTAGCATGTGAATCAATTTGTCAAGTTTCATGCAAGATACAAGTATAGAAACAAGTTAGGAATGTTGCATAATCATTTGGTTAAGTTTGACAAAAAGTCAAACTTTGGTCGGTCAAAGTCAACGAAAAAGTCAACACGTTCGGGTCGGGTCCCGAACTATTTTTCTGAGGTTTTTAATCATATATGAGCATGTTAGAACAAGTTACATGTGAATCGGAGGTCCATAGCATAGCAAACATTTTCCGTAAAATGACCAACGAGGACAGTAGCCTGCCAGTGCATCTGGACGGCGTCCAGATTTTCTGGACGGCGTCCAGATTTGAAGGCTGGGAAGGCGTCCAGACTTTCTGGACGGCGTCCAGCTTTGAATACTGGGACGGTGTCCAAGTATCTGGATGGCGTCCAGGTTGGATTTCAAGTCTGATGCAGAACTCCTAAGTGCACGAACCAAAAACCAAATAAACACAATTTATGATTCGCAAACAATCAAGTCAAGTATTTTATACCGTTGGGAAGGTAATTTGACGAAGAAAACGACTAGACACATTTCAACAAGTAATTTAACACCTACAACAACCCAAAACCGCATTAAACGTTCATAATCAAAGGTTCAAGTTCTAAAACGCATTTCATGATTTGGGTAACCAATTTACATGTATGATATGCCGTTTCGAAGGTAATCAAACACACGTTGCAACAAAACACTTATCAACAATATTTCATAGCATTTGATACATCAAAAGTTCATATAAAGCTTATCAAACCCTAACCAAAATCTCAAAACCAATAATCATGTTAATGTAAGGTTTTCATGTCAATCAACACACCAAAACGAAGTTAATGAAGTAACTAACACTTTGAACACACAACCATTAACATCTAAACACATTTTATCATTCAAAATCAAAGGTTAAACTAACCCATTTCAAGTGTTCATGCTAGTTACACCAAATAACAAGATCGAGCCTACAAATTACATACACGACATCACAATGAACCATAGACACTAACTAACACCATTTCAAGTCAAAAACACGAATTTAGAGAAATCTAGAGTTTTAGAAATGTTACCCAAACGAGATGAAGTTGGTACCCAAATGAAGAGGATGAAGAGAGGATCACGAATATGTAATTTATTTTGTTGTAAGCCTCCTAGATCGAATTTAGATGATGATTGAATGAATTTGGTAATTGTGTGTGTGTTCTTGCTAGAGAGAAAGATAGAGAGATGGAGATGGTTGAATGGTGGTGATTGGGGTGGCCTAGTTGACCTAGTCAACTAGTTTGCCCCGTGTCAATTTTAGTCCCTCAAGTTTGAATCGGGTGCGTGAATTACCTAATCGAGATAATTTAAAACGCGTATTAACGAAAGATGTTATAAATATATAACGGACTTTAAAATAGTTAAACGGAAAGTAACCAGAAAAAGGCGGGATGTTACATAATTCTTGAGCGCACTAGATCAGATCATTGTCCTATTCTTCTAAAGGATGATGACAAGAACTTCGGGCCGAAACCGTTTAGAGTTTTTGATGTATGGTTTGATGAAGAGGATGTTGAAAAGGTTATAGGAGATGCGTGGGCTGAACCGATCAGTGTTGTAAGCCGCAAGGATTGCAACTACAGAAACCGTTTAAAAAACGTTAAAGCAGCTCTTAAATCGTGGAGTGAAAACAAATTTGGGAAGCTGGATTGTGAGATAGAAGCACTCAAAATAGCAGCAAATACTCTTGAACTCAAGGCCGAAAAATCGTCTTTATCTAAAGCTGAATTGCAACATTGGAAAGATAGCAGGAAAAAATGGTTAGATAAAGAAAAGTTGAAGTTGAGTATGCTTAAACAGAAAGCAAGATTAAGGTGGAATCTAGAAGGCGATGAAAATACGAGTTTCTTTCATTCGGTTATTCGTAACAAGCAAAACAAATGTAATCTTAAGGGCCTGGTAATCGATGGAGTATGGAACGAGAATCCTCCTGATATCATGGCAGAAGTTCTTTCCCATTTTTCTAAACAATTTGAAGAAACGAACCACAACAGGCCTTCACTTGAAGAGTTATCTTATCCCTCTCTATCTACAGAAGAGGCTGCCATGCTTGAATTCCCCTTTCAAGAAGATGAAATTCGTAATGCAATGATTGTGGTAGTTCGAAGGCGCCCTGGCCGGATGGGTTCAATTTTCCTTTCTTTAAAAATTATTGGAATATAATTAAAAAAGACCTCATAGACGCCATTAGTTGGTTTTGGGAAAACGGTGAGATCTCAAGAGGTTGCAATTCGTCTTTCGTTACTCTAGTTCCAAAAAATACGGATGCGATGGGCCTAGGGGACTATAGGCCAATTAGCTTAATCGGGAGCTACTATAAAATAGTCTCCAAAATTCTTTCGAATCGCCTTCGTAAAGTTCTTCCTCCTCTAGTGGGTCTGGAACAAAGTGCTTTTTTGAAGGATAGGCTTATTCTTGATGGCATTCTAGTTGCAAATGAAACAATCGAATTTCTCAGATCGAATCGTAAAAAAGGTGTAATTTTTAAGGTTGACTTCGAAAAGGCATTTGACAGCCTCAATTGGACGTTATGAAATGCATGGGGTTCGGGCTTAAATGGAGGAATTGGATATCATCATGTCTTAGTTCAGCCTCGATCTCCATACTTGTCAACGGTGCACCTACAAAGGAATTCTCGATTAGTAGAGGGGTTCGTCAAGGAAATCCCCTCTCACCGTTTCTTTACAATCTCGCGGCAGAAGGACTTAACATCTTGATGAAAGCGGCCATTGATAGGGGGTTATTCAAAGGGATCGAGGTCGGTGCTGATAAGATTCTAATTTTGCATCTTCAATATGCCGACGACCCAATTTTTTTCGGGGAATGGAGTCGATCAAACGCAATAAACTTAAGAAATATTCTAAGTTTCTTCGAACTAGCCTCAGGTCTAAAAGTGAATTTCCATAAAAGCCATATTTACGGGGAGGGCGTTGATCAGAGTGATGTCAATCTAGTTGCAAATCACCTAGGCTGTCAAAGTGGTAAACTTCCCTTTATTTATCTAGGATTGCCTATCGGGTCGAAGATGAAGAAAGCTAAAGATTGGCTTCCAGTTATAAATAAATTTAAGTCCAGGCTTTCGGGGTGGAGAATGAAAACGTTGTCATTTGGGGGAAGACTAGTGCTCATTAAATCGGTGCTTAATAGTTTGCCGTTGTACTACTTTTCACTCTTTCGTGCTCCGCCATGTGTGTTGAAAATACTCGAGAGTGTGAGGTGTTCATTTTTTTGGGGGTGGGTCGGGTTCGGGTAACAAAATCTCGTGGGTCAAATGGGATAATGTGATCAATAGTTTCGGGAATGGGGGGTTAAACATTGGGTCTTTAAAAAGTAAAAATTTAGCCCTTTTAGCAAAATGGTGGTGGAGGTTCAAAATCGAAACCGAGTCCCTTTGGGTCAAGATTATTCACAGTCTTTATGGTTCTAATGGCGGCCTTCTACTAGAAGATGGATCTCCAATTAATTCATCCTCTAGTACTTGGTGCAATATTATTTCTGCAGGTGCATTCATTGATGAAGTACAGGTCCCATTTAAAAATTCTTTCATTAAATCAATTGGCGATGGTGGACGCACGTCATTCTGGCACGAACATTGGATAGGATCAGATAAACTTCGCATCCTGTTTCCTCGACTGTTCAGGTTGGAATCAAATCAGGAAGCTTTTATTAAAGATCGTGTTGCTTTCTACTCTCAAGATTTTTGTTGGTGCTGGAGCTGGATTCGAACCCCATCAGGCAGGTCTCTTGACGAATTGGATGCCCTTATTTCGCTACTATCTTCTTCCAGGTTTGATCATTCAAGGGTTGACAGTTGGAAGTGGGTTTATGCTTCGAATGACATCTTCACAGTCAAGAAACTTGCTTCCCTAATAGATGAACAGATTCTATCACATTCTTCCAATCAGTTCGAGACGTTAAAGAATAAATTGGTGCCAAAAAAAAAAAAAATAGAAATCTTTGTGTGGCGTGTTATGAAGAAAAGGATTCCGGTTAGACTAGAACTCGACAAAAGGGGAATGGATCTTCATAGTGTCTGTTGCCCCGTATGTGATGACGATTTAGAGTCGGTGGACCATTTTTTCGTTTCGTGTAATCGTGTTTTAGAAGTGTGGGATCGTGTTTTCAAGTGGTGGAATATACAACCTACCATGTCGACTTCCATAACCCATCTCCTTTATGTTGATAATCCTTCCACAATGTCGACGAAAGGTGGATTGGTTTAGCAAGCTCTAAAATGGGTTTGTATATACCTCATTTGGAAAAGTAGAAATAATTTGATTTTTAATGGTAAAAGTTGGAACACTCCGATGATCGTTAACGAGATTCAAGTCAATTCTTTCGATTGGATTTTCACGAGGATCAAGGGTGTAAAGCTCGACTGGCTCACGTGGCTTACAACTCCAAATGTATACCTCAATATTTCATGATCTGCTAACGAAGTAGTGCTTTTTAGTTTTTAATGGTTGCTCCTTGCAACGATCCATGTAATTGTTCGTGTTGCTAGTTTGTGTATTTGTTCGTGTTGCTAGGGTGATCCGATCATTGTGGATTGCCTTAGCGTTCTTGTAAATTGTTTATCTTGTGTTGGTTAATATAATCTTTTCTTGCCTTTCAAAAAATAATAATAGTAAATTAGGTGTAGATTGATTCAAAAGTGATGTCTCACCTCCCTTACCATTATACTCACATACAGCAAGTATAGTACTCCATTATAAAGTAGAGTATATAGTACTACATAATAATCGAATGGAATGGGTGTCAAAAGACACGAAACACCCCATATGAGTACTACATAATAATCGAATGGAATGGGTGTCAAAAGACTCGAAACACCCCATATGAGAGGCAATCACGGAATCACAAATTAGTCTCCAGTCAACCCTTTTTCCGCCCATTATCTTATGTCTCTTTCACACTTCCACTTTGTTAATTTTCTTCGCTTTGATTTCTGAAAGCAATATCTATCTACTTACTTTTAAGTCAATGACATTGGGACAAATGCCAGTTATTGGTGGGTATTGGGTACTCTATACCTGTCAATTTCACCCCCTTCCACATTTGTACATGCTACACAAACCACCCTACATTTAGTAATACTCTACATTTTACTATCAAAATTTAACAAACAAGTCTTATTTTATAGATCTAAACTTAGGCTTAGTAAAAAGTGTGACATACATGTCACGCTTAACGAATAAAAACATATAGACTATAGGGAGTAGATATATGACTGGTGATTTTTCTATTTGTATCAACTACTATAATGATTTATTTTTTTTATTATTGTTATTGTTATTGTTAATTACTTAATTTCATGATTTAAGTCACATTTCATGCTATAACAGATACGGGATCACCTACTTTAAGTGTCAAAAGTATCTTGTGTGGTCTTTCTATTAAATGTTGCACATTATATTATCCTTCATGCATTTGAATATAGTCATATGATTGGGAATTTTAGTTTATGTGTTAACTCTATATATATTGAGGAATCGTTTGTGAAATAAATAGACTTGTGGGTCCGTTTGAAAATTTCATTTAATATGGACGGCAAAATGCCGAAAAGGACTCCCTTCACAAACGATAACAACTCCAATACTTCCCAGTTCCCACATAGGCCAAAATGGACATGGTTATTATTATTATCTAAAACAAATAAAAAACTAGAATTCAAATTCTTTAGACCACTAGTTAAAAAGATTGATTTACAATAAGTTGTTTATCGGGTGTGAATCGAATATAAGGTTCAACATAAGAAATTGAAAACTAGATTGATATAGAATCTATTATGTTAGATTTAGTTTGGTACAAAACCAAACTAATCATCACTCTGTGGCGTTTAAAGTAAAACTATACTAGCTTACTTCTAATTTATAAATCAAGAATCAACTTTGAAATGGAGACGAGAATTAACCACATAATTGGAATATTTCGACCAAATTTTTTCACGAGTTATAAATAAGTTTACACAACTTGAAACACTACAAAATTCGAATGTTCGTTATGTTTATGAACTCAAAACCACATATGTACGCTTAAAAATTAATGCTTTTGACAACCCTTTTTAGTGAATGGTAGCTAATATGCCAAACTTTTCGACAAAAACTCACAGCTCAATAATACTACTAAAATATAACAACCTACTTAGTCACCTTCGCGACTCGAGCCTAGCTATCTCACTCATTTTCGCTAGACAATGTACAAGTTCTAAAACATGATGTGCAACAACGTTTGTGGCACAATATACCAAGTTCGACGTGTGAGGTACAAATCCTTCTCTATAGCAAAGTGAGGCCTAATTAGTCGAAGCAAACTTGCTTACTCGGAACTATCTTCATCAAAGCAGGGAGATATTTTCCCATCTTTGTTCATTGTAGGTCTTGGTTTGCCATCAACCACAAGTTCTTGAAGCAACTTCACAACCGCGCGCATTGAAGGGCGATTCATTGGGAGCGGGCTAATGCATAACAAACCAATGTCAAGAACCCTACATATATGTTCTCTTGATTCATACTCGAGTTCAGGATCTAGCACATGATCACGACCTTTTTGGTTTACCGTCGTTCGCACCCATGTCGCCAGGTCTCTTTCGTTGAATGCTTGATCTACTGGTTTTCTTCCAGTCACTAACTCCAAGATTACGACTCCAAAGCTGTAAATGTCACTCTTCTCATTCACACGAAGCGTGTATGCATATTCTGAAACGGGTTCATGGAAAATTAAAAATATATATATACAAAAACTAACTAAATCACATGCTTAACTAAATGCACACTAAAAATGAGATTTTGACCCGTTACCCAACCTGTTAATTTGTTACTTTTAATACTCCATGCGATGGTATAGTGGTCGGGAGGTCATGGGTTCAATCCAATCCCTGCCCCATGTTCCGTTAAGAATGAATTATCTGATTTTCCTCTCACGTGTTTGTTGTGGGACTGGTTGGTGTAGGGCTGCCAGAGGGTCGGTTTTACCCGATTGATATGATGTGTGATGATTAATTAAAATGTTAGTCGATGACTAATATCATCATACCTGGAGCGATATAACCACGAGAACCAGCAATGACAGACATTGATTCAGAACCTTTATCTACAGTATTAATGAATTTCGCCACACCAAAATCGGCAATTTTAGCTCCATACTCTTCATCTAGTAATATATTATTAGATTTCACATCTCTATGAATAATCGGAGGAACACAATCATGATGCAAATACGACAACCCTTCAGCTGCATCAACAACAATCTTAAATCTCATCGACCATTCCAATAATCGACCTTTACTACTATGCAACAAATCACCTAAACTTCCATTCGGCATGTATTCATATACCAAAAGCTTCGAGTTCCCACTCTCGAAACAACACCATAGTTTAACTATATTCTTATGCCTAATCTTACCTAACGTCTCAACTTCACTCGCAAACTCATCTTTCTGTGCATCCAAATTTGCAATATCTTCATTCCTTTTCGATGTTTCCCATAGCTTTTTGACTGCAACCGATTCACCATTGCTAAGAATCACTTTATATACTTTCCCGGATGCACCTCTTCCTATTACATTATTTTCGTTCAAAAGATGAACGATTTCATATTCACTAAACCCAAATTTACGAAAAGATCTCCACTTAGATATCGACACTCCATTTCTTTTCTTGATGTTACGGTACTTGAAAATAAACCAAATCACACCAATAACGAGCACTACTCCGGCAAAAACGAAGATGAATCTAAGCAACCATAGATTTTGATCGTTTTTCTTCGTGTGACTATTTTGAACACAACGGTGGCTAAAACCGCCACATAAATCCGGATTCCCCAAAAAGCTATCTCGATAAACTTGTTTTGCAAACTCAGACGGGATCTGTCCCGAAAGTCGATTGTTTGACAAATTCAGCTTATTTAGCATCAAGTTTTCCAAACCAGATGGGATCGTTCCGAAAAACGCATTCCCAGAAAGATCGAGATAATTAAGAACCGGTAGATTACCAATCTCATTCGGGATCTCGCCTGTAAACTTATTATTTGCTAAATTAAGCTCATTGAGCTCTTTCAACGATTCGATTTCAACAGGAACTTGGCCCGAAAGATCGTTTTCACTAAGATCAAGTTTCACCAAATGATTTAATCTAAACAACGATTCGGGAATCTCTCCGGTTAACTTATTATCACTAGCTAAAAACTCAACTAAATTGCTCAAAGATCCTATCTTTTCGGGTACACTACCCGAAAAACTATTACCAGAAATTGAAATCGACGAAAGATTAAACCCACCAGAGATCATATAAGAAAGATTACCCGAAAACAAATTATCAGCAAGATCAAGTAAATAAACATGAGGCAACCCCCAAATCCCTACAGGAACTTCACCCGAAAACTTGTTCACACTCACACGAACTCGCCCTAAACTCTTACATTCTCCAAGACTCGAAGGAAGCTCACCGGAAAACGAATTCCCAATCAAAATAAGATCAACTAGTTCATCTTTTTCACATAATCCAACAGGAAGTTCACCAAATAACTTATTAAACGAAACGTCTAAAGCCCTTAAACCAGAATTCTTTCCAAGATCACTAGGAAGTAAACCGCTTAACGAATTATTAAACAATCTTAAATCATATAAATTAGGAGACTTGGCTAAGCTTTCAGGAATCAAACCATACAAATAATTATCAGCTAAAACAAGTGATGACAGAGGCAACCTACATAACTCAACAGGTATTGTCCCTGTAAAACTGTTCATCGATAAATCGATTTGTCGCAATGCTGTCATATTCACCCATTCCCTCTTCGGTAATTCACCCGAAAACGAGTTATTGTATAGCTCGATTTGGTATAGACTTGTGAGCTGAAAAAGTATCATTGGAAATTCACCTGAAAGTGAATTATAGGACAATTCGAGATTCGCAAGCTTACGTAAATTCGAAAATGATTCAGGGATTGTTCCTGTTAACCCACATGAACTTAGCCATAAATGTTCAATATTTGTGAGGTTTCCTAATTCATATGGAACAGGGCCTGGGTTATAATTGTTGTAAGCAAGGACAAGTTCTTTTAAGGTTGTTACGTTTGTTAGACTAACAGGAAACGGTCCTGTAAGTAAGTTGTTTGTTACGTTTAACATTTCGAGTTTTCGAAACGTTCCGAAAGTTTCGGGGATTTCGCCTGAAAGACTGTTCTCTTGTAAGTCAAGGTAAATTAGATTTGAGATGTTGGGGAGGGTTGACGGAAGTTGACCGTGAAGGTAGTTTGCTGAGAGGTCGATGTAGGTGAGATTCCGGCAGTCGGAGATGGTGGTGGGGATGGTGGAGTTGAGGTTGTTGTCGGGGAAAGAGAGGGTGGTGAGGGATGGGAGACGGCAGATGGTGGTGGGGAATGGGCCGGTGAGGGAGGCGGAAGGGAGGTGGATTGAGGTGACGGTGGTGACGTGGCAGGTGATGCCGGTCCAGTTGCATGGGGTGGCGTCGGCGGGGTTCCAGTCGGAGAGGATTCCGGTGGGGTCGGTGAGGGTGGATTTAATTTGGAGCAAAATAAGTCCTTCTTGGTTTAAAGAGAAGGTGGTGGTGGTGGCTGATGATGATAATAATATGCATAGAAACAATAAAAGTGACGGTGGTGATGGTGATGAGGCCGGTGACGGTGGCATGGTGTGAACGGAGGAAATTGGGAGAAGATTATGAGAAGTTTTGGAATGTGTTTTTCAAAAGAGGGAGACTTGAGAGTAAATAATAGTGGAGCATGATTTTGATTGAGTGTGAAAGACAACTACTAACAAGCTCTTTTTATATTTTTTTATTTCATGAGATTTTGTACATTTTTATATTTTATATTTCATATAAATATAAACTAGTTTAATACCCGCAACTTTGCGGGATCAAGACAGAAATTTTTTATTTAGGTCGAACGTATTCGTATTCGTATTTATCCACTATTGACGATGAACGTATTCGTATAGCTTTTATATGCACATAAAATGAGTAGGACAATGTAAAAGTCAATGCAACTATGCGCTAGCAAATATTTATGAATGAAAACAAAATTGATTTCAAAAGATAACTCTAACATACACACAATCCATTGCTTTCTACATGTTTTTTTATTACCATTTTGTGACAATTATCAATTGAATTCTACCGCTAAGAAATGGAAAGGGTCGAAATCGTGAACAAATATTATTTTGAAAGATACAATGAAAAGACCGATTAACAACATAAATCAGCAGCTGCAAATGCCTGCAATATCTTCACATGTATCTATTTTAGTCTTGCTACATATAATAGGAGACTATTGATCATGGACCTTTAGAAAATAGTTAATCGTGGCTTTTCTAATTCTTTTCTAGTAGCCGAGAACAAGTTTGTGTTTTTCTTCATTTACTCGGACCAGCAAAATTATATCAACTGATTGCAACAAAAATTCCCACAACTTCATTAGTATGTGAAATAATACCCACCAAAGTTAAATACTACGGAGTATCTTAAAAGAAAGTTAGGGTACCAAAAGTAGTATCATTGATTCCTAACAAAGAAATATAAAATATGACTGATTTTTTTTTAACTTTATGTAGGAGTTTGAAAAGTAACCTCCCATAGGAAAATCATCGACTTTGAAAATCAACAAAACGTCAATGCGTTCTTTTCAAATGGTGTCACCCCTTGTTCAATTTGGAAAGTTTTCAAGCAAGATTGGCCGATTTTCTACATTTCTATTTCTTCCGCTAGAGGTTCTGTAAGAGAAACCTTGATGGTATAACCAATTCGATCATCTTTCCGGACAACTTTATGCACGATTACATGATTAGGGACACGGATGCATTTACAAAAGGACTTCAAATGAATTACTAAAGGACTTGATCTCCGTTTAGAACAAAAACATATACAAATTGACCCATTCATAATAAATGGGTCAAAATTATAAGGTTTGCTAATAATAGTAAGTACCAATTCTAAAGGATTATTAAAAAGGTACTGATATAGAGCACCTCTAATTGAAATTTAGAATCATGTGATAGACCCAAAATTATATATGGATACCTAAATATATTGTTCAATACATGTTGAAATTACAAAAATCATAATTTTCAATTTGAATTTCTTACCTTATGTTCTTTGTAGAAGATTTGATGATATGCCTATGCTTGATATTTACTTCAAAATGCATCTACATAATTAGCTAAACATGATGACTGTATGATTTTTAATTAATCAAGTGAAACTTGAACATTTAAGACTAAAAGTATAAGGCTTCCTTTTTTTTACGTCAATGGGTCGAGTTTGCTACTGCAACTCATAGTGGCTTTGTTCCTACATTATATTTATGAAAGAGTAGCCTTACTATATGATGGTGTGGTGTAACAGCTCGAAGACCACCAAAATACACCCGTAATACCTTTATTGCATGCGAAACTCTCTAGGCTATCCAATAATTGTTCATGTATTTGTATGGCTGAGTTTAATATTGTGTTATAGGCTATTCTATCTATAAGTTTTGTTTTTGTCGATATACTATTTTGAAAAGTAACAAATCAATAAATTAGCCGAGTGACTAACATGATTCGATGATTCATAAAGATTTGAACATCTTAACACTTGTTTGAATAGACTTGTATCAGTTAAATGTCCAGTCATGGCGAACAAATGGTACCTGATGAGCAGTCTGAGGCCGAGGAGACCCCAGTGCCAATGTCTATCCATATTCCAACCACTTCTAATGTGATCTGAATTGCAGCAAGCAAAGAAAGTCAGTAAAAAAAAAAAAAAAATCATGATTAGCAATGTAAACCAGTCGAAAATTACTCACTTGATATAATCCTTTGTATTATATGGAAAAGGTAAAAGGAATAAGTTCCCGTTAATGTACAAACCTTATGCAAATCAGAAGTTACATAAAGAATCAACAAACATAATACACAAAGAACAACATATATAATCCCGGTCTACATTTAGCAATATTGGATTATTCCAAGTTGTAACTCTTCCAAACTATGATATATATATAAGCATGAAAGCAACTCCATATGAAATGAGTGGACATTTTTCAAGCAATTAGTACATGAAAAAAACTGTCACGCAGTATATGCCTTCTTGATTGAATATACCTCATGTAATAACATGACCGCTAATAGTTACAGTAGTAAATTCGACCCAACAACGTGATTCTGGCAGCTGTAATATTGATATACTATTGTAAGTATCACTTAGACATTACCCCTAAATGTCACTATATATTATTATACATCATTCGCGTTAGACATTATCCCTTTTGGATTCTTAAAGAAAATTAAGATCCCATTTTCAAAACCACAATAAAGAAACATTGAGCAGAATCACATATATTATTAAACTGAAGCTTTAGTTTTTTACTAATAATGTTGCATATTACAAGTAAAGACCAGTTTAAGAACATACCATCATCACCTCCAGGAAGAGAATTAAATAAGAGGGGAATTGCACTGAACACGTTCATTGATGTTAATATCGTTAAGTTATGTTGCAAGATTTTGTATCTTAAATAGATGAGGCTCTATGTAAATCCTCATCCAATACCTGCTTATAAAAAATGCTTGATTTGTCATGCATTTAATGTCAAAAGGGTTAAAGAGATTGATCGTATCAGAAAACATCTCATTAAGTAATTAATAGTATAACATCGTGAAATGTCCCGTTCATATTGATTATAAACGTTCCATATTAATTGATTTCGTCGCGAGGTTTTGACCTCTATATGAGACGTTTTTCAAAGACTGCATTCATTTTTAAAACAACCATAACCTTTATTTTATCGATAAAGGTTTAAAAAGCATTACGTAGATTATCAAATAATGATAATATAAAATATACCGTTTACACACGACCATTACATAATGGTTTACAATAAGAATATATTACATCAAAAATAAGTTTCTTGAATGCAGTTTTTACACAATATCATACAAGCATGGACTCCAAATCTTGTCCTTATTTTAGTATGCAACAGCGGAAGCTCTTAATAATCACCTGAGAATAAACATGCTTAAAACGTCAACAAAAATGTTGGTGAGTTATAGGTTTAACCTATATATTATCAAATCATAATAATAGACCACAAGATTTCATATTTCAATATACATCCCATACATAGAGATAAAATTCATTCATATGGTGAACACCTGGTAACCGTCATTAACAAGATGCATATAGAATATCACCATCATTCCGGGACACCCATCGGACATGATAATTTCGAAGTACTAAAGCATTCTAAATTCCAGAATGGGGCTTGTTGGGCCCGATAGATCTATCTTTAAGATTCGCGTCAATTTGGGGGTCTGTTCCCAAATTCTTAGGCTACCAAGCTAAAAATGGGCATATTCGGCTTCGATCATTCACCCATATAATGTAGTTTCATTTACTTGTGTCTATTTCGTAAAACATTTATAAAATTGCATGTATTCTCATCTCAAAATATTAGATTTTAAAAGTGGGATTATAACTCACTTTCACATATTTTACTTCGTCGGGAAGTAAGACTTGGCCACTGGTCGATTCACGAACCTATAACAAATATGTACATATATATCAAAGTTTGTTCAAAATATATTTACAACATTTTTAATACGTTTTAATATTTTAAGTTTATTAAGTCAGCTGTCCTCGTTAGTAACCTACAACTAGTTGTCCACAATTAGATGTACAGAAATAAATCGATATATATATTATCTTGAATCAATCCACGACCCAGTGTATACACGTCTCAGGCTAGATCACAACTCAAAGTATATATATTTTTGGAATCAACATCAACCCTGTATAGCTAACTCCAACATTACTGCATATAGAGTGTCTATGGTTGTTCCAAATAATATATATACATGGGTCGATATGATATGTCAAAACATTTGCATACGTGTCTATGGTATCCCAAGATTACATAATATATTAGAATACATGTATAATACAATATAAGTTAGCTAGGATATGATTTGTATAGAATTGTTACAATATTTCCCGTAGCTACAACAATCAAAAATATCCAATCTTGTTTTACCCATAACTTCTTCGTTTTAAATCCGTTTTGAGTGAATCAAATTGCTATGGTTTCATATTGAACTCTATTTTATGAATCTAAACAGAAAAAGTATAGGTTTATAGTCGAAAATATAAGTTACAAGTCGTTTTTGTAAGAGGTAGTCATTTCAGTCGAAAGAACGACGTCTTGATGACCATTTTGAAAAACATACTTCCACTTTGAGTTTAACCATGATTTTTGGATATAGTTTCATGTTCATAATAAAAATCATTTTCCCAGAAGAACAACTTTTAAATGAAAGTTTATCATAGTTTTTAATTATCAAACCCAAAACAGCCCGCGGTGTTACTACGACGGCGTATGTCCGGTTTTACGGTGTTTTTCGTGTTTTTCGGTTTTAAATCATTAAGTTAGCATATCATATAGATATAGAACATGTGTTTAGTTGATTTAAAAAGTCGAGTTAGAAGGATTAACTTTTGTTTGCGAACAAGTTTAGAATTAACTAAACTATGTTCTAGTGATTACGAGTTTAAACCTTCGAATAAGATAGTTTTATATATATGAATCGAATGATGTTATGAACATAATTACTACCTCAAGTTTAGTAGGTAAACCTACTGGAAGTGACAAGAAATGATCTGGCTTCAAAGGATCTTGGATGGCTTGAAAGTTCTTGAAGTAGGATCATAACACAAAAACAAGTTCAAGTAAGATTTTTACTCGAATTAAGATAGTTTATAGTTATATAAATTGAATCAAAGTTTGAATATGAATATTACCTTGAATAAGAAAGATAACCTACTGTAAATAACAAAGGTTTCTTGATCTTAGATGATTACTTAGAATGGATTAGAAAGCTTGGAATTAAACTAGTAAACTTGAAAGGATTTTTGAGGTGTTCTTGAAGTGTTCTTCCTAAGATGATTATAGCTTGATTCTTGAAGTAATTTTTGATGAAGATGATGATTAGCTACTGGAAAAATTCGTTCATAAGTGTGTGTGTGTTTGTGTGTTGAGAGAGAATTAGAAAGAGAATTGGAAGTGAAATGGAGTGAATGATGAGTGGTAAGTGGTGAGTGGTGAGTGGGGTTAAAAGGAGTTCTAGTTAGTTGACTAGTTCATGGTAGAAGTTAAAATTGATTAGTCATGCATGACATAATCAAGAGTGGAATCTCATGCTAGTTCCTATTGGTATATACCCATAGTAAGTACGTCTAGAAGCTGTGTATAATACGGGTATGAATACGACTAGAATTCTTGATGAAAAAGAATGGGAATGTAACTGTAACCATTTTCGTTAAGTATGAGTGTTTTGATATATGTCTTGAAGTCTTCCAAAAGTATATTAATACATCTAAATACACTACATGTATATACATTTTAACTGAGTCGTTAAGTCATCGTTAGTCGTTACATGTAAGTGTTGTTTTGAAACCTTTAAGTTAACGATCTCATTTAATGTTGTTAACCCATTGTTTATTATATCTAATGAGATGTTAAATTATTATATTATCATGATATTATGATATATTAATATATCTTAATATGATATATATACATTTAAATGTCGTTACAACGATAATCGTTACATATATGTCTCGTTTCGAAATCCTTAAGTTAGTAGTCTTGTTTTTACATATGTAGTTCATTGTTAACATACTTAATGATATATATAATTATCATTTTATCATGTTAAATATAGTGTAACAATATCTTAATATGATACATATGTATTTAGTAAGACGTTGTAATAACGACAATCGTTATATATATCGTTTCGAGTTTCTTAACTTAGTAGTCTCATTTTTATGTATATAACTCATTGTTAATATACTTATGGAGATACTTACTTATCATAATCTCATGTTAACTATATATATATCCATATATATATCATCATGTCATTTTTTTACAAGTTTTAACGTTCGTGAATCGCCGGTCAACTTGGGTGGTCAATTGTCTATATGAAACCTATTTCAATTAATCAAGTCTTAACAAGTTTGATTGCTTAACATGTTGGAAACACTTAATCATGTAATTATCAATTTCATTTAATATATAAAAACATGGAAAAGTTCGGGTCACTACAGTACCTACCCGTTAAATAAATTTCGTCCCGAAATTTTAAGCAGTTGGAGGTATTGTCGTATCTTCTGGAAATAAGTGCGGGTATTTCTTCTTCATCTGATCTTCTCGTTCCCAGGTGAACTCGGGTCCTCTACGAGCATTCCATCGAACCTTAACAATTGGTATCTTGTTTTGCTTAAGTCTTTCAATTTGTATCTTGTTTTGCTTAAGTCTTTTAACCTCACGATCCATTATTTCGACGGGTTCTTCGATGAATTGAAGTTTTTCGTTGATTTGGATTTCGTCTAACGGAATAGTGAGATCTTCTTTAGCAAAATATTTCTTCAAATTCAAGACGTGGAAAGTGTTATGTACAGCCGCGAGTTGTTGAGGTAACTCAAGTCGGTAAGCTACTGGTCCGACACGATCAATAATCTTGAATGGTCCAATATACCTTGGATTTAATTTCCCTCGTTTACCAAATCGAACAACGCCTTTCCAAGGTGCAACTTTAAGCATGACCATCTCTCCAATTTCAAATTCTATATCTTTTCTTTTAATATCAGCGTAACTCTTTTGTCGACTTTGGGCGGTTTTCAACCGTTGTTGAATTTGGATGATCTTCTCGGTAGTTTCTTGTATTATCTCCGGACCCGTAATCTGTCTATCCCACACTCCACTACAACAAATCGGAGACCTGAACTTTCTACCATAAAGTGCTTCAAACGGCGCCATCTCAATGCTTGAATGATAGCTGTTGTTGTAGGAAAATTCTGCTAACGGAAGGTGTCGATCCCAACTGTTTCCGAAATCAATAACACATGCTCGTAGCATGTCTTCAAGCGTTTGTATCGTCCTTTCACTCTGCCCATCAGTTTGTGGATGATAGGCAGTACTCATGTCTAGACGAGTTCCTAATGCTTGCTGTAATGTCTGCCAGAATCTTGAAATAAATCTGCCATCCCTATCATAGATAATAGAGATTGGTATTCCATGTCTGGAGACGATTTCCTTCAAATATAGTCGTGCTAACTTCTCCATCTTGTCATCTTCTCTTATTGGCAGGAAATGTGCTGATTTGGTGAGACGATCAACTATTACCCAAATAGTATCAAAACCACTTGCAGTCCTTGGCAATTTAGTGATGAAATCCATGGTAATGTTTTCCCATTTCCATTCCGGGATTTCGGGTTGTTGAAGTAGACCTGATGGTTTCTGATGCTCAGCTTTGACCTTAGAACACGTCAAACATTCTCCTACATATTTAGCAACATCGGCTTTCATACCCGGCCACCAAATTTTTTTCTTAATATCCTTGTACATCTTTTCCGTTCCAGGATGTATTGAGTATCTGGTTTTATGAGCTTCTCTAAGTACCATTTCTCTCATATCTCCAAATTTTGGTACCCAAATTCTTTCAGCCCTATACCAGGTTCCGTCTTCCCGAATATTAAGATGCTTCTTCGATCCTTTGGGTATTTCATCCCTTAAGTTTCCCTCTTTTAAAACTCCTTGTTGTCCCTCCTTTATTTGAGTAGTAAGGTTAGTGTGAATCATTATATTCATACCTTTTACTCGAATGGGTTCTCTGTCTTTTCTGCTCAAGACGTCGGCTACCACATTTGCCTTCCCCGGGTGGTAACGAATCTCAAAGTCGTAATCATTCAACAATTCAATCCATCTGCGCTGCCTCATGTTCAGTTGTTTCTGATTAAATATGTGTTGAAGACTTTTGTGGTCGGTATATATAATACTTTTGACCCCATATAAGTAGTGCCTCCAAGTTTTTAATGCAAAAACAACCGCGCCTAATTCCAAATCATGCGTCGTATAATTCTGCTCGTGAATCTTCAATTTTCTAGACGCATAAGCAATTACCTTCGTTCGTTGCATTAATACACAACCGAGACCTTGCTTTGAGGCGTCACAATATATCACAAAATCATCATTCCCTTTAGGTAATGACAATATAGGTGCCGTAGTTAACTTTTTCTTTAACAATTGAAACTCTTTCTCTTGTTCATCCTTCCATTCAAATTTCCTCCATTTATGCGTTAATGCAGTCAAGGGTTTTGCTATTTTGGAAAAATCTTGGATGAATCTCCTGTAATAACCAGCTAGCCCTAAAAATTGGCGTATGTGTTTCGGAGTTTTCGGGGTTTCCTACTTTTCAACGGTTTCAATCTTTGCTGGATCCACCTGAATACCTTATTTGTTCACTATATGACCGAGGAATTGAACTTCTTCCAACCAAAATGCACACTTTGAAAACTTAGCGTACAGTTTTTCTTTTCTTAACAACTCTAGCATTTTTCTCAAATGTTCTTCGTGCTCTTGGTCATTCTTTGAGTAAATAAGTATGTCATCGATAAAAACAATGACAAACTTGTCAAGGTATGGTCCACACACTCGGTTCATGAGGTCCATGAACACAGCTGGTGCATTAGTCAACCCAAACGGCATAACCATAAACTCGTAATGACCATAACGCGTCCTAAAAGCAGTCTTTGGAATATCATCCTCCTTCACCCGCATTTGATGATACCCAGAACGTAAATCAATCTTCGAATAAACCGACGAGCCTTGTAGTTGATCAAATAAGTCTTCGATTCTCGGTAGTGGGTAGCGGTTCTTGATGGTAAGTTTGTTCAACTCTCGGTAGTCGATACACAACCTAAATGTACCATCCTTCTTCTTGACAAACAAAACAGGAGCTCCCCACGGTGATGTGCTTGGTCGAATGAAACCACGCTCTAAAAGTTCCTGTAACTGACTTTGTAATTCTTTCATTTCGCTAGGTGCGAGTCTGTATGGAGCACGAGCTATTGGTGCAGCTCCTGGTACAAGGTCTATTTGAAATTCAACGGATCGATGTGGGGGTAATCCCGGTAATTCTTTCGGAAATACATCGGGAAATTCTTTTGCGACGGGAACATCACTGATGTTCTTTTCTTCAGGTTTAACTTCCTTGATGTGTGCTAGAATGACGTAACAACCTTTTCTTATTAGTTTTTGCGCCTTCAAACTACTAATAAGATTTAATTTCGCGTTGTTCTTTTCTCCGTACACCATTAAAGGTTTTCCTTTTTCACGCATAATGCGAATCGCATTTTTGTAACAAACGACCTCTGCTCTCACCTTTTTCAACCAGTCCATGCCAATTATTACATCAAAACTCCCTAACTCGACTGGTATTAAATCAATTTTAAACGTTTCATCCCCCAGTTTAATTTCTCTATCCCGACATATATTATCTGCTGAAATTAATTTACCGTTTGCTAATTCGAGTAAAAATTTACTATCCAAAGGCGTCAATGGGCAACTTAACTTAGCACAAAAATCTCTACTCATATAGCTTCTATCCGCACCCGAATCAAATAAAACATAAGCAGATTTATTGTCAATAAGAAACGTACTCGTAACAAGCTCCGGGTCTTCCTGCGCTTCTGCCTTATTAATATTGAAAACTCTTCCGCGGCCCTGCCCATTAGTATTCCCCTGATTCGGGCAATTACTTCTAATGTGGCCCGGTTTTCCACATCCATAACAAACAAAGGCGGCATTACTTATTTCGCCACTATTTGTCCCTTTAGTTCTGTTAAACTTTGGTCCGTAGACCTCACACTTTTTCGCACCATGGCCAGTTCTTTTACACTTGGTGCAAAATGTCGTGCAGAACCCATTCTGGTGGTACTCTTCACACCTTTGGCATTTTTGGTTTTTGTTGCCGTTGTTGTTATTGAGGTTGTTGTTGGGATTGTTATTGTTGTTGGAATGGTTGTTGTAGTTGTTGTTGTTGTTGGGACGTTTGTTGTAGATATTGTTAGGATTGTGGTTATTGTTGCGATTGTTGTTGCGGTTGTTGGGATAGTTGTTGCGATTGTGGTTGTAATTGTTATTGTTGTTGTACTGGTGATTCTTGTCACCGTTTTCCTCCCACTTCCTCTTGAGTTGTTTCGTGTTGGCTTCTTCGACCACCTGCTCTTTAATTCTTCCCTCAATCTGATTTATGAGTTTATGAGCCATTCTACTTGTCTTTTGTATGGAAGCGGGCTCGTGTGAACTCACATCTTCTTGAATCCTTACTGGTAACCCCTTTTATAAACGCGTCGATCTTCTCTTCTTCATCTTCGAACGTTCCTGGACATAATAGGCACAACTCTGTGAATCGTCGTTCATATGTGGTAATGTCGAACCCTTGTGTTCGTAACTCTCTAAGTTCTACCTTGAGCTTATTGACTTCGTTTCTAGGACGGTACTGCTCGTTCATCAATTGCTTGAATGCCGACCACGGTAGTGCGTAAGCAGCATTTTGTCCTACCTGTTCAAGATAGGTGTTCCACCATGTTAACGCAGTACCTGTGAAGGTATGCGTGACGTACTTAACTTTGTCCTCTTCAGTACACTTACTTATGGCAAACACCGATTCGACTTTCTCGGTCCACCGTTTCAATCCAATTGGTCCTTCAGTTCCATCAAATTCCAAAGGTTTGCAGGCAGTGAATTCTTTGTAGGAGCATCCTACACGATTTCTTGTGGAATTAGTTCCACTGCTAGATCCAGAGTTATTGTTATTTTGCATCACAACCTGTACTTCGGCTATGTTTGCTGCAAGGAAAACACGGAAGTCTTCCTCGCTCATGTTCAAATTCTGACGAGTTGCCGGTGCCATTTCCTTCAAAAATAGCCCAAAAGAATTAAGTTAATCATATAGAATTTTAAAAGTAGTCAATAGTATTTCGTAGCATATTATGAACTCATTTATAAAAGCTTTTTCTTCATATTAGCGTTTTATAGTTTTAATTCGGGTAGTACCTACCCGTTAAGTTCATACTTAGTAGCTAATATACAATTTAACTACTATAATTCTATATGAAAAAATTGATTATAATAATATTTAGCCTTCAAATTTATACAATATTTTACAAATTTACAATACCGCTATTATACATATAGGATGAAATATAGCACAAAATAACTTTGCTACTCGGCAGCTATAAAGGCAATTCTAATTAATACGCAAGTCGTTCAGCAAAAGAAATAAAGACACGTAATTCATAAGTCCAGAAACAAGTCATGCACTCTGGTTTTACTAAGACGACTTTCCATCCTTGGTCTTGTGGAAAGTAACCGTTATGACCTTTGGCTAGGCAGCATGTTGTAATGTCGTCAAAAGGACGAGGGTTTCGTAATGTCCAACAGCCCCGTAATAATCTAAAAACCTTGTTTCTCACCTCAACTACTGAATCCGTCACTTTTGGAAAGGTTTTATTTAAAAGTTGTAACCCGATATTCTTTTTCTCACTTTGGTAAGAAGCGAACATCACTAACCCGTAAGTATAACATGCTTCTTTATGTTGCATGTTAGAAGCTCTTTCTAACTCACGAAATCCTATGTTGAGATATGTTGAGTCAAAATAGGTTCTTAACCCGTAGCGCAAAATTGCATTTGGGTTCCCCGCATTTAACGCTTTAAAGAAAACACGGCGTAACTTACGGTCTCCCCAATGTGATATACCTCACCTATCAAAGGAAAGCCTTTTATAAACTAAGGCATTTCTGGAAAGTCTTTCAAATGTTTGACAAGTTAATTTCGCCATAACTAAATGTGCTGATGAATTCTGACCGACTCTAGACAAGATTTCCTCAATCATATCCTCTGGTAGGTCTTCTAAAATATTCGGTTGTCTACCCTTAAAGTCCATTTTGCTTTTATACTTTAAAATAGACAAGGATTAGATTCATAAAAGATAATTAACAAACAATACAAGCAATTTTTACATAGAACATAAAAGTACAAGCACACTACAATACATATAATACACAACATGATTACAACTCCCTAATCTGAATCACTGGTTTCTTCTTCTTCGGACTTGGTTCGCTTTCCTAATTTTCTAGGGATATATGGTGTTCCTTTAATACGAGCCGTCGTTTCCCACAATGGTTTAGAAAAACCTGGTGGTTTAGAGGTTCTCGGGTTATTGTTACACTTTAGGAAATACGGATATTGCCGATACATATAAAGCTCATCGGGGTTGGAATCAGGTTTCTCTATTTTTATACCTTTTCCCTTATTATTTTCTTTTGCTATATTAAATTAGGTCGAGGTAATTTCTATAACATCATCGGAATCCTCATCGGGATCCGATTCATCGGAAAATTGGTAATCTTCCCAATATTTTGCTTCCTCGACGGAAACACCATTGACCATTTTTAACTTTGGTCCGTTGGTTGATGATTTTCTTTTATTTAATCGATTTACTATAGGTATCAATATTTCCTCCTCCGGAACCTCTTCTTCTTCCGGTTCCTCCTCTTCTGATTCCTCCTCTTCTGGTTCCTCTTCTTCCGGTTCCTCTTCTTCTGGTTCCTCCTCTTCCGGTTCCTCTTCGTGAATTTGTGAATCTTCCCAAAGTATATTCGACTCTTCATTATTATTAGGTGAGTCGATGGTATTTGTACTAGTGGTAGACATCTAACACACAATATCAAACACAATAAGAGATTAATATATCACATAATAATTACATGTTAATAATATATAGTTTCCAACAAAAGTGTTAAGAAATCGTTTTTAAAGAAAACACGGTCGAAGTCCAGACTCACTAATGTATCCTAACAACCTCGATAAGACACACTAATGCAAATTTCTGGTTTTCTAAGACCAACGCTCGGATACCAACTGTAGATACAGTGGGGACAACCACCGTCCCATCCAGTGCCTTCCCAGCTAATCGCCTGGTGACCACTGAGTGTACCTCAGATACTGATTTTAGGGCCTGCCTCTCTGCTACTGCCAACCCTCGTAAGGGATCGCAAGGAGTAAGAGCCAATGCTTCGCCACAGGTCACACTGTGAGAACCTCCTTTACGACTAACCCACACCAACGGTGTTAAACCAGCTCTAATACCAACTGAAATGTCCCGTTCATATTGATTATAAACGTTCCATATTAATTGATTTCGTCGCGAGGTTTTGACCTCTATATGAGACGTTTTTCAAAGACTGCATTCATTTTTAAAACAACCATAACCTTTATTTTATCGATAAAGGTTTAAAAAGCATTACGTAAATTATCAAATAATGATAATATAAAATATACCGTTTACACACGACCATTACATAATGGTTTACAATAAGAATATATTACATCAAAAATAAGTTTCTTGAATGCAGTTTTTACACAATATCATACAAGCATGGACTCCAAATCTTGTCCTTATTTTAGTATGCAACAGCGGAAGCTCTTAATAATCACCTGAGAATAAACATGCTTAAAACGTCAACAAAAATGTTGGTGAGTTATAGGTTTAACCTATATATTATCAAATCATAATAATAGACCACAAGATTTCATATTTCAATATACATCCCATACATAGAGATAAAATTCATTCATATGGTGAACACCTGGTAACCGACATTAACAAGATGCATATAGAATATCCCCATCATTCCGTAACACCCATCGGACATGATAATTTCGAAGTACTAAAGCATTCCAAATTCCAGAATGGGGCTTGTTGGGCCCGATAGATCTATCATTAGGATTCGCGTCAATTTGGGGGTCTGTTCCCAAATTCTTAGGCTACCAAGCTAAAAATGGGCATATTCGGCTTCGATCATTCACCCATATAATGTAGTTTCATTTACTTGTGTCTATTTCGTAAAACATTTATAAAATTGCATGTATTCTCATCCCAAAATATTAGATTTTAAAAGTGGGACTATAACTCACTTTCACATATTTTACTTCGTCGGGAAGTAAGACTTGGCCACTGGTCGATTCACGAACCTATAACAAATATGTACATATATATCAAAGTATGTTCAAAATATATTTACAACATTTTTAATACGTTTTAATGTTTTAAGTTTATTAAGTCAGCTGTCCTCGTTAGTAACCTACAACTAGTTGTCCACAATTAGATGTACAGAAATAAATCGATATATATTATCTTGAATCAATCCACGACCCAGTGTATACACGTCTCAGGCTAGATCACAACTCAAAGTATATATATTTTTGGAATCAACATCAACTCTGTATAGCTAACTCCAACATTACTGCATATAGAGTGTCTATGGTTGTTCCAAATAATATATATACATGGGTCGATATGATATGTCAAAACATTTGCATACGTGTCTATGGTATCCCAAGATTACATAATATATTAGAATACATGTATAATACAATATAAGTTAGCTAGGATATGATTTGTATAGAATTGTTATAATATTTCCCGTAGCTACAACAATCAAAAATATTCAATCTTGTTTTACCCATAACTTCTTTGTTTTAAATCCGTTTTGAGTGAATCAAATTGCTATGGTTTCATATTGAACTCTATTTTATGAATCTAAACAGAAAAAGTATAGGTTTATAGTCGAAAATATAAGTTACAAGTCGTTTTTGTAAGAGGTAGTCATTTCAGTCGAAAGAACGACGTCTTGATGACCATTTTGAAAAACATACTTCCACTTTGAGTTTAACCATAATTTTTGGATATAGTTTCATGTTCATAAGAAAAATCATTTTCCCAGAAGAACAACTTTTAAATCAAAGTTTACCATAGTTTTTAATTATCAAACCCAAAACAGCCCGCGGTGTTACTACGACGACGTATGTCCGGTTTTACGGTGTTTTTCGTGTTTTCCGGTTTTAAATCATTAAGTTAGCATATCATATAGATATAGAACATGTGTTTAGTTGATTTAAAAAGTCAAGTTAGAAGGATTAACTTTTGTTTGCGAACAAGTTTAGAATTAACTAAACTATGTTCTAGTGATTACGAGTTTAAACCTTCGAATAAGATAGTTTTATATATATATGAATCGAATGATGTTATGAACATCATTACTACCTCAAGTTTAGTAGGTAAACCTACTGGAAGTGACAAGAAATGATCTAGCTTCAAAGGATCTTGGATGGCTTGAAAGTTCTTGAAGTAGGATCATAACACAAAAACAAGTTCAAGTAAGATTTTTACTCGAATTAAGATAGTTTATAGTTATAGAAATTGAATCAAAGTTTGAATATGAATATTACCTTGAATAAAAAAGATAACCTACTGTAAATAACAAAGGTTTCTTGATCTTAGATGATTACTTAGAATGGATTAGAAAGCTTGGAAGTAAACTAGTAAACTTGAAAGGATTTTTGAGGTGTTCTTGAAGTGTTCTTCCTAAGATGATTATAGCTTAATTCTTGAAGTAATTTTTGATGAAGATGATGATTAGCTACTGAAAAAATTCGTTCATAAGTGTGTGTGTGTGTGTGTGTGTGTTGAGAGAGAATTAGAAAGAGAATTGGAAGTGAAATGGAGTGAATGATGAGTGGTAAGTGGTGAGTAGTGAGTGGGGTTAAAAGGAGTTCTAGTTAGTTGACTAGTTCATGGTAGAAGTTAAAATTGATTAGTCATGCATGACATAATCAAGAGTGGAATCTCATGCTAGTTCCTATTGGTATATAACCATAGTAAGTACGTCTAGAAGCTGTGTATAATACGGGTATGAATACGACTAGAATTCTTGATGAAAAAGAATGGGAATGTAACTGTAACCATTTTCGTTAAGTATGAGTGTTTTGATATATGTCTTTAAGTCTTCCAAAAGTATATTAATACATCTAAATACACTACATGTATATACATTTTAACTGAGTCGTTAAGTCATCGTTAGTCGTTACATGTAAGTGTTGTTTTGAAACCTTTAAGTTAACGATCTCATTTAATGTTGTTAACCCATTGTTTATTATATCTAATGAGATGTTAAATTATTATATTATAATGATATTATGATATATTAATATATCTTAATATGATATATATATATACATTTAAATGTCGTTACACCGATAATCGTTACATATATGTCTCGTTTCGAAATCCTTAAGTTAGTAGTCTTGTTTTTACATATGTAGTTCATTGTTAACATACTTAATGATATATATAATTATCATTTTATCATGTTAAATCTAGTGTAACAATATCTTAATATGATACATATGTATTTAGTAAGACGTTGTAATAACGACAATCGTTATATATATCGTTTCGAGTTTCTTAACTTAGTAGTCTCATTTTTATATATATAACTCATTGTTAATATACTTATGGAGATACTTACTTATCATAATCTCATGTTAACTATATGTATATCCATATATATATCGTCATGTCGTTTTTTTACAAGTTTTAACGTTCGTTAATCGCCGGTCAACTTGGGTGGTCAATTGTCTATATGAAACTTATTTCAATTAATCAAGTCTTAACAAGTTTGATTGCTTAACATGTTGGAAACACTTAATCATGTAATTATCAATTTCATTTAATATATAAAAACATGAAAAAGTTCGGGTAACTACACATCGTTTTAATTTATTAAGAAAATGGAAGTGTGGAACATGATTGTGATAGGTACTAATAGTTACAATAATCATTTAGGATTAACAAACTTTAGATTTGCAACCAAATAATCTAGCCAACAGTTTCCACAACAGCTATTAAAAAAAATACACAAAAATGTTAAATGGATAGTTACCTAATATGAGTTCGTCTTACTTTAAAGTGGCGCCGGCATTGAGCAACTAATTGCTGGCACGCTTGTTGCTTGACTTTGGCGGCCTTTATTTATATGCTCGTGACTGCATGGAAATGGCATACTCACGTTTGTTCAATTGTTCAGATAAACAATTAAACTAATTATAAACCACTTAGTCCATGTGTATTCCTAAGAGTTAATGCTCCTATCTGATATTGATAAAAAAATAAAATTTCAGCAATATGAAAAGTAGTTTTAATTTTTCTTATAGTCACAGATCAAACCAAGTGTGAGTACATATACTGGATAGACTTGGAATAAGAATAGTATATACTAAAATGTTCATCACGCCTGCAAGTAATAATTACCTACCTAGGGAGTACCTGCTCTTTTATTTTTTTATATTTTTTTGTATTATAACTTTGCTCTGTGTATGCAAGTATTAGTACCTATGCATCAATTGAGTGACAGGTCCACAATTTGCACAATCAAACACAGGCACATCTCCATCAACATAACACTTTGGAACAACCATTGTTTTCAATATCTTGAAGGCACATCAAACCAGCCTTCATCGTCACCGTACCAGAACACTCTTCCTCATATAAATTCTAGTTTGAACCTGTTTTGAAATAGGTATATATTAGGTAAAAAAAAGAGCACATAGGTTATTCATAGACAACACAACTGGAGTCTGTCCAAATTCAAAACTATATATAGTTGTCAACATTAGTGTGTGTCAAATAGATATAACTCAGCGACATCGCGAACCCCATCCATAGTAAAAGCTGGTGTGTTAGTGAACTTAGCAGCTGAGGTTGACACACAGTTTTCAAACTTCATTTTGGCGATAATATATGTAAGTTATTGCAACGGAAATGTTATTACATTGTACTGAGAGCTACATCATTAGGAAACTTATAAATGAGGGAAATATAATAGAATAAAATATGTAAATTATACACTATGTTATGTACCTTTATGTTAGCAACGGGAGTGCTAGCCGAATCCTTGCTTTCAAAGTTCGATGATAGTCAGAAAACCACAATGATATTTAACGCTTCTTGTTAAGAATGATGCGAAAGTGTAAAATTTCTGAGGACTAAGTGGTCGTCATTCCTTCGGGACTTTCAACGAACACATGGGGTGCAAGGTTTTTGCTAACCAAACATCAATACGGCAGGGATACTCATAAGATTATATTAGATGTAATTTATGAATTGATTGATTTATAGAAGAAACTCATTTAATTACCTGATGGTGATGTTTGAGAATTAGAGGTTGAATTAGTTGATGACTGGATTCTGTATTCACGATGCTCGTTTCCTTCAGTTACCTAACAACAATAAATCTAATGTTAGGCGCCTAACAACAATAATATAATATGTGCTATGTTATCTTAGATGAAATGGTGGAAATGTTCAAATCTAAGAAACCTAAATCTGTCTAGCTTTACCAGAGTTTGAAATAAATCACATACATGTTTGCAAGCAACACTGTTACATGCTTTTGTGTTCTGCATAGAGGCATACAAGAAAATTATAGGATACAGAAACATTGAATTAAGTCAAATACAAATTATCTCGTTTAAAAATATAATCCACCCCTTTTTTATGTTAACTGTACTAATTTGAACTTCATAACTTTTACTGATAATATAATATTTTTACATAACTTCATAATTAATAATGTAATATTATAAAAATAACACCAAATAGGTTCTCAGGTCTCTTACCTACCTTCAAAATCAACAAATCCCACCCAATTAAGCACAACAATTAAAAACTTTAAAACAGATAGTACGCAAATTCGAGGGACATACCAAAAGATCAGCAGGCATCAAAACGGAAAGAGCGGCATTAACATCTAAAACAGCGGCAATCGCCAATAACAACTAACGCTTTCAAGTGAATAGCATTAAACCCTAATCTCCACCTAAAAATTGAAGGAAGTAGCACATGATAACAAAAAAAATCGATGAAAAACCGTCGGCTGGGTAGAGCGTGTTACGTAGTGGAGAGAATGAACTGTTGTTAGGTTTTTATGGTGGTTAAAGGAACGAAGGTGTTATACGGTTTTATCCATACAGTTTTCTACAGAGATTTTGAATGTAAAAAAAAAAAAAAAAAAAAAAAAACTGAACTATATTTGTTGGAGTTAGGGGCACTAAGTTGCAAATCACGATAGTTCAGACATATCAACAAACATTCAGTATTAAGCATGTAAGGCATCAAATTAGCAAACTAATAAAGAACAGTTATGTTCAACTTAGTATAATCGCCATCCTTCAACTCTAGTCTTTGATCAAAACTATTTCCGGTCGCTGTTTGTTTACTTTAACATTCGTAGAGCACTTGATAGACAGCGAATGTTTGATACAAGTTTGAGAAACTGTAAAAGATACAAATTGTGCGGTTAATTTGAAATGATAGTGTGGACTTAGAAACAAACAGAAAGTATCAGTTTGGGACATCTAGCAAGAAACGGTATATTAGAAAACATAATTGAAGATTAGCTAAGAGGATGTACTATGAGCTGTACAAGAAAACGAATCGTTAGATCTCAAACATGCGAAGTCGTCCTACGGTTTAGATTGAATATTTAATTAGCACTTTCTTTTAATATAGAAGAAGACTTGTGTCATACATACCCGGTTTTACTTTAATTATACTACACTTTCATTATCACATTTAAGAATTACAATTATCCAATTTGACCCAATTTAAAGTGTGTCAATTGTAAAGCTAAAATAAAAATGGATGAAAGTGAATAGAAGTATAATGGCTTGGGAAAAGCTTTGTGACCCGCTCATTTTGACACATATATTAAAGACGTATAATGGCTAACCTACATAGACGAAAGAACACATGGACTAATTCTGGTTATTATCTTTCTTAACAAAACTTCAAATCTGTAGACATCACTTCCCTCATTAAGCATTCATGTTCTCGCATAGCAAGGTATTATACATATATGCATTGGGTGCCAGTAAGTACCTCATTCTGCGGCAGAGATTGTCATAAATACCTGCAGTTGGTGATGTATTGTCATTAACCTCCGGAGGAGATTTAATTTTCCTCTTAATCGTCCAGACATCCGGTTCAGCGATTGCCTTTCCTTTAAAACTCTTTCCTATAGATGAGTTATTTCATGGTACAGTTTGATAGTTAGTTATGAATGTAGAGACATAAACTCATCTAATTATTAGCTAATTATTTATGTTAGTTGTACAGAAATGTATAAATAAGGAATTGTACCAAATCAACACTTTCATTGTTGTTAGCCTCAAGTGCAACTGTCCTGTCCTCTCATATCAATCCAATTTACTGCTCCAATGAAGAACCTTGATAGTTTAAAGAATCTGCCTATCGGAAATTGAACATGAAAAACTGATTTATTAGTTGGTACCCAGAATTCTTATGCAATCAAGCACACATATCATCTACTGCTTATATAAAAATATAAATATAAACTCAACTTATATACTAAATCGGTTTAATGTTTCAATTTTTGAAATATATCAGAACTTTTTTCAGTTAGAGACACAATATCAAACTCGTGGTGTGCATCTGTTCTACCTATTCTATCCAACTTCAAATGATTATCCCTCAACACAGTAGATGAAAAGAAGCAAGAAACATCCGATAAAAAAATCGATTGTATCCAAACTTTCACGAACTCAATAAATATTAGTAACATATATGTGTATCATCTATGATTTTCTCTGCTATCCATATCATAATGTTTAAAACATCAATATGATTTAGAGTTAGATCTGTATCAATACAGTACATGAAAAGAATGATATAATATATAACATATTAACCATATTCGTTAACTTTAAATTCAAAATACTAAACGTAGGATATCAAAACATCAATAGCTTTATTAACCATAAACACGAACTCTTCTGAAATTATTATTTTGACAACTCAAGCAAATGATTACCTTGATAAGATCTTGAGCTGAATGCGGTCTTAAAATGTCATTGTTAAGAAACTGTCCAACAAAATCATACACCAACCTTGGTTCATAGAACGCCTTAGCAGCCATATCTGCAAAAATGATTCAAAAAAACATACAACTATAGCCTTTAAAAAGATAATCACAACCTGTGTAACTTTTAGCACATGTAAAATCACAATAATGACTTTGCTGAAATATTAGATTCATTCAGTTATTATAATGAGTTCATGACCAAATACATATCACATGAAACAATTTAACAATAAGAAGAAGAAAAATAGCAGAAATCGCATACCGATTGGACTACTTGTTGCACCTCTTTCTGATGAAACCCACAATGCTGGGCCTTGCACCTCTGGTTGATCATCCTAAATCAGAGACAAACCAGCAGAGTAAACTGAACTTAATGTAGGTCAAATTTGGATCACCTAATCTAGTTTCTAATATTTCATTCCAAATACGTAGCAGTAAAGTTGGAGATGCAAATACACTATACAAAATACGGAGTAATTTGTTTACATTTGTGATTATCACCACCAAAATTCAATCATCCAAATATACTTATATACAATAAGCATTAGTCCATCAGATGAAAAATAAAGAAATACATAATGAAATTTTAGGTCAAACCATATATACTGGTAAATACTATAATTGATGGTATTGAGTTAACAACAACATCTGTACACATAAACACACATACATATATACGTCAATGTATTTTATACATGGAAGGATTATGATTCGCAACATCTAAATATTATGTATACCTCCAATGAAATGTAGAAAGAGCCGCAATGGCTTCTTCAACAGGAACAGCCATTAAAATCTACTTCGAATCTGCAAAAACGTGAAATAACAAACCCTAAACTGACAATTTGAGTGTTATTCAACGAAATTAAGTAAAATTGACAGCAGAAATTATCGACCCGTCATTTTTTATTTGGGAGGATTTGGGAGGAGAATAGAAACGACTAGGTTTGAAAACTAATTTGGTGTGCAGCGGTTTTGATCCGTGGTGTATTTGTATTTGTAAGGGTATATTAGGAAACACACATAAATCTGACATCAGATATGTATTCTGACATCAGGTAAATTTTGGCCATTGGATCAATCAAAAACTAACTATTTTAAGGGTGTAGATTTCCTTATTTAAAATTTAAAAGTTTTTTTAAAATCTGACATAATTAAGACTTTGCTTTAATATATAGAGTAGAAGAGTAGAAGTAGATATAATATTGTAATTATAATATAAATAAAAAATAACAGTAATATATTAGAGGATTAATAAATGACTCGTGAAATCACGAGTTTGTATAAAAGAAACAATTTAATGACATGTTTTATGTATTAAGTGAATGTAAATGCTGAAATCATTTATTTTAATGGCCTGTTTGACTAAGAAACTTGTCGTTGTTTTTACAAATATATAGAGACATGTATTTTCGCATATATATGTAATGTTATTTGTTCCGTAAAAAGAATTCATATTTGAATATTATTAATATAATAGTTATAATTATAATTATTATATTAAAAGTAAATAATAATAATAAAGTTTGATCAAAATTGAGTATTTATATTTTTAATAATTATTAGTAATAATAATAAATGCCTTTTATTTTTTTTATAAAATAAAATTACAATTTAAGAGAGATTAGTATTTCCTTTTATAAAAAATTTCGTATTATTTTTTAATTAAATTAACATATAATTATAACATCATCATTATTAAAATTAAAGGGTAATTATTTTAATGATAACATCATCAGTTTAGAGCTTTATATTAAAATTACAATTTAGGATAGATTAGTATTTCCTTTTATAAAAGATTTCATATTATTTTTTTAATTAAATTAATATATAATTATGATATCATCATCATTATAAAAATTAAAGGGTAATTAGTTTAATGATGACATCATTTTAGAGCTTTATATGACTATATAGATATCTTAATGAAATATGCTAAAGCATGTCGATATCAACTTATGGGGAGATGCTTTTAAACATTTTCTGAATGTTAGACCCATGAGAAGGTCAAGTTTTTGAAAGCATGTCCACACTTTTTACATATCTTGAGATTCCTATTGGTGTAAAAATGCATAAAGCAACGAAATGACAACTTATAATTGATAAATTTAAAAATGGTCTTTCGGACTAGAAAGCCAAGACTACCTCATATGATGGTAGACTTACAATCGTGAATCTATCCTTAGTAATCTCCCTTTATATTTCTTTTTTATATTCCGTGCAAACCGTCATCTATCATTAACTCACTTGAATCTTTTAGACGCAATTTTTCCTAGGGTGAGTTGATTCGGATAATAGATATGTTGTGTTAAATGGGATCAATCACTACTTTCTCATCAAGGTCGGGAAACAAGTGGACGATCTCGGTTTAAGTTTCACAAACTTCATTGTAAAAATTTCACTGCTTTCTGGAATGAAATTTGGGGTGGATCTTCTACATTAAAATCACTCTATGGTAGACTGTACATGCTAGAACAAAATAAGGATGTGGTCATCACATATAGAGTATCTCATAGCGCAACACATACTACGGGAACCTAGAACTGGGCTAGACCTCCACGAGGTCGTGCTCAGAATGAATTTTTGGATTTAAATCTTCTTATATCGTGTCTTCCTTTTTCTGACAGAAATAACCCGTGGAAATGGACTTTGGATGCAAATGGAGTTTTCACCAAGAAAGCGATGGCAAAACTGATATATGATGTCAAGTTCGAGGGATACACAAATAAGTTGGAAACTTCTCGAAACAAAGGTCTTCCACAAAAAGTTGATATATTCATATGGAGTGCACTCATGAAACGTTCACCTACAAGAACAGAACTAGATAAGCGTGGGATATATTATACGTCTTATGCCCACTATGCAACAACGTAGAATCGGTTAATCATTGCATATTCTGATAAAGTGTCACGAAGCAGCAAAAATATGGGATTTACTTGCAAAATGGTGGAATGTGAATTCGGACACATTTTAGACGTTAGAAGATGCTTTTATTGTACATCAAAGCTTCGCGAACACAACATTGAGAAAAAGTATTTGGCAAGCCACAAAATGGACGTACGGGTCGGCTATACGATTTGGAACAAAGAAATGAAAAAGTTTTTCGTAAAAACCGTGGACATCGAGTACGATCATCTCGAAAATTTAGATAAATAGCTACAATTGGTTATCGAAGAGATTAAAGAAAACTCCTCATGACTGGCACCAATGGTTAATGAATGTCGGTGTCCACCAATGATAAAACTGCATGGGTTAACCTTGAAATGTCCCGTTCTTATTGATTAAAAACGTTCCATATTAATTGATTTCGTTGCGAGGTTTTGACCTCTATATGAGACGTTTTTCAAAGACTGCATTCATTTTAAAACAAACCATAACCTTTATTTCATCAATAAAGGTTTAAAAAGCTTTACGTAGATTATCAAATATTGATAATCTAAAATATCCTGTTTACACACGACCATTACATAATGGTTTACAATACAAATATGTTACAACAAAATAAGTTTCTTGAATGCAGTTTTTACACAATATCATACAAGCATGGACTCCAAATCTCGTCCTTATTTAAGTATGCAACAGCGGAAGCTCTTAATAATCACCTGAGAATAAACATGCTTAAAACGTCAACAAAAATGTTGGTGAGTTATAGGTTTAACCTATATATATCAAATCATAATAATAGACCACAAGATTTCATATTTCAATACACATCCCATACATAGAGATAAAAATCATTCATATGGTGAACACCTGGTAACCGACATTAACAAGATGCATATATAAGAATATCCCCATCATTCCGGGACACCCTTCGGATATGATATAAATTTCGAAGTACTAAAGCATCCGGTACTTTGGATGGGGTTTGTTAGGCCCAATAGATCTATCTTTAGGATTCGCGTCAATTAGGGTGTCTGTTCCCTAATTCTTAGATTACCAGACTTAATAAAAAGGGGCATATTCGATTTCTATAATTCAACCATAGAATGTAGTTTCACGTACTTGTGTCTATTTTGTAAATCATTTATAAAACCTGCATGTATTCTCATCCCAAAAATATTAGATTTTAAAAGTGGGACTATAACTCACTTTCACATATTTTTACTTCGTCTGGAAGTAAGACTTGGCAACTGGTTGATTCACGAACCTATAACAATATATACATATATATCAAAGTATGTTCAAAATATATTTACAACACTTTTAATATATTTTGATGTTTTAAGTTTATTAAGTCAGCTGTCCTCGTTAGTAACCTACAACTAGTTGTCCACAGTTAGATGTACAGAAAAAAATCGATAAATATTATCTTGAATCAATCCACGACCCAGTGTATACGTATCTCAGTATTAATCACAACTCAAACTATATATATTTTGGAATCAACCTCAACCTTGTATAGCTAACTCCAACATTCACATATAGAGTGTCTATGGTTGTTCCGAAATATATATAGATGTGTCGACATGATAGGTCGAAACATTGTATACGTGTCTATGGTATCTCAAGATTACATAATATACAATACAAGTTGATTAAGTTATTGTTGGAATAGATTTGTTACCAATTTTCACGTAGCTAAAATGAGAAAAATTATCCAATCTTGTTTTACCCATAACTTCTTCATTTTAAATCCGTTTTGAGTGAATCAAATTGCTATGGTTTCATATTGAACTCTATTCTATGAATCTAAACAGAAAAAGTATAGGTTTATAGTTGGAAAAATAAGTTACAAGTCGTTTTTGTAAAGGTAGTCATTTCAGTCGAAAGAACGACGTCTAGATGACCATTTTAGAAAACATACTTCCACTTTGAGTTTAACCATAATTTTTGGATATAGTTTCATGTTCATAATAAAAATCATTTTCTCAGAATAACAACTTTTAAATCAAAGTTTAACATAGTTTTTAATTAACTAACCCAAAACAGCCCGCGGTGTTACTACGACGGCGTAAATCCGGTTTTACGGTGTTTTTCGTGTTTCCAGGTTTTAAATCATTAATTTAGCATATCATATAGATATAGAACATGTGTTTAGTTGATTTTAAAAGTCAGGTTAGAAGGATTAACTTTTGTTTGTGAACAAGTTTAGAATTAACTAAACTATGTTCTAGTGATTACAAGTTTAAACCTTCGAATAAGATAGCTTTATATATATGAATCGAATGATGTTATGAACATCATTACTACCTTAAATTCCTTGGATAAACCTACTGGAAAAGAGAAAAATGGATCTAGCTTCAACAGATCCTTGGATGGCTCGAAGTTCTTGAAGCAGAATCATGACACGAAAACAAGTTCAAGTAAGATCATCACTTGAAATAAGATTGTTATAGTTATAGAAATTGAACCAAAGTTTGAATATGATTATTACCTTGTATTAGAATGATAACCTACTGTAAGAAACAAAGATTTCTTGAGGTTGGATGATCACCTTACAAGATTGGAAGTGAGCTAGCAAACTTGAAAGTATTCTTGATTTTATGTAACTAGAACTTGTAGAATATATGAAGAACACTTAGAACTTGAAGATAGAACTTGAGAGAGATCAATTAGATGAAGAAAATTGAAGAATGAAAGTGTTTGTAGGTGTTTTTGGTCGTTGGTGTATGGATTAGATATAAAGGATATGTAATTTTGTTTTCATGTAAATAAGTCATGAATGATTACTCATATTTTTGTAATTTTATGAGATATTTCATGCTAGTTTCCAAATGATGGTTCCCACATGTGTTAGGTGACTCACATGGGCTGCTAAGAGCTGATCATTGGAGTGTATATACCAATAGTACATACATCTAAAAGCTGTGTATTGTACGAGTACGAATACGGGTGCATACGAGTAGAATTGTTGATGAAACTGAACGAGGATGTAATTGTAAGCATTTTTGTTAAGTAGAAGTATTTTGATAAGTGTATTGAAGTCTTTCAAAAGTATATAAATACATATTAAAACACTACATGTATATACATTTTAACTGAGTCGTTAAGTCATCGTTAGTCGTTACATGTAAGTGTTGTTTTGAAACCTTTAGGTTAACGATCTTGTTAAATGTTGTTAACCCAATGTTTATAATATCAAATGAGATTTTAAATTATTATATTATCATGATATTATCATGTATGAATATCTCTTAATATGATATATATACATTAAATGTCTTTACAACGATAATCGTTACATATATGTCTCGTTTAAAAATCATTAAGTTAGTAGTCTTGTTTTTACATATGTAGTTCATTGTTAATATACTTAATGATATGTTTACTTATCATAGTATCATGTTAACTATATATATATATCCATATATATGCCATCATATAGTTTTTACAAGTTTTAACGTTCGTGAATCACCGGTCAACTTGGGTGGTCAATTGTCTATATGAAACATATTTCAATTAATCAAGTCTAAACAAGTTTGATTGCTTAACATGTTGGAAACATTTAATCATGTAAATATCAATCTCAATTAATATATATAAACATGGAAAAGTTTGGGTCACTACAGTACCTACCCGTTAAATAAATTTCGTCCCGAAATTTTAAGCTGTTGAAGGTGTTGACGAATCTTCTGGAAATAGATGCTGGTATTTCTTCTTCATCTGATCTTCACGCTCCCAGGTGAACTCGGGTCCTCTACGAGCATTCCATCAAACCTTAACAATTGGTATCTTGTTTTGCTTAAGTCTTTTAACCTCACGATCCATTATTTCGACGGGTTCTTCGATGAATTGAAGTTTTTCGTTGATTTGGATTTCATCTAACGGAATAGTGAGATCTTCTTTAGCAAAACATTTCTTCAAATTCGAGACGTGGAAAGTGTTATGTACAGCTGCGAGTTGTTGAGGTAACTCAAGTCGGTAAGCTACTGGTCTGACACGATCAATAATCTTGAATGGTCCAATATACCTTGGATTTAATTTCCCTCGTTTACCAAATCGAACAACGCCTTTCCAAGGTGCAACTTTAAGCATGACCATCTCTCCAATTTCAAATTCTATATCTTTTCTTTTAATGTCAGCGTAGCTCTTTTGTCGACTTTGGGCGGTTTTCAACCGTTGTTGAATTTGGATGATCTTCTCGGTAGTTTCTTGTATAATCTCCGGACCCGTAATCTGTCTATCCCCCACTTCACTCCAACAAATCAGAGACCTGCACTTTCTACCATGAAGTGCTTCAAACGGCGCCATCTCAATGCTTGAATGGTAGCTGTTGTTGTAGGAAAATTCTGCTAACGGTAGATGTCGATCCCAACTGTTTCCGAAATCAATAACACATGCTCGTAGCATGTCTTCAAGCGTTTGTATCGTCCTTTCGCTCTGCCCGTCAGTTTGTGGATGATAGGCAGTACTCATGTCTAGACGAGTTCCTAATGCTTGCTGTAATGTCTGCCAGAATCTTGAAATAAATCTGCCATCCCTATCAGAGATAATAGAGATTGGTATTCCATGTCTGGAGACGACTTCCTTCAAATACAGTCGTGCTAACTTCTCCATCTTGTCATCTTCTCTTATTGGCAGGAAGTGTGCTGATTTGGTGAGACGATCAACTATTACCCAAATAGTATCAAAACCACTTGCAGTCCTTGGCAATTTAGTGATGAAATCCATGGTAATGTTTTCCCATTTCCATTCCGGGATTTCGGGTTGTTGAAGTAGACCTGATGGTTTCTGATGCTCAGCTTTGACCTTAGAACACGTCAAACATTCTCCTACGTATTTAGCAACATTGGCTTTCATACCTGGCCACCAAAAATGTTTCTTGAGATCCTTGTACATCTTCCCCGTTCCAGGATGTATTGAGTACCTAGTTTTATGAGCTTCTCTAAGTACCATTTCTCTCATATCTCCAAATTTTGGTACCCAAATCCTTTCAGCCCTATACCGGGTTCCGTCTTCCCGAATATTAAGATGCTTCTCCGATCCTTTGGGTATTTCATCCTTTAAATTTCCCTCTTTTAAAACTCCTTGTTGCGCCTCCTTTATTTGAGTAGTAAGGTTATTATGAATCATTATATTCATAGATTTTACTCGAATGGGTTCTCTGTCCTTCCTGCTCAAGGCATCGGCTACCACATTTGCCTTTCCCGGGTGGTAACGAATCTCAAAGTCGTAATCATTCAATAATTCAATCCACCTACGCTGCCTCATATTCAGTTGTTTCTGATTAAATATGTGTTGAAGACTTTTGTGGTCGGTATATATAATACTTTTGACCCCATATAAGTAGTGCCTCCAAGTCTTTAATGCAAAAACAACCGTGCCTAATTCCAAATCATGCGTCGTATAATTTTGTTCGTGAATCTTCAATTGTCTAGACGCATAAGCAATCACCTTCGTTCGTTGCATTAATACACAACCAAGAACTTGCTTTGATGCGTCACAATAAATCACAAAATCATCATTCCCTTCAGGCAATGACAATATAGGTGCCGTAGTTAGCTTTTTCTTCAATAACTGAAACGCTTTCTCTTGTTCATCATTCCATTCAAATTTCTTCCCTTTATGCGTTAATGCGGTCAAGGGTTTTGCTATTCTGGAAAAGTCTTGGATGAACCTTCTGTAGTAACCAGCTAGTCCTAAAAACTGGCGTATGTGTTTCGGAGTTTTCGGGGTTTCCCACTTTTCAACAGTTTCTATCTTTGCCGGATCTACCTTAATACCTTCTTTGTTCACTATGTGACTGAGGAATTGAACTTATTCCAACCAAAATGCACACTTTGAAAACTTAGCGTACAATTCTTCCTTCCTCAATACTTCTAACACCTTTCTCAAATGTTCACCGTGTTCTTGGTCATTCTTTGAGTAAATAAGTATGTCATCAATGAAAACAATGACAAACTTGTCAAGGTATGGTCCACACACTCGGTTCATAAGGTCCATGAACACAGCTGGTGCATTAGTTAAACCAAACGGCATGACCATAAACTCGTAATGACCGTAACGTGTTCTGAAAGCAGTCTTTGGAATATCATCTTCTTTCACCCGCATTTGATGATACCCGAAACGTAAGTCAATCTTTGAATAAACAGACGAGCCTTGTAGTTGATCAAATAAGTCGTCGATTCTCGGTAGTGGGTAGCGGTTCTTGATGGTAAGTTTGTTCAACTCTCGGTAGTCGATACACAACCTGAATGTACCATCTTTCTTCTTGACAAACAAAACAGGAGCTCCCCACGGTGATGTGCTTGGTCGAATGAAACTACGCTCTAAAAGTTCTTGTAATTGGCTTTGCAGTTCTTTCATCTCGCTGGGTGCGAGTCTGTAAGGAGCACGAGCTATTGGTGCAGCTCCTGGTACAAGATCTATTTGAAATTCAACGGATCGATGTGGGGGTAATCCCGGTAATTCTTTCGGAAATACATCGGGAAATTCTTTTGCAATGGGAACATCATTGATGCTCTTTTCTTCAGTTTGTACTTTCTCGACGTGTGCTAGAACAGCATAGCAACCTTTTCTTATTAGTTTTTGTGCCTTCAAATTACTAATAAGATGTAGCTTCGTGTTGCCCTTTTCTCCGTACACCATTAAGGGTTTTCCTTTTTCTCGTATAATGCGAATTGCATTTTTGTAACAAACGATCTCTGCTTTCACTTCTTTTAACCAGTCCATACCGATTATCACATCAAAACTCCTTAACTCTACTGGTATCAAATCAATCTTAAATGTTTCGCTAACCAGTTTAATTTCTCGATTCCGACATATATTATCTGCTGAAATTAATTTACCATTTGCTAATTCGAGTAAAAATTTACTATCCAAAGGCGTCAATGGACAACTTAATTTAGCACAAAAATCTCTACTCATATAGCTTCTATCCGCACCCGAATCAAATAAAACGTAAGCAGATTTATTGTCAATAAGAAACGTACCCGTAACAAGCTCCGGGTCTTCCTGTGCCTCTGCCGCATTAATATTGAAAACTCTTCCGCAGCCTTGTCCATTCGTGTTCTCTTGGTTCGGGCAATTTCTAATAATGTGGCCCGGTTTTCCACATTTATAACAAACTACATTGGCATAACTTACTCCGACACTACTTGCTCCGCCATTACTCGTTCCGACACCATTTGTTCCTTTCGTTCTATTAACCCCTGGTCCGTAGACCTCACACTTCGCCGCGCTATGACCATTTCTTTTACACTTGTTGCAAAATTTGGTGCAGAACCCCGAGTGATACTTTTCACACCTTTGGCATAGCTGCTTCTGATTGTTGTTGTTGTTGCGGTTATTATTGTTGTTGGGATGATTGTTGTAGTTGTTGTTGTTGTTGTTGTTGTTGTTGTTGTTGGGCCGTTTGTTGTAGTTGCGATTGATGTTGCGATTGTTGGGATAATTGTTGCGATTATTGTTGTAATTGCTGTTGTTGTTGTATTGGTGATTCTTATCACCGTTTTCCTCCCACTTTCTTTTGACTTGCTTCACATTGGCCTCTTCAGCAGTCTGTTCTTTAATTCTTTCTTCAATCTGGTTCACTAGTTTGTGAGCCATTCTACATGCCTGTTGTATGGAGGCGGGCTCGTGTGAACTTATATCTTCTTGGATTCTTTCCGGTAATCCTTTCACAAACGCGTCGATCTTCTCTTCCTCATCTTCGAATGCTCCCGGACACAATAGGCACAATTCTGTGAATCGTCTTTCGTACGTGGTAATATCAAATCCTTGGGTTCGTAACCCTATAAGTTCTGTCTTGAGCTTATTGACCTCGGTTCTGGGACGGTACTTCTCGTTCATCAAATGCTTGAATGCTGACCACGGTAGTGCGTACGCATCGTCTTATCCCACTTGCTCTAGATAGGTATTCCACCATGTTAACGCAGAACATGTGAAGGTATGCGTAGCGTACTTCACTTTGTCCTCTTCAGTACACTTACTTATGGCAAACACTGATTCGACCTTCTCGGTCCACCGTTTCAATCCGATCGGTCCTTCGGTTCCATCAAATTCCAAAGGTTTGCAGGCTGTGAATTCTTTGTAGGTGCATCCTACACGATTTCCTGTACTGCTAGATCCAAGGTTATTGTTGGTATGTAGCGCAGCCTGTACTGCGGCTATGTTTGAAGCTAGAAAAGTACGGAATTCCTCTTCATTCATATTCACGGTGTGTCGAGTAGTCGGTGCCATTTCCTTCAAAATAGTCAAATGGAACAAGTTAATCATACAGAATATTAAGAGTAGTTAATAGTATTTCGTAGCATAATATGAACTCATTTATAAAAGCTTTTTCTTCATATTAGCGTTTTATAAGTTTAAATTCGGGTAGTACCTACCCGTTAAGTTCATACTTAGTAGCTAATATACAATTCAACTACTACAATTCTATATGAAAAACTGATTATAATAATATTTCGCGTTCAAACTTTTACACAATATTTTACAAACTTACTATACCGCTTATTTTACATATAGCATGAAATATAGCACACAATAAATTTGATACAAGATGGTTGTGAAGATAATTCTAGCTAGTACACAAGTCGTTCAGCAAAGGCAATAAAGACACGTAATTCATACGTCCAGAAACAAGTCATGCATTCTGGTTTTACTAGGATTACTTCTCATCCTTGGTCTTGTGGAACATAACCGTTATGGCCGTTGATAAGACGGCGTGTTGTAACATCGTCAAAGGGACGAGGGTTACGTAATGTCCAACAGTCCCGTAACAATCTAAAAACCTCATTTCTTACCCCAATTACCGACTCCGTCACTTGTGGGAACGTTTTGTTTAATAGTTGTAGCCCGATGTTCTTGTTCTCACTTTGGTGAGAAGCGAACATTACTAATCCGTAAGCATAACATGCTTCTTTATGTTGCATGTTAGCCGCTTTTTCTAAATCACGAAGTCCAATATTCGGATATATTGAGTCAAAATAATTTCTTAATCCATTGCGTAAAATAGCATTTGGGTTCCCCGCAATATATGCGTCAAAGTAAACACATCGTAACTTATGGATTTCCCAATGTGATATCCCCCATCTTTCGAACGAAAGCCTTTTATAAACTAAGGCATTCTTGGAACGTTCTTCGAATGTCTTACAAACTGATCTCGCCTTAAATAGTTATGCCGAAGAATTCTGACCGACTCTAGACAAGATTTCATCAATCATGTCTCCGGGTAGGTCTCTTAAAATATTATGTTGTCTATCCATTTTGTGTTTTTATACTGTAAAATAGACAAGAGTTAGATTCATAAAAAAAATACTTATTAATACAAGCAATTTTTACATATATCATAAAGCATAAGCATACTATATTACATATATTACACCACGCGAATACAACTATCTTATTCAGACTCGCTTGTTTCTTCTTCTTCGGTTTTGGTTTGTTTTGCCAAGTTTCTAGGGATATATGATGTTCCCCTAATACGAGCCGTCGTTTTCCACATTGGTTTAGAAAAACCTGGTGGTTTAGAGGTTCCCGGGTCATTGTTACAACTTAGACTTCGGGGGTTGACGATACATATAAAGTTCATCGGGGTTAGAATTAGATTTCTCTATTTTTATGCCATTTCCCTTATTATTTTCTTTTGCCTTTTTAAATTCAGTTGGGGTAATTTCTATAACATCATCGGAATTCTCGTCGGAATCCGATTCATCGGAGAATTGGTAATCCTCCCAATATTTTGCTTCCTTGGCGGAAACACCATTGACCATAATTAACCTTGGTCGGTTGGTTGAGGATTTTCTTTTACTTAACCGTTTTATTATTTCCCCCACCGGTTCTATTTCTTCATCCGGTTCCGATTCTTCTTCCGGTTCCGATTCTTCTTCCGGTTCCGACTCTTCTTCTGGTTCCTCATCGGGAACTTGTGAATCAGTCCACGAATCATTCCAATTTACATTTGACTCTTCATTATTATTAGGTGAGTCAATGGGACTTGTTCTAGAGGTAGACATCTATCACATAATATCAAACGCGTTAAGAGATTAATATATCACATAATATTCACATGTTAAAAATATATAGTTTCCAACAAAATTTGTTAAGCAATCATTTTTCAAGTAAACACGGTCGAAGTTCAGACTCACTAATGCATCCTAACAAACTCGATAAGATACACTAATGCAAAATTCTAGTTCTCTAAGACCGACGCTCGGATACCAACTGAAATGTCCCGTTCTTATTGATTAAAAACGTTCCATATTAATTGATTTCGTTGCGAGGTTTTGACCTCTATATGAGACGTTTTTCAAAGAATGCATTCATTTTAAAACAAATCATAACCTTTATTTCATCAATAAAGGTTTAAAAAGCTTTACGTAGATTATCAAATAATGATAATCTAAAATATCCTGTTTACACACGACCATTACATAATGGTTTACAATACAAATATGTTACAACAAAATAAGTTTCTTGAATGCAGTTTTTACACAATATCATACAAGCATGGACTCCAAATCTCGTCCTTATTTAAGTATGCGACAGCGGAAGCTCTTAATAATCACCTGAGAATAAACATGCTTAAAACGTCAACAAAAATGTTGGAGAGTTATAGGTTTAACCTATATATATCAAATCATAATAATAGACCACAAGATTTCATATTTCAATACACATCCCATACATAGAGATAAAAATAATTCATATGGTGAACACCTGATAACCGACATTAACAAGATGCATATATAAGAATATCCCCATCATTCCGGGACACCCTTCAGATATGATATAAATTTCGAAGTACTAAAGCATCCGGTACTTTGGATGGGGTTTGTTAGGCCCAATAGATCTATCTTTAGGATTCGCATCAATTAGGGTGTCTGTTCCCTAATTCTTAGATTACCAGACTTAATAAAAAGGGGCATATTCGATTTCGATAATTCAACCATAGAATGTAGTTTCACGTACTTGTGTCTATTTTGTAAATCATTTATAAAATCTGCATGTATTCTCATCCCAAAAATATTAGATTTTAAAAGTGGGACTATAACTCACTTTCACAGATTTTTACTTCGTCTGGAAGTAAGACTTGGCAACTGGTTGATTCACGAACCTATAACAATATATACATATATATCAAAGTATGTTCAAAATATATTTACAACACTTTTAATATATTTTGATGTTTTAAGTTTATTAAGTCAGCTGTCCTCGTTAGTAACCTACAACTAGTTGTCCACAGTTAGATGTACAGAAATAAATCGATAAATGTTATCTTGAATCAATCCACGACCCAGTGTATACGTATCTCAGTATTGATCACAACTCAAACTATATATATTTTGGAATCAACCTCAACCCTGTATAGCTAACTCCAACATTCACATATAGAGTGTCTATGGTTGTTCCGAAATATATATAGATGTGTCGACATGATAGGTCGGAATATTGTATACGTGTCTATGGTATCTCAAGATTACATAATATACAATACAAGTTGATTAAGTTATGGTTGGAATAGATTTGTTACCAATTTTCACGTAGCTAAAATGAGAAAAATTATCCAATCTTGTTTTACCCATAACTTCTTCATTTTAAATCCGTTTTGAGTGAATCAAATTGCTATGGTTTCATATTGAACTCTATTTTATGAATCTAAACAGAAAAAGTATAGGTTTATAGTCGGAAAAATAAGTTACAAGTCGTTTTTGTAAAGGTAGTCATTTCAATCGAAAGAACGACGTCTAGATGACCATTTTAGAAAACATACTTCCACTTTGAGTTTAACCATAATTTTTGGATATAGTTTCATGTTCATAATAAAAATCATTTTCTCAGAATAACAACTTTTAAATCAAAGTTTATCATAGTTTTTAATTAACTAACCCAAAACAGCCCGCGGTGTTACTACGACGGCGTAAATCCGGTTTTACGGTGTTTTTCGTGTTTCCAGGTTTTAAATCATTAAGTTAGCATATCATATAGATATAGAACATGTGTTTAGTTGATTTTAAAGGTCAGGTTAGAAGGATTAACTTTTGTTTGCGAATAAGTTTAGAATTAACTAAACTATGTTCTAGTGATTACAAGTTTAAACCTTCGAATAAGATAGCTTTATATATATGAATCGAATGATGTTATGAACATCATTACTACCTTAAGTTCCTTGGATAAACCTACTGAAAAAGAGAAAAATGGATCTAATGGCTCGAAGTTCTTGAAGCAGAATCATGACACGAAAACAAGTTCAAGTAAGATCATCACTTGAAATAAGATTGTTATAGTTATAGAAATTGAACCAAAGTTTGAATATGATTATTACCTTGTATTAGAATGATAACCTACTGTAAGAAACAAAGATTTCTTGAGGTTGGATGATCACCTTACAAGATTGGAAGTAAGCTAGCAAACTTGGAAGTATTCTTGATTTTATGAAACTAGAACTTGTAGAATTTATGAAGAGCACTTAGAACTTGAAGATAGAACTTGAGAGAGATCAATTAGATGAAGAAAATTGAAGAATGAAAGTGTTTGTAGGTGTTTTTGGTCGTTGGTGTATGGATTAGATATAAAGGATATGTAATTTTGTTTTCATGTAAATAAGTCATGAATGATTACTCATATTTTTGTAATTTTATGAGATATTTCATGCTAGTTGCCAAATGATGGTTCCCACATGTGTTAGGTGACTCACATGAGCTGCTAAGAGCTGATCATTGGAGTGTATATACCAATATTACATACATCTAAAAGCTGTGTATTGTACGAGTACGAATACGGGTGCATACGAGTAGAATTGTTGATGAAACTGAACGAGGATGTAATTGTAAGCATTTTTGTTAAGTAGAAGTATTTTGATAAGTGTCTTGAAGTCTTTCAAAAGTGTATGAATACATATTAAAACACTACATGTATATACATTTTAACTGAGTCGTTAAGTCATCGTTAGTCGTTACATGTAAGTGTTGTTTTGAAACCTTTAGGTTAACGATCTTGTTAAATGTTGTTAACCCAATGTTTATAATATCAAATGAGATTTTAAATTATTATATTATCATGATATTATCATGTATGAATATCTCTTAATATGATATATATACATTAAATGTCTTTACAACGATAATCGTTACATATATGTCTCGTTTAAAAATCATTAAGTTAGTAGTCTTGTTTTTACATATGTAGTTCATTGTTAATATACTTAATGATATGTTTACTTATCATAGTATCATGTTAACTATATATATATCCATATATATGTCATCATATAGTTTTTACAAGTTTTAACGTTCGTGAATCACCGGTCAACTTGGGTGGTCAATTGTCTATATGAAACATATTTCAATTAATCAAGTCTTAACAAGTTTGATTGCTTAACATGTTGGAAACATTTGATCATGTAAATATCAATCTAAATTAATATATATAAACATGGAAAAGTTCGGGTCACTACAAACCTGACTTGAAAGGAATCTAATCGAACTACATTTGCTCACTGCTGAAATAAGAGTACAACAAATAAATCTTGTAACATAGTTTTATATATTCGGTTTACACTATAACAGGGTAATGCCCTATCATTTGAAAGGACCTGGCCTATTTTCATGTATAATTTTATAGTCATAAATAATAAATATTATGTTGCTTTTCACACAAAAAAAAGAAAGAAAGAAAAAACGTTTAAAGCACAATGAGGGGTGACTGAGTTTTTTTTGATGTTTTTAAAGAAACTTTGAGAAAAAAAATGAAAAGTAGTGTAAGTATTCTTTCGGTGTTTTTTTATCTCAATGCACGGACCTTCTCTTGTTTAACTATCAAAGCTTGAAAAGACATTATTGGTTATTGCTTCGAGAAGGTAGTATGTTGGTCTCGATTTAACAATAGGAAGTTTGTAGGGTGGGGTGAATACAATTATTTTTGTTAATTAAGTTAATTTAACAGTTTAAGCATATAATTAACAGTCAATTAAATCAGAGTCATATGTAATTTTCAACGTTATTCTTTTTTTGAAATAATCTCAAAGAATCCCGGTTATCCTTTGGCGGAATAGATAACCGGTTGATACAAATTACACCTACATAACTTTCGAACAAATGGAGCTTATACAAGTTCTGGACTCTATCGATAAATACACACACCACTAATTTATAGAATAGTGAATTCAACTATTTATAAAAAGCCTAATAATCGTGTAATCGATCTATTGTCCACTGGTACAGAGGATGCTTGTACTCAGCCGAAAACTGTGGCAGGAAGCACGTGACTCCCCTTTCCTGCTTCGGTAGCTAATTGCAGGAACACCCCTTTGGACATCCAAATTGATTAAACAAATAGAATGTTGAGTTCCCTAGGCGTTGACAAAACGTTATCCATGAACTGCGCAAGGGTTAAGCTTCTGCAATCCATTATTGTCTTTTAAGATCACTTGTCAGCCGCTGACACGTGTTCTTCTCTGTTCAAATTCGTCTTCGATGTCAGTTGAATAGTACAATTTGATGTAGAAAACACACGAAACCATCATGCTTGTAATGGAGCATGATTTGTCTAAGTGTTATGTGCTGCTCTAGCATGTACTGGTTCTTCTGTTACTCGTCCTTCACTTGATCTTTTTGCAGGTTCAACATCATCCTATGTTGGTCGTGAAGTAACTTTGAATCTTGAACTATCTTGTCCTAGTAGTGAATGCGGCACACCAAAACACTTAAACACGACATACATTGTTGTTGTACATATATAAACTTATGCTGGTGATGTGTGTATAACAATACATCAATTACCCTCAAAATTTATACAAGATTCAAACACTATAAATAAGCACACACAACTAACAGGCACTTAAGACCCGGTTATTATAACACTTTTATGCAAGTATTTGTTTCAAGTTCATCCCAAGAGAGCGGTGTAAGTTGAATAATTGAAATTATTAATCGTCCTAGGGTTTGTTTGATTGGGGGGGGGGGGGGGGTTGATTGATTTTGAAACTAAAACGTGCACAAGTAAACAAACTTAAAATTAACAATTATAACTAGCAACAAGTAGCAAGTAACTAAATATTTAGAACTAAATAATTAACAAAGTACTCAATTTGCTATCGCATTAGTTTTTGAACTATTAAATGTTTAGCATCACTACCAAACCTTAATCAAATTACACTTTGCAAACTCACATAAACATTGTATTCTAAGATCAAGTTAAGTATGAGCGGTTATTGAGATTATGCTTGGGTTGAAATCACTTAAAACCATTCAACTATAAAAATCACTTAAGATAATCAAACACCACTATGTTGACTAAAGGCTAATTGAAAACCAACCTAAACTAAGAACACAATCACTTGAAATTCCCATTTTAGTTGTCTAGATCACTTAAAGTGTTGAAGCACAAATTGGTTCACTTCTCAATTCAGTAAAAGAGCTACACAATCTATGTAATCAAAGTAAAGCCTAAAACAATGCATAGCAATGGACCTCATAGCTAACACAATAACACTTGCTCATGTATTTCATTTAAACAACTTCATTCAATGAATTTAGGGCAAATCCTTACACTAGAGATTCATAGATAATCAAACACAATCAAATTAGCCAATCATGGCTAAGATTACACTAATCATAAGCATTGAAATACAAATAAACATCATATTAATCTATTACAAGTATTCAATTCAAAAACTAGAGAAATGAAGGTGGAGATTACAACCCAATTGATAAAACTAGATAGATTTAATGATAAGATTACTTGATCTTCCAAATTAACATTAATCTCCCTCTTGATGATGAAATTAGGGTTTTAAGATGAAAAATCGTGCTAAAAACTGCAGTTCTCTCTTTTGGAAACCATATCTCATCCTTTTATACTTGCCCAAAAATTCTGCATAATAACAGCGAGGTGCGCTGCACCTATAGCAGGTGTGCCGCACCTTATAACGTGGGAGTAAGGTGAGCCGCACCATAAGGCAGGTGCGCCGCACCTTATAACTGAGAATCTGCTCTTCAACTTCTGAATTTGAATTTTGGCTTTTTAGTGTTAAGTTGCGCCACTTTTTGGATCTGGTGCGCCGCACCACTATACTGCACTTTCAAAATCTTCATTTTTCACTTGGAATTGCCCATTTTGCAATCCCTTTTCACTTTAGACCATGCCCTGCACTTTGGCTCACTAAATAAGCTAGGTTTTGGTCAATTTTACACCAATTTGAGCTTTTAACCTTGAACCGACACTTTTGTGCAAATATACAAGTTTCGGGCTCAATGATCCTCAAACCGAGTGAAATGAGGGAGATATTGCGAGGTAAAATGTGTGTAATTCGAGCAATATCAGTTGTTCTGCACATTACAACTAGTGTTTACAATCATGTTTTGTCATAATTAAATCCTTATTTATGTACGAGACTCAACATAGTATATTGACAACTGGTCTCCTTTCAAATCGATAAGTTATCAATGAGTATCGAGTATCAAAACCAATGCAAAGCATTCATAGAAGTCATCATAAAAGAGGAGTAAATTTCGGAAATTAATTTTTTTAGTGAACAGTGATTTTCCAAGACTAGACAATTTAAAAAAAAAAATTAAATCAACATGGTTCATGAATTAAAAACTTTTTTGGATTAAGATTTTCTGGATTAATCATAACGTGGAATCCAGCGATCACTCTCTTTTTGTTTGTGATGTTGTAGCACAAGTTTGGGTGAAGACCCGGAGGTGGGTTGATTGTAGTATGTCGGTTTTTAATTCTTGGCCAGACTGGATGTTATGGTTTGAGTGTAGTGACCCGAACTTTTCCATGATTATATATATTAAATAAAAACTATATTTGCATGATTGAATGTTTTCAACATGTTAAGCAATCAAACTTGTTAAGACTTGATTAATTGAAATAGGTTTCATGTAGACAATTGACCACCCAAATTGACCGGCGATTCACGAAAGTTAAAAATTGTAAAAACTATATGATGATATATATATGGATATATATATATATATATAGTTAACATGATATTATGATAAGTAAGTATCTCATTAGGTATATTAATAATGAGTTATATACATAAAAATGAGACTACTAAGTTAAGAAACTCGAAACGATATATATAACGATTATCGTTATAACAACATCTTACTAAATACATATTTATCATATTAAGATATTGTTACACTATATTTAACATGATAAAATGATAATTATATATATCATTAAGTATATTAACAATGAACTACATATGTAAAACAAGACTACTAACTTAAGAATTTCGAAATGAGACATATATGTAACGATTATCGTTGTAACGACATTTTAATGTATATAAATCATATTAAGATATATTCATACATCATAATATCATGATAATGTAATAATTTAACATCTCATTAGATATAATAAACAATGGGTTAACAACATTAAATGAGATCGTTAACTTAATGGTTTCAAAACAACACTTACATGTAACGACTAACGATGACTTAACGAATCAGTTAAAATGTATATATATGTATTGTATTAAGATGTATTAATATACTTTTGGAAGACTTCAAGACACATATCAAAATACTTGTACTTAACAAAATTGGTTACAATTGCATTCTCATACATTTTCATCAAGAATTCTACTCGTATTCATTCGGTACTCGTACTCGTACAATACCCAGCTTCTAATTGTATATACTATTGGTATATACATTCAATGATCAGCTTCTAATTGTATATACTATTGGTATATACATTCAATGATCAGCTCTTAGTAGCCCTTAATGAGTCATCAAACATGTGGGAACCATCATTTGGCAACTAGCATGAAATATCTCACATAATTACAAAAGTATTATAAATCATTCATGAATTATTTACAAGAAAACAAACTTACATGTCCTTTATATCTAATCCATATACTAACGACCAAAAGCATATACAAACACTTTCATTCTTCAATTTTCTTCATCTAATTAATCTCTCTCAAGTTCTATCTTCAAGTTCTAAGTGTTCTTCATAAATTCTATAAGTTCTAGTTTCATAAAATCAAGAATACTTTCAAGTTTGCAAGTCTACTTCCAAGCTTTCAAATCCATTCCAAGTAATCATCTAAGATCAAGAAACCTTTGTTATTTATAGTAGGTTATCTTTCTTATTCAAGGTAATACTCATATTCAAACTTTGATTCAATTTCTATAACTATAAACTATCTTAATTCGAGTAAAAATCTTACTTGAACTTGTTTTCGTGTCATGATTCTACTTCAAGAACTTTCAAGTCATCCAAGATCCTTTGAAGCTAGATCATTTCTTATCACTTCCAGTAGGTTTACCTACTAAACTTGAGGTGTTAATGATGTTCATAACATCATTCGATTCATATATACATAACTATCTGATTCGATGAATTAAACTTGTAATCACTAGAACATAGTTTAGTTAATTCTAAACTTGTTCGCAAATAAAGTTAATCCTTCTAACTTGACTTTTAAAATCAACTAAACACATGTTCTATATCTATATGATATGCTAACTTAATGATTTAAAACCTGAAAACACGATGAACACCGTAAAACCGGACATACGCCGTTTTAGTAAAACCGCGGGCTGTTTTGGGTTTGATAATTAAAAACTATGATAAACTTTGATTTAAAAGTTGTACTTTTGGGAAAATGATTTTTATTATTAACATAAAACTATATCCAAAAGTCATGGTTAAACTCAAAGTGGAAGTATGTTTTTCAAAATGGTCATCAAGACGTCGTTCTTTCGACTGAAATGACTACCTCTTACAATATTGACTTGTAACCTGTATTTCCGACTATAAACTTATACTTTTTCTGTTTAGTTTCATAAATTTCAGTTCATTATGAAACCATAGCAACTTGAATCACTCAAAACGGATTTAAAACGAAGAAGGTATGGGTAAAACTAGATTGGATAATTTTGCATGTTGTAGCTACGTGAAATTTGTAACAAATCTATACAAATCACAACTTAACTAACTTATATTATATTATTCATGTATTCTAAGATATATTATGTAATCTTGGAATACCATAGACACGTATACAATGTTTTGACATATCATATCGACCCATCTATATATATTATTTGGGAACAACCATAGACACTCTATATGCAGTAATGCTTGAGTTAGCTATACAGGGTTGAGGTTGATTCCAAAATAATATATATACTTTGAGTTGTGATATAGCCCGAGACTTGTATACACTGGGTCGTGGATTGATTTGAGATAATTTATATTGATTTATTTCTGTACATCTAACTATGGACAACTAGTTGTAGATTACTAACGTTGGACTGCTAACTTAACAAACTTAAATCGTTAAAAAGTAATAAAAAATGCGGTGAATATATTTCGATCATACTTTGATATATATGTATATATTCATTATAGGTTCGTGAATCGACCCGTGGCCAAGTCTTATTTTCTCGACGAAGGAAAAATCTGTGAAAGTGAGTTATAGTCCTATTTTTACTATCTAATATTTTTGGGATGAGAATACATGTAGTTTTGAAAATGATTTACAAAATAGACACAAGTATTGAAACTACATTCTATGTTGAATCGTTATACCGGATATCGCCCTTGTTGAACTTGGTAGCCTAAGAATTGGTGTTTATTATAATTGCCACCAATTGACGCGAATCCTAAAGATAGATCTATGGGCTTTGACACGCCCCAGTCAGAGAATTTGAACTACTTTAGTACTTCGATATTTATATATGGGGATATTCTAGATGCATTTTGTTAATGTCAGTTACCAGGTGTTCAACCATATGAATGATTTTTATGCAGATTGCATGTTATTAAAAGATGAAATCTTGTGGTCTATTATTACAATTTGATATATAGGTTAAACTTATAACTCACCAACATTTTTGTTGACGTTTAAAGCATGTTTATTCTCAGGTGATTATTAAGAGCTTCCGCTGTTGCATGCTAATTTATGGACAAGAGTTGGAGTCAGCATGCTTGTATAATATTGTTTAAAAACTGCATTCGAAGACATATATTGTTGTGTAATATGATTGTAAACCATTATGTAATGGTCATGTGAAAATGCTATATTTTAGATTATCATTATTTGATAATCGTCGTAATATTTTAAAGGTTATGGTTTGTTTTAAAAATCGAATGCAGTATTTGAAAAACGTCTCATATATAGGTCAAAAACCTCGCAAAGAAATCAATTAATATGAAATGTTTATAATCAATATGAACGGGACATTTCAGTTGGTATCTGAGCGTTGGTCTTAGAGAGCCAGAAAATTGCATTAGTGTGTCTTAACGAGTTTGTTAGGATGCATTAGTGAGTCTGGACTTCGACCGTGTTTAAAAAAAAAAACGATTGCTTAACACTTTTTGTTGGAAACTATATATTATTAACATATAAATATTATTTGATATATTAATCTCTTAACTTGTTTGATATTGTGTGATAGATGTCTACCTCTAGTACAAATCCCATCGACTCACCTAATAATAATGAAGAGTCGAATATATTTTGGGAAGATTCACAAATTTCCGAGGAAGAACCGGAAGAGGAGGAACCGGAAGAGAAGGAACCGGAAGAAGAGGAACCGGAAGAAGAAGTGGTTCCGGAGGAAGAAATATTAATAACTACAGAAAAATGGTTAAATAAAATAAAATCCGCAACCAATGGACCAAAGTTAAAAATGGTCAATGGTGTTTCCGCCGAGAAAGTAAAATATTGGGAAAATTACCAATTTTCTGAAGAATCGGATCCCGATGAGGATTCCGATGATGTTATAGAAATTACCTCGACCCAATTTGAAAAGGCAAAATAAAATAATAAGGGAAAAGACATCAAAATAGAGAAACCTAATTCCAACCCCGATGAACTATACGTTAACATGAAATACCCTGATGGGGTGTACCGTAAACACCCGTATTTCTTAAACTTTCACTATAACCCGGGAACATCTAAGCCACCAGGTTTTTCTAAACCATTTATGAAAACGACAGCTCGCATTAGAGGAGCACCATATATCCCTAGGAAGTTAGCAAAACGAACCAAGTCCGAGGAGGAAGAAACGAGTAAGTCGGAATAAAGAGTTGTAATCATGTTGTGTAATATATGTATTGTAGTGTGCTTGTATTTTTATGTTATATGTAAAAATTGCTTGTATTGTTTGTTAATTATCTTTTACAAATCTAATCTTTGTCTATTTTACAGTATAAAACACACAATGGACGTTAAGGATAGACAACCAAAAATTTTAGAAGACCTACCAGGGGATATGATTGATGAAATCTTGTCTAGAGTCGGTCAGAATTCATCGGCACAATTATTTACGGTGAAATTAGTTTGCCGAACATTTGAAAGACGTTCCAGGAATGCCTTAGTTAATAAAAGGCTTTCCTTTGATAGATGGGGTATATCACATTGGGGAGACCATAAGTTACGCCGTGTTTTCTTTAAAGCATTGTATGCGGGGAACCCAGATGCAATTTTACGCTACGGGTTGAGAGCCTATTTTGACTCTACCTATCCCAACATAGGACTTCATTCTTTAGAGAGAGCTTCAAACATGCAACATAAAGAAGCATGTTATGTCTACGGGTTAGTAATGTTCGCTTCTCACCAAATTGAGAAAAAGAACATAGGATTGCAACTACTAAATAAAACATTCCCACAAGTGACAGATTCGGTAGTTGGGGTGAGAAACAAGGTTTTTAGATTGTTACGGGGCTGTTGGGCATTATGTAACCCCCGTCCTTTTGACGACGTTACAACATGCTGCCTAGCCAACGGTCACAATGTTTATTTTCCACAAAACCAAGGATGAGAAATAATACTAGTAAAACCCGAATGCATGACTTGTTTCTGGACTTATGAATTACGTGTCTTTATTGCCTTTGCTGAACGACTTGCGTATTAACTATAACTGTCTTCACAACTACCTTGTATCAAAGTTATTGTGTACTATATTTCATGCTATATGTATAATAGCGGTATTGTAAGTTTGTAAAAATTGTATAAAAGTTTGAACGCGAAATATTATGATTAGTTTTTCATATAAAATTGTAGTAGTTGAATGGTATATTAGCTACTAAGTATGAACTTAACGGGTAGGTAGTACCCAAATTAAAACTTATAAAACGCTAATATGAAGAAAAAGCTTTTATAAATTATATTATGCAACGAAATACTATTAACTACTCTTAATATTCTATATGATTAACTTAATTCTTTTGGCTATTTTTGAAGGAAATGGCACCAACTACTCGAAACACCATGAATATGAGCGAAAAAGAATTCCGTACCTTTCTTGCTGCGAACATAGCCGCAGTGCAGGCTGAAATGCAAAATAACAACAATAACTCCGGATCTAGCAGTGGAACTAATTCCACAAGAAATCGTGTAGGATGCTCCTACAAAGAATTCACTGCCTGTAAACCTTTGGAATTTGATGGAACCGAAGGACCAATCTGATTGAAACTGTGGACCGAGAAGGTTGAATCGGTGTTTGCCATAAGTAAATGTACTGAAGAATACAAAGTAAAGTACGTTACGCATACCTTCACGGGTACTGCATTAACATGGTGGAACACCTACCTCGAACAGGTGAGACAAGATGTTGCTTACACACTACCGTGGTCAGCATTCAAGCACTTGATGAATGAGCAGTATCATCCCAGAAACGAGGTCAATAAGCTCAAGGTAAAGCTTAGAGGGTTACAAACACAAGGATTTGATATTACCACGTACGAACGATGATTCACATAGTTGTGCCTATTGTGTCCGAGAGCGTTCGAAGAGGAAGAAGAGAAAATTGACGCATTTGTAAAAGGGTTACCAGAAAGGATTCAAGAAGATGTGAGTTCACACGAGCCCGCCTCCATACAAAAGGCAAGTCGAATGGCTCATAAACTCATAAATCAGATTGAGGGAAGAATTAAAGAGCAGGAGAAGCCAACACGAAACAAGTCAAGAGGAAGTGGGAAGAAAACAGTGACAAGAGTCACCAACAAAACAACAGTAACTATCGTTTCAACAACCAACACAACAATCACAACTACAATCGCCCCATTTTTTGCAAAAACAAACGCAACAACAACTATCTCAACAACAACAACAACAACCACAATAACCGTCCTAACAACAATAACAATCGCAACAACAACCAAATCAATAACAACAATGGCAACAATAACCAGAACAATAAATGTCTAAGGTGTGGAGGGTGTCATCCAGATAAGTTCGGTGTAGTAGTGTGTAGTGACCCGAACTTTTCCATGTTTATATATATTAATTAAGATTGATATTTACATGACTAAATGTTTCTAACGTGTTAAGCAATGAAACTTATTAAGACTTGATTAATTGAAATAGGTTTCATATAGACAATTGACCACCCAAGTTGACTGGTGATTCATGAACGTTAAAACTTGTAAAAACTATACGATGACATATATATGGTTATATATATAGTTAACATGATTTTATTATAAGTAAGTATCTCATTAGGTATTTTAACAATGAGTTATATACATAAAAATGAGACTATTAAATTAAGAACATCGAAAACGATATATATAACGATTATCGTTATAACAACGTCTTACTAGGTACATATGAATCATATTAAGATATTGATACACTTGGTTAATTATGTTAAATGATAATTAAATATATCATTAAATGTATTAACAATGAACTACATATGTAAAAATAAGACTACTAACTTAATGATTTCGAAACGAGACATATATGTAACGATTATCGTTGTAACGACATTTAACTGTATATATATCATACTAAGATATATTATATATCATAATATCATGATAATGTAACAATTTAACATCACATTTGATATAATAAACAATGGGTTAACAACATTTAACAAGATCGTTAACCTAAAGGTTTCAAAACAACATTTACATGTAATGACTAACGATGACTTAACGACTCAGTTAAAATGTATATACATGTAGTGTTTTAATATGTATTCATACACTTTTGAAAGACTTCAAGACACTTATCAAAATACTTCTACTTAACAAAAATGCTTACAATTACATCCTCGTTCAGTTTCATCAACAATTCTACTCGTATGCACCCGTATTCGTACTCGCACAATACACAGCTTTTAGATGTATGTACTATTAGTATATACACTCCAATGATCAGCTCTTAGCAGCCCATGTGAGTCACCTAACACATGTGGGAACCATAATTTAGCAATTAGCATGAAATATCTCATAAAATTACAAAAATATGAGTAATCATTCATGACTAATTTACATGAAAACAAAATTACATATCCTTTATATCTAATCCATATACCAACGAACAAAAATACCTACAAAAACTTTTATTCTTCAATTTTATTCATCTAATTGATCTCTCTCAAGTTCCATCTTCAAGTTCTAAGTGTTCTTCATAAATTCCATAAGTATAGTTTCATAAAAATCAAGAATACTTCCAAGTTTGCAAGTCTACTTCCAAGCTTTCTAATCCATTCCAAGTAATCATCTAAGATCAAGGAACCTTTGTTATTTACATTAGGTTATCTTTCTAATTCAAGGTAATATTCATATTCAAACTTTGATTCAATTTCTACAACTATAACAATCTTATTTCAAGTGAAAATCTTACTTGAACTGTTTTCGTGTCATGATTCTGTTTCAAGAACTTTCAAGCCATCCAAGGATCCTTTGAAGCTAGATCCATTTTTCTCATTTCCAGTAGTTTTATCCAGAAAACTTGAGGTAGTAATGATGTTCATAACATCATTCGATTCATACATATAAAGCTATCTTCTAGAACATAGTTTAGTTAATTCTAAACTTGTTCGCAAACAAAAGTTAATCCTTCTAACTTGACTTTTAAAATCAACTAAACACATGTTCTATATCTATATGATATGCTAACTTAATGATTTAAAACCTGGAAACACGATGAACAACATAAAATCGAATATACGCCTTCGTAGTGAAATCGGGGGCTGTTTTGGTTTGGATAATTAAAAACTATGATAAACTTTGATTTAAAAGTTGTTCTTCTGGGAAAATGATTTTTTATATGAACATGAAACTATATCCAAAAATCAAGGTTAAACTCAAAGTGGAAGCATGTTTTCTAAAATGGTCATCTAGACATCGTTCTTTCGACTGCAATGACTACCTTTACAAAAATGACTTGTAACTTATATTTTCGACTATAAACCTATAATTTTTCTGTTTAGATTCATAAAATAGAGTTCAGTATGAAACCATATCAATTTGATTCACTCAAAACGGATTTAAAATGAAGAAGTTATGGGTAAAACAAGATTGGATATTTTTTTATCTTTTTAGCTACGGGAAATGTTTAACAAATCTATACAAATCATATCCTAGTTAAGTTATATTGTATTATACATGTATTATAATATATTATGTAATCTTGGGATACCATAGACACGTATGCAAATGTTTTGACATATCATATCGACCCATGTATATATATTATTTGGAACAACCATAGACACTCTATATGCAGTAATGTTGGAGTTAGCTATACAGGGTTGAGGTTGATTCCAAAAATATATATACTTTAAGTTGTGATCTAGCCTGAGACGTGTATACACTGGGTCATGGATTGATTCAAGATAATATATATCGATTTATTTATGTACATCTAACTGTGGACAACTAGTTATAGGTTACTAACGAGGACAGCTGACTTAATACACTCAAATCTTTAAAACATAATAAAAATGGTTGTAATTATATTTTGATCATACTTTGATATATATGTACATATTTGTATAGGTTCGTGAATCAATCCGTGGCCAAGTCTTATTTCCGAGGAAGGAAATATCTGTGAAAGTGAGTTATAGTCTCACTTTTAAAATCTAATATTTTTGGGATGAGAATACATGCAGGTTTTATAAATGATTTACAAAATAGACACAAGTACGTGAAACTACATTCTATGGTTGAATTATCGAAATCAAATATGCCCCTTTTTATTAAGTCTGGTAATCTAAGAATTAGGGAACAGACACCCTAATTGACGCGAATCCTAAAGATAGATCTATTGGGCCTAATAAACCCCATCCAAAGTACCGGATGCTTTAGTACTTCAAAATTTATATCATATCCGAAGGGTGTCCCGGAATGATGGGGATATTCTTATATATGCATCTTGTTAATGTCGGTTGCCAGGTGTTCACCATATGAATGATTTTTATCTCTATGTATGGGATGTGTATTGAAATATGAAATCTTGTGGTCTATTGTTACGATTTGATATATAGGTTAAACCTATAACTCACCAACATTTTTGTTGACGTTTAAAGTATGTTTATTCTCAGGTGAATACTAAGAGCTTCCGCTGTTGCATACTAAAATAAGGACAAGATTTGGAGTCCATGTTTGTATGATATTGTGTAAAAACTGCATTCAAGAAACATATGTCGATGTAATATATTTCTATTGTAAACCATTATGTAATGGTCGTGTGTAAACAGTATATATTAGATTATCATTATTTGATCATCTACGTAATGTTTTTAAAACCTTTATAAATAAAATAAAGGTTATGGTTGTTTTAAAAAATGAATGCAGTCTTTGAAAAACGTCTCATATAGAGGTCAAAACCTCGCAACGAAATCAATTAATATGGAACGTTTATAATCAATATGAACGGGACATTTCAGTTGGTATCCGAGCGTTGGTCTTAGAGAACCAGAAAATTTTCATTAGTGTGTCTTATCGAGTTTGTTTGGATGCATTGGTGAGTCTGGACTTCGACCGTGTTTTCTTTAAAAATGATTGCTTAACATTTTTGTTGGAAACTATATATTATTAACATGTAAATATTATGTGATATATTAATCTCTTAACATGTTTGATATTGTGTGATAGATGTCTACCTCTAGCACAAATCTCATTGACTCACCTAATAATAACAAAGAGTCGAATATATATTGGCAAGATTCACAAGTTCCCGAAGAACCGGAAGAAGAGGAAACGGAATCGGAAGAAGAGGAACCGGAAGAAGAGGAACCAGAAGAAGAAGAACCGGAAGAAGAAGAAGAGGTTCCGGAGGGGGAATAGTAGGAACCACAGAAAACCGGTCAAATAAAAGAAAATCCTCAACCAATGGACCAAAGTTAATAATGGTCAATGGTGTTTCCGCTAAGGAAGCAAAATATTGGGAAAATTACCAATTTTCTGATGAATCGGATCCTGATGAGGATTCCGCTGATGTTATAGAAATTACCCCGACCCAATTTAATGAGGCAAAAGAAAATAATAAGGGAAAAGGCATCAAAATAGAGAAATCTGATTCCGACCCCGATGAACTTTATATGTACCGTCAACACCCGTATTTTCAATATCGTGACAATAACCCGGGAACCTCTAAACCACCAGGTTTTTCTAAACCAATGTGGAAAATGATGACTTCTATTAGAGGAACATCATATATCCCTAGGAGATTAGGAAAAAGAACCAAGTCCGAAGAAGAAGAAACAAGTGATTCAGATTAGAGGGGTGTGAGCATGTTGTGTAATAAATGTATTGTAGTGTGCTTGTACTTTTACGTTCTATGTAAAAATTGCTTGTATTGTTTGTTATTACGAATCTAATCCTTGTCTATTTTACAGTATAAAAACAAAATGGACGTTAAGGGTAGACAACCGAATATTTTAGAAGACCTACCAGAGGATATGATTGAGGAAATCTTGTCTAGAGTCGGTCAGAATTCATCAGCACATTTAGTTATGGCGAAATTAACTTGTCAAATATTTGAAAGACTTTCCAGAAATGCCTCAGTTTATAAAAGGCTTTCCTTTGATAGGTGGGGTATATCACATTGGGGAGACTTTAAGTTACGCCGTGTTTTCTTTAAAGCGTTAAATGCGGGGAACCCAAATGCAATTTTACGCTACGGGTTAAGAACCTATTTTGACTCAACATATACCAACATAGGATTTCATGAATTAGAAAGAGCTTCTAACATGCAACATAAAGAAGCATGTTATGCTTACGGGTTAGTGATGTTCGCTTCTTACCAAAGTGAGAAAAAAAACATCGGATTGCAGCTTTTAAATAAAATTTTCCCACAAGTGACGGATTCAGTAGTTGGGGTGAGAAACAAGGTTTTTAGATTATTATGGGGCTGTTGGACATTACAAAACCCTAGTCCTTTTGACGACATTACAACATGCTGCCTAGCTAATGGTCATAACGGTTATTTTCCACAAGACCAAGGATGGGAAGTCGTCTTAGTAAAACCAGAATGCATGACTTGTTTCTGGACTTATGAATTACGTGTCTTTATTTTCTTTGCTGAACAACTTACGTATTAACTAGATTTATCTTCAAAACTGTCCTATATCATAGTGTACTATATTTCATGTTATATGTAATATAGCGAAGTTGTAAGTTTGAAGAATATTTGTATGTGATATATTATTATAATCAGTTTTTCATATGAAATTGTAGTAGTTGAATTGTATATTACCTACTAAGTATGAACTTAACGGGTAGGTAGTACCCGAATTTAAACTTATAAAACGCTAATATGAAGAAAAAGCTTTTATAAATGAGTTCATATTATGCTACGAGATACTATTGACTACTCTTAATATTCTGTATGATTAAATTGTTTCATTTGACTATTTTGAAGGAAATGGCACCGACTACTCGACACACCTTGAATATGAGCGAAGAGGAATTTCGTGCCTTTATTGCTTCAAACATAGCCACAGTACAGGCCGCGCTACATACCAACAATAACTCTGAATCTAGCAATATAGCTAACGGTGCAAGAAATCGTGTAGGATGCTCCTACAAGGAATTCACTGCCTGCAAACCTTCAGAATTTGATGGGACCGAAGGACCAATCGGATTGAAACGGTGGACCGAGAAAGTTGAATCGGTGTTTACCATAAGTAAGTGTGCTGAAGGAGACAAAGTGAAGTACGCTATGCATACCTTCACAGGTATTGCGTTAACATGGTGGAATACCTATCTAGAGCAAGTGGGATAAGATGCTGCTTACGCGCTACCGTGGTCAACATTCAAGCACTTGATGAACGAGAAGTACCGTCCCAGAACCGAGGTCAATAAGCTCAAGTCAGAACTTAGAGGGTTACTAACACAGGGATTCGATATTACTTCGTACGAAAGACGATTCACAGAATTGTGCCTATTGTGTCCGAGAGCGTTCGAAGATGAGGAAGAGAAGATCGACGCGTTTGTGAAAGGGTTACCGGAGAGAATCCAAGAAGATATAAGTTCACACGAGCCTGCCTCCATATAAAAGGTATGTAGAATGGCTCACAAACTAGTGAACCAGATTGAGGGAAGAATTAAAGAACAGGCGGCCGAAGAGGCCAACGTGAAGTTAGTCAAAAGAAAGTGGGAGGAAAACGGTGATAAGAGTCACCAAAACAACAACAACTATCCCAACAATCGCAACATCAATCGCAACTACAACAAATGGCACAACAACAACAACAACAACAACTACAATAATCATCCCAACAACAATAACAACCGCAACAACAACAACAATCAGAAGCAGCTATGTCAAAGGTGTGAAAAGTATCACTCGGGGTTCTGCACCAAATTTTGCAACAAGTGTAAAAGAAATGGTCATAGCGTGGCGAAGTGTGAGGTCTACGGACCAGGGGTTAACAGAACGAAAGGAACAAATGGTGTCGGAACGAGTAATGACGGAGCAAGTAGTGTCGGAGCAAGTTATGCCAATGTAGTTTGTTATAAATGTGGAAAACTGGGCCACATTATTAGAAATTGCCCGAACCAGGAGAACACGAATGGACAAGGCCACGGAAGAGTTTTCAATATTAATGCGGCAGAGGCACAGGAAGACCCGGAGCTTGTTACGGGTACGTTTCTTATTGACAATAAATCTGCTTACGTTTTATTTGATTCGGGTGTGGATAGAAGCTATATGAGTAGAGATTTTTGTGCTAAATTAAGTTGTCCATTGACGCCTTTGGATAGTAAATTTTTACTCGAATTAGCAAACGGTAAATTAATTTCAGCAGATTATATATGCCGGAATCGAGAAATTAAACTGGGTAGCGAAATATTTAAGATTGATTTGATACCAGTAGAGTTAGGGAGTTTTAATGTAATAGTTGGCATGGACTGGCTGAAGGAGATGAAAGCAGAGATCGTATGTTACAAAAATGCAATTCGCATTGTACGAGAAGAAGGAGAACCCTTAATGGTGTACGGAGAAAAGGGCAACATGAAGCTACATCTTATTAGTAATTTGAAGGCACAAAAACTAATAAGAAAAGGTTGCTATGCTGTTCTAGCACACGTCGAGAAAGTACAAACTGAAGAAAAGAGCATCAATGATGTTCCCGTCGCAAAAGAATTTCCTGATGTATTTCCGAAAGAATTACCGGGACTACCTCCACATCGATCTGTTGAATTTCAAATAGATCTTGTACCAGGAGCTGCACCAATAGCTCGTGCTCCTTACAGACTCACACCCAGCGAGATGAAAGAACTGCAAAGCACACTGCAAGAACTATTAGAATGTGATTTCATTCGACCAAGCACATCACCATGGGGAGCTCCTATTTTGTTTGTCAAGAAGAAGGATGGTACATTTAGGTTGTGTATTGACTACAGAGAGTTGAATAAACTTACCATCAAAAACCGTTATCCACTGCCGAGAATTGACGACTTATTTGATCAACTACAAGGCTCGTCGGTTTATTCGAAAATCGATTTACGTTCTGGATATCATCAAATGCGAGTAAGGAGGATGATATTCCAAAAACTGCTTTTAGGAGGCGTTATGGTCATTACGAGTTTATGGTTATGCCGTTTGGATTGACTAACACACCAGCTGTGTTCATGGACCTTATGAACCGAGTGTGTGGGCCATTTCTTGACAAGTTTGTCATTGTTTTCATCGATGACATACTTATTTACTCAAAGAATGATCAAGAGCACGAAGAACATTTGAGAAAAGTGCTAGAAGTATTGAGGAAAGAAAAACTGTACGCTAAGTTTTCAAAGTGTGTATTTTAGTTAGAAGAAGTTCAATTCCTCGGTCACATAGTGAACAAAGAAGGTATCCAGGTGGACCCGGCAAAGATCGAAACCGTTAAAAAGTGGGAAACCCCAAAACTCCGAAGCATATACGTCAATTTTTAGGATTGGCTGGTTACTACAGAAGATTCATCCAAGATTTCTCTAAAATAGCAAAACCCTTGACTGCATTAACGCATAAAGGGAAGAAATTTGAATGGAAGGATGAACAAGAAAAGGCGTTTCAGTTATTGAAGAAAAAGCTAACTACAGCACCTATATTGTCATTGCCTGAAGGGAATGATGATTTTGTGATTTATTGTGACGCATCAAAGCAAGGTCTCGGTTGTGTATTAATGCAACGAACGAAGGTGATTGATTATGCGTCTAGACAATTGAAGATTCACGAGTAAAATTATACGACTCACGATTTGGAATTGGGTGCTGTTGTTTTTGCATTAAAGACTTAGAGGCATTATTTATATGGGGTCAAAAGTATTATATATACCGACCACAAAAGTCTCCAACATATATTTAATCAGAAGAAACTCAATATGAGACAACGCAGGTGGATTGAACTGTTGAATGATTATGATTTTGAGATTCGATACCACCCGGGGAAGGCGAATGTGGTAGCTGACGCTCTGAGTAGAAAGGACAGAGAACCTATACGGGTAAAAGCTATGAATATAATTATTCGTACTAACCTTACTACTCAAATAAAGGAGGCGCAACAGGGGGTTGTAAAAGAAGGAAAGTTGAAGAATGAGATACCCAAAGGATCAGAGAAACATATTAATATTCGGGAAGACGAAACCCGATATAGGGCTGATAGAATTTGGGTACCAAGGTTTGGAGATGTGAGAGAAATGGTACTTAAGGAAGCACATAAAACCAGATATTCAATACATCCTGGAGCGGGAAAGATGTATAAAGATCTCAAGAAACACTTTTGGTGGCCGGGTATGAAAGCCGATATTGCTAAATATGTAGGAGAATGTTTGACGTGTTCTAAGGTCAAAGCTGAACATCAGAAATCATCAGGTCTACTACAACAACCTGAAATCCCGGAATGGAAATGGGAAAACATTACCATGGATTTCATTAGTAAATTGCCAAGGACTGCAAGTGGTTATGATACTATTTGGGTAATAGTTGATCGTCTCACCAAGTCAGCATACTTCCTGCCAATGAGAGAAGATGACAAAATGGAGAAGTTGGCGCGATTGTATTTGAAGGAGGTTGTCTCCAGACATGGAATACCCGTCTCTATTATCTCTGATAGGGATGGTGGATTTGTTTCAAGGTTCTGGCAGACGTTGCAACAAGCATTGGGGACTCGTCTAGACATGAGTACTGCCTATCATTCACAAACTGATGGGCAGAGCGAAAGGATGATACAAACGCTTGAAGACATGCTACGAGCATGTGTTATTGATTTCGGAAAAAGTTGGGATCGACACCTACCGTTAACAGAATTTTCCTACAACAACAGTTATCATTCTAGTATTGAGATGGCATCGTTTGAGGCACTTTATGGTAGAAAGTGCAGGTCTATGATTTGTTGGAATGAAGTGGGGGATAGACAGATTACGGGTCCGAAGATAATACAAGAAACTACCAAGAAAATCATCCAAATTCAACAACGATTGAAAACCGCCCAGAGTCGACAAAAGAGCTACGCGGACAGTAAAAGAAAAGATATAGAGTTTGAAATTGGAGAAATGGTCATGCTTAAGGTTTCACCTTGGAAAGGCGTTGCTCGATTTGGTAAACTGGGAAAACTAAATCCAAGGTACATTGGACCATTCAAGATTATAGATTGTGTCGGACCAGTAGCTTACCAACTGGAGCTACCTCAACAACTCGCGGCTGTACATAACACTTTCCACGTATCGAATTTGAAGAAATGTTTTGCTAAAGAAGATCTCACTATTTTGTTGGATGAAATCCAAATCAATGAAAAACTTCAGTTCATTGAAGAACCCGTCGAAATAATGGATCGTGAGGTTAAGAGACTTAAGCAAAACAAGATACCGATTGTTAAGGTTCGATGGAATGCTCGTAGAGGAACCGAGTTCACCTGGAAGTGTGAAGATCAGATGAAGAAGAAATACCCGCATCTATTTCCAGAAGATTCGTCAACACCTTCAACAGCTTAAAATTTCGGGACGAAATTTATTTAACGGGTAGGTACTGTAGTGACCCGAACTTTTCCATGTTTATATATATTAATTGAGATTGATATTTACATGACTAAATGTTTCCAACGTGTTAAGCAATCAAACTTATTAAGACTTGATTAATTGAAATAGGTTTCATATAGACAATTGACCACCCAAGTTGACCGGTGATTCACGAACGTTAAAACTTGTAAAAACTATACGATGACATATATTTGGTTATATATATTGTTAACATGATTTTATTATAAGTAAGTATCTCATTAGGTATTTTAACAATGAGTTATATACATAAAAATGAGACTATTAAATTAAGAAACTCGAAAACGATATATATAACGATTATCGTTATAACAACGTCTTACTAGGTACATATGAATCATATTAAGATATTGATACACTTGGTTAATTATGTTAAATGATAAGTAAATATATCATTAAGTGTATTAACAATGAACTACATATGTAAAAATAAGACTACTAACTTAATGATTTCGAAACGAGACATATATGTAACGATTATGGTTGTAATGACATTTAACTGTATATATATCATACTAAGATATATTATATATCATAATATCATGATAATGTAACAATTTAATATCTCATTTGTTATAATAAACAATGGGTTAACAACATTTAACAAGATCGTTAACCTAAAGGTTTCAAAACAACATTTACTTGTAACGACTAACGATGACTTAACGACTCAGTTAAAATGTATATACATGTAGTGTTTTAATATGCATTCATACACTTTTGAAAGACTTCAAGACACTTATCAAAATACTTCTACTTAACAAAAATGCTTACAATTACATCCTCGTTCAGTTTCATCAACAATTCTACTCGTATGCACCCGTATTCGTACTCGTACAATACACAGCTTTTAGATGTATGTACTATTGGTATATACACTCCAATGATCAGCTCTTAGCAGCCCATGTGAGTCACCTAACACATGTGGGAACCATCATTTGACAACTAGAATAAAATATCTCATAAAATTACAAAAATATGAGTAATCATTCATGACTTATTTACATGAAAACAAAATTACATATCCTTTATATCTAATCCATATACCAACGACCAAAAACACCTACAAACACTTTAATTCTTCAATTTTATTCATCTAATTGATCTCTCTCAAGTTCCATCTTCAAGTTCTAAGTGTTCTTCATAAATTCCATAAGTATAGTTTCATAAAAATCAAGAATACTTCCAAGTTTGCAAGTCTACTTCCAAGCTTTCTAATCCATTCCAAGTAATCATCTAAGATCAAGGAAAATTTGTTATTTACAGTAGATTATCTTTCTAATTCAAGGTAATAGTAATATTCAAACTTTGATTCAATTTCTACAACTATAACAATCTTATTTCAAGTGAAAATCTTACTTGAACTGTTTTCGTGTCATGATTCTGTTTCAAGAACTTTCAAGCCATCCAAGGATCCTTTGAAGCTAGATCTATTTTTTTCATTTCCAGTAGTTTTATACAGAAAACTTGAGGTAGTAATGATGTTCATAACATCATTCGATTCATACATATAAAGCTATCTTATTCGAAGGTTTAAACTTGTAATCACTAGAACATAGTTTAGTTAATTCTAAACTTGTTCGCAAACAAAAGTTAATCCTTCTAACTTGACTTTTAAAATCAACTAAACACATGTTCTATATCTATATGATATGCTAACTTAATGATTTAAAACCTGGAAACACGATGAACACCATAAAATCGGATATACGCCGTCGTAGTGAAACCGGGGGCTGTTTTGGTTTGGATAATTAAAAACTATGATAAACTTTGATTTAAAATTTGTTCTTCTGGGAAAATGATTTTTCATATGAACATGAAACTATATCCAAAAATCAAGGTTAAACTCAAAGTGGAAGTATGTTTCCTAAAATGGTCATCTAGACGTCGTTCTTTCGACTGAAATGACTACCTTTACAAAAACGACTTGTAACTTATATTTCCAACTATAAACCTATACATTTTCTATTTAGATTCATAAAATAGAGTTCAATATGAAACCATATCAATTTGATTCACTCAAAACGGATTTAAAATGAAGAAGTTATGGGTAAAACAAGATTGGATATTTTTGATCTTTTTAGCTACGGGAAATGTTAAACAAATCTATACAAATCATATCCTAGCTAACTTATATTGTATTATACATGTATTCTAATATATTATGTAATCATGGGATACCATAGACACGTATGCAAATGTTTTGACATATCATATCGACCCATGTATATATATTATTTGGAACAACCATAGACAGCCTATATGCAGTAATGTTGGAGTTAGCTATACAGGGTTGAGGTTGATTCCAAAAATATATATACTTTGAGTTGTGATCTAGCCTGAGACGTGTATACACTGGGTCGTGGATTGATTCAAGATAATATATATCGATTTATTTCTGTACATCTAACTGTGGACAACTAGTTAAGGTTACTAACGAGGACAGCTGACTTAATACACTCAAATCTTTAAAACATAATAAAAATGGTTGTAATTATATTTTGATCATACTTTGATATATATGTACATATTTGTATAGGTTCGTGAATCGATCCGTGGCCAAGTCTTATTTCCGAGGAAGGAAATATCTGTGAAAATGAGTTATAGTCCCACTTTTAAAATCTAATATTTTTGGGATGAGAATACATGCAGGTTTTATAAATGATTTACAAAATAGACACAAATACATGAAACTACATTCTATGGTTGAATTATCGAAATCGAATATGCCCCTTTTTATTAAGTCTGGGAATCTAAGAATTAGGGAGCAGACACCCTAATTGACGCGAATCCTAAAGATAGATCTATTGGGCCTAACAAACCCCATCCAAAGTATCGGATGCTTTAGTACTTTAAAATTTATATCATATCCGAAGGGTGTCCCGGAATGATGGGGATATTCTTATATATGCATCTTGTTAATGTCGGTTGCCAGGTATTCACCATATGAATGATTTTTATCTCTATGTATGGGATGTGTATTGAAATTTGAAATCTTGTGGTCTATTGTTACGATTTGATATATATAGGTTAAACCTATAACTCACTAACATTTTTGTTGACGTTTAAAGCATGTTTATTCTCAGGTGAATACTAAGAGCTTCCGCTGTTGCATACTAAAATAAGGACAAGATTTGGAGTCTATGTTTGTATGATATTGTGTAAAAACTGCATTCAAGAAACATATGTCGATGTAATATATTTTTATTGTAAACCATTATGTAATGGTCGTGTGTAAACAGTATATTTTAGATTATCATTATTTGATAATCTACATAATGTTTTTAAAACCTTTATTGATAAAATAAAGGTTATGGTTGTTTTAAAAATGAATGCAGTCTTTGAAAAATGTCTCATATAGAGGTCAAAACCTCACATCGAAATCAATTAATATGGAACGTTTATAATCAATATGAACGGGACATTTCATAGTGTGTACCAAGTGTAACAGAACCGGACATAGTATAACGAAGTGTGATGTCTATGGACCAAAGACATATAAAAATAACAGAACAAATAATTCCATTATTTGTTACGGATGCAGAAAGTCGGGCCATTTCAGTAAAGCATGCCCTAATCAAGGGAATAATAATGGGCAAGGCCGTGGACGAGTCTTCAACATTAATTCGACAGAAGCGCAGGAAGACCCGAAGCTTGTTACGGGTACGTTTCTTATTGATGATAAATCTGCTTATGTTTTATTTGATTCCTGTGTGGATATAAGCTATATGAGTAGAGATTTTTGTGCCAAATTAAATTGTCTATTATTGCCTTTGGATAATAAATTTTTACTCGAATTAGCAAACGGTAAACTAATTACAGTAGATAAAGTATGTCGGGATAGAGAAATTAAACTGGTTGACGAAACGTTTAAGATTGACTTAATACCAGTCGAGTTAGGGAGTTTTGACATAATAATTGGCATGGACTGGTTGAAAAAGGTGAGAGCAGAGGTCGTTTGTTACAAAAATGCGATTCGCATCATGCGCGAAAAAAGAAAACCTTTAATGGTGTATGGAGAAAAGAACAACGCGAAGTTAAATCTTATTAGTAGTTTGAAGACGCAAAAACTAATAAGAAAAGGTTGCTATGTCATTCTAGCACACATCAAAGAAGTCAAACCTGAAGAAAAGAACATCAGTGATGTTCCCGTCGCAAAAGAATTTCCCGACGTATTTCTGAAAGAATTACCGGGACTACCCCCACATCGATCCATTGAATCCAAATAGATCTTGTACTGGGAGTTGCACCAATAGCTCGTGCTCCTTACAGACTCGCACCCAGTGATATGAAGGAATTACAAAGTTAACTACAAGAACTGTTAGAACGTGGTTTCATTCGACCAAGCACATCACCGTGGGGAGCTCCTGTTTTGTTTGTCAAAAAGAAGGATAGTACATTCAGATTATGTATCGACTATCGAGAGTTGAACAAACTTACCATCAAGAACCATTATCCACTACAGAGAATCGACAATTTATTTGATCAACTACAAGGCTCGTCGGTTTATTCGAATATCGATTTATGTTCCGGGTATCATCAAATGCTGGTGAAGGAGGATGATATTCCAAAGACTACTTTCAGAACGCGTTACGGTCATTACGAGTTTATGGTTATGCCATTTGGATTGACTAACGCACCAGCTTTGTTCATGGACCTCATGAACCGAGTGTGTGGGCCATATCTTGACAAGTTTGTCATTGTTTTCATCGATGACATACTCATTTACTCAAAGAATGATCAAGAGCACGAAGAACATTTGAGAAAAGTGCTAGAATTGTTGAGAAATGAACAACTGTATGAAAAATTTTCAAAGTGTGCATTTTGGTTGGAAGAAGTTCAATTCCTCGGTCACATAGTGAACAAAGAAGGTATTCAGGTAGATCTGGCAAAGATTGAAACCGTTAAAAAGTGGGAAACTCCGAAAAATCCGAAGCATATACGCCAATTTTTAGGACTGGCTGGTTACTACAGAAGGTTCATCCAAGATTTTTCCAAAATAGCAAAACCCTTGACTGCATTAACGCATAAAGGGAAGAAATTTGAATGGAAGGATGAGCAGGAGAAATCGTTTCAATTGTTGAAGAAAAAGTTAACTACGGCACCTATATTGTCATTACCTGAAGGGAACGATGAGTTTTTGATATATTGTGACGCCTCAAAGCAAGGCCTCGGTTGTGTATTAATGCAACGAACGAAGGTAATTGCTTATGCGTCTAGACAATTGAAGATTCACGAGCAGAATTATACGACACATGATTTGGAATTAGGCGCAGTTGTTTTTGCATTAAAGACTTGGAGGCACTACTTATATGGGGTCAAAAGTATTATATATATCGACCACAAAAGTCTCCAACACATATTTGATCAGAACCAACTGAACATAAGGCAGCGTAGGTGGGTCGAACTGTTGAACGATTACGATTTTGAGATTCGTTACCACCCGGGGAAGGCGAATGTTGTAACCGACGCTCTGAGTAGAAAGGACAGAGAACCTATGCGGGTAAAAGCTATGAATATAGTTATTCGTACTAACCTTACTACTCAAATAAAGGAGGCGCATCAGGGAGTTTTAAAAGAAGGAAAGTTGAGGAATGAAATACCCAAAGGATCGGAGAAACATCTAAATATTCGAGAAGACGGAACCCGGTATAGGGCTGAAAGAATTTGGGTACCAAAGTTTGGAGATGTGAGAGAAATGGTACTTAAGGAAGCACATAAAACCAGATGCTCAATACATCCCGGAGCGGGAAAGTTGTACAAAGATCTCAAGAAACACTTTTGGTGGCCGGGTATGAAAGCCGATATTGCTAGATACGTAGAAGAATGTTTGACGTGTTCTATGGTCAAAGCTGAACATCAAAAACCATCAGGTCTACTTCAACAACCTGAAATCCCGGAATGGAAATGGGAAAACATTACCATGGATTTCATTACTAAATTGCCAAGGACTGCAAGTGGTTATGATACTATTTGGGTAATAGTCGATCGTCTCACCAAGTTAGCACACTTTCTTCCAATAAGAGAAGATGATAAAATGGAAAAATTGGCACGTTTATACTTAAAGGAAGTTCTCTCCAGACATGGAATACCAGTCTCTATTATCTCTGATAGGGATGGCAGATTTGTTTCAAGATTCTGGCAGACACTACAGCAAGCATTGGGAACTCGTCTAGACATGAGTACTGCCTATCATCCACAAACTGATGGGCAAAGTGAAAGGACGGTACAGACCCTTGAAGACATGCTACGAGCATGTGTTATTGATTTCGGAAACAGTTGGGATCGACATCTACCGTTAGCAGAATTTTTCTACAACAACAGTTACCATTCAAGTATTGAGATGGCGCCTATGATGACTCGTCCAAATCTACTTGGACGAATACATCATTCATTGATTTCATAGTGAGGTTTTGACCTCTATATGATACATTTTGTAAACATTGCATTCTTTTGAAAAGGCACACCATAAATGAATATATAAATCCAAGGTTTTCGACATCTGATGATCTCTACGTATAGACAATCACCGTATATAATAGTTTACCATAATACATCCGTTGACAATGCAGTCAAAATAAGATACATGGTGATGATTTTGTGAATGCAAAGTTTTCTCGAATAAAGCATGTATGACTCCATGCACATATTTTGTATAACGTATAAGCAAACAGCGGAAGACTTCTATTAACCTGAGAATAAACATGCTTAAAAGTGTCAACACAAAGGTTGGTGAGTTCATAGTTTTAATATTGCGCATAATCTGTATATAAAGGTGTATCACAAGTTTTCAGTTGTTTCATCCAGAAACGTTTATCAAAATATTCTACGTAACAGAGCACCCTGATAACTAAACTTTAACGTTATAATAAGTACCCCTGTTTTAACACACATGCAACCAACATGTACAATACACGTAATCCAACGTGTACTAACCTCAAATAGCATACGTCTGTTTTATAGTTCAGGCTAGGGTTTCTATACCTGGAACAGACGGGGATGTCAAGCCCTATTGATCCATATACAACTTTTCGCGCCCACCAGTTCTTATAACTGGCAGTTACTAGTTACCAAAGCTAAGGGATTTTCGGTTCAAACTCAGTGTAGAATTTAGTATGTACTTGTGTCCATTGCATTTAAAATAAAGTGCATGTATTCTCAGCCCAAAAATATAGATTGCAAAAGCAATTAAAAAGGGAGCAAATGAAACTCACCTTAGCAGCACATAAATTCATTCACCGAAATGTGACCTAAACTCAGAATGCAAAATAACCGTAGATCTCAACCTAGAGAACATATCTTAGTCAATACATGTCTAATAAGTTAGGCCGGGTCATAGTGTATCACAATCCTAATGCTCGAGACCGACATGCAAAAGTTAACAAAAGTCATCTCAACAGTCAACCTGACACAATATGATCTTTAAATCTATACATGTTTATTATCATAGTATAAGTCTTGATAATTGAACGAATTTATAGTTTATCAAACTCAAAATATTATTTATTTCAGGAGCTATATTATATTTGAATTATCATGACAATCGAAAATATTTTATTATTTCACATAGCTTTCCAATACTTGTAAAATCATATTATAGTGTTTATAAAGTTTTAAAACATGATAAGACAGTCAACTTTGACAATTGTTCAACAAAACGAGACGTGCCTTATATAGAAATTCATTTACTCGATTTGTAATATTTGAAAATTCAATTTATCAATCTCATAAACAAGTTGTTTAAATATCAATTGCAGATTCAAAAGTAATTCCGATTAATGTTAATCATAATTCAGTTGACCATAACTTTTAATCCGTTCCTCGAAAACACACGATTTCTAAATGAAAAGTTATTAATTTTTCGACAGATTTCCAACGACATGCATATCATATACCTTTTATCAATAACATATGTATCAAATCCGTGATTCATCATAAACTATCTAACGACAAAATTAAAGCATACAAGCATGCATAAACATATATACTCGAGAACTAGACATGGATACACTTTTAATATATAAAAGATAAAATATAAATGCTTACGTATCAATATTGTGATTCAATATTGCAGAAAAGTACGTAGACGCAACGGAGATGATAAACACTAGTTTGACTCACGAGCAATACCCTCGAATAATACCCATCACCTCCTTAGCTATAACCCATACTTTCCTTAGCTCTATCCCGCTCGAAAAACTCATTTTAAAATAACCCGCTCATGACCTCGTCGTAATATTTTATGTATAATACTAATAATAATACTACTAATATTATTATAACTAGATTAATAATAATAATCTTTGATAATAATAATAATAATAATAATAATAATAATTTAAATAAAATAATTAATATACAGAGTAATATAAGAGATAGAGAGATTGATAGGTAAATGAATTCGGCAGAGAATGAATCGAGTTTTATACACCTTCCCTGAACTCTATCCTCATGCGATTGCATGAGGAATGAGAGTGATTATCATGCAATTGCATGATCACTCTGGTGACAGCTATATTCCACAAATTACCTCTGTCGACACATACATAATAATATATTTATTATTTAATATATAATATATTTAATCTTTAGAATTAATTAAATATTATATTATATTCTTGTGCATAGTTAATTTGTAATTTTTATACCGATGTGTAGTACGTTGACCCTCGACTCAAGTACCGGTTTCAATTTTTCAAACGCATTTTCGTACGCTTAGAAAACTTGTACTTTACGTTTCGCGACGTGTACCTTTATCAATAATTAGACTTATTTCATCAATGAGTATACTAATTAAAATGTAACTTATACTTTTGAGTGTTATGGTCATTTGCTTCCTAAAATCATCATCCTAATATATATATAATAATATTATTTTAAATTTAAACGTTTTATGACTAAGTTATTATTATATTTTTATCACATTATAATATATATATATATATATATATATATTTTATTCATGCCAGTTACAAATATTTGTTCGTGAATCGTCGGTCAAAATCATATAAATTTTAAATTTAAATTTGGTCGTAAATTTTCGGGTCGTCACAGTACCTACCCGTTAAAGAAATTTCGTCCCGAAATTTGATAGAGATCGTCATGGCTAACAATAAAAATGTTTTTATGACGAATATGAGTGGATAAATAGAGTTTTATCATTATTGAATATTATAAATAAAACGATTCGATTATGTGAAGCGTAAGAGTGAAGCTGTCACAAAAGGTTGAGATAGGGATTTAACTTTGGACGTAGTCACGGTGGATTTTCAGATTTCAAGGGATTTAGAGGAAAATCTTCATAATAAGATTTGATTCTTCGGTAGTTAAGGAGATAGGATCTTCTTTGGTTAAATGCGATGATCTGTTTTGATTGCTCTGTCGGATATTTCACTATAATTCCACCCTCTTCATTTCCTTATTTTCCACAGCTCATACCTTCTATTCTTTCTCCCTCAATTCATATTTTAAAGCATTCGTCAATATGCTCCATCCAGTTCTGCTTCTTGATATACTCCTAACTTTCATATCTGTCATTCTTCTTTTTCATCTCCCGCCGGAAGAATCTATTTACTTCTACTATACTCTTGGTTTTATAGTGTTTTTATTTCTCCCCTATCTTTATATTGCTATATACATCGATATATACGGTTTGTAAATTTCTAGGTTGTTGTTGGGTTTTATATCTTCCCTTATATTTCGGAGTCCCTGCTTCTGTTTTTCCGTAATCATTAACATCCACAGTTAATGCTCTCTCCTATTTGCTGCGATTTATACTCCCATTTTTATTTCGGAGCTTCATGCTTTTGTTTTCTTCTTCTTCCCGACTTCAAGTCAAGTGAATAATGGTCCAGAATTCATAGGTACGGAGTTTCGAATGATCATAATATACAAAACAGAAAGGAAAGTTAATAGCACGATTTGATTTGTTAAATTACCAGAATATCTGAAAAAGACTGAATCATTAAGAATTTTTTTTTCTTGATATGTTTAGAGGTTAAATAGAATGAAAGAGTTATGTAACATGGTTTATGATGAGGGTATGATTTGTGAACCGTTATCACGTTCCATTAGAAACTCAGTATGACTTACTGTAATATAATCATGTTGATCAAGTGTCATTATATTATACTAACTCATGCTTCAGTTTCCAACATTAATTCAAAACTTTCATATTTTAAATTCAAATTTTACAGAATATAGAAACTAACCAATTTCCTTTATGATGTAATACAGATAACTCGAGGAGATAAATTATTTCAGATAAGAATAGTTATGAAAATATCTTCAGAAATATCGAGGATATTTATAATGAAAGATATGATGATATCTTAGAATTTCTAATATTAAAGGACAATAAAGAAGATTTGTCCGTAAAGATTTAGAGTCAGGAGCAAGGTATTCGTTAATGACTTCAGCAGATACTGAATCATTTGGATTCTTTGAAGGCATGTTTAGTCTTTGTGATTAGTCCACAGCCTCCTTCATGGTTTGCTCAATCTGTTTTCCAGTTCCCACTTTTCTGAGCTTTGCCAACACACTGTTCTTTATCATCAAACTTTTGGCCATTAAGACCATTTACAGTTTTGATGCTTCATCAGCTTTTTCAACATTCAGAGTATTGATTCATAGGCTAATTGCTTTTCAGAATTTCAGAATAAAAGCTCATAATTCTAAGAGATGAATGTTATATGTATACATATGATGTTTTATAGTCTTGAATGATACGAATACTTTTATGGGTTTTATGAATAGAAGTGATGTTCTATCACATTTTAGAAGTCAAAGTATAGCTTTGAAAGGTGTAGGGATCTGAGAGTGATGATATCGGTTATATCTTGACTTGGATTCTGATATGTTAAAATCAGAATATGTAATTGAATTTGAATGAGTATGGTTGTTTTGATTTCTATGAAAGAATATATCTCGTTGTGAAAGTAGTGAGTATAGTTGATGATTTGTTGAATCAGAATCGAAGAATGTAACATATTAATTGTGAATTTATATATCTTTCGGGTATTACCTACCCGTTGAAAGTTTCATAAGTAATATTTCGTACCTGAGATTTTTATTAGTCTTTATGAAAATATATGTATGTATATTTTCTTCAGATTTAATACAGATTTAATGAGTTAATATCATATTAAGCTCATTTGATTTTAGGCTGGATTAGAAGTGAATAATCTCTAAAACATTAAAGATTTCATAATCTTCGCGGAGTATTTCACTAATGTAATTAATACTTCGTTATTCAGTTTTATTGATATTTCCTCAGTGAATCATGTTGGTGCTTATGGAACTCTTGCTAACTTCGCAAGGTACGAATAATGTTTTCTGGAAAGTTTCAAGTACAACGAAAATGAAAGTATAAAATCAAACATGTATTTTAATAATACACTTGATTTATTATGAAATGGAATCTATTAAGTCGAAGCAGAGATTATAGTTAACGATTGTTAAGTCATTAACGAAGGATGTACATCATAGCATATTAATAACATGAACTAACCGAGTAGTTAAGATTCACACGTAATAGCTTAGTACGAAAAGATTTATTTTGATCTCAAAATTCATATATATATAAAATATACATATAATTTCTTCAGAGGGAATGAGTTAATACTTCATAACTCGTTGATACGATATACGCATTGTTGATTAGTGATGATGTTTGCGGTGATTATGGATCTGGCGGAGCTTGTGATGTTGTAGATGCTGCTGATGCTGACGATGCTGACGGTACTGACGGTGCTGGTGATGCTGACGGTACTGTTGATGCTGCTAGTAAAATAGATCTAGCTTGTAAATCGTGCACCATTCTGATCAGGGTTTTATTTCATCATTTCTATTCGCTCACTCATCTGGTTTACAATTAGAACTAGAATAAGTCATCTCTAAAACTTTTAGAAACTACATATTCTCTGCAGAATATTTCTTCGATGAAGTTATGAATCAATACTTCATCGTTTTTTGTTGTTGGTATTCCTTGGTATCTATGGTGCGTATGACGTTGATGTTCGAGGTACATATTGTGATGTTGAGGTGTGGAATGCGGATGTTGTTGTTGGTGGTGGTAATGATACTATTGGTGTTGATGATGGTGGTACTGTTGATACCGGTGATGCTGCCGGTGCTTGTAATCTTTGCACCATATTCTCCAAAGCCACTACCCAATTGAAGATTCACGAGCAGAATTATACGACACATGATTTGGAATTAGGCGCAGTTGTTTTTGCATTAAAGACTTGGAGGCACTACTTATATGGGGTCAAAAGTATTATATATATCGACCACAAAAGTTTCCAACACATATTTGATCAGAACCAACTGAACATAAGGCAGTGTAGGTGGGTCGAACTATTGAACGATTACGATTTTGAGATTCGTTACCACCCGGGGAAGGCGAATGTGGTAACCGACGCTCTGAGTAGAAAGGACAGAGAACCTATGCGGGTAAAAGCTATGAATATAGTTATTCGTACTAACCTTACTACTCGAATAAAGGAGGCGCATCAGGGAGTTTTAAAAGAAGGAAAGTTGAGGAATGAAATACCCAAAGGATCGGAGAAACATCTAAATATTCGAGAAGACGGAACCCGGTATAGGGCTGAAAGAATTTGGGTACCAAAGTTTGGAGATGTGAGAGAAATGGTACTTAAGGAAGCACATAAAACCAGATGCTCAATACATCCCGGAGCGGGAAAGTTGTACAAAGATCTCAAGAAACACTTTTGGTGGCAGGGTATGAAAGCCGATATTGCTAGATACGTAGAAGAATGTTTGACGTGTTCTATGGTCAAAGCTGAACATCAGAAACCATCAGGTCTACTTCAACAACCTGAAATCCCGGAATGGAAATGGAAAAACATTACCATGGATTTCATTACTAAATTGCCAAGGACTGCAAGTGGTTATGATACTATTTGGGTAATAGTCGATCGTCTCACCAAGTTAGCACACTTTCTTCCAATAAGAGAAGATGATAAAATGGAAAAATTGGCACGTTTATACTTAAAGGAAGTTCTCTCCAGACATGGAATACCAGTCTCTATTATCTCTGATAGGGATGGCAAATTTGTTTCAAGATTCTGGCAGACACTACAGCAAGCATTGGGAACTCGTCTAGACATGAGTACTGCCTATCATCCACATACTGATGGGCAAAGTGAAAGGACGGTACAGACCCTTGAAGACATGCTACGAGCATGTGTTATTGATTTCGGAAACAGTTGGGATCGACATCTACCGTTAGCAGAATTTTTCTACAACAACAGTTACCATTCAAGTATTGAGATGGCACCTATGATGACTCGTCCAAATCTACTTGGACGAATACATCATTCATTGATTTCATAGTGAGGTTTTGACCTCTATATGATACATTTTGTAAACATTGCATTCTTTTGAAAAGGCACACCATAAATGAATATATAAATCCAAGGTTTTCGACGTCTGATGATCTCTACGTATAGACAATCACCGTATATAATAGTTTACCATAATACATCCGTTGACAATGCAGTCAAAATAAGATACATGGTGATGATTTTGTGAATGCAAAGTTTTCTCGAATAAATGTAAGACCCGTGTAATTATTGTATATAATGTATAGAAGTTAACTTTGTTGTGGGATTGGTTTTATATTTCAAAAGGAGCTAGGAACCAGTTTCTGTCCATTTGCGCGCCGCGCGGCCTAATGGCGCGCCGCGCAAAATCGTGCAGACAGCCCCCCTTGTTTATTTAAATTTAAATCAAGGGCATTTTGGGAAATTCACTTCAAGGCCGACTTTAATGCTTGGTTCAGTAGTTTGGGAGCTCATTTACTCCCTTGTTCACCAACCTTATCACCTCCCAATTTATTTTAGTGAGAGAGTGAGTTTTAGAGAGGGAAAGCTCACTTTGAAGAGGAAGAAGAGGGTTTCTTGCTAAAGTCCAAGTTCTAAAGTTGTTCATCTCGTCATTCGTTACATTTTGATAGTTGTGGTATGCCTTAACTTTCAATTCTTGTTTTGATTTCGTGTATGGGTTAGGGTTTGTGTGAAGATGAACATTAAGACCCATTTTTGGGTAAATTGGGTGTTCTTGGGTAAATTGGGTCATGTAGGCTCAATAATGGGTTAGCTAGGGTTTTAAAAGTATTAATTGTTGTCATGAAACCCTAATTGGCTAATAATTCGTTAGAACACCTTAAGGAAGAGTAAATGGGTGTGATTTGGGTATAAATGACCCAAAATGGGTGTATTGACTTTTATTGAGTCAAATGGGTCAAAATTGGACCAAGGTTGGTAAATGGTTGTGTTTTGTGATAAAACCTAGTAATCTAATGTGTAGGAAGGCCTTGAGTGCCAAGCGTTAGGGTTTTTGGTGAAAATGACCCAATTTAGGGTTAAGTGTCCAAATGGGTCAAGATGACCTAGGAGGGTGTGGGTTGTAAGATTAGACCAAGTTGATTGATTATATGCTTGTGAAAATAGGTACGTTACCTCGGAACTCAAGCTTGGTTTAATAATCACCGAAGGCATAAGGTGAGTGGAATAATTATGCGTATGTGTATATAATGTATTTATTTGTGTCGTATGAATGTGGCATTGTCGCGTTGTTTAAGACACCACATGGTAAAGAAGTGGATGTCGCGTTGTTTAAGACACCACAATGTAATGGAGGGGATGTCGCGTTGTTTAAGACACCATCCATCGTATTGAATGGCATGTGGAATCGTCGCGTTGTTTAAGACGCCACATTGTAAAGGGTGAGTGAGTCGCGTTGTTTAAGACATCACCCGGGGGATTAGTGACTACGCGTTGATTAAGTAGCACTAACGGATGTTATGAACTCCAACGGTCTTGTATGTACCGTTTCCCTTGTTCGAATTGGTTAACCAAGGTTGCGTGATATATGTATTGAAAGTATTTATTTATGAATCGTATGCTTTTGTATTATTAGTTACTTGTGGATTTGCGGTTTATGGTATATGCATAATATTGTGCATGATTGTCGAATTGTTGAACCGAGTATGATGTTGTGTAAGTGATGCAAGTAAGTAGATTATATATGTGTATGTATAATTATTGTGCTCACTAAGCTTTGCTTACCCTCTCGTTGTTTACCTTTTTATAGGTTCGTGTGTGGATAAGGGTAAGGGCATTACCTTGGATTGAGTTTCCCGCTTCGATGATTAAGAAGCGCTTTTGGTTTTGGCTTGGAGTTTGACCGAGACTTGGGTAGTTTAACCCCAAACACCATGCTCGTTGTGTCGTTTGGCAATTAAACTTTTGTGGTCGAAACTCTAATTTGTATTAAACTTGTATTCTTACACTTAGTGGCAATTTGGGCACGTGTGGGCCCCACTTTGTAAAACTCGCTCAAACCTTAGTTATGTGCTAGTTTTACATATATGAATGTATGGTTAAAAGCGTTTTGGCTAAAAATGTCGAGAACTAGTTAAACATTTTCGTTAAATAGACTTCCGGGGACAGCGGGCTGTCCAGGTGGTTTGGCGCGCCGCGCAGATGGCCTGCACCAGAAAATTTTTTTTTGTTTGCAATTTCGTCGTGTTTGGTCGGTTACGGTTTGGGTTGTTACAAGTGGTATCAGAGCATGGTCTAAGGGATTTAGGTGACTTGAGATAGGCGCCTAGACTTAGACTTTTGTGTGCGTATTGTGCGGGACTTGTAGGACTTTGGGTCGGACCGGGTCTTGGTTAGTACATAGGTTTATGTGAACTAATCATGCATTATTGGTTGTGTTGTATAGTAATCATCGAGCGAAATGGACATTGTACTAGCGCGTTAGCGCGACGTGCTCGCGTAGTAATGATTAGCTACCCTTACTAAGGGTGCAAATCGTGTCAAACAAGCGATGTACGATGATCGTCGAGCGAGATGAGTATTGTCATGTCTTTCGTTTCGTTATTTAATCTATTCCGTTTTATAGAATGAGGACGCGAAACGGACACGACACCGAACTTGATAATGGGGGCACGAGCGAGGACCCCGAGTTCACGGCCAAGGTTGAGGCCATCTTTGAACGCCAAAAGGCGGAGTTTCGCGAGGATGTTAAGAAGATGTTTTTAGAGACGATTGACGAACAAGTCGTCACTTTGGTTAAGGAGCAAATTAAGATTGCTCTTCAAGAAGAAAATGGGGGAAGGCGTGACTTTTTCTTCAAGAACTTTAGGGATGCTCAACCTCCTACTTTTGAGGGCGATCGGGACCCACTCAAGAGTGCCCGATTCATCTCCGATATGGAGGGGGCCTTCCGTACTTGTGAGTGTCCACCCGATAAGAAGACTAGGTATGGTTGTAGCATGTTAAGGGGTGACGCGAAATTGTGGTGGGATGCTAAGATCCAACTCTATGGTGAAGAACAATGTATGGACTTCACTTGGGAGGAATTTAAATCGGAGTTCTTCGATGAGTACCGAACTTTGGCCGATCTTACAAGACTTAAGGACGAGCTACGTACCTTGAGGCAAGGGTCGATGGACTTGAACACTCTCAAATCCGTGTTCTTGTCCAAGACGCAATTTTGCCCGGAGTATGTCGGGAATGATAAAATGTTGAAAGAAGACTTCTATCGAACCTTGAATGACAGTTATCAAGAAAAGATTAGCGTAAATGTGGTAAAGAGCTTCGATGAGTTGTTTAATATGGCGAAAGGGTTTGAAGCGATTGTGTTGAGGAAGAGAAAGTTTGAAGGTTCTAGTCATTCAAATTTTTCAAGCAAGAAGTCAAACTTTTCAAAGAAGGGTGCAACCGAGAGTGTCGGAAGTGTCAAGAAGAGTGCGCCGGGAGAGTTTCGTTATACTTGCCATAATTGTGGGCGAAAGGGGCATATGGCCCGTGATTGCACCAATCCCTCTACTACACCCAAGTTTACTTGTTTCAATTGCGGTAAAGAAGGGCACAAACGGCCCGAGTGTCCCGAGTTGCGTAATGATAATGCTAAGCGGATAGAGAAGGCAGCGGGTACGGCTAGGGGTCGTAACTACTTGATGTCTAATGAAGAAGCTAAACAATCCAATGAAGTCGTTTCAGGTACTTTCATGATTAATTCTAATCCGGCTCGAATACTTTTTGATAGTGGTGCTAATTTGTCTTTCGTATCTCCAAGATTTGTGCCTAAGTTAAATAAACCGCTAGTAAAGTTGAGTCGTCCGGTAGAAGTTGAAATAGCGGATGGCAAGACGGCGCTAGTGGTTGATGTGTGTAAAAATTGCAATGTTGTGTTTGGCGCCGAAAGTTTCGAAATTGATCTTATTCCGATGACTTTGGGTGATTTTGATGTTGTCGTTGGTATGGATTGGCTCGATCGTTATAGAGCCGATATTGCATGCCACGACAAGTTTATTCGTGTAAAGACCCCAAGTGGGGGAGAGATGATTATTCATGGTGACAAACGAAGGAGATCGGTGCCGATATGCACTTTTGCTCGGGCACGACGTCACGTTGTTACCGGTGGTATGGCTTTCCTTGCTCATGTTGTCGATACTCGTAATGAGCCACCACCAATTCGTGAAATTCCGGTAGTTAATGAGTTTGAAGATGTCTTTCCGGATGAGTTACCGGGTGTCCCGGCGGAAAGACAAGTCGAATTTCGCATCGAGTTGGTTCCGGGGGCTACCCCCATTGCTAAAACTCCTTATCGTTTAGCACCAACAGAGATGCAAGAGTTATTGAATCAAATTCAAGAATTGCTCGAGAAGGGTTTTATCCGACTGAGTGCTTCGCCATGGGGCGCTCCGGTCTTATTTGTGAAAAAGAAAGACTGTAGTATGCGTATGTGCATCGATTACCGTGAGTTGAATAAAGTGACGATCAAGAATCGTTATCCGTTACCTAGGATCGACGATTTGTTTGATCAACTTCAAGGCGCAACGTATTTCTCTAAGATCGACTTACGGTCCGGCTATCACCAAATGCGGGTCCGTGAGGAAGATATTGAGAAAACGGCTTTCCGAACGCGTTACGGGCATTATGAATTTGTGGTTATGCCCTTCGGTCTTACGAATGCACCGGCGGCATTCATGGATCTTATGAACCGGGTGTGCCAACCTATGTTGGACAAGTCGGTTATTGTGTTCATTGACGACATACTAGTCTACTCGAAAAGTATGCACGAACATGAACGTCACTTGCGTGAAGTTTTGAAGACGCTAAGAGAAGAGAAGTTGTATGCAAAGTTCTCTAAATGTGAATTTTGGCTAAGGGAGGTTCAATTCCTTGGTCACATTGTGAACGAAAGCGGTATCCAAGTGGATCCGGGGAAGATTGAGACGGTGAAGAGTTGGGGACGACCGACTACGCCCACGGAGATCCGAAGTTTTCTCGGATTGGCCGGTTATTATCGTCGGTTTATCCAAGACTTTTCTAAGATTGCTTCTCCATTAACAAAGTTGACGAGGAAGAGTGCTAAGTTCAATTGGGAAAACGAGCAAGAAATTGCTTTTCAATTATTGAAAGAGAAGTTGTGTCAAGCTCCGGTGTTAGTGTTACCGGAAGGCGTCGAAGACATGGTGGTTTATTGTGATGCTTCCTTAAATGGGCTCGGGTGCGTTCTTATGCAGAGGGGTAAAGTCATTGCTTATGCCTCTCGGCAATTAAAGGAACACGAAACGAGGTACCCGACTCATGATCTTGAAATGGCGGCGGTTGTGCATGCGTTGAAAATTTGGCGCCATTACTTGTATGGTGTCAAGTGTACGATATATTCGGATCATAAGAATTTGAAACATCTTTTTACTCAAAGAGATTTGAATTATCGTCAACGGAGATGGATGGATGTGGTGAAGGATTTTGATTGTGAGATACTTTACCATCCGGGTAAGGCGAATGTGGTCGCGGATGCGTTAAGTCGGAAGACTCAACATCCGGCGATACGTGTAGCATCGTTACGTTTGATTATCACTAATGACTTTCTTGAAAAGATGGGTGAAGACCAAATAGAGGCTTATGTTCACGATAAGCACGCGGAACGAATTGTGGGCCAATCGGAGTTCATTACAATGGGCCCGCGAGGTTTATTGTCGTTTCAAGGAAGGGTGTGGGTGCCTAAGACGAGTGATTACCGACGGGTGCTACTTGATGAAGCACATAAGTCGAAATATTCCATTCATCCGGGCGCGACGAAAATGTATCATGACTTGAAGAAAGATTATTGGTGGCCGGGCATGAAACGCGACGTTGTAAAATACGTTGAACGATGTGTTACTTGTTTGCAAGTTAAAGCCGAACATCAAAAGCCGTATGGTAAGTTGCAACCGTTAGAGATCCCGAAATGGAAATGGGAGCACATTACCATGGATTTCATCACTAAATTACCTAAGACGGCGAGAACTCAATATGATTCGATTTGGGTTATAGTTGATCGGTTGACGAAAAGTGCTTTGTTTCTTCCCATTAAAGAAGCAATATCGTCGGAGGCCTTGGCTAAGTTGTTTATCAAGGAAGTGGTCTCGCGACATGGCGTTCCTATATCTATTATTTCGGATCGAGATACCCGTTTTACATCTCGATTTTGGGAAAAGTTTCACGAAGATATGGGTACACAATTAAAGTTGAGCACGGCGTATCATCCTCAAACGGACGGTCAAACCGAACGTACGAACCAAACTTTGGAAGATATGTTACGGGCGTGCATTATCGATTTCGGTGGTAGTTGGGATGAGCATCTACCTTTGGTGGAATTTTCGTACAATAATAGTTTTCATACTAGTATCGGGATGCCACCGTACGAGATGCTTTATGGTCGAAGATGTCGAACTCCCATTTGTTGGGGAGAAGTGGGACAAAGGGAAATCGGGAGTACCGATTTGGTTCTAGAGACGAATAACAAGATTGATATTATCCGAGAGCATTTGAAAAAGGCTCAAGATAGGCAAAAGTCGTATGCCGATAAACGTAGACGAACGATCGAATTCCAAGAGGGCGACATGGTTATGCTTAAGGTTTCGCCATGGAAGGGTATTATTCGATTTCGAAAACGGGGAAAGTTAGGTCCTCGGTTTATTGGACCGTTTAAAGTTTTAGCTCGTGTTGGTGAAGTTGCATATCAATTGGAATTGCCCGAAGAGCTTGCGGGGATCCATAACACGTTTCATGTTTCTCACCTCCGTAAGTGCCTTGCGGATGATTCTTCATGGATGCCTTTAGATGAAATTGAGCTAAACAATAAGTTGGAGTATGTTGAAGAGCCAATTGCAATACTTGATGAAAAGGTCAAACGGTTGAGACATAAAGAGGTTAGGACCTACAAAGTACAATGGCGACGGAATAAAGGTTCCGAGTTTACATGGGAGCCCGAAGAGTTTGTGTTGGTTTATCTTCCCGCTTGTCATGCGGCTTGGATCGCGAGGACGCAATCCGAATAAGTGGGGGAGAGTTGTAAGACCCGTGTAATTATTGTATATAATGTATAGAAGTTAACTTTGTTGTGGGATTGGTTTTATATTTCAAAAGGAGCTAGGAACCAGTTTCCGTCCATTTGCGCGCCGCGCGGCCTAATGGCGCGCCGCGCAAAACCGTGCAGACAGCCCCCCTTGTTTATTTAAATTTAAATCAAGGGCATTTTGGGAAATTCACTTCAAGGCCGACTTTAATGCTTGGTTCAGTAGTTTGGGAGCTCATTTACTCCCTTGTTCACCAACCTTATCACCTCCCAATTTATTTTAGTGAGAGAGTGAGTTTTAGAGAGGGAAAGCTCACTTTGAAGAGGAAGAAGAGGGTTTCTTGCTAAAGTCCAAGTTCTAAAGTTGTTCATCTCGTCATTCGTTACATTTTGATAGTTGTGGTATGCCTTAACTTTCAATTCTTGTTTTGATTTCGTGTATGGGTTAGGGTTTGTGTGAAGATGAACATTAAGACCCATTTTTGGGTAAATTGGGTGTTCTTGGGTAAATTGGGTCATGTAGGCTCAATAATGGGTTAGCTAGGGTTTTAAAAGTATTAATTGTTGTCATGAAACCCTAATTGGCTAATAATTCGTTAGAACACCTTAAGGAAGAGTAAATGGGTGTGATTTGGGTATAAATGACCCAAAATGGGTGTATTGACTTTTATTGAGTCAAATGGGTCAAAATTGGACCAAGGTTGGTAAATGGTTGTGTTTTGTGATAAAACCTAGTAATCTAATGTGTAGGAAGGCCTTGAGTGCCAAGCGTTAGGGTTTTTGGTGAAAATGACCCAATTTAGGGTTAAGTGTCCAAATGGGTCAAGATGACCTAGGAGGGTGTGGGTTGTAAGATTAGACCAAGTTGATTGATTATATGCTTGTGAAAATAGGTACGTTACCTCGGAACTCAAGCTTGGTTTAATAATCACCGAAGGCATAAGGTGAGTGGAATAATTATGCGTATGTGTATATAATGTATTTATTTGTGTCGTATGAATGTGGCATTGTCGCGTTGTTTAAGACACCACATGGTAAAGAAGTGGATGTCGCGTTGTTTAAGACACCACAATGTAATGGAGGGGATGTCGCGTTGTTTAAGACACCATCCATCGTATTGAATGGCATGTGGAATCGTCGCGTTGTTTAAGACGCCACATTGTAAAGGGTGAGTGAGTCGCGTTGTTTAAGACATCACCCGGGGGATTAGTGACTACGCGTTGATTAAGTAGCACTAACGGATGTTATGAACTCCAACGGTCTTGTATGTACCGTTTCCCTTGTTCGAATTGGTTAACCAAGGTTGCGTGATATATGTATTGAAAGTATTTATTTATGAATCGTATGCTTTTGTATTATTAGTTACTTGTTGATTTGCGGTTTATGGTATATGCATAATATTGTGCATGATTGTCGAATTGTTGAACCGAGTATGATGTTGTGTAAGTGATGCAAGTAAGTAGATTATATATGTGTATGTATAATTATTGTGCTCACTAAGCTTTGCTTACCCTCTCGTTGTTTACCTTTTTATAGGTTCGTGTGTGGATAAGGGTAAGGGCATTACCTTGGATTGAGTTTCCCGCTTCGATGATTAAGAAGCGCTTTTGGTTTTGGCTTGGAGTTTGACCGAGACTTGGGTAGTTTAACCCCAAACACCATGCTCGTTGTGTCGTTTGGCAATTAAACTTTTGTGGTCGAAACTCTAATTTGTATTAAACTTGTATTCTTACACTTAGTGGCAATTTGGGCACGTGTGGGCCCCACTTTGTAAAACTCGCTCAAACCTTAGTTATGTGCTAGTTTTACATATATGAATGTATGGTTAAAAGCGTTTTGGCTAAAAATGTCGAGAACTAGTCAAACATTTTCGTTAAATAGACTTCTGGGGACAGCGGGCTGTCCAGGTGGTTTGGCGCGCCGCGCGGCCACCTGGCGCGCCGCGCAGATGGCCTGCACCAGAAAATTTTTTTTTGTTTGCAATTTCGTCGTGTTTGGTCGGTTACGGTTTGGGTTGTTACAATAAAGCATGTATGACTCCATGCACATATCTTGTATAACGTATAAGCAAACAGCGGAAGACTTCTATTAACCTGAGAATAAACATGCTTAAAAGTGTCAACACAAAGGTTGGTGAGTTCATAGTTTTAATATTGCGCATAATCTGTATATAAAGGTGTATCACAAGTTTTCAGTTGTTTCATCCAGAAACGTTTATCAAAATATTCTACGTAACAGAGCACCCTGATAACTAAACTTTAACGTTATAATAAGTACCCCTGTTTTAACACACATGCAACCAACATGTACAATACACGCAATCCAACGTGTACTAACCTCAAATAGCATACGTCTGTTTTATAGTTCAGGCTAGGGTTTCTATACCTGGAACAGACGGGGATGTCAAGCCCTATTGATCCATATACAACTATTCGCGCCCACCAGTTCTTATAACTGGCAGTTACTAGTTACCAAAGCTAAGGGATTTTCGGTTCAAACTCAGTGTAGAATTTAGTATGTACTTGTGTCCATTGCATTTAAAATAAAGTGCACGTATTCTCAGCCCAAAAATATAGATTGCAAAAGCAATTAAAAAGGGAGCAAATGAAACTCACCTTAGCAGCACATAAATTCATTCACCAAAATGTGACCGAAACTCAGAATGCAAAATAACCGTAGATCTCAACCTAGAGAACATATCTTAGTCAATACATGTCTAATAAGTTAGGCCGAGTCATAGTGTATCACAATCCTAATGCTCTAGACCGACATGCAAAAGTTAACAAAAGTCATCTCAACAGTCAACCTGACACAATATGATCTTTAAATCTATACATATTTATTATCATAGTATAAGTCGTGATAATTGAACGAATTTATAGTTTATCAAACTCAAAATATTATTTATTTCAGGAGCTATATTATATTTGAATTATCATGACAATCGAAAATATTTTATTATTTCACATAGCTTTCCAATACTTGTAAAATCATATTATAGTGTTTATAAAGTTTTAAAACATGATAAGACAGTCAACTTTGACAATTGTTCAACAAAACGAGACGTGCCTTATATAGAAATTCATTTACTCGATTTGTAATATTTGAAAATTCAATTTATCAATCTCATAAACAAGTTGTTTAAATATCAATTGCAGATTCAAAAGCAATTCCGATTAATGTTAATCATAATTCAGTTGACCATAACTTTTAATCCGTTCCTCGAAAACACACGATTTCTAAATGAAAAGTTATTAATTTTTCGACAGCTTTCCAACGACATGCATATCATATACATTTTATCAATAACATATGTATCAAATTCGTGATTCATCATAAACTATCTAACGACAAAATTAAAGCATACAAGCATGCATGAACATATATACTCGAGCACTAGACATGGATACACTTTTAATATATAAAAGATAAAATATAAATGCTTACGTATCAATATTGTGATTCAATATTGCAGAAAAGTACGTAGACGCAACGGAGATGATAAACACTAGTTTGACTCACGAGCAATACCCTCGAATAATACCCATCACCTCCTTAGCTATAACCCATACTTTCCTTAGCTCTATCCCGCTCGAAAAACTCATTTTAAAATAACCCGCTCATGACCTCGTCGTAATATTTTATGTATAATACTAATAATAATACTACTAATATTATTATAACTAGATTAATAATAATAATCTTTGATAATAATAATAATAATAATAATAATTTAAATAAAATAATTAATATACAGAGTAATATAAGAGATAGAGAGATTGATAGGTAAATGAATTCGGCAGAGAATGAATCGAGTTTTATACACCTTCCCTGAACTCTATCCTCATGCGATTGCATGAGGAATGAGAGTGATTATCATGCGATTGCATGATCACTCTGGTGACAGCTATATTCCACAAATTACCTCTGTCGACACATACATAATAATATATTTATTATTTAATATATAATATATTTAATCTTTAGAATTAATTAAATATTATATTATATTCTCGTGCATAGTTAATTTGTAATTTTTATACCGATGTGTAGTACGTTGACCCTCGACTCAAGTACCGGTTTCGATTTTTCGAACGCATTTTCGTACGCTTAGAAAACTTGTACTTTACGTTTCGCCACGTGTACCTTTATCAATAATTAGACTTATTTCACCAATGAGTATACTAATTAAAATGTAACTTATACTTTTGAGTGTTATGGTCATTTGCTTCCTAAAATCATCATCCTAATATATATATAATAATATTATTTTAAATTTAAATGTTTTATGACTAAGTTATTATTATATTTTTATCACATTATAATATATATATATATATATATATATATATATATATATATATATATATATATTTTATTCATGCCAGTTACAAATATTTGTTCGTGAATCGTCGGTCAAAATCATATAAATTTTAAATTTAAATTTGGTCGTAAATTTTCGGGTCGTCACAGTACCTACCCGTTAAAGAAATTTCGTCCCGAAATTTGATAGAGATCGTCATGGCTAACAATAAAAATGTTTTTATGACGAATATGAGTGGATAAATAGAGTTTTATCATTATTGAATATTATAAATAAAACGACTCGATTATGTGAAGCGTAAGAGTGAAGCTGTCATAAAAGGTTGAGATAGGGATTTAACTTTGGACGTAGTCACGTTGGATTTTCGGATTTCAAGGGATTTAGAGGAAAATCTTCGTAATAAGATTTGATTCTTCGGTAGTTAAGGAGATAGGATCTTCTTTGGTTAAATGCGATGATCTGTTTTGATTGCTCTGTCGGATATTTCACTATAATTCCACCCTCTTCATTTCCTTATTTTCCACAGCTCATACCTTCTATTCTTTCTCCCTCAATTCATATTTTAAAGCATTCGTCAATATGCTCCATCTAGTTCTGCTTCTTGATATACTCCTAACTTTCATATCTGTCATTCTTCTTTTTCATCTCCCGCCGGAAGAATATATTTACTTCTACTATACTCTTGGTTTTATAGTGTTTTTATTTCTCCCCTGTCTTTATATTGCTATATACATCGATATATACGGTTTGTAAATTTCTAGGTTGTTGTTGGGTTTTATATCTTCCCTTATATTTCGGAGTCCCTGCTTCTGTTTTTCCGTAATCATTGACATCCACAGTTAATGCTCTCTCCTATTTGCTGCGATTTATACTCCCATTTTTATTTCGGAGCTTCATGCTTTTGTTTTCTTCTTCTTCCCGACTTCAAGTCAAGTGAATAATGGTCCAGAATTCGTAGGTACGGAGTTTCGAATGATCATAATATACAAAACAGAAAGGAAAGTTAATAGCACGATTTGATTTGTTAAATTACCAGAATATCTGAAAAAGACTGAATCATCAAGAAATTTTTTTCTTGATATGTTTAGAGGTTAAATAGAATGAAAGAGTTACGTAACATGGTTTATGATGAGGGTATGATTTGTGAACCGTTATCACGTTCCATTAGAAACTCAGTATGACTTACTGTAATATAATCATGTTGATCAAGTGTCATTATATTATACTAACTCATGCTTTAGTTTCCAACATTAATTCAAAACATTCATATTTTAAATTCAAATTTTACAGAATATAGAAACTAACCAATTTCCTTTATGATGTAATACAGATAACTCGAGGAGATAAATTATTTCAGATAAGAATAGTTATGAAAATATCTTCAGAAATATCGAGGATATTTATAATGAAAGATATGATGATATCTTAGAATTTCTAATATTAAAGGACAATAAAGAAGATTTGTCCGTAAAGATTTAGAGTCAGGAGCAAGGTATTCGTTAATGACTTCAGCAGATACTGAATCATTTGGATTCTTTGAAGGCATGTTTAGTCTTTGTGATTAGTCCACAGCCTCCTTCATGGTTTGCTCAATCTGTTTTCCAGTTCCCACTTTTCTGAGCTTTGCCAACACACTGTTCTTTATCATCAAACTTTTGGCCATTAAGACCATTTACAGTTTTGATGCTTCATCAGCTTTTTCAACATTCAGAGTATTGATTCATAGGCTAATTGCTTTTCAGAATTTCAGAATAAAAGCTCATAATTCTAAGAGATGAATGTTATATGTATACATATGATGTTTTATAGTCTTGAATGATACGAATACTTTTATGGGTTTTATGAATAGAAGTGATGTTCTATCACATTTTAGAAGTCAAAGTATAGCTTTGAAAGGTGTAGGGATCTGAGAGTGATGATATCGGTTATATCTTGACTTGGATTCTGATATGTTAAAATCAGAATATGTAATTGAATTTGAATGAGTATGGTTGTTTTGATTTCTATGAAAGAATATATCTCGTTGTGAAAGTAGTGAGTATAGTTGATGATTTGTTGAATCAGAATCGAAGAATGTAACATATTAATTGTGAATTTATATATCTTTCGGGTATTACCTACCCGTTGAAAGTTTCATAAGTAATATTTCGTACCTGAGATTTTTATTACAGTCTTTATGAAAATATATGTATGTATATTTTCTTCAGATTTAATACAGATTTAATGAGTTAATATCATATTAAGCTCATTTGATTTTAGGCTGGATTAGAAGTGAATAATCTCTAAAACATTAAAGATTTCATAATCTTCGCGGAGTATTTCACTAATGTAATTAATACTTCGTTATTCAGTTTTATTGATATTTCCTCAGTGAATCATGTTGGTGCTTATGGAACTCTTGCTAACTTCGCAAGGTACGAATAATGTTTTCTGGAAAGTTTCAAGTACAACGAAAATGAAAGTATAAAATCAAACATGTATTTTAATAATACACTTGATTTATTATGAAATGGAATCTATTAAGTCGAAGCAGAGATTATAGTTAACGATTGTTAAGTCATTAACGAAGGATGTACATCATAGCATATTAATAACATGAACTAACCGAGTAGTTAAGATTCACACGTAATAGCTTAGTACGAAAAGATTTATTTTGATCTCAAAATTCATATATATATAAAATATACATATAATTTCTTCAGAGGGAATGAGTTAATACTTCATAACTCGTTGATACGATATACGCATTGTTGATTAGTGATGATGTTTGCGGTGATTATGGATCTGGCGGAGCTTGTGATGTTGTAGATGCTGCTGATGCTGACGATGCTGACGGTACTGACGGTGCTGGTGATGCTGACGGTACTGTTGATGCTGCTAGTAAAATAGATCTAGCTTGTAAATCGTGCACCATTCTGATCAGGGTTTTATTTCATCATTTCTATTCGCTCACTCATCTGGTTTACAATTAGAACTAGAATAAGTCATCTCTAAAACTTTTAGAAACTACATATTCTCTGCAGAATATTTCTTCGATGAAGTTATGAATCAATACTTCATCGTTTTTTGTTGTTGGTATTCCTTGGTATCTATGGTGCGTATGACGTTGATGTTCGAGGTACAGATTGTGATGTTGAGGTGTGGAATGCGGATGTTGTTGTTGGTGGTGGTAATGATACTATTGGTGTTGATGATGGTGGTACTGTTGATACCGGTGATGCTGCCGGTGCTTGTAATCTTTGCACCATATTCTCCAAAGCCACTACCCAAGCGCGAAGCTCGTTGACTTCTTCTACTACACCGGGATGATTGGCGGTTCTGACGAGCGGATGAATAAGATCCAGAATTTGAGATAGTATATAATCATGACGAGATACTCTGGAGATGAGAGAGAAAATTGTATTACGAACAGGTTCACCGGTAAGTGCTTCAGGTTCTTCGCCAAGAGGGGAATGTGGTGGATGGAAGGGATCACCTTCTTCTTGTCTCCAATGATTAAGTAGGCTACGAACCCATCCCCAATTCATCCAGAATAGATGATGGCTAATTGGTTGCTCCATTCCGGTCACACTTCTTTCGGAGCTCGAGGAGTTCGAGGAATCAAGGGAGAAATCCATATTATATGATCGGATAAAGGGTATTCGATATGAGATGAGTGTTAAATACTGAATGATATCTTCGTCTCCTTGAATACGTATATATAGCAAAAAGATTCCGAAATTTACGGAGAAAATTTAGGAAAAGTGTCAGACAAAGTCTGCTGATGTGACGATCGCTCCAAATCCATATGGACGAACACGTCATTCATTGATTTCATTGCGAGGTATTTGACCTCTATATGATACGTTTTGTAAACATTGCATTCTTTTGAAAAGGCACACCATAAATGAATATTTAAATCAAAGGTTTTCGACATCTGATGATTTCTACATATAGACAATCACCGTAATATAATAGTTTACAATAATACTTCCGTTGACAATGCAGTCAAAATAAGATAGATGGTCATGATTTGTGAATGCAACGCTTTCTCGAAGGTTGGTGAGTTCATAGTTTTAATGTTTCGCATACTATGTATATAAAGGTAGACCACAAGATTTCAGTTGTTTCATCCAGAAACGTTTATCAAATTATTCTACAAGATTGAGCACCCTGGTAACTAAGCTTTAACGTCTGTATAATAAGTACCCCTGTTTTAACATACATGCAACCAACATGTACAATACACGCAATCCAACGTATGTTAACTCAAATAGCATACATCTGTTTTATAGTTCAGGCTAGGGTCTCTATACCTGGAACAGACGGGGATGTCAAACCCTATGGATCCATATACAACTACTCGTGCCCACCAGTTCTTATAACTGGCAGTTACTAGTTACCAAAGCTAAGGGATTTTCGGTTCAAACTCAGTGTAGAATTTAGTATGTACTTGTATCAATTACGTTTAAAATAAAGTGCATGTATTCTCAGCCCAAAAATATAGATTGCAAAAGCAATTAAAAATGGAGCAAATGAAACTCACCTTATCAGCACATAAAGTCGTTCACCGAAATGTGAAAGAAACTCGGAATACCAATTAACCGTAGATCTCAACCTAGAGAACATATGTTGGTCAATAAATGTCTATCAAGCTAGGTCTGGTCATAGTGTATCACAATCCTAATGCTCGAGATCGAAATACAAAAGTTATCAAAAGTCATTTCAAAAAGTCAATCTGACTCAATACTATAGTTGAATGATCATGGCAATCGAAACATTTTAACATTTCACATAGTTTTTCAATTCTTATAAAATTAGACTATAGTTTTTATAAGGCTTTAAAATATGATAAAACAGTCAATTTTGACAATTGTTCAACAAAACGAGACGTGCCTTATATAGAAATTCATTTACTCGATTAGTAATATTTAAAAAATCCAATTTATCAATCTTATAAACAGGTTGTTTAAATCTTAATAGTAGATTCAAAAGCAATTCCAATTATCATTAATCATAATTCAGTTGTCCATATCTTTTAATTCGTTCATCGAAATTACGCGGCTTCTAAATGAAAAGTTATTGATTTTTCGCTAGCTTTCCAAAAACATGCATATCATATACCTTTTATCAGTAATATATGTATTTAATTCGTGATTCATCATAAACTGTTTAATGACAAAATTTAGCATACAAGCATGCATAAACATATATACTCGAGCACTAGACATGTATACACTATTAATATATAAAAGATAAGATATGAATGCTCACGTATCAATATTGTGATTCAATATTGCAGGAAAGTATGTAGACGCAACAGAGATGATAAACACTAGGTTTGACTTGTAAACAATACCCACGAATATTACCCATAACCTCCATAGCTATAACCCATAATTTCCTTAGCTCTATCCCGTTCGAAAAGCTTGTTTTGAAGTGACATGCTCATGACCTCGTTGTAGTATTTTATGTATAATATTAATTAATAGTAATACTACTAATAGTATTAAGATTAATTATAATATTAATTATATATATATATATATATATATATATATATATATATATATATATATATATATATATATATATATAAAGAGAGCAGAGGGATGTGAGGATATGTGTGTGTAATCGAGCAAAAACTAATTCAATTTATAGACCTTTCCTGAAATCTGACCCCATGCGATCGCATGGGTTTTATGCCTATTTCCCATGCGATCGCATGGCCCCAAAATCCAGCTCACAATTTTTTATTTTTTTTTGCTTGTCGACATAATTAAATATAATATATATAATTTAAATTAATTAATTATATAATATATTATATTCTCTTGTCTAGTTGACTTGTAATTATTGTTCCGATAAGTCGTACGTCGTCACTCGACTTATGTCCCGGTTCCGGTTTTTCGAACGTCCTTTCGTACACTAAGAAAACTGGCACTTTACCTTTCGTGACTCGTACATTTGTCAAAATATAGACTTAACTATCCATAAACTATATCACTCGAAATATAACTTATACATTCGATTGTTTTGGTCATTTACTTCTATAAATCATCGTCTCGTTATCTATCAAAGTATATTTAATAATATTGTTTTAAATCAAACTGTTTAATAACCAAGTTAATATTCATAAACACGTTTTAAATACACATCGTAAGTTATTCATACAATTATAATTCCAACTTATCATATATATTCAAATAGATATTTAAACCAATAAGTTTTATGCACAATATCATACAATTAATACTTTGTTACGCTTTCAAGTTATAGTGTATATATGTATCTTTTTACATATAATTGTTCGCGAATCATCGATAACCGTCGATGGGTAATTGAATAGTTCAAAATTTTTGAGATTCAGTTTTACAGACTTTGCTTATCGTGTCAGAAACATTAAATCATATCGAGAATTTGGTTCAAAGTAAGTCGAAATTTTCCGGGTCATTGCAGTACCTACCCGTTAAAGAAATTTCGTCCCGAAATTTGAGTGAGGTCGTCATGACTAACAATAAAAAATGTTTTCATGACGAATATGAGTCGATAAATAGAGTTTTATCACCGTTGAATAATATGGATAAAACAATCCGATTACTCGAAGCGTATGAAGGAAGTTATCGTAATAGAGTGAATTGAAGAATAGAGCTTCGTTTTAACTCTTGACGTAGTAATAATTGATTTTCGGAATTTAAGGAATAGAAAATCTTCATAATCTAAATAAGATTTGATTCTTCGAAATTTAAGGAAATTAAGATTTTCTTTGATTGAATGTGTAATCTGCCTCGATTGCTATGTCTGATATTTCGCTATAAATTGACCTCTTCCGTTTCATTTATTTTCACCACTCCTATAATCTTCTTCCTTATTTCATACTTTCTAATAGATTGTGAAAATGTTTCATCCAGTTCTGATTCTCGATATACTCCTAACTTTCATATCTGTCATTCTTCTTTTTCATCTACCACCGGAGGAATTTATTTACTTTTACTATTACCTTGGGGTTATAGTGTTTTTCATTCTCCCGTGTCTTTATATTGCTATACGCATTGATATACACGGTTTGTAATATATGTGTTGTTGTCAGGCTTTATATTTTCCCTTATATTTAGGAGCTCCATGCTTTCGTTTTTCCTTCCCGACTTCAAGTCAAGCGAATAATGGTCCAGAATTCGTAGGTATGGAGTTTCGAATGATCATAATATACAAAGCAGAGAGGAAAGGTAATAGCACAATTTGATTTGTCAAATTACCAGAATATATGGAAAAGACCGAATCATCAAGAAAAATATTTTCTTGATATTTTTAGAGGTTAAATAGAATGAAAGAGTTATGTAACATGGTTCATGATGAGGGTATGATCTGTGAACCTTTATCACGTTCCATTAGCAACTCATCATGACTTACTGTAATATAATCACATTGATCAAGTGTCATTATATTATACTAACTCATGCTTCAGTTCCCAAACACTACTTCAAAAACATTCATATTTTAAATTCGAATTTTTCAGAATCTAGAAACTAAAACAGTTTCTTTTATGATATAACACAGATAGCGCTAAGAGATAAATAATCTCGGACAATGATAGTTATGAAGATATCTTCAGAAATATCGAAGATATTTATAATGAAAGATATGATAATATCTTAGAATTTCTAATATCGAAGGATGATGAAGAAGATTTGTTCGTAAAGGTTTAGAGTTAGGAGCAAGGTATTCGTTAATGACTTCAGCAGACACTGAATCATTCGGATTCTTTGAAGGTATGTTTAGTCTTTGTGATTTGTCCACAGCCTTCTTCATAGTTTGCTCCATCCATTTTCCAGTTCCAAACCTTCTCTTTTTCTGTGCTTTTCCAACACACTACTCTTTATCATCAAACTTTCGACTGTTAAGGTCGTTTACAGTTTTTGCTGCTTCATCAGCATTTTTCCAAAATTTGGAGGACTAGTTTCACAGTTTGGGGTGTTTTTCAGAAACTTCACATTCGAAGTAAGTAAGTCTAGGAGATAGACATTATATGTATATATAACTGTTGGCTTAGAATTGCTGCGAAATTTGAAATACTTATTGCTAATTCCTGGTAGTTGGTATGGCAATTATTGTTACAAGATGTGGATGAGTAAATGATAGGGTTTTAATGAGTATAATGATTTTTCGGAAGGTCAAAGATCAATGAAGTTGTTGGTAAATTTACAGCTAATGTGGTGGGATATGAAAGGTTCCCCAGTAACAAGAACGTATATGTTAAGGTTATAATAAGGCTAATCTGAAAAGTCGAAGTTGACTGGTTGGAAGTGTGGTAAAGCTGGATACTTTGAAAAGGGATTGCAAGATTATTTTCGGTAATAACAATACTAAAGGATCTTTCACAGTTTTGAAGTCAAAGTATAGCTTTAAAAGATGTAAAGATCTAAGAATGATGTCACCAGTTCAGAGTTATGACTTGGATTCCGATCCGTCAATATCAGAATATGTAATTGAATTTGTATGAAAACGATTGTATATCGTTGTGAGCATTGTTAATAATTTTTGAATCAAAGTTGAAGAATGTACGGTATAACATATTATTTGTGAACTTATATATTTCCCGAGTATTACCTACCCGTTAAAGATTTCACAATTAATACTTTGTACAAAAGAATTTTTATTACCGTCTTTATGAAAATATATGTATGTATATTTTCTTTAGATGTAATACAGATTTAATGAGTTAATATCATATTAAGCTCATTTGATTTTTGGCTTGAATTAGAAATGAATAATCTCTAAAACATTAGAGATTACATAATCTTAGAGGAGTATTTCACTAATGAACTCAATACTTCATTATTTATTCTTATTGATATTCCTTGGTGAGGGATGTTGGTGCTCTTGGAATTTTTGTGAACCTTACAAGGCACAGATGATGTTTTCTGGAAAGTTTCGAGTATATCGAAAATGGAAATGTAAAATCAATTATGTAATTGAATGATACACTTGGTTTATTATGAAATGGAATTCATTAATTTGAAATAGAGATTATAGTTAACGATGGCTAAGTTGTTAACGAAAGATGTACCTTATAGCATATTAGTAATATGAATTAACCGAGTAATATTTACCCCTTAAAATTCATACGTAATAGCTTAGTATGAAAAGATATATTAGAATTTCCAAAATCTATATAATATATAATTTCTTTGAAAATAGTGAGTTAATACTTCATAACTCATTATCTTAATATACCCATTGGTGATTGTGGTGTCGATATCGTCGGTGGTTATGGAGTTGGTGGAGCTTATGGTGATACAGGTGTTGCTAGTGGTACTTCTGGTGATGCTGTATAACAAGTCTAGCTTGTAAATCTCGTACCATTCCTGTCAGGGTTTCTAATCTCCCCTCTATCTTTTCTATTTATCTAATTTATGATTAGAACTGGGATAAATAATCTCTAAGATTTTAGAGATTACATAATCGCCGTAGGATATTTCCCCGATGAAGTTATGAATCCATACTTCATCGTTCGTTGTTGTTTGTACTCCTTGGTATCATGGTGCGTATGATGTTAATATCCGAGGTACATATTGTGATGTTGAGGCGTGTGATGGGGATGTTGTTGTTGGTGGTAGTAATGGTACTGTTGGTGTTGTTGTCGGTGGTACTATTGTCGCTGATGCTGGTGGTGCCTGTGATGCCTGCAGGTTGCGCATCATGTTCTCCAAAGTCACTACTCGAGCGAGAAGCTCGTTGACTTCTTCTACTACCCCCGGATGATTGGTGGTTCGGACAAGCGGATGAATAAGATTTAGAATGTTGGATATTACGTAGTCGTTGTGAGCTGTTCTGGAAATGAGGGTGTAAATGGTGTTACGAACAGGTTCGTCGGTGAGTGCTTCAGGTTCTTCGCCAAGAGGGGAATGTGGTGGATGGAAGGGATCACCTTCTTCTTGTCTCCAATGATTAAGTAGATTACGAACCCATCCCCAATTCATCCAGAATAGATGATGGCTAATTGGTTGGTCCATTCTGGTTACACTGCTTTCAGAGCTCAGGTAGAATTCCATATCGGAATAGCTGTCGGAATCTGAGGAATTCGAACTAGATGCGGAATTCATCTTACACGGTTAGATAAAGGATTCTTGATATGAAATGATTTTTGGATATCGGATGATATTCTAATTACATAGAATACCTATATATAGTACAAGGGATCCGCAAATTATGGAGGAACTTTCGAAAGCTGTCAGGCTAAGTTTACAGTAACAGATATGCTAAGATATGAATTTTGTCTATACACTATTCATGCAATCAATGCAGTAAAATGTGTCTAGACTAGGAATGATAAGCAGGTAATTTCTGACAAGAAGTGATAAGCTAAACTTTTGAAATGCAGACACGGTCGAAGTCCATACTTACTAATGCATCCTAACAACTATCAGTTAGACACACTCCTGCAAGACCTGGTTCGCTAAGACCAACGCTCTGATACCAACTGTGACGATCGATCCAAATCTATATGGACGAACACGTCATTCATTGATTTCATTGCGAGGTATTTGACCTCTATATGATACGTTTTGTAAACATTACATTCTTTTGAAAAGGCACACCATAAATGAATATTTAAATCAAAGGTTTTCGACATCTGATGATTTCTACATATAGACAATCACCGTAATATAATAGTTTACAATAATACTTCCGTTGACAATGCAGTCAAAATAAGATAGATGGTCATGATTTGTGAATGCAACGCTTTCTCGAATAAAACATGTATGACTCCATGCACATAGCTTGTCTAACATATAAGCAAACAGCGGAAGACTTCTAGGAACCTGAGAATAAACATGCTAACAAGTGTCAACACAAAGGTTGGTGAGTTCATAGTTTTAATGTTTCGCATACTATGTATATAAAGGTAGACCACAAGATTTCAGTTGTTTCATCCAGAAACGTTTATCAAATTATTCTACAAGATTGAGCACCCTGGTAACTAAGCTTTAACGTCTGTATAATAAGTACCCCTGTTTTAACATACATGCAACCAACATGTACAATACACGCAATCCAACGTATATTAACTCAAATAGCATACATCTGTTTTATAGTTCAGGCTAGGGTCTCTATACCTGGAACAGACGGTGATGTCATACCCTATGGATCCATATACAACTACTCACGCCCACCAGTTCTTATAACTGGCAGTTACTAGTTACCAAAGCTAAGGGATTTTCGGTTCAAACTCAGTGTAGAATTTAGTATGTACTTGTATCAATTGCGTTTAAAATAAAGTGCATGTATTCTCAGCCCAAAAATATAGATTGCAAAAGCAATTAAAAAGGGAGCAAATGAAACTCACCTTATCAGCACATAAAGTCGTTCACCGAAATGTGAACGAAACTCGAAATACCAATTAACCGTAGATCTCAACCTAGAGAACATATGTTGGTCAATAAATGTCTATCAAGCTAGGTCTGGTCATAGTGTATCACAATCCTAATGCTCGAGATCGAAATACAAAAGTTATCAAAAGTCATTTCAAAAAGTCAATCTGACTCAATACTATAGTTGAATGATCATGGTAATCGAAATATTTTAACATTTCACATAGTTATCCAATTCTTATAAAATTAGACTATAGTTTTTATAAGGCTTTAAAATATGATAAAACAGTCAATTTTGACAATTGTTCAACAAAACGAGACGTGCCTTATATAGAAAATCATTTACTCGATTAGTAATATTTGAAAATCCAATTTATCAATCTTATAAATAGGTTGTTTAAATCTTAATAGTAGATTCAAAAGCAATTCCAATTATCATTAATCATAATTCAGTTGTCCATATCTTTTAATTCGTTCATCGAAATTACGCGGCTTCTAAATGAAAAGTTATTGATTTTTCGCCAGCTTTCCAAAAACATGCATATCATATACCTTTTATCAGTAATATATGTATTTAATTCGTGATTCATCATAAACTGTTTAACGACGAAATTTAGCATACAAGCATGCATAAACATATATACTCGAGCACTAGACATGTATACACTATTAATATATAAAAGATAAGATATGAATGCTCACGTATCAATATTGTGATTCAATATTGCAGGAAAGTACGTAGACGCAACAGAGATGATAAACACTAGGTTTGACTTGTAAACAATACCCACGAATATTACCCATAACCTCCATAGCTATTACCCATAATTTCCTTAGCTCTATCCCGTTCGAAAAGCTTGTTTTGAAGTGACACGCTCATGACCTCGTCGTAGTATTTTATGTATAATATTAATTAATAATAATACTACTAATAGTATTAAGATTAATTATAATATTAATTAATAATATATATATATATATATATATATATATATATATATATATATATATATATATATATATATATATATAAGAGCAGAGGGATGTGAGGATATGTGTGTGTAATCGAGCAAAAACGAATTCAATTTATAGACCTTTCCTAAAATCTGACCCCATGCGATCGCATGGGTTTTATGCCTATTTCCCATGCGATCGCATGGCCCCAAAATCCAGCTCACAATTTTTTTGTTGTTTTGCTTGTCGACATAATTAAATATAATATATTTAATATATATAATTTAAATTAATTAATTATATAATATATTATATTCTCTTGTTTAGTTGACTTGTAATTTTTGTTCCAATAAGTCGTACATCGTCACTCGACTTATGTCCCGGTTTCGGTTTTTCGAACGTCCTTTCGTACACTGAGAAAACTGGCACTTTACCTTTCGTGACTCGTACATTTGTCAAAATATAGACTTAACTATCCATAAACTATATCACTCGAAATATAACTTATACATTCGAGTGTTTTGGTCATTTACTTCTATAAATCATCGTCTCGTTATCTATCAAAGTATATTTAATAATATTGTTTTAAATCAAAACGTTTAATAACCAAGTTAATATTCATAAACACGTTTTAAATACACATCGCAAGTTATTCATACAATTACAATTCCAACTTATCATATATATTCAAATAGATATTTAAACCAATAAGTTTTATGCACAGTATCATACAATTAATACTTTGTTACGCTTTCAAGTTATAGTGTATATATGTATCTTTTTACATATAATTGTTCGCGAATCGTTGATAACAGTCGATGGGTAATTGAATAGTTCAAAAATTTTGAGATTCAGTTTTACAGACTTTGCTTATCGTGTCGGAAACATTAAATCATATTGAGAATTTGGTTCAAAATAAGTCGAAATTTTCCGGGTCATCGTAGCTGAGATGAATATGATAAGATATGATTTGTCTATACTTCCATTTATGCAATAATTGCAGTAAGACGTGTCTAGACTAAAGAATGATAAGCATATAATTTCTGACAAGAAATGATAAGCAAAACTCGGTAAAAACAGATACGGTCATAGACCAGACTCACTAATGCATCCTAACAATTACCAGTTAAATACACTAATGCAAATTCTGGTTCCCTATGACCTCAAGCTCTGATGCCAACTGTGATGACCCGTCCAAATCCACTTGGACGAATACGTCATTCATTGATTTCATAGTGAGGTTTTGACCTCTATATGATACATTTTGTAAACATTGCATTCTTTTGTAAAGGCACACCATAAATGAATATATAAATCCAAGGTTTTCGACGTCTGATGATCTCTACGTATAGACAATCACCGTATATAATAGTTTACCATAATACATCTGTTGACAATGCAGTCAAAATAAGATACATGATGATGATTTTGTGAATGCAAAGTTTTCTCGAATAAAGCATGTATGACTCCATGCACATATCTTGTATAACGAATAAGCAAACAGCGGAAGACTTCTATTAACCTGAGAATAAACATGCTTAAAAGTGTCAACACAAAGGTTGGTGAGTTCATAGTTTTAATGTTGCGCATAATCTGTATATAAAGGTGTATCATAAGTTTTCAGTTGTTTCATCCAAAAACATTTATCAAAATATTCTACGTAACAGAGCACCCTGATAACTAAACTTTAATGTTATAATAAGTACCCCTGTTTTAACACACATGCAACCAACATGTACAATACACGCAATCCAACGTGTACTAACCTCAAATAGCATACGTCTGTTTTATAGTTCAGGCTAGGGTTTCTATACCTGGAACAGACGGGGATGTCAAGCCCTATGGATCCATATACAACTATTCGCGCCCACCAGTTCTTATAACTGGCAGTTACTAGTTACCAAAGCTAAGGGATTTTCGGTTCAAACTCAGTGTAGAATTTAGTATGTACTTGTGTCCATTGCATTTAAAATAAAGTGCATGTATTCTCAGCCCAAAAATATAGATTGCAAAAGCAATTAAAAAGGGAGCAAATGAAACTCACCTTAGCAGCACATAAATTCATTCACCGAAATGTGACCGAAACTCGGAATGTAAAATAACCGTAGATCTCAACCTAGAGAACATATCTTAGTCAATACATGTCTAATAAGTTAGGCCGGGTCATAGTGTATCACAATCCTAATGCTCAAATACCAACATGTAAAACAGTCAACTTTGACAATTGTTCAACAAAACGAGACGTGCCTTATATAGAAATTCATTTACTCGATTAGTAATATTTGAAAATCCAATTTATCAATCTCATAAACAAGTTGTTTAAATATCAATTGCAGATTCAAAAGCAATTCCGATTAATGTTTATCATAATTCAGTTGACCATAACTTTTAATTCGTTCCTCAAAAACACACGATTTCTAAATGAAAAGTTATTAATTTTTCGACAGCTTTCCAACGACATGCATATCATATACCTTTTATCAATAACATATGTATCAAATTCGTGATTCATCATAAACTATCTAACGACAAAATTAAAGCATACAAGCATGCATAAACATATATACTCGAGCACTAGACATGGATACACTTTTAATATATAAAAGATAAAATATAAATGCTTACGTATCAATATTTTGATTCAATATTGCAGAAAAGTACGTAGACGCAACGGATATGATAAACACTAGTTTGACTCACGAGCAATATGAAATGTCCCGTTTATATTGATTATAAACGTTCCACATTAATTGATTTTGTTGCGAGAATTTGACATCCATATGAGACGTTTTTCAAAGACTGCATTCATTTTTAAAACAATCATAACCTTTATTTTATCAATAAAGGTTTTAAAAACATTACGTAGATTATCAAATAATGATAATCTAAAATATACTGTTTACACACGACCATTACATAATGGTTTACAATAGAAATATATTACATCGACATATGTTTCTTGAATACAGTTTTTACACAATATCATACAAACATGGACTCCAAATCTTGTCCTTATTTTAGTATGCAACAGCGGAAGCTCTTAGTATTCACCTGAGAATAAACATGTTTTAAACGTCAACAAAAATGTTGATGAGTTATAGGTTTAACCTATATATATTAAATCGTAACAATAGACCACAAGATTTCATATTTCAATACACATCCCATACATAGAGATAAAAATCATTCATATGGTGAACACCTGGTAACCGACATTAACAAGATGCATATATAAGAATATCCCCATCATTCCGGGACACCTTTCGGATATGATATAAATTTCGAAGTACTAAAGCATCCGGTACTTTGGATGGGGTTTGTTAGGCCCAATAGATCTATCTTTAGGATTCGCGTCAATTAGGGTGTCTGTTCCCTAATTCTTAGATTACCAGACTTAATAAAAAGGGGCATATTCGATTTCGATAATTCAACCATAGAATGTAGTTTCACGTACTTGTGTCTATTTTGTAAATCATTTATAAAACCTGCATGTATTCTCATCCCAAAAATATTAGATTTTATAAGTGGGACTATAACTCACTTTCACAGATTTTTACTTCGTCGGGAAGTAAGACTTGGCCACTGGTCGATTCACGAACCTATAACAAATATGTACATATATATCAAAGTATATTCAAAATATATTTACAACACTTTTAATACATTTTGATGTTTTAAGTTTATTAAGCCAGCTGTCCTCGTTAGTAACCTACAACTAGTTGTTCAACGTTAGATGTACAAAAAAAATTGATATATATTATCTTGAATCAATCCACGACCGAGTGTATACACGTCTCAGGCTAGATCACAACTCAAAGTATATATATTTTTGGAATCAACCTCAACCCTGTATAGCTAACTCCCACATTACTGCATATAGAGTGTCTATGGTTGTTCCAAATAATATATATAGATGGGTCGATATGATATGTCAAAACATTTGCATACGTGTCTATGGTATCCCAAGATTACATAATATATTTGAATACATGTATAATACAATATAAGTTAGCTAGTGTAACAACCCAACCCGTTAACCAACCAATAACGCGAAATAAATAAAATTTGCTGGAACAGCATATGGCGCGGCGCGCCAAACTGGCCTGTCCAAAAAGTCATGAAATGCGAAAATGTTTGACCACTTCCCGACGTATTTAGACAAAACGCTTTTCACAACCTATTCATATATGAAAAACTAACACGTTCCATTCATAAAATAAGTTTTACGAGGCCGGGCCCACATCGGCCGTTTTACGACTTTCATACGAAAATACAAGGTTTCAATCACACGACTATTAACACAAAATAAAGCCGAGCATGGCGATTGGGGATGGGCTACCCAATCCTAATCAATCCAAAAGCGAGCCTTCTAAAGCAACTACGCGAGTCCACTAGTCCCAAGCTTACCCGAGCCACCGCATCCATGCAAATCTATAAAAAGGTAAACAACGAGAGGGTAAGCTAACGCTTAGTGAATGATAACATACTACATGCATATATATGTATAAAATGGACACGCCACACAAATATCAAATATCGCATACCGAAGCATCCAAGCATAAAGGCAAGCTAGTCTAAGCATACCGTAACATCACTAAGCAACAAGCTAAAGATACATCAACAAAATATAAGTTCACCAACAACGATGTGAATAATGCCACTAAGCTAAACCCGGAGGGTTAGCTACATCACGACAATTCATTAATATAAACAACATTATACGTATACAATATATATATATATATATATATATATATATATATATATATATATATATATATATAAATATCTCGAATAGCATAATTGCTTACGCTTACATCACAATAACCATGGTTAACCAAATCTTCGCAAGGGAATGACTTCGCGAAATAAGTCATCGATGTTCATAACATTCTTTAGTATACTTAACACCTCGTATCACTAAACCCTAGGGTGGCACCTTAACACCTCGGTACTTCACCCCGAGTGGCATCTTAACACCTCGATGCTTCACTCATTATTTTACGGAGTGGTGTCTTAACACCTCGACACTACACCCCTAGGTGGCATCTTAACACCTCGATGCTTCACCCCGAGTGGCATCTTAACACCTCGATGCTTCACCCGTCAATTACTTAGAGTGGCATCTTAACACCTCGATGCTTCACTCCGAGTGGCGTCTTAACACCTCGACACTTCACTCGTCACGTGAAACGTAGTGTCTTAACACCTCGACACTACACATTTCACGCTACTACAAATAGATATATTATATACCTACACATATAATTATTCCACTCACTATATTAACCCTTCGTCATTGGGGTTATATAAGTCCACATCACACGCCCATGTGATAACGTACACACAAAGTGTGCACCTCGCCAAAGTGGTCAACCAAAACGCACAACCGTGCCAATTGGACCTATACACAAGTCCAACAATTCCACCTATACGAGAAGCGAGCTCTACAAGCGAGAACCCCTTCACCCGACCCGCACCCATCCTACACATACATATGCATATAGGATATTAACACTCACCTTGTCGCCTTGAAGAATGCTACCGAATAATCCGCAATCGCCGATGGAATGTACCTAATCCATTTATCACATAACAAGTAACACAATTAGGGTGGATATACAAATCAACCCAAATTGACAACTAGTGCAATTTCGACCCAAATGCACTTTCAAGCACAAACCGCGCCCAAACTAACCAATAATCACTAACACAAGTGAGAATGGTCCTAATATGCCAATCAAACCCAATCATAGGTGTTAAACACCTATCTTGCCCAAAATGACACTTAAACCCTAATTTGACCCATAAGAAGTCAATATCACGCCATTAGCAAGTTTTGACACCAAAACATATTTAACTCGGTTCTATGCTTCAACTTAATCCATTTTAAGTTTATAAACCTTATTAAATCGACAATTGGGTTATAATCATCACCAAACCCTAATCTTTGACTCTAGTCAAAGTTAGTCAACCAAACATACCCAAAAGAGTTTCAACACTACTAGAATCACTAATACTAGAGATTACACACTACATACAAGCCTTAAACATGGCTAAATCATTAACCAACCCTAAACCTACCAACATCAACAATAACTAGTTACAATTACCCATTTCACCTCCTAAATGGGTTTTATAACTAACTAGTTTAAAACCCTAAACTTGAATATCAAATTACAAAGATGAAGTTCGGAGTTTGAACTTACCAATACCGCCAAAATGATGCCGTTGGCGAGTAGAACAACTTTAATACCCGAGGTTTGACCCGAAACACCCTTCTTCTTCTCCAATTGGAGCTCTCTCTCTCTCTAAAACTCTCCTCTCACTCTAGGGTTTGAAGATGAGAGTGTTTGATGAGTGAAAATGAGCTCCAATGGAGTTCTAGATCAGTTTTGGTGACCCTAAACCGACCCTAAATGAAAAGACCAAAGTACCCCTCATTTAAGCCTTTTAAAAAGGCTGAAAATTGTATCAGACGGGTTCGGAACGCCGCGCCGAAAGGTGGAGCGCCGCTCCAACCTACAGGTCAGTTTTCAGAAACTTGTTTTGGCCATAACTTTTTGACCGTAGCTCCGTTTTCGATGAATCAAATATCGTTGGAAACGTAATAAGATTTCCTTTCCAATGGTAAGGCTTTGAAATATCAACAAAAACTTTATTTGGGGTTGAAAAGATACGTACACACCTTGCCACTTCAGACAACGTCCAGTTTCCTTCGGCGTTCGAGCAAGCAACACGTACACGTCATACACGCATCGTACACCATAAATACATTATGTACAATAAATATTTGGGTCTTACAACTCTCCCCCACTTAAACTCGATCACGTCCTCGTGATCTTCTCTACTTAACCAATCCGGAACTACTCAACGGCCTTCAATCCTAAGTTCCAATCCGAACTTTCCTAGACAATTCTTCCCAATGAATCACCTTTAACAACTAAAATCGTCACCCGCGATTTATCAAAACCACCATCCGAGCACTAAAACCTGCTCTTTTCCCCATATCGGGAAAAACTCAACCAATCTCGTACCGAGATATCAATTCCTTAGCGTACCTTTACCGAGGACAACGCTAAAAGTGACCAAGTTTCAACCTAAAGTCAACGATCCGAACGTTGAAGATCGAACCACATGAATCCTCACGGATTACACATACCACTAAACATCCTTTGTAGTGCGCAATACAACCAATACGCCACTATCCTAACATCATAAGCAACGGCTAAAACCAAAAAGCGCCCAAAATGACTATGGCTACGCTAAACCTAAGGTGTACAAAATCGACTATTATCACACCCGTAACAACATGTGAGCGAAACACGGCTATCGCCTCACTAATCCCACGACGTGGTCCTCACGACCCCACTCTCGGTGTATAAAACCACCAATAGATCACACGTCCAACAATCATGAAGACTGGCCGAAAACTACACACATCAAAGATAGTCAACATCCGTGACTCTTCTTGCACACATACTTGGTCAACGTAAACGCCTCTCGAACGGCATACCATTTCTACGCTAACCATTATGGAGAACAATACAAGTAACCCTCTAATCACCTCATGGTTACACCCGACTTGGTTAAGCCTCCACACCAAAACAATTAACCCGAACTCGTTAGTCAAACACACTTGGTCAACCCGCCTCGATCAATACCTATCACCTAATTGATTAACTCGACTTGGTTAAGTCAAACTTACTTGGTCAACCCGACTCGGTCAACACCTAACATCTAATTGATTAACCCAACCCGGTTAGTCAAACTCACTTGGTTAACCCACCTCGGTCAACACCTAACATCTAATTAATTAACCCGACTCGGTTAGTCAAACTGCAATGGACTAACTTGACCTAGCTAGTCACTACATCACACTAGAATACCTTCGTGCGAGAGTATAAACTACCCCACCTAGAACTCCGTTCCGTAAACACATCGTCGAAATAATAGCATCTCATGGAATGGCCACTCATCAACATACACAACCAATATCCTCATTGGTCATAGTCCTCGAATTCTCACGAATTCGTCTCCAACAATAGCTCCCTACGATAAACACATGCTCACTCTCACGGAAAGAGTGACCACTAATCCGACAACTAATGCGCCAATCGCATTATCATAACTCCTAAAAGAAAGACGAGGTTCACCCGTCTTGCATCTCTTAATACGCACGTCAACAAACCTTGCTCCAACCTTGAGCATATGAAGGATTTCGGATTATCCTTTGCTACTTCAACCGAAGCACTTACCGAACCGTACGGGTATTACTCTAGCAATCATCGAGTTGCTATCGCTTGTAACTTTCACACCGCCACTCAAACACCTAAGGGTTTTCTTGCTGGTACCCTATGCTCAATGTAACCGTAACACCATCGGAGTCGAATACCACGCTAGTAGGTATGAAAGAGGCACCTAACGTTGCATCCCGTAGACTCCATTACCAACATTCATCTAGATCAAACACTTGATCTCAGGGGTTTCATCCACCCGACGAACCTCATGGATCATCAACTTCAACACGAAAGCGAACACGCTCTAACATCCGAATACTACTACAATCGCCTAACATACGTGTAACTCTAGCATTAAACTTAGCGTCGTTCATCTAGATCCCATTTCCCATCGCCATTCTAAGGAATACAAAGCGATTACATCACGAACGTATAAACCGCACGCACAACACCGCCCCATCTTGCTAAACACTCATCGTACCTCACTTGTTAGACACGATTTGCACCCGTAATAAGGTTTGCAAGTCCTTATTACGCATACATGCCGTATCAACTTGTTAGTACAACAACCGCCTCGCTCGATGATATAAGCAAACACAAACAAAAGTCTATGCGATAAAAACACACGCGAGAATTATTATCACAACACAATAATATATTAATAATATCCGCATATTAATATAAACGTTAGTCCACCTATAAACAAGGCACTAACTATAACCCATTCCGACCCGTAATCCTACAAGTCCCGCAACAAATTTAGCACACACAAAAGTCTAAGTCTAGGCACCTATCTCAAGTCACCTAAATCCCTTAGACCATGCTCTGATACCACTTGTAACAACCCAACCCGTTAACCAACCAATAACGCGAAGTAAAAAAAATTTGCTGGAACAGCATATGGCGCGGTGCGCCATATGGCCGCGCGGCGCGCCAAACTGGCATGTCCAAAAAGTCATGAAATGCGAAAATGTTTGACCACTTCCCGACGTATTTAGACAAAACGTTTTTCATAACCTATTCATATATGAAAAACTAACACGTTCCATTAATAAAATAAGTTTTACGAGGCCGGGCCTACATCGGCCGTTTTACGACTTTCATACGAAAATACAAGGTTTCAATCACACGACTATTAACACAAAATAAAGCCGAGCATGGCGATTGGGGATGCGCTACCCAATCCTAATCAATCCAAAAGCAAGCCTTCTAAAGCAACTACGCGAGTCCACTAGTCCCAAGCTTACCCGAGCCACCGCATCCATGCAAATCTATAAAAAGGTAAACAACGAGAGGGTAAGCTAACGCTTAGTGAATGATAACATACTACATGCATATATATGTATAAAATGGACACGCCACACAAATATCAAATACCGCATACCGAAGCATCCAAGCATAAAGGCAAGCTAGTCTAAGCATACCGTAACATCACTAAGCAACGAGCTAAAGATACATCAACAAAATATAAGTTCACCAACAACGATGTGAATAATGCCACTAAGCTAAACCCGGAGGGTTAGCTACATCACGACAATTCATTAATATAAACAACATTATACGTATACAATATATATATATGTATATATATATATATATATATAAATATCTCGAATATCATAATTGCTTACGCTTACATCACAATAACCATGGTTAACCAAATCTTCGCAAGGGAATGACTTCGCTAAATAAGTCATCGATGTTCATAACATTCTTTAGTATACTTAACACCTCGTATCACTAAACCCTAGGGTGGCACCTTAACACCTCGGTACTTCACCCCGAGTGGCATCTTAACACCTCGATGCTTCACTCATTATTTTACGGAGTGGTGTCTTAACACCTCGACACTACACCCCTAGGTGGCATCTTAACACCTCGATGCTTCACCCCGAGTGGCATCTTAACACCTCGATGCTTCACCCGTCAATTACTTAGAGTGGCATCTTAACACCTCGATGCTTCACTCCGAGTGGCGTCTTAACACCTCGACACTTCACTCATCACGTGAAACGTGGTGTCTTAACACCTCGACACTACACATTTCACGCTACTACAAATAGATATATTATATACCTACACATATAATTATTCCACTCACTATATTAACCCTTCGTCATTGGGGTTATATAAGTCCACATCACACGCCCATGTGATAACGTACACACAAAGTGTGCACCTCGCCAAAGTGGTCAACCAAAACGCACAACCGTGCCAATTGGACCTATACACAAGTCCAACAATTCCACCTATACGAGAAGCGAGCTCTACAAGCGAGAACTTCTTCACCCGACCCGCACCCATCCTACACATACATATGCATATAGGATATTAACACTCACCTTGTCGCCTTGAAGAATGCTACCGAATAATCCGCAATCGCCGATGGAATGTGCCTAATCCATTTATCACATAACAAGTAACACAATTAGGGTGGATATACAAATCAACCCAAATTGACAACTAGTGCAATTTCGACCCAAATGCACTTCCAAGCACAAACCGTGCCCAAACTAACCAATAATCACTAACACAAGTGAGAATGGTCCTAATATGCCAATCAAACCCAATCATAGGTGTTAAACACCTATCTTGCTCAAAATGACACTTAAACCCTAATTTGACCCATAAGAAGTCAATATCACGCCATTAGCAAGTTTTGACACCAAAACATATTTAACTCGATTCTATGCTTCAACTTAATCCATTTTAAGTTTATAAACCTTATTAAATCGACAATTGGGTTATAATCATCACCAAACCCTAATCTTTGACTCTAGTCAAAGTTAGTCAACCAAACATACCCAAAAGAGTTTCAACACTACTAGAATCACTAATACTAGAGATTACACACTATATACAAGCCTTAAACATGGTTAAATCATTAACCAACCCTAAACCCACCAACATCAACAATAACTAGTTACAATTACCCATTTCACCTCCTAAATGGGTTTTATAACTAACTAGTTCAAAACCCTAAACTTGAATATCAAATTATAAAGATGAAGTTCGGAGTTTGAACTTACCAATACCGCCAAAATGATGCCGTTGACGAGTAGAACAACTTTAATACCCGAGGTTTGACCCGAAACACCCTTCTTCTTCTCCAATTGGAGCTCTCTCTCTCTCTCTCTAAAACTCTCCTCTCACTCTAAGGTTTGAAGATGAGAGTGTTTGATGAGTGAAAATGAGCTCCAATGGAGTTCTAGATCAGTTTTGGTGACCCTAAACCGACCCTAAATGAAAAGACCAAAGTACCCCTCATTTAAGCCTTTTAAAAAGGCTGAAAATTGCATCAGACAAGTTCGGCGCGCCGCGCCGAAAGGTGGAGCGCCGCTACAACCTACATGTCAGTTTTCAGAAACTTGTTTTGGCCATAACTTTTTGACCGTAGCTCCGTTTTCGATGAATCAAATATCGTTGGAAACGTAATAAGATTTCCTTTCCAATGGTAAGGCTTTGAAATATCAACACAAACTTTATTTGGGGTTGAAAAGATACGTACACACCTTGCCACTTCAGACAACGTCCAGTTTCCTTCGGCTTTCGAGCAAGCAACACGTACACTTCATACACGCATCGTACACCATAAATACATTATGTACAATAAATATTTGGGTCTTACAGCTAGGATATGATTTGTATAGAATTGTTAATATTTCCCGTAGCTACTAAAATCAAAAAATATCCAATCTTGTTTTACCCATAACTTCTTCATTTTAAATCCGTTTTGAGTGAATCAAATTTCTATGGTTTCATATTGAACTCTATTTTATGAATCTAAACAGAAAAAGTATAGGTTTATAGTCGGAAATATAAGTTACAAGTCATTTTTGTAAGAGGTAGTCATTTCAGTCGAAAGAACGACGTCTTGATGACCATTTTGAAAAACATACTTTCACTTTGAGTTTAACCATGATTTTTGGATATAGTTTCATGTTCATAAGAAAAATCATTTTCCCAGAAGAACAACTTTTAAATCAAAGTTTATCATAGTTTTTAATTATCAAACCCAAAACAGCCCGCGGTGTTACTACAATGGCGTATATCCGGTTTTACGGTGTTTTTCGTGTTTTCTAGTTTTAAATCATTAAGTTAGCATATCATATAGATATAGAACATGTATTTAGTTGATTTTAAAAGTCAAGTTAGAAGGATTAACTTTTGTTTGCGAACAAGTTTAGAATTAACTAAACTATGTTCTAGTGATTTCAAGTTTAAACCTTCGAATAAGATAGCTTTATATGTATGAATCGAATGATGTTATGAACATCATTACTACCTCAAGTTTTCTGGATAAAACTACTGAAAATGAGAAAAATGGATCTAGCTTCAAAGGATCCTTGGATGGCTTGAAAGTTCTTGAAGCAGAATCATGACACGAAAACAAGTTCAAGTAAGATTTCCACTCGAAATAAGATTGTTATAGTTATAGAAATTGAATTAAAGTTTGAATATGAGTATTACCTTGTATTAGAAAGATATATTGCTGTAAATAAGAAAGATTTCTTGAGGTTGGATGATCACTCTACAAGATTGGAAGTAAGCTAGCAAACTTGGAAGTATTCTTGATTTTATGAAACTAGAACTTGTAGAATTTATGAAGAGCACTTAGAACTTGAAGATAGAACTTGAGAGAGATCAATTAGATGAAGAAAATTGAAGAATGAAAGTGTTTGTAGGTGTTTTTGGTCGTTGGTGTATGGATTAGATATAAAGGATATGTAATTTTGTTTTCATGTAAATAAGTCATGAATGATTACTCATATTTTTGTAATTTTATGAGATATTTCATGCTAGTTGCCAAATGATGGTTCCCACATGTGTTAGGTGACTCACATGAGCTGCTAAGAGCTGATCATTGGAGTGTATATACCAATATTACATACATCTAAAAGCTGTGTATTGTACGAGTACGAATACGGGTGCATACGAGTAGAATTGTTGATGAAACTGAACGAGGATGTAATTGTAAGCATTTTTGTTAAGTAGAAGTATTTTGATAAGTGTCTTGAAGTCTTTCAAAAGTGTATGAATACATATTAAAACACTACATGTATATACATTTTAACTGAGTCGTTAAGTCATCGTTAGTCGTTACATGTAAGTGTTGTTTTGAAACCTTTAGGTTAACGATCTTGTTAAATGTTGTTAACCCAATGTTTATAATATCAAATGAGATTTTAAATTATTATATTATCATGATAATATGATGTATGAATATCTCTTAATATGATATATATACATTAAATGTCGTTACAACGATAATCGTTACATATATGTCTCGTTTCAAAATCATTAAGTTAGTAGTCTTGCTTTTACATATGTAGTTCATTGTTAATATACTTAATGATATGTTTACTTATCATAATATCATGTTAACTATATATATATATATATATCCATATATATGTCATCATATAGTTTTTACAAGTTTTAACTTTCGTGAATCACCGGTCAACTTGGGTGGTCAATTGTCTATATGAAACCTATTTCAATTAATCAAGTCTTAACAAGTTTGAGTGCTTAACATGTTGGAAACACTTAATCATGTAAATAACAATTTCATTTAATATATATATATATATATAAACATGGAAAAGTTCGGGTCACTACACAATACCCTCGAATAATATCCATCACCTCCTTAGCTATAACCCATAATTTCCTTAGCTCTATCCCGCTCAAAAAACTCATTTTAAAATAACCCGCTCATGACCTCGTCGTAATATTTTATGTATAATACTAATAATAATACTACTAATATTATTATAACTAGATTAATAATAATAATCTTTGATAATAATAATAATAATAATAATTTAAATAAAATAATTAATATACAGAGTAATATAAGAGATAGAGAGATTGATAGGTAAATGAATTCGGCCGAGAATGAATCGAGTTTTATACACCTTCCCTGAACTCTATCCTCATGCGATTGCATGAGGAATGAGAGTGATTATCATGCGATTGCATGATCACTCTGGTGACAGCTATATTCCACAAATTACCTCTGCCGACACATACATAATAATATATTTATTATTTAATATATAATATATTTAATCTTTAGAATTAATTAAATATTATATTATATTCTCGTGCATAGTTAATTTGTAATTTTTACATCGATGTGTAGTACGTTGACCCTCGACTCAAGTACCGGTTCTGGTTTTTCGAACGCATTTTCGTACGCTTAGAAAACTTGTACTTTACGTTTCGCGACGTGTACCTTTATCAATAATTAGACTTATTTCACCAATGAGTATACTAATTAAAATGTAACTTATACTTTTGAGTGTTATGGTCATTTGCGTCCTAAAATCATCGTCCTAATATATATAATAATATTATTTTAAATTTAAACGTTTTATGACTAAGTTATTATTATATTTTTATCTCATTATTATTATTATTATTATTATATATATATATATATATATATATATATATATATATATATATATATATTCATGTCTAGTTACAAATATTTGTTCGTGAATAGTCGGTCAAAATCATATAAATTTTAAATTTAAATTTGGTCGAAAATTTTCGAGTCGTCACTGCGCCGTTTGAAGCACTTTATGGTAGAAAGTGCAGGTCTTCGATTTGTTGGAGTGAAGTCGGAGATAGACAAATTACGGGTCCGGAGATAATCCAAGAAACTACCGAGAAAATCATTCAAATTCAACAACGGTTGAAAACCGCCCAAAGTAGACAAAAGAGCTACGCGGACATTAAGAGAAAAAATATAGAATTTGAAATTGGAGAGATGGTCATGCTTAAGGTTTCACCTTGGAAAGGCGTTGTTTGATTTGGTAAACGGGGGAAACTGAATCCAGGGTACATTGGACCATTCAAGATTATAGATCGTGTCGGACCAGTAGCTTACCGACTTGACTTACCTCAACAACTCGCCAGGGTACATAATAATTTTCATGTCTCGAATATGAAGAAATGTTTTGCTAAAGAAGATCTCACTATTCCGTTAGACGAAATCCAAATCAATGAAAAACTTCAATTCATCGAAGAACCCGTTGAAATAATGGATCGTGAGGTTAAAAGACTTAAGCAAAATAAAATACCAATCGTTAAGGTTCGATGGAATGCTCGTAGAGGACCCGAGTTCACCTGGGAGCGTGAAGATCAAATGAAACAGAAATACCAGCACCTATTTCCAGAAGATGCGTCAACACCTCCAATTGCTTAAAAATTTCGGGACGAAATTTATTTAGCGGGTAGGTACTGTAGTGACCCGAACTTTTCCATGATTATATATATTAAATGAAAACTATATTTGCATGATTGAATGTTTCCAACATGTTAAGCAATCAAACTTGTTAAGCTTTGATTAATTGAAATAGGTTTCATGTAGACAATTGACCACCCAAATTGACCGGCGATTCACGAACGTTAAAACTTGTAAAAACTATATGATATATATATATATATATATATATATATATATATATATATATATATATATATATATATATATATATATATATATATATGGTTAACATGATATTATGATAAGTAAGTATCTCATTAGGTATATTAACAATGAGTTATACACATAAAAATGAGACTACTAAGTTAAGAAACTCTAAACGATATATATAACGATTATCGTTATAACAACGTCTTACTAAATACATATGTACCATATTAAGATATTATTACACTATATTTAACATGATAAAATGATAATTATATATATCATTAAGTATGTTAACAATGAACTACATATGTAAAACAAGACTACTAACTTAAGAATTTCGAAACGAGACATATATGTAACGATTATCGTTGTAACGACATTTTAATGTATATAAATCATATTAAGATATATTCATACATCATGATATCATGATAATGTAATAATTTAACATCTCATTAGATATAATAAACAATGGTTTAACAACACTAAATGAGATCGTTAACTTAAAGGTTTCAAAACAACACTTACATGTAACGACTAACGATGACTTAACGAATCAGTTAAAATGTATATATATGTATTGTATTAAGATGTATTAATATACTTTTGGAAGACTTCAAGACACATATCAAAATACTTGTACTTAACAAAATTGGTTACAATTGCATTTTCATACATTTTCATCAAGAATTCTACTCGTATTCGTTCGGTACTCGTACTCGTACAATACTCAGCTTCTAATTGTATATACTATTGGTATATACATTCAGTGATCAGCTCTTAGCAGCCCCTAATGAGTCATCAAACATGTGGGAACCATCATTTGACAACTAGCATGAAATATCTCACAAAATTACAAAAGTATTATAAATCATTCATGAATTATTTACAAGAAAACAAACTTACACATCCTTTATATCTAATCCATATACCAACGACCAAAAACACATACAAACACTTTCATTCTTCAATTTTCTTCATCTAATTAATCTCTCTCAAGTTCTATCTTCAATTTCTAAGTGTTCTTCATAAATTCTATAAGTTCTAGTTTCATACAATCAAGAATACTTTCAAGTTTGCAAGTCTACTTCCAAGCTTTCAAATCCATTCCAAGTAATCATTTAAGATCAAGAAACCTTTGTTATTTACAGTAGGTTATCTTTCTTATTCAAGGTAATACTCATATTCAAACTTTGATTCAATTTCTATAACTATAAACTATCTTAATTCGAGTAAAAATCTTACTTGAACTTGTTTTCGTGTCATGATTCTACTTCAAGAACTTTCCAGCCATCCAAGATCATTTGAAGCTTGATCATTTCTTATCACTTCCAGTATGTTTACCTACTAAACTTGAGGTAGTAATGATATTCATAACATCATTCGATTCATATATACATAACTATCTGATTCGATGAATTAAACTTGTAATCACTAGAACATAGTTTAGTTAATTCTAAACTTGTTCGCAAATAAAGTTAATCCTTCTAACTTGACTTTTAAAATCAACTAAACACATGTTCTATATCTATATGATATGCTAACTTAATGATTTAAAACCTGGAAACATTAATGAACACCGTAAAACCGAACATACGCCGTCGTAGTAAAACTGCGGGCTGTTTTGGGTTTGATTATTAAAAACTATGATAAACTTTGATTTAAAAGTTGTACTTCTGGGAAAATGATTTTTATTATTAACATGAAACTATATCCAAAAATCATGGTTAAACTCAAAGTGGAAGTATGTTTTTCAAAATGGTCATCAAGACGTCGTTCTTTCGACTGAAATGACTACCTCTTACAATATTGACTTGTAACCTGTATTTTCGACTATAAACTTATACTTTTTCTATTTAGTTTCATAAATTTCAGTTCATTATGAAACCATAGCAACTTGAATCAGTCAAAACGGATTTAAAACGAAGAAGTTATGGGTAAAACTAGATTGGATAATTTTGCTTGTTGTAGCTACGTGAAATTTGTAACAAATCTATACAAATCATAACTTAACTAACTTATATTGTATTATACATGTATTCTAACATATATTATGTAATCTTGGGATACCATAGACACATATACAATGTTTTGACATATCATATCGACCCATCTATATATATTATTTGGGAACAACCATAGACACTCTATATGCAGTAATGCTTGAGTTAGCTATACAGGGTTGAGGTTGATTCCAAAATAATATATATACCTTGAGTTGTGATCTAGCCTGAGACTTATATACAATGGGTCGTGGATTGATTCGAGATAATTTATATTGATTTATTTCTGTACATCTAACTATGGACAACTAGTTGTAGATTACTAACGTTGGACTGCTAACTTAACAAACTTAAATCGTTAAAACGTAATAAAAAATGTTGTGAATATATTTCGATCATACTTTGATATATATGCATATATTCATTATAGGTTCGTGAATCGACCCGTGGCCAAGTCTTATTTTCTCGACGAAGGAAAAATCTGTGAAAGTGAGTTATAGTCCCATTTTTACTATCTAATATTTTTGGGATGAGAATACATGCAGTTTTGAAAATGATTTACAAAATAGACACAAGTATTGAAACTACATTCTATGTTGAATCGTTATACTGGATATCGCCCTTGTTGAACTTGGTAGCCTAAGAATTGGTGTTTATTATAATTGCCACCAATTGACGCGAATCCTAAAGATAGATCTTTGGGCTTGGACACGCCCCAGTCAGAGAATTTGAACTGCTTTAGTACTTCGATATTTATATATGGGGATATTCTAGATGCATTTTGTTAATGTCGGTTACCAGGTGTTCAACCATATGAATGATTTTTATGCAGATTGCATGTTATTGAAAGATGAAATCTTGTGGTCTATTATTACAATTTGATATATAGGTTAAACCTATAACTCACCAACATTTTTGTTGACGTTTAAAGCATGTTTATTCTCAGGTGATTATTAAGAGCTTTCGCTGTTGCATGCTAATTTATGGACAAGAGTTGGAGTCAGCATGCTTGTATAATATTGTTTAAAAATTGCATTCGAAGACATATATTGTTGTGTAATATGATTGTAAACCATTATGTAATGGTCGTGTGAAAACGCTATATTTTAGATTATCATTATTTGATAATCGTCGTAATATTTTAAAGGTTATGGTTTGTTTTAAAAATCGAATGCAGTCTTTGAAAAACGTCTCATATAGAGGTCAAAAACCTCGCAAAGAAATCAATTAATATGAAACGTTTATAATCAATATGAACGGGACATTTCATTGAGCATTAGAGCAGTTCAGAGGAAGTCAAGACTAAGGTGTTCGTGATCGTTGCTACGTGTTTATGGATGCTCTGGAGGTATAGAAATGGGGTTGTTTTTAACTATCTCTCGGTGAAGAAGTCCGAACATTTTGTTCTATATGTTCTTTTTCATTTTATTGGATTACATAAAAGAAAATGTAATCTATCTTGGACTTTTTGGTTAGTTAATCCGTTGTAATGGTTGTTGCGGCCTCTCTAGAGCCTTTCTAGAGGGTCGGTTTGTTAATAAAAATTTTGCCGCTATCTCCTTATTAAACATTAAAATTACATATTTCCCTAACTAAATATTTTAATATCATATATACTCAAACTAAACCTTAAATCTTTCAAATATACCCATTTATCTATTTTAATAATTATTAATACACTTAAATGTTAAAACTAGTTACTAAGATCACAACCAACGGTGGTTCATTGCCACCGTCATTCATCAATTAAAAAAAGACGTCATAGGGAATAACATGTCATTGGTGTCTTTTTAAAGCAAGTAAGTAAAACTTGTCTTTTTAAAGCATGTGGAAGACGTAGACTAATGGGGCCCAGTACAAAATAATACTTCAAATAATTCCTTCCATGTTTCATTTGTGGTATAAAATTGTGACACGTCTTTTTCTTTCTATTTATTTTGATTTTACTTAATAAAATTATTTATAAATTGATTGATTTTTTTAATAATGAGTGGGTTCAGTCTTTATGAAAAAAAGTATGTTATTGTTAGTAGTAATTAGTCTTTTTCTGTCTTTATGAAGAATTGTTGAGGTGGCGCTAACGTGACAGTAAGTTTTTTTGAAGAAGCATGTCATGATTGGGAGTGGTCTAAATGCAAGCGTCTTTAAAACTATATCCTTAAGACCAAAGCCAACAGTTGGTCTTCACCTCCGTCATTCTGCAAACTTTTAATGACACCATAGGTATAGCCGTGTCATTATACGTCTTAAATGAACTTTTATCAACTCGTCATATTTGAGATATTGGAAGACTATCATGTGGACCACTTGACAGAAAAAGCCTAAGCAATATTGCACATGCATGGTCAATTATTTATTTTATTACTATTAATTTATTATTATTAACTTTTTATATACAATATTATAGAATTAGTGAAAACAATCTTTTTTTGAAGAATTAAGTAATGGTTGATGTGTTCACTCTTTATCAGTCTTTTTAATGAAATGTTGATGTGGTGCTGATGTGGAATTCAGTCTTTTTTAAAAAGTATGTCATAGTTGAGAGTGGTCTAACTAATGTATCCTTTCCTTTATAATTAAAAACTAGTTGTCGAACCCTCGCTTCGCGCTGGGGGTTCGGTTTTTAATGTATTTTATTGTGTTTAGTTACGGAACCAGCGAGTCAAAAATCAAAGTATATGAAAAGTACCCTAAATATTTAACGTTTTTTTACAAAAGTGTCCGTTTTGCGTATGGTTAGTGACATTGTGTTCGTAAAATTATTTCGAGTTTAACGATGGTGTCGGAAAAATTTAACTCGTTGCGAGCGAGAAGATATGACACGTTGAATATTTGAGTGTAGTTTATTTAAGATATTTTATGAAAATTTTGATTTGACACTTTAACCCCCTGTTTTGGAGGCCGATTTTAAATCTTGAACAAAGTGTGGGAGGCGTTTGTGGTGTTATTTAAAAGAAATGAAGGGGAAAAAGAAAAAAACAAGAAAAGGAAAAGAAAAAGTAAAAAAACGAAAATGGCCCTGATACTATTCATCATTTTTGTCTAATAGTTAATATGGTAATATACAGTGATAATTAGTTCAAAAATAAGAATACTCAATGTTAAATTGGCTCAAAATGGTTAGTTACGTAGTACCTCACGTAGTACCTCTATATCCATCATATGCCCATATTCAAGTAATTAGCTCAAAATCAAGAATGCGCACTACTTTAGTTATCAATCTTTACGACCTCCCTTCATGGCCGCCGGAACCTGCTACAAAATCACCGTCGTCTATACCATCCGCTGGTGGCAAACTATTGGATTAGATTTCACCGTCAGTGAATTAGGGAAAACATTACATCATGTGGTCATTGGAGTTTCCTTTAATTTTATCCAACTGTGACTTATTTGATCGAAAGTGTTGGGAAGCGTGCAGATTTGCGATTTTTTTGTTTGGCCGGAAAATGACATTTGGCAACTACAGTATGATTTCTAAACACAGGTCTTTGGTGTATTAATTATTAATTATTATTATTAAAATAGATACATTTAAGTGTATTAATTATTATTAAAATAGATAAATGGGTATATTTGAAAGATTTAAGGTTTAGTTTGGGTATATATGATATTAAAATATTTAGGTGGGGAAATATGTAATTTTAATGTTTAAGAAGGGGATATATGATATTCACTAAAAAAAATTTCATTTGAGAAAAGTAAAACACAAATAACTTAATCACTATGAAAATGTATTCAGAAAATAGTTTTCTAGAGTAAGGTTACTCGGGAAATGATTATGATTTTCACAACAAATAATTCGGGAAATATATCAAGTCGGTAAAACAACTCGGGAAACTATTCGGAATTACTTTCCCGGATCAAACAACTCGTGAAACACTTGTTTCAAATTTGAATCAAACTACTACTGTTCATTTGTCGCTCAAAATCGTAAATAAAAATTGTGAAGAAAATTGTTATAGAATGTAAACCCCATGAATATTATTGATGATATTAAACACTATTTATAGAGTACATAGAACATTCTGGAAACCCTAATAACCTGAAACCCTAACGGACCCAAACCCATAATCGGGTTGGGCCATTATCAATCATCTAACACTCCCCCGCAGTCCGAACGGTGAAATCACGAAAGTTCGGACTGGAAGGAAAAACACTAACAAAAAACAAAATAAACAAAAGTAACTTTTTTTTATTTGTGGCACTGAATAGACCGATATACGCTGATTTGGTTGCGTCTTTCTTGACGGCTTCTCCTTTTCCGTAGCGATTTTTTTTCTTTACGCCGTGGCTTGATGTGCATAAGGATCAAGTACCGCTTTGATAAAACAACTTTTGTCGGCAATGACAATATTCTTCAATGCTGCAAACAAAATTTTTAACTATATTCAATAACAAAAAAAACACTAGAGTAAAAACTTGTGGCATTCACGAACTAGAAGAATAACAAGTAAAAGAAAATACGGCGGCTACTTTACAATTTTTTTTTTTTAGGGTTATAGCCGATTAGATTTAAGAAAAATAATAGCATCGACAAAAAAAAGGTAGATAGACAAAAAGAAACAAGACAGATAAAGAAGATGATGGATAGGGTGTTTGACCTGGTGTGGCTGGTCTCGGGATCAGACCTTAAGCTCATGATACCATGTTATAGAATGTAAACCCCATGAATATTATTGATGATATTAAACACTATTTATAGAGTACATAGAACATTCTGGAAACCCTAATAACCTGAAACCCTAACGGACCTAAACCCATAATCGGGTTGGGCCATTATCAATCATCTAACAAAAATGACTTAGAAAGTATGAAAAAACCAAGAAAACCACTTGTGAAATGAAGAAATTACTTGGGAATTTAATTTTTTGTTTGACAAAATTTCTAAATCTAATCCTCAAAGTAGCCAGTAATCAATCTCCTATTCCATTATAATCCCTCTAAGATGATGCTTAATATCACGCTTATACACGTGAAATTCGTATGCGCGGTTATGCGCATGATTAGTTTCCTATTCTAATTCAAAATTTAGCACCGACTGGCGTAACTCAGTCAAAACGACAACGAAACCACCACAACTATGCTAGTTAATCTGCCATATAACCTTTAAGTGTTGGACATGCCTTGACTCCTTGAATTTGAGGGACATAAAAGTAATCGCTTAAAATAAATTGATCACACAAAACAACAACAATAAGAATAGAAGATTAAATTTGTAAGCAAATCATTAGTTAAATAACATGAATACTCGAAACTAACGGAAATGATTATACCTGTAGGCTGTAGAAGCATAAAAGTTATTCAGAAATGAATGAAGGTGAAATCATCAGTTAAATAAGAATAAGAAAACAGCAAATTGATTCAATATTTCAGAACTAAAAATGTTATTTAGAATGAAAAAGGTGAAAATGTGAGCAGATTTCATGATGACATGAGCCTTTTAGCTAGCTGCTACTAGTCTAGTGTAGTAGTGAGCCGGTGCAGGTTTAATGTTGTAGCTTCATTGTTTTATTATAAAGAAAAGAACAAAATTTAAAGGGCAATTTTTTTCTTTTCTTTTTAAATAACATGTTCAAGCCACTTTATACAGATCAGAACAAAATTTTGGATATACACTAGTAGAAAATGATTAGAGGATATAATTACTATATTGTCTGAGTTTTATTTTATAAGGAAATGAAAAGAAGCAGACAGAAATTAAAAAAATTTACATGTTCTCGAATTTTATTTAAGAGAAGAAGAGAAAGGAAATAAAGTTGATGAAAAATTTAGCTTAATTTTCCTTCTTTAATTTCTTTCCAAATCGAAAAGATCATCTCTCTTTTTTTTCCCTTCATTTTAAAAAGGACCCAAATCAATTTATGGGTTGGACCCATAGCCATGAGCCAATGACCGAATCATCAACTTTTATTCTATTAAGATAGCCCAATTCTAAATCTAAATTTTAGTACAAACAAAATGTAAAATTGTAAAGTAAATACAATTATTTATTTCACATATATCCTTCATAATATAGAAACAGTCAATCAACATGAAACGCAAGATCCCCATTTATCGTCTCACTAACCCTTAAACCTTATTATGCATTCTATAGACAAATGTGATACAGTATGAGTTTATGAATAGAATTTGAATAACTAGTGTTGTTTACCAATATAAAACACCCTTTCTCATATAATTGTAGATCATGGACACAATCGAACATGACGCATTAAGCCAAGCATTATTGAAAAAGATCCCAAAGAAGACGATAACACAAAAGGCGATCAAGAATGCGTTCAAGCTCACAGCTCATTTATCTAACCTTCTTCCCACAGGCTCGGTCCTTGTATTCCAAACGCTCACACCGATTTTCACCAATGGAGGCAAATGTCAAACACAAGTTAGCATAACTTTAACATCAATACTTCTTTCTATTTGTTGCATCTCTTGCTTTGTGTTATGTTTTACTGATAGTTTTCATGATAAAAAAGGAAAGGTTCGGTATGTAATTGCGACGTTTTCTGGTTTGTGGGTCATTGATGGGTCGACTAGAGTTCCACCAGAGAAGGCGAGCGAGTATAAGATTAAGCTCATTGATGTATTTCATGGGTTGTTATCGGTTGAGGTTTTTGGGACAATTGCTATGTTTGATAAAAATGTTGTGGATTGTTTTTATCCAAAACTATCAGAGGAATTTAATCTGTTGGTATCAATATTACCGATAGGTGTTGGAGTGTTGTGTAGCCTTTTGTTTGGTGTTTTTCCTACAACTAGGCATGGAATTGGTTTTCCGGTCACGGAAAGATAGACTTGATTTGTTGGATTTCTAATTTTCTCCCTTATTTACGTGTACCAATGTTATTGATTTATTTATTAAAATGAAATGATAGAATTGAACACCTACATTATTTACCAGAAAACACATGATTAATAAACTTTTTGCTAGACATAACCATTTTATACATCACATTTGTTAGAGACGTGCATTGAAATTGAAAAAGGGATTGATTTAAATATACAAACAAATGAATTATAATGAAAACATGGCATAAGACCCTTTGTATCGATGGCCAAGCAACGGCGTTGGAACACATGTGTGGAGGCTAAGTAACGCCAGCCACAACTGTATCGGCGCGTTGCATGGCAGCGTTGCGGTAGCGTTGGGGAGATACCAACAGGGAAGCCAACGGCACGTTGGAACAGGTGGCGAATGGTGGTTGGATCAAGTAAAATGGACAGTTGCATTTTGATTAAAATAATAAAAAATAATACGGAGTAATTCAATTTTAATTATTATATATACCTCTCCATTTTATTAATTTTACACATACAAATCTTCTTTTCATTCTTAAACTTTCTTCAAATACATACAATTTAAATTTTCACAACGGATAAAACATTCAAGATGCTCAAGTTTTTTATTGAATCCGATTCCGATAATGAAAAAAGTGTTACTTTTGTTTATAGTTTAATGGAAGAATAAGTGGAGGGAGATGCAGATGCTAGTAGTTCGCGAGTCCCTCGAACCCATATATATATTCCAAGGCATCGTGAAGATGCGTCTACAATGTTATTCAATGATTATTTTGCGAAAACACCGGCATATTCAGGAAAAAAACTTCAAAGGACGTTATCGAATGAGTCATCAATTATTTCTCCAAATCATCGAAAGAATGTCTAACTTTGATAGTAGTGATATTCCCGATTATTTTATTTATTTTAGGGAACGTCCCGATGCAACTAGTCGTCAAAGTTTGACAATACTACAAAAGTGCATTGCGGTCATACGTCAAATGGAGTATGGAACTACACTTGAATTGTTTGACGAATACATAAAATTTGGTGAGAAAACGTCTACTTTATGTCCAGATAATTATTGCAAATGCGTATTTCATTTGTTTGCTAGAGAGTATTTGAGAAAACCAACTGCCAAAGATATTACTCGGCTTTATAATTTTCACGCCCAAAAACATGATTTACCAGGTATGCTTGGTAGCATTGATTGTTCAACACAATACTCTGTTTGCCAGCAGCTGGAATAATTCTTCACTTCACGATCAAATTCACCACTGTAATTAACTTGTAATAAAATTGATACCGAACTCATTTTGAACAATGGAGAGTGTTTTGGAATGTAGAAAATTTGAAGTGTGAATTGATGATGGTGAACTAAAGTATATATAGAAATAAAAAAAAAAAGTATAGCCGTTGGATTTAAAAATATAGATGTATGACATTATTAAAATACTAATTATTATAATTTTTTATATTTTATTTTTTTTTATTTTTAACGACCATTATTATTATTATTATTATTATTATTATTATTATTATTATTATTATTATTATTATTATTATTATTATTATTATTATTATTATTATTATTATTATTATTATTATTATTATTATTATTATTATTATTATTATTATTATATTATTCTCTATTATTTTACATATGAATAATATAAAAATATAAACAAATATATATAACACAAAATCAAATCAGAATTTCACTAAAAACCAACACCAAAAATCAACATCACAACTACTCCACACCAAACATCAACACATCTTAGTCAGCAAAAAAGTGCAAAAAACAACCAACACGAGTAACCAACACGAATCACCACTACAAGTGGTCTAAGGAGTGATTGTTGCTGCCATTTTGTACTAATATAGACTTTTTACTCTCGAGAAGAAGAACTTGAATAACCTAAGTGTCAATGCCAATTTGTTACGATTATATCTAAATTCTATGAAAAAAAATTACATTAGCAACTGCATATCAAAAGCTTAGCAACCAGAAAGATGGACATCAGAGGTTTAATTTATAGTGATGTTGAAATAATTTACTTACGTAGAGGTTGTCACATTAGGTTGTTCACATTGATAATCTGCCACCATTAATCCAAGCTCGTGAGCTACAACATATGGTACCTTGCAGGTTTAGAATACTTCAAACTCAAAAACTACACATCTGGAACTAAATTGAATGCATAGTCGAAATCATTATCGCTATTTGAATCGATCATGTGAAATAGGTAAAAGCAAAGAAAAGAAGAGAAAAAAATGAGTTGGTAAATCAATTGGGTTAAAAATTAACTGAACGAAGAGAAAAAAAATGAGTTTTAGAATCATGAATATGGGTAAAAGCAAAGAAAAGAAAAACTGTGTTTCAAATCAAAATAAACATATAAGTTTTTATAAGTGTAGTTTAGTTGTAGCTCAGCTGACAGTGGTATGTCTCTCTTAGCGAGGGGTCAGGAGTTCGACTTCGCTGAGCTGCAATATTGCACTCAATGTTATCTCTGACCTGAAGTATTCACCTAGATCGCATTTCGCTTAGTATGGGGGCAGCGGGGAGGGGAATTTTACCGACCATGCCCTCAGATTGGTTCGTGTTTCCTCCAAGGCAGTAGTTGGAGGCGGGTTATGCAACTACGAGAGATGAACGCGTAGGTGGTTAAGTCCCCATAGGTGATCCTAAACTGATGTCCCAAAAAATTATAATTGTAGTTTACCATCTTTAAACAATCATTGTAATTTACAAAATAAGTAAAAAAAATTATTTTACAAATGTATCTTATGTTTTCCTATTTAATTTGTAAAATTTTAAATTTTATTTACAATATGTTTAAAAAATATATAAAATCAAAATTAAATGACACGCGAGCGTCATCATTTTTCAACAAACGTCTCCATTACAACTCCCCCTTTTCAATCATTGTCATGTCAGTGTCATAATCTAAAAAAAATCTGCCACCCACTCCACGTCAACGTCACCATTATCCATGGTAAAAAAATTTAGTTCTTACACCATAAATAACGGTGATTGTGACGTGGAGTGGGTAAGGTGCACTTTTTGGGTCAAGTCAGTGACTGAACCATGACAGGGAAAGAAGGAAGTTATAATGGGGGACTTTTGTCAAAGGTTGTTGGGGCGTTTGTGAGTGATGTGACAAAATATGAGTGAAGGTTGAGTTAAAAAGTGGTTAAAATGGTAGGAAAAGAACTAAAAATTAAAAAATAATAATAAAACCACAAACGCACCTAAAGTTTTCCGTGTTCTTTTGACAAACGCCCCGGCACAAACGCCCACAAACGCCCCATTCGAGACGTTTGTGAGTCGTTTCTCATGACACCCAAGCGACATTGGGGAGAATCACGCAGCGTTATCTGTGGTCTTAAGGAGTAATCCTTATAACTTAAAACAATCTAAAATATGTCTAGTAGTTTGTTGGTAACAAATGATACATTGGTTCAACAATTAAATTTTTTTAATTTACAGTAATAATTAATATTAATATTAATATTATTATTAATATTAATAATTAATATTAATATTAATATTAATAATTAATATTAATAATTCTATTCTAATAACTAATCCGTAAATAAAATTGTTTATTTATTTAAGTACAGTAAATAAAAAACAAAGTTGTTTATGGTGACGCGCGAGCAAACACGCGTGTTCTACAACACACATATCGTTCAAGAAATGAAGGAAATCATCTGACACTTGAATTATTTTTTAAAGAAAAAAAAAAAAGAAACTTTTTATATTCTCTCTCCAAAAGAATTTATCTATTCATTTCATCTCGTGTATATGAACGAAAACTTGTGTTGGAGTTTAATCCCCACTATTTCAATTCCAATAATCAACAACCCGTTCGATAAAAGAAATTTGAGACAGAAATGGGAAATTTTAATAAGATTTATAGAGAGAGAAAGGCTGCTGTTTTTGGTGTTCATTCTCATTCTACTTTTAATCACAATTTTCTTTTTCAATTTTCATATTCATACACCCAAGAACAACACCAACACCACAACCAAATACTGTTAATTGTTTTATTAATTATTAATACGATACATACATTTACACACATACCATTTACTTTTGTTTGTTTTTATACAATACATCACATTTACATTTATTAGTATTTTTTATCACAAATCACAAATTGTCAATCCACCGCACATCTCTCTATCACTTATTGATTTTTCTTACTTATGATCTTATTATTATTATTATTTTTTGTTTAATGTAATTTCATCTACCTTTACTTTTTCTTCAAACAATAACTAACCCTAGTTTCTAGATATGTGTATATTTATGCCGTTTTCTCGCTCTGCAAGTCTTAGTTTTTGTCAAGTAATCATTTTTTGATTTGGGTTTGATCTCAATTGCAAAACCCAGTTCACAGATCTCAATCTTTTTCACTTAAAAAAATGGATGATGATGGTGTTGGTGGTAGTACTGGTGGTGTTAGCGGCGGCGAAGGCGGTGCTGAACCAAAGGTGAAGAGGAAGATGAAGTCTGCTTTTCAGTTGGAGACACTTGAGAATACTTATGCTGGTTTGTTTGTTTTTTTATTCATTTTAATTATACTGTAGTTATTATTATTATTTCTTGTGTTTAATTTTGCTAAAGTTTTCAACTTGACTGAATTTTTGTAGTGGAACAATACCCATCTGAAGCACTTCGAGCCGATTTATCGGTGAAGTTGGGGTTAACAGATCGGCAATTGCAGATGTGGTTTTGTCATAGGAGGTTAAAAGACCGAAAACCACCACCAGTGAAAAAGTCAAAAAAGGAAATGTCTAGTGGTGTTGTTAGGGTTGATATGGGTGGGTCTGGGGAGGGGTTAGGTGGAAATGAGTATGGTGGATCGGGTTCTGGGTCGAGTTTGTTTGGTCATGGGGATCGAGCCGTGTCTAGAGGTGGTCCAGTTGTTAGTGGGAGGGTTGCAACAAGTAGTGAGATGCCATCTATAAAAAGGTATTACGAGTCTCCACAAGCGGTTAATGAGGCTCGAGCCGTTGCTTTTGTTGAGGCGCAGTTGGGTGAGCGGTTACATGAAGATGGTCCTATTCTTGGAATGGAGTTTGACCCCTTGCCACCTGGTGCATTTGGTGCACCGATAGGTAACATATATATCAGCCTTTTTTTAGTTTAATGCTTGTTTTCTTTAGTTGCCATATGAAATACTTCTAAACGTCACATTTTGTGTCGAGATAACTTTTTTTAGATTGATCGAAATAGACATTCTGATACTCTGCTTAAGATGTTAAAATTAATTGCGTAAAATCTTTCACTTTTAGTTGTCCAGAGGACTTAAGAATGTATGAGTTGAGCTGAGTTCAATAGTACTCCACTAATACTCCGTTTAACACCCTACTTTACCTGTTGTCAATATTTCTTTATAGTTTTGGTAACTGTTTTGTTAATAATTCCCCGGTCTTGATTTTTTTACCATCAATTTTAACAACACCAGTGCATAATCATACAATTTGTGCTAGAGATTTCATTTACTTTATTTTTTATTCTATATAATAGTAATATAATAATAATAGTACTTGATACTTGATGGTTACTGTCTGCTCCAGTTCAACAGCATTCAGCGGTTCGAACATATGATGCTAAACTCTACGAGCGTCCTGATTCAAAACCTGCGAAGGTTAGCCACTGTTTACATTTCTTTTTGAATCTGCGTTCATTTATAATTTCACATTCATCGTACACTTTTGATTCTACAATGTCAAATGGTGGGATGTTCGTTTTTACTTTGTGTGTCATTTAAACAAAATGATATGGATATGTCCTTAATTCCAATTATTCGTTTGTCGTTGAGAGTCACACCATCTCGTTATGCAATGTATGACAAATCTAAAAAAGGCTCCTGACTAATCAGTTACTATATTCTAGCTCTAGCAAACTTATTAAGGAATACTCAAGAAGTGACAGTTACTATTTGCTAAATAGGTCACAGAGGAACGGTTTTAGGCATTTACAAGACTTTTTAGAGAAGAAATTATTATTATTATTATATAAACTAAGAAATGAGGATGCTTAAGATATAGGAAAACTTTTTTTTACGTAATTGGTAATATATGGATTGTTAGTTGCGTACTAAAACATATTTTCTTGCACAAAATTTTCCATTTTGTACTTACGCTGATGCTTTTTGATCTGAGGGTACGAAAATAATGCAAATTATCATTTTTCCTAGGGTGTTGCAAAGGCTCCACGTGAATATCAATTTCTTCCAGAACAACAATCGGTTAGAAGTGATTCTCATGATAGAGCGATGCCATCTCAGTATTATGGTTCACCATCTAATGCTGCAAGCAGTCGGACACCTGGACGTTCTGTTACTCACGCGAGTGATCAAAAACCATCTGCGTACGATTTTCAAGGACCTGTAAGTCTTTTGCCACCTCAGCAAGCAAAGCAAGGCTCGTATGGAGAATCTGATGTTGTTGCTCGTAAAACCTCTACTGCCGTGAGCCTTGGATCGGAAACTCTTGGTCCTCACCCGATAACCGGAATAGAGAATCCGTTTGCTACACCATCTGTTACCCATGAGGATCGTATGGCACAAATCGAAAGAAAACGCAAGGTTGGATTTTTATTTTATGATTTTACATTTTTTTCATCAAGTTATCTTACGGTTTTCATGCGTATCTATAGAGTGAAGAAGCGAGAATAGCGAAGGAGGTTGAAGCCAATGAAAGAAGAATCAGAAAAGAGCTTGAAAAGCAAGATATGATGAGGCGAAAGGTATTTTTATTTCTCTAGCCCTCACCAATTCAACCTACTTTTTGTATACAAGCTGAAACTTGAACTTTTTTTTTATTGTTTATTAATTTTTTTTTTAAGAGAGAGGAACAAATGAGGAAAGAAATGGAGAGGCAAGATCGTGAGCGTAGGAAAGAAGAAGAACGATTGTTGCGTGAGAAACAACGTGAGGAAGAACGATATCAAAGAGAACAAAGACGTGAAATGGAGCGGAGGGTAAAGTTTTTACAGAAGGAATCTATGAGAGTAAGTTTATATATCTAAAGTGCTTGTCTATTTAATCTTTGTGTTTCTATATTGATTATTGGTATTTTATATGGTATGCTTATGTAATATCAGGCTGAAAAATTACGACTTAAGGAAGATATGCGGAGGGAGAAGGAGGCTGCAAGGCTTAAAGCCGCTAACGATAGAGCGGCTGCTCGAAGAATTGCAAAAGAGTCGTTGGAGTTAATTGATGACGAGCGTTTGGAATTGATGGAGATAGCGGCTTCAGTTAAAGGATTGACCTCAATGATGTCTCTTGATAGCGAGACTCTTGATAATCTCGAATCATTCAGAGGTATTCAGTTTCGGATACTAATACTATCCAACTTTCGCCAACCTTCGCATCAAAATTTATTTTTGCACATTAGCATTTAGGGATTCTGCAGTCAAAGACATTGTTGTGGTTTATTATTGGTTTTAAAAAGCTTAAAGTGCTTGATGTCTTTTTATTTATTTTCCTTCTATTGCTCATGTATAACAAAATCTTTATTTTCTAGATAAGCTTCCTGAATTTCCGCCCAAATCCGTGCACTTGAAAAGGCCATTTAAAACTCAACCATGGACTGATTCTGACGAGAACATCAGCAATCTTCTTATGGTGAACATTACGTTTTCTCTTTGTGCTTCCACTCTATTTTACTGTATATGTTATTTTTACGTTCTTTAGATGCATGATTGATTTAATTTGCACGTTCTTAGATTTGGAAGTTTTTGATCACCTTTGCCGATGTTCTTGGACTATGGCCTTTTACCCTTGATGAGTTCGTTCAAGCTCTTCATGATCATGTGAGTTCATTATAGCATCTTTATATGTATTCATTCTTTTCTTTCTTTATACGACTTGGAGTTGTATTAATTTATCCGTAGATTTATCCACTGATTACGAAAATTTTCTAGGATCCTCGACTGCTGGGAGAAATAAATGTAGCACTTTTGAAATTGATAGTTAAAGACATCGAAGATGTAGCAAGGGCACCCTCATCCTCTTTAGCAGCAAATCAAATTGGTGTTCCTAATCCTGGAGGTGGTCATCCGCAAATCGTCCAAGGGGTAATTTCATACTTTATACCATGAAATGTTTTTTGTCGATTTGCTATAATGATTTTCTTCTTGAGTTGACGCTGAATCTTTCTCGATGTTCTTTTCAGGCATTTGGTTGGGGGTTTGACATATGTAGCTGGCAGCGACACTTAAATCCGTTGACTTGGCCGGAGATATTACGTCAATTCGCTCTTGCTGCAGGATATGGACCAAAGTTGAAAGGAAGAAATATCGATCTAGGGCACCCTCATGAAGAAAATGAGGTGCGTTTTTTCGTTTCACTTCATACTCTTTTAGAAATAGCAATTGGTGACCCGATTTAAATTAATGAGTCAATATGGGCTATAAATTGCCTCTTAATGGGTCATATGAGTGAAAGTTTTGCGACGTCTGCTATCCCGTTATCGTTTTGAAATTACATTTACTTCTTGTAAGATTACCCGGTTTCTTAAATTGTAACTTGCAAATGCAGGGTGTTGATGATGGAGATATCGTTTCTAATTTACGAAGTGGAGCGGCAGCCGAAAGTGCATTGGCCATCATGCGAGAAAGGGGTTTCTCCAATAGACGATCCAGACATCGTTTGACACCTGGAACAGTTAAATATGCAGCATTTCATGTGCTTTCACTCGAAGGAAGCCGCGGTCTTTCGATATTGGATGTTGCCGACAAGATTCAGGTGAATCTAATTCTTGATCATAAAGTTCTTATTAGTCTTGCAATTTAAAGTTCTTTTTTTTTGTTTGTTAAAATATCAAATTCATTCATTTAATTTTGATTATTTATTATTTATAATAGAAATCTGGTCTTCGGGATCTCACAACTAGCAAAACACCAGAGGCGTCGATTGCTGCCGCGTTATCTAGAGATACAAAGCTTTTTGAAAGAACCGCCCCGTCAACATATTGCCTAAAAACTCCTTACCGAAAGGATCCTGCCGACGGGGAGGCGCTTATTACTGCCGCCAGAGAAAAAATTCAGAAATTTAAAAACGGGTTTTTTGATGGTGAAGAGGTGTTTGATGCCGAAAAGGATGATGCTGAAAAAGACGACGATTCTGAAAGTGATGCTCCCGAAGATCCCGAAGTTGATGATATTGGCATCGATTCTATTTCTGGTGTAAAAGCTGAAGTGGCAGGAGGAGAAGACATAAAGGTTGAGTCTTCTGTTGAGAAATTGAACGTTGTTGATGGGACCCACAAGGGAGTGACCGGTCCAGATGAAGATAGTGTAGTTGATGAAAGTATTTCGGGTGAGCCATGGGTACAAGGGCTAATGGAAAGCGAGTATTCTGATTTGAGCGTTGAAGAACGACTGAATGCACTTGTGGCGGTAATAGCGTTTGCAAATGAAGGAAATTCTATTCGTGTTGTTCTTGAGGTACACTTTGTATTCCGTTTTTATCTAGAGGTGGCTAAATGGTCAATTCACCGTTGGGTATTTTCTGAAGATCAGACGTTTTTCATTCAGTAAATATATATATTGATTTTGGCAACTTCTAGGCTGATTGACTCATTCTTTTAGAGATAAAAGATGGCCCAGATCGTTACACTCATTAGTAAATGGGTCGAAATTGCCACCTATAATCCCATTTAAACATACTTTTTTCTACCAAGACGTTTGCATTTAATCTGTGAATTCTTTGCCAGGAACGGTTAGAAGCAGCAATGTCATTAAAGAAGCAAATGTGGGCAGAGGCGCAAATTGATAGAAGACGTATGAGGGAAGATTTCATGGTTAAAATACCATACCCTTATGGTGATGATGTGGCGTCAAACCATCAAGAAAACTTGGGTGACCCACAAGTGGATTTGGGTAATAATTTAAGTGAAAGGTTACTGGAACCTGCATACGCTGCTGAAAAATGGAGGTCGCAGTTAAAATCTTTTATTGGACATAAAGCAGAGGAGATGTACGTATACAGATCGTTGCCACTTGGGCAAGACCGAAGAAGAAATCGTTACTGGCAATTCGTAACTTGTGCTTCACAGAATGATCCCGGTTCCAGCAGAATTTTTGTTGAACTGCGTGATGGTCGTTGGAGGCTTATTGATAATGAGGAGGTAAACATGACCCATATTAATATTAAATGGGTTGAAATTGCCATATCTCATCGCATCAACACGCAGCTTAAAAGAATTCTTTCTGACAAGTTTTGTATATTTGTTTTGCATGCAGGGGTTTAATGGTCTTTTGGCATCTTTGGATGTTCGTGGGAATAGGGAGGCTCATCTGCATTCCATGTTGCAAAGAATCGAATCCCGTTTCAAAGAAGCCATCAATAGGATACAGGTCAACGTTTCAGGAATCGGGTCAACAACTTCGGGTTCCAGTAGCCCGAGCAGCACTATATCTATTCCCAATACAAACGTTACAGAATTTTCATCTTCCTTTGCTATTGAATTAGGACTTAATGAAAACGAGGTGAATAATGCGTTAAAAAGATACGAAGATTTTGAAAAATGGATGTGGGGAGAATGCTTAATTTTAAGGGCATCGAAGTTTGAAAACACCAGATGTGAAAACCTGGTCGGAATTTGTGATAATTGTCGAGATTTGTTGTATTTTGAGGATGACCGGTGCTCGTCCTGCCAAAAACTACGAGAAACAATTCTCGACAGCAATTTAACATTTGCGAAACATATTGCTCGATTCAAGGAAAAGTTAAAACGGGAATCCGTGTTGTATTACCGCAACCAGAAATCTGTTGGTTCTGTGAGGTTTAGATTAATTAAATCTCAGTTAGCATTAATTGAGGTGAGAAATTACCGTTTTCTATATGATTTTGATTATGGGTTGTAGTTTTGGATTATAATCCGTTTGTTAATCGTCTTTGTAGGCTTCACTTCCGATGGAAGCTCTCCAACCTTCTTGGACGGGTGATTGCAGAAAATCGTGGTGTGCGAAGCTCGTTAACGCAGTAACCACCGAAACACTGCTAGAGGTGCGTGCATACATGCTTATAGTTGTTATTTTTGCCTAGTTTTGCTTGTTGAAGTCATGATATTAAGCTTATAGTGCATGCCTATCAAAACGGACTATTAGAAACTTGCATACTGATCATATTCGTGAAGTGCGCATAAGAAACTTAAAAGCTACGCGCATTAAGGTTATGGCACATCATCTAAACGACCCTTACTGCGCATCAGAAACGTTGCACATCATTGCGTTAAATTGCAATCATTAAAATCTCTTGTCAGTTCTATCTATATATTGAGAACAGTTGGTTGTTTAAAAAACATAACTGTATTTTAAGTAAGATGTATTCGATATTTGAACGATCTATACGCATTCGTGCTATGAAATGCTTACAACGGATGTTCGTATATATTGAGTTTTCAAGTTTTAGATAAGACGATAACAATTCCGAATTCTATTCCTACAACACTTTTTTTTCCAAGTGGATATCACTATTTTGCGTGAGCACATATTATATTATATTATTTTCATTGGTAACAAATGTGTAAATCAGGTTCTGACTTTGCTGGAGAGCGCGATAAAAAGGGAATTCTTGTCTCTGGATTTCGAGACGACGGATGAGCTATTGGGGTCTAATAACACGGCAGCTTTATGTGCGACCGGAGACTGTTATACTGTTACTGTGCTTCCTTGGTTGCCTGAAACAACATCGTGTGTCGCTTTAAGACTTATGGAACTTGACACATCCATTCATTACTCACTTTCCCAAAAAGAGGATGCCGAAAAAGACAAAGGAGCAACAAGTAACTTGGTATGCAATGGTCACTTCTTCCGTTTCGATACATATATTCCATATTACATTATCCCGATTTTTTAAGAGCTGCACAACCAGTTTTACATAAACTTTGATTGCAGATATTGCATCCGAAATATGCTGCAGTGATGAATAGCGAGGAAGGTGACTATGGTGACTCTTTATTTGGAAGTGGGAGCTTACAGGACCCGTGGATCGATCCGGGTACGTCGGGACGAGGCCGAGGGCGTGGAAGAGGCCGTGGACGGGGCCGCGGAGGGAGACCCCAGAAAAGCGTTGGTGCCATAGGGTCCAGATCGAGAAATAAAACGGTTGAATCCAGTGGTTCAGGTGTGCAGTTGGTTGGGTGGAAAGGACGTGCTCGTGGTGGTCGAGGTGGACGTAAGCGTGGTCGGGGTGGGGTCCAGTTCACACAGGAGAAGATGGTTAATGATGTTGAACCAAATAATAGTCAGGAGTTTTTATATGAAGAAAGCCCGGTTGTCGGTTTTCAGGAATGGGATGCTGAAGAAAACAGAGACGTTCGTGTTGCGGAAAACGGTAGCAGTTCAGAATACGAGATTGAAGAAGAGAACAATGGGGTTGATGAGTACAGCGATATGCTGGTGGACGACGGGTATCAGAACGTTTATGATCATCGTGTGGCACCTCGAGAGTATATCAGGGATGATCATTTAGAAGGGGAAGAAGATGATGATGTTGGTGTGGAGATGGACGAAGATGATGATGATGAACAAGAGGGCGTGGACGTTGATGGTTTTTTCAATGATGATTCAGATGAAAATCGGGATGTAGATGATGGAAGGCAGATTAGAAATAATAATAATACAGGTGATGAGACAGAGTTGTCTTCATCGGGTTATAGTGATTAGCAGAACTTGTTTTAACATCTGTTTAGTGGTGTAATGTAGTAGTAGCTGTTGTAGTTTAGTGAAGCTCCAGATGAGTTTGCTTGAGTTGATTGTATTTTGTGTAGATCTGAAATATAGGAGAAAAGCTATGTAACGATGATGAAGGCACAGATAAATCAGGTAAACCTTTATAATTACTCCGTAGTAATTTAACAATCTGTTAGCACTTATATTCATGGTTGCGAACGACGGTCAATGTTGCATTTTGATGACTAGCAGTCCCGAGTTAAAGTCGACTCTGGGTCTTGCTCTAATTTAAACGAAAATCTCAGGCTCAACTAAAAATTAACTGAAAAAAATAAATAGTATTCCTTTGTTTAAAAACATCAAAGTATAAAAAGCATATATACACCAATAGTAAAAAGTCTCATTAGTTCTTGACTCCTATTTTTGAAAAAATAGTTACAAGTTCAAATCCTGAAGAGTTTTGAAGAGTTTTCTTTTAAGGTTGGCGTGCCTCTAATATTCTTTCACTTTGTGAGAATAGTTACAAGTTCAAATCCTGAAGAGTTTTGAAGAGTTTTCTTTTAAGGTTGGCGTGCCTCTAATATTCTTTCACTTTGTGAGGTCACAAAGTTACAATATTTCATATACACTTTCGCGATAGATGCGAGGATGAATGGTAAATGAGGAGATTCAATGTGTAGCTCTAAAAGAAAATAAAAAGCTATATACTCCATTCTTCAAACAAACATCACATCAACTTTAACTATTTATTTTAAAAAGACATAACTACCTATTTCGTCCTTAATGTTTGGCCTTTGTTTCATCCTCATCCCTAAAGTTATTTTCTCTCATCCTCAACCTTAAAGTTACATCTCAGTTTCATTCTCATCCCTGGCCTTAACAGACGTTAACTCCTTACCAGAAGTGTTACTCACGTGGTAAACACGTGAGGGTAATATTGTCTTTTGCATTTATGTATAGTATTATTTATATATGAAGTTTAAAAACTTTAGGGACTAGGATGTAACACAATTATAACTATGAGGACCAATGGCGTACTTAAGTGGTATTAAAAAGGCACACCGTATCATTCTTTCTCCCATTCGATTCTTTCTTATAAACCCTAGTTCCCAAATTGTTTTTACCAGGTCTAGAACCCTAATTCGAAAATTACGATTATGGTTAATTGTTGGTATGGTAGAAAAGCGGTTCTTCGCACATCAACTACTCAGAGAAACCCAGGAAGAAGATTTTACGCTTGCCCAATTCCGGTATTTACTGTCTTAATTTTTTTTTTTTTAAATTCGCTGCAACATGATACTGTTTCTATGAACTCTGATGTAGAATAATGTTTGTATTTTTTTATATAGTGGTCCAAATGTCAGTTTGTACAATGGTATGACCCACCAGTGATGGATCGAGAAGAGTTATTGGAGATGAATGAAATGCTTGAATTGAAACTCAAGATGGAGGAAAGGAAAAGAAGATGGATCCAGTTTCTTTTGATATTGTTATGTTTTGTCATTGTTTATTCCAAATTTTCTTATTAGTTAGATTGTAGCTCGATCCAGTTTCTTTCGATCCAGTTTCTTTTGAAAGTAATGTAATTTGGAATTTCATATTGAATGTACCCTGCAGTTCGATTATAAATGAATTTTTCTTATTGATGTTATATTGCAGTTCGATTGTTTACTGAAATAGCAGTGTTGTTACAGCAAAAAAGGAGATATATTTGACATGAAATTTTGCAGTTACAGTTGTTGTTGTTCAAGTATTTTTCTGCAGTACTGATACAGCATAAAAGCAGATATATTTGACATGGAATATCAGTACTGTATTACGAAATAGGATATATATATATATGACATGAAATAGCAGAACTTGACATAAAACAGTTTGCATAAAACACCAAATAGAAAAGCAGTCTTGCATAAAACACCAAAAGTAGCATAGTACATTACACTTGACATGAAATAACATCAAAATATCATTCATGAACCAAATATGCATAAAACACCAAAAGTAGCATTAAAACATTAAACTTGAGATTGTTGACCCATTCTTGACACAAAGCAGCAATCTTGACCTTTATTGACTCTGACCAGTGTTTACCCCAGCATTAGTACATCGCCGTTTGTTATGCCCAGGTTCTTTGCAATTACCACAACGATTAATTGAACCCTGCTTTGACAATTTGGTTTTTCCTTTCAAGTCAACCTTTTCATCTTTCCCTTTTTTTCGATTCTTCTTAGGTCTTCCAGCTGTAGCTTCTTTTATTGGTGGTAACAATTTGGTTGGTACATTACTCTTAGGCCACAAATCTATTCCATTGACTGGATTAATTTTGTAGTTGTAAGTATTCTTCCAAGTAGACAACCAGTGTACCGGATGCACCCAAGACTCAAGTGGACCAACATTCTCATCATTCACCCTTGACATATTCCATAGTACAATCACCACATGTTTACAAGGTATACCCGTTAGCTCCCATCTTCGACAAGCACACACTTTATTCACTATATCAACCACAACTTGTTCACCATGGGGTCCATTAACTTGGTACTTTCCACCACCATTCCATAAAACAGTCAACTTATGTGCATCTTTCTGATTTCCTTCGAATATTTTAGTTGCAGCTGGTGTTAATGGACCTTTACAGTTGGACATCCGATTAATAACATTCACAATTCTCTTCATTAGATACTCTCTAACAAATTCCAGACAAGTAATGATTGGTTTATCTCTAGCATCAACTAACCACCTATTTAACACCTCACACATATTACTAAGTAAGACATCTGATTGTGCTCTACCTGCAAACATAATGCAATTGACTAAGCATTTATTTTACTAATAATGGAAAATTTTATTAACAAGATTAATTTAAAAACTAAACAAACCAGTAAAGTGACTTTTTGACCAATGTTTAGGATGTATCTTATTCAACCAAATCCAGCATGCTTCACTAAAACCCTTCAATGCTAACATGTTCTTCTCAAATTCAGGCACAGTTGTGGATGTAGCACACTTCCACAGGTGATTCTTGTATGCGTCTCCACTCCATTTAGCCTTCATGTTACCATGTAGATGCTTTACACAATATCTGTGTTCTGCACATGGGTATAGTCTATCCACAGCTTGTAACAGTCCCTGAAAAACAACAATTTATGATGAATATATATATATATATATAATTGCAAGCAAGTATATACCAGATAAGCCTTAGTAATATATATTACCTTTTGTCTATCACTTATGAAAGTAAAATTGGAACGTGTATCTAGACGCAAATCTTTCCCTAAACAATCTAAAAACCACAACCAAGAATCATACTTCTCCTTTTCCACCAAAGCATAAGCTAATGGATATATACCATTATTTGAATCAACTCCAACAGCTGTTAATAATTCTCCTGAAGCAGGTTCTTTCATGAAAGCTCCATCTAATCCAAGCAAATCCCTACCCAAAGCCTTGAAACCCTCCTTTAATGGTCCTAAACATATATACACCCTCCTAAAAATCCTATTATCAGAGCTAGAATCACATTGTTGAACATCAACAATTGTAGTTGTACCAGGGTTAGATCTTCTCAATTCTTCCAAATAATCCCTTAAATGTGCATACTGTAACTCATAATCTCCTTGGACAGTTTTTTTAGCACACTTCAAAGCTCTATATGCCTTGCTTTTAGTAACCTCAACCTCATGCTCAGACTCAAGTTGATACTTCACTGCCTTTATAGGCATGTTAGGATTTGAAGGAATTTTATTAGTCAGCTTTGATGCAAGAAAGTCATATGTGCACATTTTAATATTTCTAGAAGTTAGACATCCGTGCTCATTTTTAAATGTTTTCACAACCCAAGTTTCTTTGTTTGGTTGTTTTGAGAGATATACTACCCATTTGCATTTCCAGCTTTTATCTTCACCTTCATTACTACCATCCTTCTCGTTAAATCCTCGTTTTAACCCGTTACACACAGCTCTTATCCTTATGTTGTCATTCTTTTTTAACCAAAGCTGTCTTCTTGTCTCTATAGCATGCAACCTTATATAACTTATTGCTTCTTCCTTAGTACCAAATTGTTGACCAAGATAGAAATATGTGCTAACCACACTTGAACTTTCCTCCTGTTCCTTTAACTCTTTTATCTGTCTCCTTTTAACACCCTCAATACCATCTGCAAACTCAGAATCACTATCAAACCCTTCATTGTTCAAAACCTCTTCAGGTACTATGTCAAGAGGATTAGCCACCACAATTTCAGACAGTGTTCCATTGCCAATATATTCAACATCCTTATCAATACTAAAGTTAAATTCTTTCATATTTACCTCAGCATCATAAGCTTTCTCATGGTCATTAGGTACAAAGTCACTATCACCACTTGCATCACTTTTATCAGATTCATTCCCATCATCTACTTCATTACTAGCATCCTTTGGATCATTTTGCAACACATCAGAAACTTGGGTCATGTTATTACTAGCTTGACTTTTATTGAAAACACTTGACCCATGCTCAATGTAAACACTGATTTCTTTGTATAAACCAACATATTGGCTTAAAAAAAATGTTGAACTGTCAATAGGACATAAACCATAATCCAAGCTAGTACAAGGAATGAGATAATGATAAAACATAGTACTTAAACCATCATATCCCAAGTCCTCTACAATATCAGTTACCTTATTAATTGAAAAATCAACCATGTTCACCATATCCACATAAGTAATATTACCACTCAAGTATTCACGACATGGGCTATCACTAAAATATCCTCCATGATGCATTTTGATAGTACACAATTCTGGATATATGGCTGTAATCAAACATAAATAACATCAATTATACAGTGTACAGTGAATAAAAAATTGCATTAGACAAATGTAATATAAACAAAAAAATAGCAACTAAAAAATATAGAGGTAATAAGAATATAAACCGCTGTAATATATATAAAAAAAAAAAGAAATCATTGTAAACAGATGTAATACGACATATGAAAGAAGCACATATTATCAGAAGCATTCGACAGATGAAAGAAGCACATATAATCAGAAGCATTCGACAGATGAAAAAAAAAAAAAAAAAAAAAAAAAAAAAAACACGAATGAAACAGTTCAGCAGTTATCTCTTCATTATGTGATGAATACTTACAATATAATTCTTCTAAACTTAAAACATCCAAGTTTGCATAGTCAGTTCGAATTGTGTACGTAGGAAAATCAATCGGTGGATCCATAATGGAAAGAATTTTTTAGGGTTTGCTTGATGAATGAAGGTTTACATGAATGTTGAATATGAAAAGTCGATGGTTATGTATCAGATAAACCAACAGCCGTTCATGTGAAATAATATATAATATGCAGTTTTTAGGCGGCATTGTTTAATAGGGTTTATATTACTAAAATAGACAAAATACCAAAATACCCTTGGTGAGTAAACAACGAACTAGTAAGAAACGGTATGGAGTTAACGTCTGTTAAGGCCAGGGATGAAAATGAAACCGAGATGTAACTTTAAGGTTGAGGATGAGAGAAAATAACTTTAGGGACGAGGATGAAAAAAAAGCTATACATTAAGGACGAAATAGGTAGTTATGTCTTTTAAAAATAAAAATATTATGTGAAACCCTTTGTATTTTTTTGAAATTGAAATATATATTTTTTGATATCTAAAAGATGAACATCTGTCTCAACTACGTAACAACCAACATGACACCAAGAATCTAGACAACACGGCACCACCTCCCATTTTTTTCAACCTTGCTTATATTATCGGCTAAGGCTACTATGTCATAAAGGTGTCTAAAGTCTAAACCATAAGGAAAAAAGGAAGTACCAACTGGTCTCATCTAATGATTTCAGATGAACAATCAGTTGCAACTGCAGTAACACACTCTTGTTTCCAACTGTTAATTCCATAACACTTGACCATGCCACATATACAAAAGAAAAATCTCAAGATTTTTAAACAACAAAAAATAGAACCAAAAAAACAAAATACAAAATCCAAGCACTAATACTCTTTTCTGTTTGGTGTGTGTCTTAACCATTAAGTAGTTCTTTGATCCTGATCTTCTCAGTCGGAGTCAACCTCGTCGGAAACTTGATATTAAACTTAATCCTAAGGTTCCCTTTCTTGGTTGGGTCTTTCGAAATCGGCATCCCTTCTTTAGGGACTATCTCCTCATAGTCCGGGTGTATCACATTATTAATTGGAATTGAGAGGTTCCTGCCATCTAAGGTGGTCAAATGGACCGTGTAACCAGTCAACGCTTCAGCCAAAGGTATCCGTCGCGTAACAACAAGATCATTGCCATCACGGGTAAACGTGCTGTGAGGCTTCTCATCTATAACGAATACAAGATCCGCTGGTATCATGTTTGGCTGCTCGTTCCCTTTCTCCGGGAAGGTGATCTTTGTTCCCTTTTTCCATCCCGGTTTTACGTTAATGTTTAGTATCTCCTCAACTGTCATCGACTTACTGCAATCCAAAAACATAAAACATGATTAAGAAACTACTTCAAATCATTTTTCAGTTACAACAAAACAATTTTATTAAACACAACTGTACAAATAACATCCATAACTCACAATTACAACCAAATCCACCAAATTATCTAAAACCTGATTCAAGTTCACTCTTACAACTAAACGCTAAAGTACAATCTTTAAACGAACCGAATCACCCAAAATATGTTGCTTATTTGTTTGACACCTCAACTACTAGCCTATTAGATCCACTTAGCGTGCGTTTTTTTTTACACTAAACCATTCAAACTCTATCTTCTAACCATTAAGCACCTAAATTTTATATGTAATATGTTCTTTAAATTATTTTCAAGAACACGCATTAAACAACTATATTGTAATTTTAATTCATGTCAAAATTAGCATCAAAAGTTATTTTCAAAAACAACTTCCCTTACTCAAAACCAACCTCTGAATCATTCAGATTATTGCACTAAATCATTCAGTTTTATCAAACACACCGTTAATTAGAATCAGGATAAAACCATTACTATTTCTCAACCTACAAACAAACTAATTTTGCCTAAAAATACTTTGATGTGAAAAGAAATAGTAATAGACTAATACGAAGTAATAGTTGAGCTTACCCACTGATGTCAACAATGTCTCTCGAAATTTTCATTTTTTTGGTAGTGCCCTTATACAGCTCTTCAAGGGTACAAGGAAGACTCCGCTCAATCGGGGCGGCTTTCCGGGTACCCGATCCGAATCCACCTCCGCTACCAAACGACCCACCACCACCACCACCACCGCCAAACGAGCTGAAAATATTATCAAATCCACCACCACCACCCATACTGTCACCAAACACGTTACTCGAAAACCGTGTTCCTCGCATACCACCACCATCTCCACCCCTGAACCCGAAAAACTCGGCGAATATATCATCCGCGTTTCTCGGATTAAATGTGAACGGTGTACCTCCGCCGGTGGAAAAGTAGGTTGCTCCGCCAGGACCTCCGGCGGCATCCGGTGGTGGCACCCCACCTTTCAATCCTTCTTCACCGTATTGATCATATACTGCTCTCTTTTGTGGATCACTTAGAACCTAAAATTAATTCAAACACAAAAAGGTTATCACTTGATCAACAAAAAACTCAAAATTCGATTAAATTCTAATAAAAAATACTGAATTAATTAGCGACAGATAAATAAATAGACATGCATACATCGTAGGCTTCAGAAATTTGTTTAAATTTAGCTTCCGCATCCTTCTTGTTATTGGGATTCTTATCAGGATGCCACTTCATAGCAAGCTTTCTGTAAGCTTTCTTCAAATCATCATCGTTCGCGTTTTTATCAACTTGTAAAATCTTGTAATAATCAACTCCCATGATTTGATTGTAATCTTATTTGGTGTGATGAATACTTTTATTTATTTATTGATGAATTGAATTGCAGTAGCGATAGAGATTTGAATATGTGGATTATTATAAAGATGTGTGTGGAATTTGTTTTGTAATTGGGAACGGATTCATGTGTCTGGAAGGTCAAGAAAACTGTAGAATGTTCTGGAAGTGCCCAGACATGGCAAACCAGTATAAACTAGGGACTATTTTTGTCATGCACCGTTTTTTAATGGAAACTGATATATGATATATTTACACCCTAAAAAAATTATAAATTCAGTGCACTATGTATTATGTATTATCCAACTATTTAATTTAATGTACAAGTCGAATTATCAATTTTTATGGGGAAAATATATTATCAATTTCTATTTCTAATACACTAATTTTAAAAAAAATTGTTTTACCTTTATCATTTATTTATTATTATTAAATTAATTATTATATTATTATTATTATTAACTAGCTTAAAACCTACGAATTCGCGGGGTTTTTGGATGAATGAATCTCCGTTTACTTGTTAAAATCATTATATTTAATATAATATTTGTTACGTTTATAATAACTCGATTCAATAATCGTAGTAGTGTTACACGCTGTTTTATTTGTTGCCTTTGTGCGTCTGGAGTTGGGTTTTTGTATATTTTGTTAGCACAATGTTTCAGTATTAAAAAATACAAACATACAGATTGAAGTTAAAAAAAATAAAGTAGCATACGAAACCCGTTTTTTAAGTGTATACAAATCAACAAACCTAGAATTATACTATCATATAGTGGTGCAATTACTTTAATCTAAATATGCCAACTTATGAATATCAAAATAGACATTAACTATATGTAGACATAGGCTAATATACAATAATCAAACATCAATCAATAGCAACTCTAGCACACACCTATTTTACAAATCTTTGGAAACCAAATATATTCTGGTAAAAGTAAAACTCAAAAACAGCAGGTATAACATTGAATAAAAAGCGCACATTTTATATACAAACTTTACATACAGAATGAAAGACAAAAAAATACCTAGCAGAATCAGAGATGACCATCAAAGAAAACATCACCTTCATCTGCCTTAAGAATAATATTTTGAATTTTTTTTTTCAGTCACCATATTCAAATACCTTCAAAAGAGCTTCAATAACTTAAATAAACAATCACATACAGCACACCAAACCTTAACAAAAATACAATTGAAGGTTAAAAAACTGAATTCTGTTCAACCCAACCCATGCCAAAATGACATGTTTGCTTAGTTTACCATTACATTGACCCGCCCATGATCCCACTTCCACTAATTTGGGAATGTTTCAAACTAATTAATGTGTAGATTTTCAAAAGTGATAATGTGATACTCCCTACCATTTATCCATCATAAAAATTTGTTGTAATAAAGTAATTACAGTTCAATTAATTCAAATTCATTACCTTGAACTTTAGTAAGCTCTTTTCAGTCTTCTATATAATATAATGTGATCCTTTATAAAAACTCTGATCTTTTTTGCAAGCTGACAACAGTTAGAAAACTTGTCTCCCTTTGCATAAGCCTCTAAAACTTTACCCTAACAAACTGATAAAGTGAAACACTCTTCTGTTGCGTCCATCTTTACACTATTGTACAAATAGATTTTTGCTACACAAATAGTTAAGTAGTTAATCTAAAAGTTTAGAATCAGTAAGGCTGATTAGAGACCTAATTGCCTCTAATGGTAACAGATTTGGTCTAGCTTACGTTCAGGTAACCAACTTATTTAGATGCAAAACAAAACTTGATAATGTGAAATTTTACCGCACATCAGCTTCCATAAGAAGATGGATACCTTTAATCAGATTTCTGAAAACTTTGAAGGAAATGGCTCTTTAATCAGACTAGTTACTTTCCTTCACGAAATCCTTAGTTGAATGTATGTATATATGTTAGTTAAATGATGATGTGAATTTTTTTTCAGTTGGGCTAAATTTTTTTTTTTTTAATTAGTTTTTATATAAGTCGAGTATGTATGTTTTTGACTTATATACGTAAAATCATTGAATTACTTATGGCATTAATTTTGTACGTTATGAAGATAAATAAAAAATATAATTGACAAATAATTAGCATATGCCCTTTCTATGTGTAGATACACAATAGTTAATGCCATAAAGATCAACAATTACATCCATGGTTTGTTATGCCCATGCTGTAGTTCCGTCAAAACTTGAATATAACCCACATAGACACCTATTACAATTTAAATGTAGAATGTAGACTAGTGGGAATGAAACATCGGTAATTACACAACTTTTGACTAACTCAAACTCGCCTGCTCAGAATTTCATCATAGGATCATAGCATTAGAAACATACTTTGAGATACCTTTGACCAGTTCAATTTTTAGCTATTCACAGTTACGTGTTTGACCCATGGAGCCAGAACGTTGACCAGATTAATTGACAGTCCAATATATAAGCAAAACAAATGGGTCAATGTTGCCATCACTTACTAAACAATAAAACAATAAGAGTGATAACATCTTACGTTGCCCTCTTTCCACTTGGTAGGTGTAGCTGTAACTTTTGCAGTGCCCTCGTCAATAAGTGTAAAAGTCTTGGTCAGTTTTGAGTTTTCAAAATACGGGTTGGGACTCAAGTTATGCAAAAATACAATATTATATAACAATCATTAATGCCAAATATTATTCAAAACACGAGTAACAACAGCAACTTTTTATTCTAAAAAAGACTCATAAAGATAATCAAAAAAACAATATTGAATTTTACTCACAAGTCACAAATGTAATCGAGTAACCCATTTTCGCATCTTTGTTATCTTCCACTACCAAAGTGGTTAAATGCTTGAATATCTAATATATGCATACAACATCTTAGGATATTTATTTTAAGAATTATGTTGCAAGTGAAAAAATACTATAGCAGTAATCATATGCTCGGTGCTGTTGGGGAAGCCTCTCATTGAGAAGAAAAAATAAAATAGGACAATAGCTGACCTACATAGTGTACACAATGAAGTTGTGATGTGGTCCAGCGGTTGGTGGCCTGCTTCCTTTAGGGAAGGTCAGGAGTTCGACCCCCCATATTAAAAACACAATTTCATCCCTGCCATGAAGTATCCACCCATGGCACCTTTCTCATATCGTTTGGGGGGTAAAGGGGAGGGGGGTTTTACTTGGCCATGCCCTTAGATCGGTTTCAAGGTTTCCTCCAGGGCAGCGATGGGGGCGGGGTTATTATCGCTGCATCGGCATAGTCGAAACAGGAGATGATCGCAACGGGTGGTTTAGTCACCCGCCCCTTGGGTGATCCCAATCGCTGTTAAAAAAAAAAACATAGTGTACACAACAAAAGATCTATTCAATCCAACTTTCATTCAATTATACATGCAATAAAAGAAACAGGGAAAGAGACATTGTGTTTAAATTAAAGAATGCGAGAATTTCAAAACCATAGGAGGTAAACTGAATGAGGTCAGCCATACCAGAATCTGTGCGAGGTAAACGAACAATAATAGAGAATCTATAATTACTTTTGTATTACATGTGCTGCCTGTAACCTTCTTGTTTCATCGTCATCGACTATAGGAATTTAAGCCACTGCAGATTCTCAAAACATTTGCATCATAGAGCTTCCTCCTTCATTATTAACAAATACTATATAACTAGGAAGTGGCCAGTTGGCCCACTTCGTTGGGCCGGAAAATTAACCCTTGCATACTAAAACTCATGCCTAATTATGTAGTTTTAGTTCATTTAGATTGTAGTTTTGAGTTTACGTTCACACTACAATCGGTCCATCAAATTCACCTCAATTTACACAACAGCCCCTCAAGTTTAAACTTTCTCAGGGGTAGAAAGTGTAAACATATAATTTTTTAAAATAAAAGAAACTAATTCCCCCAAATTTATAACGCGCCTTATCTTCTCGCTCGGTACGAGTTAAATTTTTCCGAGACCACCGTTCAACTCGAAAAAGTCTCACGAACCCAACGTGACTACCTATACGCGAAACGGACACTTTTTAAAAAACGCTTAACACGATGACAACCCGTATCTTTCTGTTCGCCGCAAGTTAAATTTTTCCGACAGCACCATTACACTCGAAAAAATTTTATGAACAAAACGAAACTAACTACGTTCGAAACGGACACTTTTAAAAAACGCTTAAGACAACGACATCTACAACGGCGCTTAAGACATGCATTGTTTTCCGCTCTGTAAATACAGAACACTACGTTAAATATGAATACACAGGCCGAAAGCCTCCGCCGCATCGCGTGGGCCGGATCCGGACTAGTTTGAATCGAAAAAACTAAGTTATGTAAAAAAAAAAAAAGAAGATAGTGTAGCGGGATACTATTCATAGCTGTTGGCTAATATACTTATTGTTAATGTTAATGTTAATGTTAATGTTAATTACTAATCTTTATCAATTAGCAATTAACAAAACCAATGCATTTATAATAAATTGAAGCAAACCAGATCCAATAATCACGTATATTTATCAAACATGAACCGACAGACTAAAGTAATAATTGATTGAATTAGCATAGGAATTGAATACCTGCCTTTATAGAGATTAGGGTTCGAAAAAACACCTCAACATCATCGACTGATCTTGGATTCTTATCGGTCCACTGATAGCCGATGAATAACAACAACTTAACCCCGACGAATAACAGTATATCATTCAAAATTTTCAATTCTTAGGGTTCAATCGCATTGTATAGAGATTCAATATTTGAAATTCTTTATCCAATTGATCGATGAACTTGTCCTGATTGAAAAAATAATAACATCATTCCCTTCAATTATTGTTCTGATTAAAAAATAATTTGATCATTCCATTGATGATTTTACTCGTTTATGGTTGAGGACACATGAAGAAAATATTTGATCTACATCAGATACCCCATCGTTTAGCAACAACATCGTAGCAGGAGTTGATTTTGATAAGTGGCGACGTTTTTTTGGAGAAATTAGGCTGTCTTTTCCTATGAATGTCGTGAGTGAAGATGATGTGAAGGAACCCCTATTTTTTTTTTTTTTTTTTTTGGGTGTTATTCCACCGAATGTTAATTAGAAGGGTAATTTAGTCATCAAACAATTAATCAAGGTGATTATGAGGTCGTAATCTTGATTAGAAAATTTGGATGATCTAGATTATGAATGTTAATGTCAATGGAAGACTAGGATTAGTGTTTTCAATTTTAGATGATCTACTTTTAACTTTGTTATTATAATATAAAGAGAAGAGATTTTTTTTCAACAATTTAAGGATCAAGAAATGTCTTGGGTTTCCGGGAAACGTATTGGGAGTTCTTCGTCTAATGTTGTTTCATACAATTTCGAACCCCGTGGTGGCAAAGGAATTCGTATCTTCACAAATATACCGGACAAGAGGAATGGTAACAAGCTTTCTTAATTTCGGTTATTTTTCGTTTTTTGTCTTTGTTGTTGTTAATTTAATTGTTTTTTTAGTTAGCATTTGTTAGAGTGGTAGTTTGTATTGGTTTAGGTTTTGGAAGTTAATGTTTGGCTCGGTTGGAGTGAATGTCGACTAGTGATGTTTACTAGTTTCGAGCCATCCTAGTCTCTTGTCTTTGTACGTTTCGTTTAAGATCTTCGTTTTCGATAAAGATCCCATCTATATAGTTTTCGTTTTTTTGCCAAAAATATTTATATTTATATTTATATTTATATTTATATTTATATTTATATTTATACTAAATACAAGAGTGAGTTCACCATTCTCATTGATTCACAACACTATTCATCTATTCATGTTCTCTTCACTTTTTATTTTATTTTACTTTTCACGTCTTTTTTTTTTCTGTTTTACTTTTCACGTCTTTTTTTTTTTCTGGTTCACTACTCCCCAACTACGGTTTTTTTGCTTCACTATATTCTATAATCATCCCCAACAAAGGGAGTGTTACAATATAGATTGGCTGAATTGATTTGTGCTTTATTGACTTTCTCTACCAATACCAATTACATAAATATATAGATTACAAGGATTGTTCTAGATAGTGGGCCAAAGGCCATACAAAGAAATGGACTTAGAGGCTATAATTACGATGGGCTAACATCCCCCCGCAGTTGGAGCGGGAGTGCCGCGGACGCTCAAACTGGCCCTGAACTCGTCAAACAGTGCGTACGGAAGGCCTTTGGTGAAGATGTCTGCGAACTGATATATGTATGGTACATGAAGCACACGGACGTGTCCCTTAGCAACTAGGTCTCTGACGAAGTGTATATCAATCTCGATGTGCTTAGTTCGCTGATGTTGAACTGGATTGGACGAAAGATAGACGGAGCTGACGTTGTCACAATAAACAAGTGTTGCGGAAGTGAGAGGACAGCGTAACTCACGAAGGAGGTTTCGAATCCAGCATGTCTCTGCCACGGCGTTGGCGACACCGCGATATTCTGCTTCGGCACTGGAGCGGGACGGTGTAAGTTGCCGCTTGGATGACCAGGAGAGAAGATTGTTCCCTAGGAACACGCAATAACCAGATGTGGAACGCCGTGTGGTTGGACAGACGGCCCAATCGGCGTCTGAGTAAGCAACCAATGTGGCAGGTGATGATGTGTGATGCCCCGTACAAAACCATCGTGTACGAATCATCAACAACATGATCATTACAAGGTTAAGTACTATATGCTGTAATAAAAGAAGTTGCATTCACGATAAAAAGGTGACGTCTTAACCGACATCAAATGTTTTACACCAACAGTATGCTTCTACGAATAGCAAGCATGAATAAATGTATGTGACCCTTAGGTCGTTACAAAACATAGTTTCAAATGTATTAAAGTCTGAATGCAAGATAAACAGTTCATGCGGTGATAACACTAGAGCAGCGGGTGTCTACGGCAAGACTAGCACGACAGCGGAAGCAAATAACCTTAAGCACCTGAGAAAAACATGCTTAAAAGCGTCAACACAAAGGTTGGTGAGCTATAGTTTAAGTATAACAGTAATGTAAGGTAGTCCACGAGATTTCAGTGCTACAAAGAGCGTTTCAAAACAGTATGATAAAGTATATGTTAACCGTGGGCACTTGGTAACTAACTTAACGTTTATACCCCCTGAAAGTACACTTGGCAAGTGCGTATGTCTACGAAGTATTAAACACCCGTTAAATGCTAGCGCTACTAGCCCGAGTGGGGATGTCAAACCCTATGGATCCATATCTAAGATTCGCGTTCACCGGTTCAAAAACTAATGACTAAACGTTACCGAGCTTAAGGGAATGTTTATGCCGTTGTATAACCCGCACATATATATAAGTTTAAGTACTCGTGCCTAGTATGTAAAATATAAAATCCGCATGTATTCTCAGTTCCCAAAATAAGTTAAAGTAAAAAGGGAATGATATAACTCACAATGATAAAGTAGTCGTAAAGTCGAGTCGGGAAAAGTGTGCAAGTAATCGGTCCGAAAGTCCTCAACCTAAGTCAAATAGTACTAAGTCAGTAAATCGTCCGAATAGGTTTAAAAGTATGTAAATAAGGTCTTAAAGGTCATCATCATTCATCATCAAACAAAAGGCGTAAAGTAAGTTTCGTTTATGAAAGTAGTTTAAAACAAAGGCTGAGTTCGGTCAGTAACCACGGCCTCTACCCTTACTGAATTAAGGTGAGACCAGTGGCCATGGCTCCGTATATGAGTCCTTTAAGTGTGGTAAAATTTACAGAAGCAAACTCGTCTTCGTTTGACCGTGCCGACGGTCTAAGTGCGAGTAGGTCAGAAATTTCTGCACAACGTTAAAAGGACATAGTGACGATCGGAGGGCCATAAATCCAAAACCGTAACTCGGATTAAGACGAGTCCTATATGAAAAGTTATCTACTCGAAAAGATGTATCTGAAAATTAAGGTTACAGTAGCCCAGGTTTACTGGACTGTTACAGAAACAGCACAACAGTAGGTAGAAGGCAGAAAGCAGAAAAATAGTGGGTTCCGGTGGGTTTGGTGCTTGATGTTCATCATGGTTCTCATCCTTGATGCCTATAGCTTCAAGTGTACAACTCATTGATGTGTTTACATCATCTTTACCAAGTTTTGACCATCATAACCCTAGTGTAAGTCTAAGACATGAAGCACAACTCACTTAAGAGTTGTATGTAGTTTGATGAACCAAAGTTACATCAAAGTCTTAGATCTAACACATACATGAACTTTAAAACTAATAATAAGTTACAAACTTAGATTAACAACAAGTAAAGTGTATGTAAGCTTGAAAGCTCTTGTTAATGACAAAATAAGAAGACCATAAGCTATATAACTTAGATCCATTACAAGTACTTGAAGTTAAAATTAAAGAAAGATTACTTTCATGTTCTTAAACTTTTAAAGTTAACTTTAAGTTCAAGATTAATGAGATCAAAGTTAACTAGTAACATTTGACCAATAATAACCAACACCATGAATTTAAAGTGCATATTATGAAGAAATAAACTAAGTAAATAAGTAAAAGGTTCATGGTTGTTCATACTTTTAAAGATTCAACTAAAGTTTGATCTTTAAGTAAAGTAAACTTTAAGTTTACTTCAAGAACTACAAGTATGATTTCAACACATGAACTTACAATCTTTTGATACTTTAAGTGTAGAACATAAACTAGAGAGTTTATGTTCTTGTTTGTTCTTGTAAATACAAGAAAAGAATGAAGAATAAACTACCAAGTTTGATTCTTGAAAGCATGTAAGTAAAGAAAGATAACAACTAGTAAGTAAGTAACAATAATCAAGTAACAACTACAACTAACAAAAGATTATAACAATTAAAGAATGATGATGATAAAGAGCCCTTAGGCTACGGTTTTTGTAGAGAAAAGAAGAAGAAGAACAAGTTCAAGTTGCTTACTAGATGAGAGGAAAAGAGAGAAAGAAAGTAGCAAGTATTGTGTGTGTGTTTTTGAGAGAGGAATGCAAGTGTAAGAGTAATGAGAAAATGAAGTCAAAACCCCATCTAAGGGCCATATGGCCGTCGGTTTCAGCAGCCACAAAGGGGAGGGAAGAAGTTCACAAGGTAATGCAAGGTAAAGCCTTCAAAAGTTGGATAAAAGAATGGTTTACATGGGGATTATGGAGTAACTATATTCCAAGTCTCTTAACTAGCTAGTTCTTAACCCTTAATGGACTTGTTGTAGTAAAAAGGCTCCCAGTTAATCCATAAATATAAGTAGGGTGGGCTTATAAGCCCATGTACAAAAATAAAGCCCAAGTTCCAAGTAATTAACAATTAAATCCAATTAAAGCCCAAGTAATTAACTAATAACTTTAGTTAATTAAAATGATTAATAAAACTAATCATGAATGTAAATAATATGTGAAAATATTATTCGTGTAAGTTTCGTGAGTCACAAAGACGTTTCGGGCAATTAAAGTCAAGTTCGGGCAATCATGGCAACATGTAAATGTAATAACATACATTCGTTTTATCACACGTATTAATAATAAAAATTATTAATAAATAACGTTGGAAAATCCAGGGTCATTACATTACCCACCTGTTAAAGAAAATTTCGTCCCGAAATTTAAGCTGAGGTAGATGGAGGAGTCGGGAAAAGGTGAGGATACTTCCACATCATTTGATCCTCTCGCTCCCAAGTAAACTCAGGTCCTCGTTTGGCATTCCATCGTACTCGTACAATTGGAATCTTGTTGTGTTTCAAAGTTTTGATCTCACGATCCATAATTTTAACAGGCTCTTCCCCGAAGTGGAGTTTGTCATCAATTGTAAGTTCCTCAAGTGGTATGATAAGTTCAGGTGCAGCAAGACACTTCTTCAGGTTTGACACATGGAAGGTAGGATGAACTGAGCTCAATTGTGCTGGTAGATCCAAACGGTAAGCAACGGGTCCAACACGTTCCAAGATTTCAAAAGGACCAATGTATCGTGGGTTCAACTTTACACGTTTTCCAAAGCGAATCACACCTTTCCAAGGTGCAACCTTCAACATTACCCGGTCGCCCATGTTGAATTCAAAGTCCTTACGTTTAAGATCGGCATAACTCTTTTGGCGGTCACGAGCAGTCTTAAGTCTAGCTTGAATCTGAGCAATCTTCTCCGTGGTTTCATGGACTACCTCGGGTCCGGTGATTTGCTTTTCGCCTACTTCGGCCCAACAAATAGGAGATCGGCACTTACGGCCATACAATGCCTCAAAAGGTGCAGCATTAATGCTAGAGTGATAACTGTTGTTGTACGAGAATTCGGCGAGTGGCAAATGCCTTTCCCAGGCCTTTCCGAAATCGATGACACATGCACGCAACATGTCCTCCAAGGTCTGAATCGTTCGTTCACTTTGCCCGTCAGTCTGAGGGTGATAAGCAGTACTCATGTCAAGATGAGTTCCCATGGCTTCTTGCAAAGAACGCCAAAATCTAGAAGCAAAACGGGGATCGCGATCGGAGATGATCGATAAAGGTACACCATGACGAGATACAACCTCCTTGATGTATAGATGAGCAAGTCTTTCCATTGTATCTGTTTCCTTCATCGCTAGAAAGTGCAGATTTGGTAAGGCGGTCAACAATAACCCAAATAGTATCGTATCCGCCCACCGTCTTCGGCAGCTTGGTGATGAAATCCATTGTTATCCGTTCCCACTTCCATTGTGGGATTTCTGGTTGTTGAAGCAATCCAGAGGGCCTCTGATGCTCGGCTTTAACCTTCGAGCAAGTCAAACACTTACCAACATAAGTCGCAACGTCCTTCTTAAGATTCGGCCACCAATACTGTTCTTTAAGGTCGTGGTACATTTTGCTCGCTCCAGGATGAATCGAATATCTCGATTTGTGTGCTTCATCAAGTATCAGGTTTCGTAGATATCCATAAAGAGGTACCCAAATTCTTCCGGCATAACATCGGAGTCCAGACTCCCTATCCTCGAATCGAGAGACAAGTATGTTCAAATGTTCGTGAGATATATTTTCCTCCTTGAGAGCCTCATCTTGGGCTACTCTGATCTGGCTGTTGAGGTTCGAATGGATGGTGATGTTCAGAGCCCTAACACGAAGAGGTGCCGTCCTCTCCTTTCGGCTTAAAGCGTCAGCTACAACATTGGCCTTTCCAGGGTGATAACGGAGTTCACAATCGTAGTCGTTGAGCGTCTCGATCCATCGACGCTGTCTCATATTCAATTGCTTCTGATCAAAGATGTGCTGGAGACTCTTGTGATCGGTGAAGATAGTGCTCTTAGTTCCATAAAAATAATGTCTCCACAATTTGAGCGCAAAGACAACGGCTCCAAGTTCAAGATCATGAGTAGTGTAGTTTCGCTCGTGAATCTTCAATTATCGGGAGGCATAGGCAATAACCTTTGATCGTTGCATCAGTACACAACCAAAACCACTCTTCGATGCATCACAATAAACAACAAAGTCGTCACTGCCCTCAGGAAGTGATAGGATAGGTGCAGTGGTTAACTTCTTCTTCAAAGTTTGGAATGCTGATTCGTGTGCGGGTTCCCAAATGAACTTCTTGCCCTTGTGAGTCAGCGCGGTCAAAGGACACGCAATCAGAGAAAATCCTTCAATGAACCATCGGTAGTAACCGGCGAGACCTAGGAATTGGCGAATATGAGTAGGAGTAGTGGGGGTCTCCCACTTGCTGATAGCATCAATCTTGGCGGGATCAACTTTGATACCCTGGCCGCTCACAACATGACCCAGAAATTGAACTTCCTTCGACCAAAATTCACACTTGGAGAATTTGGCGTAAAGTTGCTCTTGTCTCAAGAGTTCAAGTACTAGTCGGAGGTGTTGCTCATGCTCTTCTTCGCTCTTAGAGTAGATGAGGATATCATCTATGAAGACGATAACAAACTTATCCAGGTATGGCTTGCAGACACGATTCATGAGGTCCATGAACACGGCAGGTGCATTTGTCAAACCGAATGGCATCACGAGAAACTCATAATGACTATAACGGGTTCTGAATGCAGTTTTCATCACGTCACTTTCCTTCACCCTCAACTGGTGATAACCGAATCGCAAATCGATCTTTGAGTAAACGCTCGATCCTTGTAGTTGGCCAAAAAGATCGTCAATTCGTGGAAGGGGATACCGATTCTTGATAGTCAATTTGTTGAGTTCACGGTAGTCGATACACATACGGAAGGATCCATCCTTCTTCTTCACAAACAATAAAGGTGCGCCCCAAGACGAGAAGCTTGGTTGGATAAATCCCCGATCTAACAGCTCTTGTAGTTGACTCTGTAATTCTTGCATCTCGGAAGGTGCGAGTCTATAAGTTGCGCGAGCTACAGGTGCAGCTCCTGGAACTAAATCAATCTGAAACTCTACTGCTCTCGGTGGCGGTAATCCTGGCAATTCCTCAGGGAAGACATCGAAAAATTCGTTCACAATTCGAACGTCGTTCACGCTCTTCACCTCGGTTTCTACCGCTTTCACATGTGCTAGGACAGCAAAACGTCCCTTCTTCATAATCTTTTGCACTTTCACGCAACTAATGAGGTTCAACTTCGAGGTACATCTCTCTCCATAGATAACCAGTGGTTCGCTATCTCCACAGATAATATCGGCCTTTATCTTGCTCAACCAATCCATACCGACGATCATGTCAAAACTTCCCAGTTTGATAGGTATCAAGTCAATTTCGAAATCTGCACCAGCTATGTTGATAATAGCTCCTCGACTAATGTGGTCAACTTTTTCAAGTTTACCGTTGGCGACCTCGACAAGCATACTCTCTTTTAACGGGACTAACGACCAATTAATCTTATCGCAAAAATGTCTACATACATAACTTCTATCCGCACCAGTATCAAACAAGACAGAAGCTAAAAGGTTGTTGATTTTGAATATACCTGTAACCAAGTCGGGATTCTCGCGTGCATCCCTTACATTAACGTTGAAAGCTCTACTACGGGGTGGTCCGCCGTCTTTTTGCTTGTTTGGGCACGCATTTCTGAAATGGCCCGTTTGCCCGTATTCGTAGCACTTTTTCGGTCCATTGGTGTTCGGCTTCCCATTCAAAGTGGTGACCTTGCAGTCTTTTCCGATATGCCCAGACCGTTGGCACTTCTCGCAGACAACATTGCAATACCCAGTGTGGTGTTTGTAACACCTCTTGCATTGTGGTAAGGTTCCTTTGTAGTTCGGGTTGGAGATGGTGTTATTGTTGGGGTTGGGGTTTCCACCGTTGTTGTTTCCTCTGAAACCCTCATGTCGTTCTGCCGGGTTCTGTTCATAGTTCCTTCCCCTGTTGTTGTTGTTGTTGTTGTTGTTGTTGTTGTTGTTGTTGTTGTTGTTGTTGTTGTTGTTGTTGTTGTTGTTGTTGTTGTTGTTGTTGTTGTTGTTGTTGTTGTTGTTGTTGTTGTTGTTGTTGTTGTTGTTGTTGTTGTTGTTGTTGTTGTTGTTGTTGTTGTTGTTGTTGTTGTTGTTGTTGTTGTTGTTGTTGTTGTTGTTGTTGTTGTTGTTGTTGTTGTTGTTGTTGTTGTTGTTGTTGTTGTTGTTGTTGTTGTTGTTGTTGTTGTTGTTGTTGTTGTTGTTGTTGTTGTTGTTGTTGTTGTTGTTGTTGTTGTTGTTGTTGTTGTTGTTGTTGTTGTTGTTGTTGTTGTTGTTGTTGTTGTTGTTGTTGTTGTTGTTGTTGTTGTTGTTGTTGTTGTTGTTGTTGTTGTTGTTGTTGTTGTTGTTGTTGTTGTTGTTGTTGTTGTTGTTGTTGTTGTTGTTGTTGTTGTTGTTGTTGTTGTTGTTGTTGTTGTTGTTGTTGTTGTTGTTGTTGTTGTTGTTGTTGTTGTTGTTGTTGTTGTTGTTGTTGTTGTTGTTGTTGTTGTTGTTGTTGTTGTTGTTGTTGTTGTTGTTGTTGTTGTTGTTGTTGTTGTTGTTGTTGTTGTTGTTGTTGTTGTTGTTGTTGTTGTTGTTGTTGTTGTTGTTGTTGTTGTTGTTGTTGTTGTTGTTGTTGTTGTTGTTGTTGTTGTTGTTGTTGTTGTTGTTGTTGTTGTTGTTGTTGTTGTTGTTGTTGTTGTTGTTGTTGTTGTTGTTGTTGTTGTTGTTGTTGTTGTTGTTGTTGTTGTTGTTGTTGTTGTTGTTGTTGTTGTTGTTGTTGTTGTTGTTGTTGTTGTTGTTGTTGTTGTTGTTGTTGTTGTTGTTGTTGTTGTTGTTGTTGTTGTTGTTGTTGTTGTTGTTGTTGTTGTTGTTGTTGTTGTTGTTGTTGTTGTTGTTGTTGTTGTTGTTGTTGTTGTTGTTGTTGTTGTTGTTGTTGTTGTTGTTGTTGTTGTTGTTGTTGTTGTTGTTGTTGTTGTTGTTGTTGTTGTTGTTGTTGTTGTTGTTGTTGTTGTTGTTGTTGTTGTTGTTGTTGTTGTTGTTGTTGTTGTTGTTGTTGTTGTTGTTGTTGTTGTTGTTGTTGTTGTTGTTGTTGTTGTTGTTGTTGTTGTTGTTGTTGTTGTTGTTGTTGTTGTTGTTGTTGTTGTTGTTGTTGTTGTTGTTGTTGTTGTTGTTGTTGTTGTTGTTGTTGTTGTTGTTGTTGTTGTTGTTGTTGTTGTTGTTGTTGTTGTTGTTGTTGTTGTTGTTGTTGTTGTTGTTGTTGTTGTTGTTGTTGTTGTTGTTGTTGTTGTTGTTGTTGTTGTTGTTGTTGTTGTTGTTGTTGTTGTTGTTGTTGTTGTTGTTGTTGTTGTTGTTGTTGTTGTTGTTGTTGTTGTTGTTGTTGTTGTTGTTGTTGTTGTTGTTGTTGTTGTTGTTGTTGTTGTTGTTGTTGTTGTTGTTGTTGTTGTTGTTGTTGTTGTTGTTGTTGTTGTTGTTGTTGTTGTTGTTGTTGTTGTTGTTGTTGTTGTTGTTGTTGTTGTTGTTGTTGTTGTTGTTGTTGTTGTTGTTGTTATCCCATTTGCGTTTCTCACTAGTACCCGCTTCAGACTTAGTTTTCTCCGGTTCATCGATGGTTATTTGATTCATCAAAGTATGCGCCATGCGCATCGCTTCGGGAACATTCGGTGGCTTGGATGAGGTGACGTTTCCCTTAATGCTCTTAGGGAGTCCCCAAAAGTACCTTTCCATTCGCTTGAATTCCGGGGTGACCATTGTCGGACACATCAGGGCTAGTTCCAAAAATCTCCTGTTGTAACCATCAAGGTCGTTCCCAACGACCTTTAACTGCATGAATTCCATTTCCATCTTTTGTATTTGGGTTCTCGGACAATACTCATCAATCATAGCCGCTTTGAATTCCTCCCATGGCGTAGCATACGCCTCATCGATACCTTTCGCTTGAGCTAACGTGTTCCACCACGTTAGTGCGCCGTCAGATAGCGTGCAAGATGCAAACTTGGTCTTGTTGTCCTCCGAACAGTTGCTAACTCGGAATACTGATTCAAGTTTCTCGAACCATCTGGTGAGACCAACCGGTCCCTCGGTTCCACTGAAGTTATGTGGTTTACAGCTCTGGAATTCCTTGTAAGTACACCCATTTCGTACGGGTGGGATAACTGGTGGTGGTGGCGGTGGAGCTTGGAGATTTTTTTCTGCTAGGGCTGCAGCGACCCGTTCGTTGATCATATCTTCAATCTGGGCTGCGGTAGGTGTGGATCTTCCGTTGGCCAAGGTATTCTAAACAAAAGTTTTGACTTAAGTCAAAATCCATCATTCAATAGTAATAATACAGTATATAGCAACCAACATGTAAACGGCACAACACATGTTAATTAAGTACCGCAAAACACCATACAGTAACGTAAATAGAACACTTGTGCAAAAAGTAACATCACAAAGTTTCCATTCATTAATAATAAGTTTCATACATCATGATAGATTCGTACAATACATAAGTGAAACATAAAACTACAACTAGATTACATCATGAAATCTAATACAAAAGGTCCTACGGTGAAGGTGGGTGTAGGATGTCTAAAACCTGAGACATCTGCTCCTCGAGCTCAGTAACCCGAGCTCGGAGGATTCCCACCTCCCTTGTCAATTCCTCGACAGTGGGAGATGGTGGGGCAGGTGGTGCTGGTGGTGCAGGTGGTGCGGGTGGAGCGGGTGATGTTGGTGGAGCGGGTGGTGCAGACCGCACGAAACGGGGTGCAGATGTCCCGGCTCCAGAAATAGTCAGCACGTAACGAGGTGCCTTACGTATGAGTGGGTCGGCAGGGTACGGCACAAGCCGTTTACGGGCAGTAACCCTCCGACGCCGACCAAAAGCGTCAGTGAAAGCACGACCTCCATTCACCCCTGGAATGACGGTTCCATCAGGACGGTACCACTTCTTCGGCGGGGTGGAGGGTGCCTGTAAAGGTACGTCATCAAGGTTCTCTTCGTCGGAGTCACGGGAGTCATCTGTAGAGGAGTCATCGGATGAAGGATCATCAGAATCATGTGGTGGTGACATGGGTGGCTGAACTGGTCGTCTATGAGCGGCCATCATCTGTCTTTATCGGCCTGGTAGAATCGGCACTAAACGTCCATCTGGAGCGCGTCGGCATGGCATGCGCATATGGTTACGGAATGGCCCTTCCCCGAACTCCGCAGGGATCACAACACCACCGATGCGGGGCTGTGACTCCGAGGGTCCGGGAGCAGACGGAGCTGGAATCTCCGTAGGGTCCACGTGTCCGTCAATAGTAGCCACTGGTGAAATGTCCCGTTCTTATTGATTAAAAACGTTCCATATTAATTGATTTCGTTGCGAGGTTTTGACCTCTATATGAGACGTTTTTCAAAGACTGCATTCATTTTAAAACAAACCATAACCTTTATTTCATCAATAAAGATTTAAAAAGCTTTACGTAGATTATCAAATAATGATAATCTAAAATATCCTGTTTACACACAACCATTACATAATGGTTTACAATACAAATATGTTACAACAAAATAAGTTTCTTGAATGCAGTTTTTACACAATATCATACAAGCATGGACTCCAAATCTCGTCCTTATTTAAGTATGCGACAGCGGAAGCTCTTAATAATCACCTGAGAATAAACATGCTTAAAACGTCAACAAAAATGTTGGTGAGTTATAGGTTTAACATATATATATCAAATCATAATAATAGACCACAAGATTTCATATTTCAATACACATCCCATACATAGAGATAAAAATCATTCATATGGTGAACACCTGGTAACCGACATTAACAAGATGCATATATAAGAATATCCCCATCATTCCGGGACACCCTTCGGATATGATATAAATTTCGAAGTACTAAAGCATCCGGTACTTTGGATGGGGTTTGTTAAGCCCAATAGATCTATCTTTAGGATTCGCGTCAATTAGGGTGTCTGTTCCCTAATTCTTAGATTACCAGACTTAATAAAAAGGGGCATATTCGATTTTGATAATTCAACCATAGAATGTAGTTTCACGTACTTGTGTCTATTTTGTAAATCATTTATAAAACCTGCATGTATTCTCATCCCAAAAATATTAGATTTTAAAAGTGGGACTATAACTCACTTTCACAGATTTTTACTTCGTCGGGAAGTAAGACTTGGCCACTGGTTGATTCACGAACCTATAACAATATATACATATATATCAAAGTATGTTCAAAATATATTTACAACACTTTTAATATATTTTGATGTTTTAAGTTTATTAAGTCAGCTGTCCTCGTTAGTAACCTACAACTAGTTGTCCACAGTTAGATGTACAGAAATAAATCGATAAATATTATCTTGAATCAATCCACGACCCAGTGTATACGTATCTCAGTATTGATCACAACTCAAACTATATATATTTTGGAATCAACCTCAACCCTGTATAGCTAACTCCAACATTCACATATAGAGTGTCTATGGTTGTTCCGAAATATATATAGATGTGTCGACATGATAGGTCGAAACATTGTATACGTGTCTATGGTATCTCAAGATTACATAATATACAATACAAGTTGATTAAGTTATGGTTGGAATAGATTTGTTACCAATTTTCACGTAGCTAAAATGAGAAAAATTATCCAATCTTGTTTTACCCATAACTTCTTCATTTTAAATCCGTTTTGAGTGAATCAAATTGCTATGGTTTCATATTGAACTCTATTTTATGAATATAGACAGAAAAAGTATAGGTTTATAGTCGGAAAAATAAGTTACAAGTCATTTTTGTAAAGGTAGTCATTTCAGTCGAAAGAACGACGTATAGATGACCATTTTAGAAAACATACTTCCACTTTGAGTTTAACCATAATTTTTGGATATAGTTTCATGTTCATAATAAAAATCATTTTCTCAGAATAACAACTTTTAAATCAAATTTTATCATAGTTTTTAATTAACTAACCCAAAACAGCCCGCGGTGTTACTACGACGGCGTAAATCCGGTTTTACGGTGTTTTTCGTGTTTCCAGGTTTTAAATCATTAAGTTAGCATATCATATAGATATAGAACATGTGTTTAGTTGATTTTAAAAGTCAAGTTAGAAGGATTAACTTTTGTTTGCGAACAAGTTTAGAATTAACTAAACTTTGTTCTAGTGATTACAAGTTTAAACCTTCGAATAAGATAGCTTTATATGTATGAATCGAATGATGTTATGAATATCATTACTACCTTAAGTTCCTTGGATAAACCTACTGGAAAAGAGAAAAATGGATCTAGCTTCAACGGATCCTTGGATGGCTCGAAGTTCTTGAAGCAGAATCATGACACGAAAACAAGTTCAAGTAAGATCATCACTTGAAATAAGATTGTTATAGTTATAGAAATTGAACCAAAGTTTGAATATGATTATTACCTTGTATTAGAATGATAACCTACTGTAAGAAACAAAGATTTCTTGAGGTTGGATGATCACCTTACAAGATTGGAAGTGAGCTAGCAAACTTGAAAGTATTCTTGATTTTATGTAACTAGAACTTGTAGAATATATGAAGAACACTTAGAACTTGAAGATAGAACTTGAGAGAGATCAATTAGATGAATAAAATTGAAGAATGAAAGTGTTTGTAGGTGTTTTTGGTCGTTGGTGTATGGATTAGATATAAAGGATATGTAATTTTGTTTTCATGTAAATAAGTCATGAATGATTACTCATATTTTTGTAATTTTATGAGATATTTCATGCTATTTGCCAAATGATGGTTTCCACATGTGTTAGGTGACTCACATGGGCTGCTAAGAGCTGATCATTGGAGTGTATATACCAATAGTACATACATCTAAAAGCTGTGTATTGTACGAGTACGAATACGGGTGCATACGAGTAGAATTGTTGATGAAACTGAACGAGGATGTAATTGTAAGCATTTTTGTTAAGTAGAAGTATTTTGATAAGTGTATTGAAGTCTTTAAAAAGTGTATAAATACATATTAAAACACTACATGTATATACATTTTAACTGAGTCGTTAAGTCATCGTTAGTCGTTACATGTAAGTGTTGTTTTGAAACCTTTAGGTTAACGATCTTGTTAAATGTTGTTAACCCAATGTTTATAATATCAAATGAGATTTTAAATTATTATATTATCATGATATTATCATGTATGAATATCTCTTAATATGATATATATCCATTAAATGTCTTTACAACGATAATCGTTACATATATGTCTCGTTTAAAAATCATTAAGTTAGTAGTCTTGTTTTTACATATGTAGTTCATTGTTAATATACTTAATGATATGTTTACTTATCATAGTAACATGTTAAATATATATATATCCATATATATGTCATCATATAGTTTTTACAAGTTTTAACGTTCGTGAATCACCGGTCAACTTGGGTGGTCAATTGTCTATATGAAACATATTTCAATTAATCAAGTCTTAACAAGTTTGATTGCTTAACATGTTGAAAACATTTAATCATGTAAATATCAATCTCAATTAATATATATAAACATGGAAAAGTTCGGGTCACTACAACTGGTGCCGGCGCACTACTACTAGCTCCGGAAGACGAAGCGCCGTGGTCACTGGTGCGTATCGGGATCGGTGTGTCAGCAGCAGCAGCAGGTGGGGTGGCTGACGAGTCTAAACTGCCCAAAATGATAGCAGGTGGAACATCCGACATCTGAACAAGGAAAAATAAATTTTCCATGTCAGTAAGTCATAAAGCAAGCACGTATTAGGGCAACAATTTAAATCATGTATAACAATAAGTAGCATGGCAATAATAATGAATCGTACAGAAGTAGCATGCAGTTGAAAGCAAGTAATATCATACAGTAGTGAAATCATACGGCATATAGCAGTAACAGTAAGAAGTAGCGTGCAGTAAGTTCAGCGAAAACAAGTAAACTAGCAAGCGGAAACAAGTAAACTAGCAAGTTGTAGATTAGTCCTATTAGTGAATCCTACTCGGGTCGGTCTTAGACTCACTAATGCAACCTAATTCCCTACAACCAATGCTCTGATACCAAATGTGATGCCCCGTACAAAACTATCATGTACGAATCATCAACAACAGGATCATTACAAGGTTAAGTACTATATACTGTAATAAAAGAAGTTGCATTCACGATAAAAAGGTGACGTCTTAACCGACATCAAATGTTTTACACCAACAGTATGCTTCTACGAATAGCAAGCATGAATAAATGTATGTGACCCTTAGGTCGTTACAAAACATAGTTTCAAATGTATTAAAGTCTGAATGCAAGATAAACAGTTCATGCGGTGATAACACTAGAGCAGCGGGTGTCTACGGCAAGACTAGCACGACAGCGGAAGCAAATAACCTTAAGCACCTGAGAAAAACATGCTTAAAAGCATCAACACAAAGGTTGGTGAGCTATAGTTTAAGTATAACAGTAATGTAAGGTAGGCCACGAGATTTCAGTGCTACAAAGAGCGTTTCAAAACAGTATGATAAAGTATATGTTAACCGTGGGCACTTGGTAACTAACTTAACGTTTATACCCCTTGAAAGTACACTTGGAAAGTGCGTATGTCTACGAAGTATTAAACACCCGTTAAATGCTAGCGCTACTAGCCCGAGTGGGGATGTCAAACCCTATGGATCCATATCTAAGATTCGCGTTCACCGGTTCAAAAACCAATGACTAAACGTTACCGAGCTAAAGGGAATGTTTATGCCGTTGTATAACCCACACATATATATAAGTTTAAGTACTCGTGCCTAGTATGTAAAATATAAAATCCGCATGTATTCTCAGTTCCCAAAATAAGTTAAAGTAAAAAGGGAATACTATAACTCACAATGATAAAGTAGTCGTAAAGTCGAGTCGGGAAAAGTGTGCAAGTAATCGGTCCGAAAGTCCTCAACCTAAGTCAAATAGTACTAAGTCAGTAAATCATCCGAATAGGTTTAAAAGTATGTAAATAAGGTCTTAAAGGTCATCATCATTCATCATCAAACAAAAGGCGTAAAGTAAGTTTCGTTTATGAAAGTAGTTTAAAACAAAGGCTGAGTTCGGTCAGTCACCACGGCCTCTACCCTTACTGAATTAAGGTGAGACCAGTGGCCATGGCTCCGTATATGAGTCCTTTAAGTGTGGTAAAATTTACAGAAGCAAACTAGTCTTCGTTTGACCGTGCCGACGGTCTAAGTGCGAGTAGGTCAGAAATTTCTGCACAACGTTAAAAGGACACAGTGACGATCGGAGGGCCATAAATCCTAAACCGTAACTCGGATTAAGACGAGTCCTATATGAAAAGTTATCTACTCGAAAAGATGTATCTGAAAATTAAGGTTACAGTAGCCCAAGTTTACTGTACTGTTACAGAAACAGCACAACAGTAGGTAGAAGGCAGAAAGCAGAAAAATAGTGGGTTCCGGTGGGTTTGGTGCTTGATGTTCATCATGGTTCTCATCCTTGATGCCTATAGCTTCAAGTGTACAACTCATTGATGTGTTTACATCATCTTTACCAAGTTTTGACCATCATAACCCTAGTGTAAGTCTAAGACATGAAGCACAACTCACTTAAGAGTTGTATGTAGTTTGATGAACCAAAGTTACATCAAAGTCTTAGATCTAACACATACATGAACTTTAAAACTAATAATAAGTTACAAACTTAGATTATCAACAAGTAAAGTGTATGTAAGCTTGAAAGCTCTTGTTAATGACAAAATAAGAAGACCATAAACTATATAACTTAGATCCATTACAAGTACTTGAAGTTAAAATTAAAGAAAGATTACTTTCATGTTCTTAAACTTTTAAAGTTAACTTTAAGTTCAAGATTAATGAGATCAACGTTAACTAGTAACATTTGACCAATAATAACCAACACCATGAATTTAAAGTGCATATTATGAAGAAATAAACTAAGTAAATAAGTAAAAGGTTCATGGTTGTTCATACTTTTAAAGATTCAACCAAAGTTTGATATTTAAGTAAAGTAAACTTTAAGTTTACTTCAAGAACTACAAGTATGATTTCAACACATGAACTTACAATCTTTTGATACTTTAAGTGTAGAACATAAACTAGAGAGTTTATGTTCTTGTTTGTTCTTGTAAATACAAGAAAAGGATGAAGAATAAACTACCAAGTTTGATTCTTGAAAGCATGTAAGTAAAGAAAGATAACAACTAGTAAGTAAGTAACAATAATCAAGTAACAACTACAACTAACAAAAGATTATAACAATCAAAGAATGATGATGATAAAGAGCCCTTAGGCTACGGTTTTTGTAGAGAAAAGAAGAAGAAGAACAAGTTCAAGTTGCTTACTAGATGAGAGGAAAAGAGAGAAAGAAAGTAGCAAGTATTGTGTGTGTGTTTTCGAGAGAGGAATGCAAGTGTAAGAGTAATGAGAAAATGAAGTCAAAACCCCATCTAAGGGCCATATGGCCGTCGGTTTCAGCAGCCACAAAGGGGAGGGAAGAAGTTCACAAGGTAATGCAAGGTAAAGCCTTCAAAAGTTGGATAAAAGAATGGTTTACATGGGGATTATGGAGTAACTATATTCCAAGTCTCTTAACTAGCTAGTTCTTAACCCTTAATGGACTTGTTGTAGTAAAAAGGCTCCTAGTTAATCCATAAATATAAGTAGGGTGGGCTTATAAGCCCATGTACAAAAATAAAGCCCAAGTTCCAAGTAATTAACAATTAAATCCAATTAAAGCCCAAGTAATTAACTAATAACTTTAGTTAATTAAAATGATTAATAAAACTAATCATGAATGTAAATAATATGTGAAAATATTATTCGTGTAAGTTTCGTGTGTCACAAAGACGTTTCGGGCAATTAAAGTCAAGTTCGGGCAATCATGGCAACATGTAAATGTATTAACATACATTCATTTTATCACACGTATTAATAATAACAATTATTAATAAATAACGTTGGAAAATCCAGGGTCGTTACATTACCCACCTGTTAAAGAAAATTTCGTCCCGAAATTTAAGCTGAGGTAGATGGAGGAGTCGGGAAAAGGTGAGGATACTTCCACATCATTTGATCCTCTCGCTCCCAAGTAAACTCAGGTCCTCGTTTGGCATTCCATCATACTCTTACAATTGGAATCTTGTTGCGTTTCAAAGTTTTGATCTCACGATCCATAATTTCAACAGGTTCTTCCACGAAGTGGAGTTTGTCATCAATTGTAAGTTCCTCAAGTGGTATGATAAGTTCAGGTGCAGCAAGACACTTCTTCAGATTTGACACATGGAAGGTAGGATGAACTGAGCTCAATTGTGCTGGTAGATCCAAACGGTAAGCAACGGGTCCAACACATTCCAAAATTTCAAAAGGACCAATGTATCGTGGGTTCAACTTTCCACGTTTTCCAAAGCGAATCACACCTTTCCAAGGTGCAACCTTCAACATTACCCGGTCGCCTACGTTGAATTCAAAGTCCTTATGTTTAAGATCGGCATAACTCTTTTGGCGGTCACGAGCAGTCTTAAGTCTAGCTTGAATCTGAGCAATCTTCTCCGTGGTTTCATGGACTACCTCGGGTCCGGTGATTTGCTTTTCGCCTACTTCGGCCCAACAAATAGGAGATTGGCACTTACGGCCATACAATGCCTCAAAAGGTGCAGCATTAATGCTAGAGTGATAATTGTTATTGTACGAGAATTCGGCGAGTGGCAAATGCCTTTCCCAGGCCTTTCCGAAATCGATGACACATGCACGCAACATGTCCTCCAAGGTCTGAATCATTCGTTCACTTTGCCCGTCAGTCTGAGGGTGATAAGCAGTACTCATTTCAAGATGAGTTCTCATGGCTTCTTGCAAAGAACGCCAAAATCTAGAAGCAAAACGGGGATCGCGATCAGAGATGATCGATAAAGGTACACCATGACGAGATACAACCTCCTTGATGTATAGATGAGCAAGTCTTTCCATTGTATCTGTTTCCTTCATCGCTAGAAAGTGTGCAGATTTGGTAAGGCGGTCAATAATAACCCAAATAGTATCGTATCCGCCCACCGTCTTCGGCAGCTTGGTGATGAAATCCATTGTTATCCGTTCCCACTTCCATTATGGGATTTCTGGTTGTTGAAGCAATCCAGAGGGCCTCTGATGCTCGGCTTTAACCTTCGAGCAAGTCAAACACTTACCAACATAAGTCGCAACGTCCTTCTTAAGATTCGGCCACCAATACTGTTCTTTAATGTCGTGGTACATTTTGCCCGCTCCAGGATGAATTGAATATCTCGATTTGTATGCTTCATCAAGTATCAGGTTTCGTAGATCTCCATAAAGAGGTACCCAAATTCTTCCGGCATAACATCGGAGTCCAGACTCCCTAACCTCGAATCGAGAGACAAGTATGTTCAAATGTTCGTGAGATATATTTTCCTCCTTGAGAGCCTCATCTTGGGCTACTCTGATCTGGCTGTTGAGGTTCGAATGGATGGTGATGTTCAGATCCCTAACACGAATAGGTGCCATCCTCTCCTTTCGGCTTAAAGCGTCAGCTACAACATTGGCCTTGCCAGGATGATAACGGAGTTCACAATCGTAGTCGTTGAGTGTCTCGATCCATCGATGCTGTCTCATATTCAATTGATTCTGATCAAAGATGTGCTGGAGACTCTTGTGATCGGTGAAGATAGTGCTCTTAGTTCCATACAAATATTGTCTCCATAATTTGAGCGCAAAGACAACGGCTCCAAGTTCAAGATCATGAGTAGTGTAGTTCCGCTCGTGAATCTTCAATTGTCGGGAGGCATAGGCAATAACCTTTGATCGTTGCATCAGTACACAACCAAAACCACTCTTCGATGCATCACAATAAACAACAAAGTCGTCACTGCCCTCAGGAAGTGATAGGATAGGTGCGGTGGTTAACTTCTTCTTCAAAGTTTGGAATGCCGATTCGTGTGCGGGTTCCAAAATGAACTTCTTGCCCTTGTGAGTCAGCGCGGTCAAAGGACGCGCAATCAGAGAAAATCCTTCAATGAACCGTCGGTAGTAACCGGCGAGACCGAGGAATTGGCGAATATGAGTCGGAGTAGTGGGGGTCTCCCACTTTGTAGTGACCCGGAAAATTTTGACTAATTTTGAACCAAACTCATGATACGATTTCATAATTCTGACATGATAAGTAAAGTCCATTATGTTGCGTCACAAAAATTTTGAACTATTTTCGTACATTCATTTGACTTTGACCATTTCCGACAATTCACACATTTCTTTATTTTCCAATATTATTATATTTAATATTAGAATCCACACCCACTTGTCTCATTACTAATTCATCCGTGAATTTAAAGTGAGTTTACTATGTGATCACTGTATATGATTGTTATATTAATTGATTGAATACTGTGTTTGATTGCTTTATTTCCCTCACTCCACTAAAACATATATATTTATATTATATATGTACTACCTTTTCTATATATATATATATATATATATATATATATATATATATATATATATATATATATATATATAGTTATGCTATGTAGAGAAATATAAAATATAGATATAGATGCACAACCATCCAACTTTCAACTATTGCCCTTGCTTTACCTTTTGAATTTACAAAAATCATTGTTTGTTACTTGCCACTTTTCAATTTACTACAGCTATTGTTGTTGTATGTTACTGCGTATGATTATTCAGCATGAGAGAATCCAAGGCTATAATAATATGATTTTGTGCATAGATCATGCTTTTTCCAAATTCTTTCAATTAGTGATTGCTTTGTGCATTATTATTATGATTATTATTATTATACTACTAATAAAATTTTATATACTATATACATGAACGATGCTTTTAAGTTATAAAACCCACCTTTCCATTTGTAAACTACTTGTACTCATATTCTATCATCATCAAACATCTACTATTACTTCCTTTGTGTAACAAATTGAATCAATCAAAAAAAAAAACATACATCCGGTAGCTTGGTTAGTCGAGTGAACATCAAACCAAACACCACTCTACAAACCACCACTCGATCGCCCTTAAATCTTCACCATTTACCCCCACCCAACCGGACACCATCTTGAATCACCACCACTCTCATCAACCACAACAATCTCGCCATCTCTCTCTATATCCTAAAATCAATAGACAACCAACACCAACCTATCTCCACCACCCATCGTGAACTACTACATCTTCTATTTTCCTATTCCATTCGAATAAGGATACTGCTACTAGTGCAGCCTGCTATATTTCTTTTCCATTAAAAGCAGCTGTTGCTGCTACGCTTACTATCTCCTGTCACTATTCTGCAGTTTCCTTTGTAACCCAAGCAAAAACCACCACCTTGTCTCTCTCTCTACCTCACCATCTCTACGGCAACGAAAATCATGAACACCATCCAATAACACAAGCTCCACAACACCACCCATCACTACTTTCGTTTTTATTGTTGCTACTGTTTTTCTATTTGTAAAACTCAACACCGCCACCACACCCATGTATGTTCTCTATCTCTACTTCTAGTTCATTGATAAACATCACCAACAAAAATCATTGACCCAGTAAACCTCGCGCCCTTGTTCTTTGGTTCGAAACACCCAACAAATCGCCATTATACTTCTGTTTTGATCAAGCACAACCCAAACCAAAAAGACCCATCATTATTTGCTGCTACAGCCATCTTTCTACGTGGTTTAAAGTTCATATATAGAGGAATATTATTAATTCATAAGTGATTTAACAAATGATACAAAAAGGATTAGTTGGTCGACACCCGCAACTTGCATTTAAAAAAAAAAATTAGATATAGGAACCAGCTGTATATTCGTTATATTCTGTCGCCACATCATCTGTGAAAGCATTGAATACCGAAAACTATATTTATCGTGGGCTATTACATTTGTTCCCCTAGTTGGGCCGAAGAGTCATTATCAGTTGGGCCGTTAGTATAAGATCAAGCTCAATAAATTAATGGATCGACTATTCTAAACTACTCTTGGTCGTGGTCTGTTCCTGATTCCATAAAAAAAACGATGATGAAAACTCATGAATAAGATCGTGATATACATGGTGATAGCGTGGTATTGTATGTGAAATAAGAAGCAGAATACGGGTTAAAGGTATTTATGTTACAAATAAAAGCAGAAACGTAAGCTAGATTAGGTGGTTTGGGAGTGTGGGAGGGAAATGAGAGGTCGTGAGTTCAATCCCGGGCTGTGACATTTCTTTTTAGAAAATTAAGAAGATGAAAATGAAATAAGGGATTAAATATACGTGGGTGATGAAAATATTCAGAAAAACAATAGCAGTGCAATGGTTAAGGAGTATTTCGGGTTAGCGTGAGGTGGTGAGTTCGAGCTTGGGCGATGGCAAATCTTTTTAAACCTTAGTTCTTTAAAGGTAGCTATTTATTATTATAGATATTAATATTATTAACATTTTATAAATACTACTATTATCATTATTATTATCATCATATCATTAATGATATTAATACAAGTATTATTATTATTATCATTTATTATAAAAATTATCATTTTTATCATTATTAATAAAACTATACTTATTATTATTATTATTATTATTATTATTATTATTATTATTATTATTATTATTATTATTATTATTATTATTATTATTATTATTATTATTATTATTATTAGCAAAATCATTATTTTTATAGTTATTATTATTAGTAGTCATTATTATTAAAATTATCATTTTCAATAAAGATTATCATTACTATTATTATTATCATTAATAAAAGAATTTTAAAATTGTCATTATTCCTAGCATTAGTATTAAAAATATCATTTTATAAAAATTATTATTATTATTATTATTATTACTATTATTATAAAATAAAACAATTTTTTATTATCAATATTATTTTATCAAATAATTGTTAGTTATGTAAAACCATATTTATTACAGATTACATACCTATATTAATATTTTTATAATAAATATTAATAAATGTAATTAATTAAGTTATTAATAAAATACATAATTAAAATAACAATTAAATCACTAATAATACATAAATTTATTCGATTACCATTATATGTGTTAATATATAAATACATGATATAGGTTTGTGAATTCGAGGCCAACCCTGCATTGTTCAGTTCCGTCGTATGAATATTTTTACTACAAAATATCGTATAGTGAGTTTCATTTGATCCCTTTTACTCTTTACATTTTTGGGCTGAGAATACATGCAAATGCTTTATTAACTATTTTACAATATTTATATGCGTGAGTTTCATTATTCCCTTTTTATATACATTTTGGGGCTGAGAATACATGTAAAATGCTTTATCAATTGTTTTACAATATTTATATGCGTGAGTTTCATTTGCCCTTTTTACTCTTTACGTTTTTGGGCTGAGAATACATGCAAAATGCTTTATGAACTGTTTTACAATATTTATATGTGTGAGTTTCATTACTCCCTTTTTATATATATTTTTGGGACTGAGAATACATGCGCTGCTTTTATAAATGTTTTACAATATAGACACAAGTAATCCAAACTACATTTTATGGTTGAATTATCGAAGTTGAATATGCCCCTTGTTATTAAGTCTGGTAATCTAAGAATTAGGGAACAGAAACCCTAATTGACGCGAATCCTAAAGATAGATCTATCGGGCCCAACAAGCCCCATCCAAAGTACCGGATGCTTTAGTACTTCAAAATTTATATCATGTTCGAAGGAGGATCCCAGAATGATGGGGATATTCTTATATGCATATTGTGAATGTCGGTTGCCAGGTGTTCAATCCATATGAATGATATTTTTGTCTCTATGCATGGGACGTATGTTTATGAGAAATGAAAATCTTGTGGTCTATTAAAATTATGAAATGATTATTTATGTTAAACTAATGAACTCACCAACCTTTTGGTTGACACTTTAAAGCATGTTTATTCTCAGGTACGAAATAAATCTTCCGCTGTGCATTTGCTCATCTTAGAGATATTACTTGGAGTCATTCATGACATATTTCAAAAGACGTTGCATTCGAGTCGTTGAGTTCATCAAGATTATTATTAAGTCTATTATAGTAAGATATATTACGAAATGGTATACATGTTGTCAACTTTCGATGTAATGAAAGATTGTCTTTTCAAAAACGAATGCAATGTTTGTAAAATGTATCATATAGAGGTTAAATACCTCGCGATGTAATCAACTGTTGTGAATCATTTATAATCGATATGGATTTCATCCGAATGGATTAGGACGGGTCGCTTCAGTTGGTATCAGAGCGGTGGTCTTAGCGAACCAGGTCTTGCATTAGTGAGTCTAACTGATAGTCGTTAGGATGCATTAGTGAGTCTGGACTTCGACCGTGTCTGCATGTCAAAAGTTTTGCTTATCATTTTTTGTCGAAAATCATCTATTTATCATCCTTAGAAAATTACCTGCTTATCATTCTTAGTCTAGACACATCTTACTGCAATGATTGCATGAATAGTGTATAGACAAAATTCGTATCTTAGCGTATCTGCTAATTCATATCTTAGCATATCTTGTACTGTAGACTTTGTCTGACAACTTCTGTAGATTCCTCCGTAACATATGGGATTTTAGTATTGTATATGCATATGTGAATTATGTATTGCAGGGTACTAATCTACATCCTATAATCTGTTTCTTATTGAAAATACTTCATCTGATCGTACGAGATGAATCCCTCAACCAGTTCGAGTCCCCCAGACTTCGATAGCTAATCCGATAGTTATTCCGACAGCTATTCCGACATGGATGTTCACCTAAGCTCCGGAGGCAACGTCACCAGAATGAATCAACCAATCAATCATCCCCAATTCATCTGATGGGTTCGTAATCGACTTAACCGATGGAGACGAGAGGAAGGCGATCCTTTCCACCCACCAATCGAATTTACCTCTTGGCAATGAACCTGAAGCACTTACCGGCGAACCAGTCTGAAACACCATTTTCACCCCCATTTCCTGAATATCTCACCATGATTGTATTCTATCTAAAATTCTAAACCTTATTCATCCGCTCGTACCGACCGACAATCATCCAGGAGTAATAGAATAAGTCAACGAACTTCGCGCTCGAGTAATCAATCTGGAGAATATGGTGCAAAAATTACCAGCTTCAACAACATCACCGGCACCAACAGTACCATCAATAACAACACCAGTACCATCAACAACCCATGCCTCGACGTCTCATTCTATACCTTGAGTACAATTATCGTTCTACGTATCGTTCTACATCATTTATCTTCGTTCGACATGGCGATTATGTAATCTCTAATGTTTTTAGAGATTATATATTCTTGTTCCAACGGTAAATCAAACGAGTTTAGTATCATATTGACTCATTTAATCCATGATTTCATCTGAAGAAAATATATATGTATATATATTTTCATAAAGATTGTAATTAAAAATTCTTGTGTACAAACTGTTAATGGTGAAAATATTTTAACGGGTAGGTAATACCCGAGGAATATTTAGATTTCACATTAATAAGTTACACTGTACATTCTTCGAATCTAATTCAACAGTCATTTACTATCCTACTTACAACCACCGATATACGTATCCGTTCACCGCAGAATAACCCTTTTCCTCCAATTTCATATTTAGATTTTGACATATCAGAATCCAACAAGTGGCATAATGAAGAAAACATTTGACAAAATAAAATTTGTTAGAAACAAACAAATTAACTATGAGAAATTTTGTTAAGAATCCACGCTAACTGTTCCTAACTAATTGTTCCCAGCTAACTGATTACACTTTATTTATCGCAATTTAATTATTGCAATTTACATTCTCGCAATTTTATTTATCGTCATTTAATTTCTGTTATTTACTTTACGCACTTTATTTATCGTCATTTAATTTCTATTATTTACTTTACGCACTTTATTTATCGTCATTTAATTTCTGTTATTTATTTTACGCACTTTAAATATCGGGACACGTATACAAGGTTTTGACATATCATATCGACGCATCTATATATATTATTTGGAGTAACCATAGACACTCTATATGCAGTAATGTGGGAGTTAGCTATACAGGGTTGAGGTTGATTCTACAATAATATATATAGTTTGAGTTGTGATCGAGTCTGAGACGAATACGGGTCACGATACGTATTAATTAATTCGAATATTACATATTAAACTATATATGAATTATTGAATTGCTAACTGTGGACTACCAACATTGGACAATTAAAATGAATTAAAATATTAACTATAACATATGAAACTAAACAATTCTTCAAGTTGCCACTTGATTTCATCTTAAACTTCATTTGTATCTTGACGATTACAATCTGCGTTCACACCTTTCATGATTCTTGAAAATATCTCAACCGAGAGGATGAACCAACCGTACTTCATCTATGGAAGAAAAGATTGATGCATATAATTATGCACCTGAAAACACTCGGAACCTGAGTAAACGTTTAACACGTATCTGTACTAGCTCCTTTGGCATTGTTATTACCGAAAAATAACTTTGCGATCCCTTTCCAAGTAGCAAATTTTGTCACAGCTCCAGCAAGTCAACTTCGATTTTCATTCGGATTAGCCTTATTATAATCTTGATATATATGTGTGCTCTTTTGTTGTTACCGGGGAACCTTTTATATCCCATCATATTATCAGTAGACGTACCAGCAACCTCGTTGCTCCTTGGCTTAAATATCTCCGACAAATCACAATATTTATCTATTGAAGTCTTATCATATACTCATCCGCATCCTGTAACAAGAATTGCCATGCCAATTATAGGAAATCAGCAATCAGTATTTTGAATCTCGTAGCATTTCTACATCAACAGTTATATGTATACATATAACATTTATCTCATAGAATTATGAACTTTCATTCTGAAATTCTAAAAAGCACTCTAGCTTACGAATCAGATCTCTGAGTTATGAAAAAAAAAAATGAATCGAGCAAGCCATGAAGGAGACCAAGGACAAATACAAGGACCAAACCCTATATTCAAAGAATCCATGTAATTATGGATCTGATGAGATCTTTAGAGAATATCTTGCTCCGAAGTCATATTAAAATCTTGCGGAAAAATTTTTCTTCATCAACCTTCAAACTTAGAAATTCCAAAATTTCATCATAAATATCTTCGATATTTCTGAGGATATTTTCATAAATATTCTTATCCGAAATTATTTATCTCTTCGTACGATCTATAATACATCATAAAGAAAACTGTTTTAGTTTCTATATTCTGTAAAATTTGAGTTTAAATTATGAATGATTTTCTGGAGAAGTGTTGGGAATTGAAGCATGAGTTAGTATAATATAATGACGTCAGGCCAATGTGGTTATATTACAGTAAGTCATGCTGAATTTCTAATGGAACGTGATGATTCACAGACAATACCGTCATCATGTGCCATGTTACACGACTCTTTCATTCTACTTAAGCTCTAAGCATATCACGGAAATATTTCCTTTGATATTTATGTTCCTCCGTAATTTAAAAAATAAAAAAATAAAAAAATAAATCGTACTATTACATTTTCCTTCTGATTAGCAGATTTACTTAAATTCTTTGAATTCAGAAAATCAACCGTGACTACGTCAAAAGAATATGACAAATTTTTTTTTCTCATTTCACTCTTTTGTAATAGCTTCACTCGCACGCTTCACATGATCGAATCATTTTATCTATATTAATCAATAATGATAAAACTCTATCTCATATTCGTCATGAAAACATTTTTATTGTTAGCCATGACGACCTCACTCAAATTTCGGGACGAAATTTCTTTAACGGGTAGGTACTGTAGTGACCCGGAAAATTTCGACTAATTTTGAACCAAACTCATGATACGATTTCATAATTTTGACATGATAAGTAAAGTCCATTATGTTGCGTCTCAAAAATTTTGAACTATTTTCGTACATTCATTTGACTTTGACCATTTCCGACAATTCACACATTTCTTTATTTTCCAATATTATTATATTTAATATTAGAATCCACACCCACTTGTCTCATTACCAATTCATCCGTGAATTTACTATGTGATCACTGTATATGATTGTTATATTAATTGATTGAATATTGTGTTTGATTGCTTTATTTCCCTCACTCCACTAAAACATATATATTTATATTATATATGTACTCCCTTTTCTATATATATATATATAGATAGTTATGCTATGTAGAGAAATATAAAATATAGATATAGATGCACAACCATCCAACTTTCAACTATTGCCCTTGCTTTACCTTTTGAATTTACAAAAATCATTGTTTGTTACTTGCCACTTTTCAATTTACTACAGCTATTGTTGTTGTATGTTCCTGTGTATGATTATTCAGCATGAGAGAATCCAAGGCTATAATAATATGATACTGTGCATAGATCATGCTTTTTCCAAATTCTTTCAATTAGTGATTGCTTTATGCATTATTATTATGATTATTATTATTATACTACTAATAAAATTTTATATACTATATACATGAACGATGCTTTTAAGTTATAAAACCCACCTTTCCATTTGTAAACTACTTGTACTCATCTTCTATCATCATCAAACATCTACTATTACTTCCTTTGTGTAACAAATTGAATCAATCAAAAAAAAAAAAAACATACATCCGGTAGCTTGGTTAGTCGAGTGAACATCAAACCAAACACCACTCTACAAACCACCACTCGATCATCCTTAAATCTTCACCATTTACCCCCACCTAACCGGACACCATCTTGAATCACCACCACTCTCATCAACCACAACAATCTCGCCATCTCTCTCTATATCCTAAAATCAATAGACAACCAACACCAACCTATCTCCACCACCCATCGTGAACTACTACATCTTCTATTTTCCTATTCCATTCGAATAAGGATACTGCTACTAGTGCAGCCTGCTATATTTCTTTTCCATTAAAAGCAGCTGTTGCTGCTACGCTTACTATCTCCTGTCACTATTCTGCAGTTTCCTTTGTAACCCAAGCAAAAACCACCACCTTGTCTCTCTCTCTACCTCACCATCTCTACGGCAACGAAAATCACGAACACCATCCAACAACACAAGCTCCACAACACCACCCATCACTACTTTCGTTTTTATTGTTGCTACTGTTTTTCTATTTGTAAAACTCAACACCGCCACCACACCCATGTATGTTCTCTATCTCTACTTCTAGTTCATTGATAAACATCACCAACAAAAATCATTGACCCAGTAAACCTCGCGCCCTTGTTCTTTGGTTCGAAACACCCAAAAAATCGCCATTATACTTCTGTTTTGATCAAGCACAACCCAAACCAAAAAGACCCATCATTAGTTGCTGCTACAGCCATCTTTCTACATGGTTTAAAGTTCATATATAGAGGAATATTATTAATTCATAAGTGATTTAACAAATGATACAAAAAGGATTAGTTGGTCGACACCCGCAACTTGCATTTAAAAAAAAAATTAGATATAGGAACCAGCTGTATATTCGTTATATTCTGTCGCCAAATCATCTGTGAAAGCATTGAATACCGAAAACTATATTTATCGTGGGCTATTACATTTGTTCCCCTAGTTGGGCCGAAGAGTCATTATCAGTTGGGCCGTTAGTATAAGATCAAGCTCAATAAATTAATGGATCGACTATTCTAAACTACTCTTGGTCGTGGTCTGTTCCTGATTCCATAATAAAAACGATGATGAAAACTCATGAATAAGATCGTGATATACATGGTGATAGCGTGGTATTGTATGTGAAATAAGAAGCAGAATACGGGTTAAAGGTATTTATGTTACAAATAAAAGCAGAAACGTAAGCTAGCTTAGGTGGTTTGGGAGTGTGGGAGGGAAATGAGAGGTCGTGAGTTCAATCCCGGGCTGTGGCATTTCTTTTTAGAAAATTAAGAAGATGAAAACGAAATAAGGGATTAAATATAAGTGGGTGATGAAAATATTCAGAAAAACAATAGCAGTGCAATGGTTAAGGAGTATTTCGGGTTAGCGTGAGGTGGCGAGTTCGAGCTTGGGCGATGGCAAATCTTTTTAAACCTTAGTTCTTTAAAGGTAGCTATTTATTATTATAGATATTAATATTATTAACATTTTATAAATACTACTATTATCATTATTATTATCATCATATCATTAATGATATTAATACAAGTATTATTATTATTATCATTTATTATAAAAATTATCATTTTTATCATTATTAATAAAACTATACTTATTATTATTATTATTATTATTATTATTATTATTATTATTATTATTATTATTATTATTATTATTATTATTATTATTATTATTATTATTATTATTATTATTATTATTATTATTATTATTATTATTAGCAAAATCATTATTTTTATAATTATTATTATTAGTAGTCATTATTATTAAAATTTTCATTTTCAATAAAGATTATCATTACTATTATTATTATCATTAATAAAAGAATTTTAAAATTGTCATTATTCCTAGCATTAGTATTAAAAATATCATTTTATAAAAATTATCATTATTATTATTATTATTACTATTATTATAAAATAAAACAATTTTTTTATTATCAATATTATTTTATCAAATAATTGTTAGTTATGTAAAACCATATTTATTACAGATTACATACCTATATTGATATTTTTATAATAAATATTAATAAATGTAATTAATTAAGTTATTAATAAAACACATAATTAAAATAACAATTAAATCACTAATAATACATAAATTTATTCGATTACCATTATATGTGTTAATATATAAATACATAATATAGGTTCGTGAATCCGAGGCCAACCCTGCATTGTTCAGTTCCGTCGTATGAATATTTTTACTACAAAATATCGTATAGTGAGTTTCATTTGATCCCTTTTACTCTTTACATTTTTGGGCTGAGAATACATGCAAATGATTTATTAACTATTTTACAATATTTATATGCGTGAGTTTCATTATTCCCCTTTTATATACATTTTGGGGCTGAGAATACATGCAAAATGCTTTATCAATTGTTTTACAATATTTATATGCGTGAGTTTCATTTGCCCTTTTTACTCTTTACGTTTTTGGGCTGAGAATACATGCAAAATGCTTTATGAACTGTTTTACAATATTTATATGTGTGAGTTTCATTACTCCCTTTTTATATATATTTTTGGGACTGAGAATACATGCGCTGCTTTTATAAATGTTTTACGATATAGATACAAGTAATCGAAACTACATTTTATGGTTGAATTATCGAAGTTGAATATGCCCCTTGTTATTAAGTCTGGTAATCTAAGAATTAGGGAACAGAAACCCTAATTGACGCGAATCCTAAAGATAGATCTATCGGGCCCAACAAGCCCCATCCAAAGTACCGGATGCTTTAGTACTTCGAAATTTATATCATGTCCGAAGGAGGATCCCGGAATGATGGGGATATTCTTATATGCATATTGTAAATGTCGGTTACCAGGTGTTCAATCCATATGAATGATATTTTTGTCTCTATGCATGGGACGTATGTTTATGAGAAATGAAAATCTTGTGGTCTATTAAAATTATGAAATAATTATTTATGTTAAACTAATGAACTCACCAACCTTTTGGTTGACACTTTAAAGCATGTTTATTCTCAGGTACGAAAGAAATCTTCCGCTGTGCATTTGCTCATCTTAGAGATATTACTTGGAGTCATTCATGACATATTTCAAAAGACGTTGCATTCGATTCGTTGAGTTCATCAAGATTATTATTAAGTCTATTATAGTAAGATATATTACGAAATGGTATGCATGTTGTCAACTTTCGATGTAATGAAAGATTGTCTTTTCAAAAACGAATGCAATGTTTGTAAAATGTATCATATAGAGGTCAAATACCTCGCGATGTAATCAACTGTTGTGAATCATTTATAATCGATATGGATTTCATCCGAATGGATTAGGATGGGTCACTTCACACTTGCTGATAGCTTCAATCTTGGCGGGATCAACTTTGATACCCTGGTTGTCATAACCCGTCCTTAACCATAAGAACGTGTTAGATAACGTATGATTTCATTGCGAGGTATTGACCTCTATATGCGACATTTTTAAAAGAACAACTGCATATATTTTACATTACAACCCATAATTCTTATTTTGATACAAGCTTTAGACAAAATAAAGATGATTATCGTTTAGCGATAATCTTAGACTTACAAACTTTACAAATGATGATAACAACACGATTTCTAGCATATTTTACAATACAAATCCTCGGATATGCAGTTTTATTTTTGACACAAATATGAGTACGCAAGATCCTGCTTAAATTCAACATGTTGCAGCGGAAGCTTCTAATTATCACCTGAGAATAGACATGCTTAAAACGTCAACATAAAGTTGGTGAGATATAGGTTTAATGCCGGCAGCGATATAAATATAGACCACAAGATTTCATATGTAAACATTTTAATAAAAATATTCTAAGTGGTTGAGCACTTGGTAACCATACTTAACATTTAATCACGTCGCATATTCCCTTTATTATGAAATCTTACTACACCGTACCAAGTGTAGTCACAAAACGAAGTACTGTGCAACCGTTGAATACTGGTCGTCCAGTCCGGTTGGGGTTGTCAGGCCCGATAGATCTATCAACAGGATTCGCGTTTACAATACCGCTGTAAATAACAGTTACCAAGTTACAGGGAAGTATGCCAGTGGTACAACTCAACGTAGAATATATTTTTCAGTTACTTGTGTCCATAACGTAAAACATAAAATACATGTATTCTCATCCCGAAATACTTAGAGTTTAAAAGTGGGACTATATACTCACTTTCGTCTTGAAGATATGTAATTTTGACTTGGTCTCCGATTGATATCACGAACCTATCCATATATAATATATCAATACCTTTTCTTTTTAAACAAACGTCACATATATATACTTATAATACTTTTAATACTTTTAATAATTCCTTAGTCCGTAGTTAGCAGTCCGATGTTAGTAATTCAATTTTAATGGTTCATTTTTAGGTGTTTAATAAACCCCCAATGAAATAAATAAAAACCCCCATCGTATATGTATTGGTCGAGATTAATCTTGACCCACGGTACCGGTGTTGTCAAATGACGTGTTGCGTACAATCATGGGATCTTATGATTAATCTTCTCGTATTGTTTACGGGTGATCCTGAACCATATAAAATTAAATTATGAGTACATATATATAAAATATCATGTTATTTTAAAAAGATGTGATTTATTTAATTTTCTCCAATTATTTTCGTAGCTAAACTAGTCTTAGATATCCGATCTCGTTTTGGTCATAGTTTCTTCGTTACAACTCCGTTTTCGTTGATTCAACTTGCCACTTCCTTGGATCGAGTCCCTCTTTAAGACTATGAACTGTAAATACCTTAGTTTGTATTCGAAATCACAGGTCATAGGTCAAACTTTAGTGAAACTTATGAAGTTAATCATTTTCCATCATGTAAACAACCTTAAATGATTATTTTTCTAAAAATACTTATACTTTGAGTTAAATCATGAAATTTTTATGTGTTATCATATTCATAGTAAAAATAATTTTTCCAGAAAATAAACCTCCAATTCAAAGTTTAAGATGGTTTTTAATTATCCAACCCAAAACAGCCCCCGGTTGCACTCCGACGTCGTAAATTCAGTTTTTAAGGTGTTCTTTGAAAAACCAAGTTATACCTTGTTAAATTAGCATATATTTATGATATATTACAGGTCTTGAAGTATTTTAAAAGTTAAGTGAGAAGGATCTATTTAGTTTGCAAACAAGTTTGAAAACATTCAAACTATGTTCTTGTTGTTAAAATTTTATACCACAAAATAAGATAGCTATATATATATATATGAATCGAATAAGGTTATGAACAAAGTTACTACCTCAAGTTACTTGGACAAGATTGCTGTAAAAGAGAAGTAAAAATCTAGAACCAAAAGAGTGATGGAGTTGGATGAAAGATTGGAAGTAAACTTGTGTTCTTGAAAGGATTCTTGAAGTGTTTTTGTAAGGTTTTTCTTATGGTGTTTAAGTGATGTTTTTATGGCTAGATCTTCATGGATACTAGCTGAATGGTTATGGAGTTTCTTAAGAGTGTGTTTTTGGTTAAAGAAATGAGGTAATAAAATTTGAAAATGGAAGATGTATTTAAGGCCATAAAAACATGATTAATGGAAAAACATGGACAAAATTTCATGTTGTATTTTTGTGTAATTAGTCATACTAAACATCAAAAGTAGTTACCTTATACATAAGGCATGAACAAGAGAGTTACCTTATACATAAGGCATGAACAAGGGCTGGTTGGTGGTGATTTGATGTGTATATACCAATAGTAAATACGTATAGAAGCTAGGTATGATACGAGTACATATACTCTAGATATACGTATAGAAAATCTTGTGAAAAATGGAATGAGAATTCAAATATAGCTATATTTTGTGAATATACTTATATTGTTTTATGTATTTAAGTCTTTAAAAGTGATTAAATACATTACATATACGATATATGTATAAACATTATATGTTATAAGTATTTATGTCAAATAACGTTACGTATGGTTATCGTTTTGAAAACTTAAGTTAGTAGTTTCAAAATATTCTTATAACTTATTGTTATTAATACAAAATGAGATATTAAAACATCCTTAGATCATGTTAAATATGTATATATACATATATATACACAAACGTATAATTATCATATGTTATATAGTTCGTGATATCATCGGTCAAACTAGACGGTCAAACGTTGTGTAAAACTCATTTCAAAAACATAAGTCTCAACAATTTGGATTGCTTATCATGTTGGTAAGGTTTAATTTATGTAAATATTAATCTTATAAGTATAGAACGATCGAAAAAGTGCGGGTCATTACACTGGTCGCTCACAACATGACCCAGAAATTGAACTTCCTTCGACCAAAATTCACACTTGGAGAATTTGGCGTAAAGTTGCTCTTGTCTCAAGAGTTCAAGTACTAGTCGGAGGTGTTGCTCATGCTCTTCTTCGCTCTTAGAGTAGATGAGGATATCATCTATGAAGACGATAACAAACTTATCCAGGTATGGCTTGCAGACACGATTCATGAGGTCCATGAGCACGGCAAGTGCATTTGTCAAACCGAATGGCATCACGAGAAACTCATAATGACCATAACGGGTTCTGAATGCAGTTTTCATCACGTCACCCTCAACTGGTGATAACCGAATCGCAAATCGATCTTTGAGTAAATGCTCGATCCTTGTAGTTGGTCAAAAAGATCGTCAATTCGTGGAAGAGGATACCGATTCTTGATAGTCAATTTGTTGAGTTCACGGTAGTCGATACACATACGGAAGGATCCATCCTTCTTCTTCACAAACAATACAGGTGCGCCCCAAGGCAAGAAGCTTGGTTGGATATATCCTCGATCTAATAGCTCTTGTAGTTGACTCTGTAATTCTTGCATCTCAGAAGGTGCGAGTCTATAAGGTGCGCGAGCTACAGGTGCAGCTCCTGGCACTAAATCAATCTGAAACTCTACTGCTCTCGGTGGCGGTAATCCAGGCAATTCCTCAGGGAAAACATCGGAAAATTCGTTCACAATTCGAACGTCGTTCACGCTCTTCACCTCGGTTTCTACAGCTTTCACATGTGCTAGGACAGCAAAACGTCCCTTCTTCATAATCTTTTGCACTTTCACGCAACTAATGAGGTTCAACTTCGAGGTACATCTCTCTCCATAGATAACCAGTGGTTCGCCATCTCCTTGTGGTATGCGAAGTGCTTTATCTCCACAGATAATATCGGCCTTTATCTTGCTCAACCAATCCATACCGACGATCATGTCAAAACTTCCCAGTTTGATAGGTATCAAGTCAATTTCGAAATTTGCACCAGCTATGTTGATAATAGCTCCTCGACTAATGTGGTAAACTTTTTCAAGTTTACCGTTGGCGACCTCGACAAGCATACTCTCTTTTAACAGGACTAACGACCAATTAATCTTATCGCAAAAATTTCTACATACATAACTTCTATCCGCACCAGTATCAAACAAGACAGAAGCTAAAAGGTTGTTGATTTTGAATATACCTGTCACCAAGTCGGGATTCTCGCGTGCATCCCTTGCATTAACGTTGAAAGCTCTACTACGGGGTGGTCCGCCGTCTTTACGCTTGTTTGGGCACGCATTTCTGAAATGGCCCGTTTACCCGCATTCGTAGCACTTTTTCGGTCCATTGGTGTTCGGCTTCCCATTCAAAGTGGTGACCTTGCAGTCTTTTCCGATATGCCCAGACCGTTGGCACTTCTCGCAGACAACATTGCAATACCCAGTGTGGTGTTTGTAACACCTCTTGCATTGTGGTAAGGTTCCTTTGTAGTTCGGGTTGGAGTTGGTGTTATTGTTGGGGTTGGGGTTTCCACCGTTGTTGTTTCCTCTGAAACCCTCATGTCGTTTTGCCAGGTTCTGTTCATAGTTCCTTCCCCTGTTGTTGTTGTTGTTGTTGTTGTTGTGGTTATCCCATTTGCGTTTCTCACTAGTACCCGCTTCAGACTTAGTTTTCTCCGGTTCATCGATGGTTATTTGATTCATCAAAGTATGCGCCATGCGCATCGCTTCGGGAACATTCGGTGGCTTGGATGAGGTGACGTTTCCCTTAATGCTCTTAGGGAGTCCCCAAAAGTACCTTTCCATTCGCTTGAATTCCGGGGTGACCATTGTCAGACACATCAGGGCTAGTTCCAAAAATCTCCTGTTGTAACCATCAAGGTCGTTCCCAACGGCCTTTAACTGCATGAATTCCATTTCCATCTTTTGTATTTGGGTTCTCGGACAATACTCATCAATCATAGCCGCTTTGAATTCCTCCCATGGCGTAGCATACGCCTCATCGATACCTTTCGCTTGAGCTAACGTGTTCCACCACGTTAGTGCGCCGTCAGATAGCGTGCAAGATGCAAACTTGGTCTTGTTGTCCTCCGAACAGTTGCTAACTCGGAATACTGATTCAAGTTTCTCGAACCATCTGGTGAGACCAACCAGTCGCTCGGTTCCACTGAAGTTATGTGGTTTACAGCTCTGGAATTCCTTGTAAGTACACCCATTTCGTACGGGTGGGATAACTGGTGGTGGTGGAGGTGGAGCTTGGAGATTTTTTTCTGCTAGGGCTGCAGCGACCCGTTCGTTGATCATATCTTCAATCTGGGCTGCGGTAGGTGTGGATCTTCCGTTGGCCATGGTATTCTAAACAAAAGTTTTGACTTAAGTCAAAATCCAGCATTCAATAGTAATAATACAGTATATAGCAACCAACATGTAAACGGCACAACACATGTTAATTAAGTAATGCAAGTTGATACAAGTACCGCAAAACACCATACAGTAACGTAAATAGAACACTTGTGCAAAAAGTAACATCACAAAGTTTCCATTCATTAATAATAAGTTTCATACATCATGATAGATTCGTACAATACATAAGTGAAACATAAAACTACAACTAGATTACATCATGAAATCTAATACAAAAGGTCCTACGGTGAAGGTGGGTGTAGGATGTCTAAAACCTGAGACATCTGCTCCTCGAGCTCAGTAACCCAAGCTCGGAGGATTCTCACCTCCCTTGTCAATTCCTCGACAGTGGGAGATGGTGGGGCAGGTGGTGCTGGTGGTGCCGGTGGTGCGGGTGGAGCGGGTGATGCTGGTGGAGCGGGTGGTGCAGACCGCACGAAACGAGGTGCAGATGTCCCGGCTCCAGAAATAGTCAGCACGTAACGAGGTGCCTTACGTATGAGTGGGTCGGAAGGGTACGGCACAAGCCGTTTACGGGCAGTAACCCTCCGACGCTGACCAAAAGCGTCAGTGAAAGCATGACCTCCATTCACCCCTGGAATGACGGTGCCATCAGGACGGTACCGCTTCTTCGGCGGGGTGGAGGGTGCCTGTAAAGGTACGTCATCAAGGTTCTCTTCGTCGGAGTCACTGGAGTCATCTGTAGAGGAGTCATCGGATGAAGGATCATCAGAATCATGTGGTGGTGACACGGGTGGCTGAACTGGTCGTCCATGAGCGGCCATCATCTGTCTGTATCGGCCTGGCGGAATCGGCACTAAACGTCCATTTGGAGCGCGTCGGCACTGCATGCGTATATGGTTACGGAATGGCCCTTCCCCGAACTCCGCGGGGATCACAACACCACCAATGCGGGGCTGTGACTCTGAGGGTCCGGTAGCAGACAGAGCTGGAATCTCCGTAGGGTCCACGTGTCCGTCAATAGTTGAAATGTCTCGTTCTTATTGATTAAAAACGTTCCATATTAATTGATTTCGTTGCGAGGTTTTGACCTCTATATGAGACGTTTTTCAAAGACTGCATTCATTTTAAAACAAACCATAACCTTTATTTCATCAATAAAGGTTTAAAAAGCTTTACGTAGATTATCAAATAATGATAATCTAAAATATCCTGTTTACACACGACCATTACATAATGGTTTACAATACAAATATGTTACAACAAAATAAGTTTCTTGAATGCAGTTTTTACACAATATCATACAAGCATGGACTCCAAATCTCGTCCTTATTTAAGTATGTGACAGCGGAAGCTCTTAATAATCACCTGAGAATAATCATGCTTAAAACGTCAACAAAAATGTTGGTGAGTTATAGGTTTAACCTATATATATCAAATCATAATAATAGACCACAAGATTTCATATTTCAATACACATCCCATACATAGAGATAAAAATCATTCATATGGTGAACACCTGGTAACCGACATTAACAAGATGCATATATAAGAATATCCCCATCATTCCGGGACACCCTTCGGATATGATATAAATTTCTAAGTACTAAAGCATCCGGTACTTTGGATGGGGTTTGTTAGGCCCAATAGATCTATCTTTAGGATTCGCTTCAATTAGGGTGTCTGTTCCCTAATTCTTAGATTACCAGACTTAATAAAAAGGGGCATATTCGATTTCGATAATTCAACCATAGAATGTAGTTTCACGTACTTGTGTCTATTTTGTAAATCATTTATAAAACCTGCATGTATTCTCATCCCAAAAATATTAGATTTTAAAAGTGGGACTATAACTCACTTTCACAGATTTTTACTTCGTCGGGAAGTAAGACTTGGCCACTGGTTGATTCACGAACCTATAAAAATATATACATATATATCAAAGTATGTTCAAAATATATTTACAACATTTTTAATATATTTTGATGTTTTAAGTTTATTAAGTCAGCTGTCCTCGTTAGTAACCTACAACTAGTTGTCCACAGTTAGATGTACAGAAATAAATCGATAAATATTATCTTGAATGAATCCACGACCCAGTGTATACGTATCTCAGTATTGATCACAACTCAAACTATATATATTTTGGAATCAACCTCAACCCTATATAGCTAACTCCAACATTCACATATAGAGTGTCTATGGTTGTTCAGAAATATATATAGATGTGTCGACATGATAGGTCGAAACATTGTATACGTGTCTATGGTATCTCAAGATTACATAATATACAATACAAGTTGATTAAGTTATGGTTGGAATAGATTTGTTACCAATTTTCACGTAGCTAAAATGAGAAAAATTATCCAATCTTGTTTTACCCATAACTTCTTCATTTTAAATCCGTTTTGAGTGAATCAAATTGCTATGGTTTCATATTGAACTATATTTTATGAATCTAAACAGAAAAAGTATAGGTTTATAGTCGGAAAAATAAGTTACAAGTCGTTTTTGTAAAGGTAGTCATTTCAGTCGAAAGAACGACGTCTAGATGACCATTTTAGAAAACATACTTCCACTTTGAGTTTAACCATAATTTTTGGATATAGTTTCATGTTCATAATAAAAATCATTTTCTCAGAATAACAACTTTTAAATCAAAGTTTATCATAGTTTTTAATTAACTAACCCAAAACAGCCCGCGGTGTTACTACGACGGCGTAAATCCGGTTTTACGGTGTTTTTCGTGTTTCCAGGTTTTAAATCATTAAGTTAGCATATCATATAGATATAGAACAAGTGTTTAGTTGATTTTAAAAGTCAAGTTAGAAGGATTAACTTTTGTTTGCGAACAAGTTTAGAATTAACTAAACTATGTTCTAGTGATTACAAGTTTAAACCTTCGAATAAGATAGCTTTATATGTATGAATCGAATGATGTTATGAACATCATTACTACCTTAAGTTCCTTGGATAAACCTACCGGAAAAGAGAAAAATGGATCTAGCTTCAACGGATCCTTGGATGGCTCGAAGTTCTTGAAGCAGAATCATGACACGAAAACAAGTTCAAGTAAGATCATCACTTGAAATAAGATTGTTATAGTTATAGAAATTGAACCAAAGTTTGAATATGATTATTACCTTGTATTAGAATGATAACCTACTATAAGAAACAAAGATTTCTTGAGGTTGGATGATCACCTTACAAGATTGAAAGTGAGCTAGCAAACTTGAAAGTATTCTTGATTTTATGTAACTAGAACTTGTAGAATATATGAAGAACACTTAGAACTTGAAGATAGAACTTGAGAGAGATCAATTAGATGAAAAAAATTGAAGAATGAAAGTGTTTGTAGGTGTTTTTGGTCGTTGGTGTATGGATTAGATATAAAGGATATGTAATTTTGTTTTCATGTAAATAAGTCATGAATGATTCCTCATATTTTTGTAATTTTATGAGATATTTCATGCTAGTTGCCAAATGATGGTTCCCACATGTGTTAGGTGACTCACATGGGCTGCTAAGAGCTGATCATTGGAGTGTATATACCAATAGTACATACATCTAAAAGCTGTGTATTGTACGAGTACGAATACGGGTGCATACGAGTAGAATTGTTGATGAAACTGAACGAGGATGTAATTGTAAGAATTTTTGTTAAGTAGAAGTATTTTGATAAGTGTATTGAAGTCTTTCAAAAGTGTATAAATACATATTAAAACACTACATGTATATACATTTTAACTGAGTCGTTAAGTCATCGTTAGTCGTTACATGTAAGTGTTGTTTTGAAACCTTTAGGTTAACGATCTTGTTAAATGTTGTTAACCCAATGTTTATAATATCAAATGAGATTTTAAATTATTATATTATCAAGATATTATCATGTATGAATATCTCTTAATATGATATATATACATTAAATGTCTTTACAACGATAATCGTTACATATATGTCTCGTTTAAAAATCATTAAGTTAGTAGTCTTGTTTTTACATATGTAGTTCATTGCTAATATACTTAATGATATGTTTACTTATCATAGTATCATGTTAACTATATATATATATATATATATCCATATATATGTCATCATATAGTTTTTACAAGTTTTAACGTTCGTGAATCACCGGTCAACTTGGGTGGTCAATTGTCTATATGAAACATATTTCAATTAATCAAGTCTTAACAAGTTTGATTGCTTAACATGTTGGAAACATTTAATCATGTAAATATCAATCTCAATTAATATATATAAACATGGAAAAGTTCGGGTCACTACAATAGTAGCCACTGTGAAATGTCTCGTTCTTATTGATTAAAAACGTTCCATATTAATTGATTTCGTTGCGAGGTTTTGACCTCTATATGAGATGTTTTTCCAAAGACTGCATTCATTTTTAAAACAAACCATAACCTTTATTTCATCAATAAAGGTTTAAAAAGCTATACGTAGATTATCAAATAATGATAATCTAAAATATCCTGTTTACACACGACCATTACATAATGGTTTACAATACAAATATGTTACATCGAAATACGTTTCTTGAATGCAGTTTTTATACAATATCATACAAGCATGGACTCCAAATCTTGTCCTTATATTAGTATGCAACAGCGGAAGCTCTTAGTATTCACCTGAGAATAAACATGCTTTAAACGTCAACAAAAATGTTGGTGAGTTATAGGTTTAACCTATATATATCAAATCGTAACAATAGACCACAAGATTTCATATTTCAATATACATCCCATACATAGAGATAAAAATCATTCATATGGTGAACACTTGGTAATCAACATTAACAAGATGCATATATAAGAATATCCCCATCATTCCGGGACACCCTTCGGATATGATATAAATTTCGAAGTACTAAAGTATCCAGTACTTTGGATGGGGTTTGTTAGACCCAATAGATCTATCTTTAGGATTCGCGTCAATTAGGGTGTCTGTTCCCTAATTCTTAGATTACCAGACTTAATAAAAAGGGGCATATTCGATTTCGATAATTCAACCATAGAATGTAGTTTCACGTACTTGTGTCTATTTTGTAAATCATTTATAAAACCTGCATGTATTCTCATCCCAAAAATATTAGATTTTAAAAGTGGGACTGTAACTCACTTTCACAGATTTTACTTCGTCGGGAAGTAAGACTTGGCCACTGGTCGATTCACGAACCTATAACTAATATGTACATATATATCAAAGTATGTTCAAAATATATTTACAACACTTTTAATACATTTTGATGTTTTAAGTTCACTAAGTCAGCTGTCCTCGTTAGTAACCTACAACTAGTTGTCCACAGTTAGATGTACAGAAATAAATCGATAAATATTATCTTGAATCAATCTACGACCCAGTGTATACGTATCTCAGTATTGATCACAACTCAAACTATATATATATTTTGGAATCAACCTCAACCCTGTATAGCTAACTCCAACATTCACATATAGAGTGTCTATGGTTGTTCCGCAATATATATATATATATATATATATATATATATATATATATATATATATATATATATATATATATATATATATATATATATATATATATATATATATATATATATATATATATATATATATATATATATATATATATATATATATATATATATATATAGATGGGTCGACATGATAGGTCGAAACATTGTATACATGTCTATGGTATCTCAAGATTACATAATATACAATATAAGTTGATTAGGTTATGGTTGGAATAGATTTATTACTAACTTTCACATAGGTAAAATGAGTAGTTTTTATCAATCTTGTTTTACTCGCCATTTCTTCATTTCTAATCCGTTTTGAGTGATTCCAGTGGCCACGGTTTTGTATTGAACTTAACTTTATGAATCTAAACATAAAAAGTATTAGTTTATAGTCGAAAATACAAGTTATAAGTCATTTTTGAAAGAGGTAGTCATTTCTGTCGAAAGAACGACATCTTGATGACCATTTTGAAAAACATACTTTCACTTTGAGTTTAACCATGATTTTTGGATATAGTTTCATGTTCATAAGAAAAATCATTTTTACAGAAGTATAGCTTTTAAATCAAAGTTCTTCTTAGATTTTAATTATCCCAACCAAAACAGCCCCCGGTTTTACTACGACGGCGTATATCCAGTTTTATGGTGTTTATCGTGTTTCCGGGTTTTAAATAATTAAGTTAACATATCATATAGATATAGAACATGTGTTTAGTTGATTTTAAAAGTCTAGTTAGAAGGATTAACTTTATTTGCGAACAAGTTTAGAATTAACTAAACTATGTTCAAGTGATTACAAGTTTATAACGTTGAATAAGACAGCTTTTTATGTATGAATCGAATGATGTTATGAACATCGTTAATACCTCAATTTCCTTGGATAAACCTACTGGAAATGAGAAAAATGGATCTAGCTTCAAAGGATCCTTGGATGGCTTGAAAGTTCTTGAAGCAGAATCATGACACGAAAACAATTTCAAGTAAGATTTCCACCCGAAATAAGATTGTTATAGTTATAGAAATTGAATTAAAGTTTGAATATGATTATTACCTTGTATTAGGAAGATAACCTACTGTAAGTAACAAAGGTTTCTTGATCTTGGATGATTACTTGGAATGGATTTAGAAAACTTGGAAGTAAACTTGCAATCTTGGAAGTATTCTTGATTTTATGAAACTAGAACTTTTGGAATTTATGAAGAACACTTAGAACTTGAAGATAGAACTTGAGAGAGATCAATTATATGAAGAAAATTGAAGAATGAAAGTGTTTGTAGGTATTTTTGGTCATTGGTGTATGGATTAGATATAAAGGATATGTAATTTTGTTTTCATGTAAATAAGTCATGAATGATTACTCATATTTTTGTAATTTTATGAGATATTTCATGCTAGTTGCCAAATGATGGTTCCCACATGTGTTAGGTGACTCACATGGGCTGCTAAGAACTGATCATTGGAGTGTATATACCAATAGTACATACATCTAAAAGCTGTGTATTGTACGAGTACGAATACGGGTGCATATAAGTAGAATTGTTGATGAAACTGAACGAGGATGTAATTGTAAGCATTTTTGTTAAGTAGAAGTATTTTGATAAGTGTCTTGAAGTCTTTCAAAAGTGTATGAATACATATTAAAACACTACATGTATATACATTTTAACTGAGTCGTTAAGTCATCGTTAGTCGTTACATGTAAGTGTTGTTTTGAGACCTTTAGGTTAACGATCTTGTTAAATGTTGTTAACCCAAAGTTTATAATATCAGATGAGATTTTAAATTATTATATTATCATGATATTATGATATATTAATATGTATTAATATGATATATACATTTAAATGTCGTTACAACGATAATCGTTACATATATGTCTCGTTTCGAAATCCCTAAGTTAGTAGTCTTGTTTTTACTTATGTAGTTCATTGTTAATACACTTAATGATATATTTAATTATCATATTATCATGTTATATATAATATAAAAATATATTAATATGCTTCATATATATTTAGTAAGACGTGGTTATAACGATAATCGTTATATGTATCGTTTCGAGTTTCATACGTCAATAGTCTCCTTTTTAGGTATATAACTTATTGTTACTATTTTTTATGAGATACTTGATGATCATTATATCATGTTAAACATATATATTTATTCATTTATGTATCATCATGTCATATACAACTTATAGCGTTCGTGAATCATTGGTCAAACTGGGTAATCAGACGTTTACAAAATTTTCGTTTCAATTAACCAAGTCTTAACAAGTTTGATTGCTTAACATGTTGGAAACATTTAATCATGTAAATATAGTTTTCATTAAACATATAATCATAGAAAGGTTAGGAAAATTTTGGGTCACTACAGTACCTAACCGTTAAATAAATTTCGTCCCGAAATTTTAAGCGATTGGAGGTGTTGGCTCATCTTCTGGAAATAAGTGCGGGTACTTCTTCTTCATCAGAACTTCTCGTTCCCAGGTGAACTCAGGTCCTCTACATGCATTCCATCGAACCTTAACAATTGGTATCTTGTTTTGTTTAAGTCTTTTAACCTCACGATCCATTATTTCGACGGGTTCTTCGATGAATTGAAGTTTTTCGTTGATTTGGATTTCGTCTAACGGAATAGTGAGATCTTCTTTAGCAAAACATTTCTTCAAATTCGAGACGTGGAAAGTGTTATGTACAGCCGCGAGTTGTTGAGGTAACTCAAGTCGGTAAGCTACTGGTCCGACACGATCAATAATCTTGAATGGTCCAATATACCTTGGATTTAATTTACCTCGTTTACCAAATCGAACAACGCCTTTCCAAGGTGCAACCTTAAGCATGACCATCTATCCAATTTCAAATTCTATATCTTTTCTTTTAATATCGGCGTAGCTCTTTTGTCGACTTTGGGCGGTTTTCAACCGTTGTTGAATTTGGATGATCTTCTCGGTAGTTTCTTGTATTATCTCCGGACCCGTAATCTGTCTATTCCCCACTTCACTCCAACAAATTGGAGACCTGCACTTTCTACCATAAAGTGCTTCAAATGGCGCCATCTCAATACTTGAATGATAGCTGTTGTTGTAGGAAAATTCTGCTAACGGTAGATGTCGATCCCAACTGTTTCCGAAATCAATAACACATGCTCGTAGCATGTCTTCAAGCGTTTGTATTGTCCTTTCGCTCTGCCCATCAGTTTATGGATGATAGGCAGTACTCATGTCTAGACGAGTTCCCAATGCTTGCTGTAATGTCTGCCAGAATCTTGAAATAAATCTGCCATCCCTATCAGAGATAATAGAGATTGGTATTCCATGTCTGGAGACGACTTCCTTCAAATACAGTCGTGTGCTAACTTCTCCATCTTATCATCTTCTCTTATTGGCAGGAAGTGTGCTGACTTGGTGAGACGATCAACTATTACCCAAATAGTATCATAACCACTTGCAGTCCTTGGCAATTTAGTAATGAAATCCATGGTAATGTTTTCCCATTTCCATTCCGGGATTTCAGGTTGTTGTAGTAGACCTGATGGTTTCTGATGTTCAGCTTTGACCTCAGAACACGTCAAACATTCTCCTACATATTTAGCAATATCGGTTTTCATACCTGGCCACCAAAAATGTTTCTTAAGATCCTTGTACATCTTCCCCGTTCCAGGATGTATTGAGTATCTGGTTTTATGAGTTCTCTAAGTACCATTTCTCTCATATCTCCAAATTTTGGTACCCAAATTCTTTCAGCCCTATACCGGGTTCCGTCTTCCCGAATATTAAGATGCTTCTCCGATCCTTTGGGTATTTCATCCTTTAAATTTCCCTCTTTTAAAACTTCTTGTTGCGCCTCCTTTATTTGAGTAGTAAGGTTAGTGTGAATCATTATATTCATAGATTTTACTCGAATGGGTTCTCTGACCTTTCTGCTCAAGGCGTCGGCTACCACATTTGCCTTCCCCGGGTGGTAACGAATCTCAAAGTCGTAATCATTCAACAATTCAATCCACCTACACTGCCTCATATTCAGTTGTTTCTGATTAAATATGTGTTGAAGACTTTTGTGGTCGGTATATAAAATACTTTTGACCCCATATAAGTAGCGCCTCCAAGTCTTTAATGCAAAAACAACCGCGCCTAATTCCAAATCATGCGTCGTATAATTTTGCTCGTGAATCTTTAATGGTCTAGACGCATAAGCAATCACCTTCGTCCATTGCATTAATACACAACCGAGACCTTGCTTTGATGCGCCACAATAAATCACAAAATCATCATTCCCTTCAGGCAATGACAATATAGGTGCCGTAGTTAGCTTTTTCTTCAATAATTGAAACGCCTTCTCTTGTTCATCCTTCCATTCAAATTTCTTCCCTTTATGCGTTAATGCAGTCAAGGGTTTTGCTATTTTGGAGAAATCTTGGATGAATCTTCTATAGTAACCAGCCAATCCTAAAAATTGACGTATATGCTTCAGAGTTTTTGGGGTTTCCCACTTTTCAACGGTTTCGATCTTTGCCGGGTCCACCTGGATACCTTCTTTGTTCACTATGTGACCGAGGAATTGAACTTCTTCCAACCAAAATGCACACTTTGAAAACTTAGCGTACAGTTTTTCTTTCCTCAATACTTCTAGCACTTTTCTCAAATGTTCTTCGTGCTCTTGATCATTCTTTGAGTAAATAAGTATGTCATCGATGAAAACAATGACAAACTTGTCAAGATATGGCCCACACACTCGGTTCATAAGGTCCATGAACACAGCTGGTGCGTTAGTCAATCCAAACGGCATAACCATAAACTCGTAATGACCATAACGCGTCCTAAAAGCAGTTTTTGGAATATCATCCTCTTTTACTCACATTTGATGATATCCAGAACGTAAATCGATCTTCGAATAAACCGACGAGCCTTGTAGTTGATCAAATAAGTCATCAATTCTCGGCAGTGGATAACGATTTTTGATGGTAAGTTTGTTCAACTCTCTGTAGTCAATACACAACCTAAATGTACCATCCTTCTTCTTCACAAACAAAACAGGAGCTCCCCATGGTGATTTGCTTGGTCGAATGAAACCATGTTCTAATAGTTCTTGCAGTTGGCTTTGCAGTTCTTTCATCACGCTGGGTGCAAGTCTATAAGGAGCACGAGCTATTGGTGCAGCTCCTGGTACAAGATCTATTTGAAATTCAACAGATCGATGTGGAGGTAGTCCCGGTAATTCTTTCGGAAATACATCGGGAAATTCTTTTGCGACGGGAACATCATTGATGCTCTTTTCTTCAGTTTGTACTTTCTCGACGTGTGCTAGAATAGCATAGCAACCTTTTCTTATTAGTTTTTGTGCCTTCAAATTACTAATAAGATGTAGCTTCATGTTGCCCTTTTCTCCGTACACCATTAAGGGTTCTCCTTCTTCTCGTACAATGCGAATTGCATTTTTATAACATACGATCTCTGCTTTCACCTTCTTCAGCCAGTCCATGCCAACTATTACATCAAAACTCCCTAACTCTACTAGTATCAAATCAGTCTTAAATATTTTGCTACCCAGTTTAATTTCTCGATTTCGGCATATATTATCTGCTGAAATTAATTTACCGTTTGCTAATTCGAGTAAAAATTTACTATCCAACGGCGTCAATGGATAACTTAATTTAGCACAAAAATCTCTACTCATATAGCTTCTATCCGCACCCGAATCAAATAAAACGTAAGCAGATTTATTGTCAATAAGAAACGTACCCGTAACAAGCTCCAGGTCTTCCTGTGCCTCTGCCGCATTAATATTGAAAACTCTTCCGCGGCCTTGTCCATTCCTGTTCTCCTGGTTCGGGCAATTTCTAATAATGTGGCCTGGTTTTCCACATTTATAACAAACTACATTGGCATAACTTGCTCCGACACTACTTGCTCCGCCATTACTCGTTCCGACACCATTTGTTCCTTTCGTTCTGTTAACCCCTGGTCCGTAGACATCACACTTCGCCGCGCTATGACCATTTCTTTTACACTTGTTGCAAAATTTGGTGCAGAACCCCGAGTGATACTTTTCACACCTTTGGCATAACTGCTTCTGATTGTTGTTGTTGTTGCGGTTGTTATTGTTGTTGGGATGATTGTTGTAGTTGCTGTTGTTGTTATTGTTGTTGTTGTTGTTGTTGTTGTTGTTGTTGTTGTTGTTGTTGTTGTTGTTGTTGTTGTTGTTGTTGTTGTTGTTGTTGTTGTTGTTGTTTTTGTTGTTGTTGTTGTTGTTGTTGTTGTTGTTGTTGTTGTTGGGCCGTTTGTTGTAGTTGCGATTGATGTTGCGATTGTTGGGATAATTGTTGTGATTATTATTGTAATTGCTGTTGTTGTTGTATTGGTGATTCTTATCACCGTTTTCCTCCTACTTTCTTTTGACTTGCTTCACATTGGCCTCTTCAGCCATCTGTTCTTTAATTCTTTCCTCAATCTGGTTCACTAGTTTGTGAGCCATTCTACATGCAGGTTGTATGGAGGCGGGCTCATGTGAACTTATATCTTCTTGGATTCTTTCCGATAATCCTTTCACAAACGCGTCGATCTTCTCTTCCTCATCTTCGAACGCTCCCGGACACAATAGGCGCAATTCTGTGAATCGTCTTTCGTACGTGGTAATATCAAATCCTTGGGTTCGTAACCCTCTAAGTTCTGTCTTGAGCTTATTGACCTCGGTTCTGGGACGGTACTTCTCGTTCATCAAGTGCTTGAATGCTGACCACGGTAGTGCGTACGCATCATCTTGTCCCACTTGCTCTAGATAGGTATTCCACCATGTTAACGCAGAACCTGTGAAGGTATGCATAGCGTACTTCACTTTGTTCTCTTCAGTACACTTACTTATGGCAAACACCGATTCGACCTTCTCAGTCCACCATTTCAATCCGATCGGTCCTTCGGTTCCATCAAATTCCAAAGGTTTGCAGGCAGTGAATTCTTTGTAGGTGCATCCTACACGATTTCCTGTACTGCTAGATCCAAGGTTATTGTTGGTATGTAGCGCAGCCTGTACTGCGGCTATGTTTGAAGATAGAAAAGTACGGAATTCCTCTTCATTCATATTCAGGGTGTGTCGAGTAGTTGGTGCCATTTCCTTCAAAATAGTCAAATGGAACAAGTTAATCATACAGAATATTAAGAGTAGTTAATAGTATTTCGTAGCATAATATGAACTCATTTATAAAAGCTTTTTCTTCATATTAGCGTTTTATAAGTTTAAATTCGGGTAGTACCTACCCGTTAAGTGTAGTGACCCGAACTTTTCCATGTTTATATATATTAATTGAGATTGATATTTACATGATTAAATGTTTCCAACATGTTAAGCAATCAAACTTGTTAAGACTTGATTAATTAAAATATGTTTCATATAGACAATTGACCACCCAAGTTGACCGGTGATTCACGAACGTTAAAACTTGTAAAAACTATATGATGACATATATATATATATATATATATATATATATATATATATATATATATATATATATATATATATATATATATATATATATATATATATATATATATATATATATATATAGTTAACATGATACTATGATAAGTAAACATATCATTAAGTATATTAACAATGAACTACATATGTAAAAACAAGACTACTAACTTAATGATTTTTAAACAAGACATATATGTAACGATTATCGTTGTAAAGACATTTAATGTATATATATCATATTAAGAGATATTCATACATGATAATATCATGATAATATAATAATTTAAAATCTCATTTGATATTATAAACATTGGGTTAACAACATTTAACAAGATCGTTAACCTAAAGGTTTCAAAACAACACTTACATGTAACGACTAACGATGACTTAACGACTCAGTTAAAATGTATATACATGTAGTGTTTTAATATGTATTTATACACTTTTGAAAGACTTCAATACACTTATCAAAATACTTCTACTTAACAAAAATGCTTACAATTACATCCTCGTTCAGTTTCATCAACAATTCTACTCGTATACACCCGTATTCGTACTCGTACAATACACAGCTTTTAGATGTATGTACTATTGGTATATATACCCCAATGATCAGCTCTTAGCAGCCCATGTGAGTCACCTAACACATGTGGGAACTATCATTTGGCAACTAGTATGAAATATCTCATAAAATTACAAAAATATGAGTAATCATTCATGACTTATTTACATGAAAACAAAATTGCATATCCTTTATATCTAATCCATACACCAACGACCAAAAACACCTACAAACACTTTAATTCTTCAATTTTCTTCATCTAATTGATCTCTCTCAAGTTCTATCTTCAAGTTCTAAGTGTTCTTCATATATTCTACAAGTTCTAGTTACATAAAATCAAGAATACTTTCAAGTTTGCTAGCTCACTTCCAATCTTGTAAGGTGATCATCCAACCTTAAGAAATCTTTGTTTATTACAGTAGGTTATCATTCTAATACAAGGTAATAATCATATTCAAACTTTGGTTCAATTTCTATAACTATAAGAATCTTATTTCAAGTGATGATCTTACTTGAACTTGTTTTCGTGTCATGATTCTGCTTCAAGAACTTCGAGCCATCCAAGGATCCGTTGAAGCTAGATCCATTTTTCTCTTTTCCAGTAGGTTTATCCAAGGAACTTAAGGTAGTAATGATGTTCATAACATCATTCGATTCATACATATAAAGCTATCTTATTCGAAGGTTTAAACTTGTAATCACTAGAACATAGTTTAGTTAATTCTAAACTTGTTCGCAAACAAAAGTTAATCCTTCTAACTTGACTTTTAAAATCAACTAAACACATGTTCTATATCTATATGATATGCTAACTTAATGATTTAAAACCCGGAAACACGAAAACACCGTAAAACCGGATTTACGCCGTCGTAGTAACACCGCGGGCTGTTTTGGGTTAGTTAATTAAAAACTATGATAAACTTTGATATAAAGTTGTTATTCTGAGAAAATGGTTTTTATTATGAACATGAAACTATATCCAAAAATTATGGTTAAACTCAAAGTGGAAGTATGTTTTCTAAAATGGTCATCTAGACGTCGTTCTTTCGACTGAAATGACTACCTTTACAAAAACGACTTGTAACTTATTTTTCTGACTATAAACCTATACTTTTTCTGTTTAGATTCATAAAATAAAGTTCAATATGAAACCATAGCAATTTGATTCACTCAAAACGGATTTAAAATGAAGAAGTTATGGGTAAAACAAGATTGGATAATTTTTCTCATTTTAGCTACGTGAAAATTGGTAACAAATCTATTCCAACCATAACTTAATCAACTTGTATTGTATATTATGTAATCTTGAGATACCATAGACATGTATACAATGTTTCGACCTATCATGTCGACACATCTATATATATTTCGGAACAACCATAGACACTCTATATGTGAATGTTGGAGTTAGCTATACAGGGTTGAGGTTGATCCCAAAATATATATAGTTTGAGTTGTGATCAATACTGAGATACGTATACACTGGGTCGTGGATTGATTCAAGATAATATTTATCGATTTATTTCTGTACATCTAACTGTGGACAACTAGTTGTAGGTTACTAACGAGGACAGCTGACTTAATAAACTTAAAACATCAAAATATATTAAAAGTGTTATAAATATATTTTGAACATACTTTGATATATATGTATATATTGTTATAGGTTCGTGAATCAACCAGTGGCCAAGTCTTACTTCCCGACGAAGTAAAAATCTGTGAAAGTGAGTTATAGTCCCACTTTTAAAATCTAATATTTTTGGGATGAGAATACATGCAGGTTTTATAAATGATTTACAAAATAGACACAAGTACGTGAAACTACATTCTATGGTTGAATTATCGAAATTGAATATGCCCATTTTATTAAGTCTGGTAATCTAAGAATTAGGGAACAGACACCCTAATTGACGCGAATCCTAAAGATAGATCTATTGGGCCTAACAAACCTCATCCAAAGTACCGGATGCTTTAGTACTTCGAAATTTATATCATATCCGAAGGGTGTCCCGGAATGATGGGGATATTCTTATATATGCATCTTGTTAATGTCGGTTACCAGGTGTTCACCATATGAATGATTTTTATCTCTATGTATGGGATGTGTATTGAAATATGAAATCTTGTGGTCTATTATTATGATTTGATATATATAGGTTAAACCTATAACTCACCAACATTTTTGTTGACGTTTTAAGCATGATTATTCTCAGGTGATTATTAAGAGCTTCCGCTGTCGCATACTTAAATAAGGACGAGATTTGGAGTCCATGCTTGTATGATATTGTGTAAAAACTGCATTCAAGAAACTTATTTTGTTGTAACATATTTGTATTGTAAACCATTATGTAATGGTCGTGTGTAAACAGGATATTTTAGATTATCATTATTTGATAATCTACGTAAAGCTTTTTAAACCTTTATTGATGAAATAAAGGTTATGGTTTGTTTTAAAATGAATGCAGTCTTTGAAAAACGTCTCATATAGAGGTCAAAACCTCGCAACGAAATCAATTAATATGGAACGTTTTTAATCAATAAGAACGGGACATTTCAGTTGGTATCCGAGCGTTGGTCTTAGAGAACCAGAATTTTGCATTAGTGTGTCTTATCGAGTTTGTTAGGATGCATTAGTGAGTCTGGACTTCGACCGTGTTTACTTGAAAAATGATTGCTTAACAAATTTTGTTGGAAACTATATATTTTTAACATGTGAATATTATGTGATATATTAATCTCTTAACGCGTTTGATATTATGTGATAGATGTCTACCTCTAGAATAAGTCCCATTGACTCACCTAATAATAATGAAGAGTCAAATGTAAATTGGAATGATTCGTGGACTGATTCACAAGTTCCCGAAGAGGAACCGGAAGAAGAGTCGGAACCGGAAAAAGAATCGGAACCGGAAGAAGAATCGGAACCGGATGAAGAAATAGAACCGGTGGGGGAAATAATAAAACGGTTAAGTAAAAGAAAATCCTCAACCAACCGACCAAGGTTAATTATGGTCAATGGTGTTTCCGCCAAGGAAGCAAAATATTGGGAGGATTACCAATTCTCTGATGAATCGGATTCCGGCGAGAATTCCGATGATGTTATAGAAATTACCCCAACTGAATTTAAAAAGGCAAAAGAAAATAATAAGGGAAAGGGCACAAAAATAGAGAAATCTAATTCCAACCCCGATGAACTTTATATGTATCGTCAACCCCCGAAGTCCTTAAGTTGTAACAATGACCCGGGAACCTCTAAACCACCAGGTTTTTCTAAACCAATGTGGAAAATGACGGCTCGTATTAGGGGAACATCATATATCCCTAGAAACTTGGCAAAACGAACCAAAATCGAAGAAGAAGAAGAAACAAGCGAGTCAGAATAAGATAGTTATATTCGTGTGGTGTAATATATGTAATATAGTGTGCTTATGCTTTATGATATATGTAAAAATTGCTTGTATTAATAAGTATTTTTTTTTTATGAATCTAACTCTTGTCTATTTTACAGTATAAAAAAACAAAATGGATAGACAACCCAATATTTTAATAGACCTACCCGGAGACATGATTGATGAAATCTTGTCTAGAGTCGGTCAGAATTCTTCGGCACAACTATTTAAGGCGAGATCAGTTTGTAAGACATTCGAAGAACGTTCCAAGAATGCCTTGGTTTATAAAAGGCTTTCGTTCGAAAGATGGGGGATATCACATTGGGAAATCCATAAGTTACGATGTGTTTACTTTGATGCATATATTGCGGGGAACCCAAATGCTATTTTACGCAATGGGTTAAGAAATTATTTTGACTCAATATATCCGAATATTGGACTTCGTGATTTAGAAAAAGCGGCTAACATGCAACATAAAGAAGCATGTTATGCTTACGGATTAGTAATGTTCGCTTCTCACCAAAGTGAGAACAAGAACAGCGGGCTACAACTATTAAACAAAACGTTCCCACAAGTGACGGAGTCGGTAATTGGGGTAAGAAATGAGGTTTTTAGATTGTTACGGGACTGTTGGACATTACGTAACCCTCGTCCCTTTGACGACGTTACAACACGCTGTCTTATCAACGGCCATAACGGTTATATTCCACAAGACCAAGGATGGGAAGTAATCCTAGTAAAACCAGAATGCATGACTTGTTTCTGGACGTATGAATTACGTGTCTTTATTGCCTTTGCTGAACGACTTGTGTACTAGCTAGAATTATCTTCACAACCATCTTGTATCAAATTTATTGTGTGCTATATTTCATGCTATATGTAAAATAAGCGGTATTGTAAGTTTGTAAAATATTGTGTAAAAGTTTGAACGCGAAATATTATTATAATCAGTTTTTCATATAGAATTGTAGTATTTGAATTGTATATTAGCTACTAAGTATGAACTTAACGGGTAGGTACTAAATGAATTTAAACTTATAAAACGCTAATATGAAGAAAAAGCTTTTATAAATGAGTTCATATTATGCTACGAAATACTATTAACTACTCTTAATATTCTGTATGATTAACTTGTTCCATTTGACTATTTTGAAGGAAATGGCACCGACTACTCGACACACCTTGAATATGAATGAAGAGGAATTCCGTACTTTTCTAGCTTCAAACATAGCCGCAGTACAGGCTGCGCTACATACCAACAATAACCTTGGATTTAGCAGTACAGGAAATCGTGTAGGATGCACCTACAAAGAATTCACTGCCTACAAACCTTTGGAATTTGATGGAACCGAAGGACCGATCGGATTGAAACGGTGGACCGAGAAGGTCGAATCGGTGTTTGCCATAAGTAAGTGTACTGAATAGGACAAAGTGAAGTACGCTACGCATACCTTCACAGGTTCTGCGTTAACATGGTGGAATACCTATCTAGAGCAAGTGGGACAAGACGATGCGTACGCACTACCGTGGTCAGCATTCAAGCACTTGATGAACGAGAAGTACCGTCCCAGAACCGAGGTCAATAAGCTCAAGACAGAACTTAGAGGGTTACGAACCCAAGGATTTGATATTACCACGTACGAAAGACGATTCACAGAATTGTGCCTATTGTGTCCGGGAGCATTCGAAGATGAGGAAGAGAAGATCGACGCGTTTGTGAAAGGATTACCGGAAAGAATCCAAGAAGATATAAGTTCACACGAGTCCGCCTCCATACAACAGGCATGTAGAATGGCTCACAAACTAGTGAACCAGATTGAAGAAAGAATTAAAGAACAGACTGCTGAAGAGGCCAATGTGAAGCAAGTCAAAAGAAAGTGGGAGGAAAACGGTGATAAGAATCACCAATACAACAACAACAGCAATTACAACAATAATCGCAACAATTATCCCAACAATCGCAACATCAATCGCAACTACAACAAACGGCCCAACAACAACAACAACAACAACAACAACAACAACAACAACTACAACAATCATCCCAACAACAATAATAACCGCAACAACAACAACAACAATCAGAAGCAGCTATGCCAAAGGTGTGAAAAGTATCACTCGGGGTTATGCACTAAATTTTGCAACAAGTGTAAAAGAAATGGTCATAGCGCGGCAAAGTGTGAGGTCTACGGACCAGGGGTTAATAGAACGAAAGGAACAAATGGTGTCGAAACGAGTAATGGCGGAGCAAGTAGTGTCGGAGCAAGTTATGCCAATGTAGTTTGTTATAAATGTGGAAAACCGGGCCACATTATTAGAAATTGCCCAAACCAGGAGAACACGAATGGACAAGGCCGCGGAAGAGTTTTTAATATTAATGCGGCAGAGGCACAGGAAGACCCGGAGCTTGTTACGGGTACGTTTCTTATTGATATTAAATCTGCTTATGTTTTATTTGATTCGGGTACGGATATAAGCTATATGAGTAGAGATTTTTGTGCTAAATTAAGTTGTCCATTGACGCCTTTGGATAGTAAATTTTTACTCGAATTAGCAAATGGTAAATTAATTTCAGCAGATAAATATATGTCGGAATCGAGAAATTAAACTGGTTAGCGAAACATTTAAGATTGATTTGATACCAGTAGAGTTAGGGAGTTTTGATGTGATAATCGGTATGGACTGGTTGAAAGAAGTGAAAGCAGAGATCGTTTGTTACAAAAATGCAATTCGCATTATACGAGAAAAAGGAAAACCCTTAATGGTGTACGGAGAAAAGGGCAACACGAAGCTACATCTTATTAGTAATTTGAAGGCACAAAAACTAATAAGAAAAGGTTGCTATGCTGTTCTAGCACACGTCGAGAAAGTACAAACTGAAGAAAAGAGCATCAATGATGTTCCCATTGCAAAAGAATTTCCCGATGTATTTCCGAAAGAATTACCGGGATTACCCCCACATCGATCCGTTGAATTTCAAATAGATCTTGTACCAGGAACTGCACCAATAGCTCGTGCTCCTTACTGACTTGCACCCAGCGAGATGAAAGAACTGCAAAGCCAATTATAAGAACTTTTAGAGCGTGGTTTCATTCGACCAAGCACATCACTGTGGTGAGCTCCTATTTTGTTTGTCAAGAAGAAAGATGGTACATTCAGGTTGTGTATCGACTACCGAGAGTTGAACAAACTTACCATCAAGAACCGCTACCCACTACCGAGAATCGACGACTTATTTGATCAACTACAAGGCTCGTCTGTTTATTCAAAGATTGACTTACGTTCCGGGTATCATCAAATGCGGGTGAAAGAAGATGATATTCCAAAGACTGCTTTCAGAACACGTTACGGTCATTATGAGTTTATGGTCATGCCGTTTGGTTTAACTAATGCACCAGCTGTGTTCATGGACCTTATGAACCGAGTGTGTGGACCATACCTTGACAAGTTTGTCATTGTTTTCATTGATGACATACTTATTTACTCAAAGAATGACCAAGAACACGGTGAACATTTGAGAAAGGTGTTAGAAGTATTGAGGAAGGAAGAATTGTACGCTAAGTTTTAAAAGTGTGCATTTTGGTTGGAAGAAGTTCAATTCCTCGGTCACATAGTGAACAAAGAAGGTATTAAGGTGGATCCGGCAAAGATAGAAACTGTTGAAAAGTGGGAAATCCCGAAAACTCCGAAACACATACGCCAATTTTTAGGACTAGCTAGTTACTACATGTAAAGACCCGTCCTAATCCATCCAGATGAAGTCCATATCGATTATAAACGATTCACAACGGTTGACTACATCGCGAGGTACTTGACCTCTATATGATACATTTTACAAACATTGCATTCGTTTTTGAAAAGACAATCTTTCATTACATCGAAAGTTGACAACATGCATATCATTTCGTAATATATCTTACTATAATTGACTTAATAATAATCTTGATGAACTCAACGCCTCGAATGCAACGTCTTTTGAAATATGTCATGAATGACTCCAAGTAATATCTCTAAGATGAGCAAATGCACAGCGGAAGATTTCTTTCGTACCTGAGAATAAACATGCTTTAAAGTGTCAACCAAAAGGTTGGTGAGTTCATTAGTTTAACATAAATAATCATTTCATAATTTTAATAGACCACAAGATTTCATATTTCCATTTCTCATAAACATACGTCCCATGCATAGAGACAAAATATCATTCATATGGATTGAACACCTGGTAACCGACATTCACAATATGCATATAAGAATATCCCCATCATTCCGGGATCCTCCTTCGGACATGATATAAATTTCGAAGTACTAAAGCATCCGGTACTTTGGATGGGGCTTGTTGGGCCAGATAGATCTATCTTTAAGATTCGCGTCAATTAGGGTGTCTGTTCCCTAATTCTTAGATTACCAGACTTAATAAAAAGGGGCATATTCAATTTCGATAATTCAACCATAGAATGTAGTTTCACGTACTTGTGTCTATTTTGTAAAACATTTATAAATATTGCGCATGTATTCTCAGCCCAAAAATATAAAGGGTAAAAAGGCAAATGAAACTCACCATACTGTGTTTCGTAGTAAAAATACATATAACATCATTGAACAAGTGCAAGGTTGGCCTTTGATTCACAAACCTATATTAATTATATATTTATATGTTGGTTAATATTTGTCTAACAATTTAGGTTAAGTCATAGTGTACCACAACCCTAATGCTCGAGTCTACTATGCAAAAGTCAACAAAAGTCATTTTGACTCAAAATAATTTCTAAAATTTATACATGATTATTATATAGTTTAAAGATCGTCGTTTTATATTTTTAAATATTTTTTTTTTAGAATTTATTAGGGTAAATAATATAATTTATTTATTAATAAATAAAATTTTATATAAACATATACTTTTATATATCTTAAGTAATAAAATTTATAAAGTTCATTTAATACCATAAAAATATTATAATAGGTTTTATTAAGATAATTATATTATTTATATTACTATTTATTTGATAAAATAACGTTGATAATAATAATAAGTAAAAGTTGTATTATTTGGTAATAATAATTATTATTATTCTATTAATAAAAATATCAATATTTATATTTACGAAAAAATGATATTATTATAAAATGATAATTCTAATTATGATAACTTTAATATTTACGATACTTTTTAATATTAACTTTAAAATAATAATTTTATTTAAAATGATAATAATAATGATATTTCATAATAACGATGACATTTCTATTAAAGGATAATTTTTGTTAAAATAATAGTTTTAATATTAACGATACTTTTAATAATAATATTAATGATAAAAATAATAAGAATGATAATTTTATCTAAATCAATATCTTACATTATTTTAATTTCATCATGATACTCATACTCATTATTTCCTAATCGATTCGTCTAATAGCTTTTAATCGTCTTTTATATCGCGTTCATGTTAATGATAATAATAGTAATCATAATAATTAGGTGTTACTAATATTAGTTTTTAATTATAATAATACTAATGATAATAAATATTATGATAATATTAATGATAATACTTAATTATAACTTTAACGATAATAACGATAGTAATAATAATAAAAATAACAATTTTTAATGATAATACTTTTTATTGATAATGATAATGATAATAATAATAATAATAATATAATAATAATAATAATAATAATAATAATAATAATAATAATAATAATAATAATAATAATAATAATAATAATAATAATAATAATAATTAGATAAAAATTATAACGACGATAATAATAATCATTTTCAATAATAATACAAAGATTCAATTGACTATAACTTCAATTCCGTTCATCGAAACCATTCGATATCTAAATGAAAAGTTCTTAATTTTTCGCTAGCTTTCCAACAACATGCATATCTTATACCTTATCTCAACCACATATGTAACTAATTCAAGATTCAACATAACCTATCTAATGACAATATCAAAAATACAAGCATGCCTAATCCTATATACTCGAGCACTAGTCAGGGATGCACTATTAATATGTAAAAATTAAATTATGAGTGCTTACGTATCAATATTGAGATTCAATATTGCAGGAAAGGTACGTAAACACAACGGAGATGATAAACACTAGATTGACCTCACGAGCATACCCATGAACCATACCCATCACCTCCATAGCTATAACCCATAATTTCCTTAGCCCTATCCTACTCGAAAAACCCGTTTGAAATAACTCGCTCATAACCTCATCGTAGTATTTTATGTATATTAATAATACTAATAAAAATAATATTAGTATTAGTATATGGAGTATAGATCGAGATATACATAGGTGTTTGCAAATCAAAAAAAAAAAAAAGAAAAAAAAGAAAAAAAAACTAGAACTCATGTTTATATTTATATTGTTACGGAGTATTATTTTACATGGGTGAAAGAAGAAAACAATTAAAATGTTTATGTATGTGGATAGACTTGAGTATGAAAGTAGGGTAATATAAAAAAAATACGGAGCATGGATATCTTAATATGTGTGTGTGTGAGTGTTCCGTAAAACTCAACTGAGATATAGTTATATATACATATAATATCACACGTGAAACAAAATAATTTAAGTTGCCACCTGTTGTTTTTAGACCCCAAAATTTTGACTATAAAGCCTAGTGAGCTCTTGTTAGCGAACTGAATTGATCCGTGAGATAAAAATCAAAAACCCGTGAACACTTGTTGATTGAAAGGATATGACCAAAAGCATAATTTAAATAATTATCACAAGAAGATTTATTTAATTGAAATGTCAAGTTGGATCAGGCATTGGTAACGATATTTAGTCAACATGATTACTAATTCCCACTACTTAATAATTAACCATCCAAAGGTAGTCCAAGTGGTTGGGGCCCTGAGATTCTTGCAAGAGGTCTCATTTTCAATTCTTGGGGTGGCCAGGGAAGGGTTGGAAATAGCCAGGGAGTATTCCTGATGGGCTGCGTACACTAGAGTATGGGGTCGGATTACTCGCTCTTCCCGGGTAACCCGAATAGGGAAAACTTTACAACTTTTTATTAATTAATAATAGCAATTTTACATACTAAATACCCTACATGTTTTACATGTTTATTAATCTAAAACTTAGCAATACTAATAAACCAATTAATTCCATCACCAAATTGACATATATATAATTATATTAAATTTCCCTACGTTTAAACTCTGTCAAACTCATGTAGCTAGATTTGTAATTAGCACTATCGTGGGACCTACATGTTTAATACTAGTCACCTTACTTTTGATTTTTGGATCCAAGTTGATGTAAATACCTCGTTATAAGTTTTTAATATAATATAAATATAATTATATAATAATATATTAAATTTACCAATATAATAAATTTAATAATATAATAATTAAAAATTATAACAAACGTGTTGAAATATCAACAAAATGGGTCGTCTCTTTTGAAAGCAAAAATTTCGTGACATCTTGTCACTTTTTTTTTAAAACCTGTACATGTCACGGACCGTTATTTGATGTTCCTTTAACAATAATAAATGTTAAAATGTCTTATAAAAATTCCAAAATTTAGGATAACGTTAAAATCTTTATCATTTTCATGACAACTAAGAAACAAGTTGTTACAAGTGGTCCTAGATATTTATAAAGATTATATTCTTTTTAAAGAAGACGTGACACTCAAATCGTTATATATATAATTTCTAAAATTTCTAAAGATAATGGTAATAACTTTAATAATCTTAAAGTTTTATAATATGTTCTCACTTCTCAACATTTATATTATTTATTTTAAATCCTTATATATATATATATATATATATATATATATATATATATATATATATATATATATTACGAGAAAGTTAATATTGTTTCCTTTTATATTTTAAAAAATGTTTTTGTAACAAAGTTCTTTTAGATAGAAAAATGTTTTCATACATTTGAAACTAAATCAATTGATTATTATGAAATTTAGTCTTCCACTAACTTTTGTCTAATTCTCTTTATTTGACACTTTGTTCTCATATGTAGATTACTTTACTAAATATTCCGAATACCGTTAAAAATGAACGATTTCTCAAATCAATGTGGACCTCATAACAGAGACCCGTAACAATATAATAATGTATCTGATAATTTAATCATTTGATATTATCTTTTAATTTTGTCGATAAATATGTTGAAACAATTACGTTCATGTAAAGTATTATACATCTAATACTTTGTTAACGTTTTCAATTGATATAACTATATATCATATGTATACATATATATACACGTAAATGTTCGTGAATCGTCGAGCACAGTCAAAGGGTAATTGATTACATGAATATAGTTTCAAAATGTTTGAGACTCAACATTATAGACTTTGCTTATCGTGTCAGAAATATATAAAGATTAAGTATAAATTTGGTCAGAAATTTCCGGGTTGTCACACTACAGAAGGTTCATCCAAGACTTTTCCAGAATAGCAAAACCCTTGACTGCATTAACGCATAAAGGGAAGAAATTTGAATGGAATGATGAACAAGAGAAAGCGTTTCAGTTATTGAAGAAAAAGCTAACTACGGCACCTATATTGTCATTGCCTGAAGGGAATGATGATTTTGTGATTTATTGTGACGCATCAAAGCAAGGTCTCGGTTGTGTATTAATGCAACGAACGAAGGTGATTGCTTATGCGTCTAGACAATTGAAGATTCACGAACAAAATTATACGACGCATGATTTGGAATTAGGCGCGGTTGTTTTTGCATTAAAGACTTGGAGGCACTACTTATATGGGGTCAAAAGTATTATATATACCGACCACAAAAGTCTTCAACACATATTTAATCAGAAACAACTGAATATGAGGTAGCGTAGGTGGATTGAATTATTGAATGATTACGACTTTGAGATTCGTTACCGCCCGGGGAAGGAAAATGTGGTAGCCGATGCCTTGAGCAGGAAGGACAGAGAACCCATTCGAGTAAAATCTATGAATATAATGATTCATAATAACCTTACTACTCAAATAAAGGAGGCGCAACAAGGAGTTTTAAAAGAGGGAAATTTAAAGGATGAAATACCCAAAGGACCGGAGAAGCATCTTAATATTCGGGAAGACGGAACCCGGTATAGGGCTGAAAGGATTTGGGTACCAAAATTTGGAGATATGAGAGAAATGCTACTTAGAGAAGCTCATAAAACCAGATACTCAATACATCCTGGAACGGGGAAGATGTACAAGGATCTCAAGAAACATTTTTGGTGGCCGGGTATGAAAGCTGATGTTGCTAAATACGTAGGAGAATGTTTGACGTGTTCTAAGGTCAAAGCTGAGCATCAGAAACCATCAGGTCTACTTCAACAACCCGAAATCCCGGAATGGAAATGGGAAAACATTACCATGGATTTCATCACTAAATTGCCAAGGACTGCAAGTGGTTTTGATACTATTTGGGTAATAGTTGATCGTCTCACCAAATCAGCACACTTCCTGCCAATAAGAGAAGATGATAAGATGGAGAAGTTAGCACGACTGTATTTGAAGGAAGTCGTCTCCAGACATGGAATACCAATCTCTATTATCTCTGATAGGGATGGCAGATTTATTTCAAGATTCTGGCAGACATTACAGCAAGCATTAGGAACTCGTCTAGATATGAGTACTGCCTATCATCCACAAACTGATGGGCAGAGCGAAAGGATGATACAAATGCTTGAAGACATGCTACGAGCATGTGTTATTGATTTCGGAAACAGTTGGGATCGACATCTACCGTTAGCAGAATTTTCCTACAACAACAGCTACCATTCAAGCATTGAGATGGCACCGTTTGAAGCACTTTATGGTAGAAAGTGCAGGTCTCCGATTTGTTGGAGTGAAGTGGGGGATAGACAGATTACGGGTCCGGAGATTATACAAGAAACTACCGAGAAGATCATCCAAATTCAACAACGGTTGAAAACCGCCCAAAGTCGACAAAAGAGCTACGCTGACATTAAAAGAAAAGATATAGAATTTGAAATTGGAGAGATGGTCATGCTTAAAGTTGTACCTTGGAAAGGTGTTGTTCGATTTGGTAAACGAGGGAAATTAAATCCAAGGTATATTGGACCATTCAAGATTATTGATCGTGTCGGACCAGTAGCTTACCGACTTGAGTTACCTCAACAACTCACGGCTGTACATAACACTTTCCACATCTCGAATTTGAAGAAATGTTTTGCTAAAGAAGATCTCACTATTCCGTTAGATTAAATCCAAATCAACGAAAAACTTCAATTCATCGAAGAACCCGTCGAAATAATGGATCGTGAGGTTAAAAGACTTAAGCAAAACAAGATACCAATTGTTAAGGTTCGATGGAATGCTCGTAGAGGACCCGAGTTCACCTGGGAGCGTGAAGATCAGATGAAGAAGAAATACCCGCATCTATTTCCAGAAGATTCGTCAACACCTTCAACAGCTTAAAATTTCGGGACGAAATTTATTTAACGGGTAGGTACTGTAGTGACCCGAACTTTTCCATGTTTATATATATTAATTGAGATTGATATTTACATGATTAAATGTTTCCAACATGTTAAGCAATCAAACTTGTTAAGACTTGATTAATTGAAATATGTTTCATATAGACAATTGACCACCCAAGTTGACCGGTGATTCAAGAACATTAAAACTTGTAAAAACTATATGATGACATATATATGGATATATATATAGTTAACATGATACTATGATAAGTAAACATATCATTAAGTATATTAACAATGAACTACATATGTAAAAATAAGACTACTAACTTAATGATTTTTAAACGAGACATATATGTAACGATTATCGTTGTAAAGACATTTAATGTATATATATCATATTAAGAGATATTCATACATGATAATAGCATGATAATATAATAATTTAAAATCTCATTTGATATTATAAACATTGGGTTAACAACATTTAACAAGATCGTTAACCTAAAGGTTTCAAAACAACACTTACATGTAACGACTAACGATGACTTAACGACTCAGTTAAAATGTATATACATGTAGTGTTTTAATATGTATTTATACACTTTTGAAAGAATTCAATACACTTATCAAAATACTTCTACTTAACAAAAATTCTTACAATTACATCCTCGTTCAGTTTCATCAACAATTCTACTCGTATACACCCGTATTCGTACTCGTACAATACACAGCTTTTAGATGTATGTACTATTGGTATATATACTCTAATGATCAGCTCTTAGCAGCCCATGTGAGTCACCTAACACATGTTGGAACCATCATTTAGCAACTAGCATGAAATATCTCATAAAATTACAAAAATATGAGTAATCATTCATGACTTATTTACATGAAAACAAAATTACTTATCCTTTATATCTAATCCATACACCAATGACCAAAAACACCTACAAACACTTTAATTCTTCAATTTTCTTCATCTAATTGATCTCTCTCAAGTTCTATCTTCAAGTTCTAAGTGTTCTTCATATATTCTACAAGTTCTAGTTACATAAAATCAAGAATACTTTCAAGTTTGCTAGCTCACTTCCAATCTTGTAAGGTGATCATCCAACCTCAAGAAATCTTTGTTTCTTACAGTAGGTTATCATTCTAATACAAGGTAATAATCATATTCAAACTTTGGTTCAATTTCTATAACTATAACAATCTTATTTCAAGTGATGATCTTACTTGAACTTGTTTTCGTGTCATGATTCTGCTTCAAGAAATTCGAGCCATCCAAGGATCCGTTGAAGCTAGATCCATTTTTCTCTTTTCCAGTAGGTTTATCCAAGGAACTTAAGGTAGTAATGATGTTCATAACATCATTCAATTCATACATATAAAGCTATCTTATTCGAAGGTTTAAACTTGTAATCACTAGAACATAGTTTAGTTAATTCTAAACTTGTTCGCAAACAAAAGTTAATCCTTCTAACTTGAATTTTAAAATCAACTAAACACATGTTCTATATCTATATGATATGCTAACTTAATGATTTAAAACCTGGAAACACGAAAAACACCGTAAAACCGGATTTACGCCGTCGTAGTAACACCGCGGGCTGTTTTGGGTTAGTTAATTAAAAACTATGATAAACTTTGATTTAAAAGTTGTTATTCTGAGAAAATGATTTTTATTATGAACATGAAACTATATCCAAAAATTATGGTTAAATTCAAAGTGGAAGTATGTTTTCTAAAATGGTCATCTAGACGTCGTTCTTTCGACTGAAATGACTACCTTTACAAAAACGACTTGTAACTTATTTTTCCGACTATAAACCTATACTTTTTCTGTTTAGATTCATAAAATAGAGTTCAATATGAAACCATAGCAATTTGATTCACTCAAAACGGATTTAAAATGAAGAAGTTATGGGTAAAACAAGATTGGATAATTTTTCTCATTTTAGCTACGTAAAAATTGGTAACAAATCTATTCCAACCATAACTTAATCAACTTGTATTGTATATTATGTAATCTTGAGATACCATAGACACGTATACAATGTTTCGACCTATCATGTCGACACATCTATATATATTTCGGAACAACCATAGACACTCTATATGTGAATGTTGGAGTTAGCTATACAGGGTTGAGGTTGATCCCAAAATATATATAGTTTGAGTTGTGATCAATACTGAGATACGTATACACTGGGTCGTGGATTGATTCAAGATAATATTTATCGATTTATTTCTATACATCTAACTGTGGACAACTAGTTGTAGGTTACTAACGAGGACAGCTGACTTAATAAACTTAAAACATCAAAATATATTAAAAGTGTTGTAAATATATTTTGAACATACTTTGATATATATGTATATATTGTTACAGGTTCGTGAATCAACCAGTGGCCAAGTCTTACTTCCCGACGAAGTAAAAATCTGTGAAAGTGACTTATAGTCCCACTTTTAAAATCTAATATTTTTGGGATGAGAATACATGCAGGTTTTATAAATGATTTACAAAATAGACACAAGTACGTGAAACTACATTCTATGGTTGAATTATCAAAATCGAATATGCCCCTTTTTATTAAGTCTGGTAATCTGAGAATTAGGGAACAGACACCCTAATTGACGCGAATCCTAAAGATAGATCTATTGGGCCTAACAAACCCCATCCAAAGTACCGGATGCTTTAGTACTTCAAAATTTATATCATATCCGAAGGGTGTCCCGGAATGATGGGGATATTCTTATATATGCATCTTGTTAATGTCGGTTACCAGGTGTTCACCATATGAATGATTTTTATCTCTATGTATGGGATGTGTATTGAAATATAAAATCTTGTGGTCTATTATTATGATTTGATATATATAGGTTAAACCTATAACTCACCAACATTTTTGTTGACGTTTTAAGCATGATTATTCTCAGGTGATTATTAAGAGCTTCCGCTGTCGCATACTTAAATAAGGACGAGATTTGGAGTCCATGCTTGTATGAAATTGTGTAAAAACTGCATTCAAGAAACTTATTTTGTTGTAACATATTTGTATTGTAAACCATTATGTAATGGTCGTGTGTAAACAGGATATTTTAGATTATCATTATTTGATAATCTACGTAAAGCTTTTTAAACCTTTATTGATGAAATAAAGGTTATGGTTTGTTTTAAAATGAATGCAGTCTTTGAAAAACGTCTCATATAGAGGTCAAAACCTCGCAACAAAATCAGTTAATATGGAACGTTTTTAATCAATAAGAACGGGACATTTCATTAAGTTCATACTAAGTTAAAGTAAAAAGGGAATGCTATAACTCACAATGATAAAGTAGTCGTGAAGTCGAGTCGGGAAAAGTGTGCAAGTAATCGGTTCGAAAGTCCTCAACCTAAGTCAAATAGTACTAAGTCAGTAAATCGTCCGAATAGGTTTAAAAGTATGTAAATAAGGTCTTAAAGTTCATCATCATTCATCATCAAACAAAAGGCGTAAAGTAAGTTTCGTTTATGAAAGTAGTTTAAAACAAAGGCTGAGTTCGGTCAGTCACCACGGCCTCTACCCTTACTGAATTAAGGTGAGACCAGTGGCCATGGCTCCGTATATGAGTCCTTTAAGTGTGGTAAAATTTACAGAAGCAAACTCGTCTTCGTTTGACCGTGCCGACGGTCTAAGTGCGAGTAGGTCAGAAATTTTTGCACAACGTTAAAAGGACATAGTGACGATCGGAGGGCCATAAGTCCTAAACCGTAACTCGGATTAAGACGAGTCCTATATGAAAAGTTATCTAATCGAAACGATCTATCTGAAAATCAAGGTTACAGTAGCCCAGGTTTAATAGTCTGTTACAGAAACAGCACAACAGTAGGTAGAAGGCAGAAAGCAGAAAAATAGTGGGTTCCGGTGGGTTTGGTGCTTGATGTTCATCATGGTTCTCATCCTTGATGCCTATAGCTTCAAGTGTACAACTCATTGATGTGTTTACATCATCTTTACCAAGTTTTGACCATCATAACCCTAGTGTAAGTCTAAGACATGAAGCACAACTCACTTAAGAGTTGTATGTAGTTTGATGAACCAAAGTTACATCAAAGTCTTAGATCTAACACATACATGAACTTTAAAACTAATAATAAGTTACAAACTTAGATTATCAACTAGTAAAGTGTATGTAAGCTTGAAAGCTCTTGTTAATGACAAAATAAGAAGACCATAAGCTATATAACTTAGATCCATTACAAGTACTTGAAGTTAAAATTAAAGAAAGATTACTTTCATGTTCTTAAACTTTTAAAGTTAACTTTAAGTTCAAGATTAATGAGATCAAAGTTAACTAGTAACATTTGACCAATAATAACCAACACCATGAATTTAAAGTGCATATTATGAAGAAATAAACTAAGTAAATAAGTAAAAGGTTCATGGTTGTTCATACTTTTAAAGATTCAACCAAAGTTTGATCTTTAAGTAAAGTAAACTTTAAGTTTACTTCAAGAACTACAAGTATGATTTCAACACATGAACTTACAATCTTTTGATACTTTAAGTGTAGAACATAAACTAGAGAGTTTATGTTCATGTAAATACAAGAAAAGAATGAAGAATAAACTACCAAGTTTGATTCTTGAAAGCATCTAAGTAAAGAAAGATAACAACTAGTAAGTAAGTAACAATAATCAAGTAACAACTACAACTAACAAAAGATTATAACAATCAAAGAATGATGATGATAAAGAGCCCTTAGGCTACGGTTTTTGTAGAGAAAAGAAGAAAAAGAAAAAGAACAAGTTCAAGTTGCTTACTAGATGAGAGGAAAAGAGAAAAAGAAAGTAGCAAGTATTGTGTGTGTGTTTTTGAGAGAGGAATGCAAGTGTGAGAGTAATGAGAAAATGAAGTTAAAACCCCATCTAAGGGCCATATGGCCGTCGGTTTCAGCAGCCACAAAGGGGAGGGAAGAAGTTCACAAGGTAATGCAAGGTAAAGCCTTCAAAAGTTGGATAAAAGAATGGTTTACATGGGGATTATGGAGTAACTATATTCCAAGTCTCTTAACTAGCTAGTTCTTAACCCTTAATGGACTTGTTGTAGTAAAAAGGCTCCTAGTTAATCCATAAATATAAGTAGGGTGGGCTTATAAGCCTATGTACAAAAATAAAGCCCAAGTTCCAAGTAATTAACAATTAAATCCAATTAAAGCCCAAGTAATTAACTAATAACTTTAGTTAAATAAAATGATTAATAAAACTAATCATGAATGTAAATAATATGTGAAAATATTATTCGTGTAAGTTTCGTGTGTCACAAAGACGTTCCAGGCAATTAAAGTCAAGTTCGGGCAATCATGGCAACATGTAAATGTAATAACATACATTCGTTTTATCACACGTATTAATAATAACAATTACTAATAAATAACGTTGGAAAATCCAGGGTCGTTACATTACCCACCTGTTAAAGAAAATTTCGTCCCGAAATTTAAGCTGAGGTAGATGGAGGAGTCGGAAAAAGGTGAGGATACTTCCACATCATTTGATCCTCTCGCTCCCAAGTAAACTCAGGTCCTCGTTTGGCATTCCATCGTACTCGTATAATCGGAATCTTGTTGCGTTTCAAAGTTTTGATCTCACGATCCATAATTTCAATAGGCTCTTCCACGAAGTGGAGTTTGTCATCAATTGTAAGTTCCTCAAGTGGTATGATAAGTTCAGGTGTAGCAAGACACTTCTTCAGGTTTGACACATGGAAGGTAGGATGAACTGATCTCAATTGTGTTGGTAGATCCAAACGGTAAGCAACGGGTCCAACACGTTCCAAGATTTCAAAAGGACCAATGTATCGTGGGTTCAACTTTCCACGTTTTCCAAAGCGAATCACACCTTTCCAAGGTGCAACCTTCAACATTACCCGGTCGCCCACGTTGAATTCAAAGTCCTTACGTTTAAGATCGGCATAACTCTTTTGGCGGTCACGAGCAGTCTTAAGTCTAGCTTGAATCTGAGCAATCTTCTCCGTGGTTTCATGGACTACCTCGGGTCCGGTGATTTGCTTTTCGCCTACTTCGGCCCAACAAATAGGAGATCGGCACTTACGGCCATACAATGCCTCAAAAGGTGCAGCATTAATGCTAGAGTGATAACTGTTGTTGTACGAGAATTCAGCGAGTGGCAAATGCCTTTCCCAGGCCTTTCCGAAATCGATGACACATGCACGCAACATGTCCTCCAAGGTCTGAATCGTTCGTTCACTTTGCCCGTCAGTCTGAGGGTGATAAGCAGTACTCATGTCAAGACGAGTTCCCATGGCTTCTTGCAAAGAACGCCAAAATCTAGAAGCAAAACGGGGATCGCGATCGGAGATGATTGATAAAGGTACACCATGACGAGATACAACCTCCTTGATGTATAGATGAGCAAGTCTTTCCATTGTATCTATTTTCTTCATCGCTAGAAAGTGTGCAGATTTGGTAAGGCGGTCAACAATAACCCAAATAGTATCGTATCCGCCCACCGTCTTCGGTAGCTTGGTGATGAAATCCATTGTTATCCGTTCCCACTTCCATTGTGGGATTTCTGGTTGTTGAAGCAATCCAGAGGGCCTCTGATGCTCGGCTTTAACCTTCGAGCAAGTTAAACACTTACCAACATAAGTCGCAACGTCCTTCTTAAGATTCGGCCACCAATGCTGTTCTTTAAGGTCGTGGTACATTTTTCCCGCTCCAGGATGAATCGAATATCTCGATTTGTGTGCTTCATCAAGTATCAGGTTTTGTAGATCTCCATAAAGAGGTACCCAAATTCTTCCGGCATAACATCGGAGTCCAGACTCCCTAACCTCGAATCGAGAGACAAGTATGTTCAAATGTTCGTGAGATATATTTTCCTCCTTGAGAGCCTCATCTTGGGCTACTCTGATCTGGATGTTGAGGTTCGAATGGATGGTGATGTTCAGAGCCCTAACACGAAGAGGTGTCGTCCTCTCCTTTCGGCTTAAAGCGTCAGTTACAACATTGGCCTTGCCAGGGTGATAACGGAGTTCACAATCGTAGTCGTTGAGCGTCTCGATCCATCGAAGCTGTCTCATATTCAATTGCTTCTGATCAAAGATGTGCTGGAGACTCTTGTGATCGGTGAAGATAGTGCTCTTAGTTCCATACAAATAATGTCTCCACAATTTGAGCGCAAAGACAACGGCTCTAAGTTCAAGATCATGAGCAGTGTAGTTCCGCTCGTGAATCTTCAATTGTCGGGAGGCATAGGGAATAACCTTTGATCGTTGCATCAGTACACAACCAAAACCACTCTTCGATGCATCACAATAAACAACAAAGTCGTCACTGCCCTCAGGAAGTGATAGGATAGGTGCGGTGGTTAACTTCTTCTTCAAAGTTTGGAATGCTGATTCATGTGCGGGTTCCAAAATGAACTTCTTGCCCTTGTGAGTCAGCGCGGTCAAAGGACGCGCAATCAGAGAAAATCCTTCAATGAACCGTCGGTAGGGTATCTAGAGTCACGGAAACCAGGGGGTTGATGCATATATACGGTATCGGATAGCTGACCGTGAAGAAAGGCGTTCTTGACATCTAGCTGATGAATAGGCCAGTGTCGAGAGACTACCAAGCTGAGGACAGTGCGTATCGTGGCCAGTTTGACAACCGGACTGAAAGTCTCATCACAATCAATGCCAACCTGTTGGCTACGACCATTATGTAGTGACCCGAACTTTTCCATGTTTATATATATATATATATATATTAAATGAAATTGTTATTTTACATGATTAAGTGTTTCCAACATGTTAAGTAATCAAACTTGTTAAGACTTGATTAATTGAAATAGGTTTCATATAGACAATTGACCACCCAAGTTGACCGGTGATTTACGAACGTTAAAATTTGTAAAAACTATATGATGACATATATATGGTTATATATATAGTTAACATGATATTATGATAAGTAAACATATCATTAAGTATATTAACAATGAACTACATATGTAAAAACAAGACTACTAACTTAATGATTTTGAAACGAGACATATATGTAACGATTATCGTTGTAACGACATTTAACTGTATATATATCATACTAAGATATATTATATATCATAATATTATGATAATATAACAATTTAACATCTAATTTGTTATAATAAACAATGGGTTAACAACATTTAACAAGATCGTTAACCTAAAGGTTTCAAAACAACATTTACATGTAACGACTAACGATGACTTAACGACTCAGTTAAAATGTATATACATGTAGTGTTTTAATATGTATTCATACACTTTTGAAAGACTTCAAGACACTTATCAAAATACTTCTACTTAACAAAAATGATTACAATTACATCCTCGTTCAGTTTCATCAACAATTCTACTCGTATGCACCCGTATTCGCACTCGTACAATACACAGCTTTTAGATGTATGTACTATTGGTATATACACTCCAATGATCAGCTCTTAGAAGCCCATGTGAGTCACCTAACACATGTGGGAACCATCATTTGGCAACTAGCATGAAATATCTCATAAAATTACAAAAATATGAGTAATCATTCATGACTTATTTACATGAAAACAAAATTACATATCCTTTATATCTAATCTATACACCAACGACCAAAAACACCTACAAACACTTTCATTCTTCAATTTTATTCATATAATTGATCTCTCTCAAGTTCTATCTTCAAGTTCTAAGTGTTCTTCATAAATTCCAAAAGTTCTAGTTTCATAAAATCAAGAATACTTTCAAGTTTGCTAGCTCACTTCCAATCTTGTAAGGTGATCATCCAACCTTAAGAAATATTTGTTTCTTACAGTAGGTTATCATTCTAATACAAGGCAATAATCATATTCAAACTTTGGTTCAATTTCTATAACTATAACAATCTTATTTCGAGTGGAAATCTTACTTGAAATTGTTTTCGTGTCATGATTCTGCTTCAAGAACTTTCAAGCCATCCAAGGATCCTTTGAAGCTAGATCCATTTTTCTATTTTCCAGTAGGTTTATCCAAGGAACTTAAGGTAGTAATGATGTTCATAACATCATTCGATTCATACATATACAGCTATCTTATTCGAAGGTTTAAACTTGTAATCACTAGAACATGGTTTAGTTAATTCTAAACTTGTTCGCAAATAAAAGTTAATCCTTCTAACTTGAATTTTAAAATCAACTAAACACATTTTCTATATCTATATTATATGCTAACTTAATGATTTAAAACCCGAAAACACGATAAACACCATAAAACTGGATATACGCCGTCGTAGTAAAACCGGGGGCTGTTTTGGTTGGGATAATTAAAAGCTAAGAAGAACTTTTATTTAAAAGCTATACTTCTGGAAAAATGATTTTTCTTATGAACATGAAACTATATCCAAAAATCATGGTTAAACTCAAAGTGAAAGTATGTTTTTCAAAATGGTCATCAAGATGTCGTTCTTTCGACGGAAATGACTACCTCTTTCAAAAATGACTTGTAACTTGTATTTCTGACTATAAACTTATACTTTTTCTGTTTAGATTCATAAATTTAAGTTCAATACAAAACCGTGGCCACTGGAATCACTCAAAACGGATTAGAAACGAAGAAATGACGAGTAAAACAAGATTGATAAAAACTACTCATTTTACCTACGTGAAAGTTAAAAATAAATCTATTCCAACCATAACCTAATCAACTTATATTGTATATTATGTAATCTTGAGATACCATAGACACGTATACAATGTTTCGACCTATCATGTCGACACATCTATATATATATTGCGGAACAACCATAGACACTCTATATGTGAATGTTGGAGTTAGCTATACAGGGTTGAGGTTGATTCCAAAATATATATATATATAGTTTGAGTTGTGATCAATACTGAGATACGTATACACTGGGTCGTGGATTGATTCAAGATAATATTTATCGATTTATTTCTGTACATCTAACTGTGGACAACTAGTTGTAGGTTACTAACGAGGACAGCTGACTTAATAAACTTAAAACATCAAAATGTATTAAAAGTTTTGTAAATATATTTTGAACATACTTTGATATATATATGTATATATTGTTATAGGTTTGTGAATCAACCAGTGGCCAAGTCTTACTTCCCGACGAAGTAAAAATCTGTGAAAGTGAGTTATAGTCCCACTTTTAAAATCTAATATTTTTGGGATGAGAATACATGCAGGTTTTATAAATGATTTACAAAATAGACACAAGTACGTGAAACTACATTCTATGGTTGAATTATCGAAATTGAATATGCCCCTTTTTATTAAGTCTGGTAATCTAAGAATTAGGGAACAGACACCCTAATTGACGCGAATCCTAAAGATAGATCTATTGGGCCTAACAAACCCCATCCAAAGTACCGTATGCTTTAGTACTTCGAAATTTATATCATATCCGAAGGGTGTCCCGGAATGAAGGGGATATTCTTAAATATGCATCTTGTTAATGTCGGTTACCAGGTGTTCACCATATGAATGAATTTTATCTCTATGTATGGGATGTATATTGAAATATGAAATCTTGTGGTCTATTATTATGATTTGATAATATATAGGTCAAACCTATAACTCACCAACATTTTTGTTGACGTTTTAAGCATGTTTATTCTCAGGTGATTATTAAGAGCTTCCGTTGTTGCATACTAAAATAAGGACAAGATTTGGAGTCCATGCTTGTATGATATTATGTAAAAACTGCATTCAAGAAACTTATTTTTGATGTAATATATTCTTATTGTAAACCATTATGTAATGGTCGTGTGTAAATGGTATATTTTAGATTATCATTATTTGATAATCTACGTAATGCTTTTTAAACCTTTATAGATAAAATAAAGGTTATGATTGTTTTAAAAATGAATGCAGTCTTTGAAAAACGTCTCATATAGAGGTCAAAACCTCGCAACAAAATCAATTAATATGGAACGTTTATAATCAATATGAACGGGACATTTCAGTTGGTATCCAAGCGTTGGTCTTAGAGAACCAGAATTTTGCATTAGTGTGTCTTATCGAGTTTGTTAGGATGCATTAGTGAGTCTGGACTTCGACCGTGTTTACTTGAAAAAAAAAGATTGCTTAACAAATTTTGTTGGAAACTATATATTTTTAACATGTGAATATTATGTGATATATTAATCTCTTAACGTGTTTGATATTATGTGATAGATGTCTACCTCTAGAACAAGTCCCATTGACTCACCTAATAATAATGAAGAGTCGAATGTAAATTGGAATGATTCGTGGACTGATTCACAAGTTTCCGAAGAGGAACCGGAAGAAGAGTCGGAACCGGAAGAAGAATCGGAACCGGAAGAAGAATCGGAACCAGAAGAAGAACCAGTGGGGGGAATAATAAAACGGTTAAGTAGAAGAAAACCCTCAACCAACCGACCAAAGTTAATTATGGTCAACGGTGTTTCCGCCAAGGAAGCAAAATATTGGGAGGATTACCAATTCTCCGATGAATCGGATCCCGACGAGGATTCCGATGATGTTATAGAAATTACCCCAACTGAATTTAAAAAGGCAAAAGAGAACAATAAGGGAAAGGGCATAAAAATAGAGAAATCTGATTCCAACCCCGATGAACTTTATATGTATCGTCAACACCCGTATTTCTTAAGTTGTAACAATGACCCGGGAACCTCTAAACCACCAGGTTTTTCTAAACCAATGTGGAAAACGACGGCTCGTATTAGGGGAACATCATATATCCCTAGAAACTTGGCAAAATGAACCAAAATCGAAGAAGAAGAAACGAGCGAGTCGGAATAAGATAGTTGTATTCATGTGGTGTAATATATGTAATATAGTCTGCTTATGCTTTATGATATATGTAAAAATTGCTTGTATTAATAAATATTTTTTTTTATGAATCTAACTCTTTTCTATTTTACAGTATAAAAACACAAAATGGATAGACAACCCAATATTTTAAGAGACCTACCCGGAGACATGATTGATGAAATCTTGTCTAGAGTCGGTCAGAATTCCTCGGCACAACTATTTAAGGCGAGATCAGTTTGTAAGATATTCGAAGAACGTTCCAAGAATGCCTTGGTTTATAAAAGGCTTTCGTTCAAAAGATGGGGGATATCACATTGGGAAATCCATAAGTTACGATGTGTTTACTTTGACGCATATATTGCGGGGAACCCAAATGCTATTTTACGCAACGGGTTAAGAAATTATTTTGACTCAATATATCCGAATATAGGACTTCGTGATTTAGAAAAAGCGGCTAACAAGCAACATAAAGAAGCATGTTATGCTTACGGGTTAGTAATGTTCGCCTCTCACCAAAGTGAGAACAAGAACATCGGGCTACAACTATTAAACAAAACGTTCCCACAAGTGACGGAGTCGGTAATTGGGGTAAGAAATGAGGTTTTTAGGTTATTACGAGACTGTTGGTCATTACGTAACCTTCGCCCTTTTGATGACGTTACAACACGTTGTCATACTATCGGTCACAACGGTTACGTTCTACAAGACCAAGGATGGGAAGTGGTATTAGTAAAACCAGAATGCATGACTTGTTTCTGGACGTATGAATTACGTGTCTTTGTTGCCTTTGCTGAACGCCTTATTTATTAACTAGAATTATCTTCGCAACAACTTTGTATCAAAGTTTTATGTGCTATATTTCATGCTATATGTAAAATAGCGGTATTGTAAGTTTGCAAGTTATTGTATAAAGGTTTGAATATGATATATATATTTTTTTATGATTAGTTTTTCATATAGAATTGTAGTAGTTGAAATGGTATGTTAGCTACTACGTATGAACTTAACGGGTAGGTACTACCCGAATTAAAGAGTATAAAATGCTAATATGAAGAAAGAGCTTTTATAAATAAGTTCATATTACGCTACGAAATACTATTGACTACTCTTGATATTCTATATGATTAACTCATTTCATTTGACTATTTTGAAGGAAATGGCACCGACTACTCGACACACCTTGAATATGAGTGAAGAGGAATTTCGTGCCTTTCTTGCTTCAAACATAGCCGCAGTACAGGCTGCGCTACATACCAACAATAAGCTTGGATCTAGCAGTACAGGAAATCTTGTAGGATGCACCTACAAAGAATTCACTGCCTGCAAACCTTTGGAATTTGATGGAACCGAAGGACCGATCGGATTGAAACGGTGGACCGAGAAGGTCGAATCGGTGTTAGCCATAAGTAAGTGTACTGAAGATGACAAAGTGAAGTACGCTACGCATACCTTCACAGGTTCTGCGTTAACATGGTGGAATACCTATCTAGAGCAAGTGGGATAAGATGATGCTTACGCACTACTGTGGTCAGCATTCAAGCACTTGATGAACAAGAAGTACCGTCCAAGAACCGAGTTCAATAAGCTCAAGACAGAACTTAGAGGGTTATGAACCCAAGGATTTGATATTACCACGTACGAAAGACGATTCACAGAATTATGCCTATTATGTCCAGGAGCGTTCGAAGATGAGGAAGAGAAGATCGACGCGTTTGTGAAAGGATTACCGGAAAGAATCCAAGAAGATATAAGTTCACACGAGCCCGCCTCCATACAACAGGCATGTAGAATGGCTCACAAACTAGTGAACCAGATTGAGGAAAGAATTAAAGAACAGACGGCTGAAGAGGCCAATGTGAAGTAAGTCAAAAGAAAGTGGGAGGAAAACGGTGATAAGAATCACCAATACAACAACAACAGCAATTACAATAATAATCGCAACAATTATCCCAACAATCGCAACATCAATCGCAACTACAACAAACGGCCAAACAACAACAACAGCAGCAACAACAACAGCAACTACAACAATCATCCCAACAACAATAACAACCGCAACAACAACAACAATCAGAAGCAGCTATGCCAAAGGTGTGAAAAGTATCACTCAGGGTTCTGCACCAAATTTTGCAACAAGTGTAAAAGAAATGGTCATAGCGCGGCGAAGTGTGAGGTCTACGGACCAGGGGTTAATAGAACGAAAGGAACAAATGGTGTCGGAATGAGTAATGGCAGAGCAAGTAGTTTCGGAGCAAGTTATGCCAATGTAGTTTGTTATAAATGTGGAAAACCAGGCTACATTATTAGAAATTGACCGAACCAGGAGAACACGAATGGACAAGGCCGCGGAAGAGTTTTCAATATCAATGCGGCAGAGGCACAGGAAGACCCGGAGCTTGTTACGGGTACGTTTCATATTGACAATAAATCTGCTTACGTTTTATTTGATTCGGGTGCGGATAGAAGCTATATGAGTAGAGATTTTTGTGCTAAATTAAGTTGTCCATTGACGCCTTTGGATAGTAAATTTTTACTCGAATTAGCAAATGGTAAATTAATTTCAGCAGATAATATATGTCGGAATCGAGAAATTAAACTGGTTAGCGAAACATTTAAGATTGACTTGATACCAGTAGAGTTAGGGAGTTTTGATGTGATAATTGGTATGGACTGGTTGAAAGAAGTGAAAGCAGAGATCGTTTATTACAAAAATGCAATTCGCATTATACGAGAAAAAGAAAAACCCTTAATGGTGTACGGAGAAAAGAGCAACGCAAAGTTAAATCTTATTAGTAACCTGAAGGCTCAAAAACTAATAAGAAAAGGTTGCTATACTGTTCTAGCACACGTCGATAAAGTACAAACTGAAGAAAAGAGCATCAATGGTGTTCCCGTCGCAAAAGAATTTTCTGATGTATTTCCGAAAGAATTACCGGGATTACCCCCACATCGATCCGTTGAATTTCAAATAGATCTTGTACCAGGAGCTGCACCAATAGCTTGTGCTCTTTACAGATTCGCACCCAGCGAGATGAAAGAACTGCAAAGTCAATTACAAGAACTTTTAGAACGTGGTTTCATTCGACCAAGCACATCACCGTGGGGAGCTCCTGTTTTGTTTGTCAAGAAGAAAGATGGTACATTCAGGTTGTGTATCGACTACCGAGAGTTGAACAAACTTACCATCAAGAACCGCTACCCACTACCGAGAATCAATGACTTATTTGATCAACTATAAGGCTCGTCTGTTTATTCAAAGATTGACTTACGTTCCGGGTATCATCAAATGCGGGTGAAAGAAGATGATATTCCAAAGACTGCTTTCAGAACACGTTACGGTCATTACGAGTTTATGGTCATGCCGTTTGGTTTAACTAATGCACCTGCTGTGTTCATGGACCTTATGAACCGAGTGTGTGGGCCATATCTTGACAAGTTTGTCATTGTTTTCATCGATGACATACTTATTTATTCAAAGAATGATCAAGAGCACGAAGAACATTTGAGAAAAGTGCTAGAAGTATTGAGGAAAGAAAAACTGTACGCTAAGTTTTCAAAGTGTGCATTTTGGTTGGAAGAAGTTTAATTCCTCGGTCACATAGTGAACAAAGAAGGTATCCAGGTGGACCCGGCAAATATCGAAACCGTTGAAAAGTGGGAAACCCCAAAAACTCCGAAGCATATACGTCAATTTTTAGGATTGGCTGGTTACTACAGAAGATTCATCCAAGATTTCTCCAAAATAGCAAAACCCTTGACTGCATTAATGCATAAAGGGAAGAAATTTGAATGGAAGGATGAACAAGAGAAGGCGTTTTAATTATTGAAGAAAAAGCTAACTACGGCACCTATATTGTCATTGCCAGAATGGAATGATGATTTTGTGATTTATTGTGACGCATCAAAGCAAGGTCTCGGTTGTGTATTAATGCAACGAACAAAGGTGATTGCTTATGCATCTAGACAATTGAAGATTCACGAACAAAATTATACGACGCATGATTTGGAATTAGGCGCGGTTATTTTTGCATTAAAGACTTGGAGGCACTACTTATATAGGGTCAAAAGTATTATATATACCGACCATAAAAGTCTTCAACACATATTTAATCAGAAACAACTGAATATGAGGCAGCGTAGGTGGATTGAATTGTTGAATGATTACGACTTTGAGATTCGTTACCACCCGGAGAAGGCAAATGTGGTAGCCGACGCCTTGAGCAGGAAGGACAGAGAACCCATTCGAGTAAAATCTATGAATATAATGATTCACAATAACCTTACTACTCAAATAAAGGAGGCGCAACAAGGAGTTTTAAAAGAGGGAAATTTAAAGGATGAAATACCCAAAGGATCAGAGAAGCATCTTAATATTCGGGAAGACGGAACCCGGTATAGGGCTGAAAGGATTTGGGTACCAAAATTTGGAGATATGAGAGAAATGGTACTTAGAAAAGCTCATAAAACCAGATACTCAATACATCCTGGAACGGGGAAGATGTACAAGGATCTCAAGAAACATTTTTGGTGGCCGGGTATGAAAGCCGATGTTGCTAAATACGTAGGAGAATGTTTGACGTGTTCTAAGGTCAAAGCTGAGCATCAGAAACCATCAGGTCTACTTCAACAACCCGAAATCCCGGAATGGAAATGATAAAACATTACCATGGATTTCATCACTAAATTGCCAAGGACTGCAAGTGGTTTTGATACTATTTGGGTAATAGTTGATCGTCTCACCAAATCATCACACTTCCTGCCAATAAGAGAAGATGACAAGATGGAGAAGTTAGCACGACTATATTTGAAGGAAGTCGTCTCCAGACATGGAATACCAATCTCTACTATCTCTGATAGGGATGGCAGATTTATTTCAAGATTCTGGCAGACATTACAGCAAGCATTAGGAACTCGTCTAGACATGAGTACTGCCTATCATCCACAAACTGATGGGCAGAGTGAAAGGACGATACAAACGCTTGAAGACATGCTACGAGCATGTGTTATTGATTTCGGAAACAGTTGGGATCGACATCTACCGTTAGCAGAATTTTCCTACAACAACATCTACCATTCAAGCATTGAGATGGCGCCGTTTGAAGCACTTTATGGTAGAAAGTGCAGGTCTCCGATTTGTTGGAGTGAAGTAAGGGATAGACAGATTACGGGTCCGGAGATAATACAAGAAACTACCGAGAAGATCATCCAAATTCAACAACGGTTGAAAACCGCCCAAAGTTGACAAAAGAGCTACGCTGACATTAAAAGAAAAGATATAGAATTTGAAATTAGAGAGATGGTCATGCTTAAAGTTGCACCTTGGAAAGGCGTTTTTTGATTTGGTAAACGAGGGAAATTAAATCCGAGGTATATTGGACCATTCAAGATTATTGATCGTGTCGGACCAGTAGCTTACCGACTTGAGTTACCTCAACAACTCGCGGTTGTACATAACACTTTCCACGTCTCAAATTTGAAGAAATGTTTTGCTAAAGAAGATCTCACTATTCCGTTAGATGAAATCCAAATCAACGAAAAACTTCAATTTATCGAAGAACCCGTCGAAATAATGGATCGTGAGGTTAAAATACTTAAGCAAAACAAGATACCAATTGTTAAGGTTCGATGGAATGCTTGTAGAGGACCCGAGTTCACCTGGGAACGAGAAGATTAGATGAAGAAGAAATACCCGCATTTATTTCCAGAAGATACGTCAACACCTCCAACTGCTTAAAATTTCGGGACGAAATTTATTTAACCGGTAGGTACTGTAGTGACCCGAACTTTTCCATGTTTATATATATATTAAATGAAATTGTTATTTTACATAATTAAGTGTTTCCAACATGTTAAGCAATCAAACTTGTTAAGACTTGATTAATTGAAATAGGTTTCATATAGACAATTGACCACCCAAGTTTGTAGTGACCCGAACTTTTCCATGTTTATATATATTAATTGAGATTGATGTTTACATGATTAAATGTTTCCAACATGTTAAGCAATCAAACTTGTTAAGACTTGATTAATTGAAATAGGTTTCATATAGACAATTGACCACCCAAGTTGACCGGTGATTCACGAACGTTAAAACTTGTAAAAAAACTATATGATGACATATATATGGTTATATATATAGTTAACATTATATTATGATAAGTAAACATATCATTAATTATATTAACAATGAACTACATATGTAAAAACAAGACTACTAACTTAATGATTTTGAAACGAGACATATATGTAACGTTTATCGTTGTAACGACATTTAATGTATATATATCATATTAAGAGATATTCGTACATCATAATATCATGATAATATAATAATTTAAAATCTCTTTTGTTATTATAAACATTGGGTTAACAACATTTAACAAGATCGTTAACCTAAAGGTTTCAAAACAACACTTACATGTAACGACTAACGATGACTTAACGACTCAGTTAAAATGTATATACATGTAGTGTTTTAATATGTATTTATACACTTTTGAAAGACTTCAATACACTTATCAAAATACTTCTACTTAACAAAAATGCTTACAATTACATTCTCGTTCAGTTTCATCAACAATTCTACTCGTATGCACCCGTATTCGTACTCGTACAATACACAGCTTTTAGATGTATGTACTATTGGTATGTACACTCCAATGATCAGCTCTTAGCAGCCCATGTGAGTCACCTAACACATGTGAGAACCATCATTTGGCAACTAGCATGAAATATCTCATAAGATTACAAAAATATGAGTAATCATTCATGACTTATTTACATGAAAACAAAATTACATATCCTTTATATCTAATCCATACACCAACGACCAAAAACACCTACAAACACTTTCATTCTTCAATTTTCTTCATCTAATTGAACTCTCTCAAGTTCTATCTTCAAGTTCTAAGTGTTCTTCATAAATTTCAAAAGTTCTAGTTTCATAAAATCAAGAATACTTTCAAGTTTGCTAGCTCACTTCCAATCTTGTAAGGTGATCATCCAACCTCAAGAAATCTTTATTTCTTACAGTAGGTTATCATTCTAATACAAGGTAATAATTATATTCAAACTTTGGTTCAATTTCTATAACTATAACAATCTTATTTCAAGTGATGATCTTACTTGAACTTGTTTTCGTGTCATGATTCTGCTTCAAGAACTTCGAGCCATCCAAGGATCCGTTGAAGCTAGATCCATTTTTCACTTTTCCAGTAGGTTTATCCAAGGAACTTAAGGTAGTAATGATGTTCATAACATCATTCGATTCATACATATAAAGCTATCTTATTCGAAGGTTTAAACTTGTAATCACTAGAACATAGTTTAGTTAATTCTAAACTTGTTCGCAAACAAAAGTTAATCCTTCTAACTTGACTTTTAAAATAAACTAAACACATGTTCTATATCTATATGATATGCTAACTTAATGATTTAAAACCTGGAAACACGAAAAACACCGTAAAACCGGATTTACGCCGTCGTAGTAACACCGCGGGCTGTTTTGGGTTAGTTAATTAAAAACTATGATAAACTTTGATTTAAAAGTTGTTATTCTGAGAAAATGATTTTTATTATGAACATGAAACTATATCCAAAAATTATGGTTAAACTCAAAGTGGAAGTATGTTTTCTAAAATGGTCATCTAGACGTCGTTCTTTCGACTGAAATGACTACCTTTACAAAAACGACTTGTAACTTATTTTTCCGACTATAAACCTATACTTTTTCTGTTTAGATTCATAAAATAGAGTTCAATATGAAACCATAGCAATTTGATTCACTCAAAACGGATTTAAAATGAAGAAGTTATGGGTAAAACAAGATTGGATAATTTTTCTCATTTTAGCTACGTGAAAATTGGTAACAAATCTATTCCAACCATAATTTAATCAACTTGTATTGTATATTATGTAATCTTGAGATACCATAGACACGTATACAATGTTTCGACCTATCATGTCGACACATCTATATATATTTCGGAACAACCATAGACACGCTATATGTGAATGTTGGAGTTAGCTATACAGGGTTGAGGTTGATTCCAAAATATATATAGTTTGAGTTGTGATCAATACTGAGATACGTATACACTGGGTCGTGGATTGATTCAAGATAATATTTATTGATTTATTTCTGTACATCTAACTGTGGACAACTAGTTATAGGTTACTAACGAGGACAGCTGACTTAATAAACTTAAAACATCAAAATATATTAAAAGTGTTGTAAATATATTTTGAACATACTTTGATATATATGTATATATTGTTATAGGTTCGTGAATCAACCAGTGGCCAAGTCTTACTTCCCGACGAAGTAAAAATCTGTGAAAGTGAGTTATAGTCCCACTTTTAAAATCTAATATTTTTGGGATGAGAATACATGCAGGTTTTATAAATGATTTACAAAATAGACACAAGTACGTGAAACTACATTCTATGGTTGAATTATCGAAATCGAATATGCCCCTTTTTATTAAGTCTGGTAATCTAAGAATTAGGGAACAGACACCCTAATTGACGCGAATCCTAAAGATAGATCTATTGGGCCTAACAAACCCCATCCAAAGTACCGGATGCTTTAGTACTTCGAAATTTATATCATATCCGAAGGGTGTCCCGGAATGATGGGGATATTCTTATATATGCATCTTGTTATTGTCGGTTACCAGGTGTTCACCATATGAATGATTTTTTATCTCTATGTATGGGATGTGTATTGAAATATGAAATCTTGTGGTCTATTGTTACGATTTGATATATATAGGTTAAACCTATAACTCACCAACATTTTTGTTGACGTTTTAAGCATGTTTATTCTCAGGTGATTATTAAGAGCTTCCACTGTCGCATACTTAAATAAGGACAAGATTTGGAGTCCATGCTTGTATGATATTGTGTAAAAACTGCATTCAAGAAACTTATTTTGTTGTAACATATTTGTATTGTAAACCATTATGTAATGGTCGTGTGTAAACAGGATATTTTAGATTATCATTATTTGATAATCTACGTAAAGCTTTTTAAACCTTTATTGATGAAATAAAGGTTATGGTTTGTTTAAAAATGAATGCAGTCTTTGAAAAACGTCTCATATAGAGGTCAAAACCTCGCAACGAAATCAATTAATATGGAACGTTTTTAATCAATAAGAACGGGACATTTCAGTTGGTATCCGAGCGTTGGTCTTAGAGAACCAGAAAATTTGCATTAGTGTGTCTTATCGAGTTTGTTAGGATGCATTAGTGAGTCTGGACTTCGACCGTGTTTTCTTTAAAAATGATTGCTTAACATTTTTGTTGGAAACTATATATTTTTAACATATGAATATTATGTGATATATTAATCTCTTAACGTGTTTGATATTATGTGATAGATGTCTACCTCTAGAACAAGTCCCATTGACTCACCTAATAATAATGAAGAGTCAAATGTAAATTGGAATGATTTGTGGACTGATTCACAAGTTCCCGAAGAGGAACCGGAAGAAGAGTCGGAACCGGAAGAAGAATCGGAACCGGAAGAAGAATCGGAACCGGATGAAGAAATAGAACCGGTGGGGGAAATAATAAAACGGTTAAGTAAAAGAAAATCCTCAACCAACCGACCAAAGTTAATTATGGTCAATGGTGTTTCCGCCAAGGAAGCAAAATATTGGGAGGATTACCAATTCTCCGATGAATCGAATTCCGACGAGAATTCCAATGATGTTATAGAAATTACCCCAACTGAATTTAAAAAGGCAAAAGAAAATAATAAGGGAAAGGGCATAAAAATAGAGAAATCTAATTCCAACCCCGATGAACTTTATATGTATCGTCAACCCCCGAAGTCCTTAAGTTGTAACAATGACCCGGGAACCTCTAAACCACCAGGTTTTTCTAAACCAATGTGGACAACGACGGCTCGTATTAGGGGAACATCATATATCCCTAGAAACTTGGCAAAACGAACCAAAACCGAAGAAGAAGAAACGAGCGAGTCGGAATAAGATAGTTGTATTCGTGTGGTGTAATATATGGAATATAGTGTTCTTATGCTTTATGATATATGTAAAAATTGCTTGTATTAATAAGTATTTTTTTTTATGAATCTAACTCTTGTCTATTTTACAGTTTAAAAACACAAAATGGATAGACAACCCAATATTTTAAGAGACCTACCCGGAGACATGATTGATGAAATCTTGTCTAGAGTCGGCCAGAATTCTTCGGCACAACTATTTAAGGCGAGATCAGTTTGTAAGACATTCGAAGAACGTTCCAAGAATGTCTTGGTTTATAAGAGACTTTCGTTTGAAAGATGGGGGATATCACATTGGGAAACCCATAAGTTACGATGTGTTTACTTTGACGCATATATTGCGGGGAACCCAAATGCTATTTTACGCAACGGGTTAAGAAATTATTTTGACTCAATATATCCGAATATTGGACTTCGTGATTTAGAAAAAGCGGCTAACATGCAACATAAAGAAGCATGTTATGCTTACGGATTAGTAATGTTCGCTTCTCACCAAAGTGAGAACAAGAACATCGGGCTACAACTATTAAACAAAACGTTTCCACAAGTGACGGAGTCGGTAATTGGGGTAAGAAATGAGGTTTTTAGATTATTACGGGACTGTTGGACATTACGTAACCCTCGTCCCTTTGATGACGTTACAACACGCTGTCTTATCAACGGCCATAACGGTTATGTTGCACAAGACCAAGGATGGGAAGTAGTCCTAGTAAAACCAGAATGCATGACTTGTTTCTGGACGTATGAATTACGTGTCTTTATTGCCTTTGCTGAACGACTTGTGTACTAGCTAGAATTGTCTTCACAACTATCTTGTATCAAAGTTATTGTGTGCTATATTTCATGCTTTATGTAAAATAAGCGGTATTGTAAGTTTGTAAAATATTGTATAAAAGTTTGAACGCGAAATATTATTATAATCAGTTTTTCATATAGAATTGTAGTAGTTGAATTGTATATTAGCTACTAAGTATGAACTTAACGGGTAGGTACTACCCGAATTTAAACTTATAAAACGCTAATATGAAGAAAAAGCTTTTATAAATGAGTTCATATTATGCTACGAAATACTATTAACTACTCTTAATATTCTGTATGATTAACTTGTTCCATTTAACTATTTTGAAGGAAATGGCACCGACTACTCGACACACCGTGAATATGAATGAAGAGGAATTCCGTACTTTTCTAGCTTCAAACATAGCCGCAGTACAGGCTGCGCTACATACCAACAATAACCTTGGATCTAGCAGTACAGGAAATCGTGTAGGATGCACCTACAAAGAATTCACTGCCTGCAAACCTTTGGAATTTGATGGAACCGAAGGACCGATCGGATTGAAACGGTGGACCGAGAAGGTTGAATCGGTGTTTGCCATAAGTAAGTGTACTGAAGAGGACAAAGTGAAGTACGCTACGCATACCTTCACAGGTTCTGCGTTAACATGGTGGAATACCTATCTAGAGCAAGTGGGACAAGATGATGCGTACGCACTACCGTGGTTAGCATTCAAGCACTTGATGAACGAGAAGTACCGTCCCAGAACCGAGGTCAATAAGCTCAAGACAGAACTTAGAGGGTTACGAACCCAAGGATTTGATATTACCACGTACGAAAGACGATTCACAGAATTGTGCCTATTGTGTCCGGGAGCATTCGAAGATGAGGAAGAGAAGATCGACGCGTTTGTGAAAGGATTACCGGAAAGAATCCAAGAAGATATAAGTTCACACGAGCCCGCCTCCATACAACAGGCATGTAGAATGGCTCACAAACTAGTGAACCAGATTGAAGAAAGAATTAAAGAACAGACTGCTGAAGAGGCCAATGTGAAGCAAGTCAAAAGAAAGTGGGAGGAAAACGGTGATAAGAATCACCAATACAACAACAACAGCAATTACAACAATAATCGCAACAATTATCCCAACAATCGCAACATCAATCGCAACTACAACAAACGGCCCAACAACAACAACAACAACAACAACAGCAACTACAACAATCATCCCAACAACAATAATAACCGCAACAACAACAACAATCAGAAGCAACTATGCCAAAGGTGTGAAAAGAATCACTCGGGGTTCTGCACCAAATTTTGCAACAAGTGTAAAAGAAATGGTCATAGCGCGGCGAAGTGTGAGGTCTACGGACCAGGGGTTAATAGAACGAAAGGAACAAATGGTGTCGGAACGAGTAATGGCGGAGCAAGTAGTGTCGGAGCAAGTTATGCCAATGTAGTTTGTTATAAATGTGGAAAACCAGGCCACATTATTAGAAATTGCCCGAACCAGGAGAACACGAATGGACAAGGCCGTGGAAGAGTTTTCAATATTAATGCGGTAGAGGCACAGGAAGACCCGGAGCTTGTTACGGGTACGTTTCTTATTGACAATAAATCTGCTTACGTTTTATTTGATTCGGGTGCGGATAGAAGCTATATGAGTAGAGATTTTTGTGCTAAATTAAGTTGTCCATTGACGCCTTTGGATAGTAAATTTTTACTCGAATTAGCAAATGGTAAATTAATTTCAGCAGATAATATATGTCGGAATCGAGAAATTAAACTGGTTAGCGAAACATTTAAGATTGATTTGATACCAGTAGAGTTAGGGAGTTTTGATGTGATAATCGGTATGGACTGGTTGAAAGAAGTGAAAGCGGAGATCGTTTGTTACAAAAATGCAATTCGCATTATACGAGAAAAAGGAAAACCCTTAATGGTGTACGGAGAAAAGGGCAACACGAAGCTACATCTTATTAGTAATTTGAAGGCACAAAAACTAATAAGAAAAGGTTGCTATGCTGTTCTAGCACACGTCGAGAAAGTACAAACTGAAGAAAAGAGCATCAATGATGTTCCCATTGCAAAAGAATTTCCCGATGTATTTCCGAAAGAATTACCGGGATTACCCCCACATCGATCCGTTGAATTTCAAATAGATCTTGTACCAGGAGCTGCACCAATAGCTCGTGCTCCTTACAGACTCGCACCCAGCGAGATGAAAGAACTGCAAAGCCAATTACAAGAACTTTTAGAGCGTGGTTTCATTCGACCAAGCACATCACCGTGGGGAGCTCCTGTTTTGTTTGTCAAGAAGAAAGATGGTACATTCAGGTTGTGTATCGACTACCGAGAGTTGAACAAACTTACCATCAAGAACCGCTACCCACTACCGAGAATCGATGACTTATTTGATCAACTACAAGGCTCGTCTGTTTATTCAAAGATTGACTTACGTTCCGGGTATCATCAAATGCGGGTGAAAGAAGATGATATTCCAAAGACTGCTTTCAGAACACGTTACGGTCATTACGAGTTTATGGTCATGCCGTTTGGTTTAACTAATGCACCAGCTGTGTTCATGGACCTTATGAACCGAGTGTGTGGACCATACCTTGACAAGTTTGTCATTGTTTTCATTGATGACATACTTATTTACTCAAAGAATGACCAAGAACACGGTGAACATTTGAGAAAGGTGTTAGAAGTATTGAGGAAGGAAGAATTGTACGCTAAGTTTTCAAAGTGTGCATTTTGGTTGGAAGAAGTTCAATTCCTCGGTCACATAGTGAACAAAGAAGGTATTAAGGTGGATCCGGCAAAGATAGAAACTGTTGAAAAGTGGGAAACCCCGAAAACTCCGAAACACATACGCCAGTTTTTAGGACTAGCTGGTTACTACAGAAGGTTCATCCAAGACTTTTCCAGAATAGCAAAACCCTTGACTGCATTAACGCATAAAGGGAAGAAATTTGAATGGAATGATGAACAAGAGAAAGCGTTTCAGTTATTGAAGAAAAAGCTAACTACGGCACCTATATTGTCATTGCCTGAAGGGAATGATGATTTTGTGATTTATTGTGACGCATCAAAGCAAGGTCTCGGTTGTGTATTAATGCAACGAACGAAGGTGATTGCTTATGCGTCTAGACAATTGAAGATTCACGAACAAAATTATACGACGCATGATTTGGAATTAGGCGCGGTTGTTTTTGCATTAAAGACTTGGAGGCACTACTTATATGGGGTCAAAAGTATTATATATACCGACCACAAAAGTCTTCAACACATATTTAATCAGAAACAACTGAATATGAGGCAGCGTAGGTGGATTGAATTATTGAATGATTACGATTTTGAGATTCGTTACCACCCGGGGAAGGCAAATGTGGTAGCCGATGCCTTGAGCAGGAAGGATAGAGAACCCATTCGAGTAAAATCTATGAATATAATGATTCATAATAACATTACTACTCAAATAAAGGAGGCGCAACAAGGAGTTTTAAAAGAGGGAAATTTAAAGGATGAAATACCCAAAGGATTGGAAAAGCATCTTAATATTCGGGAAGACGGAACCCGGTATAGGGCTGAAAGGATTTGGGTACCAAAATTTGGAAATATGAGAGAAATGGTACTTAGAGAAGCTCATAAAACCAGATACTCAATACATCCTGGAACGGGGAAGATGTACAAGGATCTCAAGAAACATTTTTGGTGGCCGGGTATGAAAGCCGATGTTGCTAAATATGTAGGAGAATGTTTGACGTGTTCTAAGGTCAAAGCTGAGCATCAGAAACCATCAGGTCTACTTCAACAACCCGAAATCCCGGAATGGAAATGGGAAAACATTACCATGGATTTCATCACTAAATTGCCAAGGACTGCAAGTGGTTTTGATACTATTTGGGTAATAGTTGATCGTCTCACCAAATCAGCACACTTCCTACCAATAAGAGAAGATGACAAGATGGAGAAGTTAGCACGACTGTATTTGAAGGAAGTCGTCTCCAGACATGGAATACCAATCTCTATTATCTCTGATAGGGATGGCAGATTTATTTCAAGATTCTGGCAGACATTACAGCAAGCATTAGGAACTCGTCTAGACATGAGTACTGCCTATCATCCACAAACTGATGGGCAGAGCGAAAGGACGATACAAACGCTTGAAGACATGCTACGAGCATGTGTTATTGATTTCGGAAACAGTTGGGATCGACATCTACCGTTAGCAGAATTTTCCTACAACAACAGCTACCATTCAAGCATTGAGATGGCGCCGTTTGAAGCACTTTATGGTAGAAAGTGCAGGTCTCCGATTTGTTGGAGTGAGGTGGGGGATAGACAGATTACGGGTCCGGAGATTATACAAGAAACTACCGAGAAGATCATCCAAATTCAACAACGGTTGAAAACCGCCCAAAGTCGACAAAAGAGCTACGCTGACATTAAAAGAAAAGATATAGAATTTGAAATTGGAGAGATGGTCATGCTTAAAGTTTCACCTTGGAAAGGCGTTGTTCGATTTGGTAAACGAGGGAAATTAAATCCAAGGTATATTGGACCATTCAAGATTATTGATCGTGTCGGACCAGTAGCTTACCGACTTGAGTTACCTCAACAACTCGCGGCTGTACATAACACTTTCCACGTCTCGAATTTGAAGAAATGTTTTGCTAAAGAAGATCTCACTATTCCGTTAGATGAAATCCAAATCAACGAAAAACTCCAATTCATCGAAGAACCCGTCGAAATAATGGATCGTGAGGTTAAAAGACTTAAGCAAAACAAGATACCAATTGTTAAGGTTCGATGGAATGCTCGTAGAGGACCCGAGTTCACCTGGGAGCGTGAAGATCAGATGAAGAAGAAATACCCGCATCTATTTCCAGAAGATTCGTCAACACCTTCAACAGCTTAAAATTTCGGGACGAAATTTATTTAACGGGTAGGTACTGTAGTGACCCGAACTTTTCCATGTTTATATATATTAATTGAGATTGATGTTTACATGATTAAATGTTTCCAACATGTTAAGCAATCAAACTTGTTAAGACTTGATTAATTGAAATAGGTTTCATATAGACAATTGACCACCCAAGTTGACCGGTGATTCACGAACGTTAAAACTTGTAAAAAAACTATATGATGACATATATATGGTTATATATATAGTTAACATTATATTATGATAAGTAAACATATCATTAATTATATTAACAATGAACTACATATGTAAAAACAAGACTACTAACTTAATGATTTTGAAACGAGACATATATGTAACGTTTATCGTTGTAACGACATTTAATGTATATATATCATATTAAGAGATATTCGTACATCATAATATCATGATAATATAATAATTTAAAATCTCTTTTGTTATTATAAACATTGGGTTAACAACATTTAACAAGATCGTTAACCTAAAGGTTTCAAAACAACACTTACATGTAACGACTAACGATGACTTAACGACTCAGTTAAAATGTATATACATGTAGTGTTTTAATATGTATTTATACACTTTTGAAAGACTTCAATACACTTATCAAAATACTTCTACTTAACAAAAATGCTTACAATTACATTCTCGTTCAGTTTCATCAACAATTCTACTCGTATGCACCCGTATTCGTACTCGTACAATACACAGCTTTTAGATGTATGTACTATTGGTATATACACTCCAATGATCAGCTCTTAGCAGCCCATGTGAGTCACCTAACACATGTGAGAACCATCATTTGGCAACTAGCATGAAATATCTCATAAGATTACAAAAATATGAGTAATCATTCATGACTTATTTACATGAAAACAAAATTACATATCCTTTATATCTAATCCATACACCAACGACCAAAAACACCTACAAACACTTTCATTCTTCAATTTTCTTCATCTAATTGAACTCTCTCAAGTTCTATCTTCAAGTTCTAAGTGTTCTTCATAAATTTCAAAAGTTCTAGTTTCATAAAATCAAGAATACTTTCAAGTTTGCTAGCTCACTTCCAATCTTGTAAGGTGATCATCCAACCTCAAGAAATCTTTATTTCTTACAGTAGGTTATCATTCTAATACAAGGTAATAATTATATTCAAACTTTGGTTCAATTTCTATAACTATAACAATCTTATTTCAAGTGATGATCTTACTTGAACTTGTTTTCGTGTCATGATTCTGCTTCAAGAACTTCGAGCCATCCAAGGATCCGTTGAAGCTAGATCCATTTTTCACTTTTCCAGTAGGTTTATCCAAGGAACTTAAGGTAGTAATGATGTTCATAACATCATTCGATTCATACATATAAAGCTATCTTATTCGAAGGTTTAAACTTGTAATCACTAGAACATAGTTTAGTTAATTCTAAACTTGTTCGCAAACAAAAGTTAATCCTTCTAACTTGACTTTTAAAATAAACTAAACACATGTTCTATATCTATATGATATGCTAACTTAATGATTTAAAACCTGGAAACACGAAAAACACCGTAAAACCGGATTTACGCCGTCGTAGTAACACCGCGGGCTGTTTTGGGTTAGTTAATTAAAAACTATGATAAACTTTGATTTAAAAGTTGTTATTCTGAGAAAATGATTTTTATTATGAACATGAAACTATATCCAAAAATTATGGTTAAACTCAAAGTGGAAGTATGTTTTCTAAAATGGTCATCTAGACGTCGTTCTTTCGACTGAAATGACTACCTTTACAAAAACGACTTGTAACTTATTTTTCCGACTATAAACCTATACTTTTTCTGTTTAGATTCATAAAATAGAGTTCAATATGAAACCATAGCAATTTGATTCACTCAAAACGGATTTAAAATGAAGAAGTTATGGGTAAAACAAGATTGGATAATTTTTCTCATTTTAGCTACGTGAAAATTGGTAACAAATCTATTCCAACCATAATTTAATCAACTTGTATTGTATATTATGTAATCTTGAGATACCATAGACACGTATACAATGTTTCGACCTATCATGTCGACACATCTATATATATTTCGGAACAACCATAGACACGCTATATGTGAATGTTGGAGTTAGCTATACAGGGTTGAGGTTGATTCCAAAATATATATAGTTTGAGTTGTGATCAATACTGAGATACGTATACACTGGGTCGTGGATTGATTCAAGATAATATTTATTGATTTATTTCTGTACATCTAACTGTGGACAACTAGTTATAGGTTACTAACGAGGACAGCTGACTTAATAAACTTAAAACATCAAAATATATTAAAAGTGTTGTAAATATATTTTGAACATACTTTGATATATATGTATATATTGTTATAGGTTCGTGAATCAACCAGTGGCCAAGTCTTACTTCCCGACGAAGTAAAAATCTGTGAAAGTGAGTTATAGTCCCACTTTTAAAATCTAATATTTTTGGGATGAGAATACATGCAGGTTTTATAAATGATTTACAAAATAGACACAAGTACGTGAAACTACATTCTATGGTTGAATTATCGAAATCGAATATGCCCCTTTTTATTAAGTCTGGTAATCTAAGAATTAGGGAACAGACACCCTAATTGACGCGAATCCTAAAGATAGATCTATTGGGCCTAACAAACCCCATCCAAAGTACCGGATGCTTTAGTACTTCGAAATTTATATCATATCCGAAGGGTGTCCCGGAATGATGGGGATATTCTTATATATGCATCTTGTTATTGTCGGTTACCAGGTGTTCACCATATGAATGATTTTTTATCTCTATGTATGGGATGTGTATTGAAATATGAAATCTTGTGGTCTATTGTTACGATTTGATATATATAGGTTAAACCTATAACTCACCAACATTTTTGTTGACGTTTTAAGCATGTTTATTCTCAGGTGATTATTAAGAGCTTCCGCTGTCGCATACTTAAATAAGGACAAGATTTGGAGTCCATGCTTGTATGATATTGTGTAAAAACTGCATTCAAGAAACTTATTTTGTTGTAACATATTTGTATTGTAAACCATTATGTAATGGTCGTGTGTAAACAGGATATTTTAGATTATCATTATTTGATAATCTACGTAAAGCTTTTTAAACCTTTATTGATGAAATAAAGGTTATGGTTTGTTTAAAAATGAATGCAGTCTTTGAAAAACGTCTCATATAGAGGTCAAAACCTCGCAACGAAATCAATTAATATGGAACGTTTTTAATCAATAAGAACGGGACATTTCAAAGTTGACCGGTGATTCACGAACGTTAAAATTTGTAAAAACTATATGATGACATATATATGGTTATATATATAGTTAACATGATATTATGATAAGTAAACATATCATTAAGTATATTAACAATGAACTACATATGTAAAAACAAGACTACTAACTTAATGATTTTGAAACGAGACATATATGTAACGATTATCGTTGTAACGATATTTAACTGTACATATATCATATTAAGATATATTATATATCATAATATTATGATAATATAACAATTTAACATCTAATTTGTTATAATAAACAATGGGTTAACAACATTTAACAAGATCGTTAACCTAAAGGTTTCAAAACAACATTTACATGTAACGACTAACGATGACTTAACGACTCAGTTAAAATGTATATACATGTAGTGTTTTAATATGTATTCGTACACTTTTGAAAGACTTCAAGACACTAATCAAAATACTTCTACTTAACAAAAATGATTACAATTACATCCTCGTTCAGTTTCATCAACAATTCTACTCGTATGCACCCGTATTCGTACTCGTACAATACACAGCTTTTAGATGTATGTACTATTGGTATATACACTCCAATGATCAGCTCTTAGCAGCCCATGTGAGTCACCTAACACATGTAGGAACCATCATTTGGAAACTAGCATGAAATATCTCATAAAATTACAAAAATATGAGTAATCATTCATGACTTATTTACATGAAAATAAAATTACATATCCTTTATATCTAATCCATACACCAACGACCAAAAACACCTACAAACACTTTCATTCTTCAATTTTCTTCATCTAATTGATCTCTCTCAAGTTCTATCTTCAAGATCTAAGTGTTCTTCATAAATTCCAAAAGTTCTAGTTTCATAAAATCAAGAATACTTTCAAGTTTGCTAGCTCACTTCCAATCTTGTAAGGTGATCATCCAACCTCAAGAAATCTTTGTTTCTTACAGTAAGTTATCATTCTAATACAAGGTAATAATCATATTCAAACTTTGGTTCAATTTCTATAACTATAACAATCTTATTTCGAGTGGAAATCTTACTTGAAATTGTTTTCGTGTCATGATTCTGCTTCAAGAACTTTCAAGCCATCCAAGGATCCTTTGAAGCTAGATCCATTTTTCTCTTTTCCAGTAGGTTTATCCAAGGAACTTAAGGTAGTAATGATATTCATAACATCATTCAATTCATACATATAAAGCTATCTTATTCGAAGATTTAAACTTGTAATCACTAGAACATAGTTTAGTTAATTCTAAACTTGTTCGCAAACAAAAGTTAATCCTTCTAACTTGAATTTTAAAATCAACTAAACACATGTTCTATATCTATATTATATGCTAACTTAATGATTTAAAACCCAAAAACACGATAAACACCATAAAACTGGATATACGCCGTCGTAGTAAAACCGGAGGCTGTTTTGGTTGGGATAATTAAAAGCTAAGAAGAACTTTTATTTAAAAGCTATACTTCTGGAAAAATGATTTTTCTTATGAACATGAAACTATATCCAAAAATTATGGTTAAACTCAAAGTGAAAGTATGTTTTTCAAAATAGTCATCAAGATGTCGTTCTTTCGACGGAAATGACTACCTCTTTCAAAAATGACTTGTAACTTGTATTTCCGACTATAAACTTATACTTTTTCTGTTTAGATTCATAAAGTTAAGTTCAATACGAAACCGTGGCCACTGGAATCACTCAAAACGGATTAGAAACGAAGAAATGGGAGTAAAACAAGATTGATAAAAACTACTCATTTTACCTACGTGAAAGTTAGTAATAAATCTATTCCAACCATAACCTAATCAACTTATATTGTATATTATGTAATCTTGAGATACCATAGACACGTATACATTGTTTCGACCTATCATGTCGACCCATCTATATATATATATATATTGCGGAACAACTATAGACACTCTATATGTGAATGTTGGAGTTAGCTATACAGGGTTGAGATTGATTCCAAAATATATATATATAGTTTGAGTTGTGATCAATACTGAGATACGTATACACTGGGTCGTGGATTGATTCAAGATAATATTTATCGATTTATTTCTGTACATCTAACTGTGGACAACTAGTTGTAGGTTACTAACGAGGACAGCTGACTTAATAAACTTAAAACATCAAAATGTATTAAAAGTTTTGTAAATATATTTTGAACATACTTTGATATATATGCATATATTGTTATAGGTTTGTGAATCAACCAGTGGCCAAGTCTTACTTCCCGACGAAGTAAAAATCTGTGAAAGTGACTTATAGTCCCACTTTTAAAATCTAATATTTTTGGGATGAGAATACATGCAGGTTTTATAAATGATTTACAAAATAGACACAAGTACGTGAAACTACATTCTATGGTTGAATTATCGAAATCGAATATGCCCCTTTTTATTAAGTCTGGTAATCTAAGAATTAGGGAACAGACACCCTAATTGACGCGAATCCTAAAGATAGATCTATTGGGCCTAACAAACCCCATCCAAAGTACCGGATGCTTTAGTACTTCGAAATTTATATCATATCCGAAGGGTGTTCCGGAATGATGGGATATTCTTAAATATGCATCTTGTTAATGTCGGTTACCAGGTGTTCACCATATGAATGAATTTTATCTCTATGTATGGGATGTATATTGAAATATGAAATCTTGTGGTCTATTATTATGATTTGATAATATATAGGTTAAACCTATAACTCACCAACATTTTCGTTGACGTTTTAAGCATGTTTATTCTCAGGTGATTATTAAGAGCTTCCGCTGTTGCATACTAAAATAAGGACAAGATTTGGAGTCCATGCTTGTATGATATTATGTAAAAACTGCATTCAAGAAACTTATTTTTGATGTAATATATTCTTATTGTAAACCATTATGTAATGGTCGTGTGTAAACGGTATATTTTAGATTATCATTATTTGATAATCTACGTAATGCTTTTTGAACCTTTATAGATAAAATAAAGGTTATGGTTGTTTTAAAAATGAATGCAGTCTTTGAAAAACGTCTCATATAGAGGTCAAAACCTCGCAACAAATCAATTAATATGAAACGTTTATAATCAATATGAACGGGACATTTCACATTAGCGACAAGTCGAGCCTTATATCTACTCAAGTTACCATCTGCATTAAACTTGTGTCTGAAGAGCCACATGGAGCGAACTATGTTCGTGTCCGATGGGCGAGGCACAAGTTTCCAAGTACCATTGTTAATTAAAGCATTAAATTCGTCAGTCATAGCTTGTTTCCAGTTAGGGTTGCGGAAAGCGTCAGGGTAAGTGTGATGAATAGGGGATATGGTGGAGATGTGAAGGTTAAGACGTTGTACAGGTTTAGTAATACCAACACGTGTGCGGGTGATCATAGGATGAGTGGGCTGAGGAGCGAAAGTGGTGGTAGCCTCATTAGGAGGAGGCTGTGTCCCCGGAAGAGTGGTGGTGGTAGTGGCGGTAGCCTCAACAGGAGGAGGATGTGTCTTCGGGTGAGGGATAGGTGGATCAGGAATGTGGAGTGTACGAGAGTAAAGATTAGGGATAGGTTCCAGAAAATCGTAAGAGGGTGGCTGTGTGGGGGTCATTGAACCAAACGGGAAGGAGGTTTCATCGAAAGTAACATGACGAGATAAGATGATTGTGTTGGTGGTGAGATCAAGGCATCGATAGCCGCGATGGTTGGCTGGGTAGCCAAGAAATATGCAGGGTGTAGATCGTGGTGCAAGTTTGTGTGGCGTCTGAAGGTGTGGGTAACAGAGACAGCCGAAGACACGTAGGGTGGAGTAATTTGGTTTGGTTTTGTATAGGCGGGTGTGAGGTATGTCGTTATTTATGGCAGAGGAAGGAAGAATGTTGAGAAGATGGGCAGCCATGTGGAGAGCCTCGACCCAGTAAATAGGTGGTAGATGTGCTTGAAAAAGGAGGGTCCGGATAAGATTGTTAATGGTGCGAAGCATTCTTTTAGATTTACCGTTTTGTTGTGAAGTGTGAGGGCAAGAGAAACGAAATTGCATCCCATTAGATTGAAGAAGGTGATGGAATGCTTTATTGTCAAATTCTCCACCATTATCACATTGGAATGCTTTTATGTCTTGTTTGAATTGAGTTTTTATAAATGATCGGAATTGAATAAATGTATTAAGTGCATCCGATTTATAACGTAAAGGAAAAACCCATACATAATGCGTGAAGTGATCAAGAAAAATGTCACGACCCGGAAAATTTCGACTAATTTTAAACCACACTCTCGATACGATTTAATATTTTTGACACAATAAGCAAAGTCTGTAATGTTGAGTCACAAAAATTTTGAACTATTTTATATATTCGTTTGACTTTCGACCATTCTCGAAAATTCACGAACAACTATTTGTAAATAGATACATATATATATATTTAAAAAAAATATAAATATATATATTAATTTAAAATATAATTTGAAATATTATATTCTTTAGTTATTAGAATAAATTTTGAAAAATAAAATAATAGAAGATATAATAAAATTTATTATTAATAAATCTTCTATATATATATATATATATATATATATATATATATATATATATATATATATATATATATATATATATATATATATATATATATATATATATATATGTATATGTATATATATGTAAAGTCTATCGAATATACATATAATGTTTCGAATTTATTTGGTAAATGATAATAACACACGTCTATTATTTCGATTGATATTATATAAGTTGCGAGCTTGTGAGTGTAATAAAATAAATAATAGACGAGCCTACTCGATCATGTTTCGCACATTTTATGATTAAAATAAATACATGAACTTAATTTAAAATTTGGGATTTTTCAGTGTACTTTTATCCGCCACTAATTAACAACGGAGCGCGATATAGCACTTTGTTATAAAACTGTCGGTAGAAAAATTCACATGTGTGGCTGCTAAACTATTCTAATAATTAGAGTAATCAATTAAAGGTCATTGTTTACTGTTGTGGCTTTTTGACAAACGAATTATATATACATATGCCTACATGTACATTATTGAATCACCACAATTAAAACATCAAACTAAAGTATGCTTTTGATCTATGATGTGTCTACTCGTCATCCTCAAAACCACCATGAAGAACCGCTATCACCACACCCGTAAAACCACCATGAAACTCTCATATATAAATATATACATAATCATATCGATATATATATATATATATATATATATATATATATATATATATATATATATATATATATATATATATATATATATATATATATCTCCTCATGAATCAACTAACACCCATCTAAACTAGTGATGTTTTCTTACCTTGTGAACCACCACCATAAACCCACAACTATTCAGTCATCACTTTCAAAAACCATCATCTTTCACGCCATCGTTTTACTACTGCAACTTGTTGTAGCTACTACACTTGTGTTTCTACTTCTATTAATTCGTTAAACTACTCCCAAACCACCCTCACCAACAATTGCAAACTACTTCTCACGCCCGTTTCTACTTCTAGTTCGGTTCAACAAACACCCAAGACAACTACCATAACGGGATCATGTTGCCACGGTTGCTTCATGTCTTCTGTTTCCTGTCCGAGAACAACCGAGAATCACCACCCTACAAACACGTAACCAAACACAACCACCTATATCTCTCTCTATACTTCGATATAAACTCGGACCCAAACCCCATCACTTTCGTTTTACCACAGACCCAAACCGAAGGTTGCTACTGCTAGAACCTGTTTTTGTTTCAACGTAAAAACCATCACAAATTGCTTTTATTATTTATAATGGCTGTTGCTATCGACTTTAAAGGAGACAAAAGAGAAAAGGCTGGCGGATCCCACGCTTAGAATTCTTTTTAGGTTATGATGTTATTATCATTATAATTGTATGTTGGGATGTCGACAGAATATAGCAAATTAAAAAAAACATGTATCGATGGGTTATTACATTGGAATGGGCTGTTTTCAATTACTTGTTGGGCCGTGGTTGGTTATCCAGTTGGGGCGAGATCCATTATAATCAGATTGGGCCGTGAACATACTTTGATTGTCGGGCCACGTCAAGATCCAAATTGATCGAGTAATTCTGCCATGCTATGCTACTTAGTTATTTTGATTTTTTTTTCTTATTAGGATAATGCATATTACACAATAGAATGATGATGTTATGATTATTATCATGATGAATGATGATAGCGAGTTTGGATGATGAAACCGTAGGAAATTTATGAGGTGAAGATATATGAAAATGATGGGGATATAGTATAAGTGATGATGATGAGGTGATGATGTATGTATTATGATATGTGATCATTATGGTATGATTATGATGTTGATGTTATCGTAAAGATGACCACTTGATGATCATTAGGATATGAATAAAAGATAAAAACGATGATGATACTTTATGATAGGAATTATGATAGAACCGAAGGGTGATGATGATTAGAATTAGATGATAATTAAAATTTTGATACGATTAATTGGATGATGATATTAATAAATAAATAGGTGATGTTGTTACAATAATAATGATATACGAATGCTTTGATGATGTCGTGACAATAATGATGATGACGATAAGAAGAAGGGAGCAGATTCATTCGAGTTTAAATGATTTAGGGTTGTGGTTAAATCATAAATGAAATGGCGGTAGAATGTTTAGGATGTTATCGGGATAGCGGGACATCGCGGGTTCAAACCCGGACTTGGGTTTTTTTTTAAGAACTACTTATATGAGGTAGTATTACTTTTCTTATTATTATTATTATTAATTATTATTATCATTATTATTATTATTATTATTATTATTATTATTATTATTATTATTATTATTGTTATTATTATTATTGGTAATATTATTATCATTAAGAGTAAAATGATTATTTTAGATACTATTATTTTTAGTATTATTTTATTATTAATATTATTATAATTATTACTAAAAGTATCATTATTTTTAAATTTATCGTTTTTAATAAAATTAGTAATTCTATTGAAATTAACATTTTTATTAAAAATTATTATTTTTATTATTAAAATTATCATTATTATTATTATTAGAATTACCATTATTTTTATCAGAATTAATATTGTTTTTATTGTTAGTATCATTAATATATCAAGTAAAGATTTTCTATATAAAAATATATTTATGATATAAAACATAACTACATTAATATCAATATTACATATTAGATAATATTGTAATGAGTAATTACTATATTAAAATTTAATATGATAAGTATTAGTTATATAATATATATAAATTCAATATAAATTTATCTATATAATATTTAATATAACAAGTATATTATTAATAATAATAATATTAACTTGTTTGATTACTATTTGGTGTTAATATATATATAAATGATATAGGTTCGTGATTCCGAGGCCAACCCTATACTTGTTCAATGTCGTCATATGTATTTTTACTACAAAATACAGTATGGTGAGTTTCATTTGCTCCCTTTTTATTTGCTTTTGCAATATATTTTTGGGCTGAGAATACATGCGTTGTTTTATAAATGTTTTACGAAGTAGGCACAAGTACTAAAACTAATTCTATGTGGGTTTAAACCAGAAATATACCCTTAGCTTGGTAACATTAAACTACTTGTCTATGTACGGTAGGCGCGAATCCTAAAGATAGATCTATTGGGCCTGACAAACCCCATCCTGACTATGGGATGCTTTAGTACTTCGAGGTTATTTTAAACACACATAATCTGGTGTACTTCAGAGGGTAAAACATGAACGTTAAGGCTTGTTACCGGGTGCCTACAACTAATAGAATACTTTTATACACTTACGAGTGTACATATATTTATAAACGGGAATCTTGTGGTCTATTAATATATTGAAATGATTGATATGATAAACCTATGAACTCACCAACCTTTTGGTTGACACTTTTAAGCATGTTTATTCTCAGGTATGAAAGAAATCTTCCGCTGTGCATTTGCTCATATTACATGGAGTCGTTTATGGCATATTTAGGTCAGTACCTCGCAATGGGACCAGATGTTGATGATTTCGTCCAGGTGGATAAGGACGGGTCGTCACAGGTGGTATCAGAGCGGTGGTCTTAGCGAACCAGGTCTTGCATTAGTGTGTCTAACTGATAGTTGTTTAGATGCATTAATGAGTCTGGACTTCGACCTAGTAGTTGTTAGGTTATATTAATGAGTCTGGACTTGAACCTGGTCTGCATGTTAAAAGTTTTTGCTTACCACCAATTGTCAAAAAATATCTACTTATCATTGTCAGTCTCGACACGTCTTATTGCAATTATTGCATAGATGATGTACAGACAAATTCATATCCCATCACATTAAGTCTTGTCTGACACGTTTCCTTAATTCCCTCCATAATCTACGAGATCTTATGTACTATATACAGATAGTCTATGTAATTAAGATATCATCCAAAATTCAGCCCTCAATTCATATCAAGAATCATTTCATAACTTTCTGCGATCGCGCAAGATGGCCTCTACGAATCGACCAAGTTCCTCTGACTCCGAAGACAGCGTGACAGGAGCACACCAACCAATCAACTACGGTGATTACTGGAGATAATGGGGGTGAGTTTGCGACATACTTACCCTATGGAGGTGGGAAGAAGGTACTCCATATCATGAGCCGAATCTACCGCCTAATGTCGGAGTACTCAACCCGCTCACCGGCGAACCTGTTCGCAACACTGTTTATACCCTCTTTGCGAGAATTTTTCATCTTGAGGCTACCATTAACGGAACTAGAGAAGATATCCAACCTCCACCTCATACTGATAACCAGCCAGGGTTAGTATAAGAAGTCAACGAACTTCGTGCTCGAGTAGTAGCTTTGGAGAATATGGTGCAAAATTTACCAGCTTCAACAACATCACCGGCACCAACAGTACCACCGACATCAACATCAGTACCACCAACAACCCAAGTTTCAACATCACACGCCTCAACATCTCATTCTGTACCTCGAGCATAATTTTCATTCTATGTATCGTTCTACACCGATTATCTTTGTTCTACATATCGTTCTATATCAATTACCTTTGTTCTATATGACGATTATGTAATCTCTAATGTTTTAGACATTATATATTCTTATTCTAACGATAAATCAAATGAGTCTAATATCATATTGACTCATTAAAATCCATGATTACATCTGAAGAAAATATATATGTAAGTATATTTTCATAAAGATTGTAATTAAAAATTCTTTCGTACAAACTGTTAATGGTGAAAATATTTTAACGGGTAGGTAATACCCGAGGAATATTTTAATTTCACATTAATAAGTTATACTGTACATTCTTTTCAATATGATTCAACGGTCAATTACTATCCTACTTATATTCACCGATATACGTATCTGTTCACCACCGAATAACTATTTTCATTCAATTTTATATTTCAATTTTGACTCATCAAAAATTCAACAAGTGGCATAATGAAGAAAACATCGGACAAAGTAAAATTTGTTAGAAACAAACGAACTAACTAATTGAAATATTGTTAAGAATCTACGCTAACTGTTCCTAGCTAACTGGTTACATTTTATTTATCGCAATTTAATTATCGCAATTTACATTCTCGCAATTTTATTTATCGTCATTTAATTTCTGTTATTTACTTTACGCACTTTATTTATCGTCATTTAATTTTTGTTATTTATTTTTACGCACTTTAAATAACTAGACACGTATACAAGGTTTCGACATATCATATTGACCCATCTATATATTTATCTTGGAACAACCATAGACACTCTATATGGAAATGACGGAGTTAGCTATACAGGGTTGAGGTTGATTCCAAAATATATATATAGTTTGAGTTGTGATCAATCCTGAGATCGGTACACGGGTCACGATACGTATTAATTAATTCGAATGTTATATATTAAACTATATATGAACTATTGGACTATTAAATGTGGACTATCGACTGTGGACGAATAATATTGGACAATTAAAATGAATTAAAATACTGATTATAACATATGAAACTAAATAATTCTTCAAGTTTGCCACTTGATTTCATCTTAAACCTCATTGTATCTCGACGATTACAATCAACGTTCAAATCTATCATGATTCTTAAAAACACCTCAATCGAGAGGATAAACCAACCGCACTTCATCTACGGAAGAAAAGATTGATGCATATAGTTATGCACCTGAAAAACCCTCGGAAACTGAGTAAACGTTTAACACGTAGCTGTGCTAATTCCTTTAGTGTTATTATTACCCAAAATAATTTGGTAATCCCTTTCAAAGTAGCAAATTTTGTCACAGCTCCAGCAAGTCAACTTCAACTTTCATTCGGGTTTGCCTTATTATAACCTTGATATATATGTGTGCTCATTTATTGTTACCAGAGAACCTTTCATATACCACCATATTACCATCAGCGTTTAATCATCTAAAAATACTATTCTCCTGCAAACACTTCGGTTTGATAACCAATGATCCGGATCCGGAACTTTAAAAATGCTGACGAAGCAGCATGTAGTAAATGGTCTTAATGACCAAAAGTGATGATAAAAGAGTGGAGCGTTGGGAGCACTTGATAGAAAATTTGGTACTGAAAAACGGATTGAGCAAACCATGAAGGAGACCAAGGACAAATACAAGGACCAAACCCCATATTCAAAGAACCCAGATAAATCTGGATCCGATGAAATCTTTAGAGAATATCTTGTTCCGTACCCACGTTAAAATCTTGCGGAAAATTTTTCCTTATCAACTTTAGAACTTAGAAATTCCAAAATATCATTATAAATATCTTCTATATTTCTGACGATATTTTCATAAATATTCTTGTCCGAAATTTTTACCTCTTCGTGTTTTCTGTATCCCATTATATTAAAAACTTCTGTAAAATCTAAGTATAAATTATGAATAATTCTGGAGAAGTGTTGGGAATTGAAGCATGGGTTAGTATAATATAATGACGCTTGGCCAACGTGATCATATTACAGTAAGTCATGCTAAATTTCTAATGTAACGTGATGATGACTCACAGATCATACCCTCATCGTGTGCCATGTTACATAACTCTTTCATCCTACTTAATCTCTAAGCATATCACGAAAATACTTCCTTGATATTTCTGATCTTCCGTAATTCCAACAGTTGCTAATAATTCGTGCTAATACATTTTCCTTCTGATTAGAAGATTTCCTTAAATCCCTTGGATTCCGAAAATCCAACCAAGACATCGTCAAAAGTTAAGAAGCATCTTATTTTCTAAATTCAACAGTAACTACGTCAAAAGTTAAGGCGAACAGTTATTTCCACATTTCACTCTTTTGTGACAGCTTCACTCGTACGCTTCACATAATCGAATCGTTTTATCTATATTACTCAATACTGATAAAACTCTATTTATCAACTCATATTCATCATGAAAACATTTTTATTGTTAACCATGACGACCTCACTCAAATTTCGGGACGAAATTTCTTTAATGGGTAGGTACTGTCACGACCCGGAAAATTTCGACTAATTTTAAACCACACTCTCGATACGATTTAATATTTTTGACACAATAAGCAAAGTCTGTAATGTTGAGTCACAAAAATTTTGAACTATTTTATATATTCGTTTGACTTTCGACCATTCCCGAAAATTCACGAACAACTATTTGTAAATAGATACATATATATATATTTAAAAAAATATAAATATATATATTAATTTAAAATATAATTTGAAATATTATATTCTTTAGTTATTAGAATAAATTTTGAAAAATAAAATAATAGAAGATATAATAAAATTTATTATTAATAAATCTTCTATATATATATATATATATATATATATATATATATATATATATATATATATATATATATATATATATATATATATATATATATATATATATATATATATATATATATATATATATATATATATATATATATATATATGTATATATATGTAAAGTCTATCGAATATACATATAATGTTTCGAATTTATTTGGTAAATGATAATAACACACGTCTATTATTTCGATTGATATTATATAAGTTGCGAGCTTGTGAGTGTAATAAAATAAATAATAGACGAGCCTACTCGATCATGTTTCGCACATTTTATGATTAAAATAAATACATGAACTTAATTTAAAATTTGGGATTTTTCAGTGTACTTTTATCCGCCACTAATTAACAACGGAGCGCGATATAGCACTTTGTTATAAAACTGTCGGTAGAAAAATTCACATGTGTGGCTGCTAAACTATTCTAATAATTAGAGTAATCAATTAAAGGTCATTGTTTACTGTTGTGGCTTTTTGACAAACGAATTATATATACATATGCCTACATGTACATTATTGAATCACCACAATTAAAACATCAAACTAAAGTATGCTTTTGATCTATGATGTGTCTACTCGTCATCCTCAAAACCACCATGAAGAACCGCTATCACCACACCCGTAAAACCACCATGAAACTCTCATATATAAATATATACATAATCATATCGATATATATATATATATATCTCCTCATGAATCAACTAACACCCATCTAAACTAGTGATGTTTTCTTACCTTGTGAACCACCACCATAAACCCACAACTATTCAGTCATCACTTTCAAAAACCATCATCTTTCACGCCATCGTTTTACTACTGCAACTTGTTGTAGCTACTACACTTGTGTTTCTACTTCTATTAATTCGTTAAACTACTCCCAAACCACCCTCACCAACAATTGCAAACTACTTCTCACGCCCGTTTCTACTTCTAGTTCGGTTCAACAAACACCCAAGACAACTACCATAACGGGATCATGTTGCCACGATTGCTTCATGTCTTCTGTTTCCTGTCCGAGAACAACCGAGAATCACCACCCTACAAACACGTAACCAAACACAACCACCTATATCTCTCTCTATACTTCGATATAAACTCGGACCCAAACCCCATCACTTTCGTTTTACCACAAACCCAAACCGAAGGTTGCTACTGCTAGAACCTGTTTTTGTTTCAACGTAAAAACCATCACCAATTGCTTTTATTATTTATAATGGCTGTTGCTATCGACTTTAAAGGAGACAAAAGAGAAAAGGCTGGCGGATCCCACGCTTAGAATTCTTTTTAGGTTATGATGTTATTATCATTATAATTGTATGTTGGGATGTCGACAGAATATAGCAAATTAAAAAAAAACATGTATCGATGGGTTATTACATTGGAATGGGCTGTTTTCAATTACTTGTTGGGCCGTGGTTGGTTATCCAGTTGGGGCGAGATCCAATATAATCAGATTGGGCCGTGAACATACTTTGATTGTCGGGTCACGTCAAGATCCAAATTGATCGAGTAATTCTGCCATGCTATGCTACTTAGTTATTTTGATTTTTTTTTCTTATTAGGATGATGCATATTACACAATAGAATGATGATGTTACGATTATTATCATGATGAATGATGATAGCGAGTTTGGATGATGAAACCGTAGGAAATTTATGAGGTGAAGATATATGAAAATGATGGGGATATAGTATAAGTGATGATGATGAGGTGATGATGTATGTATTATGATATGTGATCATTATGGTATGATTATGATGTTGATGTTATCGTAAAGATGACCACTTGATGATGATCATTAGGATATGAATAAAAGATAAAAACGATGATGATACTTTATGATAGGAATTATGATAAAACCGAAGGGTGATGATGATTAGAATTAGATGATAATTAAAATTTTGATACGATTAATTGGATGATTATATTAATAAATAAATAGGTGATGTTGTTACAATAATAATGATATACGAATGCTTTGATGATGTCGTGACAATAATGATGATGACGATAAGAAGAAGGGAGCAGATTCATTCGAGTTTAAATGATTTAGGGTAGTGGTTAAATCATAAATGAAATGGCGGTGGAATGTTTAGGATGTTATCGGGATAGCGGGACATCGCGGGTTCAAACCCGGACTTGGGTTTTTTTTTTTAAGAACTACTTATATGAGGTAGTATTACTTTTCTTATTATTATTATTATTAATTATTATTATCATTATTATTATTATTATTATTATTATTATTATTATTATTATTATTATTATTATTATTATTATTATTATTGTTATTATTATTATTGGTAATATTATTATCATTAAGAGTAAAATTATTATTTTAGATACTATTATTTTTAGTATTATTTTATTATTAATATTATTATAATTATTACTAAAAGTATCATTATTTTTAAATTTATCGTTTTTAATAAAATTAGTAATTCTATTGAAATTAACATTTTTATTAAAAATTATTATTTTTATTATTAAAATTATCATTATTATTATTATTAGAATTACCATTATTTTTATCAGAATTAATATTATTTTTATTATTAGTATCATTAATATATCAAGTAAAGATTTTCTATATAAAAATATATTTATGATATAAAACATAACTACATTAATATCAATATTACATATTAGATAATATTGTAATGAGTAATTACTATATTAAAATTTAATATGATAAGTATTAGTTATATAATATATATAAATTCAATATAAATTTATCTATATAATATTTAATATAACAAGTATATTATTAATAATAATAATATTAACTTGTTTGATTACTATTTGGTGTTAATATATATATAAATGATATAGGTTCGTGATTCCGAGGCCAACCCTATACTTGTTCAATGTCGTCATATGTATTTTTACTACAAAATACAGTATGGTGAGTTTCATTTGCTCCCTTTTTATTTGCTTTTGCAATATATTTTTGGGCTGAGAATACATGCGCTGTTTTATAAATGTTTTACGAAGTAGGCACAAGTACTAAAACTAATTCTATGTGGGTTTAAACCAGAAATATACCCTTAGCTTGGTAACATTAAACTACTTGTCTATGTACGGTAGGCGCGAATCCTAAAGATAGATCTATTGGGCCTGACAAACCCCATCCTGACTATGGGATGCTTTAGTACTTCGAGGTTATTTTAAACACACATAATCTGGTGTACTTCAGAGGGTAAAACATGAACGTTAAGGCTTGTTACCGGGTGCCTACAACTAATAGAATACTTTTATACACTTGCGAGTGTACATATATTTATAAACGGGAATCTTGTGGTCTATTAATATATTGAAATGATTGATATGATAAACCTATGAACTCACCAACCTTTTGGTTGTTACTTTTAAGCATGTTTATTCTCAGGTATGAAAGAAATCTTTCGCTGTGCATTTGCTCATATTACATGGAGTCGTTTATGGCATATTTAGGTCAGTACCTCGCAATGGGACCAGATGTTGATGACTTCGTCCAGGTGGATAAGGACGGGTCGTCACATGTGGTATCAGAGCGGTGGTCTTAGCGAACCAGGTCTTGCATTAGTGTGTCTAACTGATAGTTGTTTAGATGCATTAATGAGTCTGGACTTCGACCTAGTAGTTGTTAGGTTATATTAATGAGTCTGGACTTGAACCTGGTCTGCATGTTAAAAGTTTTTGCTTACCACCAATTGTCGAAAAATATCTACTTATCATTGTCAGTCTCGACACGTCTTATTGCAATTATTGCATAAATGATGTACAAACAAATTCATATCCCATCACATTAAGTCTTGTCTGACACGTTTCCTTAATTCCCTCCGTAATCTACGAGATCTTATGTACTATATACAGATAGTCTATGTAATTAAGATATCATCCAAAATTCAGCCCTCAATTCATATCAAGAATCATTTCATAACTTTCTGCGATCGCGTAAGATGGCCTCTACGAATCGACCAAGTTCCTCTGACTCCGAAGACAGCGTGACAGGAGCACACCAACCAATCAACTACGGTGATTACTGGAGAAAATGGGGGTGAGTTCGTGACATACTTACCCTATGGAGGTGGGAAGAAGGTACTCCATATCATGAGCCGAATCTACCGCCTAATGTCGGAGTACTCAACCCGCTCACCGGCGAACTTGTTCGCAACACTGTTTATACCCTCTTTGCGAGAATTTTTCATCTTGAGGCTACCATTAACTGAACTAGAGAAGATATCCAACCTCCACCTCATACTGATAACCAGCCAGGGTTAGTAGAAGAAGTCAACGAACTTCGTGCTCGAGTAGTAGCTTTGGAGAATATGGTGCAAAATTTACCAGCTTCAACAACATCACCGGCACCAACAGTACCACCGACATCAACATCAGTACCACCAACAACCCAAGTTTCAACATCACACGCCTCAACATCTCATTCTGTAACTCGAGCATAATTTTCATTCTACGTATCGTTCTACACCGATTATCTTTGTTCTACATATCGTTCTATATCAATTACCTTTGTTCTATATGACGATTATGTAATCTCTAATGTTTTAGAGATTATATATTCTTATTCTAACGATAAATCAAATGAGTCTAATATCATATTGACTCATTAAAATCCATGATTACATCTGAAGAAAATATATATGTAAGTATATTTTCATAAAGATTGTAATTAAAAATTCTTTCGTACAAACTGTTAATGGTGAAAATATTTTAACGGGTAGGTAATACCCGAGAAATATTTTAATTTCACATTAATAAGTTATACTGTACATTCTTTTCAATATGATTCAACGGTCAATTACTATCCTACTTACATTCACCGATATACGTATCTGTTCACCACCGAATAACTATTTTCATTCAATTTTATATTTCAATTTTGACTCATCAAAAACTCAACAAGTGGCATAATGAAGAAAACATCGGACAAAGTAAAATTTGTTAGAAACAAACGAACTAACTAATTGAAATATTGTTAAGAATCTACGCTAACTGTTCCTAGCTAACTGGTTACATTTTATTTATCGCAATTTAATTATCGCAATTTACATTCTCGCAATTTTATTTATCGTCATTTAATTTCTGTTATTTACTTTACGCACTTTATTTATCGTCATTTAATTTTTGTTATTTATTTTTACGCACTTTAAATAACGAGACACGTATACAAGGTTTCGACATATCATATTGACCCATCTATATATTTATCTTGGAACAACCATAGACACTCTATATGGAAATGACGGAGTTAGCTATACAGGGTTGAGGTTGATTCCAAAATATATATATAGTTTGAGTTGTGATCAATCCTGAGATCGGTACACGGGTCACGATACGTATTAATTAATTCGAATGTTATATATTAAACTATATATGAACTATTGGACTATTAAATGTGGACTATCGACTGTGGACGAATAATATTGGACAATTAAAATGAATTAAAATACTGATTATAACATATGAAACTAAATAATTCTTCAAGTTTGCCACTTGATTTCATCTTAAACCTCATTGTATCTCGACGATTACAATCAACGTTCAAATCTATCATGATTCTTAAAAACACCTCAATCGAGAGGATAAACCAACCGCACTTCATCTACGGAAGAAAAGATTGATGCATATAGTTATGCACCTGAAAAACTCTCGGAAACTGAGTAAACGTTTAACACGTAGCTGTGCTAATTCCTTTAGTGTTATTATTACCCAAAATAATTTGGTAATCCCTTTCAAAGTAGCAAATTTTGTCACAGCTCCAGCAAATCAACTTCAACTTTCATTCGGGTTTGCCTTATTATAACCTTGATATATATGTGTGCTCATTTATTGTTACCAGAGAACCTTTCATATACCACCATATTACCATCAGCGTTTAATCATCTAAAAATACTATTCTCCTGCAAACACTTCGGTTTGATAACCAATGATCCAGATCCGGAACTTTAAAAATGCTGACGAAGCAGCATGTAGTAAATGGTCTTAATGACCAAAAGTGATGATAAAAGAGTGGAGCGTTGGGAGCACTTGATAGAAAATTTGGTACTGAAAAACGGATTGAGCAAACCATGAAGGAGACCAAGGACAAATACAAGGACCAAACCCCATATTCAAAGAACCCAGATAAATCTGGATCCGATGAAATCTTTAGAGAATATCTTGTTCCGTACCCACGTTAAAATCTTGCGGAAAATTTTTCCTTATCAACTTTAGAACTTAGAAATTCCAAAATATCATTATAAATATCTTCTATATTTCTGACGATATTTTCATAAATATTCTTGTCCGAAATTTTTACCTCTTCGTGTTTTCTGTATCCCATTATATTAAAAACTTCTGTAAAATCTAAGTATAAATTATGAATAATTCTGGAGAAGTGTTGGGAATTGAAGCATGGGTTAGTATAATATAATGACGCTTGGCCAACGTGATCATATTACAGTAAGTCATGCTAAATTTCTAATGTAACGTGATGATGACTCACAGATCATACCCTCATCGTGTGCCATGTTACATAACTCTTTCATCCTACTTAATCTCTAAGCATATCACGAAAATACTTCCTTGATATTTCTGATCTTCCGTAATTCCAACAGTTGCTAATAATTCGTGCTAATACATTTTCCTTCTGATTAGAAGATTTCCTTAAATCCCTTGGATTCCGAAAATCCAACCAAGACATCGTCAAAAGTTAAGAAGCATCTTATTTTCTAAATTCAACAGTAACTACGTCAAAAGTTAAGGCGAACAGTTATTTCCACATTTCACTTATTTGTGACAGCTTCACTCGTACGCTTCACATAATCGAATCGTTTTATCTATATTACTCAATACTGATAAAACTCTATTTATCAACTCATATTCATCATGAAAACATTTTTATTGTTAACCATGACGACCTCACTCAAATTTCGGGACGAAATTTCTTTAATGGGTAGGTACTGTCACGACCCGGAAAATTTCGACTAATTTTAAACCACACTCTCGATACGATTTAATATTTTTGACACAATAAGCAAAGTCTGTAATGTTGAGTCACAAAAATTTTGAACTATTTTATATATTCGTTTGACTTTCGACCATTCCCGAAAATTCACGAACAACTATTTGTAAATAGATACATATATATATATATTTAAAAAAAATATAAATATATATATTAATTTAAAATATAATTTGAAATATTATATTCTTTAGTTATTAGAATAAATTTTGAAAAATAAAATAATAGAAGATATAATAAAATTTATTATTAATAAATCTTCTATATATATATAAATATATATATATGTATATGTATATATATGTAAAGTCTATCGAATATACATATAATGTTTCGAATTTATTTGGTAAATGATAATAACACACGTCTATTATTTCGATTGATATTATATAAGTTGCGAGCTTGTGAGTGTAATAAAATAAATAATAGACGAGCCTACTCGATCATGTTTCGTACATTTTATGATTAAAATAAATACATGAACTTAATTTAAAATTTGGGATTTTTCAGTGTACTTTTATCCGCCACTAATTAACAACGGAGCGCGATATAGCACTTTGTTATAAAACTGTCGGTAGAAAAATTCACATGTGTGGCTGCTAAACTATTCTAATAATTATAGTAATCAATTAAAGGTCATTGTTTACTGTTGTGGCTTTTTGACAAACGAATTATATATACATATGCCTACATGTACATTATTGAATCACCACAATTAAAACATCAAACTAAAGTATGCTTTTGATCTATGATGTGTCTACTCGTCATCCTCAAAACCACCATGAAGAACCGCTATCACCACACCCGTAAAACCACCATGAAACTCTCATATATAAATATATACATAATCATATCGATATATATATATATATATATATATATATATATATATATATATATATATATATATATATATATATATCTCCTCATGAATCAACTAACACCCATCTAAACTAGTGATGTTTTCTTACCTTGTGAACCACCACCATAAACCCACAACTATTCAGTCATCACTTTCAAAAACCATCATCTTTCACGCCATCGTTTTACTACTGCAACTTGTTGTAGCTACTACACTTGTGTTTCTACTTCTATTAATTCGTTAAACTACTCCCAAACCACCCTCACCAACAATTGCAAACTACTTCTCACGCCCATTTCTACTTCTAGTTCGGTTCAACAAACACCCAAGACAACTACCATAACGGGATCATGTTGCCACGGTTGCTTCATGTCTTCTGTTTCCTGTCCGAGAACAACCGAGAATCACCACCCTACAAACATGTAACCAAACACAACCACCTATATCTCTCTCTATACTTCGATATAAACTCGGACCCAAACCCCATCACTTTCGTTTTACCACAGACCCAAACCGAAGGTTGCTACTGCTAGAACCTGTTTTTGTTTCAACGTAAAAACCATCACCAATTGCTTTTATTATTTATAATGGCTGTTGCTATCGACTTTAAAGGAGACAAAAGAGAAAAGGCTGGCGGATCCCACGCTTAGAATTCTTTTTAGGTTATGATGTTATTATCATTATAATTGTATGTTGGGATGTCGACAGAATATAGCAAATTAAAAAAAAAACATGTATCGATGGGTTATTACATTGGAATGGGCTGTTTTCAATTACTTGTTGGGCCGTGGTTGGTTATCCAGTTGGGGCGAGATCCATTATAATCAGATTGGGCCGTGAACATACTTTGATTGTCGGGCCACGTCAAGATCCAAATTGATCGAGTAATTCTGCCATGCTATGCTACTTAGTTATTTTGATTTTTTTTTCTTATTAGGATGATGCATATTACACAATAGAATGATGATGTTACGATTATTATCATGATGAATGATGATAGCGAGTTTGGATGATGAAACCGTAGGAAATTTATGAGGTGAAGATATATGAAAATGATGGGGATATAGTATAAGTGATGATGATGAGGTGATGATGTATGTATTATGATATGTGATCATTATGGTATGATTATGATGTTGATGTTATCGTAAAGATGACCACTTGATGATGATCATTAGGATATGAATAAAAGATAAAAACGATGATGATACTTTATGATAGGAATTATGATAAAACCGAAGGGTGATGATGATTAGAATTAGATGATAATTAAAATTTTGATACGATTAATTGGATGATGATATTAATAAATAAATAGGTGATGTTGTTACAATAATAATGATATACGAATGCTTTGATGATGTCGTGACAATAATGATGATGACGATAAGAAGAAGGGAGCAGATTCATTCGAGTTTAAATGATTTAGGGTAGTGGTTAAATCATAAATGAAATGGCGGTGGAATGTTTAGGATGTTATCGGGATAGCGGGACATCGCGGGTTCAAACCCGGACTTGGGTTTTTTTTTAAGAACTACTTATATGAGGTAGTATTACTTTTCTTATTATTATTATTATTAATTATTATTATCATTATTATTATTATTATTATTATTATTGTTATTATTATTATTGGTAATATTATTATCATTAAGAGTAAAATTATTATTTTAGATACTATTATTTTTAGTATTATTTTATTATTAATATTATTATAATTATTACTAAAAGTATCATTATTTTTAAATTTATCGTTTTTAATAAAATTAGTAATTCTATTGAAATTAACATTTTTATTAAAAATTATTATTTTTATTATTAAAATTATCATTATTATTATTATTAGAATTACCATTATTTTTATCAGAATTAATATTATTTTTATTATTAGTATCATTAATATATCAAGTAAAGATTTTCTATATAAAAATATATTTATGATATAAAACATAACTACATTAATATCAATATTACATATTAGATAATATTGTAATGAGTAATTACTATATTAAAATTTAATATGATAAGTATTAGTTATATAATATATATAAATTCAATATAAATTTATCTATATAATATTTAATATAACAAGTATATTATTAATAATAATAATATTAACTTGTTTGATTACTATTTGGTGTTAATATATATATAAATGATATAGGTTCGTGATTCCGAGGCCAACCCTATACTTGTTCAATGTCGTCATATGTATTTTTACTACAAAATACAGTATGGTGAGTTTCATTTGCTCCCTTTTTATTTGCTTTTGCAATATATTTTTGGGCTGAGAATACATGCGTTGTTTTATAAATGTTTTACGAAGTAGGCACAAGTACTAAAACTAATTCTATGTGGGTTTAAACCAGAAATATACCCTTAGCTTGGTAACATTAAACTACTTGTCTATGTACGGTAGGCGCGAATCCTAAAGATAGATCTATTGGGCCTGACAAACCCCATCCTGACTATGGGATGCTTTAGTACTTCGAGGTTATTTTAAACACACATGATCTGGTGTACTTCAGAGGTAAAACGTGAACGTTAAGGCTTGTTACCGGGTGCCTACAACTAATAGAATACTTTTATACACTTGCGAGTGTACATATATTTATAAACGGGAATCTTGTGGTCTATTAATATATTGAAATGATTGATATGATAAACCTATGAACTCACCAACCTTTTGGTTGACACTTTTAAGCATGTTTATTCTCAGGTATGAAAGAAATCTTCCGCTGTGCATTTGCTCATATTACATGGAGTCGTTTATGGCATATTTAGGTCAGTACCTCGCAATGGGACCAGATGTTGATGACTTCGTCCAGGTGGATAAGGACGGGTCGTCACAAAAAATGATATAATATTTCAAACCGCTAATGCTAGCTATAGGGGAGGTCCACAAATCCGAGTGAATAATGTCAAAAGCAGACTTAACATTGGAACTAGAAACAGAAAAAGGAAGACGCACATGTTTCCCAAGTTGACACGCATGACAAAATAAAGGAGACAGAGTCTTATTACATAAAATGTCTTTATTTGAAATAAGTTTACGTAGAACATCATGCCCGGGATGACCAAGACGTTGATGTCAAGTGACAGGGCTGGTAACGAGAGCATGTTGAGGTGAGTGCGAGGTGATAGGGTATAGATCACCGGTGCTGTCACATTGGAGAAGAAGCTGGCGTGTCAGATAATCCTTCACAGAAAAACCAAACGGGTCAAATTCAACAGAAACAATATTATCACGAGTAAATTGTCGAACGGAAATAAGGTTTTTGACTATGTTAGGTGTTACAAGTACATTGTGTAGGTGTAGAGGTCGGTGGGGATTAGGTAACAAGCTATGGCCGGTGTTGGTGACGGGTATGGTATTCCCGTCACCGACGGCAACTGACGGATATTTGCAATGATTAAAAATGGTACTTAGATTATTAATACATGAAGTAAGATGAGTGGAAGCACCTGTGTCCATATTCCATCCTGCTGCACCGTAATCTTGAAGCGTCATGGTGCTAAAAGCATTAGGTAAAATGGTCTCTTGTGTTTGCGTACTAGGATCCACTGTAAATGAACCAAACTGAGGCTGTTAGGCTATAAAGAAAGCCTGATTTGTTGGGCCTGTTTGCTGGACAGAATGATGCGGCCCAATAGTGATTTGTGGAGGAAACTGTGGCGATGCAAAGGAACTGGGCTGAGCAAGTTGTTGTGGCCCGTAATATGTGGGCTGGACACGTTGAAAACCTGGTGGACTGGACAATAAACCTCGATGTGCTGGACTAATAGGCCCGTAAGTAGCAGGTGGTATTTGGGCCGAGAGGAATGGCCTGTTAATGGGAGCTTGAACTTGGGCCGATGGTTGTTGCAGTTGGGCTGTCAAGAAATTAATTAATTGGGCTTGAGTGAGACCAGGAGTTTCATTAGAATTAGGATTTGGAGCCTGTTGTTGTCTACGATTGGTTCCACCAGAATGGAGATATCTACAACGCTGTTCAAAACGACAAAAACCTTTTTGAAAGTTGCGGCATAACTCTTTGGATGAGGATGGTTGATTGGAAGGCCGAGAGCTTTGATTAGCTTGAATCACAAGAGCTGATGGGTTTGAGGAGTTGAGAGGTGATTCAAAGTTGACTCGATTTTTTCTGTTGAGTGTCATCTCTTCCATTGAGAGCATGGAACGTACAGTATTAAGGGATGGAAAAGGTTCACGATGAATGATGATATGTTTGGATGTGCATACGTCTCCGGTAGCTCGTTAACCGCATACATTACCAAATCATTGTCTTCGATTTTCCCACCAAGATTGCGAATCTGTGTAGCAATATTATCAATTTTACGAAAGTATTCTTCAACCGAAGTATTTCCCATATCAAGGCCACAAAGTTCAGCATTCAACTCCATGGTTTTGGATTGTTTGTTGTCAAGGAAGACTTTTTCAAGAAAAATCCACGCATCATGTGCAGTTGCGGGTTCGGAGTTGAGTAATCGCTCAAGAAGGGATGGAGATATAGTGTTGTATATCCATGTGGATACAACAGCATTTGCTTTGATCCAATCGGCATCCGTTAGTTCGGTAGCAGTGGGTTGACGAAGAATGAGATCGGAGACGTCGAAGCCTGCGCAATGCGTTGTGAACAACCGCTTCCAGTGAGAATAATTTACTTTAGTGAGGTCGAGTTTGACAGGCACGAGATGATGAACAGAGGTAACGGTATAAGTTTTGTCATATTTATTTGGTGCCATGATTAGGGTTTTCAAGTTGTTATTGTTTGTACGAAGAAGTTGAACAGAAGAGAAAAAAATAAATAAATAAAGAAGAAAGACGTGTAGGGAAAGAATGGTGGTTGTTAGCGTGATTTTAGGTAATGGGATATTGCCAGCTCGATACCATGTTACAATATAGATTGGCTGAATTGATTTGTGCTTTATTGACTTTCTCTCACAATACCAATTACATAAATATATAGATTACAAGGATTGTTCTAGACAGTGGGCCAAAGGCCATACAAAGAAATGGACTTAGAGGCTATAATTACGATGGGCTAACAGGGAGTTTTCCCACTTTTATTTAGCTGCGAATAGTGGCGACTCCACATAGAGTGGAGTGGGTTCAAAGGACCCCATTAGCTAAATTGTTTTATGTATAAAATAATATTAAAATTGTATAAAACACCACTAAATTCACAGATAAGACTCCATATAATTAGTGATTTTTATGGAAGTAAATAGTCATTCACTAGGAAATATTTTTACAAAGTATCACTCATATTGTTTATGACCCCATTGAGTTTTAATCCTAAAATCGCCACTGGCTGCAAAGAGCGTGTGACCATCATTCTTGTTATTTATCATTTACGGTATGTTTGATTACCTTAATTAAGTTGTTCAACGCTAATGCTAAAACATTCAACGCGTCCTCGTCACGAACATATTTCTATATTTCTATGTTGTACAAACTTTTTGAATGGCTCGCGTGAAAAACATTTAGAGCTCTCGATGTCCATGATCATCGCTCAACTTCCAAACCGACGTTGGGACTGTTATGGACACCAGGTCGACTTCGCGACCGGCGTCGGTTGCCGACTTCCCTTCCCCGACTGTGTAAAAAGTAGCCGTTGGTATTTTTTTTCTCCTATAAAATATGATAATGGAAGTTGAAATAGACTTTGTGGACACCTCCATCCATGTCATTGGTCAGTCAGTTTCAACTTCCAAAATAGAAGCTGAAATGGAAGCCGATGGACACCTCGTGCTCTTACATGATTGTGCACACAAAGTTGATTAACCATGTTATACAAGAAGACTAGCATAATATCATCATTACCTAGAGAAAACATGCCAAAGCATGTTCAGTTTTCCAATATATAGTCAATCGAGAAGTTCTCACTTCTCAAGTGAAACTCGTATGCATAGTGTTTAAAATGTTGCAAAAAGTTACATTAACATACAGAGTTTGATCAGGCGAATACTTAAATACTTAATCATGGATATTTAATACGATGGTGCAAATCTACCAGAAAATGTATGACCTTTTTTCCCATAACAACGCAAAATGGAAGTTTGACGGTATAATTGAAAAGAAATCCATATTGAAGTAACCACAAAAATAGTTTAAAAGTTCCACAACATTGTTTTATTTGATAAACAGAAATTAGGTATCTCGAAAATACATATAGTATCAGAGGCTACACACGAGATAGGTTTATGTTTTCTCCAAATCATCAAGACACCTGAAAATGATACATCAAAGAAAATGTGGGCATCACAAACACTTGTTATTGAACGACGTAGTGGGTATAGTATGTTGCACTCTCCAATACTACATAGCATAGTTACACATGTCGTTACAAATAACTGTATCTTAAAACAAATACCAGTATTAATATATTTACTTAGTTTATTAACAATCAAAACAAACCTACAAATATGTTGTGAACTCACGATGATCATTCTACAAAGTTATCCATTGTAGTTAGGTTATCAAACCCGCCCAATAAGCTGCTAAACTTACATACCCGCCAAGCGTAAACATTATCATTCCAAATAAAAGTAACTGGTTGTATCTCTTTCTTTCTATCAAAAATAACCAGTGAGAAAAAATATATGAGCATGTAGCCATATAAATAACTCTAAGTATACCATATGAATATTATTTAAATCCTTACAGTAGAAGAGCCAAGTATATATATCTTCTCCTTTTTACTATCTTGTGGTTACAAAATTACTCACAGTCAAAAAGTGCTCCAAGATTAAGTTTTATAACATGTATGACATAAGCCGAAGAACAAAGAAATTACCTAATGTTCATCTCCATGTCCATGTCCATGCCCATGTCCTTCCCAAGGATGCCTCCATCCCTAATTACGTAAACCAAAATCAAATAAAAGGTATGTCCGGCAGCCATTTATTTAATGTCTACCAAACAAGAACAAGTGATAAAAACATGTGTACGCTTTTGTTTGCGTTTTCCTTAAGCAGGTGAATTTGTTCTAATCCAAATATAACATTATTAATAGCTTTATCACAAGTGACCACCCAACCTCAATTGTTAGAATTCATTACAGGATTGAAAAGTCATTTTTACGGAGAAAACTATACAACAACAACAACAACAACAACAAAACCCAATACCACATAAGTGGTGTATGGGGGAGGTGAGATGTAGACAATCCTTCCCCTATACGAGAATAAAGACAAGTCATTTCTCCACCCAGAGTGAAAACAATCTCAAAAGTAAAGAAAGTCAAAACTATACAACAACAACAACAACAACAACAACAACAAAACCCAATACCACATAAGTGGTGTATGGGGGAGGTGAGATGTAGACGATCCTTCAAAGATAGTAAATTCCTCTTTACGGAGAATACTATACCCACACTTAAATTCCAATTACCAATAGCAAATAGTAAATGCCTCTTTACTCCTCTTAAAAGGTAGTACTGTTATTATTTTCAAAAGGTTTCCTTTTCATTTAAGCATAGTTTTATGACAAATAAAATATATGAGATGCATTAATGCTCACCAAAACTACAGGGCCATCTTGCTTTGCCCGATAAAGAATCCAAAACCTGCAAATGTGTAGTCTTAGGTAAGCTTAAGGAATCAAGGCCTAACATGCATCTCATAATGAAGGTCCATATTATTGCAATGTATGCATTGAATATTACATTGTCACAATTTATAACATGAAATGTTGAAAATGCCAATTGAACTACTGAAATCTGAGTTTTTAACATTTATAAGCATTTCCATTAACAAGCAAGGCATATCAAAAGGAGAATAACGAGGTATTGTACAACAAGTAGGAAAAAGAAAGTAATTGTTGGATAATTAACGCTTGTAGCATAATAGATAGACCTGTATATCGTGTCTTATGCAACATACCGTTGAATTAATAATAAAATATTTTGGTAACTGAAAATTTCATGAGTTCCTTTATAAAGCCCACAAAGGTGCTAATAAATAATAACCATAAATTGTGTTTATCGTTCCACTATACTAGCCATGCACGGAGTTTAAGCCTCTAAAACCGTTCCTTTTTATATCGCTACCACCATACAAAGCTTGCGACAGCAAGATTATAGACTATAGGGTCAATATACAATGCAAACCGTTTAGCCAGCCTAATAAGCTAAATGATAACTAAATAGATTTGTAATTGAGGTATATCCAATTTATCTTGAAACTTCCTCTGGGTTTATCAGAACACAACTCTAAAATTGTCTTTTTCAGTTCTTAAATTTGTTTCTTCACCTTCTAAAATGTCCTGATCTCTTATTTCCGTTTGTCATCAAGCCTTCATCTAATAAATGCTGACTTAACTATCAAACTACGTGTGCTTTCTTCAAGCATCCAATTGGCAAACATCATCTATTGAGATAACTAACAAAAGGTACCAATCGGTTTTTGGTCTTGGATATCATCTAACCATGTGAAACTGTGGTGTTCCTATTTATCTTTTGGCATCTAAGTCAGTAACTCATGACTGACTAATCAGTTTTAGTGTAGCCTTTCTCAAAGTTAGAAAAGACCATAAGACCATTCTAATCGGAAGCGTGACCCTTGCTCCAAGCCGTTGAAGACTCCATTGCTAGTAAGCTTCTTCACCAAGCGGTTGAAATGACCATCCTTCAAGTTTTCAATGTTGAGCATATTGAACCACGGATATGAAGCTTTTTTGTTGTACACAATGCATTATGAGGGGTACATTGTATTAATTAATTAATTTAAGTGGGTCCATTTGATGGTAAAGGGGTATGTCATGGATATTAGTGAGTGTGATGGGTTAAGTGAAAGGAAGAAGTTGCTGAGGTGGCGTTGATGTAGCACAATGTGGTTGTTTGACAGGTGTCATGGAAAAAAGTGGTCTAAACAGATTAAGTTTAACACTTGGTAAATTCATTCCTTTTTCGAGTATTGTGTATAACTGTATATGAACTCCACTTGATAACTCTGTATTGAGTCGGATCAAATTGGAGGGAGACGCTTGCAGTATTAACAATACGATAACATCATCCTAAATAATGTTTCAGCAATGCTGAAATTTATACTGCAAATACAGTTAAAAAATTTAAAATTACTGTTTCACTTGAAAGTTCAGAAAACCATATCTTTTTGCAAAAAATTGTATTTAACCATGAAAAGAGTATTAAACTAGAAACAATCTCCAGCTAAAAACAAAGTCAAAATGAAGACTGCAATCGTATGAATCTACAATTAGCCTTATGTAGTTAACTAATACACCTTGATTCTCATCAATATTGAACTTGATTAGATCTCAGTCCTCAGATCCAATCAATACAAAAGTTCAATGTTGCCCTAGAAAGTCAATACGTGGGATAAAGCACATTGATGAAATGATAATATATAGTAACAAGAAATCAACAGTATAAAAATGAATTGATGAGCTGATATACACAGGAAATGGTTGAATCAAGTTAAGGAAACCCTAAATTAAATAAAAGGCAGAAAAGGGAAATAAAAAGTGAAGTACCACATCATGGCGCACATTCCTTTGCCAGTAACGGTATGCCAACGTTTAGGCTGATGAATATGGACACCTTTGTAAGTGCCATTCCCATAACCTCCTCCTCCTCCTCCCATAGATCCACACGATTCAATTTAGGTTTTCTGGTAACTGTTTTGGTTTTGATTTTGGGGAAGAACAAATAGTGACAAAAAATGGAATACACTGATGGTACTCCTGACCCGACCCATCTATACGGACTCTTCTAATTTAAAACGGACGGGTCCAGTAAAACTCAAGTGCCCATTTAGATTTGCTTGTAATCTCAGGATAATAAAATAAAATTATGACATCATTTAATTAATGTATTGTACACGTCAGTTACTCATAGGTTATATTTTAACTATTAAATTTTGTAGTTTAATTAAGGATTAACTTGTCTAAGGTTGCAAAATTCCTATTCAAAGATTAATTGGTGGGAATTCTATCAGGATATAAGGAGTTATCGTCAATTCGAAGATTAATCAGAGATTAATCGAATTATATTTTATATATTTAAATATTAAATTGCATAAATTATATCTGTAAATAGTTTAGAAACCGTAAATATAAACACAAACTTTAAATTAATTATCTAAATTTGCTCATTTTGTTCAAAATCTCTAAAGTTCTAGTTTAAATTCATGTTAAGATGTTGATCAACTTTGACTTTAACTCACTTTGAATACCAAATTCGATTTTGACTCATTAATCGAAGTTGACCGAATAATTAAACGTATTTTGGGAAATTGAAACGGACTGCTCTTAAAAATGAATAATCGAGAATTAATTGGAGAGTAATCGGATTTTTTACATCGATGAACATGCCCTTAAGGGCTTAGGCATACATTAGAGTATGTTTTGCGCGGAACTTTTAACTTCTAGCTTTTATTATAAAACTCATGTTTAATAAAAGTTTCTTTTGATTTAAGGATCTTAAAACTTTTAAACAGAAGGGGAAAATTAAAAGCTACTGGAATTAGCGTTTAGTTTTTAACTTCTGATTTTTTTGTCAATTTATTTTTTATTTAACAGATTTGGTTACTCTACTAAACATCAAAATATATTTAAAAGCTAACATCTACCAGCTAAAAGCTAAAAACTACCCGATAGTATTGCCAAACATAACCTAAGGTGTATTTGGCGCACCAGCTTCTTAAAGCTTATAGAAGTTTGAGTTTATGATTTAATAACCTTCAAGTCATAAGTTTCGTTTGGTAGACATAAAAAAAAGTAGAGCTTACGAAAATAATAAGCTCTTAAAAAGAAGCTTCTCATAGTAGCTTATAAAAAAATAGAGTTTATGAACTCAAAAAAAGTTCAAGCTAATTCACTAAACACTTGTAAAAAATAGTAAGATCCGGTTATCAGTTAAATCATAAACTACAGCTCCAGTTCTAACTCATAAACTCATGCTCTAGCTATAAAACCCTAGCTTTGGTTAGTTTCCAAACACACCCATAGATAAGACTGCATAATTTTCATAAAGGATTAAAACGGTAAAGTATGTATAATGCAGGGGCACTGATATGAAATATCTTCGAAGGGTTTAAGCAGGGATTTCATCCAAACAGTTCGAACGACTCGGATCCAGTTCTTAGAGAATAATCTATAAAGATGTCCGGCGCTGCCAGATCATTTTTCCGGTCAACTTCCGTCCGTAACGCTGCCGCCAGAGTCACCTCGGAAGCCAAATGCAAACCCGGCACATCTCCATCTCCGTCTTCATTTCGCTTCTCAACAACAAAACCTAATTCCAATCGCATCATATTCAGGTTCATCACAAATTCATATGTGAAATCCCGTTATCTGTATTTTAAATTCTATAAATTAGTATTAGTATTTTAATTGAATCATATATTGGTTAATAGGTGTCCAGTTGAAATGAGCGCTTGCTTAGAAACGATGCAACCGTTTCATACAGTAACTGCATCCGCTTTGATGACGTCAATGCTTACTCTTTCTCGAAGTAGTTACGCTTTGCTTCCTCAAGGTGATTTAAATAAAATTATATATTATATACACTTTGAATAGTTATTGGCTTACTTAAATGCATACAATCTGAACTAAAAGAGTGTAAAGTTTACTCATTGTTTTTGTAATGTTGTCTATATCGATGTTCTGTTTGGTTTTTTTACTGTATGATTGATTGAATTATGATGCCATATATCTGTTGAAATAGTTACCTCGTTGATTAAAGAATGTGATAATAGAGTTTCAGATTGGTATAGGTAATACTTTTGAAGTTGGAGAGTATAGTATTTAACCTTAGAAGTGGATATTTAGGTTTCGTTTACTAGAATAATAACTAGCGAAAGATTTAATTTTTTATATAATGACATTTCGGATATTATTATTACTGTAACTTTTGATTATCGGCGCTCTTTATCTAACATCATATTACTCTTAAACTGTAAAGTCAAGTACTCAAGATAATCTGTTTACTTCTTTCTCGATCTTCAGAGGTTCTCAGTTTGAGACTTTTAGATGAATCCTATTTCATGGCCGGTTAGGCCGCGTACACCAGACTAAAAATACTCGCCATTTCGTATAACCCAAACAGGGAAATCCTTATCCCCTTCACGAATAGCATAGCATCGTACGTCTAAATTGATGTAGATATGGTAAGTAGGGTTTATGATGTGTTTTTATCACTTCTGTGTAGCATATGCAGCCAAGGGCAAACTAATAGTAATTCACCCCTGGGATTTTTAATATCTTAAAATTAAGTTTGCTGCTTTTCCTATCAATAAGCTGTTTGTTTCCGTTTCACACTTGATGGGATCATATATGTGAGATGATTCAGATTATCAGATAACTGTCCCTACCTGCAATAGTATTAAGACCTATCTATCTTGTTATTTGAGTTCGTAGCCATTAGGTGTTCTACATGGGCCAACAATCTAAATATCACAATAGAGCCTCGGCGGTGTCGTTTTCCTCCCTTTCCTCCCGTCTGTAACATTCTAGTCAGTAACTTAATTTTGATACTAGCCTCAGAGGTATCCTTTTCTTCCCTCCTTCCTGTTTTTTCTGTGTCTAACTTCTTCTCAAGTTTATGATACATCTGTAAGGAATTGAAACTTCTACACATAGGAGGCTTAAGCATCTAGGCTCCTTTTCAAATTCCGTTGTTATTTAAAACCGAACTTTACAGTTGTTGTCATGTTGATTTAGATTTCCACATCTTTTTCCCACTGGTTTGTAAAGATGGTGAACAATTGGTCCTTCGTTATGTCCATCAACACTTTATATCTTCATCATCATTACTAAAAAGTAAATATATATATCTTTCCGCCAACTCCACCTAAAATACTGTTTTGATAAGTTGACTTGCTTCATATGTAGGCGTTGATGATACTAGCTGAAGATCATGAAGAAAATGAAGGATAAATTGGATTTTGTTAGGTCCACTGAAATCTCGCTTAAATTATTACGGAGTACAAAATTGTGAAATTTATGTATTTTCATGTTATTTGGACAACAGTCTTCTTAATTGAATTTGCATTCTTGAATTTTCCTGATATTTAATTCCTATTAAGCCGTAGTTCTTTCTTCATGCTGTCTTTGATATGGATAACATAGTTTGCCCAGGGTTTTCTTGAAATTTGTGTGTGTGCGTACATATATATATATATATATATATATATATATATATATATATATATATATATATATATTTTATATATATATATAATTAGGAGTAACAAATACTTTTGTATGTAGATTCATGTAAGTTATGACCAATAAACTATTAAAGTTACTTGATTGACTATAGTATCACCTGCTCTAGTGACTAGTGTTGTGTCGATATGATATAAACTTTACCTTTTCCTTGTAATTAATTTTCTATGTTAGTTCTTTTTGACCCGTTAAGCGATAAAACTTTACACGAATAAGCCCATTTACATGTATTTGAGTCAAAATTGCCACCTCTAAGAGAACCTATTATTAGTAAAATTACATGAGGCATGATGACACGATCGATATATTGAAACAATAGTACATGATGCCCTTTCATGCAGAGCCCACCACCATGAACCATTAGATGCACCTTTTGAGTTGATTGGAAAAGATCGATACGCAAAAGATGTACAGTGGGACGATGTTGCCACGCTAGATTATTCTTTGGGTATATTTTAGAGGTTTGTTTTCATACTCACCTACTTTCCCTTCTGAAAAATTCAAATATTTCTTAAACTATCATTATCTCATTTTTGTGTCTGAAAATATAAGTGCTAAACGTTCAATAGATAGGAAAAATGAGAATATAATAGTTTGAGAAATATTTGGAGTTTTCAGAAAGGAGAGTAGGTGAGTATGAAAACAAACCTTTTAAATATATCCAAAGAATTATCTAGCATGACACCATCGTCCCACTTTATATCTTTTGCATTTGGATTTTTTCCAATTAACTTAAGAGGTGCATCTAATGGTTTATGGTGGTGGACTCTGCATGGAAGGGCATCATGGACTATTATTTCAATTTATCGATCGTGTCATCATATCTAATGTAATTTTACTAGTAATAGGTTCTCTAGGAGGTGACAATTTTTACCCAAATACATGTAAATGGGCTTATTCGTGTAAAGTTTTATCTCTTAACGCGCCAAACATGTACAAAGATTGTTTTTTTGTTAAGGTTAATGGAATTATAACACATGCGAGTTGCTTTTTAAATTGTCTTCATTGTAATTTGTAAGAAGAGCTGTAGTTTGGGTAAAAATCTCAACTGTCAATTACATATGCTAAAAATTACATTGTTTGCTCTTCTTCCCTTCCTTCATTGTAAGGAGTTACAGTGCGAGTATAAATTGCAATGTACTATTTTCGTTTGGACTTTTGAGGTTGAATAAACTCTTTAACTGAAAGTAGATAATTGTGGTCTTAATTGTATACATGACAATTTTTAGGAGCAGCAGGGTATTGCTATTCAGCTTATGGAATATTCTATATGTTGAAACTGATGTTTGGTTTTGTTAACTCTGTCAGCTTGCAATAAGGATTTGTGATGAGTGCTAAGAGAGAACATTGGTGCAAAACTTCTTGTAGACATTCTGAACGGAGAAGCGATCCTGGTCGTGTCTTCGACACTTAGACTTCACATTTGAAAAACCTATTATAAGCATCATCACTTGTCAGATTTATAAATAGCTTTGTTTGTGACATGTTGAACAAAAGGTGTCCTTAGTGATGCCCTTTTTCAAAAGAATCATGAATTATTATTCAATGTTCTCTTAATAACTTTCAGTAATATTTTCTTAAAATAAAAAAGGTAAAGACTTATTATTCGATTTGTTGGACAATTATTATAGAATGGAGAATGGAGATAGTACTTACAAATCTTTTGTTTCAAAGTTATATGCTAGAGAAGCATGAAAAATAAAATAAGTTATTGTTTTATTCATGGATTATCTCATCTTTTATTCTTTTATTTGGTAATTTTTTAAAAAAACAAACACCAATACTTCCACGAGTATACACAAATGTTCAACTTTAAATTTGAACTCACAAGCTCTTGTAGAGAGGGATACTTTAATACTGTGACGACCCGGAAATTTCTGACCAAATTTAAACTTAATCTTTAACGTTTCCGACACGATAAGCAAAGTCTATGAAGTTGAATCCTAAAATTCTTGAACTATTCAGTTACCCTTCGATTGTTCTCAACGATTCGCGAACAATTATATGTAAATAGATACATATACTATAACTTGAAAACGTAACAAAGTGTTAAGTAAATGATACTGTGCATTAAACTTATTGGTTTGATTATCTGATTGATATATTCAACTACGAAGTTAAAATATTATGTCAAACGATTGAATTAAAAGATATTTATTAGGTCTCTTAATGATTATGATATTGTTACGGGTCTCTGTTGTGAGGTCCACACTTATTTGAGAAATTATTCCTTTTTAATGGTATTCGGAATAAATGGTAAAGTGTTTGTTTAAATAACGTAATTTGGAGACATACAATAATAAGGAATATTAACTGTTGGAATTAGATATATGAATAACTTGCGATATGTATTTTAAAATGTGTTTATTAATATTGAAAATATATATTTAACAATACGATAAAATATAATATTAACTTGGTCATAAAAACGAATTGTTATTATATATATATTAACAAACAGCGAGATGATGATTTATAGAAGTAAATGACCAAAATACTCGAAAGTTTAAGATATACTTTGAGTGGTATAGTTTATGAACAATTTAAGACTATATTTTGACAAAGGTACGAGTCGCGAAACGTAATGTACAAGTTTTCTCAGCGTACGAAAGGACGTTCGAAAAACCGGAACCGGGACATAAGTCGAGTGATGATGTACGACTTATCGGAACAAAAATTACAAGTCAACTATGCATGTGAATTTAATATAATATATAATTAATTATATAAATTAAATATATTATATATATAATTAAATAATATGTCGACAAGCAAGAAAACAAACGAAAGTGAGCTGTCCAGACAGGCCATGCGATCGCATGGCATTTGCACTGAAAGCCCATGCGATTGCATGGGCATCAGATTCAGCAAACATGTATAAAAGCTCGACCGTTTCTGATTTTTGATGCATTCCATCCATCTCTCTCTCACACTCTTATTATTATTATTATTATTATTATTATTATTATTATTATTATTATTATTATTATTATTATTATTATTATTATTATTATTATTAATCTTATTATTATTATCAGTAGTATAATAATTATTAGTATTATACATAAAATACTACGACGAGGTTATGTCCAAATGTTTTCAAAATGGATTTTCCGAGCGGGATAGAGCTAAGAAAATTATGAGTTATAGCTATGGAGGTTATGGGAAATATTCATGGGTATTGTTCGCAAGTCAAACCTAGTGTTTATCATCTCCGTTACGTCTACGTACTGTCCTACAATATTGAATCTCAATATTGATACGTAAGCACTCATATTTTATCTTTTATATATTAATTGTGTATCCATGTCTAGTGCTCGAGTATATATATATTTATACATGCTTGTATGCTAAATTTCGTCGCTAAACAGTTTATAATGAATCACGAATTAAATACATATATTACTGGTAAAAGGTATATGATATACATGTTTTTGGAAAGCTGGCGAAAAATCAATAACTTTTCATTTAGATATCGAATAGTTTCGATGAACGGATTAAAAGATATGATCAACTGAATTACGATTGACGTTAATTGAAATTGCTTTTGAATCTGTAATTAAGATTTAAACAACTTGTATACGAGATTGATAAAATGGATTTTTGAATATTATCAACCGAGTAAATGAATCCTTATATAAGACACATCTTGTTTTGTTAAACAACTGTCAAAATTGACTTTTTGAAACGACTTTGGATAACTTCTGTATGTCAATCTCGAGCATTAGGATTGTGATACACTATGACCAGACCTAGCTTGATAGACATTTATTGACCAACATATGTTCTCTAGGTTGAGATCTACGATTATTTGGTATTCCGAGTTTTGGTCACATTTCGGTGAACAACTTTATGTGCTGCTAAGGTGAGTTTCATTTGCTCCCTTTTTAATTGCTTTTGCAATCTATATTTTTGGGCTGAGAATACATGCATTTTATTTTAAACGCAATGGATACAAGTACATACTAAATTCTACACCGAGTTTGAACCGAAAATCCCTTAGCTTTGGTAACTAGTAACTGCCAGTTATAAGAACTGGTGGGCGCGAGTAGTAGTATATGGATCCATAGGGCTTGATATCCCCGTTCGAGCTAGAGCACTAGCCTTTTAACGGACGTATGCTATTTGAGAAGCGTACACGTTGGTTTGCGTGTATTATTAAGATGATTATACAAAGGGTACAAATTATATATACGTTAAGTTTAGTTACCAGGGTGCTCAATTTCGTAGAATATTTTGATAAACGTTTCTGGATGAAACAACTGAAATCTTGTGATCCACCTTTATATACAGATTATGCGAAACACTAAAACTATGAACTCACCAACCTTTGTGTTGACACTTGTTAGCATGTTTATTCTCAGGTTCCCTAGAAGTCTTCCGCTGTTTGCTTATATGATAGACAAGCTATGTGCATGGAGTCTTACATGGCATATTTTTCAAGAAAACGTTGCATTCACCAAATCATCACCATGTATCTTATTTTGACTGCATTGTCAACGGAAGTACTGTTGTAAACTATTATTTACGGTGATTGTCTATATGTAGAAATCATCAGATGTCGAAAACCTTTGATTTAAATATTCATATATGGTTTGCCTTTTCAAAAGAATGCAATGTTTATAAAACGTATCATATAGAGGTCAAATACCTCGCAATGAAATCGATGAATGACGTGTTCGTCCATACGGATTTGGAGCGATCGTCACAGTTGGTATCAGAGCATTGGTCCTAGTGAACCAGGTCTTGCATAAGTGTGTCTAACTGATAGTTGTTCGGATGCATTATTAAGTCTGGACTTCGACTGTGTCTGCATGTCAAAAGTTTTGCTTATCATTTCTTGTCAGAAATTACCTGTCTATCATCTTAAGTCTAAACGTGTCTTATTACATTGATTGCATAGATAGTGTATAGACAAAATTCATATCTTGGCATATCTATTACAGTAAACTTTGACTGCCATCTTCCAAAAATTTCTCCGTAATTTACAGGATTTTGGTATTATATATATATATATATATATATATATATATATATATATATATATATATATATATATATATATATGTAAATTATGTATTGAAGAGTACCAATCTAAATTCTATAATCTATTTCATATCAAAAATCATCTCTCTAATTATACAAGATGGATCCCGTATCTAGTTCAAATTCCTTAAATTCCGACAGCTATTCCGATATGGATATTCACCTGAACTCTGAAGAAAGTGTAACCGAAATGGATCAGCCAATCAGCCATCACCTATTCTGGATGAATTGAGGATGGGTTCGTAGCCTACTTAATCATTGGAGACAAGAAGAAGGTGATCTCTTCTATCCACCACATTCACCTCTTGGCGAAGAACCTGAAGCACTTACCGGCGAACCTATTCGTAATACTATTTTATCTCTCATTTCCAGAGTATCTCATCATTATTATATACTATCCCATATTATAAATCTTATTTATCCGATCGTCCGAACCACCGATCATCCCGGTATAATAGAAGAAGTCAACGAGCTTCGTGCTCGGGTAGTGGCTTTGGAGAATATGGTGCAAGGGTTACGAACACCAGCAGCAGCACCCGCAGCATAATCGGTACCACCATCATCCACACCAACAGGATCATTACCACCACCAACAACCACATCCGCATCACACGCCTCAACATCACAATCTGTACCTCGAATATCAACATCATACGCACCATAGGTACCAAGAAGTACCAGCAACGACAAACGATGAAGTATGGATTCATAACTTCATCGGAGAAACATTCTACGGCGATTATGTAATTTCTAAAGTTTAGAGATTATCTATTCTAGCCCTAACCCTAAATCAGATAGAGTAGAAACCCTTATTCGAATGGTGTAAGATACAAGCTAGACTTGTTTTACCAACAACATCAACAGTACCCTTAGCCTCACCAGCACAGTCAGTGCTGTCAACATCGTCAGAATCAGCAGCACCTCTAACATCACAAGCTCCGTCAGTTCAAGAAAGTACCGTGGACATCATTACGAGTCAACAATGAGTATATTGTATCAATGAGTTATGAAGTAATAACTCAATTCATCTAAAGAATTTATATGTATATCTTATATATATAAATTTTAAAACCATCATGAATCTTTTTGTACTAAGCTATTACGTGTGAATTTTAAGGGGTAGATACTACTCGGTTAATTCATATTACTAATATGCTATAATGTACATCCTTCGTTAACAACTTAACCATCGTTAACTACAAATATCCGTTTCAACTCAATGAATTCCATTTCATAATGAACTTAGTGTATTAATCAATTACATGTTTGATTTTACACTTTTATCTTCGATGTACTCGAAACTTTCTAGAAAACATCATTTATATCTTATGAAGTTCATAAGAATTCCACGAGCATCAACATCCTTCACCGAGGAATAAGAATAAATAATGAAGTATTGATTTCTGATGTTATGCGAGGTGTATACGAAATACTATTAAATGTTACAAGAAAATACTATTAAATACGATACATTTTTACACAAGATATTTATTTATTTATAGAATGGATATACTTAAACCTTGCTACAACACTTATAGGCAGTGTACCTAATCGTACAGTAGTGTAATTTTTAGTAAGTCCGGTTCGTTCCACAGGGAATCTTTTTAAACAAAGCTTAACGCTATATTAGTTTACTTTTATAAAAATACAAATATATATATAAGTAATATTATTATTATAAAAGGGGGGTTTTTACCGTTTAATGACCGGTTTGTCGATTTTAAAACTTTAGTCACAGTTAAAACCAAATGTAAAATATTAAAAATAAATACAAGACTTAAATTAAAGCGTAAAGTAAATAACGATAATGAAATTGCGAATAATAAAAGTGCGATAAAATAAACTTGCGATAATTAAAAAGTACGATAATTAAAAGTGCAATTAAATAAAATAACAATAAAAATGCGATAATTAGAAGTGCAATTAAATATAAAATAAAGAAAATTAAATATGAAATAAAAGAATTATGCTTATTTAAACTTCCGTAATCATGATGTTTGACGTGTTGATTTTAGTTTTATGCCCATGGGTTAATTGTCCTTTGTCCTGGATTATTTAATATGTCCGTCTGGTTTTTGTCCATAACAGTCCATCAGTCATAAATATAAAGTGCGAGTATCCTCGTGAAATTATCCTTATACCCGAAGTTAAATATTCCAACTAATTGGGGATTTAAACTGTAACAAGATTTTAATACTTTGTTTAATAATTACACCAGGATGTCGACTGAGTGTAATCCAATGTTTTAATATTTTGTTATCAATTATACCAAGTGTCCTTGTACATAATTTTACCCCTGTTTTAATTATTCTAGTGGCTATTAATCCATTCCCGTGTCCGGTTAAATGAACGATTATTCGTACATATAAATACCCCGCCCATCGTGTCCGATCGAGTGTATATGGTAATTTATAGGGACGCCCAATTGTAAATCTTTATATTAACATTAACAAACTATCATTTAGTTAAACAAATATAAAGCCCATTAATAGCCCATAGTCTAATTTCCACAAGTGTCGTTCTTTTGTCCAAACCCTAATTATGGTACAAAGCCCAATTACCCAATTTTAGTAATTAGCCCAACATCATGACTACTTCGGATTAAATAAGCATAATAATAACTTAGCTACGAGACATTAAATTAAAAAGGTTGAACATAACTTACAATGATTAAAAATAGCGTAGCGTTACACGGACAGCATTTCGACTTACACCCTTACAACATTCGCTAACATACCCTTATTATTATGATTAAAATTAAAATTAAAATTAAAATATAAATATAAATATATACGATATAGATAGAGAGATGGATATATGAGTTATGAAAAATGATCAGAATTCGGTTGGTTTTATAGGGAGTTTCAAACTTTGGGGCTCCGCGACTCGCGGCCCTTTTTGCCTTCAAACTCCGCGAGTCGCGGAGTTTGTAAATACAGCTCACACAATTTGGAGTCTTTCTTGCCGACGGTTTTTATTTATTTATATAATATATAAATAATTATAAGAATTATTTAAATATTATATTATATTTATGTGCATAGTTGACTTGTAATTTTTAGTCCGTTGCGTCGAGCGTTGAGAGTTGACTCATGTCCCGGTTTCGAATTTTCGAACGTCCTTGCGTACAATTTAATATCTTGTACTTTGTGTTTTGAATCTTGTACTCTTGTAATTTCGAGACGTTTCTTATCAATAATTGGAACCTCTTTGATTGTCTTTTGTACTTTTGAGCTTTTTGGTCATTTGCGTCTTCAATTCGTCGAATCTGTCTTTTGTCTTCACCTTTTATTATTTAAACGAATATCACTTGTAAATAGAACAATTGCAACTAAAAGCTTGTCTTTCTTGAGGAATAATGCTATGAAATATATGTTCGTTTTTAGCATTATCAAATATTCCCACACTTGAGCGTTGCTTGTCCTCAAGCAATATCGTCTTGAAATACTAGAATCACTTCTTTATTCTTCACACTTTGTACATCAGTGATTTCTATACGGCGGTATAAACAATGGTAATAACGATATGGTTTACAGTCCCACATGACTATAAAAATTTAGATCCATTAAGGAAATTGGATCTTTATGAAAACATTTGATCTTTTGAAAATTAAATCTAGTTTTTACCCTAGATAAGTTTTTCGGAATAACCCTTTACCGGTGTTTGCAAAATATTTTTGTGGGTTTGGTGGGTTTCAGATTTGAAAATTTTAGCTCAAAACTTATGGTTTTGTGTCATCCACTTGCTAACCTTGTATTTGGAAAGCAACACGTCCAGTTTACTTGTCCCGTATATTACCTTTCGGTAAACTACCGTCCGGTTGTAAAGGAAAGCGTTGAACAAGCAACTGTTAAGGCAATGTCCCCTGACATGCTTTTAATTATGGTCTATAACGTGTCGGACGCAATTACTATCCTTGGTAGGAGCAATAGTAAAGCTCACCCTTATAATTTTTCGGTCTGGCACAAGGTCCTGTCTTTGACCACTATGCAACCACCGTTCTTACGGTTGACACCCGATTTAGTTCAGGTGACCTAATGAATTCCAGGTGAATTCCTAGGATTTCACGTTCAATGGTAATGAATGCATTGAAAATAGGGTTTTCAGAAAACAAATCGGTTTGTAATTTTGATCAAAATATTTTCTCGTTCAAGCTCGAGTTTAGATATCATTGAATTCCATGAGTTTGAATTCTCAATCTTTAAGGTCAATCTCAAGGATTGAGTAATATCAGTCTTAAAAGCTGATTTTTGATCTTTAAGGAGATTATCCTTTCTGGGGATCTGATTCATTAGTCTTATCCAGCTAATTTGCATGGTGCCCCCCCATTTTACGAGATAAATCCTTCTCATGGTTAGGATAAATCTGACCACTTGGCGACCCTGTTTAATGCTGAGGTCCGTGGATTTCCTGCTGATTTTAGTGATGACTTTTCTAGAATTTTCGTCAACCTACAGCTGGTCTGGACGACAACTTCATGACCTAAATCAAGAAGCGCGTGTCTTTTTTCGGAAGACTTTACTTCCTTTTAATGATGGAATTGATTCATCGTGTAGATCCATCTTTCTTACAGTAAATCAGGTAAAACTTTTTAGTTTAGTCCAAATCAAAAGTATTTTCAGTTATTTGTACAAAAATATGTGATATATGTTTTGAATAACTTGGAGAATTTTCCCACACTTGGCTTTTAATTTCCTTTTTATTGTCCTCTATTCCATTTTAAATGAATTTTAACATTTTGGTTTGTTTCTCAATTTATGTCCTTTCCGAGGTTACAATAATTTCGGTATTAAAACCTAGTTTTATCGTTTATAAATATGTATAAACATGATTTTGAGTTCATTTAATTGAAAATTTTGTAAAATTTTACTAGAATTGGGTAGTCAGTATATAAGACTAGGGCTGTTCTTTATTATCAGAGAGCACTAGATTCTAATACAACTACTACTTTACTAGTATTTTTAATGGTAACCAAGTGTATAAAGTAAAAATTTTAAAATCCGAAAGAATTTAACCCATTCCCACACTTAAGATCTTGCAATGCCCTCATTTGCAAGAAATCAGTAACAATTTAAATTATTGAGGGTGATTTGTGTGAAAATGATTAAATTTTACCAAAGTTTCCAAATATATTGGCGTTTATTTGCTGAATGATAAATGGTGCACATCATTTGTTCATTCCGTCTTGTTGTTATTTCACATATATTTTGCATCTTGTCGTCAAAATTAGTTGCTTTTGCTGAACTTAATGCCAGTCTTTGAAAATGCGTTGTTTTACCCTGTTGTGTACATAAGATAAACTGCAAACATATATACATATTTTTGAAGTTTGGTATATTACCCCACATTCAAAAATTATTAAAATCTAAGAATAAAAGTTAGAAAATTATAAAAACTATTACAATATTAACATAAGTATTAAACATATCAACATTACAAATTACAAAATAAATAAAACTAAGTAGACTAGGGATGATACTGATACCAATAGGGGTACCATGCATAACCATAGGTGCTATAAAATGCTTCGGCAGGGTTATACGTAGGATACGGTGGTTGCATCTCTATAGACCAGGGAGGGAATATGGGTTTTGGTGTAGGAATATAGTTTCTACCTATATGTTGGCAATGAGCTATGATTTAGTTTTGATGAACTTGCCAATCTTCAAATGCTCTCTGTCTAGCATTTTCGTACTCCTGTGAAGCTATAAACCTTTGCATTTCTTGCATTTCATTTCCCCCTCCTACATTACCTTGCTGTTGGTTTCTCTCAACCTGTGGATGTCTACCATGGTATTGGACTGCGGCGTTATTTCGCCTCTTCAAAACTTTCGCACCATGGTATACATTTAAACCTATAGTATCGCGGGGTTCTGGTTCTTCGACTAATAATCCCCCCCGACTTATATCCACACCGAGATATTCAGCAATCAAAGTAATAAAAATACCACCTCCTATTATGCTATGCGGTCTCATCCCCCTAACCATAGCTGATAAATAATAACCCACACAATAAGGTATACTTACAGCGCTTTGTGGGTCTCGAATACACATATGGTAAAACAAATCCTGTTCATTTACCTTTTCCTTGTTCTTACCTCTTTGTGTAATCGAATTAGCTAAAAACCTATGAATCACTCTTAATTCAGCTCTATCTATATCCAAATAAGAGTAATTTCCCCCTTTGAATCGGTGATGGCTTGTCATTTGACTCCATACACCATGTGTATCAAAATTTTCATCTATCTTTCTACCATTTAGTATCAATCCTCTACAATCGGCAGATGCTAACTCCTCAGGCGTATATATACGTAAAGCCCGAGCCATGTCTAGTAAAGACATGTGGCGCATCGAACCTCCTAACAAAAATCTAATAAAAGATCGATCGGTTAAACTAGCTACCCGATCATTTAATTCTATACTACACAACAATTCTTCACACCATACTTTATATACAGGTCTACGCATGGTGAATAAACGTACCCAGTCATTAAAAGTAGAATTACCATACCTCTGTGCAAGTAATTTCCTAATTGGCCTGGCCAATTCTACAGCTTCTAATGGTCCCCATTCTATGACCCTAGGTACCTCAACAACTTTAGAATGAAGAGTATGCAAACCCCTTTGGTATTTTGGATAATCTATCCAAAGTCTGTCAAATCTCAGGTTCGGATGCAAATCTTCCAAGTGCATATCAGAAAATGTCATGACTGGATGAGGTATATCTTGCTTGTAGTAGTTATCCACCTCCTGTTGTTCCTCATTCTCAGCAGGAGCATTGCGAGCTTGGGATGAAGATTCACCCCTTTCAGTCTGCAAAACACATCAAACACAATTTTTGTACATCCAAATATGCATTAGTGTCAGCAAAATCATCAATCAAAATAATTACAATGACATGATCAATTTATATCAAACTTAAGCTCATTTTCACATTTTTATCAAATCTACACTTTTTCAAATAAGCATATACGAAAATGTTCGCCAAGTTCATAAGCATTCAACTCAAATAACATGTCAAAATAATCATTACTAGCAATTAAACAAGTTTCAAATGGCATTATCTCTCAAAAATCAAGTTCATGAATTTTTAGACTTGAAAAAGTCCACTTTAATTCTCAAAATCATGTTTAGGCTCAAAGTTTGGATCATTTAACTGCCTAAACATGTTACACTACTTAATTTAGCAACAATTCATGACAAAAATCGGCCATAACCTGTTTATATCAAAAAGCCCCAAATTTGCTCAAGAACACAAACCCTAGATTACTCAAAATTTGAAGTTTAAGGCTTCTAATCATGTTAAACAGCATCAATCTAGGTTATACAAGCATAATACATAAACAATTTAAGCCTAATTACACTAAAAAGCATCAAAATCAAATTGGGGAAAAAATTGCTCAAGAACACTAATTTTCGGATTAAATGGTGTTTAGGTGTAGAAATTTACCATTTTTCTTGAGTAATTCCTTGATAGCATCCTTCTCAACATGATTTTAGTAAAAGATTTGATGATTAACGGTTAAAAATTGTGATTTTGGGGGTGTATTTTCGTGTTTTTTTGGCAGTTATTTTCGCAGTGTTTTCTTTTTGTGGTGTGTGGTTTGAGACTGATCAGTTCGATCAGCTTTTATTTTTTTTTTCTGTAATTTGGTCCCTCCGCGACTCGCGGTGTTTGGACCCTTCAAACTCCGTGACTCGCGGAGTTTTTTTTTTTTTTTTTTTTTATAACATCTTATACTAATTAAAACAATTAAGTAATTAATTTTAAAATTTTGTTTCCCTTGTTATTTAGGACGAGGTCGTTTCGGATCGATGTCCTAGTCCGTCCTTCGACAAAATTTTAAAATTTGTATTTTTGTAGCGATTGTTTTAAAAGCTAAGATTTTTGGGTTTTTTTAATGTTTTTGGCATACTTTAATTCAATAAGATTAAAAAAAATAATGATAATAAAAGTTCTCGTCCCTCCCTCGGGTAAAGCAATTTCGGTTCAACGACCTAGTCTTCAACTTACGACGAATTTTAAAAATCATATTTTTAACTTAATGAGATAAAGTAAATTTTTGTTTTTAAATTCACACAATTTAAATATAAAATTCAAAATTAATATTAAAAATTCACACCAAACTTATAATTTAAAATGCATAAAATTAAAAATTCATATTTTAAAAATAAAAAATTCACACCAAACTTAATTTAAAAATTCATATTATAAATTCACACCAAACTTATATTAATTTTTCAAATATTTACAATTTTAAATATATTGTTTTTACAAAGTTTACAATATTAATTTAAGATTTATATATTAATTTTAAAAACATGGTAAAAATAAAATTAAAAATCTTTTTGGCTTTTTATCACACTTTAATCAATCAAATATTATCAAAAATATTCGCCCCTCTTTTCGGTAAAGTAATTTCGGTTCCAAGACCTAATTTAACTCATGACGAATTTTTGAAATATTTTGGGTTGATTGATTAAAGATATTTATACCTTAAGAATAAACGTTAAATTTCGCAGTGATGTAATAAATTTTTGAATGATATCAATAATTTCGGTCGCCAAACCTAATTTTATTCAATACCAATTTAATACTTTATAGCGAATAAATTAGTGTTTATTATCAAAAGGTTAAAAATAAAAATAAAAATAAAGACTGTACAGACTTACCTGTGAGATAGTATTCTTAGTTATATGATCTATCCCATTCATAAGATAGTCGGTTTAATTGGTTTTCCATAGCTACATAGGCGTAACCTCGAGCATTCAGTGTCTTTTCTTCTAAACATATGAACGGTCCGTCTCTGCATAAAGTAACAAATTCGGTATTTGAATAGGTTTGATTATTTGAACATTTACCTCCATGTGACAATTTTCCGCATTTGTGACATCTTTCTAGGTGTCGTGCTCTTCTTTTCGCTGCGGATTTTGATTTTCCTTTACCAAATTGTAACTTATTATCTTCGCATCTGGATTCTTTTCTAACTCCGTCCATTGTTTCTCTGATTACTGATACTATTTCACTCGGAAGTGTGTCATTATTACGTTTAGTGATCAAAGCGTGTAGCATTAGACCATGGTTTAGTTCACAGGCAGTCTTCATTTTGTAAAAACCTAAAAAAATAAAAATTCAGAATGGGGGGAGAAGACTAGTTCTTTAGGGTCTGCTAGGGAAAGACCATTCGGGTTCCATTTTCGAGAACTACACGAAAACAGACAATCTAACTCTAACATAAATACATACTATCCTTTAAAGACTTGATTCTCCCCACACTTAGTTAGCTGTGGTGTCGAAATTGTGATTAACTTCGTTGTCGACTTCCATCGGACTATCTATGTAGTGTTTAACTCTGTGACCATTAACTTTAAATTCAATCCCATTTGAATTTATTAATTCTATCGTTCCGTATGGAAAAACTCTTTTAACTATGAATGGTCCAGACCATCTTGATTTCAATTTTCCAGGAAATAGCTTGAATCGTGAATTGAAAAGAAGAACTCTGTCTCCTTCTTTAAATTCTTTTGAACTTCTGATTCTTTTATCATGCCATTTCTTCGTTCTTTCTTTATAGATTAACGAATTTTCGTATGCTTCATGTCTTAATTCTTCTAATTCGTTTAGTTGACTTAATCGTAGACGTCCGGCTTCATGTAAATCAAGATTACATGTCTTCAAAGCCCAAAATGCTTTGTGTTCAATTTCTACTGGAAGATGACATGCTTTTCCATAAACAAGTCTAAAAGGTGTGGTTCCAATTGGAGTTTTGTAGGCTGTTCTAAAAGCCCAGAGTGCATCCTCCAATTTAATGGACCATTCCTTCAGATTTGATCCTACGGTTTTCTCTAGAATACGTTTTAAAGCTCGGTTGGTATTTTCAACTTGTCCACTTGTTTGTGGATGATATGCGGTGGAGATTTTATGAGTTACTCCATATCTTTTAAGAACTTTCTCAAGTTGATTATTACAGAAATGAGTACCCCGATCACTTATTAAAGCTTTCGGTGTTCCAAACCTTGCAAAAAGACGTTTTAAAAAGTTGACTACAACTCGTGCATCGTTAGTTGGGAGAGCTTGTGCTTCCGCCCATTTAGATACATAATCAATGGCTACGAGTATATATAGATTATTATGAGATTTTGGAAATGGACCCATAAAGTCAATACCCCAAATGTCAAATACTTCACATACTTGGATGACATTTTGTGGCATTTCATCACGTTGACTTATTTTTCCGGCCCTTTGACAAGCATCACAGGATTTGCAAAGAAGGTGTGCGTCTTTGTAAATTGTAGGCCAATAGAATCCAGCATCATAAACTTTTCTTGCTGTTAGTTGAGGCCCATAATGCCCTCCAGTTGGTCCTGTGTGACAATGGTTTAAAATTTTACTAGCTTCATCTCTAAATACACATCGGCGTATTATTCCATCGGGACAACTTTTAAACAGATGTGGATCTTCCCAAAAATAGTGTTTTATATCACTGAAGAATTTCTTTCGTCTTTGGTACGATAATCCTTTTTCAAGGAATCCACAAACTAAGTAGTTTGCATAGTCTGCAAACCATGGAATTTCTTTATAATCTATCTTCAATAGATATTCATCAGGAAAGTTGTCTTGTATGGCCGATTCATTTAGAACTTCTAATTCGGGATTTTCAAGACGAGAAAGATGATCAGCAGCGAGATTTTCTGCTCCTCTTTTATCTCGGATTTCAATATCAAACTCTTGTAAGAGTAAGATCCAACGGATTAATCTTAGTTTAGCATCTTGTTTTGAAAATAGGTATCTAAGAGCAGAATGGTCGGTATAGACCACCGTTTTTGGTAGAACGAGATATGATCGAAATTTGTCAAAAGCAAAGACAATAGCAAGGAGTTCTTTTTCAGTAGTTGTATAGTTCGTTTGTGCTCCTTGTAACGTCTTACTAGCATAATATATAGGTTGAAATCGTTTTTCAATCCTTTGTCCTAAAACGGCTCCCATTGCAAAATCACTTGCATCGCACATTAATTCAAATGGTAGATTCCAATTTGGTGTTATCATGATCGGCGCATTAGTGAGTTTTTCTTTAAGAATATTAAAAGATTTGATACACTCATCTGAAAAGATGAATGGAGCATCCTTTTCTAGGAGTTTATTCATAGGAGTGGCAATTTTAGAAAAAATTTTATGAAACGTCGGTAAAAACCGGCATGCCCTAGAAAACTCCTAATTACTCTAACATTGGTGGGATGTGGAAGTTTAGCAATTACATCTACTTTAGCTCTATCCACTTCAATTCCTTCTTTTGAAATTTTATGTCCAAGAACGATGCCTTCTTTAACCATGAAATGGCATTTCTCCCAATTAAGTACTAGATTTGATTGTTCGCATCTAATAAGCATTCGTTCCAGATTAACTAGACATGATTCAAATGTATCACCGAAGACTGAAAAGTCATCCATGAAAACTTCCATGCATTCTTCTATCATGTCGTGAAAAATCGCCATCATACACCTTTGAAAGGTTGCAGGGGCGTTGCAAAGTCCAAATGGCATGCGTTTGTAAGCAAAAGTACCATAAGGGCACGTGAATGTGGTTTTCTCTTGATCTTCGGGTGCTATTGGAATTTGAAAATATCCGGAAAATCCATCTAGAAAACAATAGTAACTATTTCTGGCTAATCTTTCCAACATTTGATCAATGAAAGGTAAGGGAAAGTGATCTTTTCTGGTGGCGTCATTTAATTTTCTATAATCAATACATACACGCCATCCTGTTACAGTCCTAGTAGGAATAAGCTCATTTTTCTCATTTGTAATGACAGTCATGCCACCCTTCTTAGGCACGCATTGAACTGGGCTTACCCATGGACTATCAGAAATTGGATAAATTAGACCTGCATCTAGCAGTTTAATAATCTCTTTCTTAACTACATCTTGCATATTAGGATTTAGTCTTCGTTGGCGTTGCACATACGTTTTATGACCTTCTTCCATAAGGATTTTATGTGTGCAATACGAAGGACTTATTCCTTTAATATCATGAATCTTCCATGCAATGGCTGGTTTATGAGCTTTCAACACAGAAATGAGTTGTGATTTCTCATTTTCAGTAAGAGAAGACGATATTATTACAGGTAATTCAGATTCACCATGTAAATAAGCGTATTCCAAATGGTTTGGAAGTGGCTTTAACTCTAATTTCGGAGGTTCTTCTATCGATAATTTGTATCGATATCTGTCTTCTTCTTTTAGCATTTGATTTTCTTCTGTTGTTGGTTCATATCCATTAGCTATAAGTGTAGCTAACATTTCAGCTTCATCAATTGGTTCATTACCTTCTCCTAAAGAATATTCTCCTGTTCCTTGTAATTCTGGAAATTCTTCTAATAATTCTGCATGTGCATCTATAGTTTGAATATAATAACATGTATCATCTGCAGATTGTGATTGTTGCATTGATCTATCAACTGAAAAGGTAACACTCTCATCCTCTATACTTAGGGTCAGTTTCTTACCGAACACGTCTATCATTGCTTTAGCCGTGTTTAAGAATGGTCTTCCTAATATGAGAGGAACTTGAGAATCTTCTTCCATGTCCAAAACAACAAAATCTACTGGAAATACTAAAGTACCAACTTTAACTAGCATGTTCTCCATTATCCCTCTAGGATATTTTATTGATCTATCGGCTAGTTGTATGCTTATTCTGGTTGGTTTCAATTCTCCAAGGTCTAGTTTAGCGTATAGTGAATATGGCATTAGATTTATACTAGCACCTAAGTCTGCCAATGCTTCTATTGAACTAAGACTACCCAGAAAACATGGAATTGTGAAACTTCCTGGATCAGATAATTTTTCTGGTATCTTATTCAACAGCACTGCTGAACAATTAGCATTCATGGTAACAGCCGAGAGTTCTTCCATTTTCTTTCTATTTGAGATTAGATCTTTCAAGAATTTAGCATATCTAGGCATTCCTGAAATCACATCAATGAAAGGAAGATTTACATTTATCTGTTTAAACATATCCAAGAATTTGGATTGCTCGGCTTCAAGTTTCTCTTTCTTCATTTTACTCGGGTAAGGAAGTGGTGGTTGGTATGGTTTAACATAAGGTTTAGCCTTAACTGTGTTATCTTCATTAACCTTTTCAACTATCGGTTCTTTTTCCTTATCTTGATCAGGTTGTGGTTCTTGTGGAGTAGGAATAGCTTCATCAGAAGTTACAGGTATTTCAGGTGGTTTAAGTGTTGTACCACTTCTTGTGGTAATGGCTTTAGCTGTTTCATTCTGGGGGTTAGCATTTGTATCACTAGGTAGACTTCCCGGTTTTCTTTCACCTATTAACCTTGCTAGGTTACTTACTTCTTGTTCCAGATTTTGAATAGAAGCTTGTTGATTTTTAAATGCTTGAGCATTTTGTTCATTAGTTTGTTTCTGAGATGTGAAAAACTGCGTTTGAGTTTCAACTAGCTTCGTCATCATATCTTCTAAATTCGGCTTTTTATCATTGGTTTGTTGTGAAAATTAGGTCTTTGCTGATTATAAGTATTATTGGATACTTGTTGATTGCTAGGACCTTGTCGGTTGTTGTATGGAATATTTCTGTTATAATTTTGGTTTTGATTGTAAATCGGTCTTGGCGGTTGATAATTATTCTGATAATTATTTCCAGGCCTTTGGTTTATGTATGAAATATTCTCTCTTTGTTCCATTGTTAATTCAATACTGAGACAATCTTTTGTCAAATGTGGTCCTCCACACTGCTCACAACTAATTCGTATTGAGTGAATATCCTTAGTCATCTTTTCCATTCGTCTCTCCACAACATCTATCTTTGCGGAAATGGAATCTAAGTCATGGCTAGAATCGGCTCTAGCTGCTTTAGATGATCTAACGATATCTTTTTCTTGGTGCCACTCATGTGAGTGGGAAGCAGTGTTATTAATAATTTTGTAAGCATCAGTTTCGGTTTTCTTCATAATAGAACCACCAGCTGCTATATCTATGTCTTTCCTTGTAGTGATGTCGCATCCTTGGTAGAATATTTGTACTATTTGACAGGTGTCTAAACCATGTTGCAGACATCCTCTTAATAACTTTCCATATCTTGTCCACGCCTCATATAGAGTTTCATTCGGCTTCTGTGTGAACGTAACAATTTCTGCTTGAAGTCTTACGGCTTTAGATGCAGGAAAGAATTGTTTAAGAAATTTTTCAACTAAAACATCCCATGTATCAATCGCCCCTTCAGGTAACGATTCCAACCAATCTTTGGCTTCTCCCTTTAAAGTCCAGGGAAATAACATGAGATATATCTGTTCATCCTCCACTTCTCGGATTTTAAATAGTGTGCAGATCCTATTAAAGGTACGTAGATGTTCATTTGGATCTTCCTTCGGCGCACCACTAAATTGGCATTGATTAGTCACCATGTGTAGAATTTGTCCTTTGATTTCATAATCTGACGCATTAATGTCTGGATGAGTAATTGCGTGACCTTGGCCAGTGCATTTAGCTCTCATTCGGTCTTCCATACTTAAAGGTTCCAGATTCTCCATAATTGAATTTGTTGAATCGGAATCACTAGAGGATTCTGATTTAATGGTTCGTTCCTCAACAATCTCTGTTTGAATGATTGGTGGTTCCGGAGGAAAGTTTAGTGGTTCAGGATCTACGAATCGTTCCTGAATATTCTCCGGATTCTCAATTGTGAGGTTGGGTTCAAAAAATGGATTGTCGGAAATTTGAACTGAAGTACTTGGTCGACTGCATGACGATTCTAAAGAAAAATCAACGGCAGTAATATTTGCTAAATGTCTTGATCTAGTTACAGGTGGTGAACGTACAAAAGGTGGTGAACGTCTTGCTCGGTGCATTCACTGAATATCCTATTAGTTTTTAAAAGGAAAGAAAAATTATAATAAGTTATCCAATCAATAGACTTTTTCTGATTTTGCCCACGTTTCGAATAGCCAAAAGATGCAGCAGAGGGGCAGGATTCGTTTGGTCTCAATATAATTGAGGACTGTTTGGCTCCAATAACCCGGTCCACGTACAAATCCAACTATTACTACGAACCAGAAAATTTTGATGTCTATCAATTTAACCACTTAAAATAAATTTTTGTAATTTTAAGAAATTTAGATAAGAAATAGAATAAAAATCTATGTCCTAAAAAATAGAATAGCGAGAAATAAGAAAGAAAAAGAGTTCGTCGGAAAAAGGTCGAAAAAGAAAAATGGTTGAAAAATAAAAGGTGACGGAAAAATAAAAGAAACTTATAAAACTTAAAAACACTTGACTAACCTAACCTTATTACTACAACTAACTTAAAATTATAATCGCAAATTGAGATTACTAATTGGAATGATAATTGATACATAGGTAAAAGTCGTCTAAAAATATTAAAGCTTACAAGAAAAACTAAATCCCAAATGGAAATAACTTAAAAAGAAACTAAAACTTAAAAAGGCGTCGCAAAATTCTAGAGTACCTAAATCTCAGTCTAAAGAAAAAGCACTAAAGAAATTCTACGGCAAAGTCTAAAAATCTAGAAGTAAAAATAACTATGGCAAAAACTAAGTTTAAAACTAAATATGAGCTAAAAATACAAATATTACGCTAAAACGATTAAAAAGGGACAAAATATAAAAATATACAAAAAGTTGTAAAAATTACAATTTTTATAAAAATATTATTTTATATTATTTATTTATTAAAACTATTAATTTTACAATTTAATTAAACTAATTTAACTAAAATATATAAATTAAATAAAAAGTAAAAGTAATTATAATAATAATAATTAGTTAGGGTTAATAATAATAATAATTAATAATTACCCGTAATTAATGCTGAATTAGGGTTCTGTCGGTGTCAGAGTAGCTCCGCGAGTCGCGGTGCCCGAAGCAGAAAACTCCGCGAGTCGCGGGGTTCCCGAATTCAACTCAGGTACAGTTTTTTATTTGACGCGTTTTTTTTTCTTTTTATGTTTTAAATGAAAACAAAATACTTAAATAAAACTTATATAAAAATAAAGAAACTTTATAAAACTTAAATATTTAACAAAATCTTAAAAATACTTATATTTTTGTTTTTTCTTTTTATATTTTCGAATATTTAAAACGTATTTTTACAAAAGCGAATTTTAATAAAAGTAAACTAAAAATCTTTTTTTTTTTTATATTAGCGTTGCGCTTCCGGCGTTTAAGAGTGTTCCCCGGCAGCGGCGCCAAAAAATATACTTGATGTTATGCGAGGTGTATACGAAATACTATTAAATGTTACAAGAAAATACTATTAAATACGATACATTTTTACACAAGATATTTATTTATTTATAGAATGGATATACTTAAACCTTGCTACAACACTTATAGGCAGTGTACCTAATCGTACAGTAGTGTAGTTTTTAGTAAGTCCGGTTCGTTCCACAGGGAATCTTTTTAAACAAAGCTTAACGCTATATTAGTTTACTTTTATAAAAATACAAATATATATATATAAGTAATATTATTATAAAAGGGGGGGTTTTTACCGTTTAATGACCGGTTTGTCGATTTTAAAACTTTAGTCACAGTTAAAACCAAATGTAAAATATTAAAAATAAATACAAGACTTAAATTAAAGCGTAAAGTAAATAACGATAATGAAATTGCGAATAATAAAAGTGCGATAAAATAAACTTGCGATAATTAAAAAGTACGATAATTAAAAGTGCAATTAAATAAAATAACAATAAAAATGCGATAATTAGAAGTGCAATTAAATATAAAATAAAGGAAATTAAATATGAAATAAAAGAATTATGCTTATTTAAACTTCCGTAATCATGATGTTTGACGTGTTGATTTTAGTTTTATGCCCATGGGTTAATTGTCCTTTGTCCTGGATTATTTAATATGTCCGTCTGGTTTTTGTCCATAACAGTCCATCAGTCATAAATATAAAGTGCGAGTATCCTCGTCAAATTATCCTTATACCCGAAGTTAAATATTCCAACTAATTGGGGATTTAAACTGTAACAAGATTTTAATACTTTGTTTAATAATTACACCAGGATGTCGACTGAGTGTAATCCAAGGTTTTAATATTTTGTTATCAATTATACCAAGTGTCCTTGTACATAATTTCACCCCTGTTTTAATTATTCTAGTGGCTATTAATCCATTCCCGTGTCCGGTTAAATGAACGATTATTCGTACATATAAATACCCCGCCCATCGTGTCCGATCGAGTGTATATGGTAATTTAGGGACGCCCAATTGTAAATCTTTATATTAACATTAACAAACTATCATTTAGTTAAACAAATATAAAGCCCATTAATAGCCCATAGTCTAATTTCCACAAGTGTCGTTCTTTTGTCCAAACCCTAATTATGGTACAAAGCCCAATTACCCAATTTTAGTAATTAGCCCAACATCATGATTACTTCGGATTAAATAAGCATAATAATAACTTAGCTACGAGACATTAAATTAAAAAGGTTGAACATAACTTACAATGATTAAAAATAGCGTAGCGTTACACGGACAGAATTTCGACTTACACCCTTACAACATTCGCTAACATACCCTTATTATTATGATTAAAATTAAAATTAAAATTAAAATTAAAATATAAATATAAATATATACGATATAGATAGAGAGATGGATATATGAGTTATGAAAAATGATCAGAATTCGGTTGGCTTTATAGGGAGTTTCAAACTTTGGGGCTCCGCGACTCGCGGCCCTTTTTGCCTTCAAACTCCGCGAGTCGCGGAGTTTGTAAATACAGCTCACACAATTTGGAGTCTTTCTTGCCGATGGTTTTTATTTATTTATATAATATATAAATAATTATAAGAATTATTTAAATATTATATTATATTTATGTGCATAGTTGACTTGTAATTTTTAGTCCGTTGCGTCGAGCGTTGAGAGTTGACTCATGTCCCGGTTTCGGATTTTCGAACGTCCTTGCGTACAATTTAATATCTTGTACTTTGTGTTTTGAATCTTGTACTCTTGTAATTTCGAGACGTTTCTTATCAATAATTGGAACCTCTTTGATTGTCTTTTGTACTTTTGAGCTTTTTGGTCGTTTGCGTCTTCAATTCGTCGAATCTGTCTTTTGTCTTCACCTTTTATTATTTAAACGAATATCACTTGTAAATAGAACAATTGCAACTAAAAGCTTGTCTTTCTTGAGGAATAATGCTATGAAATATATGTTCGTTTTTAGCATTATCAATTTCATTAGTGAAATACTCCGCGAAGATTATGTAATCCTTAATGTTTTAGAGATTATTCATTCAATTCAAAAATCAAATGAGCTTAATATGATATTAACTCATCAAATCTGTATTACATCTGAAGAAAATATACATACATATATTTTCATAAAGACGGTAATAAAAAAAAAATTCTTTTGTACAAAGTATTAATTGTGAAATCTTTAACGGGTAGGTAATACTCGGGAAATATATAAGTTCACAATTAATATGTTATACTGTACATTCTTCAACTTTGATTGAAAAATTATTAACTATGCTCACAGCGATATACAATCGTTTCCATACAAATTCAATTACATATTCTGATTTTGAAAAATCAGAATCCAAGCCAAGATTTAACAGAAAACATCACTCTTAGATTCTTACATCTTTCAAATGCTATACTTTAACTTCAAAACTGTGCTAGAACATCACTTCTATTCATAAACCCAGAAGAAGAAAAAAATTGTATCGTTCAAAATTCTAGAACATCATATGTATCTTGACAATTACAATCTTCATGCAAACCCTTCAAACTTTTGAAAACACCTCGGATTGATAACCAACGATTCGGTTATGATAACTTTGAATGCTGATGAAGCAGCAAAAACTGTAAACGACCTTAACAGCCAAAGTTTGATGATAAAGAATAGTGTGTTGGCAAAGCTCAGAAAAAGAGAAGGTTTGGAACTGGAAAACGGATTGAGCAAAGTATGAAGGAGGCTGTGAATAAATCACAAAGACTAAACCTGCCTTCAAAGAATCCAAATTATTCAGTATCTGCTGAAGCCATCAATGAATACCTTGCCTCCGAATCTAAACCCTTGCGGACAATATTCTTCATCATCCTCTGATATTAGAAATTCTAAGATATCATCGTATCTTTCATTATAAATATCCTACATATTTCTGGAGATAATTCCATAATCATTCTTATCGAAAATCAATTTTCTCCTTGCGATATCTGTGTAACACCATAAAAGAAACTATTTTAGTTTCTAAATTCTGAAACCTTCGAGTTTAAAATATGAATATTTTTGAAGTGGTGTTGGGAGCTGAAGCATGAGTTAGTATAATATAATGACACTTGATCAATGTGATTATATTACAGTAAGTCATGCTGAGTTTCTAATGGAACGTGATAAATGTTCACAGATCATACCCTCATCATGAACCATGTTACATAACTCTTTCATTCTATTTAACCTCTAAAACATATCAAGAAAATATTTTTCTTAATGATTCGGTTTTTTTTCGAGGTATTCTGGTAATTTGACAAGTCAGATTGTGCCATTACCGTTTCTTTCTTAGAATATTAATTATATTCATTCCGAAATTCATACCTACGAATTCTGGACCATTATTTGCTTGACTTAAAGTCGGGAAGAGAAAACGAAAGCATGAAGCTCCGAAATATAATGGAAAATATAAAGCCCGAAAACAACCCCGAAATTACAAACCGTGTATATCAATGCGTATAGCAATATAAAGGCACGGGAGAATGAAAAACAATATAACCCCAAGGTAATAGTAGAAGAAAATAACCTCCTCTGGTGGCAGATGAAAAAGAAGAATGATAGATATGAAAGTTAGGAGTATATCAAGAATCAGAACTGGATGGAGCATTTTCACAATCTATTAAGAAGTATTAAATAAGGAAGAAGATTATAGGAGTGGTGAAAATAAATGAAACGGAATAGGTCAATTTATAGCGAAATATCAGACATAGCAATCGAGGCAGATTACGCATTTAATCAAAGAAAATCCTAATTTCCGCAAATTCCGAAGAATCAAATCTTATTTAGATAATGAAGATTTTCTATTCCTTAAATTCCGAAAATCAATCGTTACTACGTAAACAGTTAAGGTGAATCTCTATTCCTTCAATTCACTATTTTACGATAACTTCCCTCATACGCTTCGAGTAATCGAATTGTTTTATCCATATTATTCAATGGTGATAAAAATTCCATTTATCAACTCATATTCGTCATGAAAACATTTTTATTGTTAGCCATGACGACCTCACTCAAATTTCGGGACGAAATTTCTTTAACGGGGAGGTACTGTGACGACCCGGAAATTTCTGACCAAATTTAAACTTAATCTTTAACGTTTCCGACACGATAAGCAAAGTCTATGAAGTTGAATCCTAAAATTCTTGAACTATTCAGTTACCCTTCGATTGTTCTCAACGATTCGCGAACAATTATATGTAAATAGATACATATACTATAACTTGAAAACGTAACAAAGTGTTAAGTAAATGATACTGTGCATTAAACTTATTGGTTTGATTATCTGATTGATATATTCAACTACGAAGTTAAAATATTATGCCAAACGATTGAATTAAAATATATTTATTAGGTCTCTTAATGATTATGATATTGTTACGGGTCTCTGTTGTGAGGTCCACACTTATTTGAGAAATTATTCCTTTTTAATGGTATTCAGAATAAATGGTAAAGTGTTTGTTTAAATAACGTAATTTGGAGACATACAATAATAAGGAATATTAACTGTTGGAATTAGATATATGAATAACTTGCGATATGTATTTTAAAATGTGTTTATTAATATTGAAAATATATATTTAACAATACGATAAAATATAATATTAACTTGGTCATAAAAACGAATTGTTATTATATATATATTAACAAACAGCGAGATGATGATTTATAGAAGTAAATGACCAAAATACTCGAAAGTTTAAGATATACTTTGAGTGGTATAGTTTATGAACAATTTAAGACTATATTTTGACAAAGGTACGAGTCGCGAAACGTAATGTACAAGTTTTCTCAGCGTACGAAAGGACGTTCGAAAAACTGGAACCGGGACATAAGTCGAGTGATGATGTACGACTTATCGGAACAAAAATTACAAGTCAACTATGCATGTGAATTTAATATAATATATAATTAATTATATAAATTAAATATATTATATATATAATTAAATAATATGTCGACAAGCAAGAAAACAAACGAAAGTGAGATGTCCAGACAGGCCATGCGATCGCATGGCATTTGCACTGAAAGCCCATGCGATTTCATGGGCATCAGATTCAGCAAACATGTATAAAAGCTCAACCGTTTCTGATTTTTGATGCATTCCATCCATCTCTCTCTCACACTCTTATATTTATATTTATTATTATTATTATTATTATTATTATTATTATTATTATTAAGATTAATATTATTATTATCAGTAGTATAATAATTATTAGTATTATAAATAAAATACTACGACGAGGTTATGTCCAAATGTTTTCAAAATGGATTTTTCGAGCGGGATAGAGCTAAGAAAATCATGAGTTATAGCTATGGAGGTTATGGGAAATATTCATGGGTATTGTTCGCAAGTCAAACCTAGTGTTTATCATCTCCGTTACGTCTACGTACTGTCCTACAATATTGAATCTCAATATTGATACGTAAGCACTCATATTTTATCTTTTATATATTAATTGTGTATCCATGTCTAGTGCTCGAGTATATATATTTATACATGCTTGTATGCTAAATTTCATCGCTAAACAGTTTATAATGAATCACGAATTAAATACATATATTACTGGTAAAAGGTATATGATATACATGTTTTTGGAAAGCTGGCGAAAAATCAATAACTTTTCATTTAGATATCGAATAGTTTCGATGAACGGATTAAAAGATATGATCAACTGAATTACGATTGACGTTAATTGAAATTGCTTTTGAATCTGTAATTAAGATTTAAACAACTTGTATACGAGATTGATAAAATGGATTTTTGAATATTATCAACCGAGTAAATGAATCCTTATATAAGACACGTCTTGTTTTGTTAAACAACTGTCAAAATTGACTTTTTGAAACGACTTTGGATAACTTCTGTATGTCAATCTCGAGCATTAGGATTGTGATACACTATGACCAGACCTAGCTTGATAGACATTTATTGACCAACATATGTTCTCTAGGTTGAGATCTACGATTATTTGGTATTCCGAGTTTTGGTCACATTTCGGTGAACAACTTTATGTGCTGCTAAGGTGAGTTTCATTTGCTCCCTTTTTAATTGCTTTTGCAATCTATATTTTTGGGCTGAGAATACATGCACTTTATTTTAAACGCAATGGATACAAGTACATACTAAATTCTACACCGATTTTGAACCGAAAATCCCTTAGCTTTGGTAACTAGTAACTGCCAGTTATAAGAACTGGTGGGCGCGAGTAGTAGTATATGGATCCATAGGGCTTGATATCCCCGTCCGAGCTAGAGCACTAGCCTTTTAACGGACGTATGCTATTTGAGAAGCGTACACGTTGGTTTGCGTGTATTATTAAGATGATTATACAAAGGGTACAAATTATATATACGTTAAGTTTAGTTACCAGGGTGCTCAATTTCGTAGAATATTTTGATAAACGTTTCTGGATGATACAACTGAAATCTTGTGATCCACCTTTATATACAGATTATGCGAAACACTAAAACTATGAACTCACCAACCTTTGTGTTGACACTTGTTAGCATGTTTATTCTCAGGTTCCCTAGAAGTCTTCCGCTGTTTGCTTATATGATAGACAAGCTATGTGCATGGAGTCTTACATGGCATATTTTTCAAGAAAACGTTGCATTCACCAAATCATCACCATGTATCTTATTTTGACTGCATTGTCAACGGAAGTACTGTTGTAAACTATTATTTACGGTGATTGTCTATATGTAGAAATCATCATATGTCGAAAACCTTTGATTTAAATATTCATATATGGTTTGCCTTTTCAAAAGAATGCAATGCTTATAAAACGTATCATATAGAGGTCAAATACCTCGCAATGAAATCGATGAATGACGTGTTCGTCCATATGGATTTTGAGCGATCGTCACAAATACTGCCAAACCATTGACTTGTTTTGTAAAGTTTTTCTAATCATGGTGATTTAATGTTTTACTTAATTAAATTTTCGCTTAGATTAGAAAGTTTTAAAGTTGTTATGTTTTTCCTTTTCCGAAAAACACGAAGTACGCAAGAAACATGCCAAAATAACTAAAAACAACCCAAAGGTTTCGCGATTATGATCATTGTCTCTGAGATTGTAATGACTATTGTTGATTCTTTGTACTTTTGTTTTCGATAACCAAATAAATTCAACCTTTATTACCATTACCAATAATAATAATAATAAATGTGATGAGAGGCCATTGTTCACTGTGACATCATCGTAATATCATCAACTTCGTGGATATTTTGGTAACCTCTTTTGTATTATTTTTTTATCACTTTTTCTTACTTCCCTTTTTTCCTTCTTTTTACTTTGTTTTATTTTTTAATCGATCGTTAATCGTTTCTTTTTAACGTTTAATTAATTAATCATTAACCGATCAAAATTATCCCGCAGCGAAATGCGGACTTTTATCTTCAATATTTTCATTTACAGGTATCATATATTTTTACTTTTTAACATACCTATATTTATTTTTTATTTATATTTATATATATATTTATATGTATAAATAAAAGGGCTTTTGTCTCATAAGTTGACAGTTATATCCCTAGAAAGTTGAACTTATATTATTATTATAAGTATAATTAAGGGTAGATTAGGTAGTTAGGTATACATGGACCAAAATGTAGTGTGTGAGAATTAACTCCCTAAATAAAATGAAATGAAGTAATATAATAATGATAAATAAATTAATTTTGTCTTGTTTATATCGAAATTGCCCATGTTAAAAGATAGTATCATTATTGGCAACAAAAAATATTTTAATGCTAATAATGTCATTGAAAAGGAGTTGATAAAAAATTTGGATAACATTGAAACAAAAACACGTGAGTAGTCAGCATCCCTACCAACGATCAACTTGTACTTCAACACCATTTCTCCTCCTTAATTCTACAAAACAATCATTCAACCCAAAAATAATTACAAAATGAGTTTCAATCGATACAACCAATTACTTCGAAATCTCATCAATTCATCTCGATCAACAACATCAGCAAGAGCTTCTTCATCATTTAATTGCAATCAATGGAGAAGATCAGTAGTGATGTCACCATCTACTTCTTCTTCTAATGCAAATGATGTTGATTCTCAAACGACGTCGTTTTCAACAATTGCGAGTTCATCGTATCATCTAAACGGTGGACCATCGTATATGCGTGGAGCTGTTTTTTGGGAACCTAATAAGCCTATGACTTTTGAAGACTTTGACATGCCTCGTCCTAAAGTCAACGAAGTTCTTATCAAAACTAAAGGTATTTCTTTTGATTCATTTTAGTGTTTTTTTTTTTTTTTTTAATTTTATTTTATTATATTAAAATCAGTTTATTGTGTTTTTGTTATTCTAATGTGCTTTATATATGTAAAACTAAGTTGAATTTGATCACTGATTCACACCTCAATTGGTTGTAGCTATTGTAATTTGATTCTTTGTGTGAATACTGTACAATCTTTTACTACGTATTATAACTATACCAACAAGTCATTGTTGTACTTTGTGCATTTTTTTCTTGTATACAAATCCAATTGCAACTTTTTATAACATATCTTGGTGATTTTTCATTGTTTGGAAAAATTATGGGCTTTATGTTATGTGATGTGTACTGATTATTATTTTCTTGGTACTCAAAAGTTGGTTTTGGATACATCTAGCTAGCTCCATATCTTGCTTAAATTATATTTTATATATAACTTATTAGATAACATATGCTTTAGCCTACCACACCTGTAATCTTGCTTTGAAAAGATAATTATTTAATTATATGTTTAAAAATAGTGAAGTGAGATGAATGTTGGAATTCTGCAGCTTGTGGTGTCTGCCACTCTGACCTGCACGTGATAAAGGGTGAACTTCCATTTCCTAGCCCATGTGTTGTTGGGCACGAGATCACCGGTGAGGTCGTCGAACACGGTCCATTAACTGATACTAAGACTATTGAAAGGTTTATAATTTTTTCATTATTTATGCGTGTTACGGTGCCTGCCTAAATTTGCTTTCTTGAATATGCATCTCATGATGTTGTATATTTATTCTACAGACTTCCTGTGGGAGCTCGTGTCGTTGGTGCATTCATCATGCCTTGTGGTAACTGTTTCTTCTGCACTAAGGTGACGAGATTTAGCATACGTTGTATTATTTCATAATGAGTTAGAGGTTGTTGGAGATATGGAGAACTTTAAACAATTAGAGGGAAGATTCCAGGAAACTCACACGAAGCTTCCACGAAGTTGTTAGGAAACTCACATGTAGCTTCTACGAAGTTGTTAGGAAACTCACATGTGGCTTAAACGAAGTTGTGAGGAAATTCACATGTAGCTTCCACGAAGCTGTCAGGAAACTCACATGTAGTCTCCATGAAGCTGTCAGGAAACTCACATGAAGCTTCAAGGAATTGTTTTTAGCTTACTCCTTAAATCATTCTATAAATAGACCCTCTTGTAACTCATTGTAAACACACCACAAATATTCAGTAAATACATTCTCTAGTTGGTCCGTGGACTAAAGCAATCACAACGATTGCATATAACCACGTTATCTCTTGTGTCGATTTACATTTCTTGCATTTATAATCTTTCGTTCATTAAGTGGGTTAGTAATCTTGTAGAATTACTATCGGTGAGTGATCTTGTTGAATCACTTGCGTTGTTTTGGGTCCTAATATCCTTACAACTGGTATCAGAGCTCAAGGTTTCGTTAAGGGAACGATGGCGGAAGACGGAAAGTTTAGAATCGACCGTTTAGATGGGAGAGACTTCGGCTTTTGGAAGATGCAAATCGAAGACTACTTGTATCAAAAGAAGCTACATCAACCTCTGTTAGAGACCAAACCCGAAGGTATGAACGATGCCGATTGGACGCTTTTGGATCGCCAAGCTTTGGGTGCGATTCGTCTTTCACTTGCTAAGAACGTAGCATACAATGTTGTGAATGAGAAGACGACGTTTGCTTGCTTGAAAGCACTCTCTAACATGTATGAGAAACCTACCGCTTCTAATAAGGTTTTTCTCATGCGACAATTGTTCAATACGAAGATGAAGGAAGGTACGAGTGCAACGGATCATATCAACGAGTTCAACAACATCATATCGAGGTTAGCATCGGTAGATATTGTGTTTGATGATGAGTTAAAGGCACTAATCTTGCTTTCATCATTACCGGAAAGTTAGTCGGGTACGGTTACCGCAGTTAGTAGCTCTACGGGAACTACTAAGCTAGCGTTTGAAGGAATAAGGGATTTGATTCTTGGTGAAGATACTCGTAGGAGAAACTCGGGGGAATCGACATCTGGTTCCTTGTTAAGTACCGACAACCGTGGTAGGAAATTTGATCGCGGTGAGAAGAAGGGTAGAAAGAAGTCTAAGAAGAGGTATCCATCGAAAGATAGAAGTGAAGCTGTTTGTTGGGGTTGCAATCAAAAGGGGCACTTTCAAAGGAATTGTAAAAATGGTCCGGCAAAAGGTGTGAACTTGACCGCGGAAGAAAGTGATGATGCACTTTTATGTAGTGTTGAAAATTCTATGGAGTCTTGGATTTTGGATTCGGGAGCTTCGTTTCATGCTACTCATGTCAAAAGCATGATGAAGAATTTCTGTTCATATCAAGGCAATGTGAGATTGGCGGACGACAAACAACTCAATATAGAGGGCATTGGAGATGTTGTATTGAAGACTACTCTTGGCTCTAATTGGACCTTGAAAAACGTAAGGTACATTCCTAAATTAAAAAGGAAACTTATTTCGGTTGGTCAATTAGATGATGAAGGTAACGCGGTTACTTTTGAAAACCGTCAATGGAAGGTGGTTAAGGGTAGTTGTGTAGTGGTTCGTGGACATAAAAGGGGAACTCTTTATATGGTTGAAGTGTTTGATGAAGATACGGTGGTTGCTACGGTTAATGTTGAGTCCGAATCAACTCTATGGCACCGAAGACTCGGGTATATGAGTGAGAAGGGTATGAAGATGCTTGTTTCGAGTGGGAGAATTCCGGATTTGAAAAAGGTAGAACTTGGGTTTTGCGAACCATGTGTATATGGGAAGCAAAAGAAGGTGACTTTTGGGAAATCAGGGAATGCACCTAAGTTGGAGAAATTGGAGCTCGTTCATACGGATGTGTTTGGTCCAACCAATGTAGAATCACATGGAGGTTCTCGCTATTATGTCACCTTCATTGACGACTCCACTCGAAAGGTATGGGTTTATTTTCTTAAAGCTAAATCCGATGTATTTAATACTTTTGTGAAGTGGAAAGCTATTGTAGAAAATGAGACTAATTTGAAAGTCAAGTGCTTGAAGTCGGATAATGGAGGGGAATATGGTAGTCTTGAGTTTAAAGACCACTGTGCAAAGCTCGGTATTAGAATGTTGAAAACAGTACCGGAAACACCGCAACACAATGGGGTCGCCGAACATATGAATCGTATGTTAAATGAAAGGGCTAAGAGTATGAGACTACATGCCGGTTTGCCTAAGATGTTTTGGGCAGATGCGGTTAATACGGCGGCTTATTTGATAAACAGGGGACCCTCAACACCGTTGGTTTTCCGAATTCCCGAGGAAGAATGGCAAGGTAAGAAAGTGAGTTATAATCACCTTAGGATCTTTGGGTGTAATGCTTATGTGAAGACCAAAGATGCGGATAGAGACAAGCTTGAAGCTAAGTCAAAGAAGTGTATTTTCGTAGGCTACGGGTCGGATGAAATGGGCTATCGTTGTTGGGATAACGAGGCTAGAAAAGTAATTCGTTCTCGCGATGTTACTTTTGATGAAGATTCGGTCTATGGCAAACCGGAAACGGGGAGTCCAAAACCGGGTCATGTTACTTTTGACTATGTTTCTATTGATGATCTTACAGGTTCTAGTGGGAGTACGAGAAACAATGAATTACCAACAAACGGTGAGGCGTCAGAAAATGCTAATGATGGGGATGGTTCGGAAAGCGGTGATGATTCCGAACATAGTGCGAGTTCTAGTGATGAGGAGGACACAAATAAAACCGGTCCAACCATTTCGGTTGCTCCTACACTAAGACGCTCGACTAGAGTGCCCAAACCTAATCCTAGGTATTCTCCATCAGCAAACTACTTGCTCTATACCGAGAATGGTGAACCCGAAAGTTACTTTGAGGCAAGAAAGACAAAAGAATCCATACAATGGGAGCTTGCCATGAAAGAAGAGATGGGGTCACTTGAGAAGAATAAAACTTGGACACTAGTGAAGTTACCTCATGATAAAAGGGCGTTGCAAAGTAAATGGGTGTATCGAATCAAGAATGAGTTGGATGGCAAGAAAAGGTACAAGGCTCGTTTGGTGGTTAAAGGCTTTCAACAAAAGAAAGGAGTTGACTACCAAGAGATATTTTCACCGGTGGTGAAGATGACTACTATTCGTTTGGTACTTTCTATAGTTGCATCCGAGGACTTACATCTAGAGCAACTAGATGTGAAGACCGCATTCTTACATGGTAACCTTGATGAAGAGATCTATATGAGGCAACCCGAGGGCTTTGAGGTAAAGGGTAAAGAGAAGTGGGTTTGTAAGCTAAAGAAAAGTTTGTATGGATTGAAGCAAGCACCTCGGCAATGGTACTTGAAGTTTGACGAGTTTATGAAGAAGATTGGTTTCTTAAGATGTGAAGCGGATCACTGTTGCTACTTGAAGAAATTCAAGTCTTCTTACATAATCTTATTGTTGTATGTTGATGACATGTTACTTGCAGTTTCCAACATGTCCGAAATCAACAAGTTGAAGGGATTACTTTCCCATGAGTTCGAGATGAAAGATCTTGGTGGTGCTAGGCAAATACTTGGCATGAGTATTGTGCGTGATCGTGTGAAGGGTACTCTATACTTGTCTCAATCCAAATATATTGAGAAAGTTGTAGAGAGGTTTAACATGGAAAATTCAAAGGCTCGTTCTATGCCTTTGGGTAGCACGATAAAGCTATCGAAAAGTCAATCACCTAAAACGGAAGAAGACAAAATGGAGATGGAAAAGGTTCCATATGCATCGGCCGTGGGTAGTGTTATGTATGCCATGGTTTGTACAAGACCCGATATTGCTCACGCAGTGGGAGTTGTAAGTCGTTATATGTCTAATCCGGGGAAAGAGCATTGGGAAGCGGTTAAATGGTTACTTCGTTATTTGAAAGGTACTTCTAATATGGGATTGTGCTTCTCTAAAAGCAATGTCATACTTAGAGGTTATGCGGATGCTAATTTGGATGGATGTGACGATTCGGGGAAAAGCACTACGGGTTATGTTTTCACAATAGGGAAGACGGCGGTTAGTTGGATGTCTCGACTACAAAAGAGTATTGCTTTATCAACCACCGAAGCCGAATATATGGCTATTGCAGAAGCTTCTAAAGAGCTTGTTTGGTTGAAAAACTTCTTAGGTGAGTTGGGTAAAAGACAAGACTATTGCGTCTTGAATTGTGATAATCAAAGTGCGGTTCATCTTGGGAAGAATCCGGTGTTTCATAGTCGTACGAAACACATCAATATAAGGTATCATTTTATTCGACAACATATAAATGATGGTACTTTATTATTGGAGAAAATCCTTGGTACGAAGAATCCTGCTGATATGTTTACTAAGGTTGTTACGACAGAGAAATTGAGGTTTTGCATTACCTCAATTGGTCTTCTAATGAATTGATGAGAGAAGACCCCAACTAGAGAATTAGAGAGTTAATGTTTCAATTCTAACAAGTAGTGTTGAAGACCTTGTATCGAAAGTCTGCTCATCCGAAGTATGTGTTGAGTGTGCGTATCCCAAATGGAGTTTGGCGGTATAATGGTGGTTTAACGTTCTTGGTTAGATCGTTGATATTTTGGGTTGACGAAGGTTGGGTTTGTTCAAAGTCTCCAAGTGGGAGATTGTTGGAGATATGGAGAACTTTAAACAATTAGAGGGAAGATTCCAGAAAACTCACACGAAGCTTCCACGAAGTTGTTAGGAAACTCACATGTAGCTTCTACGAAGTTGTTAGGAAACTCACATGTGGCTTCCACGAAGTTGTGAGGAAATTCACATGTAGCTTTCACGAAGCTGTCAGGAAACTCACATGTAGTCTCCATGAAGCTGTCAGGAAACTCACATGAAGCTTCAAGGAATTGTTTTTAGCTTACTCCTTAAATCATTCTATAAATAGACCCTCTTGTAACTCATTGTAAACACACCACAAATATTCAGTAAATACATTCTCTAGTTGATCCGTGGACTAAAGCAATCACAACGATTGCATATAACCACGTTATCTCTTGTGTCGATTTACATTTCTTGCATTTATAATCTTTCGTTCATTAAATGGGTTAGTAATCTTGTAGAATTACTATCGGTGAGTGATCTTGTTGAATCACTTGCGTTGTTTTGGGTCCTAATATCCTTACAGAGGTGTTAAATTTGTGAACTAATCTGAATTTTGTAATAAAATGTTTTTTTGAGGCTATATACACTTTGAGTACACTTTGGGTGACTTTTAACCCACATGACTTGTTTATTTTACCCATTACCCATTTGACCTGCTGGAGATGATTAATCCAACTCCATACATTAACCTATAAGTGGGTCAGAATTGTAACCTTGCTAATGTGACTATACATAATTACATATATATTTTGGAATGATAATACTAATTTTTCTGTTAAATAGGGCCAAGATGACTTATGTGAAGCCTTCTTTGCTTATAACCGTGCGAAGGGAACCCTCTATGATGGGGAAACTCGGCTTTTTCTCCGTGGCAGTGGTAATAGTGATTTTCATTTAATTTATACATCACATTTATATTATGCATATACGTTTGCAGCTCGATTTTATTTATCTATGTTTCAGGGTGTTTTTGAATTTTGATCTATGTCTACTGCTTAACATTGTATTAATTAGAGAATTAGATACAAGTTGTTTGAGTTCTTGGCGTCTTGACTACCGTTTAGAGCCTAAATTGAATTCCAGGCAGGATTTAAAACCCATGAAAATTTAATTTTACCATTTTCATGGCGTCTCAATTTTTTTTTTACTATCTTTTTAAATTTTTTTTTCCTACTTATTGGCCGGAGGTCCACTCGGAAGCAATCTCTTTATTCGTCGAATAGAGAGAGGGATGACTTTTTCTACTTTTGAGAGTGTTTTCACTCTGGGTGGAGAAATGACTTGTTTTTATTCTCGGATAGGGGAAGGATTGTCTACATCTTACCTCCCCCATACACCACTCATGTGATATTGGGTTTTGTTGTTGTTGTTTGAGTTCTTGAAAATTTCTTTTTAGTAGATAATATGAGCAATAGGGACATTCTTATGTATCGTGAAGTATTCACATTATAAAATTATGGAAATGTTATAATTCAGTAGGCTTATAACTACCTTTAGTGGTTTGATTCTTGATGTTATAATTCAGTAGGCTTATAACTACCTTTAGTGATTTGATTCTTGATTTAGAATACTAATAATGAAGTGTAAGAACAAAGATGATAATGGAGAGAAAGAAAGAAACACTTTGTAAGTGTGAGAAATGGTGCAAGTTTAATGCTTGCATTCATGAGTATTTATAGCCTAAAATCTCAATATAAAAATACATACTTTGTGTACCAAAATTGACTATATGTATACACCAAAATTGACTATCCATATCTATATTATTATTATTATTATAACACTCCCCCTTGGATAGCAATTTTATTTTGTTGAAGATCAACTATAAATTACTGCCTCGTTAAAAACCTTGCTAAAGAAAACCCAGTGGGAAAAAACTTTAGCTAAGGGAAAAAGAGTGCAGCATGGAGTTGACTCCCCCTCAAGTAGACATCGCTTCAGCTGTTACATCTTTTGAACATGTCTCATGCCAATGTTATGAACGTGTGTTCTGAAAATAGCAGTTGGAAGTGCTTTCGTGAAAAGATCAGCAGAGTTTTTGCTAGATTGCACATATCTCATTTCAATCTGGTTGTCCTTAATGAGATTTTGAGTGTATGAGAAGAATCTAGGTGGTATGTGTTTTGTTCGGTCACTTTTGATATACCCTTCTTTCATCTGTGCTATGCAAGCTGCATTATCTTCATAGATAGTTGTTGGACTTTTATCGCGTTCTAGTCCACAAGAATCAGTAATGAGTTGTGTCATTGATCTCAACCAAAAACATTCTCGAGTAGCTTCATGTAATGCAATCACTTCGGCATGATTTGACGATGTAGCAACAAGTGTTTGTTTTTGAGAACGCCATGATATTGCAGTACCTCCATTTAGGAATACATATCCAGTTTGAGATTTAGCTTTATGTGGATCAGATAAATAACCTGCATCTGCATAACCAACCAAATCTTGTTTTGATTCGTTAGAATAAAATAATCCTAAATCAGTAGTTCCTCGAAGGTATCGAAATATGTGTTTGATCCCATTCCAGTGTCTTTTGGTAGGAGCAGAGCTGAACCTTGCCAACAAATTAACTGCAAAAGAAATGTCAGGTCTTGTACAATTTGTAAGATACATAAGAGCTCCAATTGCACTAAGATATGGTACTTCTGGTCCAAGAATGTCTTCTTGATCTTCACATGGACGAAATGGATCAGCTTCAACATTGAGTGATCTAACAACCATAGGAGTACTTAATGGTTTTGCCTTGTCCATATTGAAACGTTTCAAAATCTTTTCAGTATATGTTGTTTGATGTACAAGTAAACCATTAGGCATATGCTCAATTTGTAAACCAAGGCAATACTTGGTTTTTCCGAGATCTTTCATTTCAAATTCTTTCTTTAGAAGTTGAATGGCTTCATGGATCTCTTTATTTGTACCTATGATGTTAAGATCATCAACATAAACAGCTATGATCACATATCCGGATGTTGTTTTCTTAATGAAAACACAAGGGCAAGTAAGATTATTTGTATACCCTTTGCTTATCAAGTAATCACTTAATCGGTTATACCACATACGTCCCGATTGTTTTAACCCATATAAAGATCTTTGTAATTTAATCGAATACATTTCTTTGGGTTTTGCATTTGATGCTTCTGGTACCTTAAATCCTTCAGGTATCTTCATATATATATCACTATCAAGTGATCCATATAGATAAGCAGTCACAACATCCATGAGATGCATTTCTAAATTTTTAGAAACTGCCAGACTGATTAAGTACCTAAAAGTAATTGCATCCATAACAGGAGAATAAGTTTCTTCATAATCAATTCCCGGTCTTTGAGAAAAACCTTGAGCTACAAGTCTAGCTTTATACCTTGTAACTTCATTTTTCTCATTTCTTTTTCGGACAAAAATCCATCTGTATCCTACAGGTTTCACATCTTTAGGAGTGAGAATGATGGATCCGAAAACTTTTCTTTTATTGAGTGATTCTAATTCAGCTCGTATTGCTTCTTTCCATTGAGCCCAATCATGTCTATTTTGACATTCAACCATAGATGTTGGTTCTGGATCATCATCATTATTCATGATGTCATATGCAACATTAAATGAAAATTTCTCATCAAGATTTTTCATTTCATTTCGGTTCCATAATATTTTTGAATATGCATAATTGATTGCAATTTCTGTATTGACATCATCAATCTCCTCTGCAGTAGGAGTACTGATTTGTGGTTCTTCTTGAACACTTTCTTTTACTTCATTATCAGCTGATTTTCTTTTTCGAGGATTTTTATCCTTTGAACCGATTGGTCTTCCACGTTTCTGACGTGGCAAAGATTCATGAGTGACGTTATTGCCAGCTTTTGGAATTTCAATTCGAGCTGGAGTATTTACTGCTGGTATATATGATTTTGTCACCGTTTTTGTATCTGTAAATGCATCAGGCAATTGATTTGCAAGTTCTTGTATATGCATTATCTTTTGAACTTCTGTCTCGCATTCTTTTGTGCGAGGATCAAGATACTTTAATTGAGGTTCACACCATGAAACATCATTTTCTTTATTTTTCATTTCTCCCCCTAATCTAGGGAACAATGTTTCATTAAAATGACAATCAGCAAAACGTGCTGTAAAAACGTCACCTGTCATAGGTTCAATATACCTTAATATTGAAGATGTTTCATATCCAACATATATTCCCAACCTCCTTTGAGGACCCATTTTTGTACGTTGTGGTGTCGCAATTGGAACATACACTGCACAACCAAATGTTCTAAGATGGGAAATATTTGGCTCTTGACCAAAAGCAAGTTGTATGGGGGAATATTTATGACTTGCACTTGGTCTGATGCGAATCAATGCAGCAGCATGTAAAATTGCATGACCCCATATAGATACAGGGAGTTTTGTTCTCATTATCAATGGTCTAGCGATTAACTGTAAACGTTTAATCAATGACTCGGCTAAACCATTTTGTGTATGCACATGAGCAACAGAATGTTCAACAACAATTCCTATAGACATGCAATAGTCATTAAATGCTTGAGATGTAAATTCACCAGCATTATCAAGTCTCACCCTTTTAATGGTGTAATCAGGAAAATGAGCTCTCAATTTAATAATTTGGGCAAGAAATTTTGCAAATGCCACATTACGGCTTGATAACAGACAAACATGAGACCATCTGCTAGATGCGTCTATTAGAACCATGAAATATCTAAATGGTCCACATGGTGGATGAATTGGTCCACATATATCACCTTGAATTCTTTCAAGAAACATTGGTGATTCTTTCTCAACCTTAAGTGGTGAGGGTCTAGTTATCAATTTTCCAAGAGAGCAAGATGTACATGGAACCATTGTATCATGATGGATTTTTCTATCCTTTAGTGGATGTCCATGAGTACATTCAATAATCCTTTTCATCATTGTTGATCCTGGATGGCCTAATCTGTTATGCCATAAACTGAATACACCAGGATCAATATATTTTTCGTTAACTACCATATGTATTTCTGGTACATTTATATGTGTATAATGTAATCCAGAACTAAGTCTTGGCAGTTTTTCAACCACATGACTCTTGTCAGTGATACTTAAATATTTCTCATTTTCTGTTGTCACTGACTGATAATCATACCCGTTAAGGTATATGTCGGAGAAACTCAATAAATTTCTGCTTGACTTGGGAGAAAATAAGGCATCATTTATTAAAAATTTTGTACCATTTGGTAGTATGAAATTTGCCTTTCCTATCCCTTTTATCAAGTTAGCAGGTCCTGATATTGTATGTATAGTTCCTTCCGTTGGTTTTAGATCAATAAAATATTTCTCGGATTTAAGTATAGTGTGTGTAGTTCTACTGTCTGCTATACAGAGATCTCCACCACTTGATTGATGTTGTATTCCAGCAAAATTCATATTGAACTTCATATATAAGAAATAAATAGTGAGTACATTAATATTACACAATATTTTAAACGCAAATAGATAGTACTGAAACATTTAGCAAACATAATGACAAAGACAGACGATATTAAATCGTTTATTTTTCAAAAGACACACAACTTAAACATTCAAGAAATCTTCATATAAATCAGATGGTTTCTCAGTGACTGTTGGATCAATATTATCCACAAAATTTACTTCCTTTTCTTTACCTTTCAGCGAATCCTGATACATCTTAACAAGATGTTTAGATGTTCGGCAAGTATTAGCCCAGTGGCCCATTCTACCACATCTGTAGCAAGATTCTTCAGAATTTTTAGAAGAATTTTCTTCAACATCTTGTTTAATGGGCTTGTTTTGTGGTTGATATTTATATTTTCGTGGATTACTATTTCTTTGACCACCACGGCCACGACCACGACCACGTCCATGCCCATTACCATTACCATAAGGATGGTTTCTACCATAGTTATGGCTTTTGGCATGATGATGGTGATGGTTATTATAACCACGACCTTGCCCGCGTCCTTGTCCCTGTTTATAATTATTTGCAGTATTTGCTTCAGGGATTGCAAGTGTACCAGTAGGACGGGATTGCTGATTTTTCATTAATAGCTCATCATTTTGCTCTGCAACTAAGAGATATGAATTAAGTTCAGGATATGTTTTGAACTTTAGCATTCTCAAATTTCTTTGCACTGTGATGTTTGCAGCATTCATTGTGGAGAAAGTTTTCTCCATCATGTCTGCATCACTAATTTCATGTCCACAGAATTTAAGTTGTGAACATGTATTATACAGAGCTGAGCTGTATTCATTTACTTTCTTAAAGTCTTGGAACCTTAATGTTCTCCATTGTTCCATTGCAGCTGGAAGTAAAATTTCTCTTTGATTATTGAATCTGCTTTTGAGACCTTCCCATAAAATATGGGGATCTTCTACAGTCACATAATTATTTTGTAAGCATTCATCAATATGTTGATGAATAAAGCAACATGCCGTAGCTTGTTCTTTTTCAGAACAAGTGTTGTTTTCATTTATGGTTTCAAGAATGCCCATTGATTTAAGATGCATTTTTACTTTTATAACCCATGGCATGTAGTTGTTTCCAGTTGATTCTAAAGGAGTAAATTTAAGCTTTTCCAGATTCGACATTTTCTATTATCAAAAATTAAAACAAACATCATGATAAATTAGAGTCAATTTATATTCATAAGTATATAAACATTAAACATAAATTTAATATAACATAAATGATAAGTAGGTGACAGTGTCGACCATGTGTAAGCAATCATAAATAAATGTTATATAACAAAAATATAAATATTAGTAAACATAAATGAAAATTTGGCGACAGTGTCGACCATATATTTTTTCAGGTGGTATAACCGACCTATATCATTCTGGTGGTATAACCGACCATATATCATTTTGGTGGTATAACCGACCATATATCATTTTGGTGGTATAACCGACCATATATCATTTTGGTGGCAGAGCCAACCATATTTAGTATTAAGATTATCGTGCTGATAACGTGTTATAATTCAGTAGGCTTATAACTACCTTTAGTGGTTTGATTCTTGATGTTATAATTCAGTAGACTTATAACTACCTTTAGTGATTTGATTCTTGATTTAGAATACTAATAATGAAGTGTAAGAACAAAGATGATAATGGAGAGAAAGAAAGAAACACTTTGTAAGTGTGAGAAATGGTGCAAGTTTAATGCTTGCATTCATGAGTATTTATAGCCTAAAATCTCAATATAAAAATACATACTTTGTGTACCAAAATTGACTATATGTATACACCAAAATTGACTATCCATATCTATATTATTATTATTATTATAACAGGAAATTAATATTGGGCAACTACATAATTATCTTTTATCAATATTTTGGTAACTTTTTGTAGAAAAGGTTTATTATATTTAATTTCCTAATTGTATATTTTTATTTGCAATCTCAATAAGTAAAATGTGGGTAAAAAAGAATGATGGAAAGATATTATTTCAATGCTTTCTAAATAACCAGTATTTTTGCAGCAACCAGCATGTATGAAACTATGAAAGTGATAATCCAAAACAGTTTTTTAAAACTTTGAATAATAAGATTATCAGAGTTAGAACTTTATTCAGACACTAATAAATGAAATTATCATGAACCAATATCATTTTTTAAATTTACATCCTGATGCCCCATTGGAATCCTGGTTTGAAACGAATTCAAGTATCGTTCCTAATACTCTGTCTTTTGTATAATATTTATTAATTATTAATATTAATATATTTAGTTTCTTACGAAATTTCTGATGCTCTTATTCATTTCAGTGTATTCCAGCTGTATACTTTGACTTTTGGTCAATTGACTTGATTGTATCTATGCCTCATTTATGTAGGAAAACCAGTGTATATGTACAGCATGGGAGGGCTTGCTGAATACGCCGTTGTGCCGGCTCACGGATTGGCTATTCTACCCCACTCTCTGCCGTATTCCGAATCTGCTTTGATCGGTTGCGCAGTTTTTACTGCTTATGGTGCTATGGCTCATGCAGCCCAGGTTCGTCCTGGTGATGCTGTTGCTGTCATTGGTGTTGGTGGTGTAGGTTCAAGGTGAGAATATAAATATAATATATATCTTCAAAATTCTGTTTGCAGGATTTAGCATATGTTTGATTTGAAAGTAGTTATCTGAAATTCTGAATATAATCACCTAAAATGTTTAATAGTCTGATTATATCTAATTAGTAAGGGCTTCTTATTTTGAGATTATTATAAGTTTATAACTAGGTATACGTTTCAGTTGCTTGCAGATAGCACGTGCATTTGGTGCGTCTGAGATAATTGCTGTGGATATACAGGATGATAAACTTGAGAAGGCTAAATTGCTTGGAGCCACTCATGTTGTAAATGCTCGAACTGAAGATGCAGTTACAAAGATCAAAGTAAGTATATTTTTTGATCATTTGGGGCGTTTCAACCATTGCAGTTGTGTCATTTAGACCGTTAAAGTTCAGAAGAGCCATCTCAACAGTCTGCGTCACTTGCACGAAATCTAGCCAAAATAGTTACAGGCCACTATAATATCATTACCATTTTGTTTCATTAAATGTAAATTTAAAAAGTTATTAAACAGCTTAACCAGAGTATCCTCGTGACTGTTTCTGACCCTTTCATGGATCAATAGTGTTAAATACTTCAAACTAAATATAGTTGTGACAGAACTTGCGGGCATAGCCCAACGGCCCATGTTCTTTGTGTCATGGGATAGGGAGAGGTCATGAGTTCAATCCTTAGGGATGACATGATTTTCTTTAAACCAATTGAACACAAATAATAGTGGTATATATTGACCCTATTAGGGTGGTTTTACCGGATTCGTTCACGGACCTCTACCCAGGAACACTGCCCGAATGGATGTGTTCCCGGGTACCGTCGATTGGGTTCGGGTTTCCGCCCGAACGTGGTGTGATACGTGCTAATGATGAGGGTCGTTGAAATAAATGATCTACTGATGTCAAAAAATCGCCGCTCAAAAATAAAAATATATAGTTGTGACATTCAAGAAAATTTGTCAATTTTTTTGAACAGGAAATAACTGGAGGGATGGGTGTTGATACTTGTATTGAAGCATTAGGAAACCCAAAAACATTTAATCAGTGCGTGCAAAGCGTACGAGATGGTGGAAAAGCAGTAATGATTGGTCTAACACTCTCTGGAGCCAAAGGCGAAATAGACATAAACCATCTAGTTCGTAGACAGGTATACTGGCCAATATCTTGTCATCTTTTTTTTAATCGTTTATAAACATATCCTTTTGATCTAATATGAATGTGTTTATTGCATTATGCTTAAACTTTTTAGTGCGTTATGTTAAATGCTAAATTTAAAAAATAACCTCATTACCGATTCACGATGAAACCAACGGTACATATGATTTTGTTTGTGTTTTCAAGTTTATAACAATGTTAATTTTGGGAAACAGATAAAAGTGATGGGGTCGTATGGAGGCAGGGCGAGGCACGATCTTCCGAAGTTGGTAAAACTGGCTGAAAGTGGCATCTTTAATCTTGATGCAGCTGTTTCAAGAAAATGCAAGTTTGAGGAGGCAGGGGAAGCGTATGACGATCTAAACAAGGGAAATATTATTGGCCGTGCAGTTGTTGAGATAATGTAACTTACTTTAAACTTCCAAATGTTAATGATTAACTCTCATTTGAGTATTTGACTGCTTGTTTCTCTTTGACTTTTAGTTTTCTGAAACTGTTGTAGATTTGCTGGCTGTACAGAACTTGAGAATTTTAAGTGTGTGTCAACAATGACTTTTGGATCTGCTGCAAAACTAACTCGAACCCAATTCTTCAGTTCAACAGCATACCGTAAAATACCAAAAAAAATAAAAATATAAAAATATTAACAAATTCAGCATTAATGTTAGTTGAATGTGTTGTTTATGTTACCTGGAAATAGGATTATGGATTTCTTCTTTAGCCAACTTCATACTAAAGTCTTTAACATCAACCGCATTATCAAATGCTGATAAGTTTAATTTCATCTATGTATACACAATACATGTATTCAAAATTTCGATAACGTTTATTCAACTATTCAACTAATGTTGATGATTTATGGTTCAAAAACAGTCATGAGATGACCGGGTTAGGCCATGCACATCTAATAAAAAATATGGGTAGCCTGAAAAGTGAAAACCTTATCCGATGATTTATGGTTTTCTTTTTTATTTTGTTAATTACCATGGTAAACATTGATCCCTCAGGTTTGTGTAGGCATGAAACAAAATATATCCTGGAGTCGCTCATAAAACAAGTCCGCTGCCTCCTTATTTAACTTGTTGATATTAAGGAAGAAAGATTCAGGTGTTTTCTCCATGATATGCGGAATTGCTCCCTGCAGGTTATTAAGTTATCGCACGATGATGCAAGTATTTTTTTTAATGCACTCAGGAAGATTGTGGAATAATATATTCCAAGTCCAGGTTGCGGAGCGTAACCATATAGACTTCCAACTCCTCCCTAGCCCATCTTACCTTAACGATTACATAATGATCATCGCACCAAATGTCGCTCTTGATAAAAGCATTCGGATCCCACAAAGAAACTAGACCTCAAGACCTACCTCGAGATAAACTCACGGCGTAATCGAAATTCTGATTTCCCCATATCGATTTCAATCGAGCGTGTCATTATGAAAATGTACACATTTGAGCATGGCTTGAATTGAGATCTAAACGACTTGAGTTCGAGTAGCTCACGAGTAACTAGACTCATTTACACTCCTGGGTAAATAGGTCTAAAACTGAAACGGGTCGACAATCTTAGTTACTATATTGTATCTTCGAAAACAACGAACACAAATGAAAACAACATTACTTTTAAAGCTTGCAATATTTCCATACAAGATGGACAGACGGATAATACCACCTGATTACAGGCTGATTATTTCACATAAAAACATATTCTTGATGCACAAAATCCAATTGTACATATTTATAGATATTTTGAAACTCAATTTTAACGTTTTGCATGTCTCAAGCAAAATGCTTTGATCCTCCCAGTAGCATCTTCAATGACTTTTGGATCTGCTGCAAAACTAACTCGAACCCAATTCTTTAGTTCAGCAGCATATCCTAAAATATCAAAAAAAGAAAAAAGAAAAAAAAGAAATTGACATAAGTTCAACATTAACATTGATTAACAATATAAATGATAATGAGCTGAAAGTGTTGTTTATGGCACCTGGAAATAGGATTATGGATTCCTCTTTAGCCAACTTCATACAAAAGTCCTTATCATCAACCACATCATCTAATGCTGATAAGTTTAACTTCACCTATATACACAGAACACATGTATTCAAAAATTTCATAATGTCATAATGTTAAACCTTGTTGTGCGTTGTAGCTCAAGTGGTAGTGGTCTGACACTCTTTGTTAGAGGTCAGGAGTTCGACTTCCGGGGACCACAACATTGCACACAAGGTTATCCCCTGACCTTGAAATCCACCCAGGTCGCCTTTCGCGTATTGCGTTGCGGGGGCAGCGGGGAGGGGTTTTACCAGCCATGCCCTCGGATTAGTCCGAGTTTTCTCCAAGGCAGTAGTTGGGGGGCGAGTTTTGCAACTGCAGGAGATGATCGCATGGGTGGTTTAGTCCCCCGGGTGATCTTTAACTACTATTAATTTTTTTTTTTTTTTTTTCTTTTTTCATAAGGTCGAATAAGCAAATAGGATTATTTTTTATTATATTCATTACCATGGCGAACATTGATCCCTCGGGTTTGTGTGGGCATGAAACAAACGGTATATCCTTAAGTCGCTCATAGAACAAATCTGCCGCCTCCTTCAGTAACTTGTTGATATTAAGGAAGAAAGATTCGGGTGTTTTCTCCATGATGTGCGGAACTGCTCCCTGCAGGTTATTAACTTATCGCACGATGATGCAAATATTGTATAATGTACTCAAAAACATTGTTGATTGAATAATATATACCTGAATAATAGTGGGTGGATCTGCAGTTAAATCTAGACAACTCTTTATGGAAGCAGCAATCTGATTAATTAATATATAACAAATCAAAAGGTAAAAAAGATTAGATATATATGATATAAGTTCAAGATCACGGTAAGAATATAGAAGAAAAAAAAGGACCCCGGTTTTGTGAAGAATGCCAATAGGATCAGTTATTGCAATCCAACCAAGACGCCAACCAGGAATGATCCATCGTTTTGATAATGTTCCAAGAGTAATAACTGGTGCTATGTTTCCAAATACACCCATGGGGATAAATGGTTTATTTCCGAAAACTTGATACGCGTAAACTTCGTCCGATATTATAAGAATCCCAAGTTGTTTTGCAGTTTCTGCAATCTATTATTTTTATTTATTGTACATGTATAAGAACAAGAAATCTAATAATGAAAAACATGTAAAAAACTTATTGTATGCAATAATAATCACACCTTCTGCATATGCTCAGATGTGAACACATTTCCACAAGGATTGCCTGGGTTGATTAGAACGATAGCAACAGTTTTATCGTCTGCTAATGCTTTGACACCATCAAGATCAACTTCCCAACTTTTTTCAGGGAGAAGATCAAAATGGCGGACCTCGAGTGGACTAATACTACTTTGAGCTTCGTATAATGAGTAATTAGGTCGAGGAAAAAGTATATTAGCTCCAGGCTGAGCAAGAACTTTTAGTAAGACTTCAATAGCATGATTTGCTCCAACAGTTAAGAATATATCATCAGTTGTTAAGCTGTAGGGAAGATCTTTTGACAAATGCTCCGCGATAGCCCTGTTAACAACCAAAATAAATACAATAGTGTTTAGTTATGAGTTAGTTATAGTATATAATATTTTGGTGCTGATGTGGCACTTAGGATGATAAAAATTTAAGTAATGATAGGGGGGTGGTTTTAATGAAAGATAGCGAACCTTCTTGCAGGATCGATTCCAACTCCAGGTGCATAGCAGTTGAACTTAGTGGATCGAATGGATTCAACTAATGCGTCTTCAACAACGGTCGATGTTTGAAAGCAAGGATAAACAGATGGATCACCATGTCCCAGGTGGATTTTTGGTTTCCCAGTTTTTGTTTCATCCACATTTTGAATGATGGCTTCAAGGATGTGTCTGACTGTTAAAGCTGCAGCAGCATTTACTTCTTTGTTTTCCTTAAAACCCCATTTCTGCAACTCCATTTTTATTTCTGGTATTTATTATTTATGTTAATGTTAATGTTAATGTCTTGACTCTTGAGGTGATATATATAAGCGTTCTAATTTTCAAATGCGTGGTGGTGGTAATAAGTGGGTCCAAATAACTACATGTACATGGACTTGCAGCCCAAGCACAAAATTTTTTTTTTTTTTTGCACCTTCCTAGCATTTACTGTACGTTGACTAGCTATGTGGGTCTTGTTGATACATTGAATCAGTGTGTTAAACAAGAAATAATATACTAAATCGTTTTAATCTCACCAACCACATAATTTTTGATACGAATATATTGAATAAAACTTAAAGATGGACTTGGGCTGGTCCAGAACAGAGTAATTGACCTAACCCAAATTGACCCCAAAATCAGTCCAGTTTAAAAGGTCCGGTAGCAGCTGAAAGACAGAGCCTTTGCACATGAGAAAAAGAAACGCCCAAGAGTAGAGAAAGTCCCCCCTCTCAATGTTCTATGGATAGAGAGACTACTTCCAAATGGACCTCTAGCCAATAAGTAGGTTAATAAAAAAAGTGTGAGACATCATGAAAATGGTAGAATCAAATTTCCATGGGTTTTAAATCATAGCTGAAGTTCAATTTAGGCTCTAAGCGACAGTCAAGTCGCCAATAAATCGACGCTTGTTGTTGACGAGAAGCTTGCTGTTAACGATAAGCATTAGAAGTATACGTTTTCTCAATTTTCAGTTTGTATCCTAGTAATTTCTTTTCAATGAAAAACAATTTCGATTGTAACTCACTCTTTTAAATGGGTTAAGAGAGTATTTCAACTCTATTCAATACACATTTTTTCTCATTCAACACCATTTTTCATTCACGAGTTACAAATAAACACGCTACATGTAACATTTTATTATGAATCATTCAGCTGTAATCAATGTTGTAATCCTCCCGAGATCTCCCCGAGATCTCCCCCGAGATCTCGTTTTTAGAAGACAACCGAGACGGGATGTTCATCTCCTGAGATTTCTCGGTCAACAGGGTCAAACTTAGTCAAAGCCACGATTTCTCGGACTTTCTTGCTAATTTGTAATATTTTCTTGTAAAATTCGTAATTTCTAAGATTTTATCGCTCATTTCTTGGATATTTTTGTAAAATCTCGTAAAAACGTATATAAATATACATATATTTATGTTTTTCTGTATATTTTTATTAAAAAACTATAAAGTCAACGTAAGTCAACGTCCGAGATCTCCCCGAGATTATTCCGAGATGCCGAGATCTCCCAAAAAAAGTCCAAACGAGATCTCCCCGAGATCCGAATTCTCCAACCTTGGCTGTAATAAAACGCAAACTAAGTATCGTCATCATATGAAACAATAATCCATACATAAGTTATCTTATAGTTATTATGAAATTGGCCTAGCTTGGGTCACAAATATAGCTTCCAAACAAGATACTGTGACCACTGACCACACAGTTCAATATCTACTGGTTTACGGTCGAAATGATGTGGGTTCATGGGTCATCAAAACAGAAAGGATGGTTCATCACACTTGAATCAAATAACAGAATTCATGATAGTAGATAGAGGTATAGAGTATTATGATATAGTTCCCACAATTTGTTATACCAAATGGATATTTTAATATTACTTCCAAAGCAAAAGTCACGTACCATATAACAAAGACTATAAAGTTCTAATGAACCATAACTTGGATATTTTATTTAAGTCTTTATTCCCAAATTCTGAATACATTTTACTACTAATTAAGGTTTTGCATGTCTCAAGCAAAATTGTTTGAGCCTCCCAATTGCATCTTCAAGTACTGCTGGATCTGTCGCAAAACTCACCCGGACCCAGTTTTTCAAACAAACAGCATTCCCTATAACGATATAGTATCGAAAAAATGTAAACGCAATTAGTAAAATAAATGAGGTTTATTTTATTTCAAGATGTCCCCTCGAGATTATTTACCAGGAAAAAGAACCATGGTTTCCTCTTTTGCCAACTTCATGCAGAAGTCCGTATCATCAACAACATCATTAAAAGCGGACAGGTTTAACTTCACCTGTACAAACAAACTCAAATCAATTTTAACAATATCTAAATAAAGATAATTAGGTGTTCTAGTTAATAAATTAAATCTTTACCATGGCAAACATTGATCCCTCGGGTTTGTGTGGGCATGTAAGAAGAGGAATCTCCTTAATTCTCTCATAAAACAGGTCTGCAGACTCCTTTAGTAACTTGTTGATATTTATGAAAAAAGAATCTGGTGTTTTCTTTATGACACTAGAAATTGCTCCCTGATACATTGATCAATAATAAGGCATTTAGTTTTGTTATTATGACATCATTAGCGTATTAGATTCATTAATTGTTTAAATTAGTCAATTATATTAGTATTCAAAAACCTGAATAACAGTTGGAGGATCTGCAGTTATGGTGAGGCAACTCTTTAGGCTACTAGCAATCTGAGAGGATGGTATAATTAGTAAGACAACAAAAATCAAAACTTGATAGTGCAGAAAATTTAAAACTTGATAGTGTATGTAAAAACAGACACCACAAAAGCTAGTGAGAATGAAAGAGACAAATTACCCCAGTTTCTTGAAGAATACCAGTAGGATCAGTTAATGCGATCCAACCAAAACGCCAACCTGGAACGATCCAACGTTTTGATAATGACCCAAGAGTCATGACCGGTGCTATATCCCCAAGCACCCCCATGGGGATAAATGGTTTATCTCCAAAAACTTGATGGGCATAAACTTCGTCCGCAATCACAAGAATCCCAAGGTCTCTTGCTGTTTCTGCAATCTTTAATCATGGAAGAACAAAAATTTAGTAAAAATATATATACACATATTTTTGGAGAAATGTAGATTGTAGCTAACGGTATTAACTTTACGTGTTAAACGGAGACTGAAGCCTAAACTTCATGTAGTCAATAAGAGCACCGACTATCGTGACGTCTAAGACTGAACTTCTTAACCGACACACATTAGCACCAAGACTGAATGACTCACTCAAAACTGAACCCTATATACCGTGACAACAGAGAACTGACACATAATGAACCACACAAACACACACAAGACATATTGTCTTGTACAAAGCGAAATGCCCTAGACCTACCTTCAAGACTAGACGATTGATCAAGTAGATTTTGGCTTGAATGCGACTTGCGGGGGAAGCACCTCTTTACACTCTGATACTTGTGCGAAGTTGTCGATATAGTTCTCATCGCAACAGCAGCAACATCAACAACAACAAAACTCAATCCCAACAACAACAACAACAACAACAACAAAATCCAATTCCACAAATGCGAGGTATGGGGAAGGTGAAATGTAGACAATCATTCCTCTACCATAGAATAAAAGAGAAATCTTCTTTCTAACCACGAGTTGAGAAAAAAATTTCTGCACCCGCTGGAAGAAAAGTCGTCCCCCTCTCTACTCCAGGGTAGAGAGATTGCTTCCGTGAGGACCTCTGGCAAAAAAAAGTAGATAAATAAATAGATAGATAAATAAAAAATAAAAAGACTTCATGGAAATTGTGGGATCAAATTTCCATGAGTTTTATAGCTAGTCTGAAATTCAATTTAGGCCAGCCAGATATAGTTCTCATCAAGGGTGGTAAATAGTTGATACAAAGACCCATCTAAGAAGATGTGGTTTTGTAGAATTGAAAAGAGACGAGAGGTTTTAAGAACCGGTGTGTTGTCTCTCTCCTAGGTCTCTTATGTGTGTTGTGTCATGTGGTGTCCCTTTATATATGGGTAGGTGGGCCAAGCCCATTAATAATTTTCCAATAAGAGTGACCTATCATGAGTAGCCCACAGGCCAAGTAAAATAAAGAAATATGGATGTTAATACTTATAAAATCACGTTTAGTGATTGTAAGAGAACTTGGTATGAGTATCAATACCAAGCCTTACCTCATTAGTCATTAACCATAGCTCACAATGACACACATTTGCTAGGTGAATTCTCTCCCAAACCACTACCACTAGGTCTTAACTATTTTAAGAAGTAATCTAAACCGAGTACAAGAGACCCGTGGATCAATTCAAAAATTGTGAATTGATACACAACACGTATGTATCAACATTAATATACAGTTTATCATTCCTTTATTCATATCATATACATCATCATCTGTTATGATCATCGTACATCGTACATCAGCTTGTTTACAACAAACACATCACATACTATAACTCTAAATCACTATTACAAGAATTCAAGCAATATGTGGCCTACATGTGGTATCAGAGCCACTCTATAGCTGGTATTTAACGATCAAAAGGCTCAATTCGTAGATTTTATAGCGAGATAGTACATATATTAACCGCGTGGATGGAGAAACGACTTCTCTTCTATTCTAGGTCAGTCATAGGAGAGATTGTCTATATCTCACCTCGCATAGCCGGTATTGCTAATACCGGGTTTGTCCACCTCGCATGAAACTGCACTTGCCAAGACCGGTTTATGCCCATTGGAGCTCCTTTTTGAAAGTCAGGCCTACAATTTCTGACGTGTTCTGAACTCGGGTGTGCCAACACCGGGTTTCAGTCAATGGACTAGTTGTCTCCGGCACATTGGAATTATTTTAAACCAGTTGCTTTGGTTGTCTATTGCTATGATTTTGTTGGGATGGAAGTAGAAGAAAAAGAAATCAGAAGTGGCAAAATAAATATTCCCACTTTGGTTGAACATTTGAATGACTAGTTATTAGAAAATGACGAGGGTTACCAACAAAGAGCTAGAATGTACATTTTAGCTTTAATTGGTGATCATTTATTTGCCGATTCTAGCTCTTAAAAGGTCTATTGAACTTCCTGTTCAACATTGATGACCTTAGTATGGAAGGTCGTAAAAGTTGAGAGAGTGCAATTCTTTAATATTTGTACAGAATCTTTAGCAACATTACACAAGTTTCTGTACAAATATGCAAGAACGACACTCCCTCAACTTTTACGATCTTCCATACTAAGGTCCTCAATGTTGAACAAAAAGTACAACGAGACCTCATAAGAGCTAGAATCGACAAATAAATGACCACCAATTAAAGCTAAAATGTAAATTCCAGCTTTTTATTGGTAACCCTCGTCATTTTCTCCTAACTAGTCATTCAAATGTTCAATCAAAGTGGGAATTTTTATTTTGCCACTTCTGATTTCTTCTTCTACTACTTCAATCCCAACAAAATCATAGCAACATACAACCCAAGTAACTGGTTCAAAATAATTGCATGTGCCGAAGACAATTAGTTCATTTATGGGTAAACCCCATAAAACTTGCACATCTTACAAAGTAATGGTGGCTTTACTAGTAGGAAAATGAAATGTACATATCTCCGGAAGCTACTTTTCAACTAATGTTGTAATTGAAACGTAATCATACTAGTGAAAACCGGTCTTGAAAACACCGGCAAAACCCCCTCGTCTAATGTAATGATACACATGCGCATTTATTGCTTCATTCGGAAGAGCCTTAATGTGATCCTAAAGATGTTTATCGCATTTTCTCGGTTTCATTGCCGCACCATCACTATGACCAGTGAATATTGAATATGTTCTGTGTCTTTGTTGCCCTTGTAACCATAATAATTCACCGTTTTGCGACCAAGTATTAACTAGTATGTTTGCCAAATTTTTGTTGATAATAATTGTGTTGATAATAAGGTTGATAATAAGTTTTAAATGGGGATAATAAAATGTGAATGAGGTTGACCCTATTTGTGATACCGAAGCTGTGAAGGATGGTTTATATCACATTTCATAGCTGGTGTTGGCACCGCCAGCTTAGATACGTGACATCCATGCAGTCAACCAGGATTCATGCAACTTCATGCAATGATGTCGAGTTAGTAGGTGTACGTACACTTATTAACTAAAGTCAGAAATTGCAGGACCGGCTTTCAAAAATGTCTTCCATATGGTTATAGACCGGTGTTAGCAACACTGGATACACCGGTTTTACAATCTCAACTCATGAAAATATCTTTTTTACAAATGAGGTTAATATATGTATTATCCCGCCAAAAAATTCCTCAATTCGCATAATTGTGATTAGAGTTTAAGTGGAGGATGTGTTTGTTATGAACAAGATGATGTATGATGATGATGATTATAAGATGGTCATGAATATGATGAAATAAATACAAAAATGACAAATTGTATATCGATTATGAAATGTTGATACCAACGTGTTGTGAACGAATTCACAATTGTTGAATAGATTCACGAGTCTCTTGTACTCGGTTTAAATCTAATCATAATCTACTTAGGACCAAGTGTTTTGGAAGAGAATTCATCTACCAAGTGTGTGTAATTGTGAGATAGGGTTAATGACTAATAAGGAAAGACTTGGTATTTATACTCATACTAATGATACGCTATTCGGTTAGCGTACATAAACGCAGCTGAAAAGCACAATCCAAAGAAGAACCGATCACCATAAACGTGAACGAAAGCATAAAAAACCATAAGTATAAGTTTCAGCAGACAGCGGACATATGTCATAAAGAGCGAATAGCGTGAAGAACAAAAGTCAATTTTCAAAGAATAAGGGTTGACTCACCAATCAGAACATGACGCGTGTCCATCTTTGAAGAAGAACCTTTGACTTTTCTGCCTATAAATAGGCCACGACTTGATTAATAGATAGAGTACATCATTTTGTCAGAGTGAAACTTTCTCTCTCTACAAAGGAGCTTTCTATCTCTAAAGTGATTGACCAAGTTTGACACTGACTAGATTCGCATCTTGTTTTTAAATCCGGTAATCATTGTTATTCGGAGAGTGCAAGAAGACTAAAACCGCTCACCGTTAACGTGATTGTGATTTGCACTCGTAGTTTATCCGTGATCCGGATTTAGTACGATCACATACCAAGTTCCCTTATACAATCATTAAACGTACATCTTATTATAAGGATTTTACAATTGTCAACAATTCCTAACAATCTGCCTTAGATGTGCGTTATGCTTGATGCTCGTCACTCTTCTTAATCACATCACGATTTGATATAAATGTTGATTGTCAAATCCTAATAATAGACGCCCGATATGAGGTGTATATCACACCGTCTTCGGAGACAGTCAACACAAAATAAAAAGGTATGATAGGCACACGCCAGTCTAACACAAATGTTCATAAGTGAACATTTTATGGATATGATGTATAAAAATATAAAATGTGCTTGTTTTACCACTGAAGCTTGGCTTGAGTGGTATGGGGGTGGAATTCAACTTGGGGTTCTGACAACCCAGGTTTGATTATCACTCAAGCAGGGAGTTTCCAACCTTAGATGGTACTGCCAACATCAATGCGGAGAGTTTTCAACCTTTGATGGTACTGTCAACATCAATGCGATTTGGGAATGTCTCTGAGGGTTTTCCCAACCTTCGATGGTACTGCCAACATCGTCGTGAATTGGGTTTCCTCCTAATGCGTCTGTGAGTGACAAATGAGAGCATTCGATGTCGTCGGTAAAAAAATGTGCTTGTTTTATTTTAGAAAAATTGCAAGTTATGTTTGAATTCTCAATATATAAAAAAAAATAAAAAAATAAAAAATTATACCAAGGCTGTGGGGGGTAAAAATAGAAATTAGAAGAAGTAATGATACCTTTTTCATGTGGTCAAAAGTGAAAACATTTCCACAAGGATTGCCTGGGTTGATTAGAACAATTGCGACAGTGTTATGATCCGCCAACGCTTTAACACCATCAAGATCAACTTCCCAACCTTTATCCGGGAGGAGATCAAAGTGACGAACCTCAAGTGGACTAAAACTGGCTCGAGCTTCATAAATTGGATAATTAGGTCTTGGAAATAGAATATTTGCACCAGGACGGCCCAGAAGTGTTAGCACTACTTCGATACCATGGTTTGCTCCAGCAGTTAGGAAAACATCGTCACTAGATAACTTGTAGGGAAGGTCTTTCGATAGATACTCAGCAATAGCCCTGTTAATTAACAATTAACAATAATAAAATTAAAAACACTTTACTAATTACTGTAATAAGTTGTTTAGGTTCATCAAAACGATTTGGAGGGATTGATGTGAAAGGTAAGAAGTGGAGTTTTTTTTTATTTTTTTTATTTTTTATGATAGTGTTAAATTTGCTAGGATGTGCTAAAATATTGTTGGTAATTGCATATAAAATATATTAATTAACTAGTGAAATGACCCGTAAAATTACGGGTTTGTTTAAACGAAACAGTTTAATGATATGTTTTAGGTATTAAGTGAACGTAAATGCTAAAGTTATTTAGTTTAATGACCCGTGAAATCACAGAGTCCAACTAAGAAACTCGTCAACTGAACATTTCATCAAACACCTAAAATGCATATTAAACAATCAACATCCAATCATAAGAGATGATATTGGTTGTCATTTTATTTTAAAAGTGTAAATTAAAATATAAATTTAGAATTGGTTTCCTTCTGCCTAGCTTTTATACCTTCTCGTATTCAATTCCAAATAATTAATTAAAATAATTCAAAATTTTTTAATTTTTTAATTTTAATAATTAAAATAATTATTAATAAGATTTAATAATAATAATAATTAATTAATAAGATTTAATTTTAATTCAAAATTATTTAGATTAATGACATCACCCATTGTGATGACCCGTCCTTATCCCCCTGGACGAAATCAACAACATCTGGTTCCATTGCGATTATCGACTCCAAGTAATGTTCTTAACACGAGCAAATGCACAGCGGAAGACTTTATTCGTACCTGAGAATAACATGCTTTAAAATGTCAACATAAAGTTGGTGAGATATATAGGTTTGATGCTAGCAGCGTTATAACAATGGACCACAAGATTTCATGTTTATACATAATACACTCCTCGTGTATGGAAAAGTCGTTGAGCACTTGGTAACCATACTTAACATTTAAATCACAGCAGCATATTCTTAAATAAACCCTACACCGTACCAAGTGTAGTAACGAAACGAAGTACTGTGCAACCGTTTAAAACTGGTCGTCCAGCCCGGTTGGGGTTGTCAGGCCCGATAGATCTATCAACAGGATTCGCGTTTACGCTCCTCACGTAAATATTAGCTACCAAGTATAAAGAAATATGCCATGGTACAACTCAACGTAGGTTTTATTTTGATCACTTGTGTCCATAAGGTAAATCATTTATAAAAACAGCGCATGTATTCTCAGCCCAAAAATATTTAGAGTTTAAAAGGGACTATATACTCACCTAATGTATTTTGTAGTAAAAATACATATAACATCATTGAACACGTATAAGGTTGGCCTCGGATTCACGAACCTATATCATTTGGATAATTATTAATACACACAACTGTAGTTGATTTAAAGTTACATAATTATAACTTTATTAATTAGGTTATTTTTATGTTCTCATATATTTATTCTATATATTTTAAATACTTAAAGATATTAATATTTATTTGGTTATATGTATTAAATATATTGATGAATATATATATATATTGCTTATAATGACAGTAGTTATAATAATACTAATATAATTTTAGCAAAAGTAGTTATAGTAATGATAGTACTAATATTAATATTAATGATAATAATATTAGTAATTCCATTAATATAAATGATAGTCTTAATAATAATTAGTAATTATTGTAATGAGAATAATGATTTTGATGATAATAATAATAATAATAATAATAATAATAATAATAATAATAATAATAATAATAATAATAATAATAATAATAATAATAATAATACTTGTATTAATAACAATTATTAATAATAAAAATAACATATCAATAGCAACCATGATAAATAGAAATATAAAAGTTTATACCCCTTAAAAGATGCTGTAAAAAGATTTGCACATGACCGGACTCGAACCCGAGACCCCCTGGATACCCACTAACACCTTGAACCCTCAAACCATTTCTGTCTTTCTGTTATAATCCAAGACTCAGTTATATTTATCCCCTATCTGCTTTTCTGTTTATAGACTTCATCTTCTCCATCGAAAAAAAACATTTAGCCCGACCAATATAGTTTAACTCGACCCAACATTAATTTCGATATTTTAAATCAATCATAAATAACCAGATTCATGTGGTTGTGTTAAAAGGTAAACGAAAAAAAATATATATATATTTATTTTTACAGCTACTGCTGTCGCAACCCAAGAACAAAAACAAAATTCGATTTCGAGTTTAAGACGTTTTGGAACTAATGTTACAACACGAAATATGTGTTAAACGATTCATGGAAACTATCTAAATGATTAATTTCAACAGAAGAGGAACCAAAAACTTCCATTTAATCCTTGAACAACGTTTGACTTTTTATGTTCAAAACTTTGACTGCGAAATTCGTCATCGATATAAAGAGTTGGAAGATGAGATTTTTCAGAAAGATTGAAGGAAGGATTCCTAACACATCTGCATTTATAGATTTTTAAGTTAGATTCAGAATCAAACGTTTTGATTTCCAGTTCAAGAACAGAGAACCGAACATATTTATTTATTTTTTTTTTTCTGTAATTCTTTTGCTATAATAAACCAGATAAATATATATAGGTCGAGTGATATTGTTACCCCTAAATTCGTTCAATCATAATCTGTTTTGTAGTCCAACTGGCTCGACAAGATTAAATCAGGAACAGGGAGCGAATAAGAAAAATAAAAATAAAACAACAACTATAAAACAAAATGGGAATCGATTGTTATCTGATTTGTAAGAAAAATATCAAATACAGTTTAATTAAAATATGGAACTGATTTTTGGAATTATCTCTTATTTGAATTCGTATGATATTTATATAGATTAATAATTCTATTGTTAATAATATTAATAATTAATAATAATACTAATACTGACAATAACAATTTTTATAATAATATTATTGGTGATAATTATAAAGATTAGTACTTTAAATGATAAGGATATTAATAATATTTACAAGTAAAATAATTAGGATGTAACAAGTTACATGAATCTAATAATAATAATAATGTTATTAAGGATGATAATAATAATAATAATAATAATAATAAATGATAATTTAATTACTATAAATATTTAAATCATAAATAGATTATAAATTTAATCATACTTCCATTGTTAGCTTTCGTTTTGATAAATATACCTTACAATTATTAAAATTTGTGATTATAACAGTAATAATAGTGATAGGATTAATAATACTAATATTGATATTGATAAAAATATTGGAAGCAACTATCACATTTATATTTAACTATATTTTTAACCAGCAATCTAACTTAATATTACATATTATTATTTATGACTTATATACTAACACATATATGACACTTAATATATATATTACATATATCATTGAACATGTAAAGAAATCACATAGATTTATTTCAATCACAACCTTATTATTCTATATATTTCTTTACCTATTTCATTCAAATGATTAAATTGTTTTATATCATTATTATATGTACTTATACCCATATTTATATAAATATTCATATATATTTATATATTTATTTACACACAATAGTTCGTGAATCGTCAAACATGGTCAAAGGGTAACGGATTTCATGAATATAGATTTCAAACTTTCAAAACTCAACATCAAAGGTTTTGCTTATCGTGTCGGAAATATATAAAGAATAAGGTTTAAATTTGGTCGGAAATTTTCCGGGTCATTACAGTACCTACCCGTTAAAGAAATTTCGTCCTCGAAATTTAGTAGAGGTTGTCATAAATAACAATAGGGATGTTTTCATGATAAATATGAGGTAATAATAGAGTTTTATCATTATTGAAAGATATAGATAAAACGATTCGACCATGTGAAGCGTACGAGTGAAGCTATCATAAAAGAGTGAAATGGGTAATATAGAATTGTTTTAACCGATGACGTGGTTATGATTGATTTCCGGATTTTAAGGGATTTAATGAAGATCTTACGTAATAAGATTCGGTTTTTCGGCGATCAGGATCTTCTTTGATTTAATACGGCCATCTGTTTCGATTCCTCTGCCGGATATTTTATTATAAATCTACCCCTTCGTTTCCTTATTTTCCACAACTCACATCTTCTACTCGTTCTCCTTAATTTCTTATTTAAGACATTCGTCAATATGCTCCATCTCATTCTTATCATTGATATACTCTAAATTTTCACATCCGTCATTCTTCTCTTTCATCTTCCACCGGAAGAATCTATTTACTTCTACTATACTCTTGGGTTTACAGTGTTTCTAGTCCTCCCGTGTCTTTATATTGTTATATGCATTGATATACACGGTCTGTAGTTTCTGGGTGGTTGTTGGGTTTTATATCTTCCCTTATACCTCGATGTCCTGCTTCTTTCTTCTATAATCATTGTCATCCACAGTTAATGCTCTCTCCTATTTGCTGCGATTTATACCTCAAATTTCTATTTTTGGAGCTTTATTCTTTCGTTTCCTCTTTCCGTCCTCGAGTCGTGCGAGCAACGGTCTGGAGTTCGTAGGTATGAAATTCGGAATGAGCATAGCTAATGCTCTAAGAAAGAATTGGTAATGGCACGATTTTTGATTTGTCAAATTATCAGAATATCGTGGAAAAGACCGAATCATCAAAAAAATATTTTCTTGATTTAGAGATTAGGTAGAATGTAAGAGTCGTGTAATATGGTACATGATGATGGTACTGTGAATCATCACATTCCGTTAGAAACTCAACATGACTTACTGTAATATAATGAAGTTGATCAAGTTTCATTATATTATACTAATTCACGCATCAGTTCCCAACACTGCTTCAAAACATTCATATTTTAAACTTGAAGATTTCAGAATTTAAAAACTAACACAGTTTCTTTTATGTTGTAACGCAGATATTACGGGGAGATAGATGATTGCAGATAGGAATAGTTGTGAAAATATCTTTAGAAATATGGAGAATATGTATAGCGGAAAATATGAAGATATCTTATAATATCTAAGATAAGATGATGATGAATAATATCATCTGAAAAAGTTTAGAATAAGGAGTAGGGTTCATACTGACGGTTTCAACAGACACTGAATCATTTGCATTATTTGAAGGCAGGTTCATTCCTTGTATTTGTTCTTTGTTTCCTTCACGGTTAGCTCAATCCATTTTTCAGCACCAAATTTTCTATCGAGTGTTCCTAACATTCCCTTCTTTATCATCAAACTTTTGGCCATTTAGGCCATCTAAAATTTTACTGTTTCCTCTGCATTTAATGCAGTCATATCTGAATCGTCGATTATCAATCCGAGGTGTTTTTGGGCGAATTGTGTTTTTAGATGATTAAATACTGATGATAACATGGCGGAGTATGAAAGGTTCCCAGGTAACGATGAGGAAAACCAATCGTATATATCAAAGTTATAATAAGACTTATTCGAATGAAAGGTCGAAGTTGTTCTGCTGAAGCTGTGACAAAATTGGCTACTTTGAAAAGGAATCGTAAGGTTGTTTTTGCTAATAAATGCTAAAGAATTCGTCGCGGTACGTGTTAAACTATGACTTTGGGTTCAAGAGTTTTTCATGTGTATAGATCTTTTCTTCTGTAGATGAAGTGCGGTCGGTTCAACTTCTCGATTGAGGTATTTTCAAGAATCCTGATAGGTTTGTACGCGGATTGTAAACGTCGAGATACAAATGAGGTTTAGGATGAAATCAAGTGGCAAACTTGAAGAATTGTTTAGTTTCATATGTTATAATCAATATTTTAATTCATTTTACTTGTCCATAGTTAGCAGTCTAATAGTCCGATTGTCCAATGGTCCAATAATTCAACAGTTCAATATATTCATATATAATTTAATATACATAATTAATTAATACGTATCGTGACCCGTGTACCGGTCTCAGTGTCGATCACAACTCAAAGTATATATATATATTTTGGAATCAACTCTGACCCTGTATAGCCAACTCCCACCTTCACATATAGAGTGTCCATGGTTGTTCCGAAATATATATATTGATGGGTCAATATGATAAGTCGAAACCTTGTATATGTGTCCCGTTATTTAAAATGAGTAAAATAAATAAATATATATCATGACCCATTATACAACGTGTTGTCTCAGATTTAATCCGACGTATTGTTGTACATGTGTCCCGGCAGTATGTATAGTGCAGAAATTAAAATTGCGAGAATGTAAATTGCGATAATGTAAATTGCGATAAATTAAATGTTAGCCGGGAAAAGTTAGCTAGGAACAGTTAGCGTGGATTCCTAACAATATTTCAATTAGTTAATTCGTATGTTTCTAACAAATTTTATTATATCCAATGTTTTCTTCTTTATGCCACTTGTCGGATTCTGATAGGTCAAAATCCAAATATGTAATTTGAATGAAAATGGTTGTTCTGTGATGAACGGATACGTATATCGATGGTTGTAAGTAGGATAGCAATGTTCGTTGATCCGGATTCGGGGAATGTACAATGTAACTTATTAATGTGAAATTAGAAATATGCCTCAGGTACTACCTACCCGTTAAAATATTTTCATCATTAACAGTTTGTACGAAAGAATTTTTAATTACAATCTTTATGAAAATATACTTGCATATATATTTTCTTCGGATGTAATTATGAATTTAATGAGTCAATAGAATATTAAACTCATTTGATTTATTGTTAACGCTAGATTACATAATCTCTAAAACTTTAGAAATTATATAATCGCCATGTCGAACGAGGAATAATGAGGTAGAATGATACGTAAAGCGAAGATAATCGATGTAGATCGATGTGTAGAACGAAGTTCATACCCGAGGTACAGATGATGTTATTGAGGCATGAAATGTTGATATTCGAGGTACAGATTGTGATGTTGAGAGTTACGGCGCGGTTATGGTTTAGGGATGTTAAGGGTACTGTCGACGTCGATGATGGTGGTACTGACTATGCTGATGGTGCTGTTGCTGGTGTTCGTAACCTTCGCACCAGATTCTCCAAAGTCATCACACGAGCGCGTAGTTCGTTAACTTCTTCTAGTACTACGGGATGATTGACGGTTGAAGCGAGTGAATGAATAAGATTCGAGATATTGGATAGTATATAATCGTGACAAGATACTCGGAAAATGGAAGAGAAATGGTTTCTCGAGCAGGTTCGTCGGTAAGTGCTTCAGGTTCATCACCAAGAGGCAATTTGGTGGATGGAAAGGATCTTCGATGTGAGATGATTTTCGGATATCGGATGATATTCTGGCTGTATAGAATATCTATAATACCAAAGGTTTCGTAAACTACAGAGGAATTTGCGGCATATGTCAGGCTATTCTACAGTAATAGATACGCTAAGATATGAGTTTCGTCTATACACTATCGATGCACTAAATGCAGTAAGACGTGTCTAGACTTAAGGATGATAAGCGGGAAATTCCCTAAGGATGATAAGCAGACGATTTCCGACTAGAAATGATAAGCAAAACTTTTTGTCATGTAGACACGGTCAAAGTCCAGACTCACTAATGTATCCTAACAACTACTAGTCAGACACACTAATGCAAGGCCTGGTTCGCTAAGACCAATGCTCTGATACCATCTGTGATGACCCGTCCTTATCCCCCTGGACGAAATCAACAACATCTGGTTCCATTGCGATTATCGACTCCAAGTAATGTTCTTAACACGAGCAAATGCACAGCGGAAGACTTTATTCGTACCTGAGAATAACATGCTTTAAAATGTCAACATAAAGTTGGTGAGATATATAGGTTTGATGCTAGCAGCGTTATAACAATGGACCACAAGATTTCATGTTTATACATAATACACTCCTCGTGTATGGAAAAGTCGTTGAGCACTTGGTAACCATACTTAACATTTAAATCACAGCAGCATATTCTTAAATAAACCCTACACCGTACCAAGTGTAGTAATGAAACGAAGTACTGTGCAACCGTTTAAAACTGGTCGTCCAGCCCGGTTGGGGTTGTCAGGCCCGATAGATCTATCAACAGGATTCGCGTTTACGCTCCTCACGTAAATATTAGCTACCAAGTATAAAGAAATATACCATGGTACAACTCAACGTAGGTTTTATTTTGATCACTTGTGTCCATAAGGTAAATCATTTATAAAAACAGCGCATGTATTCTCAGCCCAAAAATATTTAGAGTTTAAAAGGGACTATATACTCACCTAATGTATTTTGTAGTAAAAATACATATAACATCATTGAACACGTATAAGGTTGGCCTCGGATTCACGAACCTTTATTCAGTTCTCTTTCCCCTTACCAACTCAGTAGATCGGTGGAGGCCCGACCCTTGGGCTTTCCTACCTTGATACCATAGTTTGGAGGGGGCTGAGCAGTGGGTTGGAAAGAAAGAGTTGTAGAAAGAGAGGAATCGAGATAAAGTGCACTTTCCCTTGATCTCAGTCTATTCCAACAAAGCACACAATAACTGACATGAGCCTGCCTGCTCCGCCTTGGCCCTATGCCTTTTGGCCAGCTCGTCTGGACTTGGCTTTGACCGGTCTGTCCCCCTCTTGCAAGGATTCGGCGCCTCCACTTGATGCTTTACGCTTCGTTCAGGCAGCGCTACTCGGATATGTCTTGCCAATCGCCAAAGCAGTGCTACTTCCAGGATTTGATTCGGCCAAGCTCGGGAACCCTCCCTTTAGTGAAAGGCTCTATATCATTTGGATAATTATTAATACACACAACTGTAGTTGATTTAAAGTTACATAATTATAACTTTATTAATTAGGTTATTTTTATGTTCTCATATATTTATTCTATATATTTTAAATACTTAAAGATATTAATATTTATTTGGTTATATGTATTAAATATATTGATGAATATATATATATATTGCTTATAATGACAGTAGTTATAATAATACTAATATAATTTTAGCAAAAGTAGTTATAGTAATGATAGTACTAATATTAATATTAATGATAATAATATTAGTAATTCCATTAATATAAATGATAGTCTTAATAATAATTAGTAATTATTGTAATGAGAATAATGATTTTGATAATAATACCTAATATTTAATAATAATAATAATAATAATAATAATAATAATAATAATAATAATAATAATAATAATAATAATACTTGTATTAATAACAATTATTAATAATAAAAATAACATATCAATAGCAACCATGATAAATAGAAATATAAAAGTTTATACCCCTTAAAAGATGCTGTAAAAAGATTTGCACATGACCGGACTCGAACCCGAGACCCCCTGGATACCCACTAACACCTTGAACCCTCAAACCATTTCTGTCTTTCTGTTATAATCCAAGACTCAGTTATATTTATCCCCTATCGGCTTTTCTGTTTATAGACTTCATCTTCTCCATCGAAAAAAAAACATTTAGCCCGACCAATATAGTTTAACTCGACCCAACATTAATTTCGATATTTTAAATCAATCATAAATAACCAGATTCATGTGGTTGTGTTAAAAGGTAAACGAAAAAAAAAAAAAATATATATTTATTTTTACAGCTACTGCTGTCGCAACCCAAGAACAAAAACAAAATTCGATTTCGAGTTTAAGACGTTTTGGAACTAATGTTACAACACGAAATATGTGTTAAATGATTCATGGAAACTATCTAAATGATTAATTTCAACAGAAGAGGAACCAAAAACTTCCATTTAATCCTTGAACAACGTTTGACTTTTTATGTTCAAAACTTTGACTGCGAAATTCGTCATCGATATAAAGAGTTGGAAGATGAGATTTTTCAGAAAGATTGAAGGAAGGATTCCTAACACATCTGCATTTATAGATTTTTAAGTTAGATTCAGAATCAAACGTTTTGATTTCCAGTTCAAGAACAGAGAACCGAACATATTTTTTTTTTTTTTCTGTAATTCTTTTGCTATAATAAACCAGATGAATATATATAGGTCGAGTGATATTGTTACCCCTAAATTCGTTCAATCATAATCTGTTTTGTAGTCCAACTGGCTCGACAAGATTAAATCAGGAACAGGGAGCGAATAAGAAAAATAAAAATAAAACAACAACTATAAAACAAAATGGGAATCGATTGTTATCTGATTTGTAAGAAAAATATCAAATACAGTTTAATTAAAATATGGAACTGATTTTTGGAATTATCTCTTATTTGAATTCGTATGATATTTATATAGATTAATAATTCTATTGTTAATAATATTAATAATTAATAATAATACTAATACTGACAATAACAATTTTTATAATAATATTATTGGTGATAATTATAAAGATTAGTACTTTAAATGATAAGGATATTAATAATATTTACACGTAAAATAATTAGGATGTAACAAGTTACATGAATCTAATAATAATAATAATGTTATTAAGGATGATAATAATAATAATAATAATAATAAATGATAATTTAATTACTATAAATATTTAAATCATAAATAGATTATAAATTTAATCATACTTCCATTGTTAGCTTTCGTTTTGATAAATATACCTTACAATTATTAAAATTTGTGATTATAACAGTAATAATAGTGATAGGATTAATAATACTAATATTGATATTGATAAAAATATTGGAAGCAACTATCACATTTATATTTAACTATATTTTTAACCAGCAATCTAACTTAATATTACATATTATTATTTATGACTTATATACTAACATATATATGACACTTAATATATATATTACATATATCATTGAACATGTAAAGAAATCACATAGATTTATTTCAATCACAACCTTATTATTCTATATATTTCTTTACCTATTTCATTCAAATGATTAAATTGTTTTATATCATTATTATATGTACTTATACCCATATTTATATAAATATTCATATATATTTATATATTTATTTACACACAATAGTTCGTGAATCGTCAAACATGGTCAAAGGGTAACGGATTTCATGAATATAGATTTCAAACTTTCAAAACTCAACATCAAAGGTTTTGCTTATCGTGTCGGAAATATATAAAGAATAAGGTTTAAATTTGGTCGGAAATTTTCCGGGTCATTACAGTACCTACCCGTTAAAGAAATTTCGTCCTCGAAATTTAGTAGAGGTTGTCATAAATAACAATAGGGATGTTTTCATGATAAATATGAGGTAATAATAGAGTTTTATCATTATTGAAAGATATAGATAAAACGATTCGACCATGTGAAGCGTACGAGTGAAGCTATCATAAAAGAGTGAAATGGGTAATATAGAATTGTTTTAACCGATGACGTGGTTATGATTGATTTCCGGATTTTAAGGGATTTAATGAAGATCTTACGTAATAAGATTCGGTTTTTCGGCGATCAGGATCTTCTTTGATTTAATACGGCCATCTGTTTCGATTCCTCTGCCGGATATTTTATTATAAATCTACCCCTTCGTTTCCTTATTTTCCACAACTCACATCTTCTACTCGTTCTCCTTAATTTCTTATTTAAGACATTCGTCAATATGCTCCATCTCATTCTTATCATTGATATACTCTAAATTTTCACATCCGTCATTCTTCTCTTTCATCTTCCACCGGAAGAATCTATTTACTTCTACTATACTCTTGGGTTTACAGTGTTTCTAGTCCTCCCGTGTCTTTATATTGTTATATGCATTGATATACACGGTCTGTAGTTTCTGGGTGGTTGTTGGGTTTTATATCTTCCCTTATACCTCGATGTCCTGCTTCTTTCTTCTATAATCATTGTCATCCACAGTTAATGCTCTCTCCTATTTGCTGCGATTTATACCTCAAATTTCTATTTTTGGAGCTTTATTCTTTCGTTTCCTCTTTCCGTCCTCGAGTCGTGCGAGCAACGGTCTGGAGTTCGTAGGTATGAAATTCGGAATGAGCATAGCTAATGCTCTAAGAAAGAATTGGTAATGGCACGATTTTTGATTTGTCAAATTATCAGAATATCGTGGAAAAGACCGAATCATCAAAAAAATATTTTCTTGATTTAGAGATTAGGTAGAATGTAAGAGTCGTGTAATATGGTACATGATGATGGTACTGTGAATCATCACATTCCGTTAGAAACTCAACATGACTTACTGTAATATAATGAAGTTGATCAAGTTTCATTATATTATACTAATTCACGCATCAGTTCCCAACACTGCTTCAAAACATTCATATTTTAAACTTGAAGATTTCAGAATTTAAAAACTAACACAGTTTCTTTTATGTTGTAACGCAGATATTACGGGGAGATAGATGATTGCAGATAGGAATAGTTGTGAAAATATCTTTAGAAATATGGAGAATATGTATAGCGGAAAATATGAAGATATCTTATAATATCTAAGATAAGATGATGATGAATAATATCATCTGAAAAAGTTTAGAATAAGGAGTAGGGTTCATACTGACGGTTTCAACAGACACTGAATCATTTGCATTATTTGAAGGCAGGTTCATTCCTTGTATTTGTTCTTTGTTTCCTTCACGGTTAGCTCAATCCATTTTTCAGCACCAAATTTTCTATCGAGTGTTCCTAACATTCCCTTCTTTATCATCAAACTTTTGGCCATTTAGGCCATCTAAAATTTTACTGTTTCCTCTGCATTTAATGCAGTCATATCTGAATCGTCGATTATCAATCCGAGGTGTTTTTGGGCGAATTGTGTTTTTAGATGATTAAATACTGATGATAACATGGCGGAGTATGAAAGGTTCCCAGGTAACGATGAGGAAAACCAATCGTATATATCAAAGTTATAATAAGACTTATTCGAATGAAAGGTCGAAGTTGTTCTGCTGAAGCTGTGACAAAATTGGCTACTTTGAAAAGGAATCGTAAGGTTGTTTTTGCTAATAAATGCTAAAGAATTCGTCGCGGTACGTGTTAAACTATGACTTTGGGTTCAAGAGTTTTTCATGTGTATAGATCTTTTCTTCTGTAGATGAAGTGCGGTCGGTTCAACTTCTCGATTGAGGTATTTTCAAGAATCCTGATAGGTTTGTACGCGGATTGTAAACGTCGAGATACAAATGAGGTTTAGGATGAAATCAAGTGGCAAACTTGAAGAATTGTTTAGTTTCATATGTTATAATCAATATTTTAATTCATTTTACTTGTCCATAGTTAGCAGTCTAATAGTCCGATTGTCCAATGGTCCAATAATTCAACAGTTCAATATATTCATATATAATTTAATATACATAATTAATTAATACGTATCGTGACCCGTGTACCGGTCTCAGTGTCGATCACAACTCAAAGTATATATATATATTTTGGAATCAACTCTGACCCTGTATTGATAAAAATATTGGAAGCAACTATCACATTTATATTTAACTATATTTTTAACCAGCAATCTAACTTAATATTACATATTATTATTTATGACTTATATACTAACATATATATGACACTTAATATATATATTACATATATCATTGAACATGTAAAGAAATCACATAGATTTATTTCAATCACAACCTTATTATTCTATATATTTCTTTACCTATTTCATTCAAATGATTAAATTGTTTTATATCATTATTATATGTACTTATACCCATATTTATATAAATATTCATATATATTTATATATTTATTTACACACAATAGTTCGTGAATCGTCAAACATGGTCAAAGGGTAACGGATTTCATGAATATAGATTTCAAACTTTCAAAACTCAACATCAAAGGTTTTGCTTATCGTGTCGGAAATATATAAAGAATAAGGTTTAAATTTGGTCGGAAATTTTCCGGGTCATTACACCCATAATGCTTAGATTTTTTTCTTTTTCTTTTTTTCTTTTTTCTTAACAAAGGAATTAGCCTAATAATCACATCATCATTTTAGCATTTTAATATTAACTATAGATAATAATAATATAATAAAAATTAATGGTGAAATCTTTTTGGTACAAAAAATTCTGACGCCTACCTCTTTTTCGTCGGATTGGTGAGTGACGCCCCAAAAACGTTACGGGTGACGCCCCGTTACAGGCGTCAGGGAGGTGACACATGAGATGCCACATATATTTTAGGGGTGTCGGAGATGTGAGGTGCTGCCTCGTCAATGATGGTCTAAAATTTTAAGTGTCAAACTTATAGGGTTTTTCATAGTTTGATGAAAATGTCTTAGTTATATAGGTTTTGATTTTTTTTCTTTTAAAAAAATGGCAAAATAATAAAACTTCATTGTTTCATTGCGGTTTTTTTTTTTACTGTTGTGGTGGCGGTCTTCATTTACTCAAATGTAGTCGTTGTTTATTATCGTTTTGTTTATGTTTTTAGTGTAACTGGTTTATAGGTTTTCTGTTGTTATCTTGGTAGGCTTGTTGTTACTTTCTCAATCTTTTACGTTCTGACGTGTTGGTTGGTATTTAATTTAGGTAGTATTTACGAATGTTTATATCGGCTAGGTTGTGGATTTTCTGTGTATTAGTTTTACCTGTTGATATATAGATCCAATTAATGACGCGCATAAAATACGCTAATATATCGCGCGTCGAGTATAGCGCTACCAAGGGAATGCGCTGAATAAGTGCGGGGATTGAATAAGACAAAAGACAGTACAAGACATCAAGGACAAAATCTCAGTAATCATACGAGTGGCAGGACATGACAAAACAGCACGATATGGAGGGGACCACGCGTGTGCACGATCCAATGCAATAGAATAGTACAATTATGTACCATTCTGTCCCCTCCTCCTTTTCTTGTCACGCACGTGGCAAAGAAAAGGACAACTACTCTTGCCTATAAATACACACATCCAGCTTCTCACAAAGGACTTAATTCAAGATAGAGGGAAAAACTCATATTTCACAACAGTTTATTTGCGCAGTTATAATAACAGTTCTCAGGTAACGTTCCTTGAACATCAAATCCTAACACCGTCTAATGAGCCATCGTCTTCGGTTAACCCGAATGATGGTGGGTTACGTTTAACCACCCTTTCTGAGATCATCATCTCGTATGAGGTTTATTTACGGTACTCCGAACCGGAGACTTAAACTCAAGAAACCCTTAAATCCCCATTTATTGTTGATCTTGCATGAACCGAACCCTTTGAACCATTTTATGCTTGATCACCAATCAATGTTATTATAATAACAAAATAATAATAATAAATAATAAATAAATATAATGTACAATGATATAATAGTAACTATAAATATAAATACATATTATATACAAAGAAGTCGAACTTGAGCAAAGCTCGAGCTTGTATAGTTTCAAACAAGTCGAACTTGAGCAGAGCTCGAGCTTGTATAGTTTCAAACAAATCGAGCTCAAACTATTTGAATTTTAGACGAGTTGAGTTTGTATCTAATCAAACTCGACTCGATTTGTTTACACCACTACTACTCTAATTTCAAGTCTTGGAAATCCCTTTATCGAGTTTATCTGTCAATATCACATTAATGGTTGTTATACTTTTCATACGTATACGTATGATAATACTTGAGCAAAATCTTGATATATTTTATATTATTTTTTGATAGAGATGATTCTACTTTGTCATATATCTTTTCTAATTTATGCAACCACATGCGAATTTAGCTTGATGGTTGTGAGGTTGTTGAGTTGTCTCATCCCACATCGGCTATGAGATTAAATATTGTAATGATTATAATAGCTTGGATTCATCTTTTTTTTTTTTTATATAACTTTTGGGGTCCAAGTATTTTACTAGTATCGAATTTTTTTTATAAATTATTGGACACGACTAAATTAAAGAATATGACTATCTATATTCTAAAATTAATATTTTTTTTTATAAATTATTGGACACCACTAAATTAAAGAATATGACTATCTATTTTCAAAATTAATGTTTTTCCAAAAATAAACAGTAAACTTTTGAAAAAAAAATATATAAAGTAACACATAAATTGTATATGACATCTTTTTATTGTAATCCTGAAATCGTCACATTCTGCATCACGGAATATATATATATATATATATATATATATATATATATATATATATATATATATATATATATATATATATATATATATATATATAGGGGCACGATCCATGGATAAGCTTAAAAGGAGTACAAACCGGATAAGCAAAATAAATTTTTTTTTTGAATTTTTTTTTACATTCATAAATCTGCATTAAAATGCACCTCTAATCAATTTTTTCATAAAAAAAAAAGTTCAAAATCTTTCAAAAATCGATGATGAATGGTAAAATTAACCATTCATCGGGTTAATTTATCATTCATCTTGTTTACGATTAATGATAAAATTAATCAATGCTAAAAAAAACCAGATTAATGGTTAAATTAACCATTCATCTGTTTTTTTATCATTCATCATAAACAGATGAATGGTTAAATTAACCATTCATCTGCTTTTTTTTAGCATTGATTAATTTTATCATTCATCGCGAACAAAAATGAATGATAAATTAACCAGATGAATGGTTAATTTTACCATTCATCATCAATTTTTACCATTCATCATCGATGTTTACCATTAATCATCGATTTTCGAACGATTTTGTTCAAAAACTTTTTAAAATTTTTTCGTTTTCTTCTATTTGCATATTAAAGGATCGTTTTTTTTATAAAAAAAAAATTTGAAATTTTACTTATCCAGTTTGTGCCCCATTTAGTGCTTATCCATTGATTGGTCCACTATATATATATATATATATATATATATATATATAGATATATATATATATATATATATATATATATATATATATATATATATTATATAACAGAAGAATTCTCAAATTGCTTTCTAGGCCAGTTTTATATATTATATCTTCTATCTTTCTTTTAAAATTATAAATTATATATTGATAAATAATTTTTTTTACTAGGGAGTATTATTAATTTATTATTGTTTTCATTTTATTTTTATTTTTTTGAACAAAACTCTCTCAAATAAAAGGAAGGTTACAGTTGACCTTCTAGCAGGATGAATCCCAACACCGGCTGGATAACAGTTGAAATTAGCGGATCGAACGGATTCAACTAGCGCATCTTCGACAATAGTGGATGTTCGAAAACAAGGATAAATAGAAGGATCACCATGTCCCAAATGAACCATCTGCTTCCCAGTTTGCGTTTCATCGATGTTCCCCATAATTGCTTCAAGAATGTTTCTGATGGTGAAGTTTGCAGCAGCGTGAAGATCTTTGTTCTCCTTGAAACCCCATTCCTGATTCACCATCGTTTACTAATTCTACCCTTTTTCTTTGATATGTTTATTATGTTTTCAATGAGCTAGGTGATACTCGATCATATGCATGGCCTTTATTTATTTATAGGCATTTTGTGTGTGTTGTACGTTACGGACTGGTGGTGGGTCCCTCTAGAAAGACATGCAATGGGTTGAGTTTCCTAAATTAAGTAGCACCTAGCAAGCCAACAAATTGTTAGCCAAGAGTTCACATGTTAATGACACGTCATGATCTTATTTACAGATAAAAACATTGGTTCATTTGTCATGGACTACACGTGCAAATTTAATATTTTTTTTTTTTTTTTTTCAATGTATGCTATAGCGTGTTTAAAGCAAATTTCTTTTGATTTTTTTTTTTTTTTTTTGTAATCGCTACCATGCCGTTTAGTTTGTGAATTTTAGGGTGCGTTTGTTTACCTCTTAATGAAACGGTTCAGCACTGAATGCTGAACCATTCAGCATTCAGTGTGTTTGTTTCTGACCTCTGAATGACATATGGTGCTGAATGATTCATAATTAAGCTCTGAACCATTCAGAGCAGAAACACTCTCTTAACCATTAAGAGCCTAAATTTTCTGTAAAATTGTCATGAAATCATATCCTGATCACTTAACTAACAAGTATATTAAAGTTTTTATTAATGTAACACGTTAATAAGGTAGTTTTACTCAGTTCATATCGTTCATTCTAAATAATTATCAAACAGCTTATTTTCATTCAGAGCAAACTTTATTCAGAGGCTCTGAACTATTCAGATTCTGAACCATTCAGCACTAAATCATCCAGTTTTATTAAACGTACCCTTACATTTTTAAGATTTTAATCAGATAGGAATTAAATATCGAAGGGATTAAAATATGAAGAAAAAAAAAGACTTTGGTTCAATGGAGTAAAAGAAAACCTTCAATCATAAGCACTCCTACAAAAATCGACATTTGAAACCCATTTTTAGAGCTTTTGAAACCTTTTTAAAACAGGATTTGGTTAGTAAGACCCGGTTTTAAAAACGGTTTCCCTGCCTTTGCTTTAGAAATCGATTTTTGCTTGAAATTAAATTAGTTTCTATGTTTGATTAAAGAGACACCTTTTTATTTAGAAATCGATTTCTATGTAATTTTTAAAAAAATGTTTTATAGATCGCATAACAAAAATTCTTTGTAATATCACGACAAACATACTAACATTGAGAATCAAACATTATTAAACTTAAGTGATAAATTTTATATATATATATATATATATATATATATATATATATATATATATATATATATATATAGAGGTATTGTTGGAAACATGGAACAACATTTCGGTTGTTGCACTTGATAGAAAAGACTCTGATCAGTGCCCGATAATGCTAAGGGATGATGAAAAAAACTATGGGCCAAAACCATTTAAATTCTTTGATGCTTGGTTAGAAGATGAGGATATTGATTCGATAGTGTTAAATGCTTGGAAGGAGGCTGTGCCATTGTATAGTAGGAGGGATTGTGTTTTTAGGAACAAACTAAAGAAGGTCAAAGAAGCGTTAAAAGTTTGGAGTAATAAAAAGTTCGGGCAAATTGACGGTGAGATTGATGTTTTGAAACGCACAGCAACAAACTTTGAATTGAAAGCGGAGCTAGGTATTCTAGATGACAGTGAGAGAAACATGTGGAACGAGTCACGCCGATTATGGCTACAAAAAGAAGCTATGAAAACTAAAATGCTAAAGCAAAAAGCGAGGGTTAGGTGGGCTTGAGGGGGATGAGAACACCGATTTTTTTCATTCCATCATTAGGAAAAAAAAACAACAAAAGTAATATTCGGGGGTTGCACATTGGGGGAATTTGGAATGAAAACCCGTATGATGTTAAGCTCGAGGTTTATAATCATTTTAGGCGTTTATTTGAGGAACCATGTGTGGACAGACCAAGCCTAGCCGATCTAAACTATCCCTGCCTCTCGGTCACTGATGCGTGTTCTCTTGAGCTGCCATTTACCGAGAAAGAAATCCACGAGGCCATTCTTGATTGCGGAGGCACAAAAGCTCCGGGTCCTGACGAGTTTAACTTGAATTTTTTCAAAAAATATTGGGATCTCATCAAACAGGAGCTTATCGATGCCATTATGTGGTTTTGGGAGAAGGCGGAATTCTCTAAAGGGTATAATTCCTCGTTTGTCACACTTGTCCCGAAGAAAAGTGTTTCTTTGAATCTCGGTGATTTTCGGCTGATTAGTCTTATCGGGAGCTTTTACAAGATATTTGCTAAACTTTTATCAAATAGGCTTAGGAAGGTTGTCCCATCCCTTGTTGGACACGAGCAAAGTGCGTTCCTTAAAGGTAGGTTCATATTTGATGGTGCTCTAATTGTTAACGAATCTATCGATTATATGAAAGCTAAAAAACATAAAGGTGTTGTGTTTAAGGTCAATTTCGAGAAGGCATTCGATAGTCTCAATTGGGATTTTTTGTTGGAAGTTATGAAAAGCATGGGGTTCCGGGATAAATGGAGGGATTGGATCCTTGCGTGTCTTAAATCGGCTTCTATATCGGTTTTGGTAAACGGGTCACCGACTAAGGAATTCTCTCTTGGTAGGGGTATACGCCAAGGGGATCCCCTTTCCCCTTTTCTTTTTATTTTGGCGGCCGAGGGGCTTAATATTTTGACTAAGGCGGCAATGGGAAAGGGGTGCTTCAAAGGGGTTGAAATTGGTAATGACAAGGTGGTGGTGTCGCATTTACAATACGCGGATGACACGATTTTTATTGGGGATTGGAGTAAAGAAAACATGTATAATCTTCATAATCTCCTTAAATGTTTTGAACTCGCATCCGGCTTGAAAGTGAACTTCCAAAAGAGTTTTATTTATGGTATTGGTGTTAAAGATGAAGAACTTGGGTCGATTGCTAATAATTTTGGTTGCAAGATTCGGAAAATTTCCTTTTACTTACCTTGGGATCCCAATTGGCTCCAAGATGAAAAAGCTAAAGGATTGGGAGGTTGTGATTGATAAAATTAAATCGAGGTTGTCGGAATGGAAAATGAGAACGTTGTCATTTGGTGGAAGGGTAACTCTTATTAAATCGGTCCTAAATAGTCTACCTTTGTACTACTTCTCGCTATTTCGTGCTCCTCATTGTGTGTTTAAACTTCTTGAGAGTGTGAGGCGTGTGTTTTTTTGGGGCGGGTCGGATTCGGGTTGCAAAATACCTTGGGTTAAATGGGAATGTGTGATCTCACCTTACGGGCATGGGGGGTTAAATTTTAGGTCTTTAAAAAGTAAAAATTTGGCATTATTGGGTAAATGGTGGTGGAGGTTCAAAACCGAAACCAACCCACTTTGGGTTAAAATTATCCGTAGCATCTACGGGCCTAACGGGGGGCTCGGTTCGGGGGGGGGGGGTGATTTTTCTTGCTCTTATTTTACTGGCACTTGGGGCAATATTATTTTAGCAGGTGATTGCCTCGACGGCTTGGGCATTCCTTTTTCAGGTTCTATGTGCAAATCTGTTCGGAATGGTGCTTCAACAGTGTTCTGGTCAGAAAAATGGTTGGGAGACAGCAGCTTTCGGCAACAATTCCCAAGACTTTTCATGCTTGAAAGTGATAAAGAGGCTCGGGTAATGGATTGTGTAAATGTCAACAGCATTACGGGTTCGGCTACCACTAATTTTAAGTGGCTAAGGGACCCTACAGGTCGCACGAGGTCAGAATTATTAACCCTTGAAGACTTGTTAGCTGGGTACAGGTTCGACATCAACAACGGCGACGAATGGCGGTGGTCTCTTGATTCTTACGGGAGGTTTTCGGTTAAGCAACTTTATACTATTATTGATGAACAACTACTGGGGTGTCACTTTTCATCGGTTGGCACGATGAGAAACAACTTAGTGCCGAAAAAATTGGAGGTACTTGCTTGGAGGGTTCGAAAAAAGAGGTTACCGGTTAGGGAGGAGCTTGACAAAAGGGGTATCGACTTGCACTCCGTTAGGTGTCCCTTGTGTGACGAGGACATCGAAACGGTTGATCATACTATCATCTTTTGCCGGCATGCTATTGAGGTTTGGAATCGGGTATTCGGTTGGTGGGGATTCAGCAATTTCACAAACTTTAGCATCAATGAAGTCATCTCAGGTTTCGTTTCGGGTCAAACGTCTCCACTTGGTAGGAAAATTTGGCAGGCAATACATTGGGTTTGTGTATACTTTATTTGGAAAAATGGAAACAACAAAGTATTCCGAGGGAATTCTTTGAACGCTCCGATGGCGTTTAATGAAATTCAAATCAAGTCATTTGAGTGGATATCTCAACGAATCAAAGGGAAGAAACTCGAGTGGCTAACGTGGATAAGCAATCCAAAAGTCTATCTTTGTGTAGCATAGATCGTGTACTAGTTTTTTGTTAAATTGTTTGCCATCTCGCAAACTCATCATATGTATAATCTCGTGTTAATGTCTGTAAAAGATGGCCTATAGGTTCTTGTATGGCCTTCTGATACAATTAAACTCTCATGTAACATCTTGGTTGTTTAATATTACCTTGCTTTTCACAAAAAAAAAAAAAAAAAAAACAAAAGGTCTTATAATACATTAAGGTAGGAAGCAATGAAATGAGGACATGTGTACACTAGAAATGAGGGTAAATTATATTATATTATTATATTATACCTATATTCTAAAAGACAAAAGCGAAATGAATAGTACCCGGAGGTATTTTCGACTTTTTGTCTTTTTTTTTTTTCAAATTCAACCACAAACCACCTCACACTTTATCCAAAAAATCAAATCCACCCCCAAACAGGGGGGTAAAGTGCCAATTAACCATTCTCATAAAAAATCTTAAACAAACTCCACCCAAATATTCAACTGGCCATATCTTCGCACTCGCAACGAGTTAAATTTTTCCGCCACCATCGTTAAACTCGAAATAATTTTAGGAACACAATGTCACTAGCTATACGCAAAACGGACGCTTTTTAAAAAATGCTAAATATTTGTGCTACTTTTCATACACGTTAATTCCCCGTTAAATTTTTAAAAGTCGACAACTCCATAGCGAAATGCGGAGATGCACATATATTGTTAATTTTAAATAACATTTAAATTTTTCACGGGTTATACCTTAGTTCGACTCGAGTTGCGTTTCAACAACATCATCGTTAGCCACAAAAAATTTTTACAAACTAAACGCAATAAAATACATTAAAAACCGAACCCCCGGCGCGAAGCGAGGGTTCAAACACTAGTTTTAGAATCTAAAGGGCAGTTCAGTAAATTTAGAATTACATAAAATTAATTTATATATTACTTATTTGTAATTGAAGTGATCGTGGAGGGCCGAGTACCTCCTTAATTATAGTATTGGTTGTTTTTGAACATGAGAAATCCATCTTTTTAATTCCAATGGAAGTCACATGTCAAACAAAAGCATTCAGGAAGATGTATAGTTATGTGTGGATTGCAAAACTAATATATTCGTAGTTATTACTTGTTTGAGTAATTATAGTCATGATTGTTATATCTTTTTGAAAAAATGTTGACTCCATATATTTATTTGTAACTCGTATTTGAAAAAACACTAATAATTCATTATAGCACTACATGCAATTTACGTAGTAAAAATAGAGTATGTATCATTGTAATACTCCGTAGTAATTAGTACCGTTTATGTATCCATTTCACTACGGGTTATGAATGGATAAAATATATTGTATCAAATATATAACAACTCTTCATCATCATTTATAAGAACTGTGTATCGATTAATACATAAAGTGTTGGTGAAATTGATACATAAACGTCTTTATATGTATACTCGTTATGCATCACTTCTATACAAATTGTGCATCATCAATTACATGGAAATTTTTTTGATGTGTATCATTTTTAATAGGTTGTACTGTCTCTGTAAATTTTATACTACTATTATTATTTGTTTAAACATTGATGATGCAAATGTTGTAGAAAAATGGATGTTGCACTATATAATTGTTGTATCACTGTTTACGTTGCTATTGTTATAATAATTACTCTTGTATATCAATATTATATTAGTGTATCAGTGTATCACTATACGTTGTTATTTGTTATTGTGTACTGTATTAAATTACTCTTGTAAATCAATATCATAGTAGTATATCAATTTAACCATACAACTGTATTAATGAACCATAGTAGTGTATCAATTTAAGAGGGTTATTTATTCGAGCTGCACAAAAAAATTCGTTGTGTATTACTATAATAAATCTTCGTGAATAATTTTTTTTTTTAACTTTTGTACAATTTATTATGTGCATCATATTATTCATATATATGATTTGTTTTCGAAAACTAAAAATAAGCAGCGGATATATGAAAAAGACAGAGTTTTAGGAGAAGTGAAATTTACATTTATGTCCTCAGCTGTCATTTAAATAGAAAACAAAAACCATTAATATTTAATTTTAAATCTCATTGACCTAACGGCTCATATCCTCTCCTACCTATTTTATTTTAAGCTTCTTTGTACAATAACCTAACCCTATATAGGTATTACAATCAACAACTGATGCACCAACTTGTTCAAAGCCGCCTTGAATCTCTTTCATCAACTTAAATCCTCGAACAGGACCCACATTTAAACTAGAAACAGTATGTAAAAAAAGTTGTTTACCGTATGTCAACTTACGAGAAGCAATCAAAAACTTGATATATATATATATATATATATATATATATATATATATATATATATATATATATATATATATATATATGGGCAAGATCAATGGGGAAGTAACCAATCGGGGGGAAGCGGGGGAAGCAATTTTTTTTTTCCGTTTTTTTGGAATTTTTTTTCCGGCATCAAGATCACACGAAAATATGAACATTTAGAAGAGACACTTCGTGATGAATGTTATTATTTAGGCGGGAAAGCGATCGACAAAAATAACATTCAAGATAATATTGTTCGTGAAGAATATGAACGTTTTTTTTCATGTTTTGTGAAGTAAAATTTAGCCCGATTTAGAGTTTAGGGTTTAGGGTTTGGTGTTTGGGGTTTATTCCATAAACCCAAAACAGCAAACCCTAAACCCTAAATCTAAACTCTAAACCGTTCGTGTTAAAAACTCAATCTAAATCCTAAATCTAAACCCTAAATCTAAACCCTAAACCCTAAATTTCTAAACCCTAATATCTAAACCCTAATATCTAAACCCCAATAGCTAAAAACTCAACATACGCTCGAAAAACACGATAATTGTTATATATTACTTCTTCGAGCGTTTTTCCGCCAAAATAAAAACATTTATCACAAAGTGTCTCTACTAAATGTTCATATTTTCATCCCATCTATAATGTTCGTGAACAAAGTTTTTTCAAAAAACGAAAAAAAAAAGTTTTTACTTCCCCCGCTTTCCCCCGATTGGTTACTTCCCTCTTGACAACATTCTCACAATAATAGTTTGGTGAGAACAAATCTCAGCCACACATTTAACTTTTCAAATTAATAATGATTTTTAATTTAATTTAAATCAAAAGGCATACTAGTAATTATAATTATAGTAATTATATTAAATCAGTTACCAATAAACTACTCAAATAAGTCAAAACCAGTATCACTTTTCCACCATTATCTCCATAAACTCCGTATCATTTATTAAATCATCCCATCATCTCTTAAAAAACAATCAAATGTTAAACGTATAGTTATAGTTATGATGATCGTCAAACTTATTTATATGGCCACTACAAAATATTGGTGATGATTATTATATGCATCCACAAATATATGTATATACATGTATCATGTATGCAGACCCTTAAATTACTTACTGGATACCCATTAGTATTCATTTGAATTTACGAACTAACGATGTAACAAATCAAATTAACAGTTAAATATAGTGAAACCGTGATGTATTAAATTTCAGTTCATAGAGAATAAGAAACTAAAAAAATACTTTTTGTCGATTCATACATTTGGTATGCATTTTTGTTCGTTTAAACTTTTGTGATTCGTCTTTGTTGATCATATCATTTTCGGAATGCTCTAAAATTGGATATGTGATACATCTTTGTTGTAAAATTACATCCATAATACTGGATGCTGTAAAATTTTGTCGGAATTACAAATGTTAAGGGATGCATCTTATTCTTTAGATTTCAATACTTAAACGAATACGAGACAATCGTGATGCGAAATTTGGATGCTCAAGCAAGTAGAAATAATAAATACAGAGATTCCGACTATTTGGAATCGATCGTCAGTGGCATCTAAAATATTGAATTGGATGTAAAAATCTAAATGATCAATTGAATATCGGCTGATGGATACTCATGTTGGTGAGGATGATGGATGCCAAATTACGACCGAATACGGTTGAATGATGTGATCATCAAAATTTATGTTGCGTAAATATAGAAAACTTATAAGTGTGTTGTTGAATTCCCCTTGTATCCTTTACAGATTATTTAAAATTTAATTATGTTTAATTTCAAATTTAAAAATATATGGTCTAGAAGTGTTCTCACCAAATATATATGTGAGAATGTTCTCATGAGAACACTACCCAATATATATATATATATATATACTAGTTTAATATCCGCTAATTCGCGGGATTTTGATTCGCAAATTACTTACGATGTAAATGTTATAAATTTTTTTATTTGAACACTAAAAGTGTATCCACATGCAACTTTGCAAGTAAATGATAATAACAAGATTGAGGGGTGCGCGCTACGCGACTTGAATTATTGATTGCTATTCTATAAAGATAAAGATTGTCAAAGTATTATATAGTTCAAAATTTACCATTATAGGTATTCATTATAAAGTTAACACACATCCGGAACTATTACATAACCAGTTTACATAGGAAAGTATTACATGTTTTAAAGAAACCATCCATTAAATTCTAAGTAAAGAAATATAGAAATATTTCAATAACAAACAAATGTAACCGAAAACGAAATCAGAAAAACAAAATCTCTGAAATGAGAAACATGAAGTATAAAACCAGTTAATACGAAATAGGTGTAAATAAATCAGTAATAAACATAATCAGCTTGAAGTTAAAATCAATACCTTTTCGAAATGAGTTTATTAATGATGATAATGATTGAAAGTAGAAAAAAACTCAAGAGAATGCTAGCCATCACCACCAAATGACCACCAAATCCACGTCTTCATCCGCCACTGCCTTCAACCTTTTCGAACTCTGATGCCGTCGAAAATTTATCTTTCACAATCAACTAAATTGCCACAAACGACACAACAACAAAATCTTCTTACCACAACCTATATCAGCTGGCCGCCATAACAAATCTGTCTTTATGGTTTGAAATCCTAGTTATGCTAACAAAGAAATATCTATCTTCTTAAAAAGGAGGAACATAATGTTAATTAAAAAAATCATGAAATTGAACAAAAAGGAGTAAACAAAATTGAACCACAACATATCTAACTATATATCTATATATACAAATGATAACTCAAATGTATACCTGAGCAGTGCAAATGAACAAATCAAGCTGCCCAGGTTGCTGTTCGTTGCTCAGCGCACGAAATCACCAAACCCTACAAAAAGAAATCACAATCACAATATTAATTAAATCCAATTCAAATCAAGAATTAAAACAAAATAAAACAAAAAAGCATATGCGAGGCTAAATCGACCAACCGATTAGTAGACTATGCAATTCGAGCATGGAAGCGCAAGAGGAAAGCAATTGCAACTGATGATATGTCAGCTATTTGTATCTTTTTTCATACTAAATGTACCTCCTATCACCAAATTTATCCTGTAGCTAATGCAAAAAAAAAAAAAAAAAAAAAAAATCCCTTTATCGTATGTACTTCACTTAAGAACACAGAGAATGAGTCTATGATCATTCCCAATTTTGATATTTGCAATGAACCTTGGCTAGGGAAGCCATATAATCATCAGGCCTGCAATATCAAATAATATATCAAGATCAAGATTAACTTTGTTAAATATGAATGTTTTTAGTTTAAGTTATGATCAAAAAAGACAAACCTATCCTCATAAGATGATTTACATGAAGCGACCAAGTGAACCTTCGCCTTATCTCAAGTGAACCTTCGCCTTATCTGCTTCTTTCTGCAAGTGGCATGAATCAAGAAACATATAGTAAGTTTTGTAATTGTATTTGCCACAAAAAATAATGTGTTATCTTAACGGCCAAATGAGTAAGAAAAAAGAATTTGCTTAAATGGAAATGGGTTCAACCAAAAGTCGGTAAAGGTCTAACTTTAATGCATAGAACCTCCTAAATCATCCAATCCCAAAAAATAGACATGTAATGAATTACTAAAGATCTTATTATCATATTTCGCTAGCATACAAGTATACAATTAGTTATAAAAGGTCAAAACTATTGGAAAAACAAAGTCTTGGGTTAACCCGACCCAACCTTCACCAAAAATCACATGTTAATTTTCACATTTTATCCAGTCTACACATTTTGATATATCAATATTCAAGAATCTGATAAATGGAAGTTGAATTGGTTTGAATGCAGACCTGAGATTCATAGTAAAGGCAAGCATACAATGAAGCATAAAAATAGTCATTTTCTTGTACGTCATTTTCTTGTACTTTAGAAAACTCCTCAATAAACTGTTCATAAGAATTCAGCTTCTTTACTCAAAATAATCCATAAAAAAAAGATAAATCGCATAAGACATAAGTGCATAACATACACCATTTTTATCGAATATACCTTTTCAGGGTCACCGGCATTTTTAAGCATGTTATAAGCTTCTCTCATTACAGGTCTAGGATCTCTCCCAACCTGCAACCTGCAAACCATTTTTATCGAATATACTTTTTGGAATTCAGAAAAATAAAAGTTCAAATTTTTTCCTATGTGGACCATCTATAGACCTCTAGAAATCGTTTTCTCGCTTCATCAGGTCCATAAAGTTGAGCTTCACAAAGAAAACACCAAATCGACTCCTCAGTATCGTTTGATTTTGTGCTACATATACCCGAAATTGCTCAACCCCTTCTTCGGATCTACACAAATAAACAATAATAATACATGAAGAAGTGTCACTAATTTATGAAACTTAAATCTTTTATTTCTGAAAGTACCTATCAAGGTAATAGAAAACACCAAATCGACTCCTCTGTATCGTTTGGATTTTGTGCTACAACTATCCGAAATTGCTCGGCCCCTTCTTCGAATCTACACAAATTAACAATAATAATACATAAAGAAGTGTCACTAAATAATAAAACTTAAATCTTTTATTTCTGAAAGTACCTATCAAGGTAATCGAAAACACCAAATCGACTCCTCTGTATCGTTTGGATTTTGTGCTACATCTAGAGAAACCTGTGATACCACTCTATTTGATGCCGAATGTTTTACGGCATATATAAGCTGCATTTGGGGTGATGCTTGTTCAAGAATTATTAATACTACAAACTATTATAAGCAACATTTATTGGTTAACAATAGGATATCAATGTAACGACCCAACCCGTTGTCCAACCAAAAACGCGGAATAATTTTTTTTTACAGATAGGGTGCGCGGCGCGCAACCCTCCTTGTGCGCGGCGCGCACAAGGCCATTCAGCTTCTGTCCGAATTTTACGTTTTTGCGTTAAAGATCTATCACTTCCCGACACTTTTAGACGAAACGATTTTCACAACATTTAATATTTGTTAAAACTAACACATTCCAATAATAATATGAGTTTTACGACACCGGGCCCACATCGGCCGTTTAACGACTTTCGTACCAAAATACAAGTTTTTGACCACATGATTTTTAACACAAAATAAAGACCGAGCATGGCGATTGGGGATACGCTACACAATCCTAATCAATCCAAAAGCACGTCTTCTAAAGCAACTACGCAAGTTCACTAGTTCCCACGCTTACCCGAGCCACCGCCTCCATGCAAATCTATAAAAAAATGTAAACAACGAGAGGGTAAGCTAACGCTTAGTGAGTGAGAATATACTACATACATATATATGCATAAAATGGACACGCCACACAAATAATCAAATAACACATACCGGAGCATCCACGTATAAGGCAAACTAAGCATACCGTTCAACTGCTATATAACAAGCTAATAATCAACAAGTAAGTTCACCAACGACGCTATGAACAACACCCATAAGCTACACCCGGAGGGCTAGCTACATCACAACAATACGACGATATATATATATAACAATAAAGCGTAAAACGCCCAAGGTTAATCCCTTAACCCAATACCAAAAGAAGATTGGCCGAACTACACGAGCCTTAGTAAATCCGCATCCACACGAGACTACTATCTATAATATCACAACAACATCGAGGTTGGCCGAACTACACGAGCCTTAGTGAATCCGCAACCACACGAGATCACTACCTTAATAAGATGACCGAACTACACGTGTCATCGTGAATCCGAACTACACGAGACTCATGATGTGCGAGCGGAGGTATACGAAATACTATTATTGTTTACTATGGAATACGACAAAATTACACAAGTTTTATTATTTATTTATATAGATTGGGATATACCTAAACCTTGCTACAACACTTATAGAGAGTCAGGTAGTTTTTAGTAAGTCCGGTTCGTTCCACAGGGAGCTAGTGATACGTACTATATTTTTAGCAACTATATATATATATATATATATATATATATATATATATATATATATATATATATATATATATATATATATATATATATATATATATATATATATATATATATATATATATATATAAGTAGTAATATTATAAAAGGGGGGTTTTACCGTTTAATGACCGGTTTGTCGATTTTAAATAAAGCGTAAAGATAAATGACGATAATTAAAATGCGTAAAATAAATAACAATATTTAAAATGACAATAAATAAATGACAGTAAATAAAAGTACGATGAGATATAAAATAACACAATTATGCTTATTTAAACTTCCGTAACCATGATGTTTGACATTTTGATTTTAATTTATTTATCTGGGTTAATTGTCCTTTGTCCTCGATTATTTGAAACCTATCTGGTTTTTGCCCATAATAGTCCATCGGTCATAATTATAATATGCTCGTCAAATTAACCTTATACCCGAAGTCAAATATTCCAACTAATTAGGGATTTAAACTGTAACAAGGTTTTAATACTTTGTTAATAATTACATCAGGTTATCGACTGCGTGTAATCCAAGGTTTTAATACTTTGTTAAAAATTACACCAATTACCCTTGTATGTAATCCACCCCTATTTTAATAAGATATGAACATTAATTTACCCACTTGATCAGTTTGAATAATCAATTACCCAACCCGAATAATTAATTAAATGATCGTAAAAGATGTCGTATAAACGTCACTAAATAGGACATGCATAATCATTTAATAATTATTAGATTACCTAATTTGAAGATAGGTTCGATAGATTCTAATGAGTTGTCATTCGATTAGACAATACCCCCCATCTATTAATAGTCCATAGTCCAATGTCCACAAGTGTCGGTCTTTTGTCCAAACTCGAATTATGGTACAAAATCCAATAACCCCGTTTTTAATATTTAGTCTAACATCACGATTACTTCGGCTCAAATAAGCATAATAATAACTTAGTTACGAGACATTAATCTAAAAAGGAAGAACATAGCTTACAGTGATTATTAATAGTGTAGCGTTACACGGACAGAGTTCCGACTTTAAAACTCGAAAAACATTTCTTACAATAACCCAACTAAACCATAACTTTATTATTAATCTTACTAAAACTTAATTATAATTATAAATATAAATATAATTTTACAGAAAGAAGAGAGAAAAATATATTGAAGGTGTGTGTAACTCGTCCGAAAAATTGCTCAAATTATAGACTTGGCCAGGGATTTGGGTCCATGCGATCGCATGGGATTTGCTCTTCCAGGCCATGCGATCGCATGGCCAGCTGGATCATGATATTTTCTTTTGCAAAACGTGGGCTGCTCGATTAAATTAATATATAATATAATATATATAATTATATATAATTATATATATTATATTATATTCTTGTGCAATGTTGACTTGTAATTTTAGCTCCGTTGTCTCGCGCGTTGATACTCGGTTTATGTCTCGGTTCCGGATTTTCGAACGTCTTTTCATATGCTTTAATATCTTGTACTTTATGTTTCGCAACTTGTAATTTGCACAAAAAATTATTTTCTTTAACTCCCAAAATCCGCGCAAGTCTTTAACTCACTTTTAGTGGCACTTTTCAAGCTTTAGCAGCACTTTTTCTTCAATTCTTTAATCTTCGTGCTTCAACTTCGCATTTATTTATTTAAACGATTACAACTTAAAAATAGAACAATTACAACTAAAAACTTTACATATTGGGATGATATTGCGACTAAATATATGTTCGTTTAGAGCAATATCAACTCACTTCCGATAAGATGACCGAACTACACGTGTCATCGTGAATCCGCATCCACACGTGACCCATTTCTCCCCTCACAACTCAATGCCAACCCTTCGACATTGGGGTTGTAAAGTCCACATCACAAGCATATGTGATAGCGTACACACAAGGTGTTCACCTTGCCAAAGGTGGTCAACCAAAATGCACAACCGTGCCAATTGGACCTATTACACAAGTCCATCAAATCCACCTATATGTGAAGTGAGCTCTATAATCGAGAACCACTTCACCCGAACCGCACCCATCCTACACATACATATGCACATAGGATATTAACACTCACCTTGTTGTCTTGATGAATGCAACCGAACAAATCCGCAACACGTCGAAGGAAAGCACCTATTCCATTATCACAATACAAACAACACACTTAGAGTGGATTTACAAACCAACTCAAAACGACACTTAGTGCAATTTCGACCAATTGCACCACCAAGCACGAAAGGCGCCCAATACTAACCAATAATCACTAAAACTAGTGACAATGGTCCTAATATGCCAATTTAACCCAATCATAAGTGTTACACACTTATCATTCTCAAAATTACCCATAAACCCTAATTTTGACTCATTTCAAAATTAGTCTTTCAAATACACTAAAATGGGTTCCAATACTTCCATAATCACTAAATCTAGTGATTAAACCCAATTTCAAGTCCCAAATCATGGCCAAGTCGGTTTCCAACCCAAAACCCGCCAACAACAACAATAAACCCGATTACTAGCATCAAAGAACTCACTTCAAGAGTTTAAATGGGTTTCTCTACAATTCAAGTTCAATCCCTAACTTGAATATCAAATCTAACAAATGAAATTCGGAGTTTGAACTTACCAATACTACCACAACGTAGCCGTGAACGAGATGAACAACTTTAAAACCCGAGCTTTGGTGAGAATCCAACTTCTTCTTCTCCAAATGGAGCTTCCTCTCTCTAAAACACGTCCTCTATCTAGGGTTTGAAGATGAGAGTGTTTATGGTGTAGAAATGAGGATAAGATGATCAATGGATCAGATTTGAGGGCTCCAAACCGACCCCAAGTGAAATGATCAAAATGCCCTTCATTTAACACAAAATACAAAAGACAGAATTCTGTCGCTGGCAGGGTGCGTGGCGCGCTCACTTTTCAAGCTTTAGCGGCACTTTTTCTTCAATTCTTTAATCTTCGTGCTTCAAATTCGCATTTATTTATTTATTTAAACGATTACAACTTAAAAATAGAACAATTACAACTAAAAACTTTACATATTGGGATGATATTGCGACTAAATATATGTTCGTTTGGAGCAATATTGTGACGATCCCTCCAAATCCATTTGGACGAATACATCATTCATCGATTTCACAGTGAGGTACTGACCTCTACATGATACGTTTTGTAAACATTGCATTCATTTGAAAAGGCACACCATAAGGATTTTGACGTTTGATGATTTCTACCTATAGACAATCACCGTAATTAATAGTTTACAATGCTACATCTGTTGATAATGCAGTCAAAATAAGATACATGGTGATGATTTTGTGAATGTAACGTTTTCTCGAATAAATCATGTATGACTCCATGCACATAGCTTGTATCACATATAAGCAAACAGCGGAAGACTTCTAGGAACCTGAGAATAAACATGCTTTCAAGTGTCAACACAAAGGTTGGTGAGTTCATAGTTTTAATGTTGCGCATAATCCGTATATAAAGGTGGATCACAAGATTTCAGTTGTTTCATCCAGAAACGTTTATCAAAATATTCTACAAGATTGAGCACCCTGGTAACTAAACTTTAACGTCTATATAATAAGTACCCCTGTTTTAACATACATGCATGTAACGACCCAACCCGTTAACCAACCAAAAACGCAGCAAAAAAAAAAAAAAAATTAAAACTGAGCTGACCAGATGAGGTGCGCGGCGCGCACCCATACCTGTGCGCGGCGCGCACAGGGCCTGGCAACCCGCTGTCCACTTTTCCAATTTTTGTAAAAAGATCTCTTGCTTCCCGACACTTTTAGACCAAGCGCTTTTCACAACATTTTATATTAGTTAAAACTAACACGTTCCAATAATAAAATGAGTTTTACGAGACCGGGCCCACATCGGCCGTTTTACGACTTTCGTACAAAATACAAGTTTTCAACCACATGATTTTTCACACAAAATAAAGACCGAGCATGACGATTGGGGATACGCTACCCAATCCTAATCAATCCAAAAGCGAGATCTTCTAAGCAACTATGCGAGTCCACTAGTCCCCACACTCACCCGATCCACCGTCTCCAAGCAAATCTATAAAAATGTAAACAACGAGAGGGTAAGCTAATGCTTAGTGAGTGAAAATATACTACATACATATATATGCATAAAATGGACACGCCACAAATAATCAAATACCGCATACCGGAGCATCCATGCAATAAGGCAAGCTAATCTAAGCATACCGTACGATCACTAAGCAATTAGCTAAATATGCAACAACAAACATAAGTTCACCAACGACGATGTGAACAACGCCAAGAAGCTACACCCGGAGGGTTAGCTACATCACGACAATACAACAATATATATATATATATACACATATATATATATACATATATATATATATATATACACATATATATATATATACATATATATATATACATATATATATATATATATACATATATATATATACATATATATATATATATACATATATATATATATATATATACATATATATATATATATACATATATATATATATATATATATATATATATATATATATATATATATATATATATATAACAATATATAAACGAATAAGGTTAACCCCTTAACCCATTACCGAAATACCAAACACCACAATGAAGATTGGCCGAACAACCCGAGCCTTAGTGAATTCGCACAACCCGATATTCACTTCTTCACCAATTCAACAACCGAGGTTGGCCAAACTACCCGAGCCTTAGTGAATTCGCACAACCCGAGATTCACTACCTTATCACAAGATGATCGAACAACCCGAGTCATCATGAATCCGCACTACCCGAGATTCACTACCCAAAATATTATGAATACGAGCAAACCGATATGCATTTCCCACTCCATAACCCACGCCGTCGGGGTTATAACTCCAAATCACAATCCATGTGATATCGTACACACAAGTGTGCAACTCACCAATGGTGGTCAACCAAAACGCACAACCGTGCCAATTGGATCTATATATATATATACATATATATATATATACATATATATATATATACATATATATATATATACATATATATATATACATATATATATATACATATATATATATATATATATATATATATATATATATATATATATATATATATATATATATATATATATATATAACAATATATAAACGAATAAGGTTAACCCCTTAACCCATTACCGAAATACCAAACACCACAATGAAGATTGGCCAAACAACCCGAGCCTTAGTGAATTCGCACAACCCGATATTCACTTCTTCACCAATTCAACAACCGAGGTTGGCCAAACTACCCGAGCCTTAGTGAATTCGCACAACCCGAGATTCACTACCTCATCACAAGATGATCGAACAACCCGAGTCATCATGAATCCGCACTACCCGAGATTCACTACCCAAAATATTATGAATACGAGCAAACCGATATGCATTTCCCACTCCATAACCCACGCCGTCGGGGTTATAACTCCAAATCACAATCCATGTGATATCGTACACACAAGTGTGCAACTCACCAATGGTGGTCAACCAAAACGCACAACCGTGCCAATTGGATCTATACGCAAATCTATCAAATCCACCTATATGTGAAGTGAGATCTATAACCGAGAACCACTTCACCCTACCCGCACCCATCCTACACATACATATGCACATAGGATATTAACACTCACCTTTTCGCCTTGATGAATGCAACCGAGTAATTCCGCAACACGTCAATGGAAAGTACCTAATCCATTATCACAAATACAATAACACACTTAGAGTGGATTTACAAACCAACTCAATTTGACACTTAGTGCAAATTTGACCAATTGCACTTACAAACACCAAATGCGTCCAAACTAACCACTAATCACTAATCACAAGTGAAAATGGTCCTAATAAGCCAAATGAACCCAAACTTAAGTGTTTAACACTTATCAATCTCAAAATCACCCAAAACCCCTAATTTTGACTCAATTCCAAAATCAGTCTTTCAAACACACCAAAAGGGTTCCAATACTTCTATAATCACTAAACCTAGTGATTAAACCCAATTACAAGTCATAAACAAGACCAATTTGTTTACCAACCCAAAATCCACCAACAATAACAATAAACCCGATTACTAGCATCAACAAACTCACTTCAAGAGTTTTAAATGGGTTTCTCTACAAATCAAGTTCAAACCCTAACTTTGAATATCAAATCAAACAATGAAATTCAGAGTTAGAACTTACCACAACAACCAAAATGTAGCTAGGAACGAGGTGAACAACTTTAAAACCCGAGCTTTTGATCAATTCGAACTCCTTCTTCACCAAAACCCCAAATCTCTCTCTAGAAATCTCCCTCTCTCTCTAAGATACTTGAGAGTGTTTGTGGATGTGAAATATGATCCAAAAGTGGATCCAACCCAGCTGATAAAGCCTGAGATTCGGCTTCAAGTGAAAAGACCAAATTGCCCTTCATTATACTCAAAATTAGAAAAGGCTGAATTCTGTCGCTGGCAAGGTGCGCGGCGCGCACCTGTGTCTGGGCAGATTCTGACCTTTTAACTTTTACACAAAGCTTCATCCACTATACGTACATCATTTAAAACTCTGTGTGCCATAAATATTGGGGTCTTACAACTCTCCCCCACTTAGAATCGATCACGTCCTCGTGATCCTCATCACTTAACCAAACGGACCACATTCCACGGTCCTCAAACATACGTTCCAAACCGACCTCTACCACAATTATCATAAACTCGAAGATTAAACCACTTACCAATTACACACGTGCACGCATTTCGAGACATGCAATGCACACGACATCCGAAAACTACTACAATCGCTTAACATTCGCGGAAACATCATGTTTCCTTCCAATTTCTCTAGGCAATCCTCCCCAATGGACCGCCCTTAACATTAAATCGTCATCCGTGATTTAACAAATCCGCAAATCCGAGCATTAAAACTTGCTCAATCCCTCACATCGGGAAAAATTCAATCAATCTCTTACCGAGATATCAATCCCTTAGCGTACCCTTACCGAGTACAATGCTAAAAGCAACCAAGTCTCAACCTAAGGTCAACAACCCGAAATGATGAAGACCGAACAAAAACGAATCCTTACGGATACGCTTACCACATAACATCCCTTGTAGTGCGCAATACGACCAATACTCAACTATCGTAACATCATAAACAAACGGCTAAAACCGATAGCGCCCCAAACGACTATGGCAACGCAAATCCCAAGGTGTACAAAATCGACTATTGTCAAACCCGTAACAACATGTGAGCGAAACACGGCTATCGCATCACTAATCACACGACATGGTCCTCGCCACCCCACCATTGGTGTATAAACAACCAATAGTTCACAACTCAACATGGTCCTTACGACCCCACCATTGGTGTATAAAACAACCAATAGATCACATAACATGGCCGAAACAACCCGAGCCTAAACACATATGGAGGATGGTCGAAACAACCCGAACCTTAGTGAATTCGCAACAACCCGAAATTCACCAACTCAATCCATATTTCCCACAACGAAATGACCGCACAACCCGAGTCATCGTGAATATGTGCAAACCGATATTCACTACCTCCGCCACATAGTATAACCGAGGATGGCCGTACAACCCGAGCCTTAGTGAATCTGAACTACCCGACATTCACTACCTCAAACTATGACTCCAACTAACAGGGACAATCGTACTACCCGAATTATTGTGAATACGAATAACCCGATATTCACATCCCACAACACAATACATGAATGGTACTCCCATTTCGATAACGTTATACCATACCGATATAACACTAAACCCATGATGAAGTTAGCGGACCCCGAAGGTCATGCTCCACCAATCAACAATACCATGATGAAGTCAGCGGACCCCGAAGGTCATGCTTCACCAATCTCATACGCACTTTTGGTCTCAAACAACGAGTAGTGCAACATCGCGCTCTGCTACACTATGGTGAACCCTAACGGGTACCACTAACCATCCACACAATCGAGCAAGAACCACCTATATCGAACATAGGCACAAAACAATAATTCTCTATAAGAGAATCCACCACGCACATCCCTTAGCCGAGGGATTTCACCTTGCTCGTCAAACAAGCCCATTATCTCTCAACGAGATTACCACATTATCACCTCGGTGATAATTTACATCCCAAAATCATAAGTGCAATTTAACCGAAATTGTACTCTACCACAAATCGACCAAAACTAGGTCCCAACGCAAACTATCGGATCTACCAAAAGCATTATCCGAAGTCTCACATTAAAACTTCCTCGTGCGGGAGTGTAACTCCCTCACTGGGAACTACGTTCCATAACCGCCTCTCGTACAACCGTACAATGCTACCAAAGGTAGACTTTACCAACAATTGAGTTCACACGACCCCTTACCATATCTTGCTCCAAACCTTGAGCATACGAAGGATTTTAACCAATCCTTAAACACTTGAACGAAAAGTGTACCACGATTACACAAACCATACTCTCTCAATCATCCAATTGCTTTAGGTTGTCAAATTTCACCCAGTCACTCATGTACCTAAGGGTTTCTCTCCGGTAGCCTAAGCACAATGTAACCGCAACACCATCGGAGTCGAACACTACGCTAGTAGGTATGAAAGAGGCACCTAATATCGCGTCATGTAGACTCCATTACCAACATACATCGAGATCCAAAACACTCGATCTCAAAGGTTCCAACCACTCGACGAACCTCACGGTTCATCAATTTCAACACGAGAGCTAACACGCTCTAACATCCGAACACCAAAGCCCATTCCCAAGGCTTGGTAGAACATTTCTCAATACTAAGGAATGCTTGGTTACACCAAGTCTTACGCCCTTCACCCTTTAATCAAAACGTCACCATAGGGTACTTCCATTAGGAACGTCACCCATAACAATAACATGCAAAACACTATGCAACCCACAAACCCGAACGCATCGACACATAAATAAATATTCAAAGGGCATATTTATTAAAATGAAACGTACCTCAACGTCTCCTTGCGGCATTCGCCGCTGCCAACTCGGGACAATCCGGCTTGCGATGTCCCTCTTTATGACAATAGTAGCACATTCCGTCATCACTCTTTGGCATTGTGCATTCCCGCAACTTGTGGCCCCTAACACCACAATTGAAACATCTAGGCGCACGAGAACTCGTCGAAATTTTCTCCACATTACCCATACTCGCACCTGCGCCCTTAGTTTTCTTACTTGGAGCACCATACGAATCAACCCTTCTCTTATTTGAAAGCTCCCTAGCTTTCGATCGCGAATGTGATTCGAAACCCCTAGCCATGTTAAATAACTCGGAAAACGAGTTCACTTGGCCAACGCTAATTTTGCCCTGCAACTCATCATTCAAAGTTCGATAGAAATCTTCCATCAACATCCGATCATTCCCAATATACTCCGGGCAAAAACGAGCCTTCGACATAAAGGTCGTCTTTAGAGTATTCAAGTCCATCGACCCTTGTTGCAAATTTCGCAACTCATTTCGCATTTCCGACAAATTGACTGAAGTCCGGAACTTCTCGAAGAATTCCCTCCTAAACTCGTCCCATGATAATGCCATAAACAGTTAACCACCGACAAGATCAATCTTACCATCCAACCAATCCTTTGGTCTACCCCGCAACAAGCTAGTAGCGAGCCTTGTCCTCTTCTCGGGAGGACATTCAATCGTGACAAAACACCCTTCGACATCCGAGATCCAAGTGGTGCTTACCAAGGGATCTGGTTTCTCATCGTACATCGGAGGTTTAGTCCTCATGAAACTCTTAAGACACCGCTCCATTTCACTACTATCCCGAAATTCGGGATACCTCCTATCCATTCTTTCTTCCAACGCACTCATTTGCTCCGCAACGGTGGCCGCAACTCTAGTACTAAACTCCTCGTCATTCGTCTCGATCTCGTTTTGCGTCGCCATTCTAAAGAATGCAAAACGATTACTCCACGAACGTATAAAACCATACGCACAACACCGCCCCATCTTGCTCAACACCCATCGTACATCACTTGCTAGACACGATTTGCACCCGTAATAAGGTTTGCAAGTCCTTATTACGCACACACGCCGTATCAACTTGTTAGTACAACGACCGCCTCGCTCGATGATATAAACAAACACAAACGAAATTCAACGCGATATGCACATACGCGAGAATTATTATCACAACACAATTAATATATTAATAATATCCGCATTACCAATATCGACGTTAGTCCACCTACAAACAAGGCACTAACTATAACCTATTCCGACCCTTACTCCTACAAGTCCCGCACAAAATTAAGCACACACAAAAGTCTAAGTCTAGGCACCTATCTCAAGTCGCCTAAATCCCTTAGACCATGCTCTGATACCACTTGTAACGACCCAACCCGTTAACCAACCAAAAACACAGCAAAAAAAAAATTAAAACTGAGCTGACCAGATGAGGTGCGCGGTGCGCACCCACACCTGTGCGCGGCGCGCACAGGGCCTGGCAACCCGCTGTCCACTTTTCCAATTTTCGTAAAAAGATCTCTTGCTTCCCGACACTTTTAGACCAAGCGCTTTTCACAACATTTTATATTAGTTAAAACTAACACGTTCCAATAATAAAATGAGTTTTACGAGACCGGACCCACATCGGCCGTTTTACGACTTTCGTACAAAATACAAGTTTTCAACCACATGATTTTTCACACAAAATAAAGACCGAGCATGGCGATTGGGATACGCTACCCAATCCTAATCAATCCAAAAGCGAGATCTTCTAAGCAACTATGCGAGTCCACTAGTCCCCACACTCACCCGAGCCACCGTCTCCAAGAAAATCTATAAAAATGTAAACAACGAGAGGGTAAGCTAATGCTTAGTGAGTGAAAATATACTACATACATATATATGCATAAAATGGACACGCCACAAATAATCAAATACCGCATACCAGAGCATCCATGCAATAAGACAAGCTAATCTAAGCATACCGTACGATCACTAAGCAACAAGCTAAATATGCAACAACAAACATAAGTTCACCAACGACGATGTGAACAACACCAAGAAGCTACACCCGAAGGGTTAGCTACATCACGACAATACAACAATATATATATATATATATATATATATATATATATATATATATATATATATATATATATATATATATATATATAACAATATATAAACGAATAAGGTTAACCCCTTAACCCATTACCGAAATACCAAACACCACAATGAAGATTGGCCGAACAACCCGAGCCTTAGTGAATTCGCACAACCCGATATTCACTTCTTCACCAATTCAACAACCGAGGTTGGCCGAACTACCCGAGCCTTAGTGAATTCGCACAACCCGAGACTCACTACCTTATCACAAGATGACCGAACAACCCGAGTCATCATGAATCCACACTACCCGAGATTCACTACCCAAAATATTATGAATATGAGCAAACCGATATTCATTTCCCACTCCATAACCCACGCCGTCGGGGTTATAACTCCAAATCACAATCCATGTGATATCGTACACACAAGTGTGCAACTTGCCAATGGTGGTCAACTAAAACGCACAACTGTGCGAATTGGATCTATACGCAAGTCCATCAAATCCACCTATATGTGAAGTGAGCTCTATAACCAAGAACCACTTCACCCGACCCGCACCCATCCTATACATACATATGCACATAGGATATTAACACTCACCTTTTCGCCTTAATGAAAGCAACCGAGTAATTCCGCAACACGTCAATGGAAAGTACCTAATCCATTATCACAAATACAATAACATACTTAGAGTGGATTTACAAACCAACTCAATTCGACACTTAGTGCAAATTCGACCAATTGCACTTACAAACACCAAACGCGTCCAAACTAACCACTAATCACTAATCACAAGTGAAAATGGTCCTAATAAGCCAAATGAACCCAAACTTAAGTGTTTAACACTTATCAATCTCAAAATCACCCAAAAACCCTAATTTTGACTCAATTCCAAAATTAGTCTTTCAAACACACCAAAAGGGTTCCAATACTTCCATAATCACTAAACCTAGTGATTAAACCCAATTACAAGTCATAAACAAGACCAATTTGTTCACCAACCCAAAATCCACCAACAATAACAATAAACCCGATTACTAGCATCAACAAACTCACTTCAAGAGTTTTAAATGGGTTTCTCTACAAATCAAGTTCAAACCCTAACTTTGAATATCAAATCAAACAATGAAATTCGGAGTTAGAACTTACCAAAACAACCAAAACGTAGCTAGGAACGAGGTGAACAACTTTAAAACCCAAGCTTTTGATCAATTCGAACTCCTTCTTCACCAAAACCCCAAATCTCTCTCTAGAAATCTCCCTCTCTCTAAGATACTTGAGAGTGTTTGTGGATGTGAAATATGATCCCAAAGTGGATCCAACCCAGCTGATAAGGCCTGAGATCCGGCCTCAAGTGAAAAGACCAAATTGCCCTTCATTAAACTCAAAATTAGAAAAGGCTGAATTCTGTCGCTGGCAAGGTACACGGCGCGCACACCTTATGGTGCGCGGCGCGCACCTGTGTCTGGCAGATTCTGACCTTTTAACTTTTACACAAAGCTTCATCCACTATACATACATCATTTAAAACTCTGTGTGCCATAAATATTGGGGTCTTACAATGCAACCGACATGTACAATACACGCAATCCAACGTGTACTAAACTCAAATAGCATAAATCTGTTTTATAGTTCAGGCTAGGGTTTCTATACCTGGAACAGACGGGGATGTCAAGCCCTATGGATCCATATACAACTATTGCGCCCACCAGTTCTTATAACCGGCAGTTACTAGTTACCAAATCTAAGGGATTTTCGGTTCAAACTCGGTGTAGAATTTAGTATGTACTTGTATCCATTGCATTTAAAATAAAGTGCATGTATTCTCAACCCAAAAATATAGATTGCAAAAGCAATTAAAAAGGGAGCAAATGAAAATCACCTTAGCAGCACATAAGGTCATTCATCGAAATGTGACCGAAACTCGGAATGCAAAATAACCGTAGATGTCAACCTAGAGAACATATGTTGGTCAATACATGTCTAACAAGCTAGGTCGGGTCATAGTATATCACAATCCTAATGCTCGAGATCGACATACAAAAGTTAAACAAAAGTCATTTCAAAAAGTCAATCTGACTCAATACTATAGTTGAATGATCATGGCAATCGAAACATTTTAACATTTCACATAGTTTCTCAAATCTTGTAAAATTAGACTATGGTTTTTATAAGTCTTTAAAATATGATAAAACAGTCAATTTTGATAATTGTTCAACAAAACGAGACGTGCCTTATATAAGGATTCATTTACTCGGCTGGTAATATTTAAAAATCCACTTTATTAATCTCATAAACAAGTTGTTTAAATCTTAATTGCAGATTCAAAAGTAATTTTAATTAACGTCAATCATAATTCAGTTGATCATATCTTTTAATTCGTTCATCGAAATTACGCAATTTCTAAATGAAAAGTTATTGATTTTTTGCCAGCTTTCCAATAACATGCATATCATATACTTTTTATCAGTAGTATATGTATTAGATTCGTGATTCATCATAACTATCTAACGACAAAATTAAAGCATACAAGCATGCATAAACATATATATTCGAGCACTAGACATGGATACACTATTAAATATATAAAAGATAAGATATGAATGCTCACGTATCAATATTGTGATTCAATATTGCAGAAAAGTATGTAGACGCAACGAAGATGATAAACACTAGGTTTGACCTTTGACTCATGGTCATAACCTCCAAGCAATACCCATAACCTTCATAGCTATAACCCATGACTTCCTTATCTTTGTCTCACTTGAAAACCATTTTTGAAATCATTTGGACATAACCTCGTCGTAGTATTTTATGTATAATACTAATAATAATAATAATAATAATAATAATAATAATAATAATAATAATAATAATAATAATAATAATAATAATAATAATAATAATAATATTATTTTTATTAATAATAATAGTAATTTATAAATAATATAAATATAAGTATTGAGAGAGATAGGTTTATATGTGTGTGTTCTTCAAACTGTGAAACGATCGAGCTTTTATACAAGTTTGCTGAATCCTACCCCCATGCGATCGCATGGGTTTACAAGCTTATAGCCATGCGATCGCATGGCTCTTACTGACAACTCACATCCGTTTGATTTTATTCTTGTCAACATATTATTATAATATATATAATTTATATTAATTATATATATATTATATTATATTCTCGTGTAAAGGTGATTTGTAATTTTAGTTCCGATAACTTGTATGTTGTCGCTTGAATTAAGTTCCGGTTTCGGTTTCCCGAACTCATTTTCGTACATTGAGAAAACTTGTATTAAACGATACGCGACGTGAACCTTTATCAATAAATTGACTTAAATTTCAAATAAACTATATCACTTGAAGTGTAACTTGGGCAATCGAGTGTTTTGGTCATTTGCTTCTACAAATCAATGTCTCGTTACTTATCAAAGTATATTTAATAATATTATTTTAAATCAAAACATCTTATGAGTAAGTTAATATTATATTTTATCACTTGGTAAAATATATATTCAAATTATGTTATTTAAACAAAAACATTTTAACAATCAATTCCTATTATATCTAAAAATGTTTTCGCACATTTGAAATTAAATCAATAGAATATTATGAAATTTAGTTCTCCACTAACTCTTGTCTAAATCTCATTATTTGACACTTTGTTCTCACTTGTAATCACTTTACCATTTATTCCTAATATCGTTAAAAAGGAAAGGTTTCCTAAATTAAAGTGGACCTCTCAACAGAGACCCTTAATAATATCACAATGTATCTGATAAATCAATCATTTGATATTATCTTCTAATTCCATCGATAATCATATTGAAACAATTACGTTCATGTAAAGTATTATACGTTTAATACTTTGTTAACGTTCTAAAGTTATATAATATATACATATACATACATATACATATTAATATTCAATTATATAATGGTTCGTGAATCGTTGAAATTTGGTCGAGGTTAAATGAATGTATGAACACAGTTCAAAATGTTTAAGGTTTAACTTATCAGACCTTGCTTATCGTGTCGGAAACATTAAAACATTTAAGGATTAAGTTTAAATTTGGTCAGAAATTTTCGGGTCATCACAGAACCTACTCGTTAAAGAAATTTTGTCCTGAAATTTGATTGGAATGGTCATGGCTGACAATAAGTATGTTTTCATGACGCATACGAGCTGAAAATTAGAATTTTATCATCATTGAGTAATATAGATAAAACAATTCGATTTTGTGAAGAGTACGAGTGAAGTTATCACAAAAGAGTGAAGATGAGTAAATACATGTTCACCTTAACTGGTGACGTAGCCACGGCCGATTTCCAAAATTCAAGGGATTTAGAGAAAATCTTCGTAATAAGATTTGATTCTTCGGTAATTAAGGAAATTTGAATCCGTTTTGATTAAATGCGATCATCTGTTTTGATTGCTCTGTCGGATATTTTACTATAAATCCACCCACTTCGTTTCCTTACAACACACACCTTCTATTCTTTCTCCCTCACTCATACTTTAAAGCATTTGTCAATATGCTCCATCCAGTTCTAATTCTTGATATACTCATAACCTTCATATCTATCATTCTTCTTTTTCATCTGCCCCCAGAGGAATCTATTCACTTTTGCTATACTCTTAGTTTTACAGTGTTTTTAGTTCTCCCGTGTCTTTACGTTGTAATACTTATTGATATACACGATTTGTAATTTCTGGGTTGTTGTCAAGCTTTATATTTTTCCTTATATTTAGGAGCTCCATGCTTTTGTTTCTTTTTCCCGACTTTAAGTCAAGCGAATAATAGTCCAAAATTCGTAGGTATGGAGTTTCGAATGATCATAATATACAAAGTAGAATGGAAAGGTAATAGCATGATTTGATTTGTCAAATTACCAGAATATCCGTAAAAGACCGAATCATCAAGAAAAATATTTTCTTGATAGTTTAGAGGTTAAATAGAATGAAAGAGTTATGTAACATGGTTCATGATGATGGTATGATCTGTGAACCTTTATCACGTTCCATTAGAAACTCAGTATGACTTACTATAATATAATCACGTTGATCAAGTGTCATTATATTATACTAACTCATGCTTCAGTTCCCAACACTACTTAAATAACATTCATAATTTAAGTTCAAATTTTTCAGAATTTAGAAACTAAAACAGTTTCCTTTCTGATGTAACACTGACATCGCGAAGAGATAAATGATGTCAGATAAGAATAGTTATGAAAATATCTTCAGAAATATCGAGGGTATTTATAATGAAAGATACGATGATATCTTAGAATTTTTAATATTGATGGATGATGAAGAAGATTTGTCTGTAAAGGTTTAGAGTTAGAAGTAAGGTATTCGTTAATGACTTCAGCAGATACTGAATCATTTCGATTCTTTGAAGGCAGGTTTAGTCTTTGTGATTTGTCCACAGCCTCCTTCATAGTTTGCTCAATCCGTATTCCAGTACCAAACCTTTTTTTCTGAGCTTTTCCAACACACTATTCTTTATCATCAAATTTTTGATTGTTACGGTTGTCTACAGTTTCTGCTGCTTCATTCAGCTTTTTCAAAGTTCCAAGAACTAGTTCGCAGTTTAGGGTGTTTTTCAGAAACTTCACATTCGAAGTATGTAAGTCTTGGAGATAGACGTTATATGTATATATATAACTGTTGGCATAGAATTGCTGGGAAATTCGAGAATAATGATTGAAGCTTTTTGGTATGAAAAATACCGTTACAAATGCAGATGAGTACATGATAGGGTTTCAATGAATATAATGATTTTTTGGAAAGTTAAAGATCAATGATGTTGCTGGTAAGTTTACTGCTAATATGGTGGAATATAAACGGTTCCCCGGTAACGATGACGAAGGGCAAACTTATACATCAAGGTTATAATGAGGCTTATTCGAATGAAAAATCGAAGTTGATTTGCTGGAGGTGTGACAAAACTGGCTACTTTGAAAAGGAATTGCAAAGTTATTTTCGGTAATAATGTCAAAGGATCTAGTACAGTTTTGAATTCAAAGTATGGTTTTGTAAGATGTGAAAATCCAATAGTGATATCTTCTGTTAAATCTTGACTCGGATTCTGATCTGTCAAAAATAGAATGTGTAATCGAATTTGTATGAAAATGGTTGTTATGATTCTTATGGAAGAATATATATCGTTGTGAATGTAGTGAGTATAGTTAATGATTCTTGAATCAAAATTGAAGAATGTACAGTGTAACATATTAATTGTGAACTTATATATATTTCCTGGGTATTACCTACCCGTTAAAAATTTCACAAGTAATATTTTGTACAGAAGAATTTTACTACAGTCTTTATGAAAATATATATGTATATTTTCTTCGGATGTAATACGGATTTAATGAGTTAATATCATATTAAGCTCATTTGATTTTCAGCTGGACTAGAAATGAATGATCTCTAAAACATTAAAGATTTCATAATCTTCGCGGAGTATTTCACTAATGTAATCAATACTTCATTATTCAGTTTTATTGATATTTTCTCAGTGAATCATGTTGATGTTCATGGAACTCTTGCTAACTTTGCAAGGTACGAATGATGTTTTCTAGAAAGTTTCGAATACATCGAAAATGAAAGTGTAAAATCAAACATGTAATTGAATAATACACTTAGTTTATTATGAAAAGGAATTCATTGAATTTGAAACAGAGATTGTAGTTAATGATGATTATGTCATTAATGAAGGATGTACATCATTGCATATTAGTAAAATGAACTAACCGAGTAGTACCTACCAGTTAAGGTTCACACGTAATAGCTTAATACGAAAAGATTTATTTTGATTTCAAAATTCATATAATTTCTTCAGGGGAAATGAGTTAATACTTCATAACTCGTTGATACAATATACGCGTTGTTGATTTGTGATGATGTTGGTGATTATGGAATTAGCGGAACTTGTAGTGCTACAGGTTTTGCCAGTGTTGGTGATACTGACGGTACTGTTGATGCTGCTGGTAAAACAAGTCTAGCTTGTAAATCGTGCACCATTCCAGTCAGGGTTTCTACTCTTCCTTCTATTGTTTCGGTCCACTCATCTGATTTAAGGTTATGGCTGGAATAGATAATCTCTAAGACTTTAGAGATTACATAATCACTGCAGAATGTTTCTTCACTGAAGTTATGAAGCATTACTTCATCGGTTATTGTTGCTGGTACTTCTTGGTAATCACAGTGCGTAGGACGTTGATGTTCGTGGAACAGATTGTGAAGTTGAGGTTTGCGATGCAGTTGTTGTTGGTGGTGGTAATGGTACTGTTGGTATTGTTGTCGGTGGTACTGTTGATGCCGGTGATGCTGCCGGTGCTTGTAACCTTTGCACCATATTCTCTAAAGTCACTACCCGAGCGCGAAGCTCGTTGACTTCTTCTATTACACCAGGGTGATTGTCGGTTCGGACAAACGAACGAATAAGATCTAGAATTTGAGATAGTATATAATCGTGACAAGATACTCGAGAAATGAAAGAGAAAATGGTATTACGAATAGGTTCACCGGTAAGTGCTTCAGGCACTTCGCCAATAGGGCAATGTGGTGGATGGAAGGGATCACCTTCTTCTTGTCTCCAATTATTAAGTAAGCTACGAACCCATCCCCAATTCATCCAGAATAGATGATGACTAATTGGTTGATCCATTCCGGTAAGCCTGCTTTCGGAGCTCATGTCGAATTCCATATAGGAATAGCTGTCGGAATCTGAGGAATTCGAACTTGATGTGGGATCCATCTTGTATAATTAGGGAGATGATTTTTAATATGAAATAGATAATAGAATTTAGATTGGTACTCTTCAATACATAATTTACATATGTATATATAATACCAAAATTCCATAAATCACTGAGGAATTTTTGGAAGATGTCAGGTAAAGTTTATAGTAACAGATATGCCAAGATATGAATTTGTCTGTACACTATCTATGCAATAAATGTAAGAAAACGCGTCTAGACTTAGGAACGATAAGCAAGTAATTTCTGACAAGAGATGATAAGCAAAACTCGGTAAAAACAGATACGGTCATAGTCCAGACTCACTAATGCATCCAAACAATTACCAGTTAAACACACTAATGCAAATTTTGGTTCCCTATGACCTCAAGCTCTGATACCAACTGTGACGATCCCTCCAAATCCATTTAGACGAATACATCATTCATCGATTTCACAGTGAGGTACTGACCTCTACATGATACGTTTTGTAAACATTGCATTCATTTGAAAAGGCACACCATAGTTGAATATCAAATTCCAAGGTTTTTGACGTTTGATGATTTCTACCTATAGACAATCACCGTAATTAATAGTTTACAATACTACATCTGTTGATAATGCAGTCAAAATAAGATACATGGTGATGATTTTGTGAATGCAAAGTTTTCTCGAATAAATCATGTATGACTCCATGCACATAGCTTGTATCACATATATGCAAACAGCGGAAGACTTCTAGGAACCTGAGAATAAACATGCTTTCAAGTGTCAACACAAAGGTTGGTGAGTTCATAGTTTTAATGTTGCGCATGATCCGTATATAAAGGTGGATCACAAGATTTCAGTTGTTTCATCCAGAAACGTTTATCAAAATATTCTACAAGATTGAGCACCCTGGTAACTAAACTTTAATGTCTATATAATAAATACCCCTGTTTTAACATACATGCAACCAACATGTACAATACACGTAATCCAACGTTTACTAAACTCAAATAGCATACATCTGGTTTATAGTTCAGGCTAGGGTTTCTATACCTGGAATAGACGGGGATGTCAAGCCCTATGGATCCATATACAACTATTCGCGCCCACCAGTTCTTATAACCGACAGTTACTAGTTACCAAAGCTAAGGGATTTTCGGTTCAAACTCGGTGTAGAATTTAGTATGTACTTGTATCCATTGCGTTTAAAATAAAGTGCATGTATTCTCAGCCCAAAAATATAGATTGTAAAAGCAATTAAAAAGGGAGCAAATGAAACTCACCTTAGCAGCACATAAGGTCATTCATCGAAATGTGACCGAAACTCGGAATGCAAAATAATCGTAGATCTTAACCTAGAGAACAACAAGCTAGGTGGGGTCATAGTGTATCACAATCCTAATGCTCGAGATCGACATACAAAAGTTAACAAAAGTCATTTCAAAAAGTCAATCTGACTCAATACTATAGTTGAATGATCATGGCAATCGAAACATTTTAACATTTCACATAGTTTCTCAATTCTTGTAAAATTAGATTATAGTTTTTATAAGTCTTTAAAATATGATAAAACAGTCAATTTTGACAATTGTTCAATAAAACGAGACGTGCCTTATATAAGGATTCATTTACTCAGCTGGTAATATTTAAAAATCTACTTTATCAATCTCATAAACAAGTTGTTTAAATCTTAATTGCAGATTCAAAAGTAATTTCAATTAACGTCAATCATAATTCAGTTGATCATATCTTTTAATTCGTTCATCGAAATTACACGATTTCTAAATGAAAAGTTATTGATTTTTCGCCAGCTTTCCAATAACATGCATATCATATACTTTTTATCAGTAGTATATGTATTAAATTCGTGATTCATCATAAACTATCTAATGACAAATTAAATCATACAAGTGTGCATAAACATATATACTCGAGCACTAGACATGGATACACTATTAAATATATAAAAGATAAGATATGAATGCTCACGTATCAATATTGTGATACAATATTGCAGAAAAGTACGTAGACGCAAGGAAGATGATAAACACTAGGTTTGACCTTTGACTCATGGTCATAACCTCCAAGCAATACCCATAACCTTCATAGCTATAACCCATGACTTCCTTAGCTTTGTCTCACTCGAAAACCATTTTTGAAATCGTTTGACATAACCTCGTCGTAGTATTTTATGTATAATACTAATAATAATAATAATAATAATAATAATAATAATAATAATAAAAATAATAATAATAATAATAATAATAATAATAATAATAATAATAATAATAATAATAATAATAATAATAATAATGCTAATAATAATAATAATAATAATAATAATAATATTAATATTAATATTAATAATAATAGTAATATAAATAATAATATAAATATAAGTATTGATTGAGAGATAGGTTTATATGTGTGTGTTCTTCAAACTGTGAAACGATCGAGCTTTTATACAAGTTTGCTGAATCCTACCCCCATGCGATCGCATGGGTTCACAAGTTTATAGCCATGCAATCGCATGGCTCTTGCTGACAGCTCACATCCGCTTTTTTTATTCTTGTCGACATATTATTATAATATATATAATATATATAATTTATATTAATTATATATATATTATATTATATTCTCGTGTAAAGGTGACTTGTAATTTTAGTTCCTATAACTTGTACGTTGTCGCTTGACTTAAGTTCCGGTTTCGGTTTCCCGAACTCACTTTCGTACATTGAGAAAACTTGTATTAAACGATACGCGACGTGAACCTTTATCAATAAATTGACTTAAATTTCAAATAAACTATATCACTTGAAGTGTAACTTGGGCAATCGAGTGTTTTGGTCATTTGCTTCTACAAATCAATGTCTTGTTACTTATCAAAGTATATTTAATAATATTATTTTATATCAAAACGTCTTATGAGTAAGTTAATATTATATTTTATCACTTGGTAAAATATATATTCAAATTACGTTATTTAAACAAAAACATTTTAACAATCAATTCCTATTATATCTAAAAATGTTTTCGCACGTTTGAAATTAAATCAATAGAATATTATGAAATTTAGTTCTCCACTAACTTTTATCTAAATCTCGTTATTTGACACTTTGTTCTCACTTGTAATCACTTTACCATTTATTCCTAGTATCGTTAAAAAGGAAAGGTTTCCTAAATCAAAGTGGACCTCTCAACAGAGACCCTTAATCATATCACAATGTATCTGATAAATCAATCATTTGATATTATCTTCTAATTCCATCGATAATCATATTGAAACAAATACATTCATGTAATGTATTATACGTTTAATACTTTGTTAACGTTCTCAAGTTATAATATATATACATATACATACATATACATATTCATATTCAATTATATAATGGTTCGTGAATCGTCGAAATTTGGTCGAGGTTAAATGAATGTATGAACATAGTTCAAAATGTTTAAGGTTTAACTTATCAGACCTTGCTTATCGTGTCGGAAACATTAAATCATTTAAGGATTAAGTTTAAATTTGGTCGGAAATTTCCGGGTCATTACAAATATCAAATATCCCCACACTTGAACGTTGCTTATCCTCAAGCAATACAGAACTTGAAATAAATTCACACTTCACTCGAATCACTTTTTCATTCTCACAATTTATACATAAGTGATTTTGATACAGCGGTAGGAACAATGATAGTAACGATGTGGTTTACAGTCCCACATGACTATGAAAATTTAGATCCTTAAGGAAATTGGATCTTTATGAAAACATTTGATCTTTTGAACATGCATGCTAGCTTTTACCCTAGACAAGTTTTCCGGAATAACCCTTCACCGGTGTTTGAAAAATATTTTTGTGGGTTTCAGAGTTTAAAATTTTAGCTCAAAACTTGAGGTTTTGTGTCACCTACTTGCTAACCTTGTATTAGGAAAGCACACGTCAAGTATACTTGCTCCGTATATTACCTTTCGGTAAACTACAGTCCGGTTGTAAAGGAAAGCGATGAACAAGAAACTGTTAAGGCAATGTCTAATGACATGCAGTTAATTATGGTCCACAACGTGTCAGACGCAATTTCTATCCTTTGTAGGAGAAATAGTAAAGATCACCCTGTAATTTTTTTGGTCTGGCACAAGGTCCTGTCTTTGACCATGCTATGCAACCACTGTTCTTACGGTTGACACCCGATTTTATTCAGGTGACCTAATGAATTCCAGGTGAATTCCTAGGATTTTACGTTCAATGGTAACGAATGCATTGAAAATAGGTTTTCAGAAAAAACAAATCGGTTTTAATTTGATCAAAATATTTTCTCGTTCAAGCTCGAGTTTAGATATCATCGAATTCCATGAGTTTGTAATTCTCAATCTTTAAAGTCAATCTCAAGGATTGAGTAATATTAGGCTTAAAAGCTGATTTTTGATCTTTAAGGAGATTATCCTTTCTGGAGGTCTGATTCATTAGTCTTATCAAGCTAATTTGTACGGTGCCCTCCCCATTTTACGAGACAGATCCTCTCATGGATAGGATAAGTCTGACCACTTGGCGACCCTATTTGATGCTGAGGTCCGTGGATTTCCAGCTGATTTTCGAGAAAACTTTTCAAGGTTTTTCGTAGACTCTACAACTGGTCTGGATGACAACTTCCTGACCTAAATCAAGAAGCTCATTTCTTTCTCGGAAGACTTTACTTCCTTTTAATGATGGAATTGATTCATCGTGTAGATCTATCTTTTCTTTTAAATGAATTACAATAAACCGGGTAAAACTAATTAGTATCATCCAAAACAAAAGTATCTGCAATAATCTTGTACAAAATATGTGATATATGTTTTAAAGAACTTCGTGCATTCTTCCCACACTTAGCTTTTATTTTATTTCTTTCTTTGCCTTTTTATTCTCCTTTATTCCATTTTAAATGAATTCTAGCGTTTTGGGTTGTTTCTCAATTTATGTTCTCTCCGAGGTAACAATATTTTCGGCATTAACACCTAGTTTTATCGTTCATAAATATATATAAACATGATTTTGAATTCATTTAGTTGAAAATTTTTAAAATTTTCACAAAATTTGGCAAATAAACCAAGTGTAAACCTGAGAGAATTTATAACCCTTCCCCACACTTGAGATCATGCAATGCCCCCATTTGCATGGAATCAGACTATAATTATAAATTCACGTGGGTGATTAGCGTAGAAAAATGATTAAAAATACCGAGTCTGCAAACATATTATTTTTTCGAATGATAAATGGAGCACATCATTTGCTCATTCCTGCAGTTGTTATATCACATTTGATAGTTTGCGTCTTCTCGTCAAAATTTGTAGCTTTTGCTGAACTTAATGCCAGTCTTTGAAAGTGCTATGTTTTACCCTGTTTTGTATAAACATAAACTACAAACATATATACATATTTTTGAAGTTGGGTGTATAACCCCACGTTTATATAATATTTGTGGCATACTTTAGATCAATAATATTAAAATAATAAAAACAAAATTTTTCGCCCCGTCCTTGGGTAAAGTAATTTCCGTTCTATGACCTAGTCTTTAACTCACGATAAATTTTAGAAATCATTTTTTTAAACTTTAATGAAATAAAGTAAATTTTGTTTTTAAATTCACACAAAACTTAAATTTAAAAAGCATATTAATTTCATATAAAACCTACAAAATAAAAAAAATTCAAAATGGGGGGAGAAAACTAGTTCGTTAGTGTCTGCTAGCGGAAAAGACCAATCGGATTTCATTCTCGAAACTACACAAGAACAAAACAACTAACTCTAGACACCATTTTTTTTCTTAGAACATTTGAATCTCCCCACACTTAGGTAGCTGTGGTGTCGAAATTGTGATTAACTTCATCGTCAATTTCTCTTGGACCATAATCAACTTGCATATCTGTGACTTTTTCTTTAAGCCAGTGGCTGACTTCTTCTGTATTATGCACAAATTCAACTAGTTTCGCCTTTTCTTTATTCGTCAGATTGGATACTAACCGGTTACATAACTTAAAGTTCCCCTTAATTCTAGCATCGTAAACCCGTTTATAAAGTTTCTTCATTGAACTATTAATAACGGGGTCATTTAATTTCGTATCAACAACGGGGTTCTTTGTTATCAAGCCATCATTAGGTGTTACTTCATCTTCCCCACACTTAGGCATTTTATTATTGTTAAGCACTTCCATTGGAGTTGGTAAAACAACGTGGTTTTTACCAATCGTCTTTATTGGTTCAACGGTTTTAGTTTGTGGAACTGTCTTCACCGGATTTATTTTTACGATTTTTGTTTCTTGCACTTTGTTATTTTTCTTCTTCTTTCCAAAGGTATCATAAACTTCATACTCAACTCTTTTTCTTGGAAACGGGATGGGTGGTCTGTATGGTGCCACCACTGGCTTTACATACTCGGGTGGTGGTGGTGTTGTAACTTCTTCATTGTTACTCACATCTAAAACCTTCCCATCTTCTGGTGCTGGTTTTTCAGAATCTGTTGACACCATATTAACATTCTCATTCCGAGGATTTACTTCAGTATCACTCGGTAGCTTTCCTTGTTCCCTCTCACTTATCATGCTAGCAAGAGTACCTACGTGTTTTTCTAGATTCAAAATGGAAGCTTGTTGAGTTCTTAATTGTAGTGACCCGAACTTTTCCATGTTTATATATATTAATTGAGATTGATATTTACATGACTAAATGTTTCCAACGTGTTAAGCAATCAAACTTGTTAAGACTTGATTAATTGAAATAGGTTTCATATACACAATTGACCACCCAAGTTGATCGGTGATTCACGAACGTTAAAACTTGTAAAAACTATACGATGACATATATATGGTTATATATATAGTTAACATGATTTTATTATAAGTAAGTATCTCATTAGGTATTTTAACAATGAGTTATATACATAAAAATGAGACTATTAAATTAAGAAACTCGAAAACGATATATATAACGATTATCGTTATAACAACGTCTTACTAGGTACATATGAATCATATTAAGATATTGATACACTTGGTTAATTATGTTAAATGATAAGTAAATATATCATTAAGTGTATTAACAATGAACTACATATGTAAAAATAAGACTACTAACTTAATGATTTCGAAACGAGACATATATGTAACGATTATCGTTGTAACGACATTTAACTGTATATATATCATACTAAGATATATTATATATCATAATATCATGATAATGTAACAATTTAACATCTCATTTGATATAATAAACAATGGGTTAACAACATTTAACAAGATCGTTAACCTAAAGGTTTCAAAACAACATTTACATGTAACGACTAACGATGACTTAACGACTCAGTTAAAATGTATATACATGTAGTGATTTAATATGTATTCATACACTTTTGAAAGACTTCAAGACACTTATCAAAATACTTCTACTTAACAAAAATGCTTACAATTACATCATCGTTCAGTTTCATCAACAATTCTACTCGTATGCACCCGTATTCGTACTCGTACAATACACAGCTTTTAGATGTATGTATTATTGGTATATACACTCCAATAATCAGCTCTTAGTAGCCCATGTGAGTCACCTAACACATGTGGGAACCATCATTTGCAAACTAGCATGAAATATCTCATAAAATTACAAAAATATTAGTAATCATTCATGACTTATTTACATGAAAACAAAATTACATATCCTTTATATCTAATTCATATACCAACGACCAAAAACACCTAAAAACACTTTCATTCTTCAATTTTCTTCATCTAATTGATCTCTCTCAAGTTCCATCTTCAAGTTCTAAGTGTTCTTCATAAATTCCATAAGTATAGTTTCATAAAAATCAAGAATACTTCCAAGTTTGCAAGTCTACTTCCAAGCTTTCTAATTCATTCCAAGTAATCATCTAAGATCAAGGAACCTTTGTTATTTACAGTAGGTTATCTTTCTAATTCAAGTTAATATTCATATTCAAACTTTGATTCAATTTCTACAATTATAACAATCTTATTTCGAGTGAAAATCTTACTTGAACTGTTTTCGTGTCATGATTCTGTTTCAAGAACTTTCAAGCCATCCAAGGATCCTTTAAAGCTAGATCAATTTTTCTCATTTCCAGTAGTTTTATCCAGAAAACTTGAGGTAGTAATGATGTGTGACAACCCGGAAATTTCTGACCAAATCTAAACTTAATCTTTGTATGATTAACATTTTTGACACGATAATCAAAGTTTGTAAAATCGAATCTCAAAATTTTTGAACTATTCAAGTACCCTTCGGTTGTTCTCAACGATTCGCTAACCATTATATGTAAATAGATACATATATATACTATAACTTGAAAATGTAACAAAGTTTTAATGGTTTGATACCGTATATTAAACTTATTGGTTTAAATATTTATTTGAATATATATGATAAGTTGGAATATTAATTATATGAATAACTTGCGACGTATATTTAAAAGGTGTTTATGAATGTTGAAAATATATATTAACTTGGTCATAAAACGATTTGTTATTATATATATATATATTAACAAATAGCGAGACAATGATTTATAGAAGTAAATGACCAAAACACTCGAAAGTTTAAGATACACTTTGAATGATATAGTTTATTGATAATTTAAGACTATATTTTGACAAAGGTACGAGTCACAAAACGTAAATTGCGAGTTTTCTAAGCGTACGAAAATGCGTTCGAGAAACTGGAACCGGGACATAAGTCGAGTGACAACGTACGAGTCATCGGAACAAAAATTACAAGTCAACTATGCACATGAATTTAATATAATATATAATTAATTATTTAAATTATATATATTATATATATTATATAATAATATGTTGACAAACAAGAAAACAAAAACATTTTGAGCTGGATCAGGCGGCCATGCGATCGCATGGAAAATACACTAAAAACCCATGCGATCGCATGGGCATCAGATTCCAAAAAGTTGCCTATAAAAGTCCAGTTTCTGCTCAAGTTTTGTTTACTCATATTACACTAGTATATATTTATATTTATATTATTATTATTATTATTATTATTATTATTATTATTATTATTATTATTATTATTATTATTATTATTATTATTATTATTATTAAGATTAATATTATTATTATTAATCTTATTATTATTAGTAGTATTAGTACATAAAATACTACGACGAGGCCATGAGCGGGTCATTTTTGAAATGAGTTTTCGAGCGGGATAGAGCTAAGGAAATTATGGGTAATATTCGTGGGTATTATTCGCAAGTCAAACCTAGTTTTATCATCTCCGTTGCGTCTACGTACTTTCCTACAATATTGAATCTCAATATTGATACGTAAGCACGCATATTTTATCTTTTATATATTAATTGTGTATCCATGTCTAGTGCTCGAGTATATATATTTATGCATGCTTGTATGCAAAATTTCATCGTTAAATAGTTTATGATGAATCACGAATTAAATACATATATTACTGGTAAAAGGTATATGATATGCATGTTTTTGGAAAGCTGGCGAAAAATCAATGACTTTTCATTTAGATATCGAATAGTTTCGATGAACGGATTAAGAGATATGATCAACTGAATTATGATTGATGTTAATTGAAATTGCTTTTGAATCTGCAATTAAGATTTAAACAACTTGTTTACGAGATTGATAAAATGGATTTTTGAATATTACCAACCGAGTAAATGACTCCTTATATAAGGTATGTCTCGTTTTGTTGAACTATTGTCAAAATTGACTTTTTGAAACGACTTTGGATAACTTTTGTATGTCGATCTCGAGCATTAGGATTGTGATACACTATGACCAGACCTAGCTTGATAGACATTTATTGACCAACATATGTTCTCTAGGTTGAGATCTACGGTTATTTGGTAATCCAAGTTTTGGTCACATTTTGGTGAACGACTTTATATGCTGCTAAGGTGAGTTTCATTTGCTCCCTTTTTAAATGCTTTTGCAATATATATTTTTGGGCTGAGAATACATGCACTTTATTTTAAACAATGGACACAAGTACATACTAAATTCTATACTGAGTTTGAACCGAAAATCCCTTAGCTTTGGTAACTAGTAACTGCCGGTTATAAGAACTGGTGGGCGCGAGTAGTATTATATGGATCCATAGGGCTTGATATCCCCGTCCGAGCTAGAGCACTAGCCTTTTAACGGACGTATGCTATTTGAGAAGCGTACACGTTGGTTTGCGTGTATTATTAAGATTATTATACAAAGGGCATAAATTATATATACGTTAAGTTTAGTTACCAGGGTGCTCAATCTTGTAGAATATTTTGATAAACGTTTCTGGATGAAACAACTGAAATCTTGTGATCCACCTTTATGTACAGATTATACAAAATATTAAAATTATGAACTCACCAACCTTTGTGTTGACACTTGTTAGCATGTTTATTCTCAGGTTCCTAGAAGTCTTCCGCTGTTTGCTAATATGTTAGACAAGCTATGTGCATGGAGTCTTACATGGCATGTTTATCAAGGAAACGTTGCATTCACCAAATCATCACCATGTATCTTATTTTGACTGCATTGTCAATGTAAATACTATTGTAAACTATTATTTACGGTGATTGTCTATATGTAGAAATCATCAAATGTCAAAAACCTTTGATTTAAACATTCATTTATGGTGTGCCTTTTCAAAAGAATGCAATGTTTACAAAACGTATCATATAGAGGTCAAATACCTCGCAATGAAATCGATGAATGACATGTTCGTCCGTATGGATTTGGAGCGATCGTCACAGTTGGTATCAGAGCGTTGGTCCTAGTGAACCAGGTCTTGCATTAGTGTGTCTAACTGATAGTTGTTAGGATACATTCGTAAGTCTGGACTTCGACTGTGTCTGCATGTCAAAAGTGTCACACCCCCAAAATGGACCAGGGGTAATTGTGACCAATCATATCATAACACAGTTGTATAAGCGAGAACGACTCTAAATGAGACGTTTTATTTATTAAATAAACAGCGGAAGCATTATTCAAAGTTTTACATCATAAGAGTACAGTAAATGGAAAATGTCTTAAACAAAATGATAAATATGAATGATGGACTCCATGCAAGCAGCAAAGCATACATCAATCATCCAGTAGCAAGTAGCAGCTAGCTCAATCATCACCTGAGACAAAACACGCTTAAAGTGTCAACCAAAAAGGTTGAGTGAAATTCATAGGTTTATAAATAATATCCAAAGTTTTAGACCACAAGATTTAGTTTAAAGTTGATTGATATAGAAATATCAATCTAAAAGTGTTGCTGCATTTTGTAATATCGCTACTAAACAAGTTTACCCTATGACACCTTGTACTGTCAGTATCGTAGAATCATTATTATGTAACCAAAGACCAACGGTCGAATGGTTAGAGACGTTACTCTTAATAGGCCTACTCACAATAATTAAGTTTGCATTTAAACGTAACAATTAACGATATTACGGTAGGGATTTAGCATGAATCAAAGCATGACAGCATAGTTAACAATTTAGTACTTGTGTCTAAGCGTAAAACAGTTATAAAGCAAGCATGTGTCTCACCCCAAAAGTTATAAAACAGTTATGAAACAGTAAAAAGTGGGGCAATGAAGTTCACCTTAGTAGCACACGAAAGAATTGAATGGAAGGACGTGACCGAGATCTCAACCTAGAGATAGAACGTATGATCAGACATTGCCTAACAGACAATCTTATATAGTACTATATTGATAGTAATGGTTCACTAAAGAATTTCCATTTTCGGAAGGTTACTATTTATGGAAAGTTTCCACTTATAGTAATTTTCCAATTTTAGAAAGTTCGGGTTAATCTTTAGCAAGACGTTGTATAACTTTACTCAAACTTCGTTGCTATCAAATAAGTCAGGAATGACCAGATGTAACCGGGGGCCCAGGATTCTTGACCAGAATCTAAGTCATGGCATTCGAGATCCACAAGCTTACCCATAAATGGCAACCTAGACATCATTCACTTACGACCGTGAGTAGCGATGAAGTTCACAAGAATTATACATTATCTTTGATTAACCTTCACTTTAGGTGTATACACACAACGAATTATTAATGTACTTAATAATTATATATGTGATAATATAACCTAAGTTTTATTTAATATTTAGTTATTATACCTTAGTATGTCTTATATATATTAAATATAATTACCTTTAAATAAATACCTAAATTACTTCAAAAATAATAGTGATTTATTAATCGAACATTATTCAAAAATGTCTAAATAATAAATTAAATATCTAAAAATTACATACATAATTTTTATAGTCTTAGTTAATCATATAGATTAGTAGAAAAATTTAAGAAAATATTTTTATTATATTTTTGTATTTATTTTTGTTTTTACCCTTAATGTATTTACAAAATAATTTTAATTCTACATAATTACTAAATAAACCCAAATAATTATTTTTTATAATTTTTATAAGTTTCTATCAGTCTAATAACCTGTAGAAAAATATTTAAAAAAATATTTTTTATTATTTTATATTTATTCTTAATTTACCTTCGAATTACATAATAAAAGAGTTTAATTATATAATAAATACCAATTCGACCCAAGTAATTATTTTTATAATTTTTTCAGATCTATATAAGTTTTAAAAACTCAAAAAAAATTATATATATTTTATTTTTGGTTAAAAGTATTTGTTACGAATTTTACATTGTTTTTACGTTTAAACACTACATAATTTGTATTTAATTATAAATAATATTCCATAAATTATCAAAATTATTTTTATGCATCATAACACTTATAATACTAATTATAACATATAAACATAATTAATTTCGAATTTTACAAAGAATATATAATAAATATAAATATAAATGACAATATTGAAAAAAATTAATAAAAATAGAAAGTACCTCAAATTTTCTTCAAGGTTTTGAGAGAATAACTTAAGATTTTGTGTTTGGCAAGAAAAAATGAATGAGGAGCCATGTATTTATAGGTAAAAAATAGTTGGTGAAAAGAAAAAAAATAATAAAATAAAGGTGCCAATTTTGACAAAATAATAAAAACATGTTAAAAATGTTTTTAATAAGTTTTTGTTTTTGAAAATATTTAGTCAAAATTCATGGGCTCATTATTTAATTTATAAAAAAAAATCTTATTTCTTTTTATTTTTATTTTTTTTATAAGCTAAAAATATATATAATGATTAAAATAACTTATCATTTAATTAATAATTATGTTACATATAGTTTTAAATATAATACGCATTAATATTAACTAAAGTTATTTTATATAATTAGTGTAAACTTTAGTTAACAGAACATGTCGACTAAAAATAAATATTTGATCAACGTCGAATTTAATTATATATTACGTATGTATAACAACCCTATAGTCAAATTAGTCAATTCAGGTATGGAAATATGAGGGTTGTTATAGTACCTACCCGTTAAAAGAAATTTCGTCCCGAAATTTAGTTGTTGCCATTAATCGGTGTTGTTCGTACATAGACGAGGATATTTAAGTTTTATTTGGTTTTCACGTTCCTAGGTATGCTCGGGGCCTTGCGTGAATTCCAACGGATAGAATATTGTTATGTTTCAAGAATTAAAATCATACATACCATAATTTCTACAAGTTCTTCTACGAAGTGCATTTTATTATTAATGCGGAGATCATTCAAAATGATGATGTTATACAAGTTATTTCAGTAAATTGGATATATAAAATGTGTTATGAATAATATCGAGCTCATTTAAACCTTGAGCGTTTATGCCACAATGTTAGGGTAGACAAAACAGAGAGTAGTTCATGAAAATTATAGTCATGAAGTTTGATAGAGATCATCATTGTTTACAACAAGAATATTGTAATGATGAATATAAGTTGAAGAATAAAGTTTTATCACTATTGAATAATATAGATAGAACGATTTGATTATAAAAAGAGTATAAACGAAGCTATCGTAAAAGAGTGAATGAGTAAATTAAATGTTCGCCTTAACTTTTGACGTAGTCACGATTGATTTTCGGAATTCAAGGGATTAAAGGAAATCTTCGTAATCTATAAGATTTGATTATCCAGTATTTACGGAATTTTGGGATTTCTTTGATTAAATGCGGTGAATTGCCTCGATTGCTGTGTTTGGAAATTTTTCTATAAATTAGCTTCTTCCGTTTCATTATCTTCACCACTTCTATACTTTCTTCCTAGATTCATACTTCCAAAAGATTTATTAATATGCTCAATCCCGTATTGATATTTGTTATTATATTGACCATATATGCAGTCATGCTTCTTTTTCTTTTACCACCAGAGGAATCTGTTTACTTCTACTATGCTCTTGGGGTTATAGTGTTTTTAATTCTCCCGTGTCTTTATGTTGCTATACGCATTGATATACATGATTTGTAATTTCCGTGTTGTTATCGGGCTTTGTATTTTCCCTTATATGTCGGAGATCTTTACCTTTTTATTCTGCTCTCGACTCTAAGTTAAGCGAGTAATGGTCCAGAATTTGTAGGTATGAAGTTTCGAATGAACCTAATGTTCTAAGCGTAATATCACGATTTGATTTGGTAAATTACCAGAATTACTGAGGATAGAACTATTGATGTCAAAGCTAAGGTATATGAAATAGTTTATATTTTACTAGGAAAAACTATTAAAAACGATACAATTTTACACAAGATATTTATTTATTTATAGAATGGATATACTTAAACCTTGCTACAACACTTATAGGCAGTGTACCTAATCGTAAAGTAGTGTAGTTTTTAGTAAGTCCGGTTCGTTCCACAGGGAAATCTTTAAACAAAGCTCAACGCTATATTAGTTTACTTTTATAAAAATACAAATATATATATAAGTAATATTATTATTATAAAGGGGGGTTTTTACCGTTTAATGACCGGTTTGTCGATTTTAAAACTTTAGTCGCAGTTAAAACCTAATGTAAAATATTAAATAAATAAAAGACTTAATTTAAAGCGTAAAGTAAATAACGATAATGAAATTGCGAATAATAAAAGTGCGATAAAATAAAATTGCGATAATTAAAAAGTACGATAATTAAAAGTGCGATTAAATAACAATAAATAAAAGTGCGATAATTAGAAGTGCAATTAAATATAAAATAAAGGAAATTAAATATGAAATAAAAGAATTATGCTTATTTAAACTTCCGTAATCATGATGTTCGACGTGTTGATTTTAGTTTTATGCCCATGGGTTAATTGTCCTTTGTCCTGGATTATTTAATATGTCCGTCTGGTTTTTGTCCATAACAGTCCATCAGTCATAAATATAAAATGCGAGTATCCTCGTCAAATTATCCTTATACCCGAAGTTAAATATTCCAACTAATTGGGGATTCGAATTGTAACAAGGTTTTAATACTTTGTTTAATGAATACACCAGGTTATCGACTGCGTGTAAACCAAGGTTTTACTACTTTGTTAACAATTACACCAATTACTCTTGAATGTAATTTCACCCCTGTTTTAATTATTCTAGTGGCTATTAATCCATTCCCGTGTCCGGTTAAATGAACGATTATTCGTACATATAAATACCCCGCCCATCGTGTCCGATTGAGTGTATATGGTAATTTATACGGACGCCCAATTGTAAATCTTTATATTAACATTAACAAACTATCATTTAGTTAAACAAATATAAAGCCCATTAATAGCCCATAGTCTAATTTCCACAAGTGTCGTTCTTTTGTCCAAACCCCAATTATGGTACAAAGCCCAATTACCCAATTTTAGTAATTAGCCCAACATCATGATTACTTCGTTTTAAATAAGCATAATAATAACTTAGCTACGAGACATTAATATAAAAAGGTTGAACATAACTTACAATGATTAAAAATAGCGTAGCGTTACACGGACAGAATTTCGACTTACACCCTTACAACATTCGCTAACATACCCTTATTATTAGAATTATAATTAAAATTAAAATATAAATTATAAATATAAATATAAATTTTACGTATGAATGAGGAAGAAAAAGATGATGATTTGCGATCAGAATTCGGTTGGCTTTATAGGCAGAATTTCATTTTGGGGCTCCGCGACTCGCGGCATTTTTGCCTTCAAACTCCGCGAGTCGCGGAGAATGAAATTACAGCTCAGTCCCTTGGAGTCTTTCTCTGCCGACGGTTTTTATTTATAAATATAATATATATATAATTAATATAATTAATTATATATTATATTATATTTATATACATAGTTAACTTGTAATTTTTAGTCCGTTGCGTCGAGCGTTAAGAGTTGACTCTGGTCCCGGTTCCGGATTTTCGAACGTCCTTGCGTACAATTTAATATCTTGTACTTTGCGTTTTGAATCTTGTACTCTTGTAATTTCGAGACGTTTTTTTATCAATAATTGGAACCTTTTTGATTGTCTTTTGTACTTTTGAGCTTTTTGGTCGTTTGCGTCTTCAATTCGTCGAATCTGTCTTTTGTCTTCACCTTTTATTATTTAAACGAATATCACTTGTAAATAGAACAATTGCAACTAAAAGCTTGTCTTTCTTGAAGAATAATGCTATGAAATATGTGTTTGTTTTTAGCATTATCAAATATTCCCACACTTGAGTGTTGCTTGTCCTCAAGCAATATTGTCTTGAAATACTAGAATCACTTCTTTATTCTTCACACTTTGTACATCAGTGATTTCTATACGGCGGTATAAACAATGGTAGTAACGATATGGTTTACAGTCCCACATGACTATAAAAATTTAGATCCATTAAGGAAATTGGATCTTTATGAAAACATTTGATCTTTTGAAAATTAAATCTAGTTTTTACCCTAGATAAGTTTTCCGGAATAACCCTTTACCGGTGTTTGCAAAATATTTTTGTGGGTTTGGTGGGTTTCAGTTTTGAAAATTTTAGCTCAAAACTTATGGTTTTGTGTCACCCACTTGCTAACCTTGTATTTGGAAAGCAACACGTCCAGTTTACTTGTCCCGTATATTACCTTTCGGTAAACTACCGTCCGGTTGAAAGGAAAGCGTTGAACAAGCAACTGTTAAGGCAATGTCCCCTGACATGCTTTTAATTATGGTCTATAACGTGTCGGACGCAATTACTATCCTTGGTAGGAGCTATAGTAAAGCTCACCCTTATAATTTTTCGGTATGGCACAAGGTCCTGTCTTTGACCATGCTATGCAACCACCGTTCTTACGGTTGACACCCGATTTAGTTCAGGTGACCTAATGAATTCCAGGTGAATTCCTAGGATTTTACGTTCAATGGTAATGAACGCATTGAAAATGGGTTTTCAGAAAACAAATCGGTTTATAATTTTGATCAAAATATTTTCTAGTTCAAGCTCGAGTTTAGATATCATTGAATTCCATGAGTTTGTAATTCTCAATCTTTAAGGTCAATCTCAAGGATTGAGTGATATCAGTCTTAAAAGCTGATTTTTAATCTTTAAGGAGATTATCCTTTCTGGGGATCTGATTCATTAGTCTTGTCCAGCTAATTTACATGGTGCCCCCCATTGTACGAGATAAATCCTTCTCATGGTTAGGATAAATCTGACCACTTGGCGACCCTGTTTAATGCTGAGGTCCGTGGATTTCCTGCTGATTTTAGTGATGACTTTTCTAGATTTTTCGTCAACCTACAGCTGGTCTGGACGACAACTTCATGACCTAAATCAAGAAGCGCGTGTCTTTTTCGGAAGACTTTACTTCCTTTTAATGATGGAATTGATTCATCGTGTAGATCCATCTCTTCTTTTCTTTCATTGGGTAAAACAGTTTAGTTTAGTCCAAAGCAAAAGTATTTTCAGTTATTTGTTACAGATATATGTGACATATGTTTAAGATAACTTGGTAAATTTTCCCACACTTGGCTTTTATTTTCCTTTTTATCGTCCTCTATTCCATTTTAAATGAATTTTAACATTTTAGTTTGTTTCTCAATTTATGTCCTTTCCGCGGTAACAATAATTTCGGTGTTAAAACCTAGTTTTATCGTTCATAAATATGTATAAACATGATTTTGAATTCATTTAATTGAAAATTTTGAAAAGTTTTACTAGAATTGGGTAGTCAGTATATAAGACTAGGGCTGTTCTTTTTTATCAGAGAGCACTAGATTCTAATACAACTACTGCTTTACTAGTATTTTTAATGGTAACCAAGTGTTTAAGATAAAAATTATAAAATCCGAAAGAATTTAACCCCTTCCCACACTTAAGATCTTGCAATGCCCTCATTTGCAAGAAATCAGTAACAATTTAAATTATTGAGGGTGATTAGTGTGATAATGATTAAATTTTTACCAAAGTTTCCAAATATATTGGCGTTTGTTTGCTGAATGATAAATGGTGCACATCATTTGTTCATTCCGTCTTGTTGTTATTTCACATATATTTTGCATCTTATCGTCAAAATTAGTTGCTTTTGCTGAACTTAATGCCAGTCTTTGAAAATGCGTTGTTTTACCCTGTTGTGTACATAAGATAAACTGCAAACATATATACATTTTTTTTGAAGTTTGGTATATTACCCCACATTCAAAAATTATTAAAATCTAAGAATAAAAGTTAGATAATTATAAAAAATGATTACAATATTAACAACAGTATTAAACGTATCAATAATTACAAATTACAAAATAAAAAAAAACTAAGTATACTAGGGATGATATTGGTACCAATAGGGGTTCCAGGCATAACCATAGGTGCTATAGAATGCTTCGGCAGGGTCATACGTAGGATACGGTGGCTGCATCTCTATAGACCAGGGAGGGAAGATGGGTTTCGGTGTAGGAATATAGTTTCTACCTATATGTTGGCAATGAGCTATGATTTGGTTCTGATGAACTTGCCAATCTTCAAATGCTCTCTGTCTAGCATTTTCGTATTCCTGAGAAGCTATAAACCTTTGCATTTCTTGCAACTCATTCCCCCCTCCTACATTACCTTGCTGTTGGTTTCTCTCCACCTGTGGATGTCTACCATGGTATCGTACTGCGGCGTTATTTCGCCTCTTCAAAACTTTCGCACCATGGTATACATTTAAACCTATAGTATCGCGGGGTTCTGGTTCTTCTACTAATAATCCCCCCCGACTTATATCCACACCGAGATATTCACCAATCAAAGTAATAAAAATACCACCTCCTATTATGCTATGCGGTCGCATCCCCCGAACCATAGCTGATAAATAATAACCCACACAATATGGTATACTTACAGCGCTTTGTGGGTCTCGAATACACATATGGTAAAACAAATCCTGTTCATTTACTTTTTCCTTGTTCTTACCCCTTTGTGTAATCGAATTAGCTAAAAACCTATGTATCACTCTTAATTCGGCTCTATCTATATCCAAATAAGAGTAATTTCCCCCTTTGAAACGGTGATGGCTTGTCATTTGACTCCATACACCGTGTGTATCAAAATTTTCATCTATCTTTCTACCGTTTAGTATCAATCCTCTACAATTTGCAGACGCTAACTCCTCAGGCGTATATATACGTAAAGCCTGAGCCATGTCCAGTAAAGACATGTGGCGCATCGAACCGCCTAACAAAAATCTAATAAAAGAACGATCGGTTAAACTAGCTACCCGATCATTCAACTCTATACTACATAACAATTCTTCACACCATACTTTATATACAGGTCTACGCATGGTGAATAAACGTACCCAGTCATTAAAAGAAGAATTACCATACCTCTGTACAAGTAATTCCCTAATTGGCCCGGCCAATTCTACAGCTTCTAAGGGTCCCCATTCTATGACCCTCGGTACCTCAACAACCTTAGAATGAAGAGTATGCAAACCCCTTTGATATTTTGGATAATCTATCCAAAGTCTGTCAAATCTCAGGTTCAGGTGCAACTCTTCCAAGTGCATATCGGAAAAGGTCATGACTGGATGAGGTATATCCTGCTTGTAGTAGTTATCCACCTCCTGTTGTTCCAAATTCTCAGCAGGAGCATTGCGGGCTTGGGATGAAGATTCACCCCTTTCATTCTGCAAAACACATCAAACACAATTTTTGTGCATCCAAATATGCATTAGTGTCAGCAAAATCATCAATCAAAATAATTACAATGACATTATCAATTTATATCAAACTTAAGCTCATTTTTACATTTTTATCAAATCTACACTTTTTCAAATAAGCATATACGAAAATGTTCGCCAAGTTCATAAGCATTCAACTCAAATAACATGTCAAAATAATCATTACTAGCAATTAAACAAGTCTCAAATGGAATTATCTTTCAAAAATCAAGTTCATGAATTTTAGACTTGAAAAAGTCCACTTTAATTCTCAAAATCATGTTTAGGCTCAAAGTTTGGATCATTTAACTACCTAGACATGTTACACTACTCAATTTAGCAACAATTCATGACAAAAATCGGCCATAACCTATTTATATCAAAAAGCCCCAAATTGCTCAAGAACACAAACCCTAGATTATTCAAAATTTGAAGTTTAAGGCTTCTAGTCATGTTAAACAGCATCAATCTAGGTTATACAAGCATAATACATAAACAATTTAAGACTAATTACACTAAAAAGCATCAAAATCAAATTGGGGATAAAATTGCTCAAGAACACTAAATTTCGAATTAAATGGTGTTTAGGTGTAGAAATTTACCATTTTTCTTGAGTAATTCTTAGATAGCATCCTTCTCAACATGATTTTAGCAAAAGATTTGATGATTAACGGTTAAAAATTGTGATTTTGGGGGTGTTTTTGGGTGGTTTTTCGGAGTTTTTTCGCTGTGTTCTTCGCAGTGTGTTTTTGTGGGGAGTGAACTGATCTGTTTTTACGTTTTATTTTTTTTTCTGGGTTTTGGTCCCTCCGCGACTCGCGGTGAAATACCCTTCAAACTCCGCGAGTCGCGGAGTTTGGTATTTTTTTTTTTTTTTTTTTTTATATAATCATTAACTTATTAAAACAATTAAGTAATTAATTTTAAAATTTTGTTTCCCTTGTTATTTAGGACGAGGTCGTTTCGGATCGATGTCCTAGTCCGTCCTTCGACAAAATTTTAAAATTTGTCTTTTTGTAGCGATTGTTTTAAAAGCTAAGATTTTTGGGTTTTTTCAATGTTTTTGGCATTCTTTAATTCAATAAGATTAAAAATAATGATAATAAAAGTTCTCGTCCCTCCCTCGGGTAAAGCAATTTCGGTTCAAAGACCTAGTCTTCAACTTACGACGAATTTTAAAAATCATATTCTTAACTTAATGAGATAAAGTAAATTTTTGTGTTTAAATTCACACAACTTAAATATAAAATTCAAAATTAATATTAAAAATTCACACCAAACTTAAAATTTGAAATGCATAAAATTAAAAATTCATATTTTAAAAATTAAAAGTTCACACCAATCTTAATTTAAAAATTCATATTATAAATTCACACCAAACTTATATTAATTTTTCAAATATTTACAATTTTAAATATATTGTTTTTACAAAGTTTACAATATTAATTTAAGATTTAAATATTAATTTTAAAAACATGGTAAAAATAAAATTAAAAATCTTTTTGTCTTTTTATCCCACTTTAATCAATCAAATATTATCAAAAATATGCGCCCCTCTTTTCGGTAAAGTAATTTCGATTCCAAGACCTAATTTAACTCATGACGAATTTTTGAAATATTTTGGGTTGATTGATTAAAGATATTTATACCTTAAGAATAAACGTTAAATTTCGCAGTGATGTAATAAATTTTTGAATGATATCAATAATTTCGGTCGCCAAACCTAATTTTATTCAATACCAATTTAATACTTTTTAGCGAACAAATTAGCGTTTATTATCAAAAGGTTAAAAATAAAAATAAAAATAAAAATAAAAACTGTACAGACATACCTGTGGAATAGATTTCTTAGTTATATGATCTATCCCATTCATAAGATAGTCGGTTTAATTGATTTTCCATGGCTACATAGGCGTAACCTCGAGCATTCAGTGTCTTTTCTTCTAAACATATGAACGGTCTGTCTCTGCATAAAGTAACAAATTCGGTATTTGAATAGGTTTGATTATTTGAAAATTTACCTCCATGTGACCATTTTCCGCATTTGTGACATCGTTCTAGGTGTCGTGCTCTTCTTTTCGCTGCGGATTTTGATTTTCCTTTACCAAATTGTAACTTATTATCTTCGCATCTGGATTCTTTTCTAACTCCGTCCATTCTTTCTCTGATTACTGATACTAATTCACTCGGTAGTATGTCATTATTACGTTTAGTGATCAAAGCATGTAGCATTAGACCATGGTTTAGTTCACAGGCAGTCTTCATTTTGTAAAAACCTAAAAAAAATAAAAATTCAGAATGGGGGGAGAAGACTAGTTCTTTAGGGTCTGCTAGGGAAAGACCATTCGGGTTCCATTTTCGAGAACTACACGAAAACAGACAATCTAACTCTAACAGAAATACATATTATCCTTTAAAGACTTGATTCTCCCCACACTTAGTTGGCTGTGGTGTCGAAATTGTGATTAACTTCGTTGTCGACTTCCATCGGACCATGTATGTAATGTTTAACTCTGTGACCATTAACTTTAAATTCAATCCCATTTGAATTTATCAATTCTATCGTTCCGTATGGGAAAACTCTTTTGACTATGAATGGTCCAGACCATCTTGATTTCAATTTTCCAGGAAATAGCTTGAATCGTGAATTGAAAAGAAGAACTCTGTCTCCTTCTTTAAATTCTTTTGAACTTCTGATTCTTTTATCATGCCATTTCTTCGTTCTTTCTTTATAGATTAACGAATTATCGTATGCTTCATGTCTTAATTCTTCTAATTCGTTTAGTTGACTTAATCATAGACGTTCAGCTTCATGTAAATCAAGATTACATGTTTTCAAAGCCCAAAATGCTTTGTGTTCAATTTCTACTGGAAGATGACATGCTTTTCCATAAACAAGTCTAAAAGGTGTGGTTCCAATTGGAGTTTTGTAGGCTGTTCTAAAAGCCCAGAGTGCATCCTCCAATTTAATGGACCATTCCTTCGGATTTGATCCTACGGTTTTCTCTAGAATACGTTTTAAAGCTCGGTTGGTATTTTCAACTTGTCCACTTGTTTGTGGATGATATGCGGTGGAGATTTTATGAGTTACTCCATATCTTTTAAGAACTTTCTCAAGTTGATTATTACAGAAATGAGTACCCCGATCACTTATTAAAGCTTTCGGTGTTCCAAACCTTGCAAAAAGACGTTTTAAAAAGTTGACTACAACTCGTGCATCGTTAGTTGGGAGAGCTTGTGCTTCCGCCCATTTAGATACATAATCAATGGCTACGAGTATATATAGATTATTATGAGATTTTGGAAATGGACCCATAAAGTCAATACCCCAAATGTCAAATACTTCACATACTTGGATGACATTTTGTGGCATTTCATCACGTTGACTTATTTTTCCGGCCCTTTGACATGCATCACAGGATTTGCAAAGAAGGTGTGCGTCTTTGTAAATTGTAGGCCAATAGAATCCAGCTTCATAAACTTTTCTTGCTGTTAGTTGAGGCCCATAATGCCCTCCTGTTGGTCCTGTGTGACAATGGTTTAATATTTTACTAGCTTCATCTCCAAATACACATCGGCGTATTATTCCATCGGGACAACTTTTAAACAGGTGTGGATCTTCCCAGAAATAGTGTTTTATATCACTGAAGAATTTCTTTCGTCTTTGGTACGATAATCCTTTTTCAAGGAATCCACAAACTAAGTAGTTTGCATAGTCTGCAAACCATGGGATTTCTTTATAATCTATCTTCAATAGATATTCATCAGGAAAGTTGTCTTGTATGGCTGATTCATTTAGAACTTCTAATTCGGGATTTTCAAGACGAGAAAGATGATCAGCGGCGAGATTTTCTGCTCCTCTTTTATCTCGGATTTCAATATCAAACTCTTGTAAGAGTAAGATCCAACGGATTAATTTTGGTTTAGCATCTTGTTTTGAAAATAGGTATCTAAGAGCAGAATGGTCGGTATAGACCACCGTTTTTGCTAGAACGAGATATGATCGAAATTTGTCAAAAGCAAAGACAATAGCAAGGAGTTCTTTTTCAGTAGTTGTATAGTTCGTTTGTGCTCCTTGTAATGTCTTACTAGCATAATATATAGGTTGAAATTGTTTTTCAATCCTTTGTCCTAAAACGGCTCCCATTGCAAAATCACTTGCATCGCACATTAGTTCAAATGGTAGATTCCAATTTGGTGTTATCATGATCGGCGCATTAGTGAGTTTCTCTTTAAGAATATTAAAAGATTTGATACACTCATCTGAAAAGATGAATGGAGCATCCTTTTCTAGGAGTTTATTCATAGGGGTGGCAATTTTAGAAAAATCTTTTATGAAACGTCGGTAAAAACCGGCATGCCCTAGAAAACTCCTAACTCCTCTAACATTGGTGGGATGTGGAAGTTTAGCAATTACATCTACTTTAGCTCTATCCACTTCAATTCCTTCTTTTGAAATTTTATGTCCAAGAACGATGCCTTCTTTAACCATGAAATGGCATTTCTCCCAATTAAGTACTAGATTTGATTGTTCGCATCTAATTAGCATTCGTTCCAGATTAATTAGACATGATTTAAATGTATCACCGAAGATTGAAAAGTCATCCATGAATACTTCCATGCATTCTTCTATCATGTCGTGAAAAATCGCCATCATACACCTTTGAAAGGTTGCAGGGGCGTTACAAAGTCCAAATGGCATGCGTTTGTAAGCAAAAGTACCATAAGGGTACGTGAATGTGGTTTTTTCTTGGTCCTCGGGTGCTATTGGAATTTGAAAATATCCGGAAAATCCATCTAGAAAACAATAGTAACTATTTCCGGCTAATCTTTCCAACATTTGATCTATGAAAGGTAAGGGAAAGTGATCTTTTCTGGTGGCGTCATTTAATTTTCTATAATCAATACACACACGCCATCCTGTTACAGTCCTAGTAGGAATAAACTCATTTTTCTCATTTGTAATGACAGTCATGCCACCCTTCTTTGGCACACATTGAACTGGGCTTACCCATGGACTATCAGAAATTGGATATATCAAACCTGCATCTAGCAGTTTAATAATCTCTTTCTTAACTACATCTTGCATATTAGGATTTAGTCTTCGTTGGCGTTGCACATACGTTTTATGACCTTCTTCCATAAGGATTTTATGTGTGCAATACGAAGGACTTATTCCTTTAATATCATGAATCTTCCATGCAATGGCTGGTTTATGAGCTTTCAACACAGAAATGAGTTGTGATTTCTCATTTTCAGTAAGAGAAGACGATATTATTACAGGTAATTCAGATTCACCATGTAAATAAGCGTATTCCAAATGGTTTGGAAGTGGCTTTAACTCTAATTTCGGAGGTTCTTCTATCGATGATTTATATCAATATCTGTCTTCTTCTTTTAGCATTTGAATTTCTTCTGTTTTTGGTTCATATCCATTAGCTATAAGTGTAGCTAACATTTCAGCTTCATCAATTGGTTCATTACCTTCTCCTAAAGAGCATTCTCCTGTTCCTTGTAATTCTGGAAATTCTTCTAATAATTCTGCATGTGCATCTATAGTTTGAATATAATAACATGTATCATCTGCAGATTGTGGTTGTTGCATTACTCTATCAACTGAAAAGGTAACACTCTCATCCTCTATACTTAGGGTCAGTTTCTTACCGAACACGTCTATCATTGCTTTAGCCGTGTTTAAGAATGGTCTTCCTAATATGAGAGGAACTTGAGAATCTTCTTCCATGTCCAGAACAACAAAATCTACTGGAAATACTAAAGTACCAACTTTAACTAGCATGTTCTCCATTATCCCTCTAGGATATTTTATTGATCTATCGGCTAGTTGTATGCTTATTCTGGTTAGTTTCAATTCTCCAAGGTCTAGTTTAGCGTATAGTGAATACGGCATTAGATTTATACTAGCACCTAAGTCTGCCAATGCTTCTATTGAACTAAGACTACCCAGAAAACATGGAATTGTGAAACTTCCTGGATCAGATAATTTTTCTGGTATCTTATTCAACAGCACTGCTGAACAATTAGCATTCATAGTAACAGCCGAGAGTTCTTCCATTTTCTTTCTATTTGAGATTAGATCTTTCAAGAATTTAGCATATCTAGGCATTCCTGAAATCACATCAATGAAAGGAAGATTTACATTTATCTGTTTAAACATATCCAAGAATTTGGATTGCTCGGCTTCAAGTTTCTCTTTCTTCATTTTACTCGGATAAGGAAGTGGTGGTTGATATGGTTTAACATAAGGTTTATCCTTAACTGTGTTATCTTCATTAACCTTTTCAACTACCGGTTCTTTTTCCTTATCTTGATCAGGTTGTGGTTCTTGTGGAGTAGGAATAGCTTCATCAGAAGTTACAGGTATTTCAGGTGGTTTAAGTGTTGTACCACTTCTTGTGGTAATGGCTTTAGCTGTTTCATTTCGGGGATTAGCATTTGTATCACTAGGTAGACTTCCCGGTTTTCTTTCACCTATTAATCTTGCTAGGTTACTTACTTCTTGTTCCAGATTTTGAATAGAAGCTTGTTGATTTCTAAATGCTTGAGCATTTTGTTCATTGGTTTGTTTTTGAGATGTGAAAAACTGCGTTTGAGTTTCAACTAGTAAAAATACTTGATGTCAAAGCTAAGGTATATGAAATAGTTTATATTTTACTAGGAAAAACTATTAAATACGATACAATTTTACACAAGATATTTATTTATTTATAGAATGGATATACTTAAACCTTGCTACAACACTTATAGGCAGTGTACCTAATCGTAAAGTAGTGTAGTTTTTAGTAAGTCCGGTTCGTTCCACAGGGAAATCTTTAAACAAAGCTCAACGCTATATTAGTTTACTTTTATAAAAATACAAATATATATATAAGTAATATTATTATTATAAAGGGGGGTTTTTACCGTTTAATGACCGGTTTGTCGATTTTAAAACTTTAGTCGCAGTTAAAATCTAATGTAAAATATTAAATAAATAAAAGACTTAATTTAAAGCGTAAAGTAAATAACGATAATGAAATTGCGAATAATAAAAGTGCGATAAAATAAAATTGCGATAATTAAAAAGTACGATAATTAAAAGTGCGATTAAATAACAATAAATAAAAGTGCGATAATTAGAAGTGCAATTAAATATAAAATAAAGGAAATTAAATATGAAATAAAAGAATTATGCTTATTTAAACTTCCATAATCATGATGTTCGACGTGTTGATTTTAGTTTTATGCCCATGGGTTAATTGTCCTTTGTCCTGGATTATTTAATATGTCCGTCTGGTTTTTGTCCATAATAGTCCATCAGTCATAAATATAAAATGCGAGTATCCTCGTCAAATTATCCTTATACCCGAAGTTAAATATTCCAACTAATTGGGGATTCGAATTGTAACAAGGTTTTAATACTTTGTTTAATGAATACACCAGGTTATCGACTGCGTGTAAACCAAGGTTTTACTACTTTGTTAACAATTAAACCAATTACCCTTGAATGTAATTTCACCCCTGTTTTAATTATTCTAGTTGCTATTAATCCATTCCCGTGTCCGGTTAAATGAACGATTATTCGTACATATAAATACCCCGCCCATCGTGTCCGATTGAGTGTATATGGTAATTTATACGGACGCCCAATTGTAAATCTTTATATTAACATTAACAAACTATCATTTAGTTAAACAAATATAAAGCCCATTAATAGCCCATAGTCTAATTTCCACAAGTGTCGTTCTTTTGTCCAAACCCCAATTATGGTACAAAGCCCAATTACCCAATTTTAGTAATTAGCTCAACATCATGATTACTTCGTTTTAAATAAGCATAATAATAACTTAGCTATGAGACATTAATATAAAAAGGTTGAACATAACTTACAATGATTAAAAATAGCGTAGCGTTACACGGACAGAATTTCGACTTACACCCTTACAACATTCGCTAACATACCCTTATTATTAGAATTATAATTAAAATTAAAATATAAATTATAAATATAAATATAAATTTTACGTATGAATGAGGAAGAAAAAGATGATGATTTGCGATCAGAATTCGGTTGGCTTTATAGGCAGAATTTCATTTTGGGGCTCCGCGACTCGCGGCATTTTTGCCTTCAAACTCCGCGAGTCGCGGAGAATGAAATTACAGCTCAGTCCCTTGGAGTCTTTCTCTGCCGACGGTTTTTATTTATAAATATAATATATATATAATTAATATAATTAATTATATATTATATTATATTTATATACATAGTTAACTTGTAATTTTTAGTCCGTTGCGTCGAGCGTTAAGAGTTGACTCTGGTCCCGGTTCCGGTTTTTCGAACGTCCTTGCGTACAATTTAATATCTTGTACTTTGCGTTTTGAATCTTGTACTCTTGTAATTTCGAGACGTTTTTTTATCAATAATTGGAACCTTTTTGATTGTCTTTTGTACTTTTGAGCTTTTTGGTCGTTTGCGTCTTCAATTCGTCGAATCTGTCTTTTGTCTTCACCTTTTATTATTTAAACGAATATCACTTGTAAATAGAACAATTGCAACTAAAAGCTTGTCTTTCTTGAAGAATAATGCTATGAAATATGTGTTTGTTTTTAGCATTATCAAATATTCCCACACTTGAGCGTTGCTTGTCCTCAAGCAATATTGTCTTGAAATACTAGAATCACTTCTTTATTCTTCACACTTTGTACATCAGTGATTTCTATACGGCGGTATAAACAATGGTAGTAATGATATGGTTTACAGTCCCACATGACTATAAAAATTTAGATCCATTAAGGAAATTGGATCTTTATGAAAACATTTGATCTTTTGAAAATTAAATCTAGTTTTTACCCTAGATAAGTTTTCCGGAATAACCCTTTACCGGTGTTTGCAAAATATTTTTGTGGGTTTGGTGGGTTTCAGTTTTGAAAATTTTAGCTCAAAACTTATGGTTTTGTGTCACCCACTTGCTAACCTTGTATTTGGAAAGCAACACGTCCAGTTTACTTGTCCCGTATATTACCTTTCGGTAAACTACGTAAACTACCGTCCGGTTGAAAGGAAAGCGTTGAACAAGCAACTGTTAAGGCAATGTCCCCTGACATGCTTTTAATTATGGTCTATAACGTGTCGGACGCAATTACTATCCTTGGTAGGAGCTATAGTAAAGCTCACCCTTATAATTTTTCGGTATGGCACAAGGTCCTGTCTTTGACCATGCTATGCAACCACTGTTCTTACGGTTGACACTCGATTTAGTTCAGGTGACCTAATGAATTCCAGGTGAATTCCTAGGATTTTACGTTCAATGGTAATGAACGCATTGAAAATGGGTTTTCAGAAAACAAATCGGTTTATAATTTTGATCAAAATATTTTATAGTTCAAGCTCGAGTTTAGATATCATTGAATTCCATGAGTTTGTAATTCTCAATCTTTAAGGTCAATCTCAAGGATTGAGTGATATCAGTCTTAAAAGCTGATTTTTAATCTTTAAGGAGATTATCCTTTCTGGGGATCTGATTCATTAGTCTTGTCCAGCTAATTTACATGGTGCCCCCCATTGTACGAGATAAATCCTTCTCATGGTTAGGATAAATCTGACCACTTGGCGACCCTGTTTAATGCTGAGGTCCGTGGATTTCCTGCTGATTTTAGTGATGACTTTTCTAGATTTTTCGTCAACCTACAGCTGGTCTGGACGACAACTTCATGACCTAAATCAAGAAGCGCGTGTCTTTTTCGGAAGACTTTACTTCCTTTTAATGATGGAATTGATTCATCGTGTAGATCCATCTCTTCTTTTCTTTCATTGGGTAAAACAGTTTAGTTTAGTCCAAAGCAAAAGTATTTTCAGTTATTTGTTACAGATATATGTGACATATGTTTAAGATAACTTGGTAAATTTTCCCACACTTGGCTTTTATTTTCCTTTTTATCGTCCTCTATTCCATTTTAAATGAATTTTAACATTTTAGTTTGTTTCTCAATTTATGTCCTTTCCGCGGTAACAATAATTTCGGTGTTAAAACCTAGTTTTATCGTTCATAAATATGTATAAACATGATTTTGAATTCATTTAATTGAAAATTTTGAAAAGTTTTACTAGAATTGGGTAGTCAGTATATAAGACTAGGGCTGTTCTTTTTTATCAGAGAGCACTAGATTCTAATACAACTACTGCTTTACTAGTATTTTTAATGATAACCAAGTGTTTAAGATAAAAATTATAAAATCCGAAAGAATTTAACCCCTTCCCACACTTAAGATCTTGCAATGCCCTCATTTGCAAGAAATCAGTAACAATTTAAATTATTGAGGGTGATTAGTGTGATAATGATTAAATTTTTACCAAAGTTTCCAAATATATTGGCGTTTGTTTGCTGAATGATAAATGGTGCACATCATTTGTTCATTCCGTCTTGTTGTTATTTCACATATATTTTGCATCTTGTCGTCAAAATTAGTTGCTTTTGCTGAACTTAATGCCAGTCTTTGAAAATGCGTTGTTTTACCCTGTTGTGTACATAAGATAAACTGCAAACATATATACATTTTTTTTGAAGTTTGGTATATTACCCCACATTCAAAAATTATTAAAATCTAAGAATAAAAGTTAGATAATTATAAAAAATGATTACAATATTAACAACAGTATTAAACGTATCAATAATTACAAATTACAAAATAAAAAAAAACTAAGTATACTAGGGATGATATTGGTACCAATAGGGGTTCCAGGCATAACCATAGGTGCTATAGAATACTTCGGCAGGGTCATACGTAGGATACGGTGGCTGCATCTCTATAGACCAGGGAGGGAAGATGGGTTTCGGTGTAGGAATATAGTTTCTACCTATATGTTGGCAATGAGCTATGATTTGGTTCTGATGAACTTGCCAATCTTCAAATGCTCTCTGTCTAGCATTTTCGTATTCCTGAGAAGCTATAAACCTTTGCATTTCTTGCATCTCATTCCCCCCTCCTACATTACCTTGCTGTTGGTTTCTCTCCACCTGTGGATGTCTACCATGGTATCGTACTGCGGCGTTATTTCGCCTCTTCAAAACTTTCGCACCATGGTATACATTTAAACCTATAGTATCGCGGGGTTCTGGTTCTTCTACTAATAATCCCCCCCGACTTATATCCACACCGAGATATTCACCAATCAAAGTAATAAAAATACCACCTCCTATTATGCTATGCGGTCGCATCCCCCGAACCATAGCTGATAAATAATAACCCACACAATATGGTATACTTACAGCGCTTTGTGGGTCTCGAATACACATATGGTAAAATAAATCCTGTTCATTTACTTTTTCCTTGTTCTTACCCCTTTGTGTAATCGAATTAGCTAAAAACCTATGTAGCACTCTTAATTCGGCTCTATCTATATCCAAATAAGAGTAATTTCCCCCTTTGAAACGGTGATGGCTTGTCATTTGACTCCACACACCGTGTGTATCAAAATTTTCATCTATCTTTCTACCGTTTAGTATCAATCCTCTACAATTTGCAGACGCTAACTCCTCAGGCGTATATATACGTAAAGCCTGAGCCATGTCCAGTAAAGACATGTGGCGCATCGAACCGCCTAACAAAAATCTAATAAAAGAACGATCGGTTAAACTAGCTACCCGATCATTCAACTCTATACTGCATAACAATTCTTCACACCATACTTTATATACAGGTCTACGCATGGTGAATAAACGTACCCAGTCATTAAAAGAAGAATTACCATACCTCTGTACAAGTAATTCCCTAATTGGCCCGGCCAATTCTACAGCTTCTAAGGGTCCCCATTCTATGACCCTCGTTACCTCAACAACCTTAGAATGAAGAGTATGCAAACCCCTTTGATATTTTGGATAATCTATCCAAAGTCTGTCAAATCTCAGGTTCGGGTGCAACTCTTCCAAGTGCATATCGGAAAAGGTCATGACTGGATGAGGTATATCCTGCTTGTAGTGGTTATCCACCTCCTGTTATTCCAAATTCTCAGCAGGAGCATTGCGGGCTTGGGATGAAGATTCACCCCTTTCATTCTGCAAAACACATCAAACACAATTTTTGTGCATCCAAATATGCATTAGTGTCAGCAAAATCATCAATCAAAATAATTACAATGACATTATCAATTTATATCAAACTTAAGCTCATTTTCACATTTTTATCAAATCTACACTTTTTCAAATAAGCATATACGAAAATGTTCGCCAAGTTCATAAGCATTCAACTCAAATAACATGTCAAAATAATCATTACTAGCAATTAAACAAGTCTCAAATGGCATTATCTTTCAAAAATCAAGTTCATGAATTTTAGACTTGAAAAAGTCCACTTTAATTCTCAAAATCATGTTTAGGCTCAAAGTTTGGATCATTTAACTACCTAGACATGTTACACTACTCAATTTAGCAACAATTCATGACAAAAATCGGCCATAACCTGTTTATATCAAAAAGTCCCAAATTGCTCAAGAACACAAACCCTAGATTATTCAAAATTTGAAGTTTAAGGCTTCTAGTCATGTTAAACAGCATCAATCTAGGTTATACAAGCATAATACATAAACAATTTAAGCCTAATTACACTAAAAAGCATCAAAATCAAATTGGGGATAAAATTGCTCAAGAACACTAAATTTCGAATTAAATGGTGTTTAGGTGTAGAAATTTACCGTTTTTCTTGAGTAATTCTTAGATAGCATCCTTCTCAACATGATTTTAGCAAAAGATTTGATGATTAACGGTTAAAAATTGTGATTTTTGGGGTGTTTCTGGGTGGTTTTTCGGAGTTTTTTCGCTGTGTTCTTCGCAGTGTGTTTTTGTGGGGAGTGAACTGATCTGTTTTTACGTTTTATTTTTTTTTCTGGGTTTTGGTCCCTCCGCGACTCGCGGTGAAATACCCTTCAAACTCCGCGAGTCGCGGAGTTTGGTATTTTTTTTTTTTTATATAATCATTAACTTATTAAAACAATTAAGTAATTAATTTTAAAATTTTGTTTCCCTTGTTATTTAGGACGAGGTCGTTTCGGATCGATGTCCTAGTCCGTCCTTCGACAAAATTTTAAAATTTGTCTTTTTGTAGCGATTGTTTTAAAAGCTAAGATTTTTGGGTTTTTTCAATGTTTTTGGCATTCTTTAATTCAATAAGATTAAAAATAATGATAATAAAAGTTCTCGTCCCTCCCTCGGGTAAAGCAATTTCGGTTCAAAGACCTAGTCTTCAACTTACGACGAATTTTAAAAATCATATTCTTAACTTAATGAGATAAAGTAAATTTTTGTTTTTAAATTCACACAACTTAAATATAAAATTCAAAATTAATATTAAAAATTCACACCAAACTTAAAATTTGAAATGCATAAAATTAAAAATTCATATTTTAAAAATTAAAAGTTCACACCAATCTTAATTTAAAAATTCATATTATAAATTCACACCAAACTTATATTAATTTTTCAAATATTTACAATTTTAAATATATTGTTTTTACAAAGTTTACAATATTAATTTAAGATTTAAATATTAATTTTAAAAACATGGTAAAAATAAAATTAAAAATCTTTTTGTCTTTTTATCCCACTTTAATCAATCAAATATTATCAAAAATATGCGCCCCTCTTTTCGGTAAAGTAATTTCGGTTCCAAGACCTAATTTAACTCATGACGAATTTTTGAAATATTTTGGGTTGATTGATTAAAGATATTTATACCTTAAGAATAAACGTTAAATTTCGCAGTGATGTAATAAATTTTTGAATGATATCAATAATTTCGGTCGCCAAACCTAATTTTATTCAATACCAATTTAATACTTTTTAGCGAACAAATTAGCGTTTATTATCAAAAGGTTAAAAATAAAAATAAAAATAAAAACTGTACAGACATACCTGTGGAATAGATTTCTTAGTTATATGATCTATCCCATTCATAAGATAGTCGGTTTAATTGATTTTCCATGTCTACATAGGCGTAACCTCGAGCATTCAGTGTCTTTTCTTCTAAACATATGAACGGTCCGTCTCTGCATAAAGTAACAAATTCGGTATTTGAATAGGTTTGATTATTTGAACATTTACCTCCATGTGACCATTTTCCGCATTTGTGACATCGTTCTAGGTGTCGTGCTCTTCTTTTCGCTGCGGATTTTGATTTTCCTTTACCAAATTGTAACTTATTATCTTCGCATCTGGATTCTTTTCTAACTCCGTCCATTCTTTCTCTGATTACTGATACTAATTCACTCGGTAGTATGTCATTATTACGTTTAGTGATCAAAGCGTGTAGCATTAGACCATGGTTTAGTTCACAGGCAGTCTTCATTTTGTAAAAACCTAAAAAAAATAAAAATTCAGAATGGGGGGAGAAGACTAGTTCTTTAGGGTCTGCTAGGGAAAGACCATTCGGGTTCCATTTTCGAGAACTACACGAAAACAGACAATCTAACTCTAACAGAAATACATATTATCCTTTAAAGACTTGATTCTCCCCACACTTAGTTGGTTGTGGTGTCGAAATTGTGATTAACTTCGTTGTCGACTTCCATCGGACCATGTATGTAATGTTTAACTCTGTGACCATTAACTTTAAATTCAATCCCATTTGAATTTATCAATTCTATCGTTCCGTATGGGAAAACTCTTTTGACTATGAATGGTCCAGACCATCTTGATTTCAATTTTCCAGGAAATAGCTTGAATCGTGAATTGAAAAGAAGAACTCTGTCTCCTTCTTTAAATTCTTTTGAACTTCTGATTCTTTTATCATGCCATTTCTTCGTTCTTTCTTTATAGATTAACGAATTATCGTATGCTTCATGTCTTAATTCTTCTAATTCGTTTAGTTGACTTAATCGTAGACGTCCAGCTTCATGTAAATTAAGATTACATGTTTTCAAAGCCCAAAATGCTTTGTGTTCAATTTCTACTGGAAGATGACATGCTTTTCCATAAACAAGTCTAAAAGGTGTGGTTCCAATTGGAGTTTTGTAGGCTGTTCTAAAAGCCCAGAGTGCATCCTCCAATTTAATGGACCATTCCTTCGGATTTGATCCTACGGTTTTCTCTAGAATACGTTTTAAAGCTAGGTTGGTATTTTCAACTTGTCCACTTGTTTGTGGATGATATGCGGTGGAGATTTTACGAGTTACTCCATATCTTTTAAGAACTTTCTCAAGTTGATTATTACAGAAATGAGTACCCCGATCACTTATTAAAGCTTTCGGTGTTCCAAACCTTGCAAAAAGATGTTTTAAAAAGTTGACTACAACTCGTGCATCATTAGTTGGGAGAGCTTGTGCTTCCGCCCATTTAGATACATAATCAATGGCTACGAGTATATATAGATTATTATGAGATTTTGGAAATGGACCCATAAAGTCAATACCCCAAATGTCAAATACTTCACATACTTGGATGACATTTTGTGGCATTTCATCACGTTGACTTATTTTTCCGGCCCTTTGACATGCATCACAGGATTTGCAAAGAAGGTGTGCGTCTTTGTAAATTGTAGGCCAATAGAATCCAGCTTCATAAACTTTTCTTGCTGTTAGTTGAGGCCCATAATGCCCTCCTGTTGGTCCTGTGTGACAATGGTTTAATATTTTACTAGCTTCATCTCCAAATACACATCGGCGTATTATTCCATCGGGACAACTTTTAAACAGGTGTGGATCTTCCCAGAAATAGTGTTTTATATCACTGAAGAATTTCTTTCGTCTTTGGTACGATAATCCTTTTTCAAGGAATCCACAAACTAAGTAGTTTGCATAGTCTGCAAACCATGGGATTTCTTTATAATCTATCTTCAATAGATATTCATCAGGAAAGTTGTCTTGTATGGCTAATTCATTTAGAACTTCTAATTCGGGATTTTCAAGACGAGAAAGATGATCAGCGGCGAGATTTTCTGCTCCTCTTTTATCTCGGATTTCAATATCAAACTCTTGTAAGAGTAAGATCCAACGGATTAATCTTGGTTTAGCATCTTGTTTTGAAAATAGGTATCTAAGAGCAGAATGGTCGGTATAGACCACCGTTTTCGCTAGAACGAGATATGATCGAAATTTGTCAAAAGCAAAGACAATAGCAAGGAGTTCTTTTTCAGTAGTTGTATAGTTTGTTTGTGCTCCTTGTAATGTCTTACTAGCATAATATATAGGTTGAAATCGTTTTTCAATCCTTTGTCCTAAAACGGCTCCCATTGCAAAATCACTTGCATCGCACATTAGTTCAAATGGTAGATTCCAATTTGGTGTTATCATGATCGGCGCATTAGTGAGTTTCTCTTTAAGAATATTAAAAGATTTGATACACTCATCTGAAAAGATGAATGGAGCATCCTTTTCTAGGAGTTTATTCATAGGGGTGGCAATTTTAGAAAAATCTTTTATGAAACGTCGGTAAAAACCGGCATGCCCTAGAAAACTCCTAACTCCTCTAACATTGGTGGGATGTGGAAGTTTAGCAATTACATCTACTTTAGCTCTATCCACTTCAATTCCTTCTTTTGAAATTTTATGTCCAAGAACGATGCCTTCTTTAACCATGAAATGGCATTTCTCCCAATTAAGTACTAGATTTGATTGTTCGCATCTAATTAGCATTCGTTCCAGATTAATTAGACATGATTTAAATGTATCACCGAAGACTGAAAAGTCATCCATGAATACTTCCATGCATTCTTCTATCATGTCGTGAAAAATCGCCATCATACACCTTTGAAAGGTTGCAGGGGCATTACAAAGTCCAAATGGCATGCGTTTGTAAGCAAAAGTACCATAAGGGTACGTGAATGTGGTTTTTTCTTGGTCCTCGGGTGCTATTGGAATTTGAAAATATCCGGAAAATCCATCTAGAAAACAATAGTAACTATTTCCGGCTAATCTTTCCAACATTTGATCTATGAAAGGTAAGGGAAAGTGATCTTTTCTGGTGGCGTCATTTAATTTTCTATAATCAATACACACACGCCATCCTGTTACAGTCCTAGTAGGAATAAGCTCATTTTTCTCATTTGTAATGACAGTCATGCCACCCTTCTTAGGCACACATTGAACTGGGCTTACCCATGGACTATCAGAAATTGGATATATCAAACCTGCATCTAGCAGTTTAATAATCTCTTTCTTAACTACATCTTGCATATTAGGATTTAGTCTTCGTTGGCGTTGCACATACGTTTTATGACCTTCTTCCATAAGGATTTTATGTGTGCAATACGAAGGACTTATTCCTTTAATATCATGAATCTTCCATGCAATGGCTGGTTTATGAGCTTTCAACACAGAAATGAGTTGTGATTTCTCATTTTCAGTAAGAGAAGACGATATTATTACAGGTAATTCAGATTCACCATGTAAAAAAGCGTATTCCAAAAGGTTTGGAAGTGGCTTTAACTCTAATTTCGGAGGTTCTTCTATCGATGATTTATATCGATATCTGTCTTCTTCTTTTAGCATTTGAATTTCTTCTGTTGTTGGTTCATATCCATTAGCTATAAGTGTAGCTAATATTTCAGCTTCATCAATTGGTTCATTACCTTCTCCTAAAGAGCATTCTCCTGTTCCTTGTAATTCTGGAAATTCTTCTAATAATTCTGCATGTGCATCTATAGTTTGAATATAATAACATGTATCATCTGCAGATTGTGGTTGTTGCATTGCTCTATCAACTGAAAAGGTAACACTCTCATCCTCTATACTTAGGGTCAGTTTCTTACCGAACACGTCTATCATTGCTTTAGCCGTGTTTAAGAATGGTCTTCCTAATATGAGAGGAACTTGAGAATCTTCTTCCATGTCCAGAACAACAAAATCTACTGGAAATACTAAAGTACCAACTTTAACTAGCATGTTCTCCATTATCCCTCTAGGATATTTTATTGATCTATCGGCTAGTTGTATGCTTATTCTGGTTGGTTTCAATTCTCCAAGGTCTAGTTTAGCGTATAGTGAATACGGCATTAGATTTATACTAGCACCTAAGTCTGCCAATGCTTCTATTGAACTAAGACTACCCAGAAAACATGGAATTGTGAAACTTCCTGGATCAGATAATTTTTCTGGTATCTTATTCAACAGCACTGCTGAACAATTAGCATTCATAGTAACAGCCGAGAGTTCTTCCATTTTCTTTCTATTTGAGATTAGATCTTTCAAGAATTTAGCATATCTAGGCATTCCTGAAATCACATCAATGAAAGGAAGATTTACATTTATCTGTTTAAACATATCCAAGAATTTGGATTGCTCGGCTTCAAGTTTCTCTTTCTTCATTTTACTCGGATAAGGAAGTGGTGGTTGATATGGTTTAACATAAGGTTTATCCTTAACTGTGTTATCTTCATTAACCTTTTCAACTACCGGTTCTTTTTCCTTATCTTGATCAGGTTGTGGTTCTTGTGGAGTAGGAATAGCTTCATCAGAAGTTACAGGTATTTCAGGTGGTTTAAGTGTTGTACCACTTCTTGTGGTAATGGCTTTAGCTGTTTCATTTCGGGGATTAGCATTTGTATCACTAGGTAGACTTCCCGGTTTTCTTTCACCTATTAATCTTGCTAGGTTACTTACTTCTTGTTCCAGATTTTGAATAGAAGCTTGTTGATTTCTAAATGCTTGAGCATTTTGTTCATTGGTTTATTTTTGAGATGTGAAAAACTGCGTTTGAGTTTCAACTAGCTTCGTCATCATATCTTCTAAATTTGGCTTTTTATCATCGGTTTGTTGTGGTGGTTTGTTTTGAAAATTAGGTCTTTGCTGATTGTAAGTATTGTTGGATACTTGTTGATTGCTAGGACCTTGTTGGTTGTTGTATGGAATATTTCGGTTATAGTTCTGATTTTGATTGTAAATAGGTCTTGGCGGTTGATAATTATTCTGATAATTATTTCCAGGCCTTTGGTTTATGTATGAAATATTCTCTCTTTGTTCCATTGTTAATTCAATACTGAGACAATCTTTTGTCAAATGTGGTCCTCCACACTGCTCACAACTAATTCGTATTGAGTGAATATCTTTAGTCATCTTTTCCATTCGTCTTTCCACAGCATCTATCTTTGCGGAAATGGAATCTAAGTCATGGCTAGAATCGGCTCTAGCTGCTTTAGATGATCTAACGATGTCTTTTTCTTGGTGCCACTCATGTGAGTGGGAAGCAGTGTTATCAATAATTTTGTAAGCATCAGTTTCGGTTTTCTTCATAATAGAACCACCAGCTGCTATATCTATGTCTTTCCTTGTAGTGATGTCGCATCCTTGGTAGAATATTTGTACTATTTAACAGGTGTCTAAACCATGTTGCGGACATCCTCTTAATAACTTTCCATATCTTGTCCACGCCTCATATAGAGTTTCATTTGGTTTCTGTGTGAACGTAACAATTTCTGCTTGAAGTCTTACGGCTTTAGATGCAGGAAAGAATTGTTTAAGAAATTTGTCAACTAAAACGTCCCATGTATCGATCGCCCCTTCAGGTAACGATTCCAACCAATCTTTGACTTCTCCCTTTAAAGTCCAGGGAAATAACATGAGATATATCTGTTCATCCTCCACTTCTCGGATTTTAAATAGTGTGCAGATCCTATTAAAGTTACGTAGATGTTCATTTGGATCTTCCTTCGGCGCACCACTAAATTGGCATTGATTAGTCACCATGTGTAGAATTTGTCCTTTGATTTCATAATCTGGCGCATTAATGTCTAGATGAGTAATTGCGTGACCTTGGCCAGTGTGTTTAGCTCTCATTCGGTCTTCCATACTTAAAGGTTCCAGATTCTCCATAATTGAATTTGTTGAATCGGTATCACTAGATGATTCTGATTTAATGGTTCGTTCCTCAACAATCTCTGTTTGAATAATTGGTGGCTCTGGAGGAAAGTTTAATGGTTCAGGATCTACGAACCGTTCCTGAATATTTTCCGGATTCTCAATTGTGAGGTTGGTTTCAAAAAATGGATTATCGGAAATTTGAACTGAAGTACTTGGTCTACTGGATGACGATTCTAAAGAAAAATCAACGGCGGTAATATTTGCTAAATGTCTTGATCTAGTTACAGGTGGTGAACGTACAAAAGGTGATGAACGTCTTGCTCGGTGCATTCACTGAATATCCTATTAGTTTTTAAAAGGAAAGAAAAATTATAATAAGTTATCCAATCAATAGACTTTTCTGATTTTGCCCACGTTTCGAATAGCCAAAAGATGCAGCAGAGGGGCAGGATTCGTTTGGTCTCAATATAATTGAGGACTGTTTGGCTCCAATAACCCGGTCCACGTACAAATCCAACTATTACTACGAACCAGAAAATTTTGATGTCTATCAATTTAACCACTTAAAATAAATTTTCGTAATTTTAAGAAATTTAGATAAGAAGTAGAATAAAAATCTATGTCCTAAAACTAGAATAGCGAGAAATAAGAAAGAAAAAGAGTTCGTCGGAAAAAAAATTGAAAAAGAAAAATGGTTGAAAAAAAAAATATAATAAAAGGTGACGGAAAAATAAAAGAAACTTATAAAAAATTAAAAATACTTGACTAACCTAACCTTATTACTACAACTAACTTAAAATTATAATCGCAAATTGAAATTACTAATTGGAATGATAATTGATACATAGTAAAAAGTCGTCTAAAAATATTAAAGCTTACAGGAAAAATCTAAATCCCAAATGAAAATAACTTAAAAAGAAACTAAAACTTAAAAAGGCGTCGCAAAATTCTAGAGTACCTAAATCTTAGTCTAAAGAAAAAGCACTTAAGGAATTCTACGGCAAAGCCTAAAAATCTTGGAGTAAAAATAACTATAGCAAAAACTAAGTTTAAAATTAAATATGAGCTAAAAATACAAATATTACGCTAAAACGATTAAAAAGGGACAAAATATAAAAATATACAAAAAGTTGTAAAAAGTACAATTTTTATAAAAATATTATTTTTATATTATTTATTTATTAAAACTATTAATTTTACAATTTAATAAAACTAATTTAACTAAAATATATAAATTAAATAAAAAGTAAAAGTTAAAATAAAATTAATTATAATAATAACAATAATTAGGGTTAATAATAATAATAATTATTAAATAACCCGTAATTAATGCTGAATTAGGGTTCTGTCGCGTGTCAGAGTCACTCCGCGAGTCGCGGTAATTAATGCAGAAAACCCCGCGAGTCGCGGGGTTCAGAAATTCAGATGACAGCTTATTAAATTCGACGCGTTTTTCTTTATTTATTTTTTTTTTTCTGTTTTTTGTTTTTAAATAAATAAAAGATATTTAAATAAAACTTATATTTTTATAAACTAAAATAAAAATAAAGAAACTTATAAAACTTAAATATTTAACAAAATCTTAAAAATACTTATATTTTTGTTTTTCTTTTTATATTTTTGAATAATTAAAACGTATTTTTACAAAAACAAATTTTAATAAAAGTTAACTAAAAATCTTTTTTTTTTTTTTATATTAGCGTTGCGCTTCTGGCGTTTAAGAGTGTCCCCGGCAGCGGCGCCAAAAATACTTTAATCAATCAAATATTATCAAAAATACACGCCATCCCCGGCAGCGGCGCCAAAAATACTTGATGTCAAAGTTAAGGTATATGAAATAGTTTATATTTTACTAGGAAAAACTATTAAATACGATACAATTTTACACAAGATATTTATTTATTTATAGAATGGATATACTTAAACCTTGCTACAACACTTATAGGCAGTGTACCTAATCGTAAAGTAGTGTAGTTTTTAGTAAGTCCGGTTCGTTCCACAGGGAAATCTTTAAACAAAGCTCAACGCTATATTAGTTTACTTTTATAAAAATACAAATATATATATAAGTAATATTATTATTATAAAGGGGGGTTTTTACCGTTTAATGACCGGTTTGTCGATTTTAAAACTTTAGTCGCAGTTAAAACCTAATGTAAAATATTAAATAAATAAAAGACTTAATTTAAAGCGTAAAGTAAATAACGATAATGAAATTGCGAATAATAAAAGTGCGATAAAATAAAATTGCGATAATTAAAAAGTACGATAATTAAAAGTGCGATTAAATAACAATAAATAAAAGTGCGATAATTAGAAGTGCAATTAAATATAAAATAAAGGAAATTAAATATGAAATAAAAGAATTATGCTTATTTAAACTTCCGTAATCATGATGTTCGACGTGTTGATTTTAGTTTTATGCCCATGGGTTAATTGTCCTTTGTCCTGGATTATTTAATATGTCCGTCTGGTTTTTGTCCATAACAGTCCATCAGTCATAAATATAAAATGCGAGTATCCTCGTCAAATTATCCTTATACCCGAAGTTAAATATTCCAACTAATTGGGGATTCGAATTGTAACAAGGTTTTAATACTTTGTTTAATGAATACACCAGGTTATCGACTGCGTGTAAACCAAGGTTTTACTACTTTGTTAACAATTACACCAATTACCCTTGAATGTAATTTCACCCCTGTTTTAATTATTCTAGTGGCTATTAATCCATTCCCGTGTCCGGTTAAATGAACGATTATTCGTACATATAAATACCCCGCCCATCGTGTCCGATTGAGTGTATATGGTAATTTATACGGACGCCCAATTGTAAATCTTTATATTAATATTAACAAACTATCATTTAGTTAAACAAATATAAAGCCCATTAATAGCCCATAGTCTAATTTCCACAAGTGTCGTTCTTTTGTCCAAACCCCAATTATGGTACAAAGCCCAATTACCCAATTTTAGTAATTAGCCCAACATCATGATTACTTCGTTTTAAATAAGCATAATAATAACTTAGCTACGAGACATTAATATAAAAAGGTTGAACATAACTTACAATGATTAAAAATAGCGTAGTGTTACACGGACAGAATTTCGACTTACACCCTTACAACATTCGCTAACATACCCTTATTATTAGAATTATAATTAAAATTAAAATATAAATTATAAATATAAATATAAATTTTACGTATGAATGAGGAAGAAAAAGATGATGATTTGCGATCAGAATTCGGTTGGCTTTATAGGCAGAATTTCATTTTGGGGCTCCGCGACTCGCGGCATTTTTGCCTTCAAACTCCGCGAGTCGCGGAGAATGAAATTACAGCTCAGTCCCTTGGAGTCTTTCTCTGCCGACGGTTTTTATTTATAAATATAATATATATATATAATTAATATAATTAATTATATATTATATTATATTTATATACATAGTTAACTTGTAATTTTTAGTCCGTTGCGTCGAGCGTTAAGAGTTGACTCTGGTCCCGGTTCCGGATTTTCGAACGTCCTTGCGTACAATTTAATATCTTGTACTTTTCGTTTTGAATCTTCTACTCTTGTAATTTCGAGACGTTTTTTTATCAATAATTGGAACCTTTTTGATTGTCTTTTGTACTTTTGAGCTTTTTGGTCGTTTGCGTCTTCAATTCGTCGAATCTGTCTTTTGTCTTCACCTTTTATTATTTAAACGAATATCACTTGTAAATAGAACAATTGCAACTAAAAGCTTGTCTTTCTTGAAGAATAATGCTATGAAATATGTGTTTGTTTTTAGCATTATCAACTATCAAGAATATATGTTCTTGATATGTTCAGAGATTAAGTAGAGTGTAAGAGTCGTGTAACATGGCAAATAATGATTATAAAGTCTATGAATCATCATCTTCCATTAAAAATTTAACATGACTTACTGTAATATAATCACGTTGGCCTGACGTCATTATATTATACTAACTCATGCTTCAATTTCCAACATTTCTTCAAAACATTTATAATTTAAACTTGAATTTTACTGAATATAGAAACTAAAATAGTTTCCTTTATAAAGATATCGCAAAGAGATACTTAATTGTGGACAAGAATCGTTATGAAAATATCATCAAAAATATAGAGGATATTTATAACGACATTTTGGAATTTCTAAGTTCGAAGGTTGATGAAGAAAAATTTTCCGCAAGCTTTTAACATAACTTCGGGGCAAGATATTCTCTAAAGATTTCATTGGATCCAGAATTACTTGGATTCTTTGAATATAGGGTTTGGTCCTTGTATTTGTCCTTGGTCTCCTCCATGGTTAGCTCAATCCGTTTTTCAGTTTCAAATTTTCTTTTGAGCTTTTCCAACGTACCATTTTTTATTATCAAACTTTTGGCCATTGAGACCATCTACAATTTTGCTGTTTCCTCTGCATTTAATGCAGCCATATTTGATTCATCGGTTATCAATCCGAGATGGTTTCAAGAAATTTCATTTTTAGATGATTAAACGCTGATTGTAATCGTCAACGGATCTAATGGTTGATGAATAGGCGTTGTTGATTTCAAAAGTAATGAACGATAATTTCGGTGGTTTGATGTGATAATTCATCATAGAATACAAATGAATATAATTCATGAATGTAGTGATCTTTAGGAAGATTACACTTGCTAAAGCTTTACTTGGATTCCGATATGTCCAAATCAGAATAGGTAATTAAATTTGTATGAAAATGGTTGTTCTTTAGTGAACGGATACATATGTGGATGTAAGTAGTATAGTTACTAATTATTGAATCAGAATTTAAAAATGTACAATGTAAGATATTGATGTGAGATATAAATATTTCTCGGGTTTTACCTACCCGTTAAAATATTTTCACAATTAACAGTTTGTACAAAAGGATTTTTAATTACAATCTTTATAAAGATATACGTTCATATATGTATTCTTCACGTATAATATAGATTTAATGAGTTAATATACTATTAAAATCATTTGATTTGCGGTTGAAGCGAGAATAAATAATCTTCAAAACTTGAGAGATTACATAATCATCACAGAATCTTTCTTTAATGAAGTTATGAATCAATACTCCATCGTTCATTGTTATTGATATACTTCGGTATATGATGTTGATGCTCGTGGAATTCTTGTGAAATTCACAAGGCACGAATGATGTTTTCTAAAGAGTTTTGAGTACATCGAAAATGAAAGTGTAAAACCAAACATGTATTTGAATAATACACTTAGTTTATTATGAAATGGAGTTTATTGTGATGAAGCAGTGATTAACGAGGAATGTATATCATAGCATATTAGTGATATGAATCAACCAAGTAGTACATACTATTTAAGATTCACACGTAATAGCTTAATACAAAAAGATTTATTATTGTTCCAAACCATATATATATATATATATATATAAAGTATACATATATAATTTTCAGGAAGAATGAGTCAATACATCTTAACTCATTATTACTAATATTCCTTGGTATCTATGGGGCGTATGATGTTGATATTCGAGGTACAGATTATGGTGTTTGTTGTTGGTGAGGCTGATGTTGTTGGTGGTGATGCTGTTGGTACTGGTGGTGATGCTGGTTATGCTGCTGGTGCTCGTAGGTTTCGCACCATATTCTCCAGAGCCACCACTCGAGCGCGAAGCTCATTGACTTCTTCTATTATTCCGGGGTGATTGGCGGTTCGGACAAGTGGATGAATAAGATCTAGAATTTTAGATATTATATATTCGTGACTGGATACCCTGGAAATGAGGGTGAAAATAGTGTTCTGAACGGGTTCGCTGGTAAGTGCTTCTGGTTCTTCACCAAGAGGTGAATTCGGTTGGTGGAAGGGATCACCTTCTTCTTGTCTCCATTGATTAAGTTTACTACGAACCCATCCCCAATTCATCCAAAATAGATGATGACTAATTGGTTGGTTCATTCCGGTTACGCTGCCATTGGAGCTCGAGGAGTTCGAGGAATCATGTGAGAAATCCATATTATCTGATCGGAATAAGGGTTTTTGTTATGAGATGAGTGTTGAATATTGAATGATATATTTGTCTTCTTGATATTCGTATATATAGCAAAAAGATTTTCGTAATTTACGGAGGAAATTTAGGAAAAGTGTTAGACAAAGTTTATTAAGATAGATATGATAAGATATAATAAGATATGATGTGTCTATAATCCAATAATAGCAGTATGACGTGTCGAGATCATAAAATGATAAGTATGTAATCTGATAATCTTTCGATTAAAGACTTTTAATTCGTAATGGCCTATTCAGGTCTAGGGGCTTGAGCTATAGGATCCTTTAAATCGGTAATCCAAACCCTTCCATTCTAGAGTTTCGTAGACGCCATCCGTCAAGAAAATTCAATAACGAGAAATAAAAGGTATAAAAGTAATGAATATGAGTAGTGATGACATTATAATGTCTTTGAGATTCTCGATAACTCAATGACATTTTTCGGTTCGCAAACTGATGCATAAAGGCATAAAGCATATAGATATGTGATATAACAGGGAGTTATATACGTTTGAGTATGAATAGTAACAAATATAGGAGTTTCAAAAATTCATGGATAATATTTCATGTAATACATATGTAATACATAAAACCATGATAAATGACATAGGAATGTCGAGAACGGTGTCGCATTTAAATGTGGTGGCGGAATTGAATACTACTTAGGAGAATGAGCAGAGTTCTTAGATTGGCTCGACATTCTAAGATAAGTAAAGTTTCTAAAATATAGTGTAGCATTTAACAGTTAAAGGCAACAATTAAAGGCACTATAGTCAAAGGAAGTTGTAGTCCTACATTGCTAAGGTACCTAATTGTATAAGGCACACATAAGATGCAATCCTGGTTCTCTACAACAACCTGGCTCTGATACCAATCTGTCACACCCCCAAAATGGACCAGGGGTAATTGTGACCAATCATATCATAACACAGTTGTATAAGCGAGAACGACTCTAAATGAGACGTTTTATTTATTAAATAAACAGCGGAAGCATTATTCAAAGTTTTACATCATAAGAGTACAGTAAATGGAAAATGTCTTAAACAAAATGATAAATATGAATGATGGACTCCATGCAAGCAGCAAAGCATACATCAATCATCTAGTAGCAAGTAGCATCTAGCTCAATCATCACCTGAGATAAAACATGCTTAAAGTGTCAACCAAAAAGGTTGAGTGAAATTCATAGGTTTATAAATAATATCCAAAGTTTTAGACCACAAGATTTAGTTTAAAGTTGATTGATATAGAAATATCAATCTAAAAGTGTTGCTGCATTTTGTAATATCGCTACTAAACAAGTTTACCCTATGACACCTTGTACTGTCAGTATCGTGGAATCATTATTATGTAACCAAAGACCAACGGTCAAATGGTTAGAGACGTTACTCTCAATAGGCCTACTCACAATAATTAAGTTTGCATTTAAACGTAGCAATTAATGATATTACGGTAGGGATTTAGCATGAATCAAAGCATGACAGCATAGTTAACAATTTAGTACTTGTGTCTAAGCGTAAAACAGTTATAAAGCAAGCATGTGTCTCACCCTAAAAGTTATAAAACAGTTATGAAATAGTAAAAAGTGGGGCTATGAAGTTCACCTTAGTAGCACACGAAAGAATTGAACGGAAGGACGTGACCGGGATCTCAACCTAGAGATAGAACGTATGATCAGACATTGCCTAACAGACAATAGTATATAGTACTATATTGATAGTAATGGTTCACTAAAGAATTTCCATTTTCAGAAGGTTACTATTTATGGAAAGTTTCCACTTATAGTAATTTTCCAATTTTAGAAAGTTCGGGTTAATCTTTAGCAAGACGTTGTATAACTTTACTCAAACTTCGTTGCTATCAAATAAGTCAGGAATGACCAGATGTAACCGGGGGCCCAGGATTCTTGACCAGAATCTAAGTCATGGCATTCGAGATCCACAAGCTTACCTATAAATGGCAACCTAGACATCATTCACTTACTACCGTGAGTAGCGATGAAGTTCACAAGAATTATACATTATCTTTGATTAACCTTCACTTTAGGTGTATACACACAACGAATTATTAATGTACTTAATAATTATATATGTAATAATATAACCTAAGTTTTATTTAATATTTAGTTATTATACCTTAGTATGTCTTATATATATTAAATATAATTACCTTTAAATAAATACCTAAATTACTTCAAAAATAATAGTGTTTTATTAATCGAACATTATTCAAAAATGTCTAAATAATAAATTAAATATCTAAAAATTACATACATAATTTTTATAGTCTTAGTTAATCATATAGATTAGTAGAAAAATTTAATAAAATGTTTTTATTATATTTTTGTATTAATTTTTGTTTTTACCCTTAATGTATTCACAAAATAATTTTAATTCTACATAATTACTAAATAAACCCAAATAATTATTTTTATAATTTTTATAAGTTTCTATTAGTCTAATAACCTGTAGAAAAATATTTAAAAAAATATTTTTTTATTATTTTATATTTATTCTTAATTTACCTTCGAATGACATAATAATAGAGTTTAATTATATAATAAATACCAATTCGACCCAATTAATTATTTTATAATTTTTTCAGATCTATATAAGTTTTAAAAACTCAGAAAAAAATTATATATATTTTATTTTTGGTTAAAAGTACTTATTACGAATTTTACATTGTTTTTATGTTTAAACACTACATAATTTGTATTTAATTATAAACAATATTCCATAAATTATCAAAATTATTTTTATGCATCATAACACTTATAATAATAATTATAACATATAAACATAATTAATTTCGATTTTTACAAAGAATATACAATAAATATAAATATAAATGACAATATTGAAAAAAATTAATAAAAATAGAAAGTACCTCAAATTTTCTTCAAGGTTTTGAGAGAATAACTTAAGTTTTTGTGTGTGGCAAGAAAAAATGAATGAGGAGCTATGTATTTATAGGTAAAAAATGGTTGGTGAAAAGAAAAAAAAATAATAAAATAAAAGTGCCAATTTTGACAAAATAATAAAAACATGTTAAAAATGTTTTTAATAAGTTTTTGTTTTTGAAAATATTTAGTCAAAATTCATGGGCTCATTATTTAATTTATAAAAAAAATCTTATTTTTTTTATAAGCTAAAAATATATATAATGATTAAAATAACTTATCATTTAATTAATAATTATGTTACATATAGTTTTAAATATAATACGCATTAATATTAACTAAAGTTATTTTATATAATTAGTGTAAACTTTAGTTAACAGAACATGTCGACTAAAAATAAATATTTGATCAACGTCGAATCTAATTATATATTATGTATGGATTATAACCCTATAGTCAAATTAGTCAATTCAGGTATGGAAATATGAGGGTTGTTATAAAAAGATTTGTTTATCATTTCTTGTCGGAAATTACCTGCTTATCATTCCTAGTCTAGACATGTCTTACTGCATTGATTACATGAATAGTGTATAGACAAAATTCGTATCATAGCGTATCTGCTAATTCATATCTTAGCGTATATGTTACTGTAAACTTTGCCTGACAGCTTTCGAAAGTTCCTCCGTAATTTATGGATCCCTTGTATTATATATAGGTATTCTATGTAATTAGAATATCATCCGATATCCAAAAATCATTTCATATCAAAAATCCTTTATCCAAACCGTGTAAGATGAATTCCGCATCTAGTTCGAATTCCTCAGATTCCGACAGCTATTCCGATATGGATTTCCACTCGAGCTCCGAAAACAGCGTAACCGGAATGGATCAAACAATTATCCATCATATATTCTGGATGAATTGGGGATGGGTTCGTAATCTACTTAATCAGTGGCGACAGGAAGAAGGCGATCCTTTCCATCCACCACATTCACCTCTTGGCGAAGAACCTGAAGCACTTACCGGCAAACCCGTTCGTAACACCATTTTCACCCTCATTTCCAGAACAGCTCGCAACGACTACGTAAAATCCAATATTGTAAATCTTATTCATCCGCTTGTCTGAACCGCCAATCATCCAGGGGTAGTAGAAGAAGTCAACGAGCTTCGTGCTCGGGTAGTGGCTTTGGAGAATATGGTGCAAGGGTTACGAACACCAGCAGCAGCACCAGCAGCATAACCGGTACCACCATCATCAACACCAACAGTATCATTACCACCACCAACAATCACATCCGTATCACACGCCTCAACATCACAATCTGTACCTCGGATATCAACATCATACTTACCATAGGTACCAAGGAGTAACAACAACAATAAATGATGAAGTATTGATTCATAACTTCATCGGAGAAATATTCTACGGCGATTAGGTAATCTCTAAAATCTTAGAGATTATTTATTCCAGTTCTAACCGTAAATCAGATGAATAGAGATGATAGAAGGAAGAATAGAAACCCTGACAAGAATGGTGCGTAAGGTACAAGCTAGACTTGTTTTACCAGCAACATCTGCTACATCACAAGCTCCGCCAGTTCAAGAAAGCACCGTGGACATCATTATTAGTCAACAACGAGTATATTGTATCAATGAGTTATGAAGTAATAACTCAATTCCTCTAAAGAATTTATATGTATATCTTATATATAAAAATTTTAAAAGCATCATAAATCTTTTCGTACTAAGCTATTATGTATGAATTGAAAAAAGGTAAATACTACTCGGTTAAATTCATATTATTAATGTGCTATGATGTACATCCTTCGATAACAACTTAACCTTGTTAACTACAATCTCTGTTTCAATGCAATGAATTCCATTTCCTAATAAACCAAGTGTATTATTCAATTACATAATTGATTCTACATTTTCATTTTCGATGTACTCGAAACTTTCCAGAAAACATCATCTGTGCCTTGTAAGGTTCACAAAAATTCCCCGAGCATCAACATCCTTCACCAAGGAATAAGAATAAATAATGAAGTATTGATTTCATTAGTGAGATACTCCGCGAAGATTATGTAATCTCTAATGTTTTAGAGATCATTTATTTCTAAGTCAAGCCGAAAATCAAATGAGCTTAATATGATATTAAGTCATTAAATCTGTATTACATCTGAAGAAAATATACATACATATATTTTCATAAAGACGGTAATAAAAATTCTTTTGTACAAAATATTAATTGTGAAATCTTTAACGGGTAGGTAATACTCGGGAAATATATAAGTTCACAATTAATATGTTACACTGTACATTCTTCAACTTTGATTCAAAAAAAAAAAATTATTAACAATGCTCACAACGATATACAATCGTTTTCATACAAATTCAATTACATATTCTGATATTGACGGATCAGAATCCAAGTCATAACTCTGAATCGGTGAAATCATTCTTAGATCTCTACATCTTTCAAAGCTATACTTTGACTTCAAAACTGTGAAAGATCCTTTAGTATTGTTTTTACCAAAAATAACCTTGCAGTTCCTTTTCAAAGTATCCAGTATTATCAACCATTCAACCAGTCAACGACAACCTTTCAGACTTGATACTTTGGTATATACATTTTTCTTACCGGGGAACCTTTTATGTTCCACCACATTAGCAGTAAATTTACCAATAACTTCATTTATCCTTGACCTTCCGAAAAACCCATATACTCATTGAAACCCTATCATGTACTCACCCACATCTTGTAACAATAATTGTCATACCAACTACCGGGAATTAGCAATCAGTATTTCGAATTTCGCAGCAATTCTACGCCAACAGATATATATATATATACATATAATGTCTATCTTCTAGACTTACATACTTCGAATGTGAAGTTTCTGAAAAACATCCCAAACTATGAACTAGCCCTCCGAATTTTGAAAAAATGCTGATGAAGCAGCAAAAACTGTAAATGACCTTAACTGTCAAAAGTTTGATGATAAAGAATAGTATGGTGGTAAAGCTGAGAAAAAAAGAAGGTTTGAAACTGGAAAATGGATTGAGCAGACTATGAAGGAGGCTGTGGACAAATCACAAAGACTAAACCTGCCTTCAAATAATACAAATGATTCAGTATCTGCTGAAGTCATTAACGAATACCTTGCTCCTGACTCAAAATCTGTTACGAACAAATCTTTTTCATCATCCTTCGATATTAGAAATTCTAAGATATTATCATATCTTTCATTATATATATCTTCGATATTTCTGAAGATATCTTCATAACTATTATCATCCGAAATTATTTATCTCTTCACGCTATCTGTGTTACATCATAAAAGAAACTATTTTAGTTTCTAATTTCTCAAAATTTCAAAAAATGTATGTTTTTGAAGTAGTGTTGGGAATTGAAGCATGAGTTAGCATAATATAATGACATTTGATCAACGTGATTATATTACAGTAAGTCATGCTGAGTTTCTAATGGAACGTGATAAAGGTTCACAGATCTCACCCTCATCATGAACCATGTTACATAACTCTTTCATTTTATAAAATCTCTAAATATATCAAGAAAATATATTTCTTGATGATTCGGTCTTTTCCAGATATTCTGGTAATTTAACAAATCAAATCGTGCTATTACCTTTCCTTTCTACTTTGTATGTTATGATCATTCGAAACTCCATAACTACAAATTCTGGACCATTATTCGCTTGACTTGAAGTCGGGAAGAGAAAACGAAAACATGAAGCCCCTAAATATAATGGAGAATATAAAGCCCGATAACAACCTCAAAAAAATTACAAACCATGTATATCAATAAGTATTGCAACGTAAAGATAAAGGGAGAACTAAAAACACTATAAAACCAAGAGTATAGTAAAAGTGAATAGATTCCTCTGGCGGCAGATGAAAAAGAAGAATGATAGATATGAAAGTTAGGAGTATATCAAGAATCAAAACTGGATGAAGCATTTTCACAATCTTTTGGAAGTATGAAATAAGGAAAAAGATTATAGGAGTGGTGAAAATAAATGAAACGGAAGAGGTCAATTTATAGCGAAATATCAGACATAGAAATTGAGGCAGATTACGCATTTAATCAAAGGAAATCCTAATTTCCTTAAATTCCGAAGAATCAAATCTTATTTAAATTATGAAGATTTTCTATTCCTTAAATTCCGGAAATAAATCGTTACTACATCAAGAGATAAGACGAATCTCTATTCTCCTTTTCACTCTATTACGATAACTTCTCTCATACACTTCGAGTAATCGGATTGTTTTATCCGTATTATTCAATGGTGATAAAATTCTATTTACCAACTCATATTCGTCATGAAAACATTTTTATTGTTAGCCATGACGACCTCACTCAAATTTCGGGACAAAATTTCTTTAAGGGGTAGGTACTGTGACAACCCGGAAATTTCTGACCAAATTTAAACTTAATCTTTGTATGATTAACATTTTCGACACGATAAGCAAAGTCTGTAAAATTGAATCTCAAAATTTTTGAACTATTCAAGTACCCTTCGGTTGTTCTCAACGATTCGCTAACCATTATATGTAAGTAGATACATATATATACTATAACTTGAAAATGTAACAAAGTTTTAATGGTTTGATACCGTACATTAAACTTATTGGTTTAAATATTTATTTGAATATATATGATAAGTTGAAATATTAATTATATGAATAACTTGCGACGTATATTTAAAACGTGTTTATGAATGTTGAAAATATATATTAACTTGGTCATAAAACGATTTGTTATTATATATATTAACAAATAGCGAGACAATGATTTATAGAAGTAAATGACCAAAACACTCGAAAGTTTAAGATAAACTTTGAATGATATAGTTTATTGATAATTTAAGACTATATTTTGACAAAGGTACGAGTCACAAAACGTAAATTGCGAGTTTTCTAAGCGTACGAAAATGCGTTCGAGAAACTGGAACCGGGACATAAGTCGAGTGACAACGTACGAGTCATCGGAACAAAAATTACAAGTCAACTATGCATATGAATTTAATATAATATATAATTAATTATTTAAATTAAATATATTATATATATTATATAATAATATGTCGACAAACAAGAAAAAAAAACATTTTGAGCTGGATCAGGCGGCCATGCGATCGCATGGAAAATACACTAAAACCCATGCGATCGCATGGGCATCAGATTCCAAAAAGTTGCCTATAAAAGTCCAGTTTCTGCTCAAGTTTTGTTTACTCATATTACACTCGTATATATTTATATTATTATTATTATTATTATTATTATTATTATTATTATTATTATTATTATTATTATTATTATTATTATTATTAAGATTAAGATTATTATTATTAATCTTATTATTATTAGTAGTATTAGTACATAAAATACTACGACGAGGCCATGAGCGGGTCATTTTTGAAATGGGTTTTCGAGCGGGATAGAGCTAAGGAAATTATGGGTAATATTCGTGGGTATTATTCGCAAGTCAAAACTAGTTTTTATCCGTTGCGTCTACGTACTTTCCTACAATATTGAATCTCAATATTGATACGTAAGCACGCATATTTTATCTTTTATATATTAATTGTGTATCCATGTCTAGTGCTAGAGTATATATATTTATGCATGCTTGTATGCAAAATTTCATCGTTAAACAGTTTATGATGAATCACGAATTAAATACATATATTACTGGTAAAAGGTATATGATATGCATGTTTTTGGAAAGCTGGCGAAAAATCAATGACTTTTCATTTAGATATCGAATAGTTTCGATGAACGGATTAAGAGATATGATCAACTGAATTATGATTGATGTTAATTGAAATTGCTTTTGAATCTGCAATTAAGATTTAAAACAACTTGTTTACGAGATTGATAAAATGGATTTTTGAATATTACCAACCGAGTAAATGACTCCTTATATAAGGTATGTCTCGTTTTGTTGAACTATTGTCAAAATTGACTTTTTAAAACGACTTTAGATAACTTTTGTATGTCGATCTCGAGCATTAGGATTGTGATACACTATGACCAGACCTAGCTTGATAGACATTTATTGACCAACATATGTTCTCTAGGTTGAGATCTACGGTTATTTGGTAATCCAAGTTTCGGTCACATTTTGGTGAACGACTTTATATGCTGCTAAGGTGAGTTTCATTTGCTCCCTTTTTAAATGCTTTTGCAATATATATTTTTGGGCTGAGAATACATGCACTTTATTTTAAACAATGGACACAAGTACATACTAAATTCTATACTGAGTTTGAACCGAAAATCCCTTAGCTTTGGTAACTAGTAACTGCCGGTTATAAGAACTGGTGGGCGCGAGTAGTAGTATATGGATCCATAGGGCTTGATATCCTCGTCCGAGCTAGAGCACTAGCCTTTTAACGAACGTATGCTATTTGAGAAGCGTACACGTTGGTTTGCGTGTATTATTAAGATTATTATACAAAGGGCATAAATTATATATACGTTAAGTTTAGTTACCAGGGTGCTCAATCTTGTAGAATATTTTGATAAATGTTTCTGGATGAAACAACTGAAATCTTGTGATCCACCTTTATGTACAGATTATACAAAATATTAAAACTATGAACTCACCAACCTTTGTGTTGACACTTGTTAGCATGTTTATTCTCAGGTTCCTAGAAGTCTTTCGCTGTTTGCTTATATGTTAGACAAGCTATGTGCATGGAGTCTTACATGGCATGTTTATCAAGGAAACGTTGCATTCACCAAATCATCACCATGTATCTTATTTTGACTGCATTGTCAATGGAAGTACTATTGTAAACTATTATTTACGGTGATTGTCTATATGTAGAAATCATCAAATGTCGAAAACCTTTGATTTAAAACAAGGTTGCAAAATACGTGAGACGGGGTCGAGACGGTCGGGTTCTAAAAAGGTCAAGACTTTCGAGACGGGGTCGAGACGGGGGTCGAGACGGACGTTGACCAAAATTGACTTCTAAATATATAAGTATATAAATGTATATATGTGTACATATTTTAAAGTCAAAAACTTTAATTGACTAATTTGTACTCATAATTGCTATCACCGTTAATATAATACAGAAAATTTAAACTAAAGTACGACAAATTTGACCGATTTTACCGACTTTCTGGCTTTTCCAAATTTTGAGAGACTTTGACCTGATTTTTTTCAACTTTGACCCGAATTTTGACCGTTGATTGTCATATTAGACGGATTTCTTCAAGACGGGACGGGCTAGTCACCAAAACGTCGCAACAGGCGTCGAGACGGCTCGAGACGGGGTGTTTTGCAACAGAGATTTAAACATTCATTTATGGTGTGCCTTTTCAAAAGAATGCAATGTTTACAAAACGTATCATATAGAGGTCAAATACCTCGCAATGAAATCGATGAATGACATGTTTGTCCGTATGGATTTGGAGCAATCGTCACATGATGTTCATAACATCATTCGATTCATACATATAAAGCTATCTTATTCGAAGGTTTAAACTTGTAATCACTAGAACATAGTTTAGTTAATTCTAAACTTGTTCGCAAACAAAAGTTAATCCTTCTAACTTGACTTTTAAAATCAACTAAACACATGTTCTATATCTATATGATATGCTAACTTAATGATTTAAAACCTGGAAACACGATGAACAACATAAAATCGGATATACGCCGTCGTAGTGAAACCGGGGGCTGTTTTGGTTTGGATAATTAAAAACTATGATAAACTTTGATTTAAAAGTTGTTGTTCTGGGAAAATGATTTTTCATATGAACATGAAACTATATCCAAAAATCAAGGTTAAACTCAAAGTTTGAATTATGTTTTCTAAAATGGTCATCTAGACGTCGTTCTTTCGATTGAAATGACTACCTTTACAAAAACGACTTGTAACTTATATTTGCGACTATAAACCTATACTTTTTTTGTTTAGATTCATAAAATAGAGTTCAATATGAAACCATAGCAATTTGATTCACTCAAAACGGATTTAAAATGAAGAAGTTATGGGATATTTTTGATCTTTTTAGCTACGGGAAATGTTTAAAAAATCTATACAAATCATATCCTAGCTAACTTATATTGTATTATACATGTATTCTAATATATTATGTAATCTTGGGATACCATAGACACGTATGCAAATATTTTGACATATCATATCGACCCATGTATATATATTATTTGGAACAACCATAGACACTCTATATGCAGTAATGTTGGAGTTAGCTATACAGGGTTGAGGTTGATTCCAAAAATATATATACTTTGAGTTGTGATCTAGCCTGAGACGTGTATACACTGGGTCGTGGATTGATTCAAGATAATATATATCGATTTATTTCTGCACATCTAACTGTGGACAACTAGTTGTAGGTTACGAACGAGGACAGCTGACTTAATACACTCAAATCTTTAAAACATAATAAAAATGGTTGTAATTATATTTTGATCATACTTTGATATATATGTACATATTTGTATAGGTTCGTGAATCGATCCGTGGCCAAGTCTTATTTTCGAGGAAGGAAATATCTGTGAAAGTGAGTTATAGTCCCACTTTTAAAATCTAATATTTTTGGGATGAGAATACATGCAGGTTTTATAAATGATTTACAAAATAGACACAAGTACGTGAAACTACATTCTATGATTGAATTATCGAAATCGAATATGCCCCTTTTTATTAAGTCTGGTAATCTAAGAATTAGGGAACAGACACCCTAATTGACGCGAATCCTAAAGATAGATCTATTGGGCCTAACAAACCCCATCCAAAGTACGGGATGCTTTAGTACTTCGAAATTTATATCATATCCGAAGGGTGTCCCGGAATGATGGGGATATTCTTATATATGCATCTTGTTAATATCGATTACCAGGTGTTCACCATATGAATGATTTTTATCTCTATGTATGGGATGTGTATTGAAATATGAAATCTTGTGGTCTATTGTTACGATTTGATATATATATATATATATATATATATATATATATATATATATATATATATATATATATATATATATATATATATATATATATATATATATATAGGTTAAACCTATAACTCACCAACATTTTTGTTGACGTTTAAAGCATGTTTATTCTCAAGTGAATACTAAGAGCTTCCGCTGTTGCATACTAAAATAAGGACAAGATTTGGAGTCCATGTTTGTATGATATTGTGTAAAAACTGCATTCAAGAAACATATGTCGATGTAATATATTTCTATTGTAAACCATTATGTAATGGTCGTGTGTAAACAGTATATTTTAGATTATCATTATTTGATAATCTACGTAATGTTTTTAAAACCTTTATTGATAAAATAAAGGTTATGGTTGTTTAAAAATGAATGCAGTCTTTGAAAAACGTCTCATATAGAGGTCAAAACCTCGCAACGAAATCAATTAATATGGAACGTTTATAATCAATATGAACGGTACATTTCAGTTGGTATCCGAGCGTTGGTCTTAGAGAACCAGAAAATTTGCATTAGTGTGTCTTATCGAGTTTGTTAGGATGCATTAGTGAGTCTGGACTTCGACCGTATTTTCTTTAAAAATGATTGCTTAACATTTTTGTTGGAAACTATATATTATTAACATGTAAATATTATGTGATATATTAATCTCTTAACATGTTTGATATTGTGTGATAGATGTCTACCTCTAGCACAAATCCCATTGACTCACCTAATAATAACGAAGAGTCGAATATATATTGGCAAGATTCACAAGTTCTCGAAGAACCGGTAGAAGAGGAAATGGAACCGGAAGAAGAGGAACCGGAAGAAGAGGAACCAGAAGAAGAGGAACTGGAAGAAGAAGGGGTTTCGGAGGGGGGAATAGTAGGAACCACAGAAAACCGGTCAAATAAAAGAAAATCCTCAACCAATGGACCAAAGTTAATAATGGTCAATGGTGTTTCCGCTAAGGAAGTAAAATATTGGGAAAATTACCAATTTTCCGATGAATCGGATCCTGATGAGGATTCCGATGATGTTATAGAAATTACCCCGACCCAATTTAATGAGGCAAAAGAAAATAATAAGGGAAAAGGCATCAAAATAGAGAAATCTGATTCCGACCCCGATGAACTTTATATGTACCGTCAACGCCCGTATTTTCAATATCGTGACAATAACCCGGGAACCTCTAAACCACCAGGTTTTTCTAAACCAATGTGGAAAATGACAACTCGTATTTGAGGAACATCATATATCCTTAGAAGATTAGGAAAAAGAACCAAGTTCGAAGAAGAAGAAACCAGTGATTCAGATTAGAGGGGTGTGAGCATGTTGTGTAATAAATGTATTGTAGTGTGCTTGTACTTTTATGTTCTATGTAAAAATTGCTTGTATTGTTTGTTTTTACGAATCTAATCCTTGTCTATTTTACAGTATAAAAACAAAATGGACGTTAAGGGTAGACAACCGAATATTTTAGAAGACCTACCAGAGGATATAATTGAGGAAATCTTGTCTAGAGTCAGTCAAAATTCATCAGCACATTTAGTTATGGCAAAATTAACTTGTCAAACATTTGAAAGACTTTCCAGAAATGCCTTAGTTTATAAAAGGCTTTCCTTTGATAGGTGGGGTATATCACATTGGGGAGACTTTAAGTTACGCCGTGTTTTCTTTAAAGCGTTAAATGCGGGGAACCCAAATGCAATTTTACGCTACGGGTTAAGAACCTATTTTTGTGAAGACCCGTCCTAATCCATCCGGATGAAGTCCACATTGATTATAAATGATTCACAACAGTTGATTACATCGCGAGGTACTTGACCTCTATATGATACATTTTACAAACACTTCATTCATTTTTAAAAGACAACTTTCATTTCCTCGTAAGTTGACAGACATGCATACCATTTCATAATATATCTAAACTATAAATAACTTGATAATATTCTTGATGAACTTAATGACTCGAATGCAACGTCTTTTAAAATATGTCATGAATGACTCCAAGTAATATCTCTAAAATGAGCAAATGCACAGCGGAAGATTTCTTTCGTACCTGAGAATAAACATGCTTTCAAGTGTCAACCAAAAGGTTGGTGAGTTCATTAGTTTATCATAAATAATCATTTCATAATTTTAATAGACCACAAGATTTCATATTTCCATTTCTCATAAACATACGTCCCATGCATAGAGACAAAAATATCATTCATATGGATTGAACACCTGGTAACCGACATTAACAATATGCATATAAGAATATCCCCATCATTCCGGGATCCTCTTTCGGACATGATATAAATTTCGAAGTACTAAAGCATCCGGTACTTTGGATGGGGCTTGTTGGGCCCGATAGATCTATCTTTAGAGTTCGCGTCAATTAGGGTGTCTGTTCCCTAATTCTTAGATTACCAGACTTAATAAAAAGGGGCATATTCGATTTCGATCATTCATCCATATAATGTAGTTTTGATTACTTGTGTCTATTTCGTAAAAACATTTATAAAAGCAGCGCATGTATTCTCAGTCCCAAAAATATATATTGCAAAAGCATTTAAAAAGGGATTAATGAAACTCACAGTACTGTATTTTGTAGTATAAATACATATGACGAAATTGACAATGCAGGGTAGGCCACGGATTCACGAACCTATATCATTTGTGTATTCATTAATACATATAATCGTAATCGAGCAATTTCATATGTTATAACTTTATACATTATATATTTAGTTTGTATATATATTTGAAAATGATTATTATTTTCATAGTTATATTAATACATCTATATTTATATACATACTTGTTTAATGTTATATGTAAAAATCGATAGTTTGTTATTTGTAAGTATTTATATAAATAATATTAATAGGTCTGATATATATAGTTTTGTGAAATTTTAATATAATTATAGTACGAATATATTTTATATACAAAATAAATATCTGTTTAAAAGGTACTTTTTGATATTAATAATGATAATATTAATAATCATATTACTTAATAATAATACTTATATTGATAATAATATTAGTAATTAGCAATAACAACAACAATAATAATAATAATAATAATAATAATAATAATAATAATAATAATAATAATAATAATAATAACAACAACAACAACAACATTACTACCTCATATAAAATGGACCTCAAAAAGAATAGAGCGTGGATGCCAAGACTCGAACCCTCGACCTCTCGGAACCCGTCAACACTCATAACCACTAATCTGTTCCTGTTTTCCTGATTAATACCCCAAACCCAAACTTATAAACAAGATTCGCTGCTGCTTCATCTTTTCCCCTTTCTTCAATTTCACGATCCATTACCAAGTCTAATAATCTATACCAGTTAACTAACTCTTTTAATTTAATATATAAGGTGGAACATAACAATTAAAAAGTAAATGAATTGAAGAAGGAAAAAGAAAAAAAAAAATAACAGACTGCAGCCCAGTCTGTTCTTCGCGAGAAAAAAAATAACAACTTAAAACCCAATTTCGAATTCTAGGTTGTTTTAAACAGAATTTATAACATGAATTAAGTTCAAAATGGTTCCTGGAAACTCTATGACCCATCAATTAATCCTAAAACATAAGAACACACACGAATTTTTCCATGTATTAAACTGTTGACTTTTTATTTTTATGTTTGACTCTTCAAATTCGAATTAAATACCAGAAATTGGAAGGTGAACCTTTTTAGAGAGCTTACATAAATCATTACTAGCAAGACCACGGTATTACTTTCTGAAAAGGGTTTCAAATTCGATGGATTGAATAAATGGCACACGAACAGGGAAACCGACAGGTTTTTCCTCAATCTTCAGCTAAATTCGACCCAATGTTTGTTGATGCAGATGATATTTGATAATGGAAGGGTTGTGTAATCAATTTAACTCTTGAATGAATTGTTTTAGATAGATGAATTTAATCGACATGTATGAAACAGGCAGGTACGTTCAGCAATTATTTAGGAGGAAAAATTATAACAGACAAAAGATAGAATTGATGTTTAACAACTTCGTGGATATGTTTAAGATTCATTCACAGATTCGTACGAAATTTTGGACAGGAAAACCAATCAAAAAAAGTTGGAAAACGATGGCCACAAACTCTTATGCAATTTACTCATTTATTAGCATAAATATATATCTATATTCATATCTGTATAAGTGTATATATATATATATATATATATATATATATATATATATATATATATATATATATATATAATTCTATATTTTATATATGTATATTTTATAATTTAGTTATACGTATCTAAGTATATATATATATATATATATATATATATATATATATATATATGTATATCTCTAATTTTCTTATTTTGATGATTAACTAATAATCATATTAATACATTAATATCAATAATACTATTAATAATATTTTTAAGGATAATGTTATTGATAAAGACCAATAATAATTGATAACTAATAATAGGTTAATATATAATAATAATAATAATAATAATAATAATAATAATAATAATAATAATATCATAATGATACTAAGGATAATACTAATAACAATGATATTTAATAATAATGATAATAATAATATTATTAATAATACTAATAAAAATACTAATTTTATCAATATTAACATTATTAGATGATAATAATAATATTAATAACAATGTTAATATAATAAGTTAAAAATATTAAATTTCATATTTATAACACAATATTATTATTACAGATATTAATATTAATATTTATTTTAATAATGAAAGTTATACAATAACTACTATATTTTAACTTGTTCAATATCAATCAAAACATCAAATGAGTATTACAATTATTTAAGTATTTATTTTTAAAATACTTTAATTATATATAGAGATATATTTTAAATAATAATTATTTTTTTTACATAATTATTTTCTAACAATTACATCATAAATTATATTTCAAATCATATATATATTTATATTTATTTAAATATATACATACCTATTTATAAATAGTTGTTCGTGAATCGTCAGAAAAAGTCAAGGTCAAATGCATTCATGAAAAATAGTTCCAACATTTTGAGACTCGGTTTAATAGACTTTGCTTATCGTGTCGAAATCAAATACGAATTAAGTTTAAATTTGGTCGGAAATTCCCGGGTCATCACAGTACCTACCCGTTAAAGAAATTTCGTCCCGAAATTTAAGTGAGGTCGTCATAGCTAACAATAAATATGTTTTCCTGACGAATATGAGCTGATAAATAGAGTTTTATCATTACAGAATAATACAGATAAAATAATTCGATTATTCGAAGAACACGAATGAAACTATCATGAGAGAGATCCCAACGGGCAATCGTCCACCTTCGCGCAAAAACTTGCCCAAATTTTTAGCCGTTAGTAAAATAAAAAATAAAAAAAAATTCAACGGCTATCCCAACGGTCACTTTTACACTATAAAAACATCAACCATATACTTCATTTTATACACTCAAATATATATTTCTTTTATATTTCCACCTTTCTCAAAATCAAAATCAAACACACCCAAACTACAAAATGTTAACACTTCCCCCAATGATTGTTTCATTCGATGTTCATTACGGAGGTGATTTCCGTAATCAAATGAAGGAATATAAGTGGGGCGACAGTATTTCGTTTGAATATATCGACATTCGTGATGTTGGTTTACAAGACTTGCTATCCTTTCTGAAGGAAAAAGTTCCGTGTGAATTCACGTCTGTGTTCTTTTATAAAGACGATTATGATGCGGATTGTAGGGCAAGTTTTCTGTGTACCGATGATCAATGGTACTTTATAAAAGATACCATTGAAGATCGCGGTAAACGCATTTCTTTGTATGCGGTTCTTGAAGATGAAGAGACGTTGGGTTATCGTTACCTCGATGAATCAGTTGAAACAGCAGTTGAGGCATCAAGAGAAATACCGATGTCTCCAGAGTACCTCACGGATGGTGAAATGACTGGTGAACGCTACTTTGCAGATGACAATTGATGACGACGAGTAGTTTGATTGTAATCTTTTAAATTTTTAATTGTCGTGATGTTTTAAATTTTTAATTATTGTAATTTCGGTGTTGTTGTCGAGTTTTATATCTTCCTTTATGTTTCGAAGCTCTTCGTCTTTTTAATCTCCTCTCGATCTCTAGTAAAACTAGAATTTGTAAGTATGGAGTTTCGAATGAATTTAATATTATAATCAAGAAAGAACGTAATAGCACGATTTGATTCGTCAAATTACTAGAATCATTGTGAATAGAGATATCAAGAATATACTTTCTTGATATGTTCAGAAGTTGATTAGAATGAAAGAGTTATGTAACATGACACATGATGGTGGTATGATCTACTGTGAACCATCATGTCCCATTAGAACTCAGCATGACTTACTGTAATATAATCACGTTGATCAAGTGTCATTATATTATACTAACTCATGCATCAGTTCCCAACATTACTTCGATAACATTCATATTTTAAGCTCGAAAGTTTACAGAATATAGAAACTAACAGTTTCTATATGATGTAACACTGATATCATGATGAGATTAATAATTTCAGATACGAATAGTTATGAAAATATCTTCAGAAATATGGAGGGTATTTATAATGAAAGATACGATGATATCTTGAAATTTCTAATATCGATGGATGATAAAAAAAAATTTATCCGTAAGGGTTTAGATTCGGAAGCAAGGTATTCAATAAAGATTTCATCAGAAACAGAATCATTTGGATTCTTTGAAGTCAAACTTATTATTTGTGATTTGTCCACGGCTTTCTTCCTAGTTTCGCATAATCTGCTTTTCGGTACTAAATTTTCTATTAAATGTTTCCAATATAATGTTACACAGGAAGCATAAGGAGGTATATAATTTCGAACGAGAATATTTATGAAAATATCCTCAGAAATATCGAAGATATTGATGATGATATTTTGAAATTTCTAAGTTCGATGGTTGATGAAGAAAGATTTTCCGCAAGATTTTAACATGACTTCGGAGCAAGATATTCTCTAAAGATTTCAACGAATCCAGAATCATCTGGATTCTTTGAATATAGGGTTTGGTCCTTGTATTTGTCCTTGGTCTTCTTCGTGGTTAGCTCAATCTGTTTTCCAGTTCCAACTTTTCTGAGCTTTTCCAACATACTATTCTTTGTCATCAAACTTTCGATGATTAAGGTCATTTTACGGTTGTCTATGGTTTCTGCTGCTTCATTCAGCTTTTTCAACATTCAGAGTATTGATTTGTGACTGAGTACTTTTCAGAATGAAAGATCATAATTCTAAGAGATAAATGTTATATGGATACATATAACTGTTGATGTAGATATGCTGTGAGTTTTCAAAGTACTGATAGTTGATTTCTCGGTATTTGGTATGGCAGTTCTCTTTACAAGATGCGGATGGGTATATGATAGGACTTTAATGAACAATTATAATGGTTTTTCGGAGATAAACTTAAGTTAATGGATAATGAATTTGCTAGTAAGTTTACTGCTAATGTGGTGGTATATAAACGGTTCTCTGGTAACGATGATGAATGGGTAATCTTTATAATAAAGTTTATTCGAATGAAAAATTGAAGTGAATTTGTTGGAGCTGTGACAAAATTGGCTAATTGTGAAAAAGAATTGCAATCTTATTTTGGGTGATAATAACACTAAGGAATTAGCACAACTACGTGTTAAACGTTTACTCAGTTTCCGAGAGTTTTTCAGATGCATAACTATATGCATCAATCTTTTCTCCCGTAGATGAAGTGCGGTTGATTCATCTTCTCGATTGAGGTGTTTTCAAGGATCATGAAAGGTTTGAACGCGGATTATAATTGTCAGGATACAAATGAGGTTTAAGATGAAATCAAGTGGCAAACTTGAAGAATTGTTTTAGTTTCATATATTATAATCAATATTTTAATTCATTTTAATTGTCCAATTTCGGCAGTCTACAGTTGATAGTCCACAGTTGACAGTCCAATAATTCATATATAATTTAATATATAATATTCGAATTGATTAATATGTATCGTGACCTGTATACGTCTCAGACTCGATCACAACTCAAAGTATATATATTATTTGAGAATCAACCTCAACCCTGTATAGAGAACTCGATCATTACTGCATATAGAGTGTCTATGGTGATTTCAAATAATATATATAGATGTGTCGATATGATATGTCAAAACCTTGTATACGTGTCCCGATATTTAAAGTGCGTAAAAAAATAAATAACAGAAATTTAAATGACGATAAATAAAGTGCGTAAAGTAAATAACAGAAATTAAATGACGATAAATAAAATTGCGAGAATGTAAATTGCGATAATTAAATTGCGATAAATAAAATGTAATCAGTTAGCTAGGAACAATTAGCTAGGAACAGTTAGCGTGGATTCTTAACAAAATTTCTCATAGTTAATTTGTTTGTTTCTAACAAAGTTTATTTTGTCAAATGTTTTCTTCATTATGCCACTTGTTGGATTCTGATAAATCAAAATCCAAATATTAAATTGGATGAATATGGTTATTCTGTGGTGAACGGATTTGTATATCGGTGGATGTAAGTAGTGTGATGACCCGGGAATTTTCGACCAAATTTAAACTTAATCTTTATATAGTTGTGACACGATAAGCAAAGTCTGTAATGTTGAGTCTCGAAATATTTGAACTATTTATATACGTTCATTTAACCTGTGACTATTTTCGACGATTCACGAACAATTGTGTGTAAGTAAAAATGTGTATATATATGTATATAGGTATATAAATAAATGTAAACAAATGTATATATAATAATTTAATATAATAAAATATAATTTAAACATTATAATTAAATATGTAAATAAAGTATGAAATAATCATGTTGTAATATAAAATAAATTTATATATAAATAGATATGATTTTAAAAAAGTAAATGTGAATTGTAATATATATAGTATATAAATATTCAATTATAATTAGTAAACATTGCATAAGTAATAAAATTTTAACATTAATATATATTAAAAGTAATTACAAGTTAAAATATAGTTATTGACATTATTATTATTACTTTCATCATTTGACATTATTATTACTACTTTCATTATGATTAAAAATAAAGATTAACATTAATATCAGTATTGTTAATATTACTAAATAACATATAGATATTAAATTTGATACATTTAATTATATTTAGTATTATAGATATCATTATAATTAATAGTAAAATTTAATTAGTATTATGATCATTAATACAAATAGTGTTATTATCATGAATGAAATTATTATTTTCAGTATTATAGCTAATATCATTATTTTTACTTATTAATATTATAAATACTATATTATTATTATCATTGTTATTAGTATTGTTATTACTTATATTATTATTAATTGTATTATTATCTCAATACCTATTATTGGTATTAAAATTATTATTACTAGACTCACATATTTACAGATACATATACATATACATATACATATACAGAATACAGGATTATATATATATATATAAATACCTATACGAATTTTATATTTACATATAAACATGGTGTATACATAATTAGATAGAAGAAGATATGTAATTCAGTTGCAGTTCACTTTCAAGGCTGTAGCTGATTTTTGTTTCTGTCTCTGAATTGATTCCAACCCCACAGAAACAACCAAAATCTGTTTAGAGTCTTAATCACTTTATAATTTTTTTTTCTTCAGTACTTGCTCAAAACTTTCTGTTAAATCCAAATTGATATAAGACTTGGCCAAAGTCATTGATAATTAATACCAATCGACATACATTACTAATTATAAACATCAATTACTCATTACAGCCTCCTAGCTATCGAATTTTTATCAGAAAAAGGGAAGAACACGATAGAACAGCTCTGTTCTTCATCTTTAATTCCAAAAGCTCGAATTCGAGTTACTTTTCAAAATGTATTAATTCAGATAAGTTAGTAATCATACGTATAAACTATCTGCAAAGTATGAATTCTCAAATCCTTATATCCAATTCGAATTTTGAAGGTCAAAGTTTTCTTTTAAAAAGTCAACCATCTGTTCATCACCAAATTCGAACGAGTTTTGATGTTTTCTGCAAAATAGGTAATTTATAAAGTTTATATAAAACATTTGCAACATATTTTGTTTTATAAGTTTTGTCCAAAACAGTTCCAAAAATCGAAATCAATAATTTTTTTTCTTCTTTTTCAGTCGGTGAATATAGCACATTTTTTTATTTTTTTTTTATTTTTTTGTTGTTTTAAATTAATTAAACTCAATCTTAAATCTTTCTGTAACATTTATAAGTCTTAAAACTACTAATTAAATGAGTTTGATTATTGAGGATTTCATTTGAGTCGATGTGCTGAGTGAAGAAGATGATCATAATATATTCGAGTTATAAATATTAGGAATGGATATAAAACAGAAAGTCAGAGATGGAAGGTTGGTTGTGAGGGTGTTTGCTATAACAGAAGGTCGCGGGTTCGAGACATGGAGGCGCCATTTTGTTTATTTTCTCATCCTTTTAGGTATAAACCTTATTATTATTGTTATTATTGTTATGATTACTATTATATTTTTTAGTGTTATTATTATAACTAATATCACATTATATTTATAAGTATTATAATTAATATTAGTGTTAGTATTATAATTACTATGATTATTAATGATATCATAATCATTATTGTTATTATTATTATTATTATTATTATTATTATTATTATTATTATTATTATTATTATTATTATTATTATTATTATTATTATTATTATTATTATTATTATTATTAGTATTGTTATTATGATTCTTATTATTATTGATATTATGACATTTATCATTGTTGTTATTATTATTATCATCATGAAGTATTAAAATTATTATTGTTATTATTAAGATTAGCATTTATTATTAGTATTATAATTATAATTACAATTATGAATATTATTATTATTATTATTATGAGTACTAATTTATCATTCTAACACTATTATTATTATGATTATGATTATGATTAGGATTATTATTATTATTGTTATTACAAAAATAATACGAGTTATTATTATCATTGTCGTAAACATTAGTATTATTATTATCATTAACATAAGAATTAGTATTAGTAATATCAGTTTTATTAGAATAATTATGATTATGAAAATAAAAGCATTTATGATATTATTAAAGTTATAAGCATAGGAATAAAGATTATATATATATAAATATATTTTAATACACACAACTTAACTATATTAATATATCTATATATAAAATAAAAATATATATAATAAAACTTACTAATCTACTATATAAATGAACTACATCACTATTAATAATATATTTGTTCGATCGCAATTATGTGTATTAATATATATACAAATGATATAGGTTCGTGAATCCAAGGCCAACCCTGCATTGTTAGATGTCGTCTTATGTATTTTTACTACAAAATACATTAGGTGAGTTTCATTTGCCTTTTTACCCTTTATATTTTTGGGCTGAGAATACATGCGCAACTTTTTATAACTGTTTTACGAAATAGACACAAGTAATCGAAACTACATTGTATGGTTGAATGATCGAATCGAATATGCCCCTATATAGTCTGGTAATCTAAGAATTAGGGAACAGACACCCCAATTGACGCGAATCCTAAAGATAGATCTATCGGGCCCAACAAGTCCCATCCAAAGTACCGGATGCTTTAGTACTTCGAAATTTATATCATGTCCAAAGGAGGATCCCGGAATGATGGGGATATTCTTATATGCATCTTGTTAATGTCGGTTACCAGGTGTTCAATCCATATGAATGATATTTTTGTCTCTATGCATGGGACGTATGTTTATGAGAAATGGAAATATGAAATATTGTGGTCTATTAAAATTATGAAATGATTATTTATGTTAAACTAATGAACTCACCAACCTTTTGGTTGACACTTTAAAGCATGTTTATTCTCAGATATGAAAGAAACGTTCCGCTGTGCATTTGCTTATTTTAAAGACAGTATTTGGAGTCGATCATCGCAATGGAACCAGTTGTTGGTGACTTCGTCCAGATGGTTGAAGACGGGTCCTTTCAGTTGGTATCAGAGCGGTGGTCTTAGCGAACCAGGTCTGCCTTAGTGTGTCTAACTGATAAGTCGTTAAGATGCATTAGTGAGTCTGGACTTCGACCGTGTCTGCATGTCAAAAGTTTTGCTTATCATTTTTGTCAGAAATTACTTGCTTATCATCCTTAGTCTAGACACATCTTATTGCATTGATTGCATGATTAGTGTATAGACAAAATTCATATCTTAGCGTATCTGTTATTGTAAACTTTGCCTGACAGCTTCCGTAGATTCCTCCATAACTTATGGGATTTTAGTATTATATATGCATATGTAAATTATGTATTGCAGGGTACTAATCTACATCTTATAATCTATTTCTTATCGAAAATCCTTCATCTGATCGTACGAGATGAATCCCTTAACCAGTTCGAGTCCCTTAGACTTCGATAACTATTCCGATAGTTATTCCGACAGCTATTCCGACGTGGACGTTCACCTAAGCTCCGAAAGCAGCGTCACCAGAATGAATCAACCAACCAACCATCCTCAATTCATATGATGAGTTCGTAGTTTACTTAATTAATGGAGACGAGAAGAAGGCGATTCCTTCCACCAACCGAATTCACCTCTTGACAATGAACCTGAAACGTTTACCGGCGAACCTGTTCGAGACACCATTTTCAGTCTCATTTCCAGGGTAACTCGACAAGATTATATTCTATCCACAATTCTGAACCTTATTCATCCGCTCGTTCCAACCGACAATCATCCTGGAGTAATAAGTCAACGAACTTCGCGCTCGAATAATCAATTCGGAGAATATGGTGCAAAATGTACCAGCTTCAGCAATATCACTGGCACCAACGGTACCATCAATAACAGCACCAGTACCATCAACAATCCATGCTTCAATATCATCATCTGTACTTTGAGTATGATCTTCGTTCTACGTATTGTTCTACCTCATTTATCTTAGTTCGACATGGCAAATATGTAACCTCTAAAGTTTTAGAGATTATTTATTCTAGTTCCAACCGAAAAGCAAATAAGTTTAATATCATATTAACTCATTAAATCCATGAATACATCTGAAGAAAATATATATGTATATATGTTCTCATAAAGATTGTAATTAAAAATTCTCTTGTACAAACTGTTAATGGTGAAAATATTTTAACGGCTAGGTAATACCCGAGGAATATTTAAATTTCACATTAATAAGTTACATTGTACATTCTTCGAATCCGATTTAACAATCATTTACTATCCTATTTACAATCACAGATATACTAATCCGTTCACCATAAAACAACCATTTTCATTCAATTTTATATTTGGATTTTGACCTATCAGAATCCAACAAGTGGCATAATGAAGAAATAATGGACACAATAAAAATTGATTAGAAACAGACTAATTGACAATATGAAATTTTGTTAAGAAACCACGCTAACAAAATCCTAGCTAACTGTTCCTAGCTAACTGTTAATTCCATATTACATTTTATTTATCGCAATTTAATTATCGCAATTTATTTTATCGTAATTTTAATTCTCGCAATTTTATTTAAATGTCATTTAATTTCTGTTATTTACTTTACGCACTTTAATATTCATCATTTATTTTTTTTACGCACTTTAAATATCGGGACACGTATACAAGGTTTTGACATATCATATAAACGCATCTATATATATTATTTGGAATAACCATAGACACTCTATATGCAGTAATGCGGGAGTTAGCTATATAGGGTTGAGGTTGATTCTATAATAATATATATACTTTGAGTTGTGATCGAGTCTGAGACGTATACGGGTCACGACACGTATTAATTAATTCGAATATTATATATTAAACTGTATATGAATTATTGGACTGTCAATGTGGACTATCAACTGTGGACTACCAACACTGGACAATTAAAATGAATTAAAATATTGATTATAACATATGAAACTAAACAATTCTTCAAGTTTGCCACTTGATTTCATTTTAAACCCCATTCGTATCATCACGATTACAATCTGCGTTCAAACCTTTCATGATTCTTGAAAACACCTCAATCGAGAGGATGAATCAACCGCACTTCATTTACGGGAGAAAAGATTAATGCATATAATTATGCACCTGAAGACACTCGGAATCTGAGTAAACGTTTAACACGTATCTGTGCTAACTCCTTTAGCGTTATTATTACCACAAATAACTTTGCATCTGCTGTTCGAGATAGTCAGTTTTGTCACAGCTCCAGCAAGACAACTTCGACTTTTCATACGAAAACAACCTTATTATAACGTTGATATATACGCGTGCTCTTTTATTGTTACCAGGGAACCTTTCATATTCCACCATATTACCATCAGCGTTTAATCATCTAAAAACACAATTTTCCTGAAACCACCTCGTATTAATAATTGATGATTCAGATATCATAGCATTAAATGCAGAGGAAACAGAAAAATGGTAGATGGTCTAAACGATCAAAAGATTGATGATAAAGAAATGGGTGTTAGGAACACTCGATAGAAAATTGGGTATTGAAAAACAGATTGAGCTACCCATGAAGGAGACCAAGGACAAATACAAGGACCAAACCCTATATTCAAAGAATTCAGGTAATTCTGGATCCGTTGAAATCTTTAGAGAATATCTTGCTCCGAAGTCATGTTAAAATCTTGCGGAAAATCTTTCTCCATCAACCATCGAACTTAGAAATTTCAAAATATCATCATCAATATCTTCGATATTTCTGAGGATATTTTCATAAATATTCTCGTCCGAAATTATATACCTCCTCGTGCTTCCTGTGTATCATTATATTGGAAACATTCAATAGAAAATTTAGTACCGAAAAGCAGATTATACGAAACTAGGAAGAAAGCCGTGGACAAATCACAAAGAATAAGTTTGACTTCAAAGAATCCAAATGATTCTGTTTCTGATGAAATCTTTAGCGAATACCTTGCTCCCGAATCTAAACCCTTACAGATAAATCTTCTTCATCATCCATCGATATTAGAAATTCTAAAATATCATCGTATCTTTCATTATAAATATCCTCCATATTTCTGAAAATATTTTTATAACTATTCTTATCTGAAATCATTAATCTCTTCGTGCTATCAGTGTTACATCATATAGAAACTGTTAGTTTCTATATTCTGTAAACTTTCGAGCTTAAAATATGAATGTTATTGACGTAATGTTGGGAACTGATGCATGAGTTAGTATAATATAATGACACTTGATCAACGTGATTATATTACAATAAGTCATGCTGAGTTCTAATGAAACGTGATGATTCACAGACCATAACGTCATCATGTGCCATGTTGCATAACTCTTTCATTCTACTTAACCTCCGAACATATCAAGGAAAATATATTCTTGATAGTTATATCTTCTGTAATTCTGGTAATTTGATGGATCAAGATTGTGTTATTACCATTGCTTTCCTAGAACATTAATTATGTTCATTTCGAAATTCATATCTATGAATTCTGGACCATTGCTCGCTTTAATAGAGGTCGAGAGGATAATAAAAAGGCAAAGAGATCCAAAATATAAGAGAAAATATAAAGCCCAATGACAGCTCCGAAATTACAAACCGTGGATATCAGTACGTATAGCAATATAAAGACACGGGAGGATTATGAATACAATAATCCCTAGAGCATAATAGAAATAAACAGATTCTTCATGTGGGAGTTGGAAAAGAAGAACGATCATTGCGATAGTTAGAATAAGAACAAGGATCAGAATAGGGTTAAGGATTTTCATAAATCTTTTGAATTTTGGAATTGAGTATAGAAGTAGTGAAAAGAAATGGAACGGAAAAGGTAAATTTATACAGGAAATATCAGACGTAGTAATCGGGGCAAATCACCGTATTAAATTAAAGAGATTTTAATTTCCATAAATCCCGAAGAATCAGATCTTATAGATTTCCAAGATTTTCCTTTAAATCCCTTGAATTTCGGAATTCAATGAAGACAACGTCAAAAGTTATGATGCACCATAAATTCTAAATTCAACCCTGACTCTGTCAAAAGCTAAGGCAAATCTTTACCCTTTCATTTCACTATCTTATGATAGTTTCACTCGTACGCTCCGTATAATCGAACTGTTTTATTTATATTAACCAATAATGATAAAATGATATTTATCAACTCATATTCGTCATGAAAACATTTTTTCAGTTAGCCATGACCACCTCACTCAAATTTCGGGACGAAATTTCTTTAACGGGTAGGTACTGTGATGACCCGGGAATTTTCGACCAAATTTAAACTTAATCTTTATATAGTTGTGACACGATAAGCAAAGTCTGCAATGTTGAGTCTCGAAATGTTTGAACTATTTATATAGGTTCATTTAACCTGTGACTATTTTCGACGATTCACGAACAATTGTGTGTAAGTAAAAATGTGTATATATATGTATATAGGTATATAAATAAATGTAAACAAATGTATATATAATAATTTAATATAATAAAATATAATTTAAACATTATAATTAAATATGTAAATAAAGTATGAAATAATCATGTTGTAATATAAAATGAATTTATATATAAATAGATATGATTTTATAAAAGTAAATGTGAATTGTAATATATATAGTATATAAATATTCAATTATAATTAGTAAACATTGCATAAGTAATAAAATTTTAACATTAATATATATTAAAAGTAATTACAAGTTAAAATATAGTTATTGACATTATTATTATTACTTTCATCATTTGACATTATTATTACTACTTTCATTATGATTAAAAATAAAGATTAACATTAATATCAGTATTGTTAATATTACTAAATAACATATAGATATTAAATTCGATACATTTAATTATATTTAGTATTATAGATATCATTATAATTAATAGTAAAATTTAATTAGTATTATGATCATTAATACAAATAGTGTTATTATCATGAATGAAATTATTATTTTCAGTATTATAGCTAATATCATTATTTTTACTTATTAATATTATAAATACTATATTATTATTATCATTGTTATTAGTATTGTTATTATTTATATTATTATTAATTGTATTATTATCTCAATACCTATTATTGGTATTAAAATTATTATTACTAGACTCACATATTTACAGATACATATACATATACATATACAGAATACAAGATTATATATATATAAATACCTATACGAATTTTATATTTACATATAAACACGGTGTATACATAATTAGATAGAAGAAGATATGTAATTCAGTTGCAGTTCACTTTCAAGGCTGTAGCTGATTTTTGTTTCTGTCTCTGAATTGATTCCAACCCCACAGAAACAACCAAAATCTGTTTAGAGTCTTAATCACTTTATAATTTTTTTTTCTTCAGTACTTGCTCAAAACTTTCTGTCAAATCCAAATTGATATAAGAATTGGCCAAAGTCATTGATAATTAATACCAATCGACATACATTACTAATTATAAACATCAATTACTCATTACAGCCTCCTAGCTATCGAATTTTTATCAGAAAAAGGGAAGAACATGATAGAACAGCTCTGTTCTTCATCTTTAATTCCAAAGGCTCGAATTCGAGTTACTTTTCAAAATGTATTAATTCAGATAAGTTAGTAATCATACGTATAAACTATCTGCAAAGTATGAATTCTCAAATCCTTATATCCAATTCGAATTTTGAAGGTCAAAGTTTTCTTTTAAAAAGTCAACCATCTGTTCATCACCAAATTCGAACGAGTTTTGATGTTTTCTGCAAAATAGGTAATTTATAAAGTTTATATAAAACATTTGCAACATATTTCGTTTTATAAGTTTTGTCCAAAACAGTTCCAAAAATCGAAATCAATAATTTTTTTTCTTCTTTTTCAGTCGCTGAATACAGCACATTTTTTTATTTTTTTGTTGTTTTAAATTAATTAAACTCAATCTTAAATCTTTCTGTAACATTTATAAGTCTTAAAACTACTAATTAAATGAGTTTGATTATTGAGGATTTCATTTGAGTCGATGTGCTGAGTGAAGAAGATGATCATAATATATTCGAGTTATAAATATTAGGAATGGATATAAAACAGAAAGTCAGAGATGGAAGGTTGGTTGTGAGGGTGTTTGCTATAACAGAAGGTCGTGGGTTCGAGACATGGAGGCGCCATTTTGTTTATTTTCTCATCCTTTTAAGTATAAACCTTATTATTATTGTTATTATTGTTATGATTACTATTATATTTTTTAGTGTTATTATTATAACTAATATCAAATTATATTTATAAGTATTATATTTAATATTAGTGTTAGTATTATAATTACTATGATTATTAATGATATCATAATCATAATCATTATTGTTATTATTATTATTATTATTATTATTATTATTATTATTATTATTATTATTATTATTAGTATTGTTATTATGATTCTTATTATTATTGATATTATGACATTTATCATTGTTGTTATTATTATTATCATCATGAAGTATTAAAATTATTATTGTTATTATTAAGATTAGCATTTATTATTAGTATTATAATTATAATTACAATTATGAATATTATTATTATTATTATTATTATTATGAGTACTAATTTATCATTCTAACACTATTATTATTATTATGATTATGATTATGATTAGGATTATTATTATTATTGTTATTACAAAAATAATACGAGTTATTATTATTTTCACTAATATTAGTATTAATATCATTGTCGTAAACATTAGTATTATTATTATCATTAACCTAAGAATTAGTATTAGTAATATCAGTTTTATTAGAATAATTATGATTATGAAAATAAAAGCATTTATGATATTATTAAAGTTATAAGCATAGGAATAAAGATTATATATATATAAATATATTTTAATACACACAACTTAACTATATTAATATATCTATATATAAAATAAAAATATATATAATAAAACTTACTAATCTACTATATAAATGAACTACATCACTATTAATAATATATTTGTTCGATCGCAATTATGTGTATTAATATATATACAAATGATATAGGTTCGTGAATCCAAGGCCAACCCTGCATTGTTAGATGTCGTCTTATGTATTTTTACTACAAAATACATTAGGTGAGTTTCATTTGCCTTTTTACCCTTTATATTTTTGGGCTGAGAATACATGCGCAACTTTTTATAACTGTTTTATGAAATAGACACAAGTAATTGAAACTACATTGTATGGTTGAATGATCGAATCGAATATGCCCCTATATAGTCTGGTAATCTAAGAATTAGGGAACAGACACCCCAATTGACGCGAATCCTAAAGATAGATCTATCGGGCCCAACAAGCCCCATCCAAAGTACCGGATGCTTTAGTACTTCGAAATTTATATCATGTCCGAAGGAGGATCCCGGAATGATGGGGATATTCTTATATGCATCTTGTTAATGTCGGTTACCAGGTGTTCAATCCATATGAATGATATTTTTGTCTCTATGCATGGGACGTATGTTTATGAGAAATGGAAATATGAAATATTGTGGTCTATTAAAATTATGAAATGATTATTTATGTTAAACTAATGAACTCACCAACCTTTTGGTTGACACTTTAAAGCATGTTTATTCTCAGGTATGAAAGAAACGTTCCGCTGTGCATTTGCTTATTTTAAAGACAGTATTTGGAGTCGATCATCGCAATGGAACCAGTTGTTGGTGACTTCGTCCAGATGGTTCAGGACGGGTCCTTTCAAGTAGGATAGTATATGACTGTTGAAACAGATTCGAAGAACGTACAATGTAACTTATTAATGTAAAATTTAAATATTCCTCGGGTATTACCTACCCGTTAAAATATTTTCACCATTAACAGTTTGTACAAGAGAATTTTTAATTACAATCTTTATGAAAACATATATACATATATATTTTCTTCAGATGTATTCATGGATTTTATGAGTTAATATGATATTAAATTCATTTGCTTTTCGATTGGAACTAGAATAAATAATCTCTAAAACTTGAGAGATTACATATTCGCCATGTCGAACGAAGATAAGTGAGGTAGAACGATGTGATGACCCGGGAATTTCCGATCAAATTTAAACTTAATCTTAATATGATTTCGACACGATAAGCAAAGTCTGTAAAGTTGAGTCTCAAAAATCTTGAACTGTTTCATATATTCATTTGACTTTCGACCTTTCCCGACGATTCACGAATAACTATTTGTAAACAGATATGTGTGTATGTATGTATATAAATAATAACTCAAAATATAATTTGAAGTATTATATGTTGTTATTAAAAGTTAATAAAATAAAAATAGGATATTATAATAATTATTATTTAAAATATATCTCTATATATAAATAAAGTATACTGAAAATAAATATGAAATGATTGTAATACTCGTTTAAGGTTCCGATTGATATTAAGCAAGTTAATTCAAACTTATATAATTATAAAATAAACGGTGATTCGAAAATGAGTTCTATAAATTTTAGGCTTACTAAAATTGTATTTAGGATCTAGTTATTAAATTTTAACACTTTTTTATATTTTACCCAGAATTGAGAGGGACAGTTGATGTAATTTTTGTTTAATAATTAATGATCAAATTTTATACCATAATGACCGAAATAAATAAAGACAATTACTGTGAAAGTTTGGAAATTTTCTGAAGACTTTTTATTCACCACAGAGTGAACAACGGGGCACGATATAATAGTCCGTAAAAACCGTTATCACTCTAATAGTAATAAATGTCCGTGAAGATTGAAATCATAAAATAAGATTACTGTGCCTTACTGTACATGATTGAGAAGTGATTGAACACTAGTTTTGATTGGATAATTATCACTTTTTCTTTTGAAATTATACATGATTGTTTCTTTTTCTGTTAACTGACCCAACACCACCTATCTATTCTTATTTTTATATATATAATGTTATAATATAGATATATCCCATCTTTGTCACCAAACACCCGAGAATCCCTTTAAAACATTATATCCCACGAATATTGTTACTTCATTTTTTTCTTAGTTAGTCTCAACATTGAAAAATACTTAAGTCTGTCTAGTGTCGTTTTCTCCCTATTATTATGTTCCTACAAGCATGGTATATTACCAAGGAGTTTGGAGTGTACGTTTCAATGGTTATTACTTTATTTACATATTTTTTTCAATATAATAGATACACCTGCAACTATGATGCATCTACCCATCTTGTGAGAGTTGTTGTCTGACTAAGATAAATACCATCATGGTTTCCATCACTCTTTTCCTTTTGTAACCAAAAACCATCAAACCATTATCATCGAACACCACCTTTCTTCGTGACTATCATGAGAAACCCACCACCATTTTACTTTGATGAAACCCATCACCACTATACAACTCACCACCGTCTTCACCACCGAAACAGTCACCGTCAACGGCTACTATAACCTCCACCATATAAACACCATCGTAGGCTACTACAACCCTTTTTATGTTTACTGTTGCAAGCTACAAAGATCACAACCATCACCTTGTTTTCAATCACCAAAACATTTTTTTTCTTTTTCTAAAACTGCTCGAGCTAACTTCCATTTTTTTTTTATATACATATACTTAATGTCGAATCCAAAAACCTGCAAGTTGTTCCAATATCTATTATATTACTCATTGTGTACCCAGGCTGGACAATACCACCTTCGGCCCTTACCATTAGTGACCACCTACGGTTACCATCACCTAAACCGTCACTACCCTAACACCACCACTTTCTTCTTCGATTCATGGCCACCTTAACCACAACCACAACCAACATAACCAATTAACATTTTTTTTTTCTGTTTCTCTGTTATTTGTTCCACGAACCAGACTACCAAGCGTATATCCTTTTTCTATTTTCGAGCAAACCGTTGCAGCTGCTCGTGCTCGTTTTTTTTGTTTGTTTTTTTTTTTCGAATACCATTAAAACTACCACAAAGTACCACTATTGATCTGCTACTTCATGTATTTCAACGAGAAAGACGATTAAACGGGGAGATGATGAATGGTTTTGGGTTTGTATTGAAAAAGAAAATGGAAACAGATTTAATACGGGTTAAATATATTATGTAAGTTATAGAGTAGAACAGAAACACAATCATAGAGCAGTGGTTTGGTAATTGGGTAGGGAACGAGATGGACGGAGGTTCGAATCTAGGCAACTGCAAATGTTTTTTTATCAAAAATTAAAAATCGAATTGGGCTTTAAATTGGGCTTCTGTTATTGCTCTATTGAAAATTGGATCGAATTCTGATTGGGCCGAGAATTAAAGTAATTGTTGGGCCAAGAATTAGATTGCCTGTTGGGCCGCAGGTTACCAGAAATATTTATTGGGCCGAGAACTTGTTTTGTGTATTGGGCCGTGATGGGTTATATAAATATAAATCTGAGTTTAATTTGAAAAATTGAAACAGCCCGATGGTTAAATGACTGTTTGTGTTAACGGGAGGTTATGGGTTCGAGTTCCGCTTGGTGCGTCTTGGTGCAATTTTTTTTAAAGAGGGTTTCTCAGGTAGTTCTTTAATTTTAAAATTATTATTATTATTATTATTATTATTATTATTATTATTATTATTATTATTATTATTATTATTATTATTATTATTATTATTATTATTATTATTATTATTATTATTATTACCATATTTATTATGTAAACATAAGTACTATGACTAATATTATTACCATTTTGTTATTTATTAACATCATTAGGTATTAACAACGTTATTTTTAGTATTAGTATCATTTTAAACTTATTATTGTTATCATTAACAAGAGTATTATTATTAAGTTTATCATTAGTAATAAGATGGTTATTAAGTGTTAAGTATTAATATTACTAGTATTATTAAATTGTTTAAAACTAATAGCACTATCATTATTATGAGATTATTATTAAAAACTATCAATTACGTTATCATTAAAAGAAATAATAATACTATTATCATTATTATTAATATTGATATTATAATTATTTATTCATCTTAAATATTATATTGTATTACTAAATTATTGTTTTAAACAAATGAATGATATAAATATATTTATCTCATATAACATAACAAAACTTATATTTTTATTTAAAAAAAAAAATATATATAAAATGAAAATATAATGAAGTAAATAAGTTATTGATATAAAAATTATATCATTAATAATAATATATAAACTGTTCGATTATGATTATATGTTTTAATAAATATACAAATGATATAGGTTCGTGAATCCGAGGCCAACCCTGCATTGTTCAATGTTGTCATACGTATTTTTACTACAAAATACAGTATGGTGAGTTTCATTTACCTTTTTACCCTTTATATTTTTGGGCTGAGAATACATGCGCAACTTTTATAACTGTTTTACGAAATAGACACAAGTAATCGAAATTACGTTCTATGGTTGAATGATCGAAACTAAATATGCCCCTTTTTATTAAGTCTGGTAATCTAAGAATTAGGGAACAGACACCCTAATTGACGCGAACTCTAAAGATAGATCTATCGGGCCCAACAAGCCCCATCTAAAGTACTGGATGCTTTAGTACTTCGAAATTAATATCATGTCCGAAGAAGGACCCCAGAATGATGGGGATATTCTTATATGTATATTGTGAATGTCGGTTACCAGGTGTTCAATCCATATGAATGATACTTTTGTCTCTATGCACGGGACGTATGTTTATGAGAAATGAAAATATGAAATCTTGTGGTCTATTAAAATTATAAAATGATTATTTATGTTAAACTAATGAACTCACCAACCTTTTGGTTGACACTTTAAAGCATGTTTATTCTCAGGTATGAAAGAAATCTTCCGCTGTGCATTTGCTCACTTTAAAGATATTACTTGGAGTCATTCATGACATATTTCAAAAGACATTGCATTCGAGTCGTCGAGTTCATCAAGATTATTATTAAGATAATTATAATTAGATATATTATGAAATGGTATGAATATCGTCAATTTTCGATGTAAGGAAGTTTGTCTTTTTCAAAACGAATGCAATATTTGTAAAATGTATCATATAGAGGTCAAGTACCTCGCGATGTAACCAACTATTGTGAATCGTTTGTAATCAATGTGGACTTTGTCCGGATGGATTAGGACGGGTTCTTTCAAACGATACTTAGAACGAAGATCATACTCAAAGTACAGATGATGATATTGAAGCATGGATTGTTGATGGTACTGGTACTGTTATTGATTGTACTGTTGGTGCCGGTGATGTTACTGAAGCTGGTACATTTTACACCATGTTCTCCGAATTGATTATTCGAGCACGAAGTTCGTTGACTTTCTACTCCAGGATGATTGTCGGTCGGAACGAGCAGATGAATAAGATTCAGAATTGTGGACAGAATATAATCTTGTCGAGTTACCCTGGAAATGAGACTGAAAATGGTGTCTCGAACAAGTTCGCCGGTAAACGCTTCAGGTTCATTGTCAAGAGGTGAATTCTGTTGGTGTAAGGGATTGCCTTCTGCGCGTTTTCATTATTTAAGTCGACTACGAACCCATCAGATGAATTGATAATGGCTGATTGGTTGATTCATGCAGATGACGCTGTTTTCGGGGCTTAGGTAAACATCTATGTCGGAATAGCTGTCGGAATAACTATCGGAATAGTTATCGGAATCTGAGGGACTCGAACTGGTTGAGGGATTCATCTCGTATGATCGGATGAAAGATTTTCGATAAGAATAAGATTATAGGATGTAGATTAGTACCCTACAATACATAATTTACATATGCATAATAATACTAAAATCCCAAAAGTTACGGAGGAATCTGCGGAATTTGTCAGGCAAGGTAACAATAACAGATACGCTAAGATATGAATTTTGTCCATACACTATTCATGCAATCATTGTAGTATGATGTGTCTGGACTAAGAATGATAAGCAAGTGATTCCCTAAGATTGATAAGCAGGTAATATTTGACACGAATTGATAAGCAAAAATTTTGACATGCAGACCAGGTTCAAGTCCAGACTTATTAATATAGCCTAACAACTACTAAGTCGAAGTCCAGACTCGCTAATGCATCCTAACAACTCCTAGTTAGACACACTAATGCAAGACCTGGTTCGCTACGACCACCGCTCTGATACCAACTGTGACGACCCATCCTAATCCATCCGGACGAAGTCCACATTGATTATAAATGATTCACAACAGTTGATTACATCGCGAGGTACTTGACCTCTATATGATACATTTTACAAACATTGCATTCATTTTTAAAAGACAACTTTCATTTCCTCGTAAGTTGACAGACATGCATACCATTTCATAATATATCTAAACTATAAATAACTTGATAATATTCTTGATGAACTCAATGACTCGAATGCAACGTCTTTTGAAATATGTCATGAATGACTCCAAGTAATATCTCTAAAATGAGCAAATGCACAGCGGAAGATTTCTTTCGTACCTGAGAATAAACATGCTTTCAAGTGTCAACCAAAAGGTTGGTGAGTTCATTAGTTTATCATAAATAATCATTTCATAATTTTAATAGACCACAAGATTTCATATTTCCATTTCTCATAAAGATACGTCCCATGCATAGAGACAAAAATATCATTCATATGGATTGAACACCTGGTAACCGACATTAACAATATGCATATAAGAATATCCCCATCATTCCGGGATCCTCCTTCGGACATGATATAAATTTCGAAGTACTAAAGCATCTGGTACTTTGGATGGGGCTTGTTGGGCTCGATAGATCTATCTTTAGAGTTCGCGTCAATTAGGGTGTCTGTTCCCTAATTCTTAGATTACCAGACTTAATAAAAAGGGGCATATTCGATTTCGATCATTCAACCATATAATGTAGTTTTGATTACTTGTGTCTATTTCGTAAAAACATTTATAAAAGCAGCGCATGTATTCTCAGTCCCAAAAATATATATTGCAAAAGCATTTAAAAAGGGATTAATGAAACTCACAGTACTGTATTTTGTAGTAAAAATACATATGACGACATTGACAATGCAGGGTAGGCCACGGATTCACGAACCTATATTATTTGTGTATTCATTAATACATATAATCGTAATCGAGCAATTTCATATGTTATAACTTTATACATTATATATTTAGTTTGTATATATATTTGAAAATGATTATTATTTTCATAGTTATATTAATACATCTATATTTATATACATACTTGTTTAATGTTATATGTAAAAATCGATAGTTTGTTATTTGTAAGTATTTATATAAATAATATTAATAGGTCTGATATATATAGTTTTGTGAAATTTTAATATAATTATAGTACGAATATATTTTATATACAAAATAAATATCTGTTTAAAAGGTACTTTTTGATATTAATAATGATAATATTAATAATCATATTACTTAATAATAATACTTATATTGATAATAATATTAGTAATTAGTAATAACAATAATAATAATAATAATAATAGTTATATTCTGTAACTAGGATTATGATAATAATAATAAATGATAACTAATACATACATTAGTATTAATAACAGCAATAACCAATGTTCGTAATACTTAATAATAACAATTCGAATACCTAATGATAATAATAATGATAATAATAATAATAATAATAATAATAATAATAATAATAATAATAATAACAACAACAACAACAACAACAACAACAATAATAATAATAATAATAATAATAATAATAATAATAATAATAATAATAATAATAATAATAATAATAATAACAACAACATTACTACCTCATATAAAATGGACCTAAAAAAGAATAGAGCGTGGATGCCAAGACTTGAACCCTCGACCTCTCGGAACCCGTCAACACTCCTAACCACTAATCTGTTCATGTTTTCCTGATTAATACCCCAAACCCAAACTTATAAACAAGATTCGCTGCTGCTTCATCTTTTCCCCTTTCTTCAATTTCACGATCCATTACCAAGTCTAATAATCTATACCAGTTAACTAACTCTTTTAATTTAATATATAAGGTGCAACATAACAATTAAAAAGTAAATGAATTGAAGAAGGAAAAAAAAAAAAAATAACAGACTGCAGCCCAGTCTGTTCTTCGCGAGAAAAAAATAACAACTTAAAACCCAATTTGGAATTCTAGGTTGTTTTAAACCGAATTTATAACATGAATTAAGTTCAAAATGGTTCCTGGTGAAATGTCGCGTTCTAATTGATTAAAAACGTTCCATATTAATTGATTTCGTTGCGAGGTTTTGACCTCTATATGAGACGTTTTTCAAAGACTGCATTCATTTTAAAACAAACCATAACCTTTATTTCATCAATAAAGGTTTAAAAAGCTTTACGTAGATTATCAAATAATGATAATCTAAAATATCCTGTTTACACACGACCATTACATAATGGTTTACAATACAAATATGTTACAACAAAATAAGTTTCTTGAATGCAGTTTTTACACAATATCATACAAGCATGGACTCCAAATCTCGTCCTTATTTAAGTATGCGACAGCGGAAGCTCTTAATAATCACCTGAGAATAAACATGCTTAAAACGTCAACAAAAATGTTGGTGAGTTATAGGTTTAACCTATATATATCAAATCATAATAATAGACCACAAGATTTCATATTTCAATACACATCCCATACATAGAGATAAAAATCATTCATATGGTGAACACCTGGTAACTGACATTAACAAGATGCATATATAAGAATATCCCCATCATTTCGGGACACCCTTCGGATATGATATAAATTTCGAAGTACTAAAGCACCCGGTACTTTGGATGGGGTTTGTTAAGCCCAATAGATCTATCTTTAGGATTCGCGTCAATTAGGGTGTCTGTTCCCTAATTCTTAGATTACCAGACTTAATAAAAAGGGGCATATTCGATTTCGATAATTCAACCATAGAATGTAGTTTCACGTACTTGTGTCTATTTTGTAAATCATTTATAAAACCTGCATGTATTCTCATCCCAAAAATATTAGATTTTAAAAGTGGGACTATAACTCACTTTCACAGATTTTTACTTCGTCGGGAAGTAAGACTTGGCCACTGGTTGATTCACGAACCTATAACAATATATACATATATATCAAAGTATGTTCAAAATATATTTACAACACTTTTAATATATTTTGATGTTTTAAGTTTATTAAGTCAGCTGTCCTCGTTAGTAACCTACAACTAGTTGTCCAAAGTTAGATGTACAGAAATAAATCAATAAATATTATCTTGAATCAATCCACGACCCAGTGTATACGTATCTCAGTATTGATCACAACTCAAACTATATATATTTTGGAATCAACCTCAACCCTGTATAGCTAACTCCAACATTCACATATAAAGTGTCTATGGTTGTTCCGAAATATATATAGATGTGTCGACATGATAGGTCGAAACATTGTATACGTGTCTATGGTATCTCAAGATTACATAATATACAATACAAGTTGATTAAGTTATGGTTGGAATAGATTTGTTACCAATTTTCACGTAGTTAAAATGAGAAAAATTATCCAATCTTGTTTTACCCATAACTTCTTCATTTTAAATCCGTTTTGAGTGAATCAAATTGCTATGGTTTCATATTGAACTCTATTTTATGAATCTAAACAGAAAAAGTATAGGTTTATTGTCAAAAAAATAAGTTACAAGTCATTTTTGTAAAGGTAGTCATTTCAGTCGAAAGAACGACGTCTAGATGACCATTTTAGAAAACATACTTCCACTTTGAGTTTAACCATAATTTTTGGATATAGTTTCATGTTCATAATAAAAATCATTTTCTCAGAATAACAACTTTTAAATCAAAGTTTATCATAGTTTTTAATTAACTAACCCAAAACAGCCCGCGGTGTTACTACGACGGCGTAAATCCGGTTTTACGGTGTGTTTCGTGTTTCCAGGTTTTAAATCATTAAGTTAGCATATCATATAGATATAGAACATGTGTTTAGTTGATTTTAAAAGTCAAGTTAGAAGGATTAACTTTTGTTTGCGAACAAGTTTAGAATTAACTAAACTATGTTCTAGTGATTACAAGTTTAAACCTTCGAATAAGATAGCTTTATATGTATGAATCAAATGATGTTATGAACATCATTACTACCTTAAGTTCCTTGGATAAACCTACTGGAAAAGAGAAAAATGGATCTAGCTTCAACGGATCCTTGGATGGCTCGAAGTTCTTGAAGCAGAATCATGACACGAAAACAAGTTCAAGTAAGATCATCACTTGAAATAAGATTGTTATAGTTATAGAAATTGAACCAAAGTTTGAATATGATTATTACATTGTATTAGAATGATAACCTACTGTAAGAAACAAAGATTTCTTGAGGTTGGATGATCACCTTACAAGATTGGAAGTGAGCTAGCAAACTTGAAAGTATTCTTGATTTTATGTAACTAGAACTTGTAGAATTTATGAAGAACACTTAGAACTTGAAGATAGAACTTGAGAGAGATCAATTAGATGAATAAAATTGAAGAATGAAAGTGTTTGTAGGTGTTTTTGGTCGTTGGTGTATGGATTAGATATAAAGGATATGTAATTTTGTTTTCATGTAAATAAGTCATGAATGATTACTCATATTTTTGTAATTTTATGAGATATTTCATGCTAGTTGCCAAATGATGGTTCCCACATGTGTTAGGTGACTCACATGGGCTGCTAAGAGCTGATCATTGGAGTGTATATACCAATAGTACATACATCTAAAAGCTGTGTATTGTACGAGTACGAATACTGGTGCATACGAGTAGAATTGTTGATGAAACTGAACGAGGATGTAATTGTAAGCATTTTTGTTAAGTAGAAGTATTTTGATAAGTGTATTGAATTCTTTCAAAAGTGTATAAATACATATTAAAACACTACATGTATATACATTTTAACTGAGTCGTTAAGTCATCGTTAGTCGTTACATGTAAGTGTTGTTTTGAAACCTTTAAGTTAACGATCTCAATTAATGTTGTTAACCCATTGTTTATTATATCTAATGAGATGTTAAATTATTATATTATCATGATATTATGATATATTAATATATCTTAATATGATATATATACATTTAAATGTCGTTACAACGATAATCGTTACATATATGTCTCGTTTCGAAATCCTTAAGTTAGTAGTCTTGTTTATATGTATATAACTCATTGTTAATATACTTATGGAGATACTTACTTATCATAATCTCATATTAACCATATGTATATCCATATATATATCGTCATGTCGTTTTTACAAGTTTTAACGTTCGTGAATCGCCGGTCAACTTGGGTGGTCAATTGTCTATATGAAACATATTTCAATTAATCAAGTCTTAAAAAGTTTGATTTCTTAACATGTTGGAAACATTTAATCAGGTAATTATCAATCTCAATTAATATATATATAAACATGGAAAAGTTCGGGTCACTACAGTACCTACCCGTTAAATAAATTTCGTCCCGAAATTTTAAGCTGTTGAAGGTGTTGACGAATCTTCTGGAAATAGATGCGGGTATTTCTTCTTCATCTGATCTTCACGCTCCCAGGTGAACTCGGGTCCTCTACGAGCATTCCATCGAACCTTAACAATTGGTATCTTGTTTTGCTTAAGTCTTTTAACCTCACGATCCATTATTTCGACGGGTTCTTCGATGAATTGGAGTTTTTCGTTGATTTGGATTTCATCTAACGGAATAGTGAGATCTTCTTTAGCAAAACATTTCTTTAAATTCGAGACGTGGAAAGTGTTATGTACAGCCGTGAGTTGTTGAGGTAACTTAAGTCGGTAAGCTACTGGTCCGACACGATCAATAATCTTGAATGGTCCAATATACCTTGGATTTAATTTCCCTCATTTACTAAATCGAACAACGCCTTTCCAAGGTGCAACTTTAAGCATGACCATCTCTCCAATTTCAAATTCTATATCTTTTCTTTTAATGTCAGCGTAGCTCTTTTGTCGACTTTGGGCGGTTTTCAACCGTTGTTGAATTTGGATGATCTTCTCGGTAGTTTCTTGTATAATCTCCGGACACGTAATCTGTCTATCCCCCACTTCACTCCAACAAATCGGAGACGTGCACTTTCTACCATAAAGTGCTTCAAACGGCGCCATCTCAATGCTTGAATGGTAGCTGTTGTTGTAGGAAAATTCTGCTAACGGTAGATGTCGATCCCAACTGTTTCCGAAATCAATAACACATGCTCGTAGCATGTCTTCAAGCGTTTGTATCGTCCTTTCGCTCTGCCCATCAGTTTGTGGATGATAGGTAGTACTCATGTCTAGACGAGTTCCTAATGCTTGCTGTAATGTCTGCCAGAATCTTGAAATAAATCTGCCATCCCTATCAGAGATAATAGAGATTGGTATTCCATGTCTGGAGACGACTTCCTTCAAATACAGTCGTGCTAACTTCTCCATCTTGTCATTTTCTCTTATTGGCAGGAAGTGTGCTGATTTGGTGAGACGATCAACTATTACCCAAATAGTATCAAAACCACTTGCAGTCCTTGGCAATTTAGTGATGAAATCCATGGTAATGTTTTCCCATTTCCATTATGGGATTTCGGGTTGTTGAAGTAGATCTGATGGTTTCTGATGCTCAGCTTTGACCTTAAAACACGTCAAACATTCTCCTACATATTTAGCAACATCGGCTTTCATACCCGGCCACCAAAAATGTTTCTTGAGATCTTTGTACATCTTCCCCGTTCCAGGATGTATTGAGTATCTGGTTTTATGAGCTTCTCTAAGTACCATTTCTCTCATATCTCCAAATTTTGGTACCCAAATCTTTTCAGCCCTATACCGGGTTCCGTCTTCCCGAATATTAAGATGCTTCTCCGATCCCTTGGGTATTTCATCCTTTAAATTTCCCTCTTTTAAAACTCCTTGTTGCGCCTCCTTTATTTGAGTAGTAAGGTTATTATGAATCATTATATTCATAGATTTTACTCGAATGGGTTCTCTGTCCTTCCTGCTCAAGGCATCGGCTACCACATTTGCCTTTCCCGGGTGGTAACGAATCTCAAAGTCGTAATCATTCAACAATTCAATCCACCTACGCTGCCTCATATTCAGTTGTTTCTGATTAAATATGTGTTGAAGACTTTTGTGGTCGGTATATATAATACTTTTGACCCCATATAAGTAGTGCCTCCAAGTCTTTAATGCAAAAATAACCGCGCCTAATTCCAAATCATGCGTCGTATAATTTTGTTCGTGAATCTTCAATTGTCTAGAGGCATAAGCAATCACCTTCGTTCGTTGCATTAATACACAACCGAGACCTTGCTTTGATGCGTCACAATAAATCACAAAATCATCATTCCCTTCAGGCAATGGCAATATAGGTGCCGTAGTTAGCTTTTTCTTCAATAACTGAAACGCTTTCTCTTGTTCATCATTCCATTCAAATTTCTTCCCTTTATGCGTTAATACAGTCAAGGGTTTTGCTCTTCTGGAAAAGTCTTGGATGAACCTTCTGTAGTAACCAGCTAGTCCTAAAAACTGGCGTATGTGTTTCGGTGTTTTCGGGGTTTCCCAATTTTCAATAGTTTCTATCTGTGCCGGATCCACCTTAATACCTTCTTTGTTCACTATGTGACCGAGGAATTGAACTTCTTCCAACCAAAATGCACACTTTGAAAACTTAGCGTACAATTCTTCCTTCCTCAATACTTCTAACACCTTTCTCAAATGTTCACCGTGTTCTTGGTCATTCTTTGAGTAAATAAGTATGTCATCAATGAAAACAATGACAAACTTGTCAAGGTATGGTCCACACACTCGGTTCATAAGGTCCATGAACACAGCTAGTGCATTAGTTAAACCAAACGGCATGACCATAAACTCGTAATGACCGTAACGTGTTCTGAAAGCATTCTTTGGAATATCATCTTCTTTCACCCGCATTTGATGATACCCGGAACGTAAGTCAATCTTTGAATAAACAGACGAGCCTTGTAGTTGATCAAATAAGTCGTCGATTCTCGGTAGTGGGTAGCGGTTCTTGATGGTAAGTTTGTTCAACTCTCGGTAGTCGATACACAACCTGAATGTACCATCTTTCTTCTTGACAAACAAAACAGGAGCTCCCCACGGTGATGTGCTTGGTCGAATGAAACTACGCTCTAAAAGTTCTTGTAATTGGCTTTGCAGTTCTTTCATCTCGCTGGGTGCGAGTCTGTAAGGAGCACGAGCTATTGGTGCAGCTCCTGGTACAAGATCTATTTGAAATTCAACGGATCGATGTGGGGGTAATCCTGGTAATTCTTTCGGAAATACATCGGGAAATTCTTTTGCAATGGGAACATCATTGATGCTCTTTTCATCAGTTTGTACTTTCTCGACGTGTGCTAGAACAGCATAGCAACCTTTTCTTATTAGTTTTTGTGCTTTCAAATTACTAATAAGATGTAGCTTCGTGTTACCCTTTTCTCCGTACACCATTGAGGGTTTTCCTTTTTCTCGTATAATGCGAATTGCATTTTTATAACAAACGATCTCTGCTTTCACTTCTTTCAACCAGTCCATACCGATTATCACATCAAAACTCCCTAACTCTACTGGTATCAAATCAATCTTAAATGTTTCGCTAACCAGTTTAATTTCTCGATTCCGACATATATTATCTGCTGAAATTAATTTACCATTTGCTAATTCGAGTAAAAATTTACTATCCAAAGGCGTCAATGGACAACTTAATTTAGCACAAAAATCTCTACTCATATAGCTTCTATCCGCACCCGAATCAAATAAAACGTAAGCAGATTTATTGTCAATAAGAAACGTACCCGTAACAAGCTCCGGGTCTTCTTGTGCCTCTGCCGCATTAATATTGAAAACTCTTCCGCGGCCTTGTCCATTCGTGTTCTCCTGGTTCGGGCAATTTCTAATAATGTGGCCCGGTTTTCCACATTTATAACAAACTACATTGGCATAACTTGCTCCGACACTACTTGCTCCGCCATTACTCGTCCCGACACCATTTGTTCCTTTCGTTCTATTAACTCCTGGTCCGTAGACCTCACACTTCACCGCGCTATGACCATTTCTTTTATACTTGTTGCAAAATTTGGTGCAGAACCCCGAGTGATACTTTTCACACCTTTGGCATAGCTGCTTCTGATTGTTGTTGTTGTTGCGGTTATTATTGTTGTTGGGATGATTATTGTAGTTGCTGTTGTTGTTGTTGCTGTTGTTGTTGTTGTTATTGTTGGGCCGTTTGTTGTAGTTGCGATTGATGTTGCGATTGTTGGGATAATTGTTGCGATTATTGTTGTAATTGCTGTTGTTGTTGTATTGGTGATTCTTATCACCGTTTTCCTCCCACTTTCTTTTGACTTGCTTCACATTAGCCTCTTCAGTAGTCTGTTCTTTAATTCTTTCTTCAATCTGGTTCACTAGTTTGTGAGCCATTCTACATGCCTGTTGTATGGAGGCAGGCTCGTGTGAACTTATATCTTCTTGGATTCTTTCCGGTAATCCTTTCACAAACGCGTCGATCTTCTCTTCCTCATCTTCGAAAGCTCCCGGACACAATAGGCACAATTCTGTGAATCGTCTTTCGTACGTGGTAATATCAAATCCTTGGGTTCGTAACCCTCTAAGTTCTGTCTTGAGCTTATTGACCTCGGTTCTGGGACGGTACTTCTCGTTCATCAAGTGCTTGAATGCTGACCACGGTAGTGCGTACGCATCGTCTTGTCCTACTTGCTCTAGATAGGTATTCCACCATGTTAACGCAGAACCTGTGAAGGTATGCGTAGCGTACTTTACTTTGTCCTCTTCAGTACACTACTTATGGCAAACACCGATTCGACCTTCTCGGTCCACCGTTTCAATCCGATCGGTCCATCGGTTCCATCAAATTCCAAAGGTTTGCAGGCAGTGAATTCTTTGTAGGTGCATCCTACACGATTTCCTGTACTGCTAGATCCAAGGTTATTGTTGGTATGTAGCGCAGCCTGTACTGCGGCTATGTTTGAAGCTAGAAAAGTACGGAATTCCTCTTCATTCATATTCACGGTGTGTCGAGTAGTCGGTGCCATTTCCTTCAAAATAGTCAAATGGAACAAGTTAATCATACAGAATATTAAGAGTAGTTAATAGTATTTCGTAGCATAATATGAACTCATTTATAAAAGCTTTTTCTTCATATTAGCATTTTATAAATTTAAATTCGGGTAGTACCTACCCGTTAAGTTCATACTTAGTAGCTAATATACAATTCAACTACTACAATTCTATATGAAAAACTGATTATAATAATATTTCGCGTTCAAACTTTTACACAATATTTTACAAACTTACAATACCGCTTATTTTACATATAGCATGAAATATAGCACACAATCAATTTGATACAAGATGGTTGTGAAGATAATTCTAGCTAGTACACAAGTCGTTCAGCAAAGGCAATAAAGTCACGTAATTCATACGTCCAGAAACAAGTCATGCATTCTGGTTTTACTAGGATTACTTCCCATCCTTGGTCTTGTGGAACATAACCGTTATGGCCGTTGATAAGACAGCGTGTTGTAACGTCGTCAAAGGGACGAGGGTTACGTAATGTCTAACAGTCCCGTAACAATCTAAAAACCTCATTTCTTACCCCAATTACCGACTCCGTCACTTGTGGGAACGTTTTGTTTAATAGTTGTAGCCCGATGTTCTTGTTCTCACTTTGGTGAGAAGCGAACATTACTAATCCGTAAGCATAACATGCTTCTTTATGTTGCATGTTAGCCGCTTTTTCTAAATCACGAAGTCCAATATTCGGATATATTTAGTCAAAATAATTTCTTAACCCATTGCGTAAAATAGCATTTGGGTTCCCCGCAATATATGCGTCAAAGTAAACACATCGTAACTTATGAATTTCCCAATGTGATATCCCCCATCTTTCGAACGAAAGCCTTTTATAAACCAAGGCATTCTTGGAACGTTTTTCGAATGTCTTACAAACTGATCTTGCCTTAAATAGTTGTGCCGAAGAATTCTGCCCGACTCTAGACAAGATTTCATCAATCATGTCTCCAGGTAGGTCTCTTAAAATATTGGGTTGTCTATCCATTTTGTGTTTTTATACTGTAAAATAGACAAGAGTTAGATTCATAAAAAATACTTATTAATACAAGCAATTTTTACATATATCATAAAGCATAAGCACACTATATTACTTATATTACACCACACGAATACAACTATCTTATTCCGACTCGCTTGTTTCTTCTTCTTCAGTTTTGGTTCATTTTGCCAAGTTTCTAGGGATATATGATGTTCCCCTAATACGAGCCGTCGTTATCCACATTGGTTTAGAAAAACCTGGTGGTTTAGAGGTTTCCGGGTCATTGTTACAACTTAAGGACTTCGGGGGTTGACGATACATATAAATTTCATCGGGGTTGGAATTAGATTTCTCTATTTTTATGCCCTTTCCCTTATTATTTTCTTTTGCCTTTTTAAATTCAGTTGGGGTAATTTCTATAACATCATCGAAATTCTCGTCGGAATCCGATTCATCGGAGAATTGGTAATCCTCCCAATATTTTGCTTCCTTGGCGGAAACACCATTGACCATAATTAACCTTGGTCGGTTGGTTGAGGATTTTCTTTTACTTAACCATTTTATTATTTCCCCCACCGGTTCTATTTCTTCATCCGGTTCCGATTCTTCTTCCGGTTCCGATTCTTCTTCCGGTTCCGACTCTTCTTCCGGTTCCTCTTCGGGAACTTGTGAATCAGTCCACGAATCATTCCAAATTACATTTGACTCTTCATTATTATTAGGTGAGTCAATGGGACTTGTTCTAGAGGTAGACATCTATCACATAATATCAAACGCGTTAAGAGATTAATATATCACATAATATTCACATGTTAAAAATATATAGTTTCCAACAAAATTTGTTAAGCAATCATTTTTCAAGTAAACACGGTCGAAGTCCAGACTCACTAATGCATCCTAACAAACTAGATAAGACACACTAATGCAAAATTCTGGTTCTCTAAGACCAACGCTCTGATACCAACTGAAATGTCCCGTTCTTATTGATTAAAAACGTTCCATATTAATTGATTTCGTTGCGAGGTTTTGACCTCTATATGAGACGTTTTTCAAAGACTGCATTCATTTTAAAACAAACCATAACCTTTATTTCATCAATAAAGGTTTAAAAAGCTTTACGTAGATTATCAAATAATGATAATCTAAAATATCCTGTTTACACACGACCATTACATAATGGTTTACAATACAAATATGTTACAACAAAATAAGTTTCTTGAATGCAGTTTTTACACAATATCATACAAGCATGGACTCCAAATCTCGTCCTTATTTAAGTATGCGATAGCGGAAGCTCTTAATATTCACCTGAGAATAAACATGCTTTAAACGTCAACAAAAAATGTTGGTGAGTTATAGGTTTAACCTATATATATCAAATCGTAACAATAGACCACAAGATTTCATATTTCAATATACATCCCATACATAGAGATAAAAATCATTCATATGGTGAACACCTGGTAACCGACATTAACAAGATGCATATATAAGAATATCCCCATCATTCCGGGACACCCTTCGGATATGATATAAATTTCGAAGTACTAAAGCATCCGGTACTTTGGATGGGGTTTGTTAGGCCCAATAGATCTACCTTTAGGATTCGCGTCAATTAGGGTATCTGTTCCCTAATTCTTAGATTACCAGACTTAATAAAAAGGGGCATATTCGATTTCGATAATTCAACCATAGAATGTAGTTTCACGTACTTGTGTCTATTTTGTAAATCATTTATAAAACCTGCATGTATTCTCATCCCAAAAATATTAGATTTTAAAAGTGGGACTATAACTCACTTTCACAGATTTTTACTTCGTCGGGAAGTAAGACTTGGCCACTGGTTGATTCACGAACCTATAACAATATATACATATATATCAAAGTATGTTCAAAATATATTTACAACACTTTTAATATATTTTGATGTTTTAAGTTTATTAAGTCAGCTGTCCTCGTTAGTAACCTACAACTAGTTGTCCACAGTTAGATGTACAGAAATAAATCGATAAATATTATCTTGAATCAATCTACGACCCAGTGTATACGTATCTCAGTATTGATCACAACTCAAACTATATATATTTTGGAATCAACCTCAACCCTGTATAGCTAACTCCAACATTCACATATAGAGTGTCTATGGTTGTTCCGAAATATATATAGATGTGTCGACATGATAGGTCGAAACATTGTATACGTGTCTATGGTATCTCAAGATTACATAATATACAATACAAGTTGATTAAGTTATGGTTGGAATAGATTTGTTACCAATTTTCACGTAGTTAAAATGAGAAAAATTATCCAATCTTGTTTTACCCATAACTTCTTCATTTTAAATCCGTTTTGAGTGAATCAAATTGCTATGGTTTCATATTGAACTCTATTTTATGAATCTAAACAGAAAAGTATAGGTTTATAGTCGGAAAAATAAGTTACAAGTCGTTTTTGTAAAGGTAGTCATTTCAGTCGAAAGAACGACGTCTAGATGACCATTTTAGAAAACATACTTCCACTTTGAGTTTAACCATAATTTTTGGATATAGTTTCATGTTCATAATAAAAATCATTTTCTCAGAATAACAACTTTTAAATCAAAGTTTATCATAGTTTTTAATTAACTAACCCAAAACAGCCCGCGGTGTTACTACGACGGCGTAAATCCGGTTTTACGGTGTTTTTCGTGTTTCCAGGTTTTAAATCATTAAGTTAGCATATCATATAGATATAGAACATGTGTTTAGTTGATTTTAAAAGTCAAGTTAGAAGGATTAACTTTTGTTTGCGAACAAGTTTAGAATTAACTAAACTATGTTCTAGTGATTACAAGTTTAAACCTTCGAATAAGATAGCTTTATATGTATGAATCGAATGATGTTATGAACATCATTACTACCTTAAGTTCCTTGGATAAACCTACTGGAAAAGAGAAAAATGGATCTAGCTTCAACGGATCCTTGGATGGCTCGAAGTTCTTGAAGCAGAATCATGACACGAAAACAAGTTCAAGTAAGATCATCACTTGAAATAAGATTGTTATAGTTATAGAAATTGAACAAACGTTTGAATATGATTATTACATTGTATTAGAATGATAACCTACTGTAAGAAACAAAGATTTCTTGAGGTTGGATGATCACCTTACAAGATTGGAAGTGAGCTAGCAAACTTGAAAGTATTCTTGATTTTATGTAACTAGAACTTGTAGAATATATGAAGAACACTTAGAACTTGAAGATAGAACTTGAGAGAGATCAATTAGATGAAGAAAATTGAAGAATGAAAGTGTTTGTAGGTGTTTTTGGTCGTTGGTGTATGGATTAGATATAAAGGATATGTAATTTTGTTTTCATGTAAATAAGTCATGAATGATTACTCATATTTTTGTAATTTTATGAGATATTTCATGCTAGTTGCCAAATGATGGTTCCCACATGTGTTAGGTGACTCACATGGGCTGCTAAGAGCTGATCATTGGAGTGTATATACCAATAGTACATACATCTAAAAGCTGTGTATTGTACGAGTACGAATACGGGTGCATACGAGTAGAATTGTTGATGAAACTGAACGAGGATGTAATTGTAAGCATTTTTGTTAAGTAGAAGTATTTTGATAAGTGTATTGAAGTCTTTCAAAAGTGTATAAATACATATTAAAACACTACATGTATATACATTTTAACTGAGTCGTTAAGTCATCGTTAGTCGTTACATGTAAGTGTTGTTTTGAAACCTTTAAGTTAACGATCTCAATTAATGTTGTTAACCCATTGTTTATTATATCTAATGAGATGTTAAATTATTATATTATCATGTATGAATATCTCTTAATATGATATATATACATTAAATGTCTTTACAACGATAATCGTTACATATATGTCTCGTTTAAAAATCATTAAGTTAGTAGTCTTGTTTTTACATATGTAGTTCATTGTTAATATACTTAATGATATGTTTACTTATCATAGTATCATGTTAACTATATATATCCATATATATGTCATCATACAGTTTTTACAAGTTTTAACGTTCGTGAATCACCGGTCAACTTGGGTGGTCAATTGTCTATATGAAACATATTTTAATTAATCAAGTCTTAACAAGTTTGATTGCTTAACATGTTGGAAACATTTAATCATGTAAATATCAATCTCAATTAATATATATAAACATGGAAAAGTTCGGGTCACTACAGTACCTACCCGTTAAATAAATTTCGTCCCGAAATTTTAAGCTGTTGAAGGTGTTGACGAATCTTCTGGAAATAGATGCGGGTATTTCTTCTTCATCTGATCTTCACGCTCCCAGGTGAACTCGGGTCCTCTACGAGCATTCCATCAAACCTTAACAATTGGTATCTTGTTTTGCTTAAGTATTTTATCCTCACGATCCATTATTTCGACGGGTTCTTCGATGAATTGAAGTTTTTCGTTGATTTGGATTTCATCTAACGGAATAGTGAGGTAACTCAAATTCGAGACGTAGAAAGTGTTATGTACAGCCGTGAGTTGTTGAGGTAACTCAAGTCGGTAAGCTACTGGTCCGACACGATCAATAATCTTGAATGGTCCAATATACCTTGGATTTAATTTCCCTCGTTTACCAAATCAAACAACGCCTTTCCAAGGTGCAACTTTAAGCATGACCATCGTTCCAATTTCAAATTCTATATCTTTTCTTTTAATGTCAGCATAGCTCTTTTGTCGACTTTGGGCGGTTTTCAACCGTTGTTGAATTTGGATGATCTTCTCGGTAGTTTCTTGTATAATCTCCGGACCCGTAATCTGTCTATCCCCCACTTCACTCCAACAAATCGGAGACCTGCACTTTCTACCATAAAGTGCTTCAAACGGCGCCATCTCAATGCTTGAATGGTACCTGTTGTTGTAGGAAAATTCTGCTAACGGTAGATGTCGATCCCAACTGTTTCCGAAATCAATAACATATGCTCGTAGCATGTCTTCAAGCGTTTGTATCATCCTTTCACTCTGCCTATCAGTTTGTGGATGATAGGTAGTACTCATGTCTAGACGTGTTCCTAATGCTTGCTGTAATGTCTGCCAGAATCTTGAAATAAATCTGCCATCCCTATCAGAGATAATAGAGATTGGTATTCCATGTCTGGAGACGACTTCCTTTAAATACAGTCGTGCTAACTTCTCCATCTTGTCATCTTCTCTTATTGGCAGGAAGTGTGCTGATTTGGTGAGACGATCAACTATTACCCAAATAGTATCAAAACCACTTGTAGTCCTTGGCAATTTAGTGATGAAATCCATGGTAATGTTTTCCCATTTCCATTCCGGGATTTCGGGTTGTTGAAGTAGACCTAATGGTTTCTGATGCTCAGCTTTGACCTTAGAACACGTCAAACATTCTCCTACATATTTAGCAACATCGGCTTTCATACCCGGCCACCAAAAATGTTTCTTGAGATCCTTGTACATCTTCCCCGTTCCAGGATGTATTGAGTATCTGGTTTTATGAGCTTCTCTAAGTACCATTTCTCTCATATCTCCAAATTTTGGTACCCAAATCCTTTCAGCCCTATACCGGGTTCCGTCTTCCCGAATATTAAGATGCTTCTCCGATCCTTTGGGTATTTCATCCTTTAAATTTCCCTCTTTTAAAACTCCTTGTTGCGCCTCCTTTATTTGAGTAGTAAGGTTATTATGAATCATTATATTCATAGATTTTACTCGAATGGGTTCTCTGTCCTTCCTGCTCAAGGCATCGGCTACCACATTTGCCTTCCCCGGGTGGTAACGAATCTCAAAGTCGTAATCATTCAATAATTCAATCCACCTACGCTGCCTCATATTCAGTTGTTTCTGATTAAATATGTGTTGAAGACTTTTGTGGTCGGTATATATAATACTTTTGACCCCATATAAGTAGTGCCTCCAAGTCTTTAATGCAAAAACAACCGCGCCTAATTCCAAATCATGCGTCGTATAATTTTGTTCGTGAATCTTCAATTGTCTAGACGCATAAGCAATCACTTTCGTTCGTTGCATTAATACACAACCGAGACCTTGCTTTGATGCGTCACAATAAATCACAAAATCATCATTCCATTCAGGCAATGACAATATAGGTGCCGTAGTTAGCTTTTTCTTCAATAACTGAAACACTTTCTCTTGTTCATCATTCCATTCAAATTTCTTCCCTTTATGCGTTAATGCAGTCAAGGGTTTTGCTATTCTGGAAAAGTCTTGGATGAACCTTCTGTAGTAACCAGCTAGTCCTAAAAACTGGCGTATGTGTTTCGGAGTTTTCGGGGTTTCCCACTTTTCAACAGTTTCTATCTTTGCCGGATCCACCTTAATACCTTCTTTGTTCACTATGTGACCGAGGAATTGAACTTCTTCCAACCAAAATGCACACTTTGAAAACTTAGCGTACAATTCTTCCTTCCTCAATACTTCTAACACCTTTCTTAAATGTTCACCGTGTTCTTGGTCATTCTTTGAGTAAATAAGTATGTCATCAATGAAAATAATGACAAACTTGTCAAGGTATGGTCCACACACTCGGTTCATAAGGTCCATGAACACAGCTGGTGCATTAGTTAAACCAAACGGCATGACCATAAACTCGTAATGACCGTAACGTGTTCTGAAAGCAGTCTTTGGAATATCATCTTCTTTCACCCGCATTTGATGATACCCGGAACATAAGTCAATCTTCGAATAAACAGACGAGCCTTGTAGTTGATCAAATAAGTCGTCGATTCTCGGTAGTGGGTAGCGGTTCTTGATGGTAAGTTTGTTCAACTCTCGGTAGTCGATACACAACCTGAATGTACCATCTTTCTTCTTGACAAACAAAACAGGAGCTCCCCACGGTGATGTGCTTAGTCGAATGAAACCACGCTCTAAAAGTTCTTGTAATTGGCTTTGCAGTTCTTTCATCTCGCTGGGTGCGAGTCTGTAAGGAGCACGAGCTATTAGTGCAGCTCCTGGTACAAGATCTATTTGAAATTCAACGGATCGATGTGGGGGTAATCCCGGTAATTCTTTCGGAAATACATCGGGAAATTCTTTTGCAATGGGAACATCATTGATGCTCTTTTCATCAGTTTGTACTTTCTCGACGTGTGCTAGAACAGCATAGCAACCTTTTCTTATTAGTTTTTGTGCCTTCAAATTACTAATAAGATGTAGCTTCGTGTTCCCCTTTTCTCCGTACACCATTAAGGGTTTTCCTTTTTCTCGTATAATGCGAATTGCATTTTTGTAACAAACGATCTCTGCTTTCACTTCTTTCAACCAGTCCATACCGATTATCACATCAAAACTCCCTAACTCTACTGGTATCAAATCAATCTTAAATGTTTCGCTAACCAGTTTAATTTCTCGATTCCGACATATATTATCTGCTGAAATTAATTTACCATTTGCTAATTCGAGTAAAAATTTACTATCCAAAGGCGTCAATGGACAACTTAATTTAGCACAAAAATCTCTACTCATATAGCTTCTATCCGTACCCGAATCAAATAAAACGTAAGCAGATTTATTGTCAATAAGAAACGTACCCGTAACAAGCTCTGGGTCTTCTTGTGCCTCTGCCGCATTAATATTGAAAACTCTTCCGCGGCCTTGTCCATTCGTGTTCTCCTGGTTCGGGAAATTTCTAATAATGTGGCCCAGTTTTCCACATTTATAACAAACTACATTGGCATAACTTGCTCCGACACTACTTGCTCCGCCATTACTCGTTCTGACACCATTTGTTCCTTTCGTTCTATTAACCCCGGGTCCGTAGACCTCACACTTCGCCGCACTATGACCATTTCTTTTACACTTGTTGCAAAATTTGGTGCAGAACCCCGAGTGATACTTTTCACACCTTTGGCATAGCTGCTTCTGATTGTTGTTGTTGTTGCAGTTATTATTGTTGTTGGGATGATTGTTGAAGTTGTTGTTGTTGTTGTTGTTGTTGTTGGGCCGTTTGTTGTAGTTGCGATTGATGTTGCGATTGTTGGGATAATTGTTGCGATTATTGTTGTAATTGCTGTTGTTGTTGTATTGGTGATTCTTATCACCGTTTTCCTCCCACTTTCTTTTGACTTGCTTCACATTGGCCTCTTCAGCAGTCTGTTCTTTAATTCTTTCTTCAATCTGGTTCACTAGTTTGTGAGCCATTCTACATGCTTGTTGTATGGAGGCGGGCTCGTGTGAACTTATATCTTCTTGGATTCTTTCCGGTAATCCTTTCACAAACGCGTCGATCTTCTCTTCCTCATCTTCGAATGCTCCTGGACACAATAGGCACAATTCTGTGAATCGTCTTTCATACGTGGTAATATCAAATCCTTGGGTTCGTAACCCTCTTAGTTCTGTCTTGAGCTTATTGACCTCGGTTCTGGGACGGTACTTCTCGTTCATCAAGTGCTTGAATGCTAACCACGGTAGTGCGTACGCATCGTCTTGTCCCACTTGCTCTAGATAGGTATTCCACCATGTTAACGCAGAACCTGTGAAGGTATGCGTAGCGTACTTCACTTTGTCCTCTTCAGTACACTTACTTATGGCAAACACCGATTCGACCTTCTCGGTCCACCGTTTCAATCCGATCGGTCCTTCGGTTCCATCAAATTCCAAAGGTTTGCAGGCAGTGAATTCTTTGTAGGTGCATCCTACACGATTTCCTGTACTGCTAGATCCAAGGTTATTGTTGGTATGTAGCGCAGCCTGTACTGCGGCTATGTTTGAAGCTAGAAAAGTACGGAATTCCTCTTCATTCATATTCACGGTGTGTCGAGTAGTCGGTGCCATTTCCTTCAAAATAGTCAAATGGAACAAGTTAATCATACAGAATATTAAGAGTAGTTAATAGTATTTCGTAGCATAATATGAACTCAGTTATAAAAGCTTTTTCTTCATATTAGCGTTTTATAAGTTTAAATTCGGGTAGTACCTACCCGTTAAGTTCATACTTAGTAGCTAATATACAATTCAACTACTACAATTCTATATGAAAAACTGATTATAATAATATTTCGCGTTCAAACTTTTACACAATATTTTACAAACTTACAATACCGCTTATTTTACATATAGCATGAAATATAGCACACAATAAATTTGATATAAGATGGTTGTGAAGATAATTCTAGCTAGTACACAAGTCGTTCAGCAAAGGCAATAAAGACACGTAATTCATACGTCCAGAAACAAGTCATGCATTCTGGTTTTACTAGGATTACTTCCCATCCTTGGTCTTGTGGAACATAACCGTTATGGCCGTTGATAAGACAGCGTGTTGTAACGTCGTCAAAGGGACGAGGATTACGTAATGTCCAACAGTCCCGTAACAATCTAAAAACCTCATTTCTTACCCCAATTACCGACTGCGTCACTTGTGGAAACGTTTTGTTTAATAGTTGTAGCCCGATGTTCTTGTTCTCACTTTGGTGAGAAGCGAACATTACTAATCCGTAAGCATAACATGCTTCTTTATGTTGCATGTCAGCCGCTTTTTCTAAATCACGAAGTCCAATATTCGGATATATTGAGTCAAAATAATTTCTTAACCCATTGCGTAAAATAGCATTTGGGTTCCCCGCAATATATGCGTCAAAGTAAACACATCGTAACTTATGGATTTCCCAATGTGATATCCCCCATCTTTCGAACGAAAGCCTTTTATAAATCAAGGCATTCTTGGAACGTTCTTCGAATGTCTTACAAACTGATCTCGACTTAAATAGTTGTGCCGAAGAATTCTGACCGACTCTAGACAAGATTTCATCAATCATGTCTCCGGCTAGGTCTCTTAAAATATTGGGTTGTCTATCCATTTTGTGTTTTTATACTGTAAAATAGACAAGAGTTAGATTCATAAAAAAAAATACTTATTAATACAAGCAATTTTTACATATATCATAAAGCATAAGCACACTATATTACATATATTACACCATACGAATACAACTATCTTATTCTGACTCGCTTGTTTCTTCTTCTTCGGTTTTGGTTCGTTTTGCCAAGTTTCTAGGGATATATGATGTTCCCCTAATACGAGCCGTCGTTTTCCACATTGGTTTAGAAAAACCTGGTGGTTTAGAGGTTCCCGGGTCATTGTTACAACTTAAGGACTTCTGGGGTTGACGATACATATAAAGTTCATCGGGGTTGGAATTAGATTTCTCTATTTTTATGCCCTTTCCCTTATTATATTCTTTTGCCTTTTTAAATTCAGTTGGGGTAATTTCTATAACATCATCGGAATTCTCGTCGGAATCCGATTCATCGGAGAATTGGTAATCCTCCCAATATTTTGCTTCCTTGGCGAAAACACCATTGACCATAATTAACCTTGGTCGGTTGGTTGAGGATTTTCTTTTACTTAACCGTTTTATTATTTCCCCCACCGGTTCTATTTCTTCATCCGGTTCCGATTCTTCTTCCGGTTCCGATTCTTCTTCCAGTTCTGATGCTTCTTCCGGTTCCGACTCTTCTTCCGGTTCCTCTTCGGGAACTTGTGAATCAGTCCACGAATCATTCCAATTTACATTTGACTCTTCATTATTATTAGGTGAGTCAATGGGACTTGTTCTAGAGGTAGACATCTATCACATAATATCAAACGCGTTAAGAGATTAATATATCACATAATATTCACATGTTAAAAATATATAGTTTCCAACAAAATTTGTTAAGCAATCATTTTTCAAGTAAACACGGTCGAAGTCCAGACTCACTAATGCATCCTAACAAACTCGATAAGACACACTAATACAAAATTCTGGTTCTCTAAGACTAACGCTCTGATACCAACTGAAATGTCCCGTTCTTATTGATTAAAAATGTTCCATATTAATTGATTTCGTTGCGAGGTTTTGACCTCTATATGAGACGTTTTTCAAAGACTGCATTCATTTTAAAACAAACCATAACCTTTATTTCATCAATAAAGGTTTAAAAAGCTTTACGTAGATTATCAAATAATGATAATCTAAAATATCCTGTTTACACACGACCATTACATAATGGTTTACAATACAAATATGTTACAACAATATAAGTTTCTTGAATGCAGTTTTTACACAATATCATACAAGCATGGACTCCAAATCTCGTCCTTATTTAAGTTTGCGACAGCGGAAGCTCTTAATAATCACCTGAGAATAAACATGCTTAAAACGTCAACAAAAATGTTGGTGAGTTATAGGTTTAACCTATATATATCAAATCATAATAATAGACCACAAGATTTCATATTTCAATACACATCCCATACATAGAGATAAAAATCATTCATATGGTGAACACATGGTAACCGACATTAACAAGATGCATATATAAGAATATCCCCATCATTCCGGGACACCCTTCGGATATGATATAAATTTCGAAGTACTAAAGCATCCGGTACTTTGGATGGGGTTTGTTAGGCCCAATAGATCTATCTTTAGGATTCGCGCCAATTAGGGTGTCTGTTCCCTAATTCTTAGATTACCAGACTTAATAAAAAGGGCATATTCGATTTTGATAATTCAACCATAGAATGTAGTTTCACGTACTTGTGTCTATTTTGTAAATCATTTATAAAACCTGCATGTATTCTCATCCCAAAAATATTAGATTTTAAAAGTGGGACTATAACTCACTTTCACAGATTTTTACTTCGTCGGGAAGTAAGACTTGGCCACTGGTTGATTCACGAACCTATAACAATATATACATATATATCAAAGTATGTTCAAAATATATTTACAACACTTTTAATATATTTTGATGTTTTAAGTTTATTAAGTCAGCTGTCCTCGTTAGTAACCTACAACTAGTTGTCCACAGTTAGATGTACAGAAATAAATTGATAAATATTATCTTGAATCAATCCACGACCCAGTGTATACGTATCTCAGTATTGATCACAACTCAAACTATATATATTTTGGAATCAACCTCAACCCTGTATAGCTAACTCCAACATTCACATATAGAGTGTCTATGGTTGTTCCGAAATATATATAGATGTGTCGACATGATAGGTCGAAACATTGTATACGTGTCTTTGGTATCTCAAGATTACATAATATACAATACAAGTTGATTAAGTTATGGTTGGAATAGATTTGTTACCAATTTTCACGTAGTTAAAATGAGAAAAATTATCCAATCTTGTTTTACCCATAACTTCTTCATTTTAAATCCGTTTTGAGTGAATCAAATTGCTATGGTTTCATATTGAACTCTATTTTATGAATCTAAACAGAAAAAGTATAGGTTTATAGTCGGAAAAATAAGCTACAAGTCGTTTTTGTAAAGGTAGTCATTTCAGTCGAAAGAACGACGTCTAGATGACCATTTTAGAAAACATACTTCCACTTTGAGTTTAACCATAATTTTTGGATATAGTTTCATGTTCATAATAAAAATCATTTTCTCAGAATAACAACTTTTAAATCAAAGTTTATCATAGTTTTTAATTAACTAACCCAAAACAGCCCGCGGTGTTACTACGACGGCGTAAATCCGGTTTTATGGTGTTTTTCGTGTTTCCAGGTTTTAAATCATTAAGTTAGCATATCATATAGATATAGAACATGTGTTTAGTTGATTTTAAAAGTCAAGTTAGAAGGATTAACTTTTGTTTGCGAACATGTTTAGAATTAACTAAACTATGTTCTAGTGATTACAAGTTTAAACCTTCGAATAAGATAGCTTTATATGTATGAATCGAATGATGTTATGAATATCATTACTACCTTAAGTTCCTTGGATAAACCTACTGGGAAAGAGAAAAATGGATCTAGCTTCAACGGATCCTTGGATGGCTCGAAGTTCTTGAAGCAGAATCATGACACGAAAACAAGTTCAAGTAAGATCATCACTTGAAATAAGATTGTTATAGTTATAGAAATTGAACCAAAGTTTGAATATGATTATTACCTTGTATTAGAATGATAACCTACTGTAAGAAACAAAGATTTCTTGAGGTTGGATGATCACCTTACAAGATTGGAAGTGAGCTAGCAAACTTGAAAGTATTCTTGATTTTATGTAACTAGAACTTGTAGAATATATGAAGAACACTTAGAACTTGAAGATAGAACTTGAGAGAGATCAATTAGATGAATAAAATTGAAGAATGAAAGTGTTTGTAGGTGTTTTTGGTCGTTGGTGTATAGATTAGATATAAAGGATATGTAATTTTGTTTTCATGTAAATAAGTCATGAATGATTACTCATATTTTTGTAATTTTATGAGATATTTCATGCTAGTTGCCAAATGATGGTTCTCACATGTGTTAGGTGACTCACATGGGCTGCTAAGAGCTGATCATTGGAGTGTATATACCAATAGTACATACATCTAAAAGCTGTGTATTGTACGAGTACGAATACGGGTGCATACGAGTAGAATTGTTGATGAAACTGAACGAGGATGTAATTGTAAGCATTTTTGTTAAGTAGAAGTATTTTGATAAGTGTATTGAAGTCTTTCAAAAGTGTATAAATACATATTAAAACACTACATGTATATACATTTTAACTGAGTCGTTAAGTCATCGTTAGTCGTTACATGTAAGTGTTGTTTTGAAACCTTTAGGTTAACGATCTTGTTAAATGTTGTTAACCCAATGTTTATAATATCAAATGAGATTTTAAATTATTATATTATCATGATATTATCATGTATGAATATCTCTTAATATGATATATATACATTAAATGTCTTTACAACGATAATCGTTACATATATGTCTCGTTTAAAAATCATTAAGTTAGTAGTCTTGTTTTTACATATGTAGTTCATTGTTAATATACTTAATGATATGTTTACTTATCATAGTATCATGTTAACTATATATATATCCATATATATGTCATCATATAGTTTTTACAAGTTTTAACGTTCGTGAATCACCGGTCAACTTGGGTGGTCAATTGTCTATATGAAACATATTTCAATTAATCAAGTCTTAACAAGTTTGATTGCTTAACATGTTGGAAACATTTAATCATGTAAATATCAATCTCAATTAATATATATAAACATGGAAAAGTTCGGGTCACTACAACAGGCAGGTACGTTCAGCAATTATTTAGGAGGAAAAATTATAACAGACAAAAGATAGAATTGATGTTTAACAACTTCGTGGATATGTTTAAGATTCATTCACAGATTCGTACGAAATTTTGGTCAGGAAAACCATTAAAAAAAAGTTGGAAAACGATGGCCACAAACTCTTATGCAATTTACTCATTTATTCGCATAAATATATATCTATATTCATATCTGTATAAGTATATATATATATATATATATATATATATATATATATATATATATATATATATATATATATATATATATATATATATATATATATATATATATATATATATAATTCTATATTTTATATATGTATATTTTATAATTTAGTTATACGTATCTAAGTATATATATATATATATATATATATATATATATATATATATATATATATATATATATCTAATTTTCTTATTTTGATGATTAACTAATAATCATATTAATACATTAATATCAATAATACTATTAATAATATTTTTAATGATAATGTTATTGATAAAGACCAATAATAATTGATAACTAATAATAGGTTAATATATAATAATAATAATAATAATAATAATAATAATAATAATAATAATAATAATAATAATAATAATAATAATAATAATAATAATAATAATATCATAATGATACTAAGGATAATACTAATAACAATGATATTTAATAATAATGATAATAATAATATTATTAATAATACTAATAAAAATACTAATTTTATCAATATTAACATTATTAGATGATAATAATAATATTAATAACAATGTTAATATAATAAGTTAAAAATATTAAATTTCATATTTATAACACAATATTATTATTACAGATATTAATATTAATATTTATTTTAATAATGAAAGTTATACAATAACTACTATATTTTAACTTGTTCAATATCAATCAAAACATCAAATGAGTATTACAATTATTTAAGTATTTATTTTTAAAATACTTTAATTATATATAGAGATATATTTTAAATAATAATTATTTTTTTTACATAATTATTTTCTAACAATTACATCATAAATTATATTTCAAATCATATATATATTTATATTTATTTAAATATATACATACCTATTTATAAATAGTTGTTCGTGAATCGTCAGAAAAAGTTAAGGTCAAATGCATTCATGAAAAATAGTTCCAACATTTTGAGACTCGGTTTAATAGACTTTACTTATCGTGTCGAAATCAAATACGAACTAAGTTTAAATTTGGTCGGAAATTCCCGGGTCATCACAATTTTGACTCAACATATCCCAACATAGGATTTCGTGAATTAGGAAAAGAGCTTCTAACATGCAACATAAAGAAGCATGTTATGCTTACGGGTTAGTGATGTTCGCTTCTTACCAAAGTGAGAAAAAGAACATCGGATTGCAGCTTTTAAATAAAACTTTCCCACAAGTGACGGATTCAGTAGTTGGGGTGAGAAACAAGGTTTTTAGATTATTACGAGGCTGTTGGACATTACGAAACCCTCGTCCTTTTGACGACATTACAACATGCTGCGTAGCTAATGGTCATAACGGTTATTTTCCACAAGACCAAGGATGGGAAGTCGTCTTAATAAAACCAGAATGCATGACTTGTTTCTGGACTTATGAATTACGTGTCTTTATTTCCTTTGCTGAACAACTTGCGTATTAACTAGATTTATCTTCAAAACTGTCCTGTATCATAGTGTACTATTTTCATGTTATATGTAATATAGCGAAGTTGTAAGTTTGAAGAATATCTGTATGTGATATATTATTATAATCAGTTTTTCATATGGAATTGTAGTAGTTGAATTGTATATTAGCTACTAAGTATGAACTTAACGGGTAGGTAGTACCCGAATTTAAACTTATAAAATGCTAATATGAAGAAAAAGCTTTTATAAATGAGTTCATATTATGCTACGAGATACTATTGACTACTCTTAATATTCTGTATGATTAAATTGTTTCATTTGACTATTTTGAAGGAAATGGCACCGACTACTCGACACACCTTGAATATGAGCGAAGAGGAATTTCGTGCCTTTCTTGCTTCAAACATAGCCACAGTACAGGCCGCATTACATACCAACAATAACTCTGAATTTAGCAATACAACTAATGGCACAAGAAATCGTGTAGGATGTTCCTACAAGGAATTCACTGCCTGCAAACCTTCAGAATTTGATGGGACCGAAGGACCAATTGGATTGAAATGGTGGACCGAGAAAGTTGAATCGGTGTTTGCCATAAGTAAGTGTGGCTACGCATACCTTCACAGGTATTGCGTTAACATGGTAGAATACCTATCTAGAGCAAGTGGGACAAGATGTTGATTAGGCGCTACCGTAGTCAGCATTCAAGGACTTGATGAACGAGAAGTACCGTCCCAGAACCGAGGTCAATAAGCTCAAGTTAGAACTTAGAGGGTTATGAACACAGGGATTCGATATTAGTTTGTACGAAAGACGATTCACAGAATTGTGCCTATTGTGTCCGAGAGCATTCGAAGATGAGGAAGAGAAGATCGACGCGTTTGTGAAAGGGTTACCGGAGAGAATCCAAGAAGATATAAGTTCACACGAGCCTGCCTCCATACAAAAGGCATGTAGAATGGCTCACAAACTAGTGAACCAGATTGAGGGAAGAATTAAAGAACAGGCGGCCGAAGAGGTCAACGTGAAGTTAGTCAAAAGAAAGTGGGAGGAAAACGGTGATAAGAGTCACCAAAACAACAACAACTATCCCAACAATCGCAACATTAATCGCAACTACAACAAACGACACAACAACAACAACAATCAGAAGCATCTATGCCAAAAGTGTGAAAAGTATCACTCGGGGTTCTGCACAAAATTTTTCAACAAGTGTAAAAGAAATGGTCATAGCGCGGCGAAGTGTGAGGTCTACGGACCAGGGGTTAACAGAACGAAAGGAACAAATGGTGTCGGAACGAGTAATGGCGGAGCAAGTAGTATCGGAGCAAGTTATGCCAATGTAGTTTGTTATAAATGTGGAAAACCGGGCCACATTATTAGAAATTGCCCGAACCAGGAGAAACGAATGGACAAGGCCGCGGAAGAGTTTTCAATATTAATGCGGCAGAGGCACAGGAAGACCCGGAGCTTGTTACGGGTACGTTTCTTATTGACAATAAATCTGCTTACGTTTTATTTGATTCGGGTGCGGATAGAAGCTATATGAGTAGAGATTTTTGTGCTAAATTAAGTTGTCCATTGACGCCGTTGGATAGTAAATTTTTACTCGAATTAGCAAACGATAAATTAATTTCAGCAGATTATATATGCCGGAATCGAGAAATTAAACTGGGTAGCGAAATATTTAAGATTGATTTGATACCAGTAGAGTTAGGGAGTTTTGATGTAATAGTTGGCATGGACTGGCTGAAAGAGATGAAAGCAGAGATCGTATGTTACAAAAATGTAATTCCCATTGTACGAGAAGAAGGAGAACCCTTAATGGTGTATGGAGAAAAGGGCAACACGAAGCTACATCTTATTAGTAATTTGAAGGCACAAAAACTAATAAGAAAAGGTTGCTATGCTGTTCTAGCACACGTCGAGAAAGTACAAACTAAAGAAAAGAGCATCAATGATGTTCCCATCGCAAAAGAATTTCCCGATGTATTTCTGAAAGAATTACCGGGACTACCTCCACATCGATCTGTTGAATTTCAAATAGATCTTGTACCAGGAGCTGCACCAATAGCTCGTGCTCCATACAGACTCGTACCCAGCAAAATGAAAGAACTTCAAAGCCAATTACAAGAACTTTTAGAGCGTGGTTTCATTCGACCAAGCACATCACCATGGAGAGCTCCTGTTTTGTTTGTCAAGAAGAAGGATGGTACATTTTGGTTATGTATCGACTACCGAGAGTTGAACAAACTTACCATCAAGAATCGCTACCCACTACCGAGAATCGACGACTTATTTGATCAACTACAAGGCTTATCGGTTTATTCTAAGATTGATTTACGTTCTGGGTATCATCAAATGCGGGTGAAGGAGGATGATATTCCAAAGACTGCTTTTAGGACGCGTTACGGTCATTACGAGTTTATGGTTATGCCGTTTGGATTGACTAACGCACCAGCTGTGTTCATGGACCTTATGAACTGAGTGTGTGGGCCATATCTTGACAAGTTTGTCATTGTTTTCATCGATGACATACTTATTTACTCAAAGAATGATCAAGAGCACGAAGAACATTTGAGAAAAGTGCTAGAAGTATTGAGGAAAGAAAAACTGTACTCTAAGTTTTCAAAGTGTGCATTTTGGTTCGAAGAAGTTCAATTCCTCGGTCACATAGTGAACAAAGAAGGTATCCAGGTGGACCCGGGAAAGATCGAAACCGTTGAAAAGTGGGAAACCCCAAAAACTCAGAAGCATATACGTCAATTTTTAGGATTGGCTAGTTACTACAGAAGATTCATCCAATATTTCTCCAAAATAGCAAAACCCTTGACTGCATTAACGCATAAAGGGAAGAAATTTGAATGGAAGGATGAACAAGAGAAGGCGTTTCAGTTATTGAAGAAAAAGCTAACTACGGCACCTATATTGTCATTGCCTGAAGGGAATGATGATTTTGTGATTTATTGTGACACATCAAAGCAAGGTCTCGGTTGTGTATTAATGCAACGAACAAAGGTGATTGCTGATGCATCTAGACAATTGAAGATTCACGAGCTAAATTATACAACTCACGATTTGGAATTGGGTGCTGTTGTTTTTGCATTAAAGACTTGGAGGCATTATTTATATGGGGTCAAAAGTACTATATATACCGACCATAAAAGTCTTCAACACATATTTAATCATAAACAACTGAATATGAGGCAGCGTAAGTGGATTGAATTGTTGAATGATTACGACTTTGTGATTCGTTACCACCCGGAGAAGTCGAATGTGGTAGCCGACACTTTGAGTAGAAAGGACAGAGAACCTATACGGGTAAAAGCTATGAATATAATTATTCGTACTAACCTTACTACTCAAATAAAGGAGGCGCAACAGGGGGTTGTAAAAGAAGGAAAGTTGAAGAATGAGATACCCAAAGGATCAGAGAAACATATTAATATTCTGGAAGATGGAACCCGATATAGGGCTGATAGAATTTGGGTACCAAGGTTTGGAGATGTGAGAGAAATGGTACTTAAAGAAGCACATAAAACCAGATATTAAATACATCCCGGAGCGGGGAAGATGTATAAAGATCTCAAGAAACACTTTTGGTGGCCGGGTATGAAAGCCGATATTGCTAAATATGTAGGAGAATGTTTGACGTGTTCTAAGGTCAAAGCTGAACATCAGAAACCATCAGGTCTACTACAACAACCTGAAATCCCGGAATGGAAATGGGAAAACATTACCATAGATTTCATTACTAAATTGCCAAGGACTGCAAGTGGTTATGATACTATTTGGGTAATAGTTGATCGTCTCACTAAGTCAGCACACTTCCTGCCAATGAGAGAAGATGACAAAATGGAGAAGTTGGCACAATTTTATTTGAAGGAGGTTGTCTCCAGACATGGAATATCCGTCTCTATTATCTCTGATAGGGATGGTAGATTTGTTTCCAGGTTCTGGCAGACATTGCAACAAGCATTGGGGACTCGTCTAGACATGAGTACTGCCTATCATCCACAAACTGATAGGCAGAGTGAAAGGATGATACAAACGCTTGAAAACATGCTACGAGCATGTGTTATTGATTTCGGAAACAGTTGGGATCGATACCTACCGTTAGCAGAATTTTCCTACAACAACAGTTATCATTCTAGTATTGAGATGGAGCCGTTTGAGGCACTTTATGGTAGAAAGTGCAGGTCTCCGATTTGTTGGAATGAAGTGGGGGATAGACAGATTACGGGTCCGGAGATAATACAAGAAACTACCGAGAAAATCATCCAAATTCAACAACGATTGAAAACCGCCCAGAGTCGACAAAAGAGCTACGCGGACAGTAAAAGAAAAGATATAGAGTTTGAAATTGGAGAAATGGTCATGCTTAAGGTTTCACCTTGGAAAGGCGTTGTACGATTTGGTAAACGGGGGAAACTAAATCCAAGGTACATTGGACCATTCAAGATTATAGATCGTGTCGGACCAGTAGCTTACCAACTGGAGCTACCTCAACAACTCGCGGATGTACATAACACTTTCCACGTCTCGAATTTGAAGAAATGTTTTGCTAAAGAAGATCTCACTATTCCATTGGACGAAATCCAAATCAATGAAAAACTTCAGTTCATTGAAGAACCCGTCGAAATAATGGATCGTGAGGTTAAGAGACTTAAGCAAAACAAGATACCGATTGTTAAGGTTCGATGGAATGCTCGTAGAGGACCCGAGTTCACCTGGGAGCATGAAGATCAGATGAAGAAGAAATACCCACATCTATTTCCAGAAGATTCGTAAACACCTTCAACAGCTTAAAATTTCGGGACGAAATTTATTTAACGGGTAGGTACTGTAGTGACCCGAACATTTCCATGTTTATATATATTAACTGAGATTGATATTCACATGATTAAATGTTTCCAACATGTTAAGCAATCAAACTTGTTAAGACTTGATTAATAGAAATAGGTTTCATATACACAATTGATCACCCAAGTTGACCGGTGATTCACGAACGTTAAAACTTGTAAAAACTATACGATGATATATATATGGTTATATATATAGTTAACATGATTTTATTAAAAGTAAGTATCTCATTAGGTATTTTAACAATGAGTTATATACATAAAAATGAGACTATTAAATTAAGAAACTCGAAAACGATATATATAACGATTATCATTATAACAACGTCTTACTAGGTACATATGAATCATATTAAGATATTAATACACTTGGTTAATTATGTTAAATGATAAGTAAATATATCATTAAGTGTATTAACAATGAACTACATATGTAAAAATAAGACTACTAACTTAATGATTTTCAAACGAGACATATATGTAACGATTATCGTTGTAACGACATTTAACTGTATATATATCATACTAAGATATATGATATATCATAATATCATGATAATGTAACAATTTAACATCTCATTTGATATAATAAACAATGGGTTAACAACATTTAACAAGATCGTTAACCTAAAGGTTTCAAAACAACATTTACATGTAACGACTAACGATGACTTAACGACTCAGTTAAAATGTATATACATGTAGTGTTTTAATATGTATTCATACACTTTTGAAAGACTTCAAGACAATTATCAAAATACTTCTACTTAACAAAAATGCTTACAATTACATCCTCGTTCAGTTTCATCAACAATTCTACTCGTATGCACCCGTATTCGTACTCGTACAATACACAGCTTTTAGATGTATGTACTATTGGTATATACACTCCAATGATCAGCTCTTAGCATCCCATGTGAGTCACCTAACACATGTGGGAACCATAATTTGGCAACTAGCATGAAATATCTCATAAAATTACAAAAATATTAGTAATCATTCATGACTTATTTACATGAAAACAAAATTACATATCCTTTATATCTAATCCATATACCAACGACCAAAAACACCTAAAAACACTTTCATTCTTCAATTTTCTTCATCTAATTGATCTCTCTCAAGTTCCATCTTCAAGTTTTAAGTGTTCTTCATAAATTCCATAAGTATAGTTTCATTAAAATCAAGAATACTTCCAAGTTTGCAAGTCTACTTCCAAGCTTTCTAATCCATTCCAAGTAATCATCTAAGATCAAGGAACCTTTGTTATTTACAGTAGGTTATCTTTCTAATTCAAGGTAATATTCATATTCAAAATTGATTCAATTTCTACAACTATAACAATCTTATTTCGAGTGAAAATCTTACTTGAACAGTTTTCGTGTCATGATTCTGTTTCAAGAACTTTCAAGCCATCCAAGGATTCTTTGAAGCTAGATCCATTTTTTTCATTTCCAGTAGTTTTATCCAGTAAACTTGAGGTAGTAATGATGTTCATAACATCATTCGATTCATACATATAAAGCTATCTTATTCGAAGGTTTAAACTTGTAATCACTATAACATAGTTTAGTTAACTCTAAACTTGTTCGCAAACAAAAGTTAATCCTTCTAACTTGACTTTTAAAATCAACTAAACACATGTTCTATATCTATATGATATGCTAACTTAATGATTTAAAACCTGGAAACACGATGAACACCATAAAATCGGATATACGCCGTCGTAGTGAAACCGGGGGCTGTTTTGATTTGGATAATTAAAAACTATGATAAAATTTGATTTAAAAGTTGTTCTTCTGAGAAAATGATTTTTCATATGAATATGAAACTATATCCAAAAATCAAGGTTAAACTCAAAGTGAAAGTATGTTTTCTAAAATGGTCCTCTAGACGTCATTCTTTCGACTGAAATGACTACCTTTACAAAAATGACTTGTAACTTATATTTTTGACTATAAACCTAAACTTTTTCTATTTAGATTCATAAAATAGAGTTCAATATGAAACCATAGCAATTTGATTCACTCAAAACGGATTTAAAATGAAGAAGTTATGGGTAAAACAAGATTGGATATTTTTGATCTTTTTAGCTACGGAAAATGTTTAACAAATCTATACAAATCATAACCTAGCTAACTTATATTGTATTATACATGTATTCTAATATATTATGTAATCTTGGGATACCATATACACGTATACAAATGTTTTGACATTCCATATCGACCCATGTATATATATTATTTGGAACAACCATAGACACTCTATATGCAGTAATGTTGGAGTTAGCTATACAGGGTTGAGGTTGATTCCAAAAATATATATACTTTGAGTTGTGATCTAGCCTGAGAAGTATATACACTGGGTCGTAGATTGATTCAAGATAATATATATCGATTTATTTTTATACATCTAACTGTGGACAACTAGTTGTAGGTTACTAACGAGGACAGCTGACTTAATACACTAAAATCTTTCAAACATAATAAAAATGGTTGTAATTATATTTTTGTATAGGTTCGTGAATCGATCCGTGGCCAAGTCTTATTTCCGAGGAAGAAAATATCTGTGAAAGTGAGTTATAGTCCCACTTTTAAAATGTAATATTTTTGGGATGAGAATACATGCAGGTATTATAAATGATTTACAAAATAGACACAAGTACGTGAAACTACATTCTATGGTTGAATTATCGAAATCGAATATGCCCCTTTTTATTAAGTCTGGTAATCTAAGAATTAGGGAACAGATACCCTAATTGACGCGAATCCTAAAGATAGATCTATTGGGCCTAACAAACCCCATCCAAAGTACCGGATGCTTTAGTACTTCGAAATTTATATCATATCCGAAGGGTGTCCCGGAATGATGGGGATATTCTTATATATGCATATTGTTAATGTCGGTTACCAGGTGTTCACCATATGAATGATTTTTATCTCTATGTATGGTGTGTGTATTGAAATATAAAATCTTGTGGTCTATTGTTACGATTTAATATATATAGGTTAAACCTATAACTCACCAACATTTTTGTTGACGTTTAAAGCATGTTTATTCTCAGGTGAATACTAAGAGCTTCCGCTGTTGCATACTAAAATAAGGGCAAGATTTGGAGTCCATGTTTGTATGATATTGTGTAAAAACTGCATTCAAGAAACATATGTCGATGTAATATATTTCTATTGTAAACCATTATGTAATGGTCGTGTGTAAACAGTATATTTTAGATTATCATTATTTGATAATCTACGTAATGTTTTTAAAACCTTTATTGATAAAATAAAGGTTATGGTTGTTTTAAAAATGAATGCAGTCTTTGAAAAACGTCTCATATTGAGGTCAAAACCTCGCAACGAAATCAATTAATATGGAACGTTTATAATCAATATGAACGGGACATTTCATTAATGACTGATCAAACCTCTCATTTGTTTTTGTTTGAGATGTAATAAATTGTGTTTGAGATTCCATTAGCTTTGCCATCATTTCTTCCAGATTTGGCTTTTTCTCTTTGGTTTGTTGTGGTGGTTTATACAAGCCAGGTCTTTGTTGATTGAAAGTGTTGTTTTGAGTTGGTTGGTTATTGGACCTTGTTGGTTATACGAGTTATTGTTGGGTCCATTTGGATTGTAAAGAATGTTTTGATTTCGATTAAAGTTTGGCCTTGGTGGTTGATAATTATTCTGATAATTATTTCCCGGCCTTTGGTTCATGTAGGAAACGTTCTCTCGTTGTACCATAGTTTGCTCAATGTGACAATCTTTTGTTAAGTGTGGTCCACCACATTACTCACAACTGATTCGTATTGCATGAATATCTTTAGTCATCTTTTTCATTCGTCTCTCGAAAGCATCTATTTTTGTGGAAACGGAATCAAAGTCATGGCTAGAATCGGCTCTAGCCACTTTAGATGAATGAAAAATATCTTTTTCCTGGTGCCACTCATGTGAGTGGGAGGCTGTGTTATCAATGATTTTATGAGCTTCGGTTGCAGTTTTCTTCATAATGGAACCACCAGCTACTGTGTCGATGTCTTTTCGCGTAGCGACGTTGACACCTTGGTAGAATATTTGTACTATTTGATAAGTGTCTAAACCGTGCTGAGGACATCCTCTCAACAACTTCCCGAATCTTGTCCACGCCTCATATTGTAGTGACCCGAACTTTTCCATGTTTATATATATTAATTGAGATTGATAATTACATGATTAAATGTTTCCAACATGTTAAGCAATCAAACTTGTTAAGACTTGATTAATTGAAATATGTTTCATATAGACAATTGACCACCCAAGTTGACCGGCGATTCACGAACGTTAAAACTTGTAAAAACGACATGACGATATATATATATGGATATACATATGGTTAATATGAGATTATGATAAGTAAGTATCTCCATAGGTATATTAACAATGAGTTATATACATATAAACAAGACTACTAACTTAAGGATTTCGAAACGAGACATATATGTAACGATTATCGTTGTAACGACATTTAAATGTATATATATCATATTAAGATATATAAATATATCATAATATCATGATAATATAATAATTTAACATCTCATTAGATATAATAAACAATGGGTTAACAACATTAATTGAGATCGTTAACTTAAAGGTTTCAAAACAACACTTACATGTAACGACTAACGATGACTTAACGACTCAGTTAAAATGTATATACATGTAGTGTTTTAATATGTATTTATACACTTTCGAAAGACTTCAATACACTTATCAAAATACTTCTACTTAACAAAAATGCTTACAATTACATCCTCGTTCAGTTTCATCAACAATTCTACTCGTATGCACCCGTATTCGTACTCGTACAATACACAGCTTTTAGATGTATGTACTATTGGTATATACACTCCAATGATCAGCTCTTAGCAGCCCATGTGAGTCACCTAACACATGTGGGAACCATCATTTGGCAACTAGCATGAAATATCTCATAAAATTACAAAAATATGAGTAATCATTCATGACTTATTTACATGAAAACAAAATTACATATCCTTTATATCTAATCCATACACCAACGACCAAAAACACCTACAAACACTTTCATTCTTCAATTTTCTTCATCTAATTGATCTATCTCAAGTTCTATCTTCAAGTTCTAAGTGTTCTTCATAAATTCTACAAGTTCTAGTTACATAAAATCAAGAATACTTTCAAGTTTGCTAGCTCACTTCCAATCTTGTAAGGTGATCATCCAACCTCAAGAAATCTTTGTTTCTTACAGTAGGTTATCATTCTAATACAATGTAATAATCATATTCAAACTTTGGTTCAATTTCTATAACTATAACAATCTTATTTCAAGTGATGATCTTACTTGAACTTGTTTTCGTGTCATGATTCTGCTTCAAGAACTTCGAGCCATCCAAGGATCCGTTGAAGCTAGATCCATTTTTCTCTTTTCCAGTAGGTTTATCTAAGGAACTTAAGGTAGTAATGATGTTCATAACATCATTCGATTCATACATATAAAGCTATCTTATTCGAAGGTTTAAACTTGTAATCACTAGAACATAGTTTAGTTAATTCTAAACTTGTTCGCAAATAAAGTTAATCCTTCTAACTTGACTTTTAAAATCAACTAAACACATGTTCTATATCTATATGATATACTAACTTAATGATTTAAAACCTGGAAACACGAAAAACACCGTAAAACCGGATTTACGCCGTCGTAGTAACACCGCGGGCTGTTTTGGGTTAGTTAATTAAAAACTATGATAAATTTTGATTTAAAAGTTGTTATTCTGAGAAAATGATTTTTATTATGAACATGAAACTATATCCAAAAATTATGGTTAAACTCAAAGTGGAAGTATGTTTTCTAAAATGGTCATCTAGACGTCGTTCTTTCGACTGAAATGACTACCTTTACAAAAAACGACTTGTAACTTATTTTTCCGACAATAAACCTATACTTTTTCAGTTTAGATTCATAAAATAGAGTTCAATATGAAACCATAGCAATTTGATTCACTCAAAACGGATTTAAAATGAAGAAGTTATGGGTAAAACAAGATTGGATAATTTTTCTCATTTTAACTACGTGAAAATTGGTAAAAAATCTATTCCAACCATAACTTAATCAACTTGTATTGTACATTATGTAATCTTGAGATACCATAGACACGTATACAATGTTTCGACCTATCATGTCGACACATCTATATATATTTCGGAACAACCATAGACACTCTATATGTGAATGTTGGAGTTAGCTATACAGGGTTGAGGTTGATTCCAAAATATATATAGTTTGAGTTGTGATCAATACTGAGATACGTATACACTGGGTCGTGGATTGATTCAAGATAATATTTATCGATTTATTTCTGTACATCTAACTGTGGACAACTAGTTGTAGGTTACTAACGAGGACAGCTGACTTAATAAACTTAAAACATCAAAATATATTAAAAGTGTTGTAAATATATTTTGAACATACTTTGATATATATGTATATATTGTTATAGGTTCGTGAATCAACCAGTGGCCAAGTCTTACTTCCCGACGAAGTAAAAATCTGTGAAAGTGAGTTATAGTCCTACTTTTAAAATCTAATATTTTTGGGATGAGAATACATGCAGGTTTTATAAATGATTTACAAAATAAACACAAGTACGTGAAACTACATTCTATGGTTGAATTATCGAAATCGAATATGCCCCTTTTTATTAAGTCTGGTAATCTAAGAATTAGGGAACAGACACCCTAATTGACGCGAATCCTAAAGATAGATCTATTGGGCTTAACAAACCCCATCCAAAGTACCGGGTGCTTTAGTACTTCGAAATTTATATCATATCCGAAGGGTGTCCCGGAATGATGGAGATATTCTTATATATGCATCTTGTTAATGTCGGTTACCAGGTGTTCACCATATGAATGATTTTTATCTCTATGTATGGGATGTGTATTGAAATATGAAATCTTGTGGTCTATTATTATGATTTGATATATATAGGTTAAACCTATAACTCACCAACATTTTTGTTGACGTTTTAAGCATGTTTATTCTCAGGTGATTATTAAGAGCTTCCGCTGTCGCATACTTAAATAAGGACGAGATTTGGAGTCCATGCTTGTATGATATTGTGTAAAAACTGCATTCAAGAAACTTATTTTGTTGTAACATATTTGTATTGTAAACCATTATGTAATGGTCGTGTGTAAACAGGATATTTTAGATTATCATTATTTAATAATCTACGTAAAGCTTTTTAAACCTTTATTGATGAAATAAAGGTTATAGTTTGTTTTAAAATGAATGCAGTCTTTGAAAAACGTCTCATATAGAGGTCAAAACCTCGCAACGAAATCAATTAATATGGAACGTTTTTAATCAATAAGAACGGGACATTTCAGTTGGTATCAGAGCGTTGGTCTTAGAGAACCAGAATTTTGCATTAGTGTGTCTTATCTAGTTTGTTAGGATGCATTAGTGAGCCTGGACTTCGACCGTGTTTACTTGAAAAATGATTGCTTAACAAATTTTGTTGGAAACTATATATTTTTAACATGTGAATATTATGTGATATATTAATCTCTTAACGCGTTTGATATTATGTGATAGATGTCTACCTCTAGAACAAGTCCCATTGACTCACCTAATAATAATGAAGAGTCAAATGTAAATTGGAATGATTCGTGGACTGATTCACAAGTTCCCGAAGAGGAACCGGAAGAAGAGTCGGAACCGGAAGAAGAATCGGAACCGGAAGAAGAATCGGAACCGGATGAAGAAATAGAACCGGTGGGGGAAATAATAAAATGGTTAAGTAAAAGAAAATCCTCAACCAACCGACCAAGGTTAATTATGGTCAATGGTGTTTCCGCCAAGGAAGCAAAATATTGGGAGGATTACCAATTCTCCGATGAATCGGATTCCGACGAGAATTTCGATGATGTTATAGAAATTACCCCAACTGAATTTAAAAAGGCAAAAGAAAATAATAAGGGAAAGGGCATAAAAATAGAGAAATCTAATTCCAACCTCGATGAACTTTATATGTATCGTCAACCCCCGAAGTCCTTAAGTTGTAACAATGACCCGGGAACCTCTAAACCACCAGGTTTTTCTAAACCAATGTGGATAACGACGGTTCGTATTAAGGGAACATCATATATCCCTAGAAACTTGGCAAAACGAACCAAAACCGAAGAAGAAGAAACAAGCGAGTCGGAATAAGATAGTTGTATTCGTGTGGTGTAATATAAGTAATATAGTGTGCTTATGCTTTATGATATATGTAAAAATTGCTTGTATTAATAAGTATTTTTTATGAATCTAACTCTTGTCTATTTTACAGTATAAAAACACAAAATGGATAGACAACCCAATATTTTAAGAGACCTACCCGGAGACATGATTGATGAAATCTTGTCTAGAGTCGGGCAGAATTCTTCGGCACAACTATTTAAGGCAAGATCAGTTTGTAAGACATTCGAAGAACGTTCCAAGAATGCCTTGGTTTATAAAAGGCTTTCGTTCGAAAGATGGGGGATATCACATTGGGAAATCCATAAGTTACGATGTGTTTACTTTGACGCATATATTGCGGGGAACCCAAATGCTATTTTACGCAATGGGTTAAGAAATTATTTTGACTCAATATATCCGAATATTGGACTTCGTGATTTAGAAAAAGCGGCTAACATGCAACATAAAGAAGCATGTTATGCTTACGGATTAGTAATGTTCGCTTCTCACCAAAGTGAGAACAAGAACATCGGGCTACAACTATTAAACAAAACGTTCCCACAAGTGACGGAGTCGGTAATTGGGGTAAGAAATGAGGTTTTTAGATTGTTACGGGACTGTTGGACATTACGTAACCCTCGTCCCTTTGACGACGTTACAACACGCTGTCTTATCAACGGCCATAACGATTATGTTCCACAAGACCAAAGATGGGAAGTAATCCTAGTAAAACCAGAATGCATGACTTGTTTCTGGACGTATGAATTACGTGTCTTTATTGCCTTTGCTGAACGACTTGTGTACTAGCTAGAATTATCTTCACAACCATCTTGTATCAAATTTATTGTGTGCTATATTTCATGCTATATGTAAAATAAGCGGTATTGTAAGTTTGTAAAATATTGTGTAAAAGTTTGAACGCGAAATATTATTATAATCAGTTTTTCATATAGAATTGTAGTAGTTGAATTGTATATTAGCTAATAAGTATGAACTTAACGGGTAGGTACTACCCGAATTTAAATTTATAAAACGTTAATATGAAGAAAAAGCTTTTATAAATGAGTTCATATTATGCTACGCAATACTATTAACTACTCTTAATATTCTGTATGATTAACTTGTTCCATTTGACTATTTTGAAGGAAATGGCACTGACTACTCGACACACCGTGAATATGAATGAAGAGGAATTCCGTACTTTTCTAGCTTCAAACATAGCCGTAGTACAGGCTGCGCTACATACCAACAATAACCTTGGATCTAGCAGTACAGGAAATCGTGTAGGATGCACCTACAAAGAATTCACTGCCTGCAAACCTTTGGAATTTGATGGAACCGAAGGACTGATCGGATTGAAACGGTGGACCAAGAAGGTCGAATTGGTGTTTGCCATAAGTAAGTGTACTGAAGAGGACAAAGTAAAGTACGCTACGCATACCTTCACAGGTTCTGCGTTAACATTGTGGAATACCTATCTAGAGCAAGTGGGACAAGACGATGCGTACGCACTACCGTGGTCAGCATTCAAGCACTTGATGAACGAGAAGTACCGTCCCAGAACCGAGGTCAATAAACTCAAGACAGAACTTAGAGTGTTACGAACCCAAGGATTTGATATTACCACGTACGAAAGACGATTCATAGAATTGTGCCTATTGTGTCCGGGAGCTTTCGAAGATGAGGAAGAGAAGATCGACGCGTTTGTGAAAGGATTACCGGAAAGAATCCAAGAAGATATAAGTTCACACGAGCCCACCTCCATACAACAGGCATGTAGAATGGCTAACAAACTAGTGAACCAGATTGAAGAAAGAATTAAAGAACAGACTGCTGAAGAGGCCAATGTGAAGCAAGTCAAAAGAAAGTGGGAGGAAAACGGTGATAAGAATCACCAATACAACAACAACAGCAATTACAACAATAATCGCAACAATTATCCCAACAATCGCAACATCAATCGCAACTACAACAAACGGCCCAACAACAACAGCAACTACAACAATCATCCCAACAACAATAATAACCGCAACAACAACAACAATCAGAAGCAGCTATGCCAAAGGTGTGAAAAGTATCACTCGGGGTTCTGCACCAAATTTTGCAACAAGTGTAAAAGAAATGGTCATAGTGCGGTGAAGTGTGAGGTCTACGGACCAGGAGTTAATAGAACGAAAGGAACAAATGGTGTCGGGACGAGTAATGGCGGAGCAGGTAGTGTCGGAGCAAGTTATGCCAATGTAGTTTGTTATAAATGTGGAAAACCGGGCCACATTATTAGAAATTGCCCGAACCAGGAGAACACGAATGGACAAGGCCGCGGAAGAGTTTTCAATATTAATGCGGCAGAGGCACAAGAAGACCCGGAGCTTGTTACGGGTACGTTTCTTATTGACAATAAACCTGCTTACGTTTTATTTGATTCGGGTGCGGATAGAAGCTATATGAGTAGAGATTTTTGTTCTAAATTAAGTTGTCCATTGACGCCTTTGGATAGTAAATTTTTACTCGAATTAGCAAATGGTAAATTAATTTCAGCAGATAATATATGTCAGAATCGAGAAATTAAACTGGTTAGCGAAACATTTAAGATTGATTTGATACCAGTAGAGTTAGGGAGTTTTAATGTGATAATCGGTATGGACTGGTTGAAAGAAGTGAAAGCAGAGATCGTTTGTTATAAAAATGCAATTCGCATTATACGAGAAAAAGGAAAACCGTTAATGGTGTACGGAGAAAAGGGCAACACGAAGCTACATCTTATTAGTAATTTGAAAGCACAAAAACTAATAAGAAAAGGTTGCTATGCTGTTCTAGCACACGTCGAGAAAGTACAAACTGATGAAAAGAGCATCAATGATGTTCCCATTGCAAAAGAATTTCCCGATGTATTTCTGAAAGAATTACCGGGATTACCCCCACATCGATCCGTTGAATTTCAAATAGATCTTGTACCAGGAGCTGCACCAATAGCTCGTGCTCCTTACAGACTCGCACCCAGCGAGATGAAAGAACTGCAAAGCCAATTACAAGAACTTTTAGAGCGTGGTTTCATTCGACCAAGCACATCACCGTGGGGAGCTCCTGTTTTATTTGTCAAGAAGAAAGATGGTACATTCAGGTTGTGTATCGACTACCGAGAGTTGAACAAACTTACCATCAAGAACCGCTACCCACTACCGAGAATTGACGACTTATTTGATCAACTACAAGGCTCGTCTGTTTATTCAAAGATTGACTTACGTTCCGGGTATCATCAAATGCGGGTGAAAGAAGATGATATTCTAAAGACTGCTTTCAGAACACGTTACGGTCATTACGAGTTTATGGTCATGCCGTTTGGTTTAACTAATGCACCAGCTGTGTTCATGGACCTTATGAACCGAGTGTGTGGACCATACCTTGACAAGTTTGTCATTATTTTCATTGATGACATACTTATTTACTCAAAGAATGACCAAGAACACGGTGAACATTTGAGAAAGGTGTTAGAAGTATTGAGGAAGGAAGAATTGTACGCTAAGTTTTCAAAGTGTGCATTTTGGTTGGAAGAAGTTCAATTCCTCGGTCACATAGTGAACAAAGAAGGTATTAAGGTGGATCCGGCAAAGATAGAAACTGTTGAAAAGTGGGAAACCCCGAAAACTCCGAAACACATACGCCAGTTTTTAGGACTAGCTGGTTACTACAGAAGGTTCATCCAAGACTTTTCCAGAATAGCAAAACCCTTGACTGTATTAACGCATAAAGGGAAGAAATTTGAATGGAATGATGAACAAGAGAAAGCGTTTCAGTTATTGAAGAAAAAGCTAACTACGGCACCTATATTGTCATTGCCTGAAGGGAATGATGATTTTGTGATTTATTATGACGCATCAAAGCAAGGTCTCGGTTGTGTATTAATGCAACGAACGAAGGTGATTGCTTATGCGTTTAGACAATTGAAGATTCACGAACAAAATTATACGACGCATGATTTGGAATTAGGCTCGGTTGTTTTTGCATTAAAGACTTAGAGGCACTACTTATATGGGGTCAAAAGTATTATATATACCGACCACAAAAGTCTTCAACACATATTTAATCAGAAACAACTGAATATGAGGCAGCGTAGGTGGATTGAATTATTGAATGATTACGACTTTAAGATTCATTACCACCCGGGAAAGGCAAATGTGGTAGCCGATGCCTTGAGCAGGAAGGACAGAGAACCCATTCGAGTAAAATCTATGAATATAATGATTCATAATAACCTTACTACTCAAATAAAGGAGGTGCAACAGGGAGTTTTAAAAGAGGGAAATTTAAAGGATGAAATACCTAAAGGATCGGAGAAGCATCTTAATATTCGGGAAGACGGAACCCGGTATAGGGCTGAAAGGATTTGGGTACCAAAATTTGGAGATATGAGAGAAATGGTACTTAGAGAAGCTCATAAAACCAGATACTCAATACATCCTGGAACGGGGAAGATGTACAAAGATCTCAAGAAACATTTTTGGTGGCCGGGTATGAAAGCCGATGTTGCTAAATATGTAGGAGAATGTTTGACGTGTTCTAAGGTCAAAGCTGAGCATCAGAAACCATCAGGTCTACTTCAACAACCCGAAATCCCAGAATGGAAATGGGAAAAAATTACCATGGATTTCATCACTAAATTGCCAAGGACTGCAAGTGGTTTTGATACTATTTGGGTAATAGTTGATCGTCTCACCAAATCAGCACACTTCCTGCCAATAAGAGAAGATGACAAGATGGAGAAGTTAGCACGACTGTATTTGAAGGAAGTCGTCTCTAGACATGGAATACCAATCTCTATTATCTCTGATAGGGATGGCAGATTTATTTCAAGATTCTGGCAGACATTACAGCAAGCATTAGGAACTCGTCTAGACATGAGTACTGCCTATCATCCACAAACTGATGGGCAGAGCGAAAGGACGATACAAACGCTTGAAGACATGCTACGAGCATGTGTTATTGATTTCGGAAACAGTTGGGATCGACATCTACCATTAGCAGAATTTTTCTACAACAACAGCTACCATTCAAGCATTGAGATGGCGCCGTTTGAAGCACTTTATGGTAGAAAGTTCACGTCTCCGATTTGTTGGAGTGAAGTGGGGGATAGACAGATTACGGGTCCGGAGATTATACAAGAAACTACCGAGAAGATCATCCAAATTCAACAACGGTTGAAAACCGCCCAAAGTCGACAAAAGAGTTACGCTGACATTAAAAAAAAAGATATAGAATTTGAAATTGGAGAGATGGTCATGCTTAAAGTTGCACCTTGGAAAGGCGTTGTTCGATTTGGTAAACGAGGGAAATTAAATCCAAGGTATATTGGACCATTCAAGATTATTGATCGTGTCGGACCAGTAGCTTACCGATTTGAGTTACCTCAACAACTCGCGGCTGTACATAACACTTTTCACGTCTCGAATTTGAAGAAATGTTTTGCTAAAGAAGATCTCACTATTCCGTTAGATGAAATCCAAATCAACGAAAAACTCCAATTCATCGAAGAACCCGTCGAAAGAATAGATCGTGAGGTTAAAAGACTTAAGCAAAACAAGATACCAATTGTTAAGGTTCGATGGAATGCTCGTAGAGGACCCGAGTTCACCTGGGATCATGAAGATCAGATGAAGAAGAAATACCCGCACCTATTTCCAGAAGATTCGTCAACACCTTCAACAGCTTAAAATTTCGGGACGAAATTTATTTAACGGGTAGGTACTGTAGTGACCCGAACTTTTCCATGTTTATATATATTAATTGAGATTGATAATTACATGATTAAATGTTTCCAACATGTTAAGCAATCAAACTTGTTAAGACTTGATTAATTGAAATATGTTTCATATAGACAATTGACCACCCAAGTTGACCGGCTATTCACGAACGTTAAAACTTGTAAAAATGACATGACGATATATATATGGATATACATATGGTTAATATGAGATTATGATAAGTAAGTATCTCCATAAGTATATTAACAATGAGTTATATACATATAAACAAGACTACTAACTTAAGGATTTCGAAACGAGACATATATGTAACGATTATCGTTGTAACGACATTTAAATGTATATATATCATATTAAGATATATTAATATATCATAATATCATGATAATATAATAATTTAACATCTCATTAGATATAATAAACAATGGGTTAACAACATTAATTGAGATCGTTAACTTAAAGGTTTCAAAACAACACTTACATGTAACGACTAACGATGACTTAACGACTCAGTTAAAATGTATATACACGTAGTGTTTTAATATGTATTTATACACTTTTGAAAGACTTTAATACACTTATCAAAATACTTCTACTTAACAAAAATGCTTACAATTACATCCTCGTTCAGTTTCATCAACAATTCTACTCGTATGCACCCGTATTCGTACTCGTACAATACACAACTTTTAGATGTATGTACTATTGGTATATACACTCCAATGATCAGCTCTTAGCAGCCCATGTGAGTCACCTAACACATGTGGGAACCATCATTTGGCAACTAGCATGAAATATCTCATAAAATTACAAAAATATGAGTAATCATTCATGACTTATTTACATGAAAACAAAATTACATATCCTTTATATCTAATCCATACACGAACGACCAAAAACACCTACAAACACTTTCATTCGTCAATTTTCTTCATCTAATTGATCTCTCTCAAGTTCTATCTTCAAGTTCTAAGTGTTCTTTATATATTCTACAAGTTCTAGTTACTTAAAATCAAGAATACTTTCAAGTTTGCTCGCTCACTTCCAATCTTGTAAGGTGATCATCCAACCTCAAGAAATCTTTGTTTATTACAGTAGGTTATCATTCTAATACAATGTAATAATCATATTCAAACTTTGGTTCAATTTCTATAACTATAACAATCTTATTTCAAGTGATGATCTTACTTGAACTTGTTTTCGTGTCATGATTCTGCTTCAAGAACTTCGAGCCATCCAAGGATCTGTTGAAGCTAGATTCATTTTTCTCTTTTCCAGTAGGTTTATCCAAGGAACTTAAGGTAGTAATGATGTTCATAACATCGTTCGATTCATACATATAAAGCTATCTTATTCGAAGGTTTAAACTTGTAATCACTAGAACATAGTTTAGTTAATTCTAAACTTGTTAGCAAACAAAAGTTAATCCTTCTAACTTGACTTTTAAAATCAACTAAACACATGTTCTATATCTATATGATATGCTAACTTAATGATTTAAAACCTGAAAACACGAAAAACACCGTAAAACCGGATTTACGCCGTCGTAGTAACACCGCGGGCTGTTTTGGGTTAGTTAATTAAAAACTATGATAAACTTTGATTTAAAAGTTGTTATTCTGAGAAAATGATTTTTATTATGAACATGAAACTATATCCAAAAATTATGGTTAAACTCAAAGTGGAAGTATGTTTTCTAAAATGGTCATCTAGACGTCGTTCTTTCGACTGAAATGACTACCTTTACAAAAAACGACTTGTAACTTATTTTTCCGACTATAAACCTATACTTTTTCTGTTTAGATTCATAAAATAGAGTTCAATATGAAACCATAGCAATTTGATTCACTCAAAACGGATTTAAAATGAAGAAGTTATGGGTAAAACAAGATTGGATAATTTTTCTCATTTTAACTACGTGAAAATTGGTAACAAATCTATTCCAACCATAACTTAATCAATTTGTATTGTATATTATGTAATCTTGAGATACCATAGACACGTATACAATGTTTCGACCTATCATGTCGACACATCTATATATATTTCGGAACAACCATAGACACTCTATATGTGAATGTTGGAGTTAGCTATACAGGGTTGAGGTTGATTCCAAAATATATATAGTTTGAGTTGTGATCAATACTGAGATACGTATACACTGGGTCGTGGATTGATTCAAGATAATATTTATCGATTTATTTCTGTACATCTAACTGTGGACAACTAGTTGTAGGTTACTAACGAGGACAGCTGACTTAATAAACTTAAAACATCAAAATATATTAAAAGTGTTGTAAATATATTTTGAACATACTTTGATATATATGTATATATTGTTATAGGTTCGTGAATCAACCAGTGGCCAAGTCTTACTTTCCGACGAAGTAAAAATCTGTGAAAGTGAGTTATAGTCCCACTTTTAAAATCTAATATTTTTGGGATGAGAATACATGCAGGTTTTATAAATGATTTACAAAATAGACACAAGTACGTGAAACTACATTCTATGGTTGAATTATCGAAATCGAATATGCCCCTTTTTATTAAGTCTGGTAATCTAAGAATTAGGGAACAGACACCCTAATTGACGCGAATCCTAAAGATAGATCTATTGGGCTTAACAAACCCCATCCAAAGTACCGGGTGCTTTAGTACTTCGAAATTTATATCATATCCGAAGGGTGTCCCGGAATGATGGGGATATTCTTAAATATGCATCTTGTTAATGTCGGTTACCAGGTGTTCACCATATGAATGATTTTTATCTCTATGTATGGGATGTGTATTGAAATATGAAATCTTGTGGTCTATTATTATGATTTGATATATATAGGTTAAACCTATAACTCACCAACATTTTTGTTGACGTTTTAAGCATGTTTATTCTCAGGTGATTATTAAGAGCTTCCGCTGTCACATACTTAAATAAGGACGAGATTTGGAGTCCATGCTTGTATGATATTGTGTAAAAACTGCATTCAAGAAACTTATTTTGTTGTAACATATTTGTATTGTAAACCATTATGTAATGGTCGTGTGTGAAAGGACCGGTCCTAATCCTCCCGGACGAAGTCTTCAACAGTTGGTCCCATTGCGATGATCGACTCCAAATAGTGTCCTTAACATGAGCAAATGCACGGCGGAAGACTTAATTCGTACCTGAGAATAACATGCTTTAAAATGTCAACATAAAGTTGGTGAGATATATAGGTTTGATGCTAGCAGCGTTATAACTATGGACCACAAGATTTCATATACATACATAATACACTCGCAAGTGTATGGAAAAGTCGTTGAGCACTTGGTAACCATACTTAACTAAAAGTCACAGCAGCATATTCTTAAATAAACCCTACACCGTACCAAGTGTAGTAACGAAACGAAGTACTGTGCAACCGTTTAAAACTGGTCGTCCAGCCCGGTTGGGGTTGTCAGGCCCGATAGATCTATCAACAGGATTCGCGTTTACGCTTCTCACGTAAATATTAGCTACCAAGTATAAAGAAATATGCCATGGTACAACTCAACGTAGATTTTATTTTTGATCACTTGTGTCCATAACGTAAATCATTTATAAAAACAGCGCATGTATTCTCAGCCCAATAATATTTAGAGTTTAAAAGGGACTATATACTCACCATACTGTATTTTGTAGTAAAAATACATATAACACCATCGATCAATTATAAGGTTGGCCTCGGATTCACGAACCTATATAATTTACATATATATTAAAACATATAATCACATAATTCCATGTAATACTTATATATATTAAGTTTTGTAGTGTTATAATATTCATACCAAATTTCTAATTAAAATATATATACATTATTTATGTATTAAATTTTCAATTATATAATTATTTTATAAAGTGGTTAATATTTATACGTATAGTTATATAGATAATATATTTGTTTTCAATATTTGAAATAATTAATTAATATATATTATTAATGTAAATTTAAAATAATTCATTAATGTTATTATATATTAAATTTTTTTACTAAAATATTTTATCAAAAATAATGATAGTTTTGATAAATAAAAAAAATAATAATTTTTAGTAATAATAATTTTAATAATAATGATAAAATAATAGTTTTAATAACATTAATGATACTAGTTATATAAGTAATATGTATTTGGTAAATTAGTAATATTGATCTTAATAATGATAATAATAATAAATAGGAACTACCTCTCAAAGAGTTTCAAAAAAAGTTGCCCACACCCGGGCTCGAACCCGAGACCTCTCGCCCACACGCACAAACATCCATCCATTCATCCGTTTTATCTTTTCTGTTTAATTCCCCTATGAATTTATTTAAAACCCGTTTTAATTCTGTTTCAGCTCTTACTTTTCTCATTCGATTATTATAGCAGCCAATTGACAAGAGTTAGGTCATGGCCCACTACTAACCTAGATACAATTCGGCCCCAGCACTAAACAAGTCCAAAAGTTAACACTTTGAGACATAAAAAAAATAAACGAAATCTATGCAAGTGGGATGAGATATTTTGTGTTCCCTCTCGTTTTCTTCTACTTACCCACGTCACCTCCTTCATCATTCTTTCTTATTATTCCATCACTATCTATCAGCTGAGTTTCGTGATTTATCAAAAGGAAAAATGCAGCTGTAATAACAAATAATATACAGGAGGTTCGATAAGGCTGTTGGTGTCGGCCAGGACAACAGCGACAGTAAAAAGAAAATTAAAAATAGGATGGTTTCAAGGTGGTTTTTCGAATAGGAGAAAGTCGAGCAAGGTGGTGTTAGTTATAGTTTTAAATGGTTGGTATTGGTTTGTAGTTGCCGCAACAGAGAAGAAAACGTGTAACAACGGATGATGATTTAGTTTGTGTTGGTGTGTGTTTGAGTGGTTGTTTAGGGTGACGATTGTGATTGATCACAACAAGAACAAATCACAAAAAAATATGAAACAGTTTTAAAGGTTGTGGCATGTGGGGATGATGATGGTGGTTTGAAGGTGCGAATGGGAACAGAAGAACAGAAACATTGCAGGTGGTTCTCGGTTAAGGTTGTTCTTAAATGGTGGAAGTGAGTTTCCGGTGGTTCTTGATCAAAACCGTGATCCGAATGGTGACTGCAGTCGAGTAGTAGTAGGGATTAGCAATGGACGGTAGTGATGGTTTGTGATGGTTTTCGAGCTGAATAGAAAGCGTACAACAGTATCTGTTTAAATGAAATGGATGGGTTTCAATGGCAAGAAGAAAAATAATAATAAAGAAACCGTGTTGATGAAGGTTTTTCTATGGTGTTTGTATTGGGTTCGATAAGACAGGAAGTAAAGCATGAATATGTGAGGTTCGAATAGTGGGTTGCAATGATGATCGAAGGTGTTTGAACGTGATGGTTGTTGAATGGTAATAGAACCCGAAACAGAAGCTTGTTGTTCATGATTTGTTTATGGTGATCGAATACGGTTTCAAGGTGGTTGGTTTGATGATAGATGGAAACGAGAATTGATGGCATAGGTTTGGTTTATTCGAATAGAATCAGAAAACAAATAAGTTGTAAGAAGCTTGGTGGTCATGGTAGTTTTAGGGTAGATCCATGGTGTTTGTGTGATGTGGGTGTGTATATAACTATAAGTCTTGGTGATGGAGGCCGATGATGCTACAGTGTTAGGAGCCGGTTGATTCAAATGAGAAAGAAGAAGAAGATTGTTATTGTGCCTATGTGTGTTGTATGTATATGAATGATACATATATAAATAGCTGTAAAGTTTAATAATAATATTATAATAATTATAATATAATAAAAACTTAAAACGTGCACTTAAATATTAAAACAACATTACTCTGCCGACACTCTCACACTGTGGGTATATCGTGGTCAATTGCTAAACAATAAATACATAAAAGTGTTCCTAAAAATCCCAAATTTTTAGATTAACATATTCAAGTATTTCACTCATTACCTGTTTGAAACCTGATCAAAAAGGTTCGAAAAATTATTTATTTTCTGTTCCGATCTATATGTACGGAGTACTAATATTTAAACTTAAAAAGGTAAAAATACTTTTGTCTAATCCTCAATAATAGACACATTTGCTTTAACTCGCAAATCACGTTATCATTTTCCGAATACCGTTAAAAGAAAAGGTTTCCTAATTCAAAGTGGATCTCTTTAAGGAGACCTTTAAATCATATCTTATAATCTCGTTGATAACTATAATAAATTTTTACCAAAACAAGATACGTTCATATAGAGTATTATATATCTAATACACATATTTGTTCGTGAATCACCAGGCATGGTCAAAGGGTAATTAATTATTTGAATACAGATTTCAAACTTTCTAGACTCAACATTAAGGTTTTTGCTTATCGTGTCGGAAACATATAGAGTTTAAGGTTTAATTTTGGTCGAAAATTTCCGGGTCGTTACAGTACCCACCCGTTAAAGAAATTTCATCCCCGAAATTTGGTAGAGGTTGTCATAAATAACAATAGGAATGTTTTCATGACGAATATGAGGTAATAATAGAGTTTTATCTTTTTTTTTTTTTTTTTTTTTTTTTGAAAGATATGGACAAAACGATTTGATCATGTGAAGCGCACGAGTGAAGCTATCATAAAAGAATGAAATGAGTGAATATGGAATTGTTTTAACCGATGACGTGAGTAGGATTGATTTCCAAAATTTAAGGGATTTAAAGAAAATCTTACGTAATAAGATTTGGTTCTTCGACTATTTAGGAAACAGGATCTCCTCCTTTTTGCTGTGATTTTTACCCCAATTTCTATTGCGGGGCTTTGTCTTTTCGTTTCTTCTTCCCGTCCTCAAGTCAAGCAAGTTATGGTTTGGAATTCGTAGGTATAAGTTTTGGAATGAACATTAATGGCACGATTTTGATTTGTCAAACTACCAGAATATCCAGGAAAATAGAACTATCAAGATGATATGTTTTTAATACGTTTGGGGATTAGATGGAATGTAAGAGCCGTGTAACATGGCACATGATGATGGTACTGTGAATCATCATATTCCATTAGAAACTTAACATGAATTACTGTAATATAATGAAGTTGATCAAGTTTCATTATATTATACTAATTCATGCATCAGTTCCCAACACTACTTCCGAACATTCCTATTTTAAACTCGAAGGTTTCAGAATTTAGAAACTAATGCAGTTTCTTTTATATTGTAATGCGGATGTTACAAAGTGATAAATGATTTCAGATGGGAATAATATTTCCAGAAATTTGAAGAATATGCATAACGGAAGATATGAAATATCTTATAATCTCTAAGATAAAATGTTGATGAAGAATATCATCCGAAAAGGTTTAGAATAAGGAGTAGGGTTCTTACTAACGATTTCAGCAGACACTGAATCATTTGAATCCTTTGAAGTCGAGTTTAGTTTTCATGATTTGTTCACGGTTTCCTTCATACTTTGCTCAATCCGTTTTTCAATATCAACCCTTCTCTTTTTCTGAGCTTTTCCAACATACTTTACTTCATCGTAAACTTTTGGCTGTTAAGGTCGTTTACAATTTTTGCTACTTCATCAGCATTTCAAGAACTAATCCGTGGTTCAGGGTGTTTTTCAGAAACTTCACCTTCGAAGTATGAAATTCTTTAGGGATAGACGTTATAGGTATAACTGGAGATGTTCTGCGAGATTTTCAAAATACTGATTGTTGATTCTGCCTAAGGGATGACGAGCTGCTGGTATGTCTGCTGATGACGTTACGGAATATAAAAGGTTCTCCGGTAATGACGGCGAAAGGATAACGTATATATCGAGATTATAATAAGAGTAGTCTTACTGAGAAGTTGAAGTGGGGCTGTGACAAAATTAGCTTCTTGAAAAGGAATTGTAGGGTTGTTTTTGCTAATGAATGATAAGGAATTCGACACGGATAGGTTTTAACTATAACTTTGGTTTCGAAAGTTTTTCAGGTGCATAACTGTATGCATAAATCTTTCTTCCGTAGATGAGGTGCAGCTGATTCAACTTCTCGATCGAGGTGTGTTCAAGAATCATGATAGGTTTGGATGCGGATTGTAATTGTCAATATACGAATGAGGTTTATGATGGATTCAAGTGGCAAACTTGAAGAATTGTTTAGTTTCATATGTTATAATCATCATTTTAATTCATTTAATTGTCCAATGGTCCAATAAGTTCATATATAAATTTAATATATAATATTCGAATTAAATAATACGTATCGTGACCCGTGTACCGGTCTCAGCGTCGATCACAACTCAAAGTATATATATATTTTGGAATCAACTCCAACCCTGTATAGCCAACTCCCACCTTCACATATAGAGTGTCTGCGGTTGTTCCGAAATATATATATAGATGGGTCAATATGATAAGTCGAAACCTTGCATACGTGTCCCGTTATTTAAGGTGCGTAAAATAAATAAATATATATCATGACCCATTATACAACGTGTTGTCTCAGAATTAATCCGACGTATTGTTGTACATATGTCCCGACAGTATGTACAGTGCAGAAATTAAATAACAATAAATAAAATTGCGAGAATGTAAATTGCGATAAAGTAAATGTTAATCAGTTAGCTGGGAACAGTTAGCCGGAACAGTTAGCGTGGATTCCTAACAATATTTCAATTAGTTAATTCGTCTGTTTCTAACAAGTTTTATTTTGTCCAATGTTTTCTTCTTTATGCCACTTGTTGGATTATGAGAGATCAAAATCCGAATATGAAATTTGAATGGAAATGGTTATTCTGCGGTGAACCGATACGTATATCGGTAGTTGTAAATAGGATAATAAATAATCGTTGAATCGGATTCGAAGAATGTACAGTGTAACTTGTTAATGTGAATTCTAAATATTCCTCGGGTACTACCCACCCGTTAAAATATTTTCATCATTAACAGTTTGTACGAAAGAATTTTTAATTACGATCTTTATGAAAATATACTTGCATATATATTTTCTTCAGATGTAATTATGGATTTAATGAGTTAATAAGGTATTAAACTCATTTGATTTATCGTTAATACTGGATTACTTGATCTCTAAAACATTAGAGATTTCATATTCACCATGTCGAACGAAGATATATGAGGTAGAACATTACGTAAAGCGAAGGTAATCGATGTAAAACAATATATAGAACAAGGATTATACTTGAAGTACAGATGATGATATTGAGGCGTGTGATGTTGATATCCGAGGTACAGATCGTGATGAGATTTACGACACGGTTGTGGTTTAGGTGTGATAAGGATACCGTTGACGTTGATGACGGTGATGCTGTTGATGCTGATGATGATGTTGGTACCGAGGATTGCGATGTTGATGTTTTTGGCGATACTGATTATGCTGTCGGTGCTGCTGCTGACGTTGGTATTCTTCGTACCATGTTCTCCAAAACCGTCACACGAGCGCGTAGTTCATTAACTTCTGCTGGTACACCGGGATGATTGGCGGTTGGAGCGAGCGGATGAATAAAATTTCAAAATATAGGATAGTATGTAATCATGATGAGATATTCGGAAGAGAAAATGGTTTCTCGAACAGGTTCGCCGGTAAGTGATTCAGGTTCATCGCCAAGAGGACAATTTGGTGAAGGAAAAGGATCTTGGATGTGAAATGATTTTCGGATGTCGGATGATATTCTAACTATATAGAATATCTATATATAGTACAAAAGATTTCGTAGACTACAGAGGAATTTACGGCATATGTCATGCAAGTCTACAGTTGCGCTAGGATATAAGTTTTGTCTATACACTATCGATGCACTAAATGCAGTAAGACGTGTCTAGACTTAAGAATGATAAGCAGGCAATTCCCTAAGGATGATAAGCAGATGGTTTTCGACTAGAAATGATAAGCAAAACTTTTTGGCAGGTAGACACGGTCAAAGTCCAGACTCACTAATGTATCCTAACAACTACCAGTCAGACACACTAATGGGAGACCTGGTTCGCTAAGACCAACGCTCTGATACCAACTGAAAGGACCGGTCCTAATCCTCCCGGACGAAGTCTTCAACAGTTGGTCCCATTGCGATGATCGACTCCAAATAGTGTCCTTAACATGAGCAAATGCACGGCGGAAGACTTAATTCGTACCTGAGAATAACATGCTTTAAAATGTCAACATAAAGTTGGTGAGATATATAGGTTTGATGCTAGCAGCGTTATAACTATGGACCACAAGATTTCATATACATACATAATACACTCGCAAGTGTATGGAAAAGTCGTTGAGCACTTGGTAACCATACTTAACTAAAAGTCACAGCAGCATATTCTTAAATAAACCCTACACCGTACCAAGTGTAGTAACGAAACGAAGTACTGTGCAACCGTTTAAAACTGGTCGTCCAGCCCGGTTGGGGTTGTCAGGCCTGATAGATCTATCAACAGGATTCGCGTTTATGCTTCTCACGTAAATATTAGCTACCAAGTATAAAGAAATATGCCATGGTACAACTCAACGTAGATTTTATTTTTGATCACTTGTGTCCATAACGTAAATCATTTATAAAAACAGCGCATGTATTCTCAGCCCAATAATATTTAGAGTTTAAAAGGGACTATATACTCACCATACTGTATTTTGTAGTAAAAATACATATAACACCATCGATCAATTATAAGGTTGGCCTCGGATTCACGAACCTATATAATTTACATATATATTAAAACATATAATCACATAATTCCATGTAATACTTATATATATTAAGTTTTGTAGTGTTATAATATTCATACCAAATTTCTAATTAAAATATATATACATTATTTATGTATTAAATTTTCAATTATATAATTATTTTATAAAGTGGTTAATATTTATACGTATAGTTATATAGATAATATATTTGTTTTCAATATTCAAAATAATTAATTAATATATATTATTAATGTAAATTTAAAATAATTCATTAATGTTATTATATATTAAATTTTTTTACTAAAATATTTTATCAAAAATAATGATAGTTTTGATAAATAAAAAAAATAATAATTTTTAGTAATAATAATTTTAATAATAATGATAAAATAATAGTTTTAATAACATTAATGATACTAGTTATATAAGTAATATGTATTTGGTAAATTAGTAATATTGATCTTAATAATGATAATAATAATAAATAGGAACTACCTCTCAAAGAGTTTCAAAAAAAGTTGCCCACACCCGGGCTCGAACCCGCGACCTCTCGCCCACACGCACAAACATCCAGCCATTCATCCGTTTTATCTTTTCTGTTTAATTCCCCTATGAATTTATTTAAAACCCGTTTTAATTCTGTTTCAGCTCTTACTTTTCTCATTCGATTATTATAGCAGCCAATTGACAAGAGTTAGGTCATGGCCCACTACTAACCTAGATACAATTCGGCCCCAGCACTAAACAAGTCCAAAAGTTAACACTTTGAGACATAAAAAAAATAAACGAAATCTATGCAAGTGGGATGAGATATTTTGTGTTCCCTCTCGTTTTCTTCTACTTACCCACGTCACCTCCTTCATCATTCTTTCTTATTATTCCATCACTATCTATCAGCTGAGTTTCGTGATTTATCAAAAGGAAAAACGCAGCTGTAATAACAAATAATATACAGGAGGTTCGATAAGGCTGTTGGTGTCGGCCAGGACAACAGCGACAGTAAAAAGAAAATTAAAAATAGGATGGTTTCAAGGTGGTTTTTCGAATAGGAGAAAGTCGAGCAAGGTGGTGTTAGTTATAGTTTTAAATGGTTGGTATTGGTTTGTAGTTGCCGCAACAGAGAAGAAAACGTGTAACAACGGATGATGATTTAGTTTGTGTTGGTGTGTGTTTGAGTGGTTGTTTAGGGTGACGGTTGTGATTGATCACAACAAGAACAAATCACAAAAAAATATGAAACAGTTTTAAAGGTTGTGGCATGTGGGGATGATGATGGTGGTTTGAAGGTGCGAATGGGAACAGAAGAACAGAAACATTGCAGGTGGTTCTCGGTTAAGGTTGTTCTTAAATGGTGGAAGTGAGTTTCCGGTGGTTCTTGATCAAAACCGTGATCCGAATGGTGACTGCAGTCGAGTAGTAGTAGGGATTAGCAATGGACGGTAGTGATGGTTTGTGATGGTTTTCGAGCTGAATAGAAAGCGTACAACAGTATCTGTTTAAATGAAATGGATGGGTTTCAATGGCAAGAAGAAAAATAATAATAAAGAAACCGTGTTGATGAAGGTTTTTCTATGGTGTTTGTATTGGGTTCGATAAGACAGGAAGTAAAGCATGAATATGTGAGGTTCGAATAGTGGGTTGCAATGATGATCGAAGGTGTTTGAACGTGATGGTTGTTGAATGGTAATAGAACCCGAAACAGAAGCTTGTTGTTCATGATTTGTTTATGGTGATCGAATACGGTTTCAAGGTGGTTGGTTTGATGATAGATGGAAACGAGAATTGATGGCATAGGTTTGGTTTATTCGAATAGAATCAGAAAACAAATAAGTTGTAAGAAGCTTGGTGGTCATGGTAGTTTTAGGGTAGATCCATGGTGTTTGTGTGATGTGGGTGTGTATATAACTATAAGTCTTGGTGATGGAGGCCGATGATGCTACAGTGTTAGGAGCCGGTTGATTCAAATGAGAAAGAAGAAGAAGATTGTTATTGTGCCTATGTGTGTTGTATGTATATGAATGATACATATATAAATAGCTGTAAAGTTTAATAATAATATTATAATAATTATAATATAATAAAAACTTAAAACGTGCACTTAAATATTAAAACAACATTACTCTGCCGACACTCTCACACTGTGGGTATATCGTGGTCAATTGCTAAACAATAAATACATAAAAGTGTTCCTAAAAATCCCAAATTTTTAGATTAACATATTCAAGTATTTCACTCATTACCTGTTTGAAACCTGATCAAAAAGGTTCGAAAAATTATTTATTTTCTGTTCCGATCTATATGTACGGAGTACTAATATTTAAACTTAAAAAGGTAAAAATACTTTTGTCTAATCCTCAATAATAGACACATTTGCTTTAACTCGCAAATCACGTTATCATTTTCCGAATACCGTTAAAAGAAAAGGTTTCCTAATTCAAAGTGGATCTCTTTAAGGAGACCTTTAAATCATATCTTATAATCTCGTTGATAACTATAATAAATTTTTACCAAAACAAGATACGTTCATATAGAGTATTATATATCTAATACACATATTTGTTCGTGAATCACCAGGCATGGTCAAAGGGTAATTAATTATTTGAATACAGATTTCAAACTTTCTAGACTCAACATTAAGGTTTTTGCTTATCGTGTCGGAAACATATAGAGTTTAAGGTTTAATTTTGGTCGGAAATTTCCGGGTCGTTACAGTGTGTAAACAGGATATTTTAGATTATCATTATTTGATAATCTACGTAAAGCTTTTTAAACCTTTATTGATGAAATAAAGGTTATGGTTTGTTTTAAAATGAATGCAGTCTTTGAAAAACGTCTCATATAGAGGTCAAAACCTCGCAACGAAATCAATTAATATGGAATGTTTTTAATCAATAAGAACGGGACATTTCACATATAATGTTTCATTTGGATTTTGCGCGAACATAACAATTTCTCCTTGAAGTCTCACGGCTTTAGATGCCGGAAAGAATCTTTTAAGAAATTTCTCAACTAAAACATCCCATGTATCAATCGCTCCTTCGGGTAACGATTCTAACCAATCTTTGGCTTCTCCCTTTAAAGTCCAGGGAAACAACATGAGATAGATCTGTTTATCCTCAACTTCTCTGATTTTAAATAGAGTACAGATCCTATTAAAGGTTCAAAGATGTTCGTTTGGATCTTCTTTTGGCGTACCACTATATTGGCATTGATTAGTTACCATGTGTAGGATTTGTCCTTTGATTTCATAATCTGTCGCATTAACATCTGGCTTAATAATGGCATGACCTTGGCCCGTGCGTGTGGCTCTCATTCGGTCTTCCATACTTAGTGGTTCCGTTACTTCCATAATTGAATTTGTTGAATGCGAATCACTAGAGGATTCTGATTTAACGGTTTATGGTTCAGGAGGAATGATTAGTGGTTTAGGATCTTTGAATTGTCCTTGAATATCCTCCGGGTTCTCAATTGAGAAGTCGGGTTCAAAAAATGGATTATTGGAAATTTGATTTGGAGTACTTGTTCGACTAGATGATGATTCTAAAGAAAAATCAACGACGACAATATTGGCTAGATGTCTTGATCGAGTTACAGGTGGTGACCGTATGAAAGGTGGTGAACGTTTTGCTCGGTGCATTCACTGAATATCCTATTAGTTATAAAGATAAAAATTATATAGGTTATCAAATTAATAGACTTTTCTGATTTTGCCCACGTTTCGAATAGCCAATAGATGCAGCAGGTAGCCAGGACCCTTTAAATAGAAAGCCCACAACTCGCCACTAACAAATCCAACTATTACTACGAACCAGAAAATTTGGATGTCTATCAATTTAATTGCTTACAATAATTTTTCGTTGAAATTTTGAAATAAAAATCTATGTCCTAAAAAATTAGAGCGTAGAAATGAGAAAGAAAAATAGCGCGTCGAAAAACGTCGAAAAATAAAAATAAGAAAGAAAAACGTCGAAACTTAAAAGTCTAAAAATTAAATCTAAAAAATTGCGCCTAAAGGTATTAAAGCTTAAAAGAAATTCTATATCCAAAACGGCAACAACTTAAAAGGCACTAAAATATATAAACGGTGTCGCAAAATTCTAAAGTGCGTAAATCTTAATCCTAAAGAAAAAGCACTTAAGGGATTTTACGGCAAAGCTTAAAAATCTAGAAGTATAAAAATAACTACGGTAAAATACTAAACTTAAAATTATATAGCGAACGATAAATATTACGAAATAAACGATAAAAATACAAATTAAAACTAAAATGATAAAAATACAAATTTTATAAAAATATTATTTTTATATTATTATTTTATAAAAATATTAATCTATATATTTAATAATAATAATTAAACTAAATATTATAAATTATATATTAAAACTAAAATTAATAATAAGTTAAATAATTAAAACCCTAAATAATAATAATTATAAATTAAAACCCTAATCGTAATTAATGTCCGAGGTAAGGCCTGTCAGCTGCACTCATACGATCGCATGAAATGTGGTCTTCTGGGTCATGCGATCGCATGGCCCAATAATCCAGATCTGATTCGGGCTTTTTAAACTGACTCGGCCCGTTTTTAATTTATTTATTTTTATTTGATTTTTTTAATTTTCAAAAATATTACAAAATAATTATATAAATTAAATTAAACTTATATTTTAAATCTAAAAATAAAAGTACTTGTTAATATTATATATAAAATCTTATATATATATATATATATATATATATATATATATATATATATATATATATATATATATATATATATATATATATATTATTTTTTTAACACTTATTATAAATACAAAATATTTTTACGAAATAAGAAATAATATATTTTTTTTAAAAATATAGCTTTACTAAAATATAGCGTAAAAATATAGCGTTTCGCCAGGTCCCCGGCAGCGGCGCCAAAAACTTGATGTGTGCAGCGGTGTATACGAAATACTATTATTGTTTACTACGGAATACGACGAAATTACACAAGTTTTATTATTTATTTATATAGATTGGGATATACCAAAACCTTGCTACAACACTTATATGCAGTGTACCTAATCGTAGAGTAGTGTAGTTTTTATTAAGTCCGGTTCGTTCCACAGGGAGCTAGTGATATGTATTATATTTTTAACAACTATATATATATATATATATATATATATATATATATATATATATATATATATATATAAGTAGTAATATTATAAAAGGGGGTTTTACCGTTTAATGACTGGTTTGTCGATTTTAAATAAAGCGTAAACATAAATGACGATAATTAAAATGCTTAAAATAAATAACAATATTTAAAATGACAATAAATAAATGACAGTAAATAAAAGTACGATGAGATATAAAAATAACACAATTATGCTTATTTAAACTTCCGTAACCATGATGTTTGACGTTTTGATTTTAATTTATTTATCTGGGTTAATTGTCCTTTTGTCCTGGATTATTTGAAACCTATCTGGTTTTTGCCCATAATAGTCCATCGGTCATAATTATAAAATGCTTGTCAAATTAACCTTATACCCGAAGTCAAATATTCCAACTAATTAGGATTTAAACTGTAACAAGGTTTTAATACTTTGTTAATAATTATACCAAGTTATCGACTGCGTGTAATTCAAGGTTTAAATACTTTGTTAACAATTACACCAATTACCCTTGTATGTAATCCACCACTGTTTTAATAAGATATGAACATTAATTTACCCACTTGATCAGTTTGAATAATCAATTACCCAACCCGAATAATTAATTAAATGATCGTAAAAGATGTCGTATAAAAGTCACTAAATAGGACATGCATAATCATTTAATAATTATTAGATTAACTAATTTGAAGATAGGTTTGACAGATTCTAATGAGTTGTCATTCGATTAGACAATACCCACATCTATTAATAGTCCATAGTCCAATGTCCAAAAGTGTCGGCCTTTTGTCCAAACCCGAATTATGGTATAAAATCCAATAACCCCGTTTTTAATATTTAGTCTAACATCGCGATTACTTCGGCTCAAATAAGCATAATAATAACTTAGTTACGGGACATTAATTTAAAAAGGAAGAACATAACTTACAGTGATTATTAATAGTGTAGCGTTACACGGACAGAGTTCCGACTTTAAAACCCGTAAAACATTTCTTACAATAACCCAACTAAACCATAACTTTATTATTAATCTTACTAAAATTTAATTATAATTATAAATATAAATATAATCTTACAGAAAGAAGAGAGAAAAATATATTGAAAGTGTGCGTAACTCGTCCGAAAAATTGCTCAATTTATAGACTTGGCCAGGGATTTGGGTCCATGCGATCGCATGGGATTTGCTCTTCCAGGCCATGCGATTGCATGGCCAGCTAGATCATGATATTTTCTTTTGCAAAACGTGGGCTGCTCGATTAAATTAATATATAATATAATATATATAATTATATATAATTAAATATATATATATATATATATATATATATATATATATATATATATATATATATATTATATTATATTCTTGTGCAATGTTGACTTGTAATTTTAGCTCCGTTGTCTCGCGCGTTGATGCTCGATTTATGTCTCAGTTCTGGATTTTCGAACGTCTTTTCGTACGCATTAATATCTTGTACTTTATGTTTCACAACTTGTAATTTGCACAAAAAATTATTTTCCTTAACTCCCAAAATCCGCGCAAGTCTTTAACTCACTTTTAGTGGCACTTTTCTAGCTTTAGCGGCACTTTTTCTTCAATTCTTTAATCTTCGTGCTTCGACTTCGCATTTATTTATTTAAACGATTACAATTTAAAAATAGAACAATTACAACTAAAAACTTTACATATTGGGATGATATTGCGACTAAATATATGTTCGTTTGGAGCAATATCAACTCACTTCCGATAAGATGACCGAACTACACGTGTCATCATGAATCCGCATCCACACGTGACCAACTTCTCCCATCACAACTCAATGCCAACCCTTCGCCATTGGGGTTGTAAAATCCACATCACAAGCATCCAAAGGTGGTCAACCAAAATGCACAACCGTGTCAATTGGACCTATTACACAAGTCCATCATTTCCACCTATATGTGAAGTGAGCTCTATAATCGATAACCACTTCACCCGACCCGCACCCATCCTACACATACATATGCACATAGGATATTAACACTCACATTGTTGTCTTGATGAATGCAACCGAACAAATCCGCGACACGTCAATGGAAAGCACCTATTCCATTATCACAATACAAACAACACACTTAGAGTGGATTTACAAACCAACTCAAAACGACACTTAGTGCAATTTCGACCAATTGCACCACCAAGCATGAAACGCGCCCAATACTAACCAATAATCACTAACACTAGTGACAATGGTCCTAATTTGCCAATTTAACCCAATCGTAAGTGTTACACACTTATCATTCTCAAAATCACCCATAAACCCTAATTTTGACTCATTTCAAAATTAGTCTTTCAAATACACTAAAATGGGTTCCAACACTTCCATAATCACTAAACCTAGTGATTAAACCCAATTTCAAGTCCCAAATCATGGCCAAGTCGGTTTCCAATCCAAAACCCGCCAACAACAATAATAAACCCGATTACTAGCATCAAAGAACTCACTTCAAGAGTTTAAATGGGTTTCTCTACAATTCAAGTTCAATCCCTAACTTGAATATCAAATCTTACAAATGAAATTCGGAGTTTGAACTTACCAATACTACCACAACGTAGCCTTGAACGAGATGAACAACTTTAAAACCCGAGCTTTGGTGAGAATCCAACTCCTTCTTCTCCATATGGAGTTTCCTCTCTCTAAAGCACTTCCTCTCTCTAGGGTTTGAAGATGAGAGTGTTTGTGGTGTAGAAATGAGGATAAGATGATCAATAGATCAGCTTTGAGGGCTCCAAACCGACCCCAAGTGAAATGACCAAAATGCCCTTCATTTAACCCAAAATACAAAAAGACAGAATTCTGTCGCTGGCAGGGTGCGCGGCGCGCTCACCTAATGGTGCGCGGCGCGCACAACGGTCTGAGCAGTTTTTTGAGTTTTTTATGTACGCCATTTATGCTCTATGTACAATAAATATTTGGGTCTTACAAATCTCCCCCACTTAGAATCGATCACGTCCTCGTGATCCTTGTCACTTAACCGAACGGACCCACACACTATGGTCCTCAAACACACATTCCAAATCCGACTTCCACCGCATAAATCAAAACTCGAAGATTATTCCATTTACCCATTACATACATGCACTCATTCCGGGACATGCAATGCACACGGCATTCGAAGACTAACATGATCACCTAACATACATGGAAATCATCACGCGTTCTTCCAACTCCTCTAGGCAATTCTTCCCAACGAATCACCTTTAATACAAAATCGTCATTCGCGATTTATCGAATCCCAAATCCGAGCACTAAAACTTGCTCAATCCCTCACATCGGGAAAAACTCAACCAATCTCTTACCGAGATATCAATCCCTTAGCGTACCCTTACCAAGTACAATGCTAAAAACAACTAAATCTCAACCTAAGGTCAACAACCAAACCGATGAAGACCGAATCAAGGCGAATCCTTACGGATAACACTTACCACTTAACATCCCTTGTAGTGCGCAATACAACCAATAAGAAACTATCGTAACATCATAAACAAACGGCTAAAACCGATATCACCCAAAACGACTATGGCAACGCAAATCCCAAGGTGCACAAAGTCGACTATGGTCACATCTGTAACAACATGTGAGCGAAACACGGCTATCGCATCACTAACCACACAACATGGTCCTTAAGACCCCACCATCGGCGTATAGAACAACCAATGGTTCACACAACATGGTCCTTATAACCCCACCATCGGTGTATATATAACAACCAATAGTTCACACAACATGGTCCTTACGACCCCACTATCGGCGTATAGAACAACCAATAGTTCACACATCCAATCAACGTGAAGGCTAGCAGAAACTACACGCGCCTTAGTGAATCCGCAACCACACGCGACTCACCACCTCCATCGCAACAACAATCGGGATTGGCCGAACTACACGTGCCCTAGTGAATCCGAACTACACGAGAGTCACTATCCTAATAGAATGACCGCATCCACACGTGTCATTGTGAATCCGAACTACACGAGACTCACTTCCTCAATATAATGACCGTATCTACACGTGTCATTGTGAATTCGAACTACACGCAACTCACTTCCACAATAAGATGACCGAACTACACGCGTCATCGTGAATCTGCATCCACACGTGATCCACCTCCCAAATCTCAACACAGGAATGGTACTCCCATTCCCCATTGGTACTCGCATTTCCCGATACGTTATACCTTACCGATATAACACTACTCCCATGATGAAGTTAGCGGACCGAGTCACGGCCAGAACCCACCAATCACATACGCTCTTTTGGCCTCAATCAACGAGTAGTGTAACATCGCGCACTGCTACACCATAGTGAATCCTAACGGAATACACTAACCATCCACCACAAGTATATACATACTAGAATCATTCCATATCGCCTGGAATTTTCGCACACAAAATATCCGCACGCGCGAACATCGCTATCACAATCGAGCCAAGAACCGCCTATACCGCACATAGGCACTACAATAATTCTCTAGAAGAGAATTCGACACGTACATCCCTTAACCGAAGGATCTCACTTGCTCGTCAAACACGTCCATTATCTCTAAATGAGATTCACCACATTACCACCTCGGTGATAATTTAAATTCAAAACCATAAGTACAATGTATTCCAAATCGTACTTTTACCACAATCGACCAACGTAGGTCTCAACACTAGCTTCGAATCCATACGAGCATCGCCCAATATCAATACACTAGAACACCTTCGTGCGAGAGTACCACTCCCACACTTAGAACTCCATTCCATAACCACATCATCGAGATAAGGTATCCCATGATATACATTTCACAATACCTTGCCCTATCCATGAGCATACAAAGGATTTTAACCTATCCTTAAACACTTCGAACGAAGAGTTTACCACAATTACACAAACTTAAATCTTTCAATCTTCCGATTGCTCTAGATTATCAAATTTTCACCTACTCACTCATGTACCTAAGGGTTTCTCTCCGGTACCCTAAGTACAATATAACTGCAACATCATCGGAGTCGAATACCACGCTAGTAGGTATGAAAGAGGCACCTAACACCGCGTCAAGTAGACTCCATTACCAACATACATCAAGATCAAACACTCGACCTTTAGGGTTTTATCCGCCCGTTGAACCTCATGGTTCACCACCCCAAACATAAAAGCTAACACGCTCTTAACAACCGAACACCAAGGAATGCTTGGTTGCACCAAGTCTTACGTCCTTCGCCCATCAATCAAAACGTCACCATAGGGTAATTCCATTAGGAACGTCACCCATAACAATACTATGCACAACACAAGGCATTTAACAAACCCGAACTCAATCGGCACATAATAAATAATCAAAGGACATATTTATTAAAACGAAACGTACCTTAACGTCTCCTTGCTGCACCCGTCCCTGCTAACTCGGGACACTCCGACTTACGATGTCCTTCCGTGCCATCACCCTTTGGCACAGAACATTCCCAAGACTTGTGACCCCTCACGCCACAATTATAACACCTAGACACACTAGAATCCGATATACTCGTTTGTATAGCACCCGTGTTCACACTTGCACCCCCTAGCTCTCTTACTTGGAGTGCCATATGAAACAACCCTTCTCTCACTTGAAGGTTCGCCAATCTTCGATCGCGAATACGACTCGAAACCCTTAGCCATGTTAAATAACTCTGCAAACGTGTTCACTTGACCAACACTAATCTTGCCCTGCAAGTCATCATTCAAGGTTTGATAGAAATCTTCCATCAACATATGATCATTCCTAATATACTCCGAGCAAAAACGAGCCTTCGCCATAAAGGTCGTCTTGAGAGTATTCAAGTCCATAGATCCTTGTTGTAAATTTCGCAACTCATTACGCATTTCCGACAAATCGGCTGAAGTTCGGAACTCCTCGAAGAATTCCTTCTTAAAATCATCCCACGATAACCCCATAAACGCTTCTCCACCGACAAGATCAATTTTACCATCCAACCAATCCTTCGCCCTACCCCGCAACAAGCTAGTAGCGAGTCTTGTCATCTTCTTGGGAGGGCATTCAATAGTGCAAAAACACCCTTCGACATCTGAGATCCATGTAGTGCTTACCAAAGGATCCGGTTTCCTGTCATACATCGGGGGTTTAGTCCTCATGAAGCTCTTATAACAACGCTCCATCTCACCACTATTTCGAAATTCGAAATACTTCCTATCCATTCTTTCTTCCAACGCATCCATTTGCTCCGCAACGGCGGCCGCAAGTCTAGCATTAAACTCGACGTCATTCATCTCGATCTCGTTTCGCGTCATCATTCTAAAGAATGCAAAACGAATAGTCCACGAACGTATAAAACCACACGCACAATACCGCCCCATCTTGCTCAACACTCGTCGTACATCACTTGTTAGACACGATTTGCACCCGTAATAAGGTTTGCAAGTCCTTATTACGAATGATAATGCTAAAAACGAACATATATTTCATAGCATTATTCCTCAAGAAAGACAAGCTTTTAGTTGCAATTGTTCTATTTACAAGTGATATTCGTTTAAATAATAAAAGGTGAAGACAAAAGACAGATTCGACGAATTGAAGACGCAAACGACCAAAAATCTCAAAAGTACAAAAGACAATCAAAGAGGTTCCAATTATTGATAAGAAACGTCTCGAAATTACAAGAGTACAAGATTCAAAATGCAAAGTACAAGATATTAAATTGTACGCAAGGACGTTCGAAAATCCGGAACCAGGACCAGAGTCAACTCTCAACGCTCGACGCAACGGACTAAAAATTACAAGTTAACTATGCACATAAATATAATATAATATTTAAATAATTCTTATAATTATTTAATATATTATATTTATTTAAAACCGTCGGTAAACAAAGAGCCAAACTCCTCTGAGCTGTAATTTCAAACTCCGCGACTCGCGGAGTTTGAAGGCAAAATTGGCCGCGAGTCGCGGACCCCCAAAATGAGAAACTGCCTATAAAGCCAACCGAATTCTGAGCATTTTTCATCATCTTTTTCTTCTCCTCATTCATACGTAAAATATATATATATATATATTTATAATTTATATTTTAATTTTAATTATAATTCTAATAATAAGGGTATGTTAGCGAATGTTGTAAGGGTGTAAGTCGAAATTCTGTCCGTGTAACGCTACGCTATTTTTAATCATTGTAAGTTATGTTCAACCTTTTTAATTTAATGTCTCGTAGCTAAGTTATTATTATGCTTATTTAATCCGAAGTAATCATGATGTTGGGCTAATTACTAAAATTGGGTAATTGGGCTTTGTACCATAATTGGGGTTTGGACAAAAGAACGACACTTGTGGAAATTAGACTATGAGCTATTAATGGGCTTTATATTTGTTTAACTAAATGATAGTTTGTTAATGTTAATATAAAGATTTACAATTGGGCGTCCCTATAAATTACCATATACACTCAATCGAACACGATGGGCGGGGTATTTATATGTACGAATAATCGTTCATTTAACCGGACACGGGAATGGATTAATAGTCACTAGAATAATTAAAACAGGGGTGAAATTATGTACAAGGACACTTGGTATAATTGATAACAAAATATTAAAACCTTGGGTTACACTCAGTCGACATCCTGGTGTAATTATTAAACAAAGTATTAAAATCTTGTTACAGTTTAAGTCCCCAATTAGTTGGAATATTTAACTTCGGGTATAAGGATAATTTGACGAGGACACTCGCACTTTATATTTATGACTGATGGACTGTTATGGACAAAAACCAGACGGACATATTAAATAATCCAGGACAAAGGACAATTAACCTATGGGCATAAAACTAAAATCAACACGTCAAACATCATGATTACGGAAGTTTAAATTAGCATAATTCTTTTATTTCATATTTAATTTCCTTTATTTTATATTTAATTGCACTTCTAATTATCGCATTTTTATTGTTATTGTATTTAATTGCACTTTTAATTATCGTACTTTTTAATTATCGCAAGTTTATTTTATCGCACTTTTATTATTCGCAATTTCATTATCGTTAGTTACTTTATGCTTTAATTTAAGTCTTGTATTTATTTTTAATATTTTACATTTGGTTTTAACTGCGACTAAAGTTTTAAAATCGACAAACCGGTCATTAAACGGTAAAACCCCCCCTTTATAATAATAATATTACTTATATATATATATATTTGTATTTTTATAAAAGTAAACTAATATAGCGTTAAGCTTTGTTTAAAAAGATTCCCTGTGGAACGAACCGGACTTACTAAAAACTACACTACTGTACGATTAGGTACACTGCCTATAAGTGTTGTAGCAAAGTTTAAGTATATCCATTCTATAAATAAATAAATATCTTGTGTAAAATTGTATCATATTTAATAGTATTTTCTGCAAACATATAAGCTATTTTATATACTACTCTGCTAAAACATCAAGTATTTTTGGCGCCGCTGCCGGGGAGTCTCTTAAAAGCCGGAAGCGCAACGCTAATATAAAAAAAAAAATAAAAATTATGTGTTTTTAAGATTTTGTTAAATATTTAAGTTTTATAAAGTTTCTTTATTTTTATATAAGTTTTATTTAAGTATTTTGTTTTTATTTAAAAACATATAAAAAAATATATATAAATCTAGTTTTAAGATTTTTATTTATAAAATTATAAAGTAATTCTATTTTTATTTAAGTTTTAAATATAAGTTTTTATTATACACATATTTTTTTTTTATAAACAGAAAAAATTAAAAACAGAAAAAAAAAAAAAAAAAAAACGCGTCAGTTTTAAACTGTTCCAGGTTTGAATTTCTGAACCCCGCGACTCGCGGGGTTTGATGCCTTGAATACTGCGACTCGCGGAGTAATCCTGACACGCTGACAGAAACCCTAAACTGAATTAATTACGGGGTAATTAATTATTATTATTATTATTTAACCCTAATTATTAGTTTTATTATAATTAGTTTTACTTTTTATTTAATTTGTTTTATTTAGTTAAATTAGTTTAATTAAATTGTAAAATTAGTAGTTTTATTAAATAAATAATATAAAAATAATATTTTTATAAAAATTGTACTTTTTACAACTTTTTGTATATTTTTATATTTTGTCCCTTTTTAATCGTTTTAGCGTAATATTTGTATTTTTAGCTCATATTTAGTTTTAAACTTAGATTTTGCCATAGTTATTTTTATTTCTAGATTTTTAAGCTTTGCCGTAAAATCCCTTAAGTGCTTTTTCTTCAGACTAAGATTTAGGTGCTTTAGAATTTTGCGACGCCTTTTTAAGTTTTAGTTTCTTTTTAAGTTATTTCCATTTGGGATTTAGTTTTTCCTGTAAGCTTTAATATTTTTAGACACCTTTTACCTATGTATCAATTATCATTCCAATTAGTAATCTCAATTTGCGATTATAATTTTAAGTTAGTTGTAGTAATAAGGTTAGGTTAGTCAAGTACTTTTAAGTTTTATAAGTTTCTTTTATTTTTCCGTCACCTTTTATTTTTCAACCATTTTTCTTTTTCGATCTTTTTCGACGAACTCTTTTTCTTTCTTATTTTTCGCTATTCTAGTTTTTAGGACATAGATTTTTATTCTACTTCTTATCTAAATTTCTTAAAATTACGAAAATTTATTTTAAGTGGTTAAATTGATAGACATCCAAATTTTCTGGTTCGTAGTAATAGTTGGATTTGTACGTGGACCGGGTTATTGGAGCCAAACAGTCCTCAATTATATTGAGACCAAACGAATCCTGCCCCTCTGCTGCATCTTTTGGCTATTCAAAACGTGGGCAAAATCAGAAAAGTCTATTAATTGGATAACTTATTATAATTTTTCTTTCCTTTTAAAAACTAATAGGATATTCAGTGAATGCACCGAGCAAGACGATCACCACCTTTTGTGCATTCACCACCTGTAACTAGATCAAGACATTTAGCAAATATAACCGCCGTTGATTTTTCTTTAGAATCATCATCCAGTCGACCAAGTACTTCAGTTCAAATTTTCGATAATCCATTTTTTGAACCCGACCTCACAATTGAGAATCCGGAGAATATTCAGGAACGGTTCGTAGATCCTGAACCATTAAACTTTCCTCCGGAACCACCAATCATTCAAACAGAGATTGTTGAGGAACGAACCATTAAATCAGAATCCTCTAGTGATTCCGATTCAACAAATTCAATTATGGAGAATCTAGAACCTTTAAGTATGGAAGACCGAATGAGAGCTAAACGCACTGGCCAAGGTCACACAATTACTCATCCAGACATTAATGCGCCAGATTATGAAATCAAAGGACAAATTCTACACATGGTGACTAATCAATGCCAATTTAGTGGTGCGCCGAAGGAAGATCCAAATGAACATCTACGTACCTTTAATAGGATCTGCACACTATTTAAAATTCGAGAAGTGGAGGATGAACAGATATATCTCATGTTATTTCCCTGGACTTTAAAGGGAGAAGCCAAAGATTGGTTGGAATCGTTACCTGAAGGGGCGATCGATACATGGGATGTTTTAGTTGACAAATTTCTTAAACAATTCTTTCCTGCATCTAAAGCCGTAAGACTTCAAGCAGAAATTGTTACGTTTACACAGAAACCGAATGAAACTCTATATGAGGCATGGACTAGATATGGAAAGTTGTTAAGAGGATGTCCGCAACATGGTTTAGACACCTGTCAAATAGTACAAATATTCTACCAAGGATGCGACATCACTACAAGGAAAGACATAGATATAGCAGCTGGTGGTTCTATTATGAAGAAAACCGAAACTGATGCTTACAAAATTATTGATAACACTGCTTCCCACTCACATGAGTGGCACCAAGAAAAAGATATCGTTAGATCATCTAAAGCAGCTAGAGCCGATTCTAGCCATGACTTAGATTCCATTTCCGCAAAGATAGATGCTGTGGAGAGATGAATGGAAAAGATGACTAAAGATATTCACTCAATACGAATTAGTTGTGAGCAGTGTGGAGGACCACATTTGACAAAAGATTGTCTCAGTATTGAATTAACAATGGAACAAAGAGAGAATATTTCATACATAAACCAAAGGCCTGGAAATAATTATCAGAATAATTATCAACCGCCAAGACCAATTTACAATCAAAACCAAAATTATAACCGAAATATTCCATACAACAACCAACAAGGTCCTAGCAATCAACAAGTATCCAATAATACTTACAATCAGCAAAGACCTAATTTTCAAAACAAACCACCACAACAAACCGATGATAAAAAGCCGAATTTAGAAGATATGATGACAAAGCTAGTTGAAACTCAAACACAGTTTTTCACATCTCAAAAACAAACCAATGAACAAAATGCTCAAGCATTTAGAAATCAACAAGCTTCTATTCAAAATCTGGAACAAGAAGTGAGTAACCTAGCAAGGTTAATAGGTGAAAGAAAACCGGGAAGTCTACCTAGTGATACAAATGCTAACCCCCGGAATGAAACAGCTAAAGCCATTACCACAAGAAGTGGTACAACACTTAAACCACCTAAAATACCTGTAACTTCTGATGAAGCTATTCCTACTCCACAAGAACCACAACCTGATCAAGATAAGGAAAAAGAACCGGTAGTTGAAAAGGTTAATGAAGATAACACAGTTAAGGCTAAACGTTATGTTAAACCATACCAACCACCACTTCCTTACCCGAGTAAAATGAAGAAAGAGAAACTTGAAGCCGAGCAATCCAAATTCTTGGATATGTTTAAACAGATAAATGTAAATCTTCCTTTCATTGATGTGATTTCAGGAATGCCTAGATATGCTAAATTCTTGAAAGATCTAATTTCAAATAGAAAGAAAATGGAAGAACTCTCGGCTGTTACTATGAATGCTAATTGTTCAGCAGTGGTGTTGAATAAGATACCAGAAAAACTATCTGATCCAGGAAGTTTCACAATTCCATGTTTTCTGGGTAGTCTTAGTTCAATAGAAGCATTGGCAGACTTAGGTGCTAGTATAAATCTAATGCCGTATTCACTATACACTAAACTAGACCTTGGAGAATTGAAACCAACCAGAATAAGCATACAACTAGCCGATAGATCAATAAAATATCCTAGAGGGATAATGGAGAACATGCTAGTTAAAGTTAGTACTTTAGTATTTCCAGTAGATTTTGTTGTTCTGGACATGGAAGAAGATTCTCAAGTTCCTCTCATATTAGGAAGACCATTCTTAAACACGGCTAAAGCAATGATAGACGTGTTCGGTAAGAAATTGACCCTAAGTATAGAGGATGAGAGTGTTACCTTTTCAGTTGATAGAGCAATGCAACAACCACAATCTGCAGATGATACATGTTATTATATTCAAACTATAGATGCACATGCAGAATTATTAGAAGAATTTCCAGAATTACAAGGAACAGGAGAATGTTCTTTAGGAGAAGGTAATGAACCAATTGATGAAGCTGAAATGTTAGCTACACTTATAGCTAATGGAGATGAACCAACAACAGAAGAAATTCAAATACTAAAAGAATAAGACAGATAACGATATAAATCATCGATAGAAGAACCTCCAAAATTAGAGTTAAAGCCACTTCCAAACCATTTGGAATACGCTTATTTACATGGTGAATCTGAATTACCTGTAATAATATCGTCTTCTCATACTGAAAATGAGAAATCACAACTCATTTCTGTGTTGAAAGCTCATAAACCAGCCATTGCATGGAAGATTCATGATATTAAAGGAATAAGTCCTTCGAATTGCACACATAAAATCCTTATGGAAGAAGGTCATAAAACGTATGTGCAACGCCAACGAAGACTAAATCCTAATATGCAAGATGTAGTTAAGAAAGAGATTATTAAACTGCTAGATGCAGGTCTAATTTATCCAATCTCTGATAGTCCATGGGTAAGCCCAGTTCAATGCGTACCTAAGAAGGGTGGCATGACTGTCATTACAAATGAGAAAAATGAGCTTATTCCTACTAGGACTGTAACAGGATGGCGTGTATGTATTGATTATAGAAAATTAAATGACGCCACCAGAAAAGATCACTTTCCCTTACCTTTCATAGATCAAATGTTGGAAAGATTAGCCGGAAATAGTTACTATTGTTTTCTAGATGGATTTTCCGGATATTTTCAAATTCCAATAGCACCCGAAGATCAAGAGAAAACCACATTCACGTGCCCTTATGGTACTTTTGCTTACAAACGCATGCCATTTGGACTTTGCAACGCCCCTGCAACCTTTCAAAGGTGTATGATGGCGATTTTTCACGACATGATAGAAGAATGCATGGAAGTATTCATGGATGACTTTTCAGTCTTCGGTGATACATTTGAATCATGTCTAGTTAATCTGGAACGAATGCTTCTTAGATGCGAACAATCAAATCTAGTACTTAATTGGGAGAAATGTCATTTCATGGTTAAAGAAGGCATCGTTCTTGGACATAAAATTTCAAAAGAAGGAATTGAAGTGGATAGAGCTAAAGTAGATGTAATTGCTAAACTTCCACATCCCACCAATGTTAGAGGAGTTAGGAGTTTTCTAGGGCATGCCGGTTTTTACCGACGTTTCATAAAAGATTTTTCAAAAATTGCCACTCCTATGAATAAACTCCTAGAAAAGGATGCTCCATTCATCTTTTCAGATGAGTGTATCAAATCTTTTAATATTCTTAAAGAAAAACTCACTAATGCGCCGATCATGATCACACCAAATTGGAATCTACCATTTGAACTAATGTACGATGCAAGTGATTTTGCAATGGGAGCCATTTTAGGACAAAGGATTGAAAAACGATTTCAACCTATATATTATGCTAGTAAGACGTTACAAGGAGCACAAACGAACTATACAACTACTGAAAAAGAACTCCTTGCTATTGTCTTTGCTTTTGACAAATTTCGATCATATCTCGTTCTAGCAAAAACGGTGGTCTATACCGACGATTCTGCTCTTAGATACCTATTTTCGAAACAAGATGCTAAACCAAGATTAATACGTTGGATCTTACTCTTACAAGAGTTTGATATTGAAATCCGAGATAAAAGAGGAGCAGAAAATCTCGCCGCTGATCATCTTTCTCGTCTTGAAAATCCTGAATTAGAAGTTCTAAATGAATCGGCCATACAAGACAACTTTCCTGATGAATATCTATTGAAGATAGATTATAAAGAAATCCCATGGTTTGCAGACTATGCAAACTATTTAGTATGTGGATTCCTTGAAAAAGGATTATCGTACCAAAGAAGAAAGAAATTCTTCAGTGATATAAAACACTATTTTTGGGAAGATCCACATCTGTTTAAAAGTTGTCCAGATGGAATAATACGCCGATGTGTATTTGGAGATGAAGCTAGTAAAATTTTAAACCATTATCACACAGGACCAACAGGAGGGCATTATGGGCCTCAACTAACAGCAAGAAAAGTTTATGATGCTGGATTCTATTGGTCTACAATTTACAAAGACGCACACCTTCTTTGCAAATCCTGTGATGCTTGTCAAAGGGCCGGAAAAATAAGTCAACGTGATGAAATTCCACAAAATGTCATCCAAGTATGTGAAGTATTTGACATTTGGGGTATTGACTTTATGGGTCCATTTCCAAAATCTCATAATAATCTATATATACTCGTAGCCATTGATTATGTATCTAAATGGGCGGAAGCACAAGCTCTCCCAACTAACGATGCACGAGTTGTAGTTAACTTTTTAAAACGTCTTTTTGCAAGGTTTGGAACACCGAAAGCTTTGATAAGTGATCGGGGTACTCATTTCTGTAATAATCAACTTGAGAAAGTTCTTCAAAGATATGGAGTAACTCATAAAATCTCCACCGCATATCATCCACAAACAAGTGGACAAGTTGAAAATACCAACCGAGCCTTAAAACGTATTCTAGAGAAAACCGTAGGATCAAATCCGAAGGAATGGTCCATTAAATTGGAGGATGCACTCTGGGCTTTTAGAACAGCCTACAAAACTCCAATTGGAACCACACCTTTTAGACTTGTTTATGGAAAAGCATGTCATCTTCCAGTAGAAATTGAACACAAAGCATTTTGGGCTTTGAAAACATGTAATCTTGATTTACATGAAGCTGGACGTCTACGATTAAGTCAACTAAACGAATTAGAAGAATTAAGACATGAAGCATACGAAAATTCGTTAATCTATAAAGAAAGAACGAAGAAATGGCATGATAAAAGAATCAGAAGTTCAAAAGAATTTAAAGAAGGAGACAGAGTTCTTCTTTTCAATTCACGATTCAAGCTATTTCCTGGAAAATTGAAATCAAGATGGTCTGGACCATTCATAGTCAAAAGAGTTTTCCCATACGGAACAATAGAATTAATAAATTCAAATGGGATTGAATTTAAAGTTAAAGGTCACAGAGTTAAACATTACATACATGGTCCGATGGAAGTCGACAACGAAGTTAATCACAATTTCGACACCACAGCTAACTAAGTGTGGGGAGAATCAAGTCTTTAAAGGATAATATGTATTTCTGTTAGAGTTAGATTGTCTGTTTTCGTGTAGTTCTCGAAAATGGAACCCGAATGGTCTTTCCCTAGCAGACCCTAAAGAACTAGTCTTCTCCCCCCATTCTGAATTTTTAAGTTTTTTTAGGTTTTTACAAAATGAAGACTGCCTGTGAACTAAATCATGGTCTAATGCTACACGCTTTGATCACTAAACGAAATAATGACATACTACCGAGTGAAATAGTATCAGTAATCAAAGAAAGAATGGACGGAGTTAGAAAAGAATCCAGATGCGAAGATAATAAGTTACAATTTGGAAAAGGAAAATCAAAATCCGCAGCAAAAAGAAGAGCACGACACCTAGAACGATGTCACAAATGCGGAAAATGGTCACATGGAGGTAAATGTTCAAATAATCAAACCTATTCAAATACCGAATTTGTTACTTTATGCAGAGACGGACCGTTCATATGTTTAGAAGAAAAGACACTGAATGCTCGAGGTTACGCCTATGTAGCCATGGAAAACCAATTAAACCGACTATCTTATGAATGGGATAGATCATATAACTAAGAAATCTATTTCACAGGTATGTTTGTACAGTTTTTATTTTATTTATTTTTATTTTTAAACCTTTTGATAATAAACGCTAATTTGTTCGCTATAAAGTATTAAATTGGTATTAAATAAAATTAGGTTTGGCGACCAAAATTATTGATATCATTCAAAAATTTATTACATCACTGCGAAATTTAACGTTTATTCTTAAGGTATAAATATCTTTAATCAATCAACCCAAAATATTTCAAAAATTCGTCATGAGTTAAATTAGGTCTTGGAACCGAAATTACTTTACCGAAAAGAGGGGCGCATATTTTTGATAATATTTGATTGATTAAAGTGGGATAAAAAGCCAAAAAGATTTTTAATTTTATTTTTACCATGTTTTTAAAATTAATATTTAAATCTTAAATTAATATTGTAAAATTTGTAAAAACAATATATTTAAAATTGTAAATATTTGAAAAATTAATATAAGTTTGGTGTGAATTTATAATATGAATTTTTAAATTAAATTTGGTGTGAATTTTTAATTTTTAAAATATGAATTTTTAATTTTATGCATTTTAAATTTTAAGTTTGGTGTGAATTTTTAATATTAATTTTGAATTTTATATTTAAGTTGTGTGAATTTAAAAACAAAAATTTACTTTATCTCATTAAGTTAAAAATATGATTTTTAAAATTCGTCGTAAGTTGAAGACTAGGTCTTTGAACCGAAATTGCTTTACCCGAGGGAGGGACGAGAACTTTTATTATCATTATTTTTAATCTTATTGAATTAAAGTATGCCAAAAACATTGAAAAAACCCAAAAATCTTAGTTTTTAAAACAATCGCTACAAAAAGACAAATTTTAAAATTTTGTCGAGGGACGGACTAGGACATCGATCCGAAACGACCTCGTCCTAAATAACAAGGGAAACAAAATTTTAAAATTAAGTACTTAATTGTTTTATAAGTTAATGATTATAAAAAAAAAATAGCAAACTCTGCGACTCGCGGAGTTTGGAGGTTTAATCCCCGCGAGTCGCGGGAGGACCAATTTACAGAAAAAAAATATAACGCAAGAACTGATCAGTCCAACCCACAACACAAAACACATACTGCGAAATAATGCTCGAAAATACACGAAAAACACCCCCAAAAATCACAATTTTTAACCGTTAATCACCAAATTTTTTACTAAAATCATGTTGAGAAGGATGCTATCAAGGAATTACTCAAGAAAAACGGTAAATTTCTACACCTAAACACCATTTAATCCGAAATTAGTGTTCTTGAGCAATTTTTTCCCCAATTTGATTTTGATGCTTTTTAGTGTAATTATGCTTAAATTGTTTATGTATTATGCTTGTATAACCTAGATTGATGCTATTTAACATGATTAGAAGCCTTAAACTTCAAAATTTGAGTAATCTAGGGTTTGTGTTCTTGAGCAAATTTAGGGCTTTTTGATATAAATAGGTTATGGCCGATTTTTGTCATGAATTGTTGCTAAATTAAGTAGTGTAACATGTTTAGGTAGTTAAATGATCCAAACTTTGAGCCTAAACATGATTTTGAGAATTAAAGTGGACTTTTTCAAAGTCTAAAATTCATGAACTTGATTTTTGAGAGATAATGCCATTTGAGACTTGTTTAATTGCTAGTAATGATTATTTTGACATGTTATTTGAGTTAAATGCTTATGAACTTGGCGAACATTTTCATATATGCTTATTTGAAAAAGTGTAGATTTGATAAAAATGTGTAAATGAGCTTAAGTTTGATATAAATTGATCATGTCATTGTAATTATTTTGATTGATGATTTTGCTGACACTAATGCATATTTGGATGCACAAAAATTGTGTTTGATGTGTTTTGCAGACTGAAAGGGGTGAATCTTCATCCCAAGCTCGCAATGCTCCTGCTGAGAATGCGGAACAACAGGAGGTGGATAACTACTACAAGCAGGATATACCGCATCCAGTCATGACATTTTCTGATATGCACTTGGAAGAGTTGCACCCGAACCTGAGATTTGACAGACTTTGGATAGATTATCCAAAATATCAAAGGGGTTTGCATACTCTTCATTCTAAGGTTGTTGAGGTACCGAGGGTCATAGAATGGGGACCCTTAGAAGCTGTAGAATTGGCCGGGCCAATTAGGGAATTACTTGTACAGAGGTATGGTAATTCTACTTTTAATGACTGGATGCGTTTATTCACCATGCGTAGACCTGTATATAAAGTATGGTGTGAAGAATTATTGTGTAGTATAGAGTTGAATGATCGGGTAACTAGTTTAACCGATCGATCTTTTATTAGATTTTTGTTAGGCGGTTTGATGCGCCACATGTCTTTACTGGACATGGCTCAGGCTTTACGTATATATACGCCTGAGGAGTTAGCATTTGCCGATTGTAGAGGGTTGATACTAAACGGTAGAAAGATAGATGAAAATTTTGATACACACGGTGTGTGGAGTCAAATGACAAGCCATCACCGTTTCAAAGGGGGAAATTACTCTTATTTGGATATAGATAGAGCCGAATTAAGAGTGATTCATAGGTTTTTAGCTAATTCGATTACACAAAGAGGTAAGAACAAGGAAAAGGTAAATGAATAGGATTTGTTTTACCATATGTGTATTCGAGACCCACAAAGCGCTGTAAGTATACCGTATTGTGTGGGTTATTATTTATCAGCTATGGTTCGGGGGATGAGACCGCATAGCATAATAGGAGGTGGTATTTTTATTACTTTGATTGGTGAATATCTCAGTGTGGATATAAGTCGGGGGGGATTATTAGTAGAAGAACCAGAACCCCGAGATACTATAGGTTTAAATGTATACCATGGTGAGAAAGTTTTGAAGAGGCGAAATAACGCCGCAGTACCATACCATGGTAGACATCCACAGGTTGAGAGAAACCAACAGCAAGGTAATGTAGGAGGGGGAAATGAGATGCAAGAAATGCAAAGGTTTATAGCTTCACAGGAGTACGAAAATGCTAGACAGAGAGCATTTGAAGATTGGCAAGTTCATCAGAACCAAATCATAGCTCATTGCCAACATATAGGTAGAAACTATATTCCTACACCGAAACCCATCTTCCCTCCCTGGTCTATAGAGATGCAACCACCGTATCCTACGTATAACCCTGCCGAAGCATTCTATAGCACCTATGGTTATGCTTGGAACCCCTATTGGTACCACTATCATCCCTAGTCTACTTAGTTTTATTTATTTTGTAATTTGTAATGTTGATACATTTAATAGTTATGTTAATATTGCAATAGCTTTTATAATTTTCTAACTTTTATTCTTAGATTTTAATAATTTTTGAATGTGGGGTAATATACCAAACTTCAAAAATATGTATATATGTTTGCAGTTTATCTTATGTACACAACAGGGTAAAACAACGCATTTTCAAAGACTGGCATTAAGTTCAGCAAAAGCAACTAATTTTGACGACAAGATGCAAAATATATGTGAAATAACAACAAGACGGAATGAACAAATGATGTGCACCATTTATCATTCAGCAAACAAACGCCAATATATTTGGAAACTTTGGTAAAAATTTAATCATTTTCACACAAATCACCCTCAATAATTTAAATTATTACTGATTTCTTGCAAATGAGGGCATTGCAAGATCTTAAGTGTGGGAAGGGGTTAAATTCTTTCGGATTTTAAAATTTTTTACTTTATACACTTGGTTACCATTAAAAATACTAGTAAAGCAGTAGTTGTATTAGAATCTAGTGCTCTCTGATAATAAAGAACAGCCCTGGTTTATATACTGACTACCCAATTCTAGTAAAATTTTTAAAAATTTTCAATTAAATGAACTCAAATTCATGTTTATACATATTTATGAACGATAAAACTAGGTGTTAACACCGAAATTATTGTTACCTCAGAAAGGACATAAATTGAGAAACAAACCAAAATGTTAAAATTCATTTAAAATGGAATAGAGGACGATAAAAAGGAAAATAAAAGCCAAGTGTGGGAAAATTTACCAAGTTATCTTAAACATATGTCACATATATCTGTAACAAATAACTGAAAATACTTTTGCTTTGGACTAAACTAAACTGTTTTACCTGATTTACTGTAAGAAAGATGGATCTACACGATGAATCAATTCCATCATTAAAAGGAAGTAAAGTCTTCCGAAAAAGACACGCGCTTCTTGATTTAGGTCATGAAGTTGTCGTCCAGACCAGCTGTAGGTTGACGAAAAATCTAGAAAAGTCATCACTAAAATCAGCAGGAAATCCACGGACCTCAGCATTAAACAGGGTCGCCAAGTGGTCAGATTTATCCTAACCATGAGAAGGATTTATCTTGTAAAATGGGGGGGCACCATGCAAATTAGCTGGATAAGACTAATGAATCAGATCCCCAGAAAGGATAATCTCCTTAAAGATTAAAAATCAGCTTTTAAGACTGATATTGCTCAATCCTAGAGATTGACCTTAAAGATTGAGAATTCAAACTCATGGAATTTAATGATATCTAAACTCGAGCTTGAACGAGAAAATATTTTAATCAAAATTACAAACCGATTTGTTTTCTGAAAACCCTATTTTCAATGCGTTCATTACCATTGAACGTAAAATCCTAGGAATTCACCTGGAATTCATTAGGTCACCTGAACTAAATCGGGTGTCAACCGTAAGAACGGTGGTTGCATAGTGGTCAAAGACAGGACCTTTTGCCATACCGAAAAATTATAAGGGTGAGCTTTACTATTGCTCCTACCAAGGATAGTAATTGCGTCCGACACGTTATAGACCATAATTAAAAGCATGTCAGGGGACATTGCCTTAACAGTTGCTTGTTCAACGCTTTCCTTTACAACCGGACGGTAGTTTACCGAAAGGTAATATACGGGACAAGTAAACTGGACGTGTTGCTTTCCAAATACAAGGTTAGCAAGTGGGTGACACAAAACTATAAGTTTTGAGCTAAAATTTTCAAATCTGAAACCCACCAAACCCACAAAAATATTTTGCAAACACCGGTAAAGGGTTATTCCGGAAAACTTATCTAGGGTAAAAACTAGATTTAATTTTTAAAAGATCAAATGTTTTCATAAAGATCCAATTTCCTTAATGGATCTAAATTTTTATAGTCATGTGGGACTGTAAACCATATCGTTACTACCATTGTTTATACCACCGTATAGAAATCACTGATGTACAAAGTGTGAAGAATAAAGAAGTGATTCTAGTATTTCAAGACAATATTGCTTGAGGACAAGTAATGCTTAAGTGTGGGAATATTTGATAATGCTAAAAACAAACATATATTTCATAGCATTATTCCTCAAGAAAGACAAGCTTTTAGTTGCAATTGTTCTATTTACAAGTGATATTCGTTTAAATAATAAAAGGTGAAGACAAAAGACAGATTCGACGAATTGAAGACGCAAACGACCAAAAAGCTCAAAAGTACAAAAGACAATCAAAGAGGTTCCAATTATTGATAAGAAACGTCTCGAAATTACAAGAGTACAAGATTCAAAACGCAAAGTACAAGATATTAAATTGTACGCAAGGACGTTCGAAAATCCGGAACCGGGACCAGAGTCAACTCTCAACGCTCGACGCAACGGACTAAAAATTACAAGTTAACTATGCACATAAATATAATATAATATTTAAATAATTCTTATAATTATTTAATATATTATATTTATTTAAAACCGTCGGTAAACAAAGAGCCAAACTCCTCTGAGCTATAATTTCAAACTCCGCGACTCGCGGAGTTTGAAGGCAAAATTGGCCGCGAGTCGCGGACCCCCAAAATGAGAAACTGCCTATAAAGCCAACCGAATTCTGAGCATTTTTCATCATCTTTTTCTTCTCCTCATTCATACGTAAAATATATATATATATTTATAATTTATATTTTAATTTTAATTATAATTCTAATAATAAGGGTATGTTAGCGAATGTTGTAAGGGTGTAAGTCGAAATTCTGTCCGTGTAACGCTACGCTATTTTTAATCATTGTAAGTTATGTTCAACCTTTTTAATTTAATGTCTCGTAGCTAAGTTATTATTATGCTTATTTAATCCGAAGTAATCATGATGTTGGGCTAATTACTAAAATTGGGTAATTGGGCTTTGTACCATAATTGGGGTTTGGAAAAAGAACGACACTTGTGGAAATTAGACTATGAGCTATTAATGGGCTTTATATTTGTTTAACTAAATGATAGTTTGTTAATGTTAATATAAAGATTTACAATTGAGCGTCCCTATAAATTACCATATACACTCAATCGGACACGATGGGCGGGGTATTTATATGTACGAATAATCGTTCATTTAACCGGACACGGGAATGGATTAATAGTCACTAGAATAATTAAAACAGGGGTGAAATTATGTACAAGGACACTTGGTATAATTGATAACAAAATATTAAAACCTTGGGTTACACTCAGTCGACATCCTGGTGTAATTATTAAACAAAGTATTAAAATCTTGTTACAGTTTAAGTCCCCAATTAGTTGGAATATTTAACTTCGGGTATAAGGATAATTTGACGAGGACACTCGCACTTTATATTTATTACTGATGGACTGTTATGGACAAAAACCAGACGGACATATTAAATAATCCAGGACAAAGGACAATTAACCCATGGGTATAAAACTAAAATCAACACGTCAAACATCATGATTACGGAAGTTTAAATAAGCATAATTCTTTTATTTCATATTTAATTTCCTTTATTTTATATTTAATTGCACTTCTAATTATCGCATTTTTATTGTTATTGTATTTAATTGCACTTTTAATTATCGTACTTTTTAATTATCGCAAGTTTATTTTATCGCACTTTTATTATTCGCAATTTCATTATCGTTAGTTACTTTATGCTTTAATTTAAGTCTTGTATTTATTTTTAATATTTTACATTTGGTTTTAACTGCGACTAAAGTTTTAAAATCGACAAACCGGTCATTAAAAGGTAAAAACCCCCCTTTATAATAATAATATTACTTATATATATATATATATTTGTATTTTTATAAAAGTAAACTAATATAGCGTTAAGCTTTGTTTAAAAAGATTCCCTGTGGAACGAACCGGACTTACTAAAAACTACACTACTGTACGATTAGGTACACTGCCTATAAGTGTTGTAGCAAGGTTTAAGTATATCCATTCTATAAATAAATAAATATCTTGTGTAAAATTGTATCATATTTAATAGTATTTTCTGCAAAAATATAAGCTATTTTATATACTACTCTGCTAAAACATCAACGAACACACGCCAAATCAACGTGTTAGTACAACGACTATCTTGCTTGATGATATCCGCAACGCAAACATATATACAAACATAACGCAAAGTATAATAATAATATCCGCATATTAATATAAACGTTAGTCCACCTACAAATTAAGGCACTAACCAAAATCCCATTCCGGCCCGTAATCCTACAAGTCCCGCAACAATTAAGCACACACAAAAAGTCTAAGTCTAGGCGCCTATCTCAAGTCACCTAAATCTCTTAGACCATGCTCTGATACCACTTGTAACGACCCAACCCGTTGTCCAACCAAAAACGCGGAATAATTATTTTTTTACAGATAGGGTGCGCGGCGCGCAACCCTCCTTGTGCGCGGCGCGCACAAGGCCATTCAGCTTCTGTCCGGATTTTACGTTTTTACGTTAAAGATTTATCACTTCTCGACACTTTTAGACGAAACGGTTTTCACAACATTTAATATTAGTTAAAACTAACACGTTCCAATAATAAAATGAGTTTTATGACACCGGACCCACATCGGCCGTTTTACGACTTTCGTACCAAAATACAAGTTTTCAACCACATGATTTTTAACACAAAATAAAGACCGAGCATGGCGATTGGGGATACGTTACCCAATCCTAATCAATCCAAAAGCACGTCTTCTAAAGCAACTACGCAAGTCCACTAGTTCCCACGCTTACCCAAGCCACCGCCTCCATGCAAATCTATAAAAAAATGTAAACAACGAGAGGGTAAGCTAACGCTTAGTGAGTGAGAATATACTACATACATATATATGCATAAAATGGACACGTCACACAAATAATCAAATAACACATACCGAAGCATCCACGTATAAGGCAAACTAAGCATACCGTTCAACCGCTATATAACAAGCTAATAATCAACAAGTAAGTTCACCAACGACGCTATGAACAACACCCATAAGCTACACCCAGAGGGCTAGCTACATCACAACAATACGACGATATATATATAACGATAAAGCGTAAAACGCCCAAGGTTAATCCCTTAACCCAATACCAAAAGAAGATTGGCCGAACTACACGAGCCTTAATAAATCCGCATCCACATGAGACTACTATCTATAATATCACAACAACATCGAGGTTGGCCGAACTACACGAGCCTTAGTGAATCCGCAACCACACGAGATCACTACCTCAATAAGATGACCGAACTACACGTGTCATCGTGAATCCGAACTACACGAGACTCACTTCCGATAAGATGACCGAACTACATGTGTCACCGTGAATCCGCATCCACACGTGACCCACTTCTCCCATCATAACTCAATGCCAACCCTTCACCATTGGGGTTGTAAAATCCACATCATAAGCATATGTGATAGCGTACACACAAGGTGTGCACCTCGTAAAAGGTGGTCAACCAAAACACACAACCGTGCCAATTGGACCTATTACACAAGTCCATCAAATCCACCTATATGTGAATTGAGCTCTATAATCGAGAACCACTTCACCCGACCCGCACCCATCCTACACATACATATGCACATAGGATATTAACACTCACCTTGTTGTCTTGATGAATGCAACCGAACAAATCCGTGACACATCGATGGAAAGCACCTATTCCATTATCACAATACAAACAACACACTTAGAGTGGATTTACAAACCAACTCAAAATGACACTTAGTGCAATTTCGACCAATTGCACCACCAAGCACAAAACGCGCCCAATACTAACCAATAATCACTAACATTAGTGACAATGGTCCTAATTTGCCAATTTAACCCAATCATAAGTGTTACACACTTATCATTCTCAAAATCACCTATAAACCCTAATTTTGACTCATTTCAAAATTAGTCTTTCAAATACACTAAAATGGGTTCCAACACTTCCATAATCACTAAACCTAGTGATTAAACCCAATTTCAAGTCCCAAATCATGGCCAAGTCAGTTTCCAACCCAAAACCTGCCAACAACAACAATAAACCCGATTACTAGCATCAAAGAACTCACTTCAAGAGTTTAAATGGGTTTCTCTACAATTCAAGTTCAATCCATAACTTGAATATCAAATCTAACAAATGAAATTCAGAGTTTGAACTTATCAATACTACCACAACGTAGCCGTGAACGAGATGAACAACTTTAAAACCCGAGCTTTGGTGAGAATCCAACTCCTTCTTCTCCGAATGGAACTTCCTCTCTCTAAAACACTTGCTCTCTCTAGGGTTTGAAGATGAGAGTGTTTGTGGTGTAGAAATGAGGATAAGATGATCAATGGATCAGCTTTGAGGGCTCCAAACTGACCCCAAGTGAAATGACCAAAATGCCCTTCATTTAACCCAAAATACAAAAAAGACAGAATTCTGTCGCTGGCAGGGTGCGCGGTGCGCACAACGATCTGAGCAGTTTTTTGAGCTTTTTAAATTACTCCAAGCTTCATACACTTTATGTACGCCATTTATGCTCTATTTACAATAAATATTTGGGTCTTACAATCAAATAGATAAAAAGTAATGAACTTAAACAAAAAAAAAACTACTACTAAAGGAAAGATTCATGCTGGGTTAGGAGAAAAAGATGAAAATTTCTCAACATTTTGCAGACCCAAAAACTCCAAAGCCTTACTTCCAGAATCCACAGCAGTAACTACAATAATCAATACAAATACAAATGCTTTTAATTAAACCCCTTTTCATTTCACTTCATAAATCAATAATCAATAATAAAAAAATCAATAGTATTTGTACCATGATAAGAAAAAGTGTTTAGTAATCTTACAAACAATTTTCTGTCAAGATTACTGTCATCAACTGCAAGAACATGAAGAGGGTGAGGGACTCTTTCTGCTTCTTCCTTTCAATTTGTCACTAACCCTTTGTGATCAAATTATTGCATACAAATACAAGTAACCTTACATATAAACCTATATACACGTTTCAATTTTAGGCAGTGAAATCAATTACCAGTAGATAAACCAGCTTTATAAAACCCTAAATTAAAATCAATCGTAATAGGAAATCAAATCAAAACAGCTGAGGTGAAATAGTAAAGAAATATAGCGCGAATAATTGAATGAGCGTGAATCCGTTTACCCAATTTAAGAAATTTTAAACCTGTTAAGAAATGAAAAATGGTAACAGAGATAATCAATTGACAATGTAACATGTTAAGAATTAAAAACTTTAAACCTATTTTAACTCAATTGACAAAGTAAACCCATTATAATACATAATAAAAGATTTACGAAACAACAAAAGAAGGATAATCATCAAACCTGGTAATAGTGATTTGAAAGAAAAAAAATCATCAAACCTGGTAACAGGAATAATCATCAAACCTAGAATCACACCACGAAACCGTTTTTCGAATCATGACTTTAACTGAATCATTTGGTGAGTCACAAGGTTGAACAGATGTTCTAGGGTTTTGAGAGAATGGGGATGATCGATTTGATTACGAAAGAAAAAGACGATAGTTACTGAAGAAATGATGTATGGTTGAAGGTATGGTAGAAGTTATGGGAGAAGGCATGGGAGAAGAGGAGAAGATGCAGAGCTTTCGTTGAATTTTGTGTTTTTTTTTATCACACATTGGTGTAAACAGTTGTTGGGCCAAGCATACAGTTGTTGGGCCAGCACTCCTTTAAATCCATTTGAGCAACTTAGCCTTTTTAAAGGGTTTTTTTGCTGGAAAGCAGCCCACATAGGCCAAAATAATTAAAAAAAATACATTAAACTTATTATAAATCAACAGAAAAAAAATGGGGGGGACAAAAATCGTGAATAGTGAAATTTGGACCAATGGGGAGAGGGCATTTTGACTCATAAATAGAAGATGTATAATTAAGTGACTACATAGAGATTTAATAAAAGATAAATTCAAAACAGGAATGACATTGTATGAAGAAAAAATATATTTCAGACAAATATATATTTATATATTGCTATATGTATGTATGAATCAACTATGATAACACGATATATGTAAACGTATAAAATACATTATGACAAATTAAAAAAAAATATGGAATGTGATACATACATGTGTAAAAATCCATTAAACATCGCCAGGGGGCACTACATTGCAAGAATAATAAATGATTTTTATTATTTTAATTTAATAGCAGCTAATTATAGTGAGAATTAATCTTGTCTAATGTTGAAGGTAACTCAAAGAATACCAAGATTGAATCTCAACAAATCCAACACCCTTGATTTTGACTCTCTTTCAATTTGTCCCATCATTTTCTGCATGAAATTAGAATAACAGAATGATGAAAGCAATGAAGATATTATGTAACAATCAAGAACTTGGAAGTAGACTAAACCTCAAGAGGTTCATAAATTATCGACATAAAATCACATATGATTAGGATTATTCGATCTTTACAAAAACGACCAGTAGATTGGGTGAAATTTCAGTTGAATGCTCATCTAGGGATAGAGAAAAGATATCCCGCAAGTTTACCCACTTTAACCCGAACCTTCAAATTATATCTCTATGAATTCCATTGCAACTCACTAAAACTTACAAATAAATTACACTGATGTACAACAAGTTTGTCTTAACAACCGAGTGACTTTATGATTAGATTGAGTGAAGCTTCTAAGGGGGTCTGTGGATCTGCATTTTATAACCGAGTATGATGAACTAAAATTATAATAATCATACAATCAGCTTCCAGGTTATTTGCTTACTTAAGAGTAACATAATGAATGTGGACTGCCTCCATTAAATTGTTTATCAAGGGGTAGAATAAAACTATGTATATATACTTCAATTACACAAAACATCTATCCTTTCTTCACACAAATGTAATTTTGCATCATTTTATTTATCAAATGTCTCATATAAGCAGAACTTGTCAAATACTCAAACTGTTGGAAACTAAACTTGATTTGGGCTATTTGTTTTGGATATGGGCTTGCAAGTATACAAGTATATGGATCAAGATTGTAGTCCAATATCTAGAAACTTCATGTAATGTGTAGTAGTCAATGTGTGTAGAATAATCATGTAAAAATATCTAAGTCTAGAAAATACTTAGAAAATATCTAGATATTAGTTGATGGAGAGTTCTAGACTACTCCATTGAGTAGTATAAATAGAGGGCTTCACCCCTCATTTGTAATCAAGCAAAACAATAAGCAATAAAACAAAGTTTTCAAGATCAATCAAACATCTAAATCATCAATCCTCTCTTCCACAAATAATATACATAACCTCCTATTTTCAACAAATTGGTATCAGAGCTTGGTTCGACAAGATGATGGCCAACAATGTCATCACGTTTCCTTGCCTCACAAAGGATAATTATGATCGATGGAGCATCCAAATGAAGACCTTCCTAGGTGGACAAGACTTATGGGAGATTGTGGAGGAAGGCTATGAGGAACCTGCAGAAAAAGGTCCCCTCAGCAAGGAGAAAAAATTAATGAAGACGAATGATCAAAAGGCTCTTTCCATCATCCAACAAAGTGTAGATGATGGAGCTTTTGAGAAAATTGCAAGTGCAACCACCGCCAAGAAAGCATGGGAGATCTTGAAGAATTTTTATAAGGGAGTTGATAAGGTGAAAAAGGTTCGACTATAAACACTACGAGGTGAGTTCGAATCTTTAAATAAGAAAGACTCAGAATCAATTTCTGATTATTTTACAAGAGTCTTGGCGGTTGTCAATCAATTAAAGAGGAATGGTGAAACTCTAAGTGATGTAAGAGTCATTGAGAAGATTCTTAGATCATTAGATTCAAAATTCGACTATATAGTCGTAGCCATTGAAGAATCTAAAGATCTAGAATCAATGAATATCGATGAACTCATGGGTTCACTACAAGCCCATGAAGAGAGGTTTAATAAGAAAAGTAAAGAGCCTTTGGAGTAAGCTTTACAAGCAAAACTCTCTTTCAAGGAAGAGAGCAGTGAAAAGACTCATCAAATGAGTCAACGAGGTCGTGGTCAAGTACGTGGCCGAGGACGAAGACAAGGATATATCAAACGTGGAGGTTATAGTTCTTACAGAAATGAAGAAAGAAGTCAAAATTTTTACCCGACAAGAGGTCGCGAGAGAGGCTACACAAGTAGAAGGCCAAGGTATGACAATTCTCAAACCAAATGCTATAATTGTCATAAATTTGGCCACTATGCTTCGGAATGCGAGAAGTCAAACAATTACGTGCAAGAAAGAGCAAATTTAGTGCAAGAAGATACCGAAGCCGTGAAAAACACTTTGTTACTAGCATGCAAAGGTGAAGATAACGGAGAATCAAATTTGTGGTATCTCGACACGGGTGCAAGCAACCATATGTGCGGTGACAAAAACATGTTTGTGGAGTTAGACGAGGTAATTAGTGGAAATATCACCTTCGGAGATTCCTCTAAAGTCCCGGTTAAAGGCAAAGGTAAGATTCTCATCCGCTTGAAAAATGGAAGGCATCAATTTATCTCTAACGTGTATTATGTGCCCAATATGAAGACGAATATACTGAGTATTAGACAACTCTTGGAGAAAGGCTATGATATTCACATGATAAATCGTACCCTTTCTTTAAGAGACCAAAAAGGAGGTTTGATTGCTAAGGTGCCAATGTCAACGAATAGGATGTTCATGCTAAATATTCAACATGATATTCCAAGATGTTTAAAAGCATGTTTCAAAGATAATTCTTGGCTTTGGCACATGAGATACGGGCACTTAAATTTTGGAGGCTTAAAATTATTATCAAGTAAAGGAATGGTGAAGGGTTTGCCTCCAATTAATCATCTGGATCAAATATGTGAGGGATGCCTTCTAGAAAAGCACTTTCGAAACAGTTTTCCAACAGAAGCTTCTAGTAGAGCGAAGAAACCTCTAGAACTTATTCACACGGATGTGTGTGGACCCATCAGCCCACCGTCTTTTGGTAAAAATAGATATTTTCTTCTATTCATTGATGATTTTAGTCGAAAGACATGGGTCTATTTTCTAAAAGAGAAGTCGGAAACTTTTGGAATGTTCAAGAAGTTTAAAGCATTTGTGGAGAATCAAAGTGGTCTCACCATAAATGCGATGAGATCCGATCGTGGAGGAGAGTTCACATCCAAGGAATTCAAGGAATTTTGCGACAACAATGGGTTATGACGTCCTCTAACCCTTCCTTATTCACCTCAAAAAAATGGTGTTGCGGAAAGAAAAAATAGGACCATTCTTGATATGGCTCGGAGTATGTTAAAGAGCAAAAGGATGCCTAAGGAGTTTTGGGCTGAGGCAGTGGACTGTGCGATTTATCTAGCAAATCACTCGCCCACTAGAAGCGTCAAGAACAAAATGCCCATTGAAGCTTGGAGTGGAAGGAAGCCCAGCATCTCACACCTTCGAGTGTTCGAAAGTGTGGCATATGCTCATGTGCCAGATCAGAAGAGGACGAATCTCGATGATAAAAGCAAGAAACTCATATTCGTGGGCTATGACTCAAGTTCGAAGGGTTACAAGTTATACAATCCCAAGACCGGTGAAGTAATCTCAAGTCGAGATGTGGTGTTCGATGAAGAAGCAACATGGGATTGGAATGTTCCCGAAGAGGAGAACTACGACTTTCTCCTTTATCCATTCAAAAGTACTGTAAGGAACGAAGAATATCTAGAAGTTCAAGAACCTTCTAGTACACCATCTCCGCACTCTCCACGTACTCCAACCACTACACCTAATGAAGTGACACCAACATCAGGAGGAGAATCAAGTAGGCTACAACATCACACAAGGAGCATTAGGGAGTTGTACGAGGTAACCCAGCCTATGGAGGATCTATCATTGTTCTGCCTTCTTGACGATTATGAGCCAATAAGTTATGAAGACGAAACAAAAAGCCAAAAGTGGAAACGTGCTATGGACGAAGAGATTCAAGCAATCGAGAAGAATAATACGTAGGATCTTGCCACACTACCAAAGGGACATAAGGCTATTGGTGTAAAATGGGTGTACAAGGCCAAGAAGAATTCCAAAGGTGAAGTTGAAAGATATAAGGCAAGGTTGGTGGCGAAGGGATATAGTCAACGAGCCGGCATAGACTATGACTAGGTATTTGCTCCCGTCGCTCATCTAGAAACTATAAGATTGATAATCTCACTTATGGCTCAACATAATTGGAAGATTTATCAAATGGATGTAAAATCCGCGTTCCTTAATGGCCACTTAGAAGAAGAAGTCTATATAGAACAACCTTTGGGATACAATGTGAAAGGCCAAGAGAATAAGGTGCTAAAATTGAAAAAGGCCTTATACGGGTTGAAGCAAGCGCCTCGGGTATGGAATAGCAGGATAGACAAGTATTTCCAGCAGAATGACTTTACGAAATGCCCCCATGAGCATGCCCTCTACACCAAAGTTAGCAATGATGGAGATGTTATGATTGTGTGCCTATACGTGGATGACTTGATATTCACCGGTAGTAATCCCAAAATGTTTGAGGAGTTCAAGAAAGCAATGGTTCGGGAGTTCGAGATGACCTACATTGGTCTTATGGCTTACTATCTTGGGATCGAGGTAAAACAAAAGAAAGAAGGAATATTCATATCCTAAGAAGGTTATGCGAATGAGGTACTCAAGAAGTTTAAGATGAATGACTGCAAGTCAATGAACACACCGGTGGATTCAAATCTCAAATTGTCAAAAGATGATGAAGGAAACTTGGTGGACCCAACACAATATAAGAGTTTAGTTGGAAGTCTGAGGTACTTAACCTACACGAGGCCAGATATTCTCTACGGAGTTGGACTAGTAAGTCGATACATGGAAGCACCTACAATAAATCACTTAAAGGCGGCCAAGAGGATACTTCGCTACATTAAAGGTGTGATTGACTATGGCTTGTTTTATTCGTCTTCTGATCACTTCAAGCTAGTTGGATACAGTGATAGTGATTGGTCTGGAGACATAGATGATCGTAAGAGTACGAGTGGTTTCGTGTTCTATATAGGAGATACGGCATTCACATGGAGCTCGAAGAAGCAACCCATTGTGACTCTGTCAACGTGTGAAGCCAATTTTGTAGCAGCAACATCGTGCACCTGTCATGCAATATGGCTCAGGAAGTTACTAAATGAGCTTAAGTTTTTCCAAAAGGAATCTACGGAGATATATGTGGATAAAAAGTCTGCGATTGCTCTAGCAAAGAATCCAATCTTCCATGATTGAAGCAAGCACATGGATACAAAATACCATTTCATCAGGGAATGTGTTACAAATAAAGAGGTGCAGATAAAGTACACAAAGTCATTCGACCAAGTTGCTGATATTTTCACAAAGCCTCTAAAACACTAGACTTTTCAGAGATTACGGAATATGCTCGGAGTGAAGAAATCAAGTTCAAGGGGGGCTGTTGGAAACTAAACTTGATTTGGGCTATTTGTTTTGGATATGGGCTTGCAAGTATACAAGTATATGGATCAAGATTGTAGTCCAATATCTAGAAACTTCATGTAATGTGTAGTAGTCAATGTATGTAGAATAATCATGTAAAAATATCTAAGTCTAGAAAATACTTAGGAAATATCTAGATATTAGTTGATGAAGAGTTCTAGACTACTCCATTGAGTAGTATAAATAGAGGGCTTCACCCCTCATTTGTAATCAAGCAAAACAATAAGCAATAAAACAAAGTTTTCAAGATCAATCAAACATCTAAATCATCAATCCTCTCTTCCACAAATAATATACATAACCTCATATTTCCAACACAAACGACCGATCATTCCTACTAAAAATACTCACTTAAAAAGCACATTATCTTATACAACCTACTTCTAATTCGTTTATACAACTCATCCTAATTATTTAACATCACAAATTACTTTCCATAATGCACCCAAAAACCCCTTAGTTGCTAAAGGCACGAGTAAATTACAACAACAACAATACCTAATCCCGCACCTGCGATGTATGGGGGGTGAGATGTAAACAATCATTCCTCTACCCTAGAATAGAAGATAAGTTGTTTCTCCACCCACCGGAACAGAAAGTCATCCCTCTCTCTACTTCAGGGTAGAAAGATTGCTTCCGTCAAGACCTTCGGTCAAAATTTTTTTTGAATAAATAAATAAATAAACAAAAATAAACCATAATAAAAATATCGATAGAGATAAAAATAAAAATGAGACGTCATGAAAATGGTAGAATAAAAATTTCATGGGTTTAAAGTCTGCCTGATTCAATTTAGGCTCTAAACGGCAGTCAAGACGCCAATGAATGGACGCTTGCTGTTGCCTCAATCAGTAGAGCCAAAAGGTATTGAAAACAGAACTCGAAAGGCATGTCAAGTGGCAGTTGTTGGGCAAGCAAAGAGCCAACCACTCGTGACAAAAACCAAAACACCACTCATGCACGAGTAAATTGAGGAGGATAATAGCTTACAATGAAGTTCAATTTTCCATTACATTGTCCCATAACATTCTTGAAAAGCTTCCTTGCATCCATTGTTATTTGCTATCAAATAAAAATCTCAAAGTTACCAACATTAATATATTTAATCTAAGGACAACTTGTGGAGATATAATAAATTACTCATTTTATATCAGCTTAAATATGATTAAAAGGGTCCTTGTTAATACCTTCACTCTCTTTGTGAAGAACCCACGTGATTTACTTTGTTAGTTACTGGATGAAGCGGATATCTGAATACATGCTTCAGCTACTTCAATTTTTATCTTATAAAATGCATCATGTTCCTTTAATGTGAGAGCAACACCATGATTTGCTATTATTGATTTAGCAACATCTCCAAGGTATTTTAAGCTTAAAGTGTTCTCCTACAATTTCAGAAGAAGAAAACATAAATGATAAATGATCAAAACAGATGTAGAATCACCAACTTGTAAACAAACAATCCACACACATACTTTTGTTTGCATCACAATTTCTATCCCTTGCTTTCTTTCTCTTTTCAGCAAACTTGACATTTTAATCATCCATCTGGTTTCATAATTTATCTGTAATCGATTTCAAGAACTTCTACACATAGGAAAGTTAAGAATATAAGTTTCATCGATGAGTCTAAATCATCATACACCTCATTGTAGTATCTATAAGGTCAATGTGTTTCAGCTTGGATCTAGCGATGCATCTCTTTAATGCTATATCCTATTGAGGGCTGAAATAAATGTAAACAATTTTAGACGTGGAGTTAAGTATGAGACTCTTAACTTATATATAAGTAATGACTATTGACATCGACTAATGACATAAATTTAAAAATATATCTCATTCATGTAATTTATGTATAACAAACAAATTTTTAAGCTACTTAAATTACACCAGATCTGGTGTAATTTAACTTGCCTCAGACATGCTTTTAGGAACTAGAGTCAACAACTAGTTGCCTCACTTTTTATAACCAGTTGTTTTATAAGACGATAGAGTGAACATCTGCATTGGAGACCATATCCTGCATCCACAAACTTCGTTTAGATACCTAGGCTCAATGCTCCACAAATCGGGGAGGATAGATGAAGATGTGTCGCACCGCATTAAAGTAGGTTGGGTAAAGTGGAGAGCAGCGACTGGAGTCTTATGCGACAAGATCCCCCTTAAGCTAAAAGGGAAATTTTTCAAGGTGGCAATTAGACCTGCCATGCTATACGGATCAGAGTGTTGGCCATTGACGAAGGCGCAAGAGAGAAGGATGGAAGTGGCAGAGATGAGGATGCTTAGGTGGACATGCGGTAAAACCATGTTGGATATGATTTCAAATAGTGTTTTTAGGGAGAACCTGAAAGTTAGAAGCATCATCGACAAGCTAAGAGAAGAACAGCTTCGATGGTTTGTGCATGTGAGGAGGCGACCTCTTACTGCACCTGTTAGGAGAGTCGAGGCACTTACAGTTGACGGTGTAATGAGAAGGGGTAGACCTACACGTAGGTGGGAAGATAGAATAAAGCTCGACTTGAAGGAGCTTTTATTGACCGAGGACATGACTTCTGATAGGAATGAGTGGAGGACTTTAATTAGAATAGACCAGTAGGTTTTGGTACGTATGTGCATGTGGGTTTGTGGGTATGTGTGTATGTGGGTTTGGGTGAATGTGTGTTTGTGTCCTCTTTTATTGTGTTCTACGTACGTTTGTTTATGTATGTATGTATCTCCTTGTATAATGTATTTTCGCGCCTCGCTCTTTACCAAAACCCCCCTCTTGGTTGTTGGGTATGTTTGTGTGTGCAGGTATGTTGGTGTATGTATAGTTGTTTGTGTTTGTATGTACACATGTTTAGGGTACGGGTGCTTGCATGTTTATGTATGTATGTTTTTGGGTATGTTCCATATAGGTATGTTTTATGTATGTTTCGGTGCGGATGTTGGTAGGTATGTATGTATGTGTATATGGATGGATGTGGGTGTATATGTTATGTTTGTATGTATGTATGTATGTATGTATGTATGTATGTATGTATGTATGTATGTATGTATGTATGTATGTATGTATGTATGTATGTATGTATGTATGTATGTGGTTACGTATTTTTAGGTGTGTTTATGGTTGTTTGTATGTGGCCATATATGGTTAGTGTTCTTTTAGTGTAGCTTTTCCCGATATCTTGAGCACTACGCATCGGTCTAAGGTACGTTTTCTACACACAAAGAGACATATATATATATATATATATATATATATATATATATATATATATATATATATATATATATATATATATATATATATATATATATATATATATTACTATCATCATTTATTTATTTATTTTTTAATTACGACTCTATTAAGTGAGGCAATAGCAAGCGTCGATTTACTGGCGACTTGACTGACGCTTAGAGTCCAAATCGAACTCCAGGCATGTTAAAACCCATGAAAATTTGATTCTACCATTTTCATGGCGTATTTTATTTTATTTTATTTTATTTTTAGTTTTTATTATATATATATATATATATATATATATATATATATATATTATTTTTATTATTATTTTTTCTATTATTATTTATTTATTCATTTATTTATTTTATTTTATTTTATTTTATTTTATTTTATTTTTTTTCCTATTTTTTGACCGGAGGTCCGCTTGGAAGCAATCTCTTTATTCGTCGAATCGGGAGAGGGAGGACTCTCTTCACTCTTGTGAGTGTTTCACTCGGGGTGGAGAAATGACTTCTCTTTATTCAAGGATGGAGGAAGGATTGTCTATGTCTCACCTCCCCCATACCCCACACATATGAGATTGGTTTTTGTTGTTATTGTTGTTGTTGTTGTTGTTGTTGTTGTTGTTGTTGTTGTTGTTGTTGTTGTTGTTGTTGTTGTTGTTGTTGTTGTTGTTGTTGTTGTTGTTGTTGTTGTTGTTGTTGTTGTTGTTTTATAAGACGTTACCTTATTTAGAATCACTTTAATTAGATCAAAAAAACACATAAATTACAGAGTAATAACCTTTAGCGTTAGGTCCATGAATGAGGGTGAAACCAGCATAAACATAATAAGGATTATAAAACAACTGGTTAGTACATACTAACACAGTGAGAATCAAATGGGCTGGGATTCCAAATATTCTCGTAGCAGTGAAGGCGTTCACGTTGAGACCCAGAGCAAATCAACACAGTTAAAGGAGTAAAAAGATGGAAAAGCTCATGTGAACAGTAAAAAGCTCATGGCATTTACTATTTAGTATATACTTATAATACGAAATGTGTTTTTGAATTACCTGAATAGGCCCATTTATTAGTCACCAAAGTTAACTATAAATAATTAGGGTAAGTTTAGTTGAAAGACATAAAACAAAAGATATGTTAAATAGAATGGACATTATTAATAATCAAAGTACCTTGATTGATTTAAGATACCCTAAACCATAAGAAGTGTAAGTAGATCAAATTTTTCTTTATTCTTTATCTTGGGGCTGTAGACCCGACATCACCAAGAATAATAAACTGGCGAGTGTACAGAAACAATCTCAAGAAATAAATCCAGAACACACATTGTATTAAATCAGTAAATGGTACGTTACAAATGGAATCAAAGAAAAAGAAACAAAATTGTTTTGAACCCAAATAGAAATGAACCTGGATAAAACCAATACAGGTTCTATCAGGAATCCTAAACACGTATTTGTATCTCCACTGAATTGTGAACGTTTTTTCCTGACAAAAACTGTGAACCCAACTGACAATTGTTTTCACCGATTTTCCATCACACCACCAGTTATGTTATTAAAGTCGGTAAACTATGTATAACAAGTAAGATATCAGTTAATATGTATAGAAATTTGATAAGAAGATTAATCCAGTTTTTAAACTATTTCGCCACATAAATAACTGCCAACAATAACAAATTATAAGATATAAGATGGATTGGCATACATAAAAGAGCAAATCAGACACATGTTTTTTACAGAACTATTAAAACACAAATGCTAATCTGAAGAACAGGATTTTATTATAAGTAAAATGAATTAAAAAGGGAATCAGTAAAAAAAAAAAAATACAAGCTACATAAATCATACAGTAAATCATAAATCTGTTACCTTCGATAATGCTGATAACTCCGATGCCTATTAGTTAAAAACCCTTGTTTGTTCCTAATAATCCGCCCTCCATCGGAACAACAACAAAACAGTTATGTGTCTGTTTTAATCTAGCAACAAAATCGAACAGAAAAAGACACCATAAATCGAACGATAAAAAGAGCAAATCAGAATACCATATTAAAACTGTATTACCGATTACAATCTTTAAACAACCTAATCAAGTATAACCCTAAATTCTGAATGATTAAGTAATTAAGTAAACAAATTGAAAACAAAAAGGAAAGGAAGAATAAAGAAAACTTACATGGATTGATCATAGGCGGTTATATGAAACCGATTTTTGATACGACATTTTTTTTTGTTTTTGTTTTTGAACGATATGTAGGTACGGAGTATTAGAGTAAAGTAATAGATTAATGGGTATTAGGGTAATTCTCTGATAATCTTAGCTATCTTCTACAGGTATTAAGGGACTGATCGTTCGGTTAGATGAGTGTGATAGAACCCTAATTCTCCAGTGTGGAAGATGAAATTGAGAGATTTGTGTGTTTAATTTTGGATTTGAATCTGTAAAAAGGAGAATCGTGTGTTTATACATTATGAAAGAAGTTTTGGTGTAACTGCCTATGTGCGCGGGTTATGGTAGTTTTTTAATCAGTACAGTTTTTTATTTTGATTTATGAGTAACTGAAGTGTGTCAAGGAACGTACCAACTGTAATCTACAATATGGGTATTTTGGTAAATGTCTTCTAACCTTATTAAGAAAGAGACAAATTTTAATATAGCTAAATGTAGAGCATCAGATTTATTTGATATATTATTAATGTAGGGCTAGGATTAAATCTGGTAAGGAATCTACTTTTAATCTTAATTAATAAGCACCATGCTTTAATATATAGAGAGGATATATGAGATCAACGAATAGTATTCATTGTCTATATTCAGAAAAAAGTTTTTTTTTTTAATTTTGAAAGCAGTTTATCATACATCTGATGTATGTTAACCTGTTTTGAGGTTTGTTTTTTTTAAATATAGCCCGATTTAGAGTTTATGGTTTACGATTTAGTGTTTTGGGTTTAAATCTGAAACCCTAGCCCTTAAAATCTAAATCGTTCGTATTAAAAATTCATTCTAAACCATAAATCCAAATTTCTAAACCTTAAACATTGTTTTTCATTAATCAAAAGTCATTTTTTTCTCTCTCTTTTTTTTTTAATCATACATATGGTGTATGAACAACTGTTAACATACATCAGATGTATGTTAACAAGCCAGTTAAAAAAATTTATTTTTTTCTGAATCTACACAATGAAAATTGATACAAGAATTTTTATTTTTATTAAAAATCAGAGCTTTAGAACTAAAGATATAAAAATCACAGAATCACTTATACAACTATACAAGACACCCCCTAGCGCTAGATGTTTCCCGTAGTTGCATAACCTGTAACGACCCAACCCGTTAAACATCGTAAAACAAATTTTTTTTTTTAAAAAACAATTGGACAGGCCAAGCCTGTCAGGCTTAACCCGCGGCGCGGTTCATCTGGCCGCGGCGCGGATTATCAAAGTCACAGATGGTTTGAACCACCTAAAACCCTCGACATCCAAAACCCCCTTTAGCTCGCGGCACGCCCTTCAGGGCCGCGGCGCGGCTCACTTCTGTTGCTGATTCATACTTAAAATATTTTACACAAGGCCGGAATTTCGTATTAAACAACAACCATCGATTCAAAGGGACTTCCATCACCTAACTAATAGAGTTTACAAGCTTTAAGACCCCAATTCAAGTATTTGACCACCGAGCATCATTCGCTCATTTACAATTCAAAAATATAAGTTTCGACCGACAAGTTTAAATGCCAAACAATAACCCGAGAATGGTGTTTGGGGTTAAACTACCCAAATCCTAGGTCAAACTTCAAAAGCAAATCTCTAGCGTGATCATATAGGGAGCCCGCTAGTCCAAACGTATACCCTTGCCTTATCCATGCCGGAGCCTAAAACGGTAAACAACGAGAGGGTAAGCAAAACGCTTAGTGAATGCAATAATTATACACATACATATATAACCTACTTACTTGCAATCACATACACAATACCTCATACACGCTAGCAATTTAATATAGCATACTATCGCAAAGTATAACGCTAAATCTTCAAGCCACAAGCTAGCACAATCGAGCATATGTAACTCAAAATATAATATGCTACACTACAACACATAACCATGGTTAACCAATAGTACAAAGGAATGGTACTCAAATTTTCCATCGGTGTTCATAACAACTGTTAGAGTACTTAACATATCGTACACTAACCCCACGGGTGGCATCTTAACACGTCGATACTTCACCCCGGGTGTCGTCTTAAAACGTTGACACTTCACCCATGATAGTCCTTGAAGTGGCATCTTAACACGTCGATACTTCACTCCGGGTGGCGTCTTAACACATCGACACTTCACCCATCATAATTTCCGGAGTAGTGTCTTAGCACGTCGACACTTCACTCTTCACGTGAAACGTGGTGTCTTAACACGTCGACACTTCACGTCTCGCGCTACACAAATAAATATATTATATACCTACGCATATAATTATTCCACTCACCTTAATCCAAAACGAAGGTAAGCAAATATGCTCTTCACCCGTCAATGAGATCACCTATTACATTAACATAAAATCAACACTTATCCGAGTAGGACTTCCGACCCGCCCAAAAGGACACCTAGTGCAAATATTCATCGTTTGCACTTATAACTCCAAACATAGGCCTAAATCAGCAGTTATCACTAAGTTAGTGACCATGTCATTAAATCATCCATCTACACACCACTAGGTCATTTAAAGCTCATTTGACCCATTTCAAAGTCAACATACCCATTTGGGTCACCCCTAACCCAAATAACACCCATTTACAAAATCAACAAGGTGTGCTAATGATTTACAGCCATTTAAGACCCTTAAACACTATTTATTACTTGAAACCCTAGGTTAGTCATTCTTGAGTCCTCATGACTCAATCTTACCCAAAAAACCCCCAAATCACTAACAAATGGGTTTTAAGTTCACTACTAACCCAAACCCTAACCCTTAAACTAATTTAAAGTAAGGAAATCAAGATTAGGACTTACCACCACAATCAAAACGTAGCTAGCAATGAGATGCACAACTTTAACACTCGCACTTTAACCCGAAACAAGCTCCTTCCTCTTAGATTTGAGCTCTTTCTCTCTTTCAAATGGGTTTCTCTCACTAGAATTCAAGTGGAAGAGATAAGGTGGTTGAAAATGGAGAAATGGCACTCCTAGATCTGATCTTGTGCTTTAAATTCATCCCACAAGTGAAATTACCAAAAAGCCCCTTTAAAATGTCTCAAAAGAAGAAGGCTGGCCCATCAGAGCCCAGCCGCGCCGCGGCCCAACACTGAAAATGAGGGTCGCCAGCATTTATATATATATACAATATATACAATTCGAACTTGGGTCTTGCAACTCTCCCCCACTTGATTCGGATTGCGTCCTCACAATCCAAGCCGCATGACAAGTAGGAAGATACACCAAACAAATTCTTTAGATTCCCACATGAACTCGGAACCCTTTTGATGACGCCATTGGACTTTAAAAGTCCTTATCTCCTTGTTACGCAACATTTTAATCTTCTCATCAAGAATGGCAATCGGTTCCTCCACATACTCCAACTTGTAATTCAGTGAAATCTCATCCAACGGTACCCACGTCGAGTCATCCGCAAGACACTTACAGAGGTGGAAAACATGAAATGTGTTATGAATTCCCATAAGCTCTTCGGTCAATTCTAGTCTATAAGCAACTTCACCAACACGAGCCAAAATTTTAAAAGGTCCAATAAACCGAGGAGCTACCTTTCCCCGTTTTCGAAACCGAATAACACCCTTCCACGGCAAAACCTTAAGCATCACCATGTCACCTTCTTGGAACTCAATCGGTCGCCTACGCTTATCGGCATAAGATTTTTGTCTATCTTGCGCCGCCTTTAATCGAGCTCGAATCATTTCAATTTTACTATTCGTCTCTATAACCAAATCGATACTCCTGATTTCCCTTTGTCCCACTTCACCCCCAACAAATAGGAGTTCGACACTTTCACCCATAAAGCATCTCATACGGTGGCATTCCAATACTAGCATGATAGCTATTGTTGTACGAGAATTCCACCAAAGGTAAGTGCTCAACCCAACTACCACCGAAATCAATAACACATGCCCGTAACATATCCTCTAATGTTTGATTTGTACGTTCGGTTTGACCATCCATTTGAGGATGATACGCCGTGCTCATCTTCAATTGAGTACCCATATCTTCATGATACTTATTCCAAAACCGAGACGTGAAACGAGTATCTCGATCTGAAACAATAGATATAAGAACTCCATGCCTCGATATCACCTCTTTGATAAACAACTTCGATAAGGTCTCCGACGATATCGTTTCCCGAATGGGAAGAAACAAAGCACTCTTCGTCAATCGATCAACTATCACCCAAATTGTGTCAAATTGGGTTCTCGCCGTCTTCGGTAACTTTGTAATGAAATCCATGGTAATGTGCTCCCATTTCCATTTCGGGTTTTTCAACGGTTGTAACATACCATACGGCTTTTGTTGTTCGGCCTTGACTTGTGAACACGTGACACATTGTTCAACATACATAACAACATCACGTTTCATGCCCGACCACCAATACTCTTTCTTCAAATCAAGATACATTTTTATCCCACCCGGATGAATGGAGTACTTTGACTTATGTGCCTCATCAAGTAGCACTTGTCGGTAATCACCCATTCTAGGCACCCACACTCTTCCTTGGAAAGATAACAAACCATGAGGGCCTAAGGTAATAGACTCTGTTTGCCCCATGATTCGTTCTTCATGTTTGTTGTTAACAAAATCTTCAATTTGAATCTCACCAAGCTTTACAAGAAAATAGTTAGTAATAATCATGCGTAACGATCCCACTTGTATCGCCGGATGTTGACTCTTTCGACTCAATGCATCCATGACCACATTCACGTTACCCAGATGGCAAAGTATCTCACAATCATAATCCTTCACCACATCCATCCATCTACGTTGACGATAATTCAAATCTCGTTGGTCAAAGAGATATTTTAAACTCTTGTGATCCGAATAAATCATACACTTGACTCCATACAGGTAGTGGCACCAAATTTTCAACGCATGCACCACCGCCGCCAATTCAAGATCATGAGTCGGGTATCTTTTTTCGTGTTCCTTCAATTGACGAGAGGCGTAAGCAATGACTTTACCCAGTTGCATTAGAACACATCCGAGCCCATTTAATGAGGCATTACAATAAACCGTCATATCTTCTACACCTTCCGGCAACACTAAGATCGGAGCTTGGCACAATTTCTCTTTTAACAATTGAAAAGAAATTTCTTGCTCGTTCTCCCAATTAAATCTCGCGTTCTTTCTCGTCAACTTCGTCAATGGAGAAGCGATCTTAGAAAAGTCTTGGATAAACCGACGATAATAACTGGCCAATCTGAGAAAACTTCGAATCTCCGTAGGTGTAGTCGGTTGTCCCCAACTCTTTACCGTCTCTATCTTCCCCGGATCTACTTGGATACCTTCCTTGTTCATAATATGGCCAAGGAATTGAACTTCCCTTAGCCAAAATTCACACTTGAAGAATTTAGCATACAACTTCTCCTTCCGTAACGTCTTCAACACACCGCACAAATGGTGTTCATGTTCCTTCATACTCTTAGAATAGACAAGTATGTCGTCAATGAACACAATTACCAACTTGTCCAACATAGGTTGGCACACTCGGTTCATAAGATCTATGAATGCCGCTAGTGCATTCGTAAGATCGAAGAGCATAACTACAAATTCAAAATGCCCGTAACGTGTTCGAAAGGCCATTTTCTCAATATCTTCCTCACGGACCCGCATTTAGTGATAACCGGACCGTAAGTCAATTTTAGAAAAATAAGTCACGCCTTGGAGTTGATCAAACAAATCATCAATCCGAGGTAATGGATAACGATTCTTGATCGTCACTTTATTCAACTACCGATAATTGATGCACATCCGCATACTACCATCCTTCGTCTTTACGAATAAAACCGGAGCGCCCCATGACGAAGCACTCGGTCGGATAAAACCCTTTTCAAGCAACTCTTGGATTTGATTTAACAACTCTTGCATTTCCGTTGGTGCTAAACGATAAGGAGTTTTAGCAATGGGTGTTGCCCCCGGAACCAACTCAATGCGAAATTCAACTTGCCTTTTCACCGGAACACCCGGTAACTCATCCGGAAAGACGTCTTCGAATTCATTAACCACCAGAATTTCACGAATGGATGGTTGCTCTCCACGAGTATCAACTACATGGCCAAGAAAAGCCATGCCATCCCGACTAAGAAAATGTCGTGCCCATGCATAAGTGCACAATGGCATAAGTCTTCGCCGTTTCTCGCCGTGAATAATTAACTCTCCCCCACTTGGGGTCTTCACATGTATCGACTTTTCATGGCATGTGATATCGGCTCTATAACGATCGAGTCAATCCATACCAACGACAATATCAAACTCACCCAAGGTCATCAGGATAAGATCGATTTTAAAGGTTTCGGCACCAAACACAACATTACAATCATTACACACATCCACCCCTATCACCGTCTTACCATCCGCTATTTCAACTTCTACCGAATGACTTAACTTAGCTAACGGCTTATTAAGCTTAGACACAAACCGCGGTGACACAAACGATAAATTAGCGCCGCTATCAAATAGTATCCTAGCCGGATTAGAGTTAACCATGAAAGTACCTGAGACAACTTCATTGGATTGTTTGGCTTCATCATTGGTCATTAAATAATTTCGTCCCCTTACCGTACCCGCAACCTTCTCCAACATCTTAACTTGATCACCCTAAAATCGGGACACTCTGACCTTCGGTGTCCTTGCTTTTGACAATTAAAACATGTGAGTGTGCTTGCGGAAGATGGGTTCGGGCAATCACGAGCCATATGACCCTTTTGTCCACAATTGTAGCACGTATAAGAAAAACCTTCGGAAGCACTCTTCTTCACACTACCAACACTCTCGGTTGCACCTTTACTCTTCTTGTTCGAATGACTAGTAGCTTCAAACTTTCTTTTGCCGAACTTAAAGCCACTCTTTTTTGAAATGAGCGACTCAAAACCTTTAGCTATGTCAAACAACTCATCAAAAGTTTTCACCGAGTTCCTACTAATCTTGTCTTGGTAGTTTTCGTTCAAGGTTCGATAGAAATCTTCCTTTAACATGTGATCATCTCCGACATACTCCGGGCAAAATTGGGTCTTCGATAAGAAAGTGGACTTGAGAGTGTTCAAATCCATCGACCCTTGCCTCAAAGCACGCAACTCGTCCTTAAGCCGAGAAAGGTCGGTCGAAGTTCGGTATTCCTTGAAAATTTCCATTTTGAATTCATCCCACGTGAATTCCATACATTGTTCCTCGCCATAAAGCCGAATCTTTTCGTCCTACCACACCTTAGCATCACCCATTAACATGTAACGACCCGACTTTTTCGACTTTTAATTATATTTATTTCTTTCACGAAACTGCGTAATTGTGCGTACTGAGTTAGATTATTTGATGGGATCATTAAATATGTTAACTACTCTCGTTAATGCCTTACAATGTGATATTAAGTGCTTAACATGATCTTTGAATGCATTTACGACCGTTAGTGTCACTTACCGTTTAAAACAAGCTACGTACTTGGTACACGTTAAACTTTAGTCATAATTGGAATATTATGACTACGTAAACATAATTTTTATTTATTTATGACAATTACCTAGCTTTATGGTTCCTTAATTATGCTTAGTGGTTACTAATGCTTACTAGTTAGTTTTAATGGACTTAATACCTTAATGGACCTAGTTAATTAAAGGCCCAACCTACTTAACTTAATGGGCTCACTTAATGGACTAGTTAATGGACTAATTTAGCCCATTAAGTATAAGACAAAGTCCATTAGTAGATTAGACAAGATTAAGCATGCTAGTGTACCATTTCCTTGCATGTTTTAACACCTTATGCCATGCCACCCAACATGTACAACCACCACCATGTACCACCATCCAATAGCAAGCAAATGGTCCCCCCCACCCCACCCTTGCAACTGTCGGCCTACAAGGCACCACCCAACACCACCATTTCATTTTAACTCTCACAATTTCATTTCAAAAACACACACTACTTTTCTCTCAAATTTCTCTCTACTTTTCTCTCAACTTTTCTTGAAGAACTTGAAGGTTTTAACTCTTTTTCTCATCTTTTTCTTCTCTAAAACCGTATCTCATCATCATCATTATTTATTATTGGATTTTGGTTTTTATAACTTCAATCCTCATGTTATCTTGCAACCTTTGATCACTTTTATGATAAAGAAGCAAGAACAATGATCAAAGCTTTGTAGCTTTTGATTCTACATAAAACTTGTAACAAATTTAAGGATCAAATGCTTTAAGATCCTCTTTATGTTCAAGTATTGGAACTTTAAAGTTCATTTCATGAAGATTCAAGTTTGTAACTTGATATCTTTTTATATAAAGGATCCTTACTTGAACTTGTTTACTTTTACTTTAAATCTATTATTTTTGTTTATGGAATTCGATTTGTTTGAGTTACTTGGTCAAAGATTACTTGTTAACTTTGATCTCATAAATCTTGTAACCAAAGTCTAACTTTGAAAGTCCAAGAACAAGAAAGTTTAAGCTTACTAGTTTATAACTTTCACACATGTAAGATTGATCTAAGATACATAACTTATGGTCATCTAACTTGTTAAAACAAGAATTCATTTATTTGTGTTCACTTACCTTTACAAAATCTAAGTTTCATAATTTATGGTTGTGTAAAGTTGAAAGTCTAAGTGTTTTGACTTAGGGTTTCACCAAGAACATGAGATCTAGACTTTTTAGTCTTAGATCTTTAATATCTAGTTAAGATCTAAGCTCTCTAGCTTAAAGTCTTGATTATTTAGTTTGATTCAACGTTGTAGCGTAATAAGACTTGTATTTGTGTTGAAATTAAGAAGATTGATGTAACTTTGGTTCATCACCTTGCTCAAACTCTCACATGAGTTGTGTTTTAATTCTTAGTATTGACTCTTATGTGTTGATGATTAAACCTTGGTTAAAGTGATACAAACACATCAATGAGTTGTACACTTGAAGCTACAAGCATCAAGGATGAGAACCGTGATGAGCATCAAGCACCAAGAATCCCACTGGAGCACGTACTTTCTATTTTTCAGGGTCTGATCAGACTCTCGGCTATTGGAAAGTTAATTTTCAGTTAGTTCGGTTCGAGTATATGACTTTTCGTTTAGGCCTCGCCTAAATCCGATATACGGTTTAGGATTTATAGCCTTCCGAAAGTCACTACGCCCTTGTAACGTTGTGCTGAAATTTCTGACCTACTCACACTTAAACCGTTGCCACGGTCAAACGAAGACATATTTGGTTCTGAAAAGCGGTTAGAGGACTCATATACGGAGCCATGGCCACTGGTCTTACGTCATTTCAGTTTGTATAGAGGTCGTAGCAGCTGAACGAAGTCAGCCTTTGTTTCGATCTCTATTCTTGATTGAAAACTTACTTTACTTTTTGCATATGATGTTGATGATGATGACACTTAAGACTTAAATTACGTATTTTTAAACTCGTTGGGACGATTTACTGACTTAGTAACTTTTAACTTAGGTTGACGACCATTCGGACCGACTTACTTGCTTACTTACCTCGTATCGACTTTTACCGCACTTTCATTGTGAGTTATAGCTCCCTTTTTACTACAACTATTTTTGGGACTGAGAATACATGCGCTTTTTATGTTTTACTTACTAGGCACGAGTACTTAAAATTTATATATGTGTGAGTTATATAACGGCATAAACTTTCCCCTTAACTCGGTAATGTTTAGTCATTGGTTTTTGAACCGGTGAACGCGAATCTTAGATATGGATCCATAGGGTTTGACATCCCCACTCAGGCTAGTCGCGCTAGCATTTAACGGGTGTTTAATACTTCGTAGACTTATGCAACCACCAAGTGTACTTTTAGGGGGTGATGATACATTAAGTTAGTTACCAAGTGCCCACGGATAAGCATATACTTTTCATACTATTTTGAATTACGAAATCTCGTGGCCTACCTTATATTACTGTTACAGTTAAACTATAGCTCACCAACATTCGTGTTGACATTTTAAGCATGTTATTTCTCAGGTGCTTAGACGTTTGATGCTTCCGCTGTATTAGTCTTGCTGTTAGACTTGCTGTTTAGACTCCCGCTGCTTTTGTTTAGAGATGTCTCTGCATGAAACTTTTACTTTGCATTCACGAACTATGTTACTTTTGAACAATGAAATTGTAATGACCTTTGAGTCGCGTACTTATGTTGTTGCTTTCTATTCATAGAAGTACACTATCGTTTGTAAAACATTTGACGTCGGTAAAGACGTTACCCCTTTTTATGAATGCAAACTTATTTTCAAACAGCATATAGTGTTTGACCTTGTAATGATCCTGTTATTGATGATCCGTACACGATGGTTTTGTACGGGGCGTCACATTTGGTATCAGAGCATTGGTTGTAGGGAATTAGTTTGCATTAGTGAGTCTATACCAGACCAAGTAGGATTCACTAATAGGACTAATCTACAACTTGCTTGTTTACCTGTTTCTGCTGAACTTACTGCATGCTACTACTTACTTTTACTACTATAAGTACTTGATGTATGCTACTGCTTATTCTCGCTACTGCATGCTACTATCTGCTTTCGATTGCATGGTACTTTTGTAGGATTTTGTTAATATTGCCATGCTATGTACTGCTAGGATGCTGTAGTTCCTAATTACGTGCTTGCTATATGTCTTACTGACATGAAAAAAGTTATTTTTCCTTGTTCAGATGTCGGACACACTGCCTATTATCGTTGATTAGGAGAGTGACTCAGATTCGTCCGCTGCATCGCCTACCATTGTTGCTGACTCACAGATCCTGTCACCGCTACCCTCCGATGACTCTGGCGATTCACCTTCCAGTGGACTCGTGCTTGACCTGATGGACGTCTCAGATGGAGACAAGGATCCCGCGGAGATTCCAGCTCCACCCAGCCCTAGACTCCCGGGGCCACAGCACCATTCCGGTGGTACTGTGATTCCTAGGGGAAATTGGGACGGTCCTTTCCGTAATGAGCATGGACATTGGGATAGACGCCTTACTGATGGACGTGTTGTGCTGATCCCACCTGGCAGATATCAACTTATGACCACCAGCTGGGTAGATCCACCTTCAGATGATTCAGACGATTCATCATCCAATGACACCAGCGAGGGGGATTCCGAGGAGGATTCCGAGGATGATTCCGAGGAGGAGCCCATGCAGCCGCCCTCTACCCCGCTGAAGAAGCGGTATCATTTCGATGGTACTGTTATTCCAGGGGTTAACGAAGGTAGACCGTTCATGGACGCACGTGGACAGTTGGTTAGGGTTACCGCCAGTAAGCAGGTTGTGCCATATCATGCTGATCCATTCGTGCATAAGGCCGCTCGTTATGCGCCTTCTACTTCTGAAACTGCACCATCTTCACCACCGGTGCCACTTTCACCATCTGCACCATCTGTACCATCCGCGCCACCTGCCCCACCAGCATCTCCCACCGTCGAGGAGCTGACGAGGGAAGTGTATACCCTCCGTTCTCAGGTAACTGAGCTCGAGGACCAGATGACCCACCTGATGGACATCATTTACCCACCATCACCATAGGGCTGTTGTATTAGACTTCATTATGTAATTCCGTTAGTAGTTTCATGTTTTGTGCATGTATTGTACGAACCTTATGGAGATATATGCAACTTTCTTATTAATGAATGGAACTTAATGTTGTTTAATTATTGTACGATGTTCTATTTAAGTTATTACCTGATGGTTTTTTTGCTATCTGCAACTAGTTGCCATGCTTAGTTAACGTGCATTGTGTTGTTTTCGTATTGATTACCTTATACTATAATATTTATATTGGGTGCTGGATTTTGACTTAAGTCGAAATTTTGTTTAGAAGATCAATGGCAAACAGAAGAGTTCCAAGGGAAACGCCCACAGCAGCACAGATTGAGGAGATGATAGCTGCTCGAGTAGCCGAACCCCCAAGCTCCACCAGCTAACCAGAACATTCGGAACGGTTGCACCTATAAGGAATTTCAGAGCTGCAAGCCCCACAATTTCAGTTGTACTGAGGGGCCGGTTAGATTAACGAGGTGGTTTGAGAAGTTGGAAGCTGTTTTCCAAGTGAGTAATTGTTCCGAAGTGAACAAAACTAAGTACGCCTCCTGCACGCTGTCGGACGGCGCTTTAACCTAGTGGAACACACTTACCCAGGCTAGGGGAATTGACGAGGCTTATGCTACACCGTTAGAGGAGTTTAAGAATGCTATGATCGCGGAGTACCATCCCAGAACCGAGATTCAGAAGATGGAAGCGGAGTTTTAGGAACTGAAATTTGTAGGGACTGATCTTGATGGCTATAACTTAAGGTACCTGGAATTAGCTTTGATGTGCCCCATGATGGTTGCCCCTGAATTTAAGCGAATGGAACGATACTTGTGGGGACTTCCCAAGACCATTCAGGGAAATGTCACCTCTTCAAAACCAGCAGATGTCCCGGAAGCTATGCGCATGGCACACACCCTGATGAACCAGATCACCCGCAAGGAACCAGAGAAAGCGAAATCAGAATCAGGAGCTAGTAATGAGAAGCGTAAGTGGGAAGGCAATAAAGGAAAGGTCTTTGATCAGAACCCAGCTAAGAGGCATGAGAGTTTTAAGCAAAACAACGACTGGAGGAACCCTAACCCGAACCCTAACTACAAGGGTAGTCTTCCGCAGTGCAATAGATGCTATAAGCATCATACTGGGTACTGCAACGTGGTATGTGAAAAGGGTAAGAGGACTGGGCACATTGGCAAAGATTGCAAGATCACCACCCCTGCTGTGAAGACAAACCCTACTGGACCAAGAAAGTGTTTTGAGTGCGGTCAGCAAGGTCACTTTAAGAACGAATGTCCGAACAAGAAGAAGGATGGCGGGCCAGAACGTGGAAGGGTTTTCAACATAAACGCCAGGGATGCCCGTGAGGATCCTGACTTGGTCACAGGTACATTAACTATCAATAACCTATTTGCTTCTGTCTTATTCGATACTGGTGCCGATAGGAGTTATGTATGTAGACATTTTTTTTCTAAGATAGACTGGTCGTTAGTACCTGATGTGTGCAGCGGTGGTGTACGAAATACTATTATTTTTTAATACGGAATACGATACAAATTACACAAGTTTTAATTATTTATAGATGGGATATAACTAAACCTTGCTACAACACTTATAGGCAGTGTACCTAATCGTAGAGTAGTGTAGTTTTTAGTAAGTCCGGTTCGTTCTACAGGGAGCTAGTGATTACGTACTATATTTTTAACAACTATATCTATATAAAATATATTTAATTATATATAGTAATATTATTATTATAAAAGGGGGGTTTTACCGTTTAATGACCGGTTTGTCGATTTTATATTTTAAGCGTAAAGATAAATGACAATAATTAAAGTGCGTACAATAATTAAAAATACAAATAAAGCGTAAAAATAAATGACGATAAATAAAATGACAGTAAATAAAAGTACGATGAAAAATACAATAAAAGAATTATGCTTATTTAAACTTCCATAATCATGATGTTTGACGTTTTGATTTTAATTCATTATTCTGGGTTAATTGTCCTTTGTCCTAGATTTATTTGATACCTATCTGGTTTTTGTCCATAATAGTCCATCGGTCATAATTATAAAATGCTCGTTAAATTAACCTTATTCCTGAAGTCAAATATTCCAACTAATTAGGGATTCAAACTGTAACAAGGTTTTAATACTTTGTTAATAATTACACCAGGTTATCGACTGCGTGTAATCTAAGGTTTTAATACTTTGTTAACAATTACACCAATTACCCTTGTATGTAATCCACCCCTATTTTAATAAGATATGAACATTAATTTACCCACTTGATCAGTTTGAATAATCAATTACCCAACCCAAATAATTAATTAAATGATCGTAAAAGATGTCGTATAAATGTCACTAAATAGGACATGCATAATCATTTAATAATTATTTGATTAACTAATTTGAAGATAGGTTCGACAGATTCCAATGAGTTGTCATTCGATTAGACAATACCCCCCATATATAAATAGTCCATAGTCCAATGTCCACAAGTGTCGGTCTTTTGTCCAAACCCGAATTATGGTACAAAATCCAATAACCCCGTCTTGATTTTTAGTCTAACATCACGATTACTTCGGCTCAAATAAGCATAATAATAACTTAGCTACGAGACATTAATTTAAAAAGGAAGAACATAGCTTATAGTGATTATTTATAGCGTAGCGTTACCCGGACAGAGTTTCGACTTTAAAAACCGTAAAACATTTCTTACAATAACCCAAATATTATTAAACTTAAATTAAAATTAAAATTATAATTATAAATATATATTACATATAGAGAGAAAGAAAGAGTGTGAAGGTGTAAAGAATTCGTCAGAAAACTGGCCAATTTATAGAACTTTTTTGGATCCTGAAGCTCATGCACTCGCATGAGATTTCAGTGTATTTCCCATGCACTCGCATGGGCTCATGCAAGTGCATGGGATTTTAGTGCATTTCTCATGCACTCGCATGGCCAGCCTGGATCAGATATTTTTGATTTGTAAAACGTGGGCTGCTCGAATTAATTATTATATAATATAATTTATATAATTATATATAATTATATATATATTATATTATATTCTTGTGCATAGTTGACTTGTAATTTAGCTCCGTTGTCTTCTACGTTTACGCCCGGTTTATGTCTCAGTTCCGGATTTTCGAACGTCTTTTTGTATGCTTAGATAATTTGTACTTTGCGTTCTGCGGCTTGTACTCTTGTCATTTTTAGACATTTCTTGTCAATAAATTGAACCACTTGGATTGTAACTTGTACATTTTAGCTTCTTGGTCATTTGCGTCTTCAAATCGTCATTTGCGTCTTCAGTCTTCGCACTTATTTATTTAAACAAATATTACTTGGAAATAGAACAATTGCAACTAAAAACTTTACATATTGGAAGGATATTGCGCCTAAATATATGTTCATTTGGAGCACTATCAAATATCCCCACACTTGAGCGTTGCTTGTCCTCAAGCAATACAGAATTTGAAATTAAATGACACTTCACTCGAATCACTTTTTTATTCTCACACTTTATACATCAGTGATTTTGATACGGCGGTATAAACAATGATAGTAACGATGTGGTTTACAGTCCCACATGACTATAAAAATTTAGATCTTTTAAGGAAATTGGATCTTTATGAAAACATTTGATCTTTTGAAAATTCAAGCTAGATTTTACCCTAGACAAGTTTTCCGGAATAACCCTTCACCGGTGTTTGCAATATGTTTTTGTGGGTTGTGTGGGTTTCAGATTTGAAAATTTTAGCTCAAAACTTATGGTTTTATGTCACCCATTTGCTAACCTTGTATTAGGAAAGCAACACGTCCAGTATACTTGTTTTGTATATTACCTTTCAGTAAACTACCGTCCGGTTGTAAAGGAAAGCGATGAACAAGCAACGGTTAAGGCAATGTCTAATGACATGCAGATGTTCATGGTCCACAACGTGTCGGATGCAATTACTATCCTTTGTAGGAGCAATAGTAAAGATCACCCTATAATTTTTCGGTCTGGCACAAGGTCCTGTCTTCGACCATGCTATGCAACCACCGTTCTTACAGTTGACACCCAATTTGGTTCAGGTGACCTAATAAATTTTGGTAAATTCTTAGGATTTTACGTTCAACAGTAATGAACGCATTGAAAATAGGTTTTCAGAAAACAAATCGATTTTAATTTGATCAAAATATTTTCTCGTTCAAGCTCGAGTTTAGATATCATCGAATTCCACGAGTTTGTAATTCTTAATCTTTAAGGTCAATCTCAAGGATTGAGTAATTTCAGGCTTAAAAGCTTATTTTTAATCTTTAAGGAGATTATCCTTTTTGGGGGTCTGATTCATTAGTCTTATCAAGCTAATTTGCACGGTGCCCTCCCCATTTTACGAGATAGATCCTCTCATGGTTAGAATAAGTCTGACCACATGGCGACCCTCTTTGATGCTGAGGTCCGTGGATTTCCTGCTGATTTTAGAGATGACTTTTCTAGATTTTTCGTCAACCTATAGCTGGTCTGGACGACAATTTCCTGACCTAAATCAAGAAGCGCGTGTCTTTTTTGGAAGACTTTACTTCCTTTTAATGATGGAATTGATTCATCGTGTAGATCTATCTTTCTTTCAAAGGTATTACAATAAATCGGGTAAAACTGATTAGTTTAGTCCAAAGCAAAAGTACTTTCAATTATTTGTACAAAAATACGTGAAATGTGATTTAAATAACTTGGTAAATTTTTCCCACCCTTGGCTTTTATATTTCTTTCTTTGCCTTTTTATTCTCTTCTATTTCATTTTAAATGAATTCAAGCATTTTGGGTTGTTTCTCAATTTATGTCCTTTCCGAGGTAACAATAATTTCGGTGTTAATACCTAGTTTTATCTTTCATAAATATGTATAAACATGATTTTGAATTTCTTTATTTGAAAATTTTTTAAAATTTTTACTAGAAGTGGGTAGTCAGTATGTAAGACTATGGCTGTTCTTTATTATCAGAGAGCACTAGATTCTAATACAACTACTGCTTTACTAGTAAAATTTAACGATGGCTATTAAACCAAGTGTATAAGTCAAATGTTTAAAACCCGAAAGAATTTAATCCCTTCTCACACTTAAGACCCTACAATGCCCTCATTTGCAAGAAATCAGACTATAATTATAAATTCATGAGGGTGATTAGTGTAGAAAAGTGATTAAAAATACCCAGTTTGTAATTACTAAGCTCGTCGAATGATAGATGGCGCGCCTCATCGTTCATTCCTTTTGTTGTAATTTCACATATGTTTTACGTCTTATCGCCAAAATTAGTAGCTTTTGCTGAACTTAATGCCAGTCTTTGAAAATGCGATGTTTTACCCTGTTTTGTATATAAGATAGACTACAAACATATATATATATATATATATATATATATATATATATATATATATATATATATATATATATATATATATATATATATATATATATATATATATATATATATATATATATATATATATATATTTATAAAACCTTTATTTATTAAAACAATTTAAATGAATAATTTTTTAAAATTTTGTTTCCTTTTACTTTAGGTAGAGGTAGTTTCGGTACGTTTACCTAGTCCATCCCTCGACAAAATTTAAAATTGTCGTTTTAAAGTGATTGTTTTAAAAACAAAGATTTTCGGGTTTTTTAATTTTTTTGGCATACTTTAGATCAATAATATTAAAAATAACGATAACAAAATTTTTCGCCCCGTCTTTGGGTAAAACAATTTCATTCTATGATCTAGTCTTTAACTCACGACGAATTTTAGAAATCATTTTTTTAAAACTTAGTGAAATAAAGCAAATTTTTGTTTTTAAATTCACACAAAACATAAATTTAAAAAGCATATTAATTTCATACAAAACCTACAAAACAAAAAATTCAGAATGGAGGGAGAAAACTAGTTCTTTAGTGTTTGCTAGTGAAAAAGACAAATCGGATTCCATTTTCAGAACTACACGAGAACAGAACAACTAACTCTAGACAGTATTTTCTTTTTAGAACATTTGAATCTCTCCACACTTAGGTAGCTGTGGTGTCGAAACTGTGATTAACTTCATTGTCAATTTCTCTTGGACCATAATCAACTTGCATATCTGTGACTTTTGCTTTAAGCCATTGGTCGGATTCCTGTGTAATATCCACAAATTCAACTAGTTTTGCCTTTTCTTTAGGCGATAGATTGGATACTAACCGGTTACATAACTTAAAGTTCCCTTTGGTTCTAGCATCGCGAATTCGTTTAATAAGTTTCTTCATTGAACTGTTAATAACCGGGTCATTTAATTTCGTATCAATAATGGGGTTCTTTGTTATCAGGTCATCATTAGGTGTTACTCCATCTTCCCCACACTTAGGCGTTTTATTATTGTTAAGCACTACCGTTGGAGTTAGTAAAACAACATGGTTCTTACCAATCATCTTTATTAGTTCAACAGTTTTGGTTGGTGGAGATTTAGACTTTTGAATTATAAAGGTGATCGATTTTTCACCATTACTAAGTGTCATTCTACCCTCTCTTACATCAAATAACGCCCAGTGGAAGCTAAGAATGGTCGACCTAAAATTAGAGGAATTTTTGAGTCCTCTTCTATGTCAATGACAATAAATTCGACTAGAAATGTTAAATTACCCACTTGAACGGGTAGGTTGTCAGCGATTCCAACTGGGTGCTTAATGGTTTGATCAAGGAGTCGAACACTCATTTTTGTTGGACTTAGCTCAACTACTCCTAATCTCTTATATAATTAAAGAAGCATAACACTCACACTCGCACCTAAATCTGCTAGTGCATCATACATGACACAATCACTAAGTAGACAAGGAACAATAAATTCACCCGGATCACCCAACCTTGGTGGAAGTTTTGGTTGAACTGTCTTCACCGGGTTTATTTTTACGGTTTTTGTTTCTTGCACTTTCTTATTCTTCTTCTTCTTTCCAAAGGTATCACAAAATTTATTACCTATCACTTGCTCATACTCAACTCCTTTTCTTGGAAACGGGATGGGTGGTCTGTATGGTGCCACCACTGGCTTTACATACTCGGGTGATGGTGGTGTTGTAACTTCTTCATTGTTACTCACATCTAAAACCTTCCTATCTTCTGATGCTGGTTTTTCAGAATTTGTTGAAACCATATTAACATTCTCATTCCGAGGATTTACTTCAGTATTAGTCGGTAGCTTTCCTTGTTCCCTCTCACTTATCATGCTAGCAAGAGTACCTATGTGTTTTTCTAGATTCAAAATGGACGCTTGTTGAGTTCTAAATGACTGATCAAACCTCTCATTTGTTTGGGTTTGAGATGTAATAAATTGTGTTTGAGATTCAACTAGCTTTTGTACCATTTCTTCTAGATTTGACTTTTTCTCTTCAGTTTGTTGTGGTGGTTTATACAAGTCAGGTCTTTGTTGATTGAAAGTGTTGTTTTGAGTTGGTTGGTTATTCGGACCTTATTGGTTGTACGAGTTGTTGTTGGGTCCATTTGGATTGTAAAGAATGTTTTGATTTCGATTGAAGTTTGGCCTTGGCGGTTGATAATTATTTTGATAATTATTTCCCAGCCTTTGGTTCATATAGGAAACATTCTCACGTTGTTCCATGGTTTGTTCAATGTGACAATCTTTTGTTAAGTGTGGTCCACCGCATTGCTCACAACTGATTCGTATTGCGTGAATATCTTTAGTCATCTTTTCCATTCGTCTCTCGAAAGCATCTATTTTTGCGGAAACAAAATCAAAGTCATGGCTAGAATCGGCTCTAGCCACTTTAGATGACCGAAAAATATCTTTTTCTTGGTGCCACTCATGCGAGTGGGAGGCTGTATTATCAATGATTTTGTGAGCTTCGGTTGCGGTTTTCTTCATAATGGAACTACCAGCCGCTGTGTCGATGTCTTTTCGTGTAGCAACGTGGACACCTTGATAGAATATTTGTACTATTTGATAAGTGTCTAAACCGTGCTGAGGACATCCTCTTAACAACTTTCCGAATCTTGTCCACGCCTCATATAATGTTTCATTTAGCTTTTGCGCTAACGTAACAATTTCTCCTTGAAGTCTTACGGCTTTAGATGCCGGAAAGAATATTTTAAGAAATTTCTCAACTAAAACATCCCATGTATCAATCGCCCCTTCAGGTAACGATTCTAACCAATCTTTAGCTTCTCCCTTTAAAGTCCAGGGAAACAACATGAGATAGATCTGTTCATCCTCAATTTCTTGGATTTTAAATAGAGTACAAATCCTATTAAAGGTTCGAAGATGTTCGTTTGGATCTTCGATCGGCGTACCACTATATTGGCACTGATTAGTTACCATGTGTAGGATTTGTCCTTTAATTTCATAATCTGGCGCATTAACATCTGGCCGAATAATGGCGTGACCTTGGCCAGTGCGTGTGGCTATCATTCGGTCTTCCATACTTTGAGGTTCCGTTATTTCCATTTTTAAATCTGTTGAATCCGAATCACTAGAAGATTCTGATTTAACGGTTTGTGGTTCAGGAGGAATGATTAGTGGTTCAGGATCTCGGAATTGTCCTTGAATATCCTCCGGGTTCTCAATTATGAAGTCGGGTTCAAAAAATGAATTATCGGAAATTTGAATTGGAGTACTTGTTCGACTAGATGATGTTTCTAAAGAAAAATTGTCATAACCCGTCCTTAACCATAAGAACGCGTTAGATAACGTATGATTTCATTGCGAGGTATTGACCTCTATATGAGACATTTTTGAAAGAAAACTGCATATATTATACATTACAAACCATAACCGTTATTTTTGTTACAAGCTTAAGACAATAGAAAGAAGATTAACGTTTAGCGATAATCTTTGACTTACAAACTTTACAAATGATGACAACAACACGGTTTCTAGCATATTTTACAATACAACATCTCGGATATGCAGTTTTATTTTTGACACAAACATGCGTACGCAAGATCCTGGTTAGATCCAACATGATGCAGCGGAAGCTTTAGAAATCACCTGAGAATAGACATGTTTTAAAAGGTCAACATAAAGTTGGTGAGATATAGGTTTAATGCCGGCAGCAATATATATATAGACCACAAGATTTCGTATATAAACAGTTTAATAAAAGTATTCTAAGTGGTTGAGCACTTGGTAACCATACTTAACATTTTCACGTCGCATATTCCCTTTAATATGAAATCTTACTACACCGTACCAAGTGTAGTCACAAAACGAAGTACTGTGCAACCGTTGAATACTGGTCGTCCAGTCCGGTTGGGGTTGTCAGGCCCGATAGATCTATCAACAGGATTCGCGTTTACAATACCGCTGTAAATATTAGTTACCAAGCTACAGGGAAGTATGCCAGTGGTACAACTCAACGTAGAACATATTTTTCAGTTACTTGTGTCCATATCGTAAAACATAAAATACATGTATTCTCATCCCGAAATATTTAGAGTTTAAAAGTGGGACTATATACTCACTCTTGTCTTGATGATATATATATTTTGACTCGGTCTTCCGGTTGATATCACGAACCTATCCATATATAATATATCAATATGTTTTCATTTTTAAACAAACGTTATAAATATATACTTGTTATACTTTTAATACTTTGAATAATTCCTTAGTCCGTAGTTAGCAGTCCGATGTTAGTAATTCAATTTTAATGGTTCATTTTTTTTAGATGTTTAATATACCCGCAATAAACAAAACCCCCAACGAAATAAATAAAACCCCATCGTATATGTATTGGTCGAGATTAATCTTGACCCATGGTACCGGTGTTGTCAAATGACGTGTTGCGTACATAAAGTACCAGTGTTGTCAAATGACGTGTTGCGTACAATCATGGGATCTTATGATTAATCTTCTCGTGTTGTTTACGGGTGATCCTGAACCATATAAAATTGAATTATAAGTACATATATATAAAATATCATGTTATCTTAGAAATATGTGATTTATATCTTTTTTTTCCAATTGATCCCGTAGTTGAAATGATCTAGGATAACCAATTTTGTTTCGGTCATAGTTTCTTCGTTACAAATCCGTTTTCGTTGATTCAAATTGCCATCTTCTTGGATCGAGTTCTTCTTTAAGACTATGAACTGTAAATACCTTGGTTTGTATTCAAAATCATACGGCATAAGTGAAACATTAGTGAAACATATGAAGTTAAACATTTTTGTTACAACAAAATCATTTAATGACCATTTTTCTAAAAATACTTATACTTTGAAAAACCAAGTTTTACCTTGTTAAATTAGCATATACATAAGTTATATTACAGGTCTTGAAGTATTTTAAAAGTTAAGTTAGAAGGATCTATTTAGTTTGCAAACAAGTTTGAAAACATTCAAACTATGTTCTTGTTGTTAAACTTTTGTACCACAAAATAAGATAGCTATATATATATGAATCGAATAAGGTTATGAACATAGATTCTACCTCAAGTTCCTTGGATGAAGTTGCTGTAAGAGAGAAGTAAGAAGCTAGAATCACAAGGGTGATAGAAGTAGATGAAAGATTGGAAGTAAGTTGGTGTTCTTGGAAGGTTTTCTTGAAGTGTTTTTGTATGGTTTTCTTATGGTGTTTTAGTATGGTTTTTGAAGCTAGATCTTCAAGGTTTCTTGCTGGATGATTATGGAGGTTAAGAGTGAAGAGAGAGTGTGTGTTTATCTTAAGAAATTTGGAGTTAAAATGAAAGAAAATGGTGATACATATATAGAAAAAAAAACGTGAATGGGGGGGTATGGAGACAAAAATTCAAGCTATCATTTTATGTATCTAGTCTTATTTGCATCCAAGTTCAATTACCTAGCTCTAAGGGCAGTAACAAGAGTAGGTTTGGTGGTGATTTGATGTGTATTTACTATTAGTAAATACGTATAAAAGCTAGGTATGATACGAGTATAAATACTCTAGGTATACGTATAGAAATTTTGTGAAAAATGGAATGAGGATTCAAATATAGCTATCTTTTGTGAATACACTTATATGGTTTTATGTATTTAAGTCTTTAAAAGTGATTAAATACATTACTTATACAATATATGTATAACATTATAAGTCTTAAGTATTTATGTCAAATAACGTTACGTATAGTTATCGTTTTGAAAACTTAAGTTAGTAGTTTCAAAATATACTTGTAACTTATTGTTATTAATACAAAATGAGATATTAAAACATTCTTTAATCATGTTAAATATGTATATATACATATATATATACACAAACGTATAATTATCATATATTGTATAGTTCGTGATATCATCGGTCAAACTAGACGGTCAAACGTTGTGTAAAACTCTTTTCGGAAATATAAGTCTCGACAATTTGGATTTCTTATCATGTTGGCAAGGTTTAATTTATGTAAATATTAATCTTATAAGTATAGAATGATCGAAAAAGTACGGGTCGTTACATTACCTCCCCGTTAAATAAATTTCGTCCCGAAATTTTAAAATTGTACCTATTTTGCGTCATCGAGAAACAAGTGTGGATACTTTTGCTTCATCTGATCCTCTCGTTCCCAAGTAAACTCGGGACCTCTTCTAGCATTCCAACGAACCTTAACAATCGGTATATTGCTCTGTTTGAGCTGTTTAACTTCACGGTCCATGATTTCAATTGGTTCTTCGACGAATTGTAGTTTCTCGTCGACATGGATTTCTTCAAGAGGAATGGTAAGGTCTTCCTTTGCAAGACACTTCTTAAGGTTCGAGACGTGAAAGGTATTATGTACTCCGGCGAGTTGTTGCGGTAACTCGAGCCGATAAGCTACCGGTCCAATGCGTTCGATGATCTTAAACGGGCCTACGTACCTTGGGTTCAGTTTACCCCTTTTGCCAAAACGTATCACACCTTTCCAAGGTGACACCTTTAGCATAACCATGTCCCCGACCTGAAACTCTAATGGTTTCCTTCGAACATCGGCGTAGCTCTTTTGGCGACTACGAGCTGTTTTCAATCTCTCCTTGATTTGTACTATCTTCTCGGTTGTTTCGTGTATGATTTCGGGACCAGTTAAATGTCGATCTCCTACTTCATTCCAACAGATAGGAGATCTACACTTCCTTCCGTACAATGCTTCGAATGGCGCAGCTCCAATGCTCGCATGATAACTATTATTATACGAGAATTCTGCTAACGGTAGATATTTATCCCATCCGTTTCCAAAATCGATCACACATGCCCTGAGCATGTCTTCGAGAGTCTGAATCGTTCTCTCACTCTGTCCATCGGTTTGTGGATGATATGCGGTACTCATATCCAAACGAGTTCCTAGTGCCTCCTGCAGTGATTGCCAGAACTTTGAGGTAAATCTACTATCACGATCGGATATAATGGAAATAGGTATTCCATGCCTTGAAACTATTTCCTTTATATATAATCGTAATAATTTCTCCATTCTATCCGTTTCCTTCATAGGCAAGAAATGTGCAGACTTGGTGAGACGATCAACAATCACCCAAATGGTGTCGTATCCCCAGGCAGTCTTTGGTAACTTCGTGATGAAATCAATGGTAATACCGTCCCATTTCCATTCTGGAATTTCTGGTTGTTGAAGTAACCCTGACGGCTTCTGGTGTTCTGCTTTGACTTTGGAACAAGTTAAACATTCCCCAACATATGTTGCAACGTCTGTCTTCAAATTAGGCCACCAATAATGCGTCTTAAGATCTTGATACATCTTTCCAACTCCAGGATGTATCGAGTATCTTGTCTTATGTGCCTCGTTCAATATCAACTTCCTTAATCCACCCAACTTCGGTACCCAAATACGATTTGCAAAATATCGAATTCCATCTTCCCGCATAACGAGTTGCTTCTCATACTTCTTCATTATTTCATTTCCTTTATTTTCTTTAGTAAGTGCTTCTCGTTGAACTTCTTTGATTTGTGAGTTGAGATTCATGCGAATTTTTATATTCATTGCTCGAACTCGAATTGGTTCTCGTTCCTTTCTGCTTAAAGCATCGGCCACCACGTTCGCCTTTCCGGGATGATAACGAATTTCACAATCATAGTCGTTTATTAACTCGACCCACCTACGTTGCCTCATGTTCAATTGTTTCTGATCAAAAATATGTTGAAGGCTTTTATGATCAGTAAACACAGTGAATTTAACCCCATACAAGTAGTGTCTCCACATCTTCAATGCAAACACGACTGCTCCCAATTCTAGATCATGCGTCGTATAATTTCGCTCGTGAATCTTCAATTGTCGGGATGCGAATGCAATAACTTTCTTCCGTTGCATAAGAACACAACCAAAACCTTGTCGCGAAGCGTCACAATATATTTCAAAATCATCGTTCCCTTCTGGTAACGATAAAATAGGCGCCGTAGTTAACTTCTTCTTCAGTATTTGAAATGCGTTCTCCTGCTCCGAGGTCCATTCATATTTCTTCCCTTTTTGCGTTAACGCTGTCAACGGCTTAGCTATTCGGGAAAAATCTTGAATAAACCTTCTATAATAACCGGCTAAACCCAAAAATTGGCGTATCTGTGTTGGTGTCTTAGGAGTCTCCCATTTTTCAATAGCTTCAGTTTTTGCTGGATCAACCTGAATTCCTTTGCTATTAACAACGTGACCAAGAAATTGCACTTCTTTCAACCAGAAAGCACACTTAGAAAATTTAGCGTATAGCTGTTCTTTTCTCAACAACTCTAATATCAACCTTAAATGCTGCTCATGCTCTTGCTCACTCTTGGAATAGATAAGAATATCATCAATGAAAACGATAACAAACTTATCCAAATACGGACTACAAACTCGATTCATGAGGTCCATGAATACAGCTGGAGCATTTGTCAACCCAAACGGCATGACCAAAAATTCGTAATGACCATAATGTGTTCGAAAAGCAGTTTTCGGAATGTCCTCTTCTTTGACACGTAGTTGATGATAGCCCGATCTTAGGTCGATTTTCGAATAAACACATGATCCCTGGAGTTGATCAAATAAGTCGTCAATTCTCGGTAGTGGATACCGATTTTTGATAGTTAACTTATTTAATTCACGATAATCTATGCACATCCTAAAAGATCCATCTTTCTTTTTAACAAATAGAATCGGAGCTCCCCACGGTGAAGTACTTGGTCGTATGAATCCACGGTCTAGTAATTCTTTTAACTGACTTTGAAGTTCTTTTAATTCGGACGGTGCAAGTCTATATGGCGCACGAGCCACTGGTGCAGCTCCTGGTACTAAATCTATTTGAAATTCTACAGATCTAAATGGAGGTAATCCCGGCAATTCTTCCGGAAAAACTTCAGGAAAATCTCTTGCCACAGGCACGTCGTTGATGCACTTTTCTTTCTTTTCGACTTTATTAACATGTGCTAAAATAGCGTAACATCCCTTTTCTAAACACTTCTTGGCTTTCAAACAGCTAATGAGTTTTAGCTTTGAATTACCCTTCTCTCCATAAATCATCACCGGTATTTTATCCTTACCAGGAATACGAATTGCCTTCTTGGCACAAACAACTTCCGCTCCTATTTTGGACATCCAGTCCATGCCGACTATTACATCAAAACCTCCTAATTCCACGGGTATTAAGTCGATTTTAAACGTTTCTCCGGCTAGATTTATTTCACAATCACGACAAATTTTATCGGCTTTAATTAGTTTACCATTAGCTAACTCAATCAAGTACTTAGCATCTAGAGGTAATGATGAACAATTCAATTTAGTGTAAAAATTTATACACACGTAACTTCTATCGGCGCCAGTATCAAATAAAATAGATGCTGATAAGTTATTAATGGTAAACGTACCCGTAACAAGCTCCGGGTCTTCTCGTGCCTCTCTAGCATTAATAACAAACGCTCTTCCACGTGCAGGTCCGCCATTCTGATTCGGGCACTGGCTCTTATAGTGACCTTGTTTTCCACACCCAAAACAAGTAATGTTAGCCAAAGCAGTTCTATTTGCGTTGGTGGCAGGAGTCTTGTTACCATTTGTAACGAGAGCCTTACAATCTTCAGCAAGATGTCCCTGTCTATTGCATTTAGTGCACAACACACTACAGTAACCAAAATGATGTTTGTGACAACGGTTGCATAAAGGACTTTGTCCTTTATAACCAAAGCCTGAACCGCTACCCGCACCTTTCGGGGTTTCTGGTTTCTTAAAAGATTGCTGTTGGTAACCTCGATCATAATTTCCGTTCCACTTCCTTTTGTTACTCGATACCTTCACCTCAGTAGTGAATGCTTTCTTATCCAGAATGACCTGATCCATTAACTCGTTCGCCATGGTTATAGCTTCATGAATTGTCTTAGGTTTCGACGCCGTAACGTTTGCCTTGACCTTTTTGGGCAAACCACCTTTGTACATTTCAATCTTCCGTGCTTCGGTTGGAACCAATTCAGGACATAGTAAAACCAATTCCATGAATCGCTGATTGTAGTTGGTGATTTCAGTACCAACCACCTTCAAACTTCGTAACTCATCTTCTAACTTAATAACCTCATTCCTTGGACAATACTCGGTGATTATCATCGCTTTGAATTCTTCCCATGGAGTATCATAAGCTACATCTCCTCCTACCGCCTTCACATAATTCTTCCACCATGTGAGTGCACTATCTTGTAAAGTGCACGATGCAAACTTGGTCATGTCTTTTTCATCACAACCACTGATTTTGAACACCGTCTCCATCTTTTCTATCCATCGGGTTAAACCGATCGGTCCTTCCGTTCCACTGAATGATGATGGCTTGCAAGCTTGAAACGTCTTGTAGGAGCATCCTACACGAGGATTTGGGTTAACTGCAGCAGCTCTTGCAGCTTCGACCCATAGCATTCTATCGTTCACTCGCTGGTTGATGAGTTCCTCGAGTTCTTGTTCCGTCATTCGATTCAATCGCGCCATTTCCTAATGAAAGAAAATAATTATTCACATGGAATATTATAGATGTAGTGTGTATTTATAGTACATTTATAGCTTGTTAATAATATGAACCAGGTATTATTATAAAAGCCTTTTCTTCTTATTAGCGTTTTATAATTATATCTTGGGTAGTACCTACCCGTTAATGTTCATACTTAATAGCTTAGTACAGAATCAATTACTACAATCTAAATAATACTTAACCATGGAAAATTATTGCATTTCATACTTCGCTATTTTACATATGCTTATCTTACATCAAACTTTAAGCAAACCACACTAATAATATTATACAAAACATTATATGATTCCATGGCTTAATACGGCAGTGCATCGTTCGGTCTATTTTCTAGGGCGTTTAGTTCCAATGAATGGCCTAACGCTTATCCTAGCTGTCTGTCTACGTTTTGGCTGAGGAGCCGAAGAACTAGATGCGGGGATAGCACTAATAGGAATAGCGGGAATAGGGGTGGTAGTGTTGAGTGGAATTGGTGCTACGTCATTCTCACTAAGTTTGGGATTTGAATTTTCTAATTCATTCGCTTTTCGTTTCTTTCCTTGATCGAATTTTTCTTTCGTAATTTCTAGTATTTCTTCCTCGGGTTCACTTTCTTCTTCGGGTTCACTTTCCTCTTCGGGTTCACTTTCCTCCTCGGGTTCACTTTCCGATATTTCTATAGTTGGTTCATCCGGAAATTGTGAGTCTTCCCCAAAAATACCACTTTCGTCATCGGATATGTTAATGATTGAAACACAATCTGAAGGTTCTGATTCGGAGTCGCTGAATGTGATAATAAGTTTCGAGCCCGACATCTATCACACAACAACTAACCCATTAGTACTACATAATATTTACATATAAATTTTAACCAACAGTGATAAGCAATGGTTTTTTTTTTTTTAAATCAGACCCGGTCAAAGTCCAGACTTTACTAATGTATCCTAACGACTTCTCGGTTAGACACACTAATGCAAACCTGGTTCGCTAAGACCAACGCTCTGATACCACATGTCATAACCCGTCCTTAACCATAAGAACGCGTTAGATAACGTATGATTTCATTGCGAGGTATTGACCTCTATATGAGACATTTTTGAAAGAAAACTGCATATATTATACATTACAAACCATAACCGTTATTTTTGTTACAAGCTTAAGACAATAGAAAGAAGATTAACGTTTAGCGATAATCTTTGACTTACAAACTTTACAAATGATGACAACAACACGGTTTCTAGCATATTTTACAATACAACATCTCGGATATGCAGTTTTATTTTTGACACAAACATGCGTACGCAAGATCCTGGTTAGATCCAACATGATGCAGCGGAAGCTTTAGAAATCACCTGAGAATAGACATGTTTTAAAAGGTCAACATAAAGTTGGTGAGATATAGGTTTAATGCCGGCAGCAATATATATATAGACCACAAGATTTCGTATATAAACAGTTTAATAAAAGTATTCTAAGTGGTTGAGCACTTGGTAACCATACTTAACATTTTCACGTCGCATATTCCCTTTAATATGAAATCTTACTACACCGTACCAAGTGTAGTCACAAAACGAAGTACTGTGCAACCGTTGAATACTGGTCGTCCAGTCCGGTTGGGGTTGTCAGGCCCGATAGATCTATCAACAGGATTCGCGTTTACAATACCGCTGTAAATATTAGTTACCAAGCTACAGGGAAGTATGCCAGTGGTACAACTCAACGTAGAACATATTTTTCAGTTACTTGTGTCCATATCGTAAAACATAAAATACATGTATTCTCATCCCGAAATATTTAGAGTTTAAAAGTGGGACTATATACTCACTCTTGTCTTGATGATATATATATTTTGACTCGGTCTTCCGGTTGATATCACGAACCTATCCATATATAATATATCAATATGTTTTCATTTTTAAACAAACGTTATAAATATATACTTGTTATACTTTTAATACTTTGAATAATTCCTTAGTCCGTAGTTAGCAGTTCGATGTTAGTAATTCAATTTTAATGGTTCATTTTTTTTAGATGTTTAATATACCCGCAATAAACAAAACCCCCAACGAAATAAATAAAACCCCATCGTATATGTATTGGTCGAGATTAATCTTGACCCATGGTACCGGTGTTGTCAAATGACGTGTTGCGTACATAAAGTACCGGTGTTGTCAAATGACGTGTTGCGTACAATCATGGGATCTTATGATTAATCTTCTCGTGTTGTTTACGGGTGATCCTGAACCATATAAAATTGAATTATAAGTACATATATATAAAATATCATGTTATCTTAGAAATATGTGATTTATATCTTTTTTTTCCAATTGATCCCGTAGTTGAAATGATCTAGGATAACCAATTTTGTTTCGGTCATAGTTTCTTCGTTACAAATCCGTTTTCGTTGATTCAAATTGCCATCTTCTTGGATCGAGTTCTTCTTTAAGACTATGAACTGTAAATACCTTGGTTTGTATTCAAAATCATACGGCATAAGTGAAACATTAGTGAAACATATGAAGTTAAACATTTTTGTTACAACAAAATCATTTAATGACCATTTTTCTAAAAATACTTATACTTTGAAAAACCAAGTTTTACCTTGTTAAATTAGCATATACATAAGTTATATTACAGGTCTTGAAGTATTTTAAAAGTTAAGTTAGAAGGATCTATTTAGTTTGCAAACAAGTTTGAAAACATTCAAACTATGTTCTTGTTGTTAAACTTTTGTACTACAAAATAAGATAGCTATATATATATGAATCGAATAAGGTTATGAACATAGATTCTACCTCAAGTTCCTTGGATGAAGTTGCTGTAAGAGAGAAGTAAGAAGCTAGAATCACAAGGGTGATAGAAGTGGATGAAAGATTGGAAGTAAGTTGGTGTTCTTGGAAGGTTTTCTTGAAGTGTTTTTGTATGGTTTTCTTATGGTGTTTTAGTATGGTTTTTGAAGCTAGATCTTCAAGGTTTCTTGCTGGATGATTATGGAGGTTAAGAGTGAAGAGAGAGTGTGTGTTTATCTTAAGAAATTTGGAGTTAAAATGAAAGAAAATGGTGATACATATATAGAAAAAAAAACGTGAATGGGGGGGTATGGAGACAAAAATTCAAGCTATCATTTTATGTATCTAGTCTTATTTGCATCCAAGTTCAATTACCTAGCTCTAAGGGCAGTAACAAGAGTAGGTTTGGTGGTGATTTGATGTGTATTTACTATTAGTAAATACGTATAAAAGCTAGGTATGATACGAGTATAAATACTCTAGGTATACGTATAGAAATTTTGTGAAAAATGGAATGAGGATTCAAATATAGCTATCTTTTGTGAATACACTTATATGGTTTTATGTATTTAAGTCTTTAAAAGTGATTAAATACATTACTTATACAATATATGTATAACATTATAAGTCTTAAGTATTTATGTCAAATAACGTTACGTATAGTTATCGTTTTGAAAACTTAAGTTAGTAGTTTCAAAATATACTTGTAACTTATTGTTATTAATACAAAATGAGATATTAAAACATTCTTTAATCATGTTAAATATGTATATATACATATATATATACACAAACGTATAATTATCATATATTGTATAGTTCGTGATATCATCGGTCAAACTAGACGGTCAAACGTTGTGTAAAACTCTTTTCGGAAATATAAGTCTCGACAATTTGGATTTCTTATCATGTTGGCAAGGTTTAATTTATGTAAATATTAATCTTATAAGTATAGAATGATCGAAAAAGTACGGGTCGTTACAAAAATCAACGGCGACAATATTGGCTAGATGTCTTGATCAAGTTACAGGTGGTGAACGTATGAAAGATGGTGAACGTTTTGCTCGGTGCATTCACTGAATATCCTATTAGTTATAAATATAAAATTTATATAAGTTATAAATTAATAGACTTTTTTGATTTTGCTCACGTTTCGAATAGCCAATAGATACAGCAGGTAGCCAGGACCCTTTAAATCGGAAGCCCACAACTCGCCACTAAAAAATCCAACTATTACTACGAACCAGAAAATTTTGGATGTCTATCAATTTAATCGCTTAAAATAATTTTTCGTCAAAATTTAAAGAAGATAAAAATCTATGTCCTAAAAACTAGATCGTAGAAATGAAAAAGAAAAAGCGCGTCGAAAAATAAGAGGTCGAAAAAAAAAACGTCGAAAAACAAAAAGTTAAAAAATAATAATAAGAAAGTAAAGCTTCGAAAAACTTAAAACTAAAAGTAGCAACTAAAGTCTTAAAATTCTAAAGGAACTACTGCAATTACTTAAAAGGCATTAAAATCTATTAAACTTAAAACGGCGTCGCAAAATTCCAAAGCGCCTAAATCTTAATCTAAAGAAAAAGCACTTAAGGAATTTTACGGCAAAGCCTAAAAACTAGAAATATAATAATAACTACGACAAAATACTAAATTTAAAACTATATAACGAACGATACGATTAAAAACAATGAACTAAATAACAAAAAGATAAAAATTATAAAAAGATATAAACTAAAATGATAAAAATAAAATTTATATAAAAATATTATTTTTGTATTATTATTATATAAAAATATTAATCTATATATATAATAATAATATTTAAACTTAATATTACAAAATATATATTAAAACTAAAAATTAAATAATATTATAACTAAACCCTAACTAAAATATATTTAAAATATTAAAACCCTAATCGTAATTAATGGCGTACTAGGAATGATTTGTCACAGCAACTCATGCGACCGCATGATGTTTGGTCTACTGGGTCATGCGATCGCATGGCCCAAGATTTCCTGAATCCATCCGGATTTTTAACAGGCTTCGGCCTAAATTTAATTTTATTTATTTATTATTTTTTATATATATGCAGGCTCAAATTGGGAGTGCAGATTCAAAATTGAATGCAAGTTCAAAATAATGCAGATTCAAAACTTGTTTTATTATTATTATTATTATTATTATTATTATTATTATTATTATTATTATTATTATTATTATTTGAACTTATATATAGAAAATTTATATATAATAAAAAATAAACTTATATTTTAAAAACAAAAAATAAAAATAAAAATACTTTATAATTTTACAAAATCTTAAAAATACGTTTTTTTTCTTTTCTTTTTTTTTATAATTTTTTTAGTTTTTAATTATATTTTTACAAATATAAATTAAAAATATAGCATTTTACCGTTCCCCGGCAGCAGCGCCAAAAATTTGATGTGTGCAGCGGTGGTGTACGAAATACTATTATTTTTTAATACAGAATATGATACAAATTACACAAGTTTTAATTATTTATAGATGAGATATACCTAAACCTTGCTACAACACTTATAGGCAGTGTACCTAATCGTAGAGTAGTGTAGTTTTTAGTAAGTCCGGTTCGTTCCACAGGGAGCTAGTGATTACGTACTATATTTTTAACAACTATATTTATATAAAATATATTTAATTATATATAGTAATATTATAATTATAAAAGGGGGGGTTTTACCGTTTAATGACCGGTTTGTCGATTTTATATTTTAAGTGTAAAGATAAATGACAATAATTAAAGTGTGTACAATAATTAAAGATACAAATAAAGCATAAAAATAAATGACGATAAATAAAATGACAGTAAATAAAAGTACGATGAAAAATACAATAAAAGAATTATGCTTATTTAAACTTCCATAATCATGATGTTTGACGTTTTGATTTTAATTCATTATTCTGGGTTAATTTTCCTTTGTCCTGGATTTATTTGATACCTATCTGGTTTTTGTCCATAATAGTCAATCGGTCATAATTATAAAATGCTCGTTAAATTAACCTTATTCCCGAAGTCAAATATTCCAACTAATTAGGGATTCAAACTGTAACAAGGTTTTAATACTTTGTTAATAATTACACCAGGTTATCGACTGCGTGTAATCCAAGGTTTTAATACTTTGTTAACAATTACAAAAATTACCCTTGTATGTAATCCACCCCTGTTTTAATAAGATATGAACATTAATTTACCCACTTGATCAGTTTGAATAATCAATTACCCAACCCAAATAATTAATTAAATGATCGTAAAAGATGTCGTATAAACGTCACTAAATAGGACATGCATAATCATTTAATAATTATTTGATTAACTAATTTGAAGATAGGTTCGACAGATTCCAATGAGTTGTCATTCGATTAGACAATACCCCCCATCTATTAATAGTCCATAGTCCAATGTCCACAAGTGTCGGTCTTTTGTCCAAACCCGAATTATGGTACAAAATCCAATAACCCCGTCTTGATTTTTAGTCTAACATCACGATTACTTCAGCTCAAATAAGCATAATAATAACTTAGTTACGAGACATTAATTTAAAAAGGAAGAACATAGCTTACAGTGATTATTTATAGCGTAGCGTTACCCAGACAGAGTTTCGACTTTAAAACTCGTAAAACATTTCTTACAATAACCCAATTATTATTAAACTTAAATTAAAATTATAATTATAAATATATATTACATATAGAGAGAAAGAAAGAGTGTGAAGGTGTAAAGAACTCGTCAGAAAACTGGCCAATTTAAAGAACTTTTTTGGATCCTGAAGCTCATGCACTCGCATGAGATTTCAGTGTATTTCCCATGCACTCGCATGGGCTCATGCAAGTGCATGGGATTTTAGTGCATTTCTCATGCACTCGCATGGCCAGCCTGGATCAGATATTTTTGATTTGTAAAACGTGGGCTGCTCGAATTAATTAATATATAATATAATATATATAATTATATATATATATATATATATATATATATATATATATATATATATATATATATATATATATATATTATATTCTTGTGCATAGTTGACTTGTAATTTTAGCTCTGTTGTCTCGTACGCTTACGCCCGGTTTATGTCTTGGTTCCGGATTTTAGAACGTTTTTTCGTATGCTTAGATAACTTGTACTTTGTGTTCTGCGGCTTGTACTCTTGTCATTTTTAGACATTTCTTGTCAATAAATTGAACCACTTGGATTGTAACTTGTACATTTTAGCTTTTTGGTCATTTGCGTCTTCAAATCGTCATTTGCGTCTTCAGTCTTCGCACTTATTTATTTAAACGAATATTACTTGGAAATAGAACAATTGCAACTAAAAACTTTACATATTGGAAGGACATTGCGCCTAAATATATGTTCATTTGGAGCATTATCAGTACCTTTAGACGAGAGTATTCTTGTTGAAGTAGCCAATGAAAAACTTAAGAAAGTTGACCAAATTAGCCGAGGAGATATTATAAACTTAGCTGGAGCGGAATTTGAGATAGATTTGATACCCATTAAGTTGGGAAGCTTTGATGTGATAGTTGGCATGGACTGGTTGTCCAAAGTACGAGCAGGAGTTGTTTGTGGAGAAAAGATTATCTGTATACCTCGCGAAGACGGTGTGCCATTGATTGTATACGGAGAGAGATGTAGCTCAAAGTTGAACCTTATTAGCTGCATGAAGGCACAAAAGATTATGAAAAGGGGCGTTTTGTTGTTCTGGTGCACATAAAGAAGTTGGAAATGGAGGAGAAAAGTGTGGATGAGGTACGAATTGTGAACGAATTTCTCGACGTCTTTCCAGAAGAACTGCCAGGATTACCCCCACCGAGATCAATGGAATTCCAGATTGATCTAGTACCAGGATCTGCACCTGTAGCTCGCGCACCTTATCGACTTGCACTTTCCGAAATGCAAGAGTTGCAGAGTCAACTACAAGAATTGTTAGACCGTGGATTCATCCAACCAAGCTCTTCGCCTTGGGGCGCTCCTGTTTTGTTTGTAAAGAAGAAGGACGGATCTTTCAGCAAGTGTATTGACTACCGCGAACTCAACAAGTTGACGATCAAGAATCGGTATCCCCTTCCCAGAATTGACGACCTTTTCAATCAGTTGCAAGGATTAAGTGTTTACTCTAAGATCGATTTGCGATCCGGTTATCACCAGTTGAGGGTGAAGGAGAGCGATGTGATGAAGACTGTGTTCAGGACCCGTTATGGTCATTATGAGTTTCTCGTGATGCCATTCGGTTTAACCAACGCACCTGCCGTGTTCATGGATCTCATGAATCCTGTATGCAAACCATACCTGGACAAGTTCGTTATCGTCTTCATAGATGATATCCTCATCTACTCCAAAAGTGAATCGGAACATGAGCAACATCTCTGACTCGTACTGGAACTCTTGAGATAAGAGCAACTTTATGCCAAATTCTCCAAGTGTGAGTTTTGGTTGAAGGAATTCCAATTTTTGGGTCACATTGTGAGCGATCAGGGTATCAAAGTTGATCCCGCAAAGATCGAAGCTATCAGCAAATGGGAAACCCCCACTACTCCTACTCATATCCGCCAATTTTTATGCCTCACTGGTTACTATCGTAGATTCATTGAAGGTTTCTCTCTGATTGCACGACCATTAATCGCACTGACTCACAAAAGGGAAGAAATTCGTTTGGGCAAACGAGTAAGAGTCAGCATTTCAAACCTTGAAGCAGAAGTTGACCATCGCACCTATCCTATCCCTCCCCGAAGACAGTGATGATTTTGTTGTTTATTGCGATTCCTTGAAAAATGATTTTGGGTGTGTACTAATGCAACGAACGAAAGTTATTGCTTACGCCTCTCGAAAACTGAAGATTCACGAGCGAAATTATACAACGCACGATCTTAAACTTGGAGCCGTTGTCTTTGCACTAAAACTATGGAGACACTATCTTTATGGAACAAAGAGTACCATCTTCACTGACCATAAAAGCCTCCAACACATCTTTGATCAGAAGCAACTGAACATGAGACAGCGACGATGGATTGAGACGCTGAACGACTACGATTGTGAACTTCGTTACCATCCTGGCAAGGCAAATGTTGTAGCCGATGCTTTGAGCCGAAAGGAAAGAATGGTACCTCTTCGTGTCCGAGCCTTGAACATCACCATCCATTCGAATCTCAATGCAAATCCGAGTAGCCCAAGATGAGGCTCTCAAAGAGGAGAATATTTCTCAAGAACATTTGAACATTCTCGTCTCTCGATTTGAGGTTAAGGAGACTGGACTCTGGTACTTTGTCGAAAGAATCTGGGTGCCTAGTTATGGGGATTTACGAAGCCTCATCCTAGATGAAGCCCACAAGTCAAGATATTCGATTCATCCAGGAGCCGGTAAGATGTACCACGACATCAAGGAACAGTATTGGTGGCTAAATCTTAAGTAGGATGTTGCTACTTACGTTGGGAAGTGTTTGACTTGTTCAAAGGTTAAGGCCAAACATCAAAGGCCATCAGGGTTACTTCAACAACCAGAAATCCCGCAATGGAAATGGGAAAGGATAACGATGGACTTCATTACGAAACTACCAAAGACGGTGGGCGGATACGATACCATCTGGGTTATCATTTACCGTCTTACCAAATCTGCACACTTTCTAGCCATGAAAGAAACTGATACGATGGAAAAACTTGCTCAGCTATACATAAAGGAAATTGTATCTCGTCATGGTGTGTCCTTATCGATTATTTTAGACCGAGATGCCCATTTTGCTTCTAGATTTTAGCGTTCCTTAAAAGAAACTTTAAGAACACGTCTCAACATGAGTACCGCATATCACTCGCAAATCGACGGACAAAGTGAACGCACTATTCAAACTTTGGAGGACATGTTGCGTGCATATGTTATTGATTTCGGAAAAGCTTGGGAGAAGCATTTACCGCTAGCCGATTTTTCTTACAACAACAGCTATCATTCGAGTATTAATGCCGCACCTTTCGAAGCGTTGTATGGCCGCAAATGTCGTTCTCCTATTTGTTGGGCCGAAGTGGGTGAAAAGCAAATCACCGAACCCGAACTCGTTCATGAAACAACCGATAAGATTGTTCAAATTCAAGCGAGGCTCAAGACGGCCCGTGATCGTCAAAAGAGTTATGCCGACCTTAAATGAAAAGACTTCGAATTCCAAGTGGGTGACCCCGTGATGTTGAAAGTAGCACCTTGACAAGGTGTAATCCATTTCGGAAAGCGTGGAAAGTTAAATTCGCGATACTTTGGTCCTTTTGAAATCATGGAACGTATTCGACCCGTTGCTTACAGTTTGGATCTTCCAATATAATTGAGCTCCGTTCATCCTACTTTTCATGTATCGAATCTGAAGAAGTGTCTTGCTGAACCAGAACTCGTCATCCCTCTCGACGAGCTTACGATTGATGACAAACTCCACTTCGTGGAAGAACCCGTTGAAATTATGGACCATGAGGTCAAGACTTTGAAACGTAACAAGATTCCGATCGTCCGAGTCCGATGGAATGCAGAACGAGGACCTTAGTTTACTTGGGAACGAGAGGATCAAATTATGCAGAAGTATCCTCACCTTTTCCCGACTCCACCATCTAGCTCAGCTTAAATTTCGGGACGAAGTTTTCTTTAACAGGTGGGTAATGTAACGACCCGACTTTTTCGACTTTTAATTATATTTATTTCTTTCACGAAACTGCGTAATTGTGTGTACTGAGTTAGATTATTTGCTGGGATCATTAAACATGTTAACTACTTTCGTTAATGCCTTACAACATGATATTAAGTGCTTAACATGATCCTTGAATGCATTTACGACCGTTAGTGTCACTTACCATTTAAAACAAGCTACGTACTTGGTACACGTTAAACTTTAGTCATAATTGGAATATTATGACTACGTAAACATAATTGTTATTTATTTATGATAATTACCTAGCTTTATGGTTCCTTAATTATGGTTAGTGGTTACTAATGCTTACTAGTTAGTTTTAATGGACCTAATACCTTAATGGACCTAGTTAATTAAAGGCCCAACCTACTTAACTTAATGGGCTCACTTAATGGACTAGTTAATGGACTAATTTAGCCCATTAAGTATAAGACAAAGTCCATTAGTAGATTAGACAAGATTAAGCATGCTAGTGTACCATTTCCTTACATGTTTTAACACCTTATGCCATGCCACCCAACATGTACAACCACTACCATGTACCACCATCTAATAGCAAGCAAATGGTCCCCCCACCCCACCCTTGCAACCGTTGGCCTACAAGGCACCACCCAACACCACCATTTCATTTTAACTATCACAATTTCATTTCAAAAACACACACTACTTTTCTCTCAAATTTCTCTCTACTTTTCTCTTAACTTTTCTTGAAGAACTTGAAGGTTTTAACTCTTTTTCTCTTCTTTTTCTTCTCCAAAACCGTAGCTCATCATCATTATTTATTATTGGATTTTGGTTTTTATAACTTCAATCCTCATGTTATCTTGCAACCTTTGATCACTTTTATGATAAAGAAGCAAGAACAAGGATCAAAGCTTTATAGCTTTTGATTCTACATGAAACTTGTAACAAATTTAAGGATCAAATGCTTTAAGATCCTCTTTATGTTCAAGTATTGGAACTTTAAAGTTCATTTCATGAAGATTCAAGTTTGTAACTTGATATCTTTTTATATAAAGGATCCTTACTTGAATTTGTTTACTTTTAACTTTAAATCTATTATTTTTGTTTATGGAATTCGATTTGTTTGAGTTACTTGGTCAAAGATTACTTGTTAACTTTGATCTCATAAATCTTGTAACCAAAGTCTAACTTTGAAAGTCCAAGAACAAGAAAGTTTAAGCTTACTAGTTTATAACTTTCACACATGTAAGATTGATCTAAGATACATAACTTATGGTCATCTAACTTGTTAAAACAAGAATTCATTTATTTGTGTTCACTTTACTTTACAAAATCTAAGTTTCATAACTTATGGTTGTGTAAAGTTGAAAGTCTAAGTGTTTTGACTTAGGGTTTCACCAAGAACATGATATCTAGACTTTTTAGTCTAAGATCTTTAATATCTAGTTAAGATCTAAGCTCTATAGCTTAAAGTCTTGATTATTTAGTTTGATTCAAAGTTGTAGCGTAATAAGACTTGTATTTGTGTTGAAACTAAGAAGATTGATGTAACTTTGGTTCATCACCTTGCTCAAACTCTCACATGAGTTGTGTTTTAATTCTTAGTCTTGACTCTTATGTGTTGATGGTTAAACCTTGGTCAAAGTGATGCAAACACATCAACGAGTTGTACACTTGAAGCTACAAGCATCAAGGATGAGAACCGTGATGAGCATCAAGCACGAAGAATCCCACCAGAGCACTTACTTTCTATTTTTCAGGGTCTGATCAGACTCTCTGGGCTACTGGAAAGTTGATTTTCAGTTAGTTCGGTTCGAGTAGATGACTTTTCGTTTAGGCCTCGCCTAAATCCAATATACGGTTTAGGATTTATAGCCTTCCGAAAGTCACTACGCCCTTGTAATGTTGTGCTGAAATTTCTGACCTACTCGCACTTAAACCGTCGCCACGGTCAAACGAAGACGTGTTTGGTTCTGAAAATTGTTCAGCAGTTAGAGGACTCATATACGGAGCCGTGGCCACTGGTCTCACGTCATTTCAGTTTGTATAGAGGTCGTAGAAGCTGAACGAAGTCAGACTTTGTTTCAATCTCTATTCTTGATTGAAAACTTACTTTACTTTTTACATATGATGTTGATGATGACACTTAAGATTTAAATTATGTACTTTTAAACCCGTTGGGACGATTTACTGACTTAGTAACTTTTAACTTAGGTTGACGACCATTTGGATCGACTTGCTTACTTACCTCGTATCGACTTTTACCGCACTTTCACTGTGAGTTATAGCTCCCTTTTTACTACAACTATTTTTGGGACTGAGACTACATGCACTTTTTATGTTTTACTTACTAGGTACGAGTACTTAAACTTTATATATGTGTAGGTTATATAACGGCATAAACTTTCCCCTTAGCTCGGTAACGTTTAGTCATTAGTTTTTGAACCGGTGAACGCGAATCTTAGATATGGATCCATAGGGTTTGACATCCCCACTCGGGCTAGTCGTGCTAGCATTTAACGGGTGTTTAATACTTCATAGACTTACGCACTCACCAAGTGTACTTTTAGGGGGTGATGATACGTTAAGTTAGTTACCAAGTGCCCACGGATAAGCATATACTTTTCATACTGTTTTGAATAACGAAATCTCGTGACCTACCTTACATTACTGTTACAATTAAACTATAGCTCACCAACATTCGTGTTGACATTTTAAGCATGTTATTTCTCAGATGCTTAGACGTTTGATGCTTCCGCTGTATTAGTCTCGCTGTTAGACTTGCTGTGTAGACTCCCGCTGCTTTTGTTTAGAGATGTCTCTGCATGAAACTTTTACTTTGCATTCATGAACTATGTTACTTTTGAAAAATGAAATTGTAATGACCGTTGAGTCTCGTACTTATGTTGTTGCTTTCTATTCGTAGAAGCACACTATCGTTTGTAAAACATTTGACGTCGGTAAAGACGTTACCCCTTTTTATGAATGCAAACTTATTTTCAAACAGCATATAGTGTTTGACCTTGTAATGATGATATTGTTGATGATCCGTACACGATGGTTTTGTACGGGGAGTCACATAACATGCTACTTCCCTACCTCGTCTTCTTATCTAGAGGGCATTCACAAGTACGAAAAGCCCCCTCCATATCGGAGATCCAACGATTGATCTTTAGTGGATCCCGTTCGCCATCAAAAGGGGGAGGTTGAGCATCCTTAAAATTTTTGTAGTAAAAGTCTCGTCTTCCCACATTATCTTCGTGAAGAACAACCTTTACTTGTTCCTTTACTAGATTGACTACTTGCTCGTTAATCGAATCTCGGAACATCTTCTTAATGTCCTCTAGAAAGGCCGTGTGACGCCTTTGCATAATGGCCTCAACCTTAGCCGTGAGCTCGGAGTCCTCGCTTGTACCTCCGTTATTGGTATCGTGTCCATTTCTCATCTTCATTCTATAAAACGGAATAAGTTAAACAACGAAACAAAAGGACATGACACAAATATACATATACACCTCACCGCTCCATCTTGCTCAACAATCATCGTACATCGCTCATTTGACACGATTTGAACTCGTAACAATGGTAGCTAGTCATTGTTACGCGAGCACATCGCATTAACTTGCTAGTACAACATCTATCTCACTTGATGATTGCAAACACCACACAAAACAATTAGCGCAAGGTTAGTTCACATAAACCTAGGCACTAACCAATCTCGGTCCGACCCATCTCCTACAAGTCCCGCATAAAATGCATACACAAATAAAGTCTACGTCTAGGCACCTATCTCAAGTCGCCTAAATCCCTTAGACCATGCTCTGATACCACTTGTAACGACCCAACCCGTTAAACATCGTAAAACAAATTTTTTTTTTTAAACAATTGGACAGGCCAAGCCTGTCAGGCTTAACCCGCGACGCGGTTCATCTGGCCACGGCACGGCTTATCAAAGTCACATATGGTTTGAACCACCGAAAACCCTCGACATCCAAAACACCCTTTAGCCCGCGACGCGCCCTTCAGGGTCGCGGCGCGGCTCACTTCTGTTGCTGATTCTTACTTAAAATATTTTACACAAGGCCCGAATTTGGTATTAAACAGCAATCATCGATTCAAAGGGCCTTCCATCACCTAACTAATAGAGTTTACAAGCTTTAAGACCCCAATTCAAGTATTTAACCACCGAGCTGTAGCGACCCGACAAAATCGTCATTGACGGTGCCGTCTACTTAGGTCCCGTTACGTGGTCATAGGTCCTTAAAATAACGTTTGACCAAAAGTATGTCGCATTCATTTCAAAACTAAAGATGTTTCAAGGTTTACAAAGTAGTTCGACAACTAGTTACATTACAACGTTTAAAGTACAATTGAAACATATGCGACACAATTTAAAAGTAGCCAAAAGACGCTCCACGTATGCATGTATACTCGACATCCAAGCAAGTATCAAAAGTAAAGTGAGGAAGCATGTATCACAAAACGTTTAAGGACCTGAGAAAAACATAGAAATCTGTCAACGAAAACGTTGGTGAAATCATAGGTTTAAGTAAGTAAGTATACAAGTGAACCACAAGATTTGTAACATTGATATAATAGTAAACCATTCCAAAATTTGTTTCACGAGCACCCAATTATCAATGCTTAACATTCCTTCCATAGAACCCCATCACAATAGTGTTAGAACATACACTGTTTCTCGAAAATATATTTCATTCGTAGACGGTAGCGAACCGCCTGAATGAGGGTTTGTCAAACCCATATGGCCATATAACATAAGTTCTCGCTTACACCCGGCAAGTGTAACTAATGATAATCGAATTGAGGATTTTTGTTCAAACTCGTATGTAGAATGTTTGTTTTCCTGTACTTGTGTTCATTTAGTAAAAAGAAACGTTTATGTTTTCTCATCCCAATTGTAAGTTCAAAAGAGTAAAAGTGGGACTATGATCTCACCTTGAGTGCACGTATGTAAAAGTACTTCAACAAGTAAACGTGTGCAAGAACGAATGCTAGTCTTGACCTAAACAAATAGGTTTGTATCAATATCGGTAAACACGGTCGGTCAAAGTGTTCAATTAGTCCTATGGCTCGTTAAGACTCGATTATAAAAGCATGTGAATCAAATTTTCATGTTTCATGCAAGGAACAAGTATAAAAGCATGTTAGAATGATTGCATAAGTATTTGGTTAAGTTTGATTAAAAGTCAACTTTGATCGGGTCAAAGTCAATGAAAAAGTCAACACGTTCAGGTCGGGTCTCGAACTATTTTTTTGAGGTTTTTAATCATATATGAGCATGTTAGAACAAGTTACATGTGAATCGGAGGTCCATAGCATGGCAAACATTTTTCGTAAAATGATCAAACCAAACAGAATCTGGTAGTGTATCTGGACGGCGTCCAATAATCTGGACGGCGTCCAGATCTGTATCCAGACCCTGTTTTGCTGCAACAAAGAAATGCACGAACCAAAACTCAAACAATCCCAATTTATGACCCGCAAACAATCAAAACATGTATCTTATATCATCGGGAAGGTATTTTGACGAGGAAAACAACTAAGCACATTTCATCAATCAATCTACCACTTACAACAACCAAAACCGCATTTAATTCTCATCATTAATTGCATTCAAGTTCATAAATACAATTCAATGATTCGGGCAACCAATATACACGAATGATATGCCGTTTCGAAGATAATTAAATATACAATATAACTAAACACTTACTAATAACATCTCATGTCATTCAAAGCATCAAAGGTTCATTTCAAGTTCATCAAACCTTAACCCAAATCCACCAAAATCAATAATCAAGTTTATGAATTTTTCTAAAGCAACCTACACATCAAATTGAAGCTAGTGATACTAGGAACACATTTAATACTTTCACTTTATCATAACAACAACATTAAATCATCCAAAACTCAAAATCAAACACACACTTTTCATGTTCATGCTAGTTACACTAAAACAACAAGATCGAGCATATAAATCATATATTCATGTTATACTTGAGCCATAGACACTAATTAACAACTTTATAAGTTAAAAACATCAAGAACACAAAATCTAGTGATTTTAGAAAGTTACCCAAATGTAATGAAATCGGTATGGAATCGAAGAGGAAGTTGCAAGGATTCCAAAAATGCAATTTGTTTTGATGGACACTTGCTAGAACGAAAATAGATGATGAATCTTTGTATTTGGGTGTTGAGAGAAAATGGAGGAAGTAACAAAGAAGGAGAAGATGAAGTGAATGGATGAGAGGAGTTTGACTCCTTTGAACTAGTCACCATTTTGGCATTTTGGCAAGTTTAGTCCCTCAAGTTTGAATCGGGTGCGTGAATTACCTAAACGAGATATTTTAAAACGCATATTAACGAAAGATGTTATAAACATATAACGGACTTTAAAATAGTTAAACGGAAAGTAAACGGAAAAAGGCGGGATGTTACATTACCTACTCCTTAAAAGAAATTTCGTCCCGAAATTTAAGTAGGCGTAGTAGTCGTTGTTTCTTCCTCGGGATTTTGCGTTTCCGAATTTGCGAATAGATGAGGATACTTCCTTTGCATTTGATCTTGTCTTTCCCAAGTAAACTCAGGTCCCCTTTTGGCGTTCCAACGAAACTTGACAATTGGAATTCGGCTTTGTTTTAGCGTTTTGACGGAGGTGTCCACAATTTCGACCGGTTCCTCCACAAAATGAAGTTTGTCATCAATAGTAAGCTCTTCGAGAGGGATGACGACATCGGGTTATGCAAGGCACTTTTTCAAGTTGGATACATGGAAAGTAGGATAAACGGAGCTCAATTGAGGTGGAAGACCTAAACGATAAGCAACGGTTCCAACACGCTCCAAGATTTCGAAAGGACCAATATACCACGGATTTAGCTTCCCGCGTTTCCCGAAACGAATTACACCTTTCCAAGGTGCGACTTTTAACATTACGCGATCACCGACTTGAAACTCAAGGTCGTTGCATCGTTTGTCGGTATAGCTCTTTTGAGGACTTCGGGCCGTCCTAAGCCTATCTCGAATTTGAACGATCTTCTCGGTTGTTTCATGAATGAGTTCGGGTCCGGTGATTTGTGTGTCACCTACTTCAGCCCAACAAAGAGGTGAACGACATTTTCGGCCATATAAAGCTTCGAATGGTGCGGCGTTAATACTCGCGTGATAACTATTCCTGTAGGAGAATTCGGCGAAAGGCAAGTGCTTATCCCAAGCTTTTCCAAAGTCGACAACGCAAGCTCGTAGCATGTCTTCCAAGGTTTGAATTGTGCATTCGCTTTGTCCGTCAGTTTGTGGATAATATGCGGTGCTCATGTCTAAACGCGTCCCCAACGCTTCTTGTAAGGTACGCCAAAATCTAGAAACAAAACGGCCATCTCGGTCGGAGATAATCGATAAGGGTACACCGTGTCAGGCTACGATTTCTTTAATGTAAAGTTGTGCGAGTTTCTCCATGTTGTCGGTTTCCTTCATGGCTAGGAAGTGCGCGGATTTGGTGAGACGGCCAACAATAACCCAAATAGTATCATAACCGCCAGCCGTCTTTGGTAGTTTGGTGATAAAATCCATCGTTATCCTTTCCCACTTCCATTGCGGGATTTCAGTTTGTTGAAGTAGTCTGGACGGTCTTTGATGTTAGACTTTGACTTTGGAGCAAGTTAGCCACTTTCCAACATAAGTAGCGACGTCCCTTTTAATGTTCGGCCACCAATATTGTTCTTTGAGGTCGTGGTACATCTTATTGGCGCCAGGGTGAATCGAGTATCGTGACTTGTGGGCTTTATCTAGAATGAGGTTTCGTAAATCCCCATAACTAGGCACCCAAATCCTTCCGGCGAAGTATCGGAGTCCGGTCTCTTTAACTTCGAATCGAGAGGTGAGGACGTTCAATTGTTCGAGAGAGATGTTTTCATCCTTGAGAGCCTCGTCTTGGGCTACACGAAGTTGACTATTGAGGTTGGTGTGAATGGTGATGTTTAAAGCTCGGACACGAAGAGGCACCGCTCTTTCCTTTCAACTTAAGGCATCGGCTACTACGTTTGCCTTCCCGGGATGGTAACGAAGCTCACAATCATAATCGTTTAAGGTTTCAATCCACCGTCGTTGTCTCATATTTAGTTGCTTTTGATCGAAGGTGTGTTGAAGGCTTTTGTGATCGGTGAAGATGGTACTTTTGGTTCCATAAAGATAATGTCTCCACATTTTAAGTGCGAAGACAACGGCTCTGAGTTCGAGATCATGTGTCGTGTAGTTTCGTTCATGAATTTTGAGTTGTCGAGAGGCATAAGCAATGACTTTCTTTCATTGCATCAACACGCACCCAAAACCATGTTTCGAGGCTGATAGTGCTCCAAATGAACATATATTTAGTATCAATATCCTTCCGATATGTAAAGTTTTCAGTTACAATTGTTCTATTTCCAAGTGATATTCGTTTATAATAAATAAGTGCGAAGACAAAAGGCGAAAACGAAGATTCGAAGATAAAAACATCCAAAAAGCTCAAATGTACAAGATACAAAGATTAAAGAGTACAAGTTACGAAATGAAAAGCACGAAGATTAAAGAATTGAAGAAAAAGTGCCACTAAAGCTGGAAAAATGCCACTAAAGCCATAGTGCACTCAAAAGTGCCACTAAAAGTGAGTTAAAGACTTGCACGGATTTTGGAAGTTAAGGAAAATAATTTTTGTGCAAATTACAAATCGCGAAACGCAAAGTACAAGATATTAAAGTGTACAAAAAGACGTTCGAAAATCCAGAACCGAGACATGAACCGAGCATCGACGCGCGACGCAACGGACCTAAAATTACAAGTCAACTATGCACAAGAATATAATATAATATATATATAATTATATAAAATTATATATATTATATTATATAATAAATAAATAAGAGCCACCCACGTTTAAAATGAAGAATGTATCCTGGACAGGCTGGCATGTGATTGCATGGCCTGGCCTTCTTAATCCCATGCGATCGCATGGCAGGGAAAGGCTGGCCACATCTATAAAAGGCGACGAATTTTGCAGTTTATGTACACCAATTTTTATCATACTCCCTCTGTAATATATATATATATATATATATATATATATATATATATATATATATATATATATATATATATATATATATATATATATATATATATATATATATATATATATATAGTATAGGTTAGTTTTATATTAGATTAGTTTGGGTTATGTAAAGGTTATTTTACGGGTTTTGAAGTCGAAGCTCTATCCATGTAACACTACGCGATAAATAATTAATGTAAGCTATGTTCTCCTTTTTAAATTAATGTCTCGTACTTAAGTTTTTATTATGCTTATTTGAGCCAAAGTAATCGTGATGTTGGGCTAAATATTAAGATGGGGTAATTGGGCTTTGGACCATAATTGGGGTTTGGACAAAAGAACGACACTTGTGGAAATTAGACTATGGGCTATTAATGGGCTTTATATTAAATTAACGATACCTCGTTAATTTAATATAAAGGTTACAATTTGACGTATCTATATATAACCACATATGCTTAATCGGATACGATGTGCGGGATATTTATAAATACGAATTATTGTTCATTTGACCGGACATGGGGATGGATTAATAGTCAATGGACTCATTAAAATAGGGGTGGATTACATTCAAGGGTAATTGGTGTAATTGTTAACAAAGTATTAAAACCTTGGATTACACACAGTCGATAACCTGGTGTATTCATTAAACAAAATATTAAGACCTTGTTACAGTTCGAATCCCCAATTAGTTGGAATATTTGACTTCGGGTATAAGGTTAAATTTGCCGAGCATTTTATAATTATGACCGATGAACTATTATGGACAAAAACCAGATAGGTTTCAATTACATCCAGGACAAAGGACAAATAACCCAGGGTAATAAATTAAAATCAAAACGTCAAACATCATGATTACGGAAGTTTAAATAATCATAATTATTTTATTTTATATTTCATCGTACCTTTAATTATCGTCATTTATATTTTGCATTAGGTTTTAATTGTGGCTTAAGATATAAAACCGACAAACCAGTCATTAAACGGTAAACCCCCTTTTATAATAATAAATATTATTATATATAATTATATATATTTGTACCAATATAGTTATATAAAAATATAGTGTCACCGTCTCCCTGTGGAACGAACTGGACTTACTAAAAACTATACTACTCTACGATTAGGTACACTGCCTATAGTGTTGTAGCAATGTTTAGGTATATCCCATCTGTAAATAAATTAATTAAAACTTGTATCATATTTCGTCGTATTTCGTAGTAAAAATATAACTATTTTATATACACTCCTACGCACATCAAGTTTTTGGTGCCGCTGGCGGGGAATCTCGGCGAAGCGCTATATTTTTTAATATATATTTGTATAAATATATTTGTATATTATTTTTAGAAAAACAATATAAAATCCTAAAAAAAAAAACCTGGACTGACAGGCCATGCGATCGCATGACCCATCAGTCTTATATCCATGCGGTCGCATGGGGCTGTCTGACAGGTCAGAATCCTTAAACCAATAATTACGTAGGGTTTATTATTATTATTATTATTAATTAAGTAGGGTTTATATTTAATAATACTTAGTATTAGTTTTAATAAATTTAGTTTTAATTAAGTTTTTATATTTATAGTTTAATACTTTTATTATTTATAATATAAAAATAATATTTTTATAAAAATTGTATTTTTATAACTTTAAGTTTTATTTTTATATAATTTGTATTTTTATCGTTTAATTCGTAATTTTTATATTTGTTATTCGTAATTAAGTTTAGTATTTTGCCGTAGTTATTTTTATATTTTTAACTCTTAGGTTTTGCCGTAAAATTCCTTAAGTGCTTTTTCTTTAGACTAAGATTTAGGTGCTTTAGAATTTTGCTACGCCATTTTAAGATTTTAGTACTTTTTTAAGTTATTGTCGTTTTGGATATAGTATTCCTTTAAGCTTTAATACCTTTAGACGCAACTTTTAATTTTAAGTTTTTAATTTTAAGTTTCGACGCGCTACGTTCTTTTTATTATTTTTTAACCATTTATTTTTCGACGTTTTCCGACGCGCTCTTTTTCTTTCTTATTTCTCGCCGCTCTAGTTTTAGGACATAGAATTTTCTATTTCTTCTCTAAAATTTCTTTAAACTTCGACGAAAAATTATTTTAAGCAGTTAAATTGATAGACATCCAAATTTTCTGGTTCGTAGTAATAGTTGGATTTGTTAGGGGCTGAGTTGTGGACTTCCGATTTAAAGGGTCCTGGCTACCTGCTGCATCTATTGGCTATTCGAAACATTGGAAAATCAGAAAAGTCTATTAATTTGATAACTTTAATAATTTTTATTTTTTATAACTAATAGAATAATTAGTAAATGCACCACATTGTAGCTAAAATTTGGTAATAAGTGTAGTATGGAAAATCTCGAAAATATTTTGGAAACTCTTTATGACATCCGAAATCAATTTAATCAATACTCTCAAACGGGTGTTGATGACAATTCATTCGGTCAATCTTGGATCACAAATGATGAAACAATAACTGGTTGTGAAATCTGCGGAGATTATCACTCAACATGGGAATGTTATTATTACGTTCCTATGGAAAATTATGCACCCATGGAACCTGAATGGAATGATTATGAGGAATACAATTCTAATTGGGATTATTACAAAGAATATATCCAAACTCAACAACCAGAAGACGAGGAAAATTATATGCCTGAAAATTCTTTAGATTATATGAAAATCAAACTCGAAGAACTTGATGCTCAAAATGAACAAATGAGAGAGTTTGTAAATCGGCAAGCTGAAACTCTATCAGATTACACACCTGTTGATCTGAGGAGTCGTCTGCAAGAAAATCTCATATCATCGAATTTTGATGAATTCGAGAGCTCCGAAATCACCAATTATCCCGTTGATACTTTTTATTCAGTCTTACCAATTTCACAACATATCGACACATTAGCCTCTACCGACGAAATCATCGATCCATCAATGGATGAAGAAGAAGTAAGGGTGACAAATTGGTACTCTTGGGAAAATGATAACGTTGAAAATTTTACCCCCGAGACCAAAGTGGAGGAACCGATAAGGACCGTTAATGAAGAAGAATTTGCTTTAATCCAGCCATAACCATCCAACCCAATATTCTCAATAGACGAGTCATCCACCGGAAATGAACTATGAGCTGTAATAGATAATGACACCTCAGATTTCACCCAATTGGGTAATAGAGGTGAAACCTTTGATCTCGAGAATGAATGGAAGGAAATGTTAGGAATTGTCCACCCTATAGTATGTATGTCGATGTATATCGATCCATTTGACCAAGAACCAGAAAAGAGATATATCTATTTACTAAAAGCTACACTTAAAAAAGAATTAAGTAGTAACGATCGGGTGGGTCTAAACTTTAAAGCCATTGATATATTATACACCACCCGAGATGTAAATAACTGGCTCACTATTCTAATTCGTGGAACTTATTCTACCGACTTCACATGCCGTCAGCTAAGTGTGGGGAAGTCTAACCCCACCTAACATTAAATTAGGGGTTCGGGTTAGTGCATAACTCGTTAATAAAAATGCATGATGAGTTAGGGTAAAAGACGCATTTTCAAATATTAGCAAACAGTTCAGAAAAGCAACCGTTTTTGAAGAAAAACATGTGTGATAAAACAAGAAGGAATGAACGATGAGGCGCGCCATCTATCATTCGACGACCTTAGTAATTGCAAACTCGGTATTTTTTAATCACTTTTCTACACTAATCACCCTCATGAATTTATAATTATAGTCTGATTTCATGCAAATGAGGGCATTGCATGATCTCAAGTGTGGGGAAGGGTTATAAATTCTCTCGGGTTTATACTTGGCTTATTTTCTAAATTTTGTGAAAATTTTAAATTTTTTTAACTAAATGAATTCAAAATCATGTTTATATATATTTATGAACGATAAAACTAGGTGTTAATGCCGAAATTATTGTTACCTCAGAAAGGACATAAATTGAGAAACAACTAAAACGCTTAAATTTATTTATTAGATATAAAAAGATGCATGATAAAAGCCAAATGTGGGGAGAATGTACCAAGTTATTCATTTAAAAACTATATATCACATGTTTCTGTAAAGTTATTGCAGATGCTTTTGTTTTGGACTAAATTAACCGCTTTACCCGGTTTATCTGAAAGAATAGATGGATCTACACGATGAATTAATTCCATCATTAAAAGGAAGTAAAGTCTTCCGAAAAAGACACGTGCTTCTTGATTTAGGTCAAGAAGTTATCGTCCAGACCAGCTGTTAAAAATCTAGAAAAGTCATCTCTAAAATCAGCGGGAAATCCACGGACCTCAGCATCAAACAGGGTCGCCATGTGGTCAGACTTATCCTAACCATGAGAGGATCTGTCTCGTAAAATGGGGAGGGCGCCGTGCAAATTAGCATGATAAGACTAATGAATCAGACCCCCAGAAAGGATAATCTCCTTAAAGATTAAAAATCAGCTTTTAAGCCTGATATTACTCAATCCTTGAGATTGACCTTAAAGATTGAGAATTACAAACTCATGGAATTCAATGATATCTAAACTCGAGCTTGAACGAGAAAATATTTTGATCAAAATTAAAACCGATTTGTTTTCTGAAAACCTATTTTCAATGCGTTCATTACCATTGAACGTAAAATCCTAGAAATTCACCTGGAATTCATTAGGTCACCTGAACCAAATCGGGTGTCAACCGTAAGAACGGTGGTTGCATAGCATGGTCGGAGACAGGACCTTGTGCCAGACCAAAAAATCATAGGATGATCTTTACTATTGCTCTTACAAAGGATAGTACTAGCATCCGACACATTTTTGGACCATAATCAAATGCATGTCATTAGACATTGCCTTAACAGTTGCTTGTTCAACGCTTTCCTTTACAACCGGACGGTAGTTTACCGAAAGGTAATATACGGAGCAAGTATACTGGACGTGTTGCTTTCCTAATACAAGGTTAGCAAGTGGGTGACACAAAACCATAAGTTTTGAGCTAAAATTTTCAAATCTGACACCCATAAAACCTACAAAAACAATTTGCAAACACCGGTGAAGGGTTATTCTGAAAAACCTGTCTAGGGTAAAATCTAGCTTGAATTTTCAAAAGATCAAATGTTTTCATAAAGATCCAATTTCCTTAAAGGATCTAAATTTTCATAGTCATGTGGGACTGTAAACCACACCGTTACTATCATTGTTTATACCGCCGTATCAAAATCACTGATGTATAAAGTGTGAAGAATAAAGAAGTGATTCGTGTGATTTAATTTTAAGTTCTGTATTGCTTGAGGACAAGCAACGTTCAAGTGTGGGGATATTTGATAGTGCTCCTAATGAACATATATTTAGTATCAATATCCTTCCGATATGTAAAGTTTTTAGTTACAATTGTTCTATTTCCAAGTGATATTCGTTTATAATAAATAAGTGCGAAGACAAAAGGCGAAAACGAAGATTCGAAGACAAAACATCCAAAAAGCTCAAATGTACAAGATACAATTCAAGTGGTTCAATTTAATGATGAGAAACGTCTAAAATTGACAAGAGTACAAGTTACGAAACGAAAAGCACGAAGATTAAAGAATCGAAGAAAAAGTGCCAATAAAGCTGGAAAAGTGCCACTAAAGTCATAGTGCACTCAAAAGTGCCACTAAAAGTGAGTTAAAGACTTGCACGGATTTTGGAAGTTAAGGAAAATAATTTGTGTGCAAATTACAAATTGCTAAACATAAAGTACAAGATATTAAAGCGTACGAAAAGACGTTCGAAAATCCAGAACCGAGACATGAACCGAGCATCGACGCGCGACGCAACGAACCTAAAATTACAAGTCAACTATGCACAAGAATATAATATAATATATATATAATTATATAAAATTATATATATTATATTATATAATAAATAAATAAGAGCCGCCCACGTTTAAAATGAAGAATGTGTCCTGGACAGGCTGGCCATGTGATCACATGGCCTGGCCTCCTTAATCCCATACGATCGCATGGCAGGGAAAGGCAGGCCACATCTATAAAAGGCGACGAATTTTGCAGTTTATGTACACCAATTTTTATCATACTCCCTCTGTATTATAATATATATATATATATATATATATATATATATATATATATATATATATGTATATATATATATATATGTATATATATATATATATATATATATATATATAGGTATATATATATATGTATATATACATATATATGTATGTATATACATACATATATATATATATATATATATATATATATATATATATATATATATATATATATATATATATATATTGTTTTATATTAGATTAGTTTGGGTTATGTAAAGGTTATTTTACGGGTTTTGAAGTCGAAGCTCTATCCATGTAACACTACGCGATAAATAATCAATGTAAGCTATGTTCTCCTTTTTAAATTAATGTCTCGTACTTAAGTTTTTATTGTGCTTATTTGACCCAAAGTAGTCGTGATGTTGGGCTAAATATTAAGATGGGGTAATTGGGCTTTGGACCATAATTGGGGTTTGGACAAAAGAACGACACTTGTGAAAATTATACTATGGGCTATTAATGGACTTTATATTAAATTAATGATACCTCGTTAATTTAATATAAAGGTTACAATTTGACGTATCTATATATAACCACATACGCTTAATCGGATACGATGGGTGGGATATTTATAAATATGAATTATTGTTCATTTGACCGGACACGGGGATGGATTAATAGTCAATGGACTCATTAAAATAGGGGTGGATTACATTCAAGGGTAATTGGTGAAATTGTTAACAAAGTATTAAAACCTTGGATTACACACAGTCGATAACCTGGTGTATTCATTAAACAAAATATTAAGACCTTGTTACAGTTCGAATCCCCAATTAGTTGGAATATTTGACTTCGGGTATAAGGTTAAATTTGCCGAGCATTTTATAATTATGACCGATTAACTATTATGGACAAAAAACAGATAGGTTTCAATTACATCCAGGACAAAGGACAAATAACCCAGGGTAATAAATTAAAATCAAAACGTCAAACATCATGATTACAGAAGTTTAAATAAGCATAATTATTTTATTTTATATTTCATCGTACCTTTAATTATCGTCATTTATATTTTGCATTAGTTTTTAATTGTGACTTAAGATATAAAACCGACAAACCAGTCATTAAACGGTAAACCCCCTTTTATAATAATAAATATTATTATATATAATTATATATATTTGTACAAATATAGTTATATAAAAATATAGTGTAACCGTCTCCCTGTGGAACGAACCGGACTTACTAAAAACTATACTACTCTACGATTAGGTACACTGCCTATAGTGTTATAGCAAGGTTTAGGTATATCCCATCTGTAAATAAATTAATTAAAACTTGTATCATATTTCGTCGTATTTCGTAGTAAAAATATAACTATTTTGAATACACCCCTACGCACATCAAGTTTTTGGCGCCGCTGCCGGGGAATCTCGGCGAAGCGCTATGTTTTTTAATATATATTTGTATAAATATATTTGTATATTATTTTTAGAAAAACAATATAAAATCCTTAAAAAAAAAAAAAAAAAAAAACCTGGACTGACAGGCCATGCGATCGCATGACCCATCAGTCTTATATCCATGCGGTTGCATGGGGCTGTCTGACAGGTCAGAATCCTTAAACCAATAATTACGTAGGGTTTATTATTATTATTAAATAATTAAGTAGGGTTTATATTTAATAATACTTAGTATTAGTTTTAATAAATTTAGTTTTAATTAAGTTTTTATATTTATAGTTTAATACTTTTATTATTTATAATATAAAAATAATATTTTTATAAAAATTGTATTTTTATAACTTTAAGTTTTATTTTTATATAATTTGTATTTTTATCGTTTAATTCGTAATTTTTATATTTTTTATTCGTAATTAAGTTTAGTATTTTGCCGTAGTTATTTTTATATTTTTAACTCTTAGGTTTTGCCGTAAAATTCCTTAAGTGCTTTTTCTTTAGACTAAGATTTAGGTGCTTTAGAATTTTGCGACGCCATTTTAAGATTTTAGTACTTTTTTAAGTTATTGCCGTTTTGGATATAGTATTCCTTTAAGCTTTAATACCTTTAGACGCAGCTTTTAATTTTAAGTTTTTAATTTTAAGTTTCGACGCGCTACGTTCTTTTTATTATTTTTCAACCATTTATTTTTTGACGTTTTCCGACGTGCTCTTTTTCTTTCTTATTTCTCGCCGCTCTAGTTTTTAGGATATAGAATTTTCTATTTCTTCTCTAAAATTTCTTTAAACTTCGACGAAAAATTATTTTAAGCAGTTAAATTGATAGACATCCAAATTTTCTGGTTCGTAGTAATAGTTGGATTTGTTACTGGCTGAGTTGTGGACTTTCGATTTAAAGGGTCCTGGCTACCTGCTGCATCTATTGGCTATTCGAAACGTGGGCAAAATCAGAAAAGTCTATTAATTTGATAACTTTAATAATTTTTATTTTTTATAACTAATAGAATAATTAGTAAATGCACCACATTGTAGCTAAAATTTGGTAATAAGTGTAGTATGGAAAATCTCGAAAATATTTTGGAAACTCTTTATGACAAACGAAATCAATTTAATCAGTACTCTCAAACGGGTGTTGATGACAATTCGTTCGGTCAATCTTGGATCACGAATGACGAAACAATAACTGGTTGTGAAATCTGTGGAGATTATCACTCAACATGGGAATGTTATTATTACGTTCCTATGGAAAATTATGCACCCATGGAACCTGAATGGAATGATTATGAGGAATACAATTCTAATTGGGATTATTACCAAGAATATATCCAAACTCAACAACCAGAAGACGAGGAAAATTATGTGCCTGCAAATTCTTTAGATTATATGAAAATCAAACTCGAAGAACTTGATGCTCAAAATGAACAAATGAGAGAGTTTGTAAATCGGCAAGCTGAAACTCTATCAGATTACACACCTGTTGATCTGAGGAGTCGTGTGCAAGAAAATCTCATATCATCGAATTTTGATGAATTCGAGAGCTCCGAAATCACCAACTATCCCGATGATACTTTTTATTCAGTCTTACCAATTTCACAACATATCGACACATTAGCCTCTACCGACGAAATCATCGATCCATCAATGGATGAAGAAGAAGTAAGGGTGACAAATTGGTACTCTTGGGAAAACGATAACGTTGAAAATTTTACCCTCGAGACTAAAGTGGAGGAACCGATAAGGACCGTTAATGAAGAAGAATTTGCTTCAATCCAGCCACAACCTTCCAACCCAATATTCTCAATAGACGAGTCATCCACCGGAAATGAACTACGAGACGTAATAGATAATGACACCTCAGATTTCACCCAATTGGGTAATAGAGGTGAAACCTTTGATCCCGAGAATGAACGGAAGGAAATGTTAGGAATTGTCCACCATATAGTATGTATGTCGATGTATATCGATCCATTTGACCAAGAACCAGAAAAGAGATATATGCATTTACTAAAAGCTACACTTAAAAAAGAATTAAGTAGTAACGATTGGGTGGGTCTAAAATTTAAACCCATTGATATATTATACACCACCCGAGATGTAAATAATTGGCTCACTATTCTAATTCGTGGAACTTATTCTACCGACTTCACATGCCGTCAGCTAAGTGTGGGGAAGTCTAACCCCACTTAACGTTAAATTAGGGGTTCGGGTTAGTGCATAACTCGTTAATAAAAATGCATGATGAGTTAGGGTAAAAGATGCATTTTCAAATATTAGCAAACAGTTCAGAAAAGCAACCATTTTTGAAGAAAAACATGTGTGATAAAACAAGAAGGAATGAACGATGAGGCGCACCATCTATCATTCGACGACCTTAGTAATTGAAAACTCGATATTTTTTAATCACTTTTCTACACTAATCACCCTCATGAATTTATAATTATAGTCTAATTTCATGCAAATGAGGGCATTGCATGATCTCAAGTGTGGGGAAGGGTAATAAATGTAGTGACCCGAACTTTTCCATGTTTATATATATATTAAATGAAATTGTTATTTACATGATTAAGTGTTTCCAACATGTAAAGCAATCAAACTTATTAAGACTTAATTAATTGAAATAGGTTTCATATAGACAATTGACCACCCAAGTTGACCGGTGATTCACGAACGTTAAAACTTGTAAAAACTATATGATGACATATATATGGATACATATATAGTTAACATGATATTATGATAATTAAACATATCATTAAGTATATTAACAATGAACTACATATGTAAAAACAAGACTACTAACTTAATGATTTTGAAACGAGACATATATGTAACGATTATCGTTGTAACGACATTTAATGTATATATATCATATTAAGAGATATTCAAACATCATAATATCATGATAATATAATAATTTAAAATCTCATTTGATATTATAAACATTGGGTTAACAACATTTAACAAGATCGTTAACCTAAAGGTTTCAAAACAACACTTACATGTAACGACTAACGATGACTTAACGACTCAGTTAAAATGTATATACATGTAGTGTTTTAATATGTATTCATAAACTTTTGAAAGACTTCAAGACACTTATCAAAATACTTCTACTTAACAAAAATGCTTACAATTACATCCTCGTTCAGTTTCATCAACAATTCTACTCGTATGCACCCGTATTCGTACTCGTACAATACACAGCTTTTAGATGTATGTACTATTGGTATATACACTCCAATGATAAGATCTTAGCAGCCCATGTGAGTCACCTAACACATGTGGGAACCATCATTTGGAAACTAGCATACAATATCTCATAAAATTACAAAAATATGAGTAATCATTCATGACTTATTTACCTGAAAACAAAATTACATATCCTTTATATCTAATCCATACACCAATGACCAAAAACACCTACAAACACTTTCATTCTTCAATTTTCTTCATCTAATTGATTTCTCTCAAGTTCTATCTTCAAGTTCTAAGTGTTCTTCATAAATTCCAAAAGTTCTAGTTTCATAAAATCAAGAATACTTCCAAGATTGCAAGTTTACTTCCAAGTTTTCTAAATCCATTCCAAGTAATCATCCAAGATCAAGAAACCTTTGTTACTTACAGTAGGTTATCTTTATAATACAAGGTAATAATCATATTCAAACTTTAATTCAATTTCTATAACTATAACAATCTTATTTCGAGTGAAAATCTTACTTGAACTGTTTTCGTGTCATGATTCTGCTTCAAGAACTTTCAAGTCATCCAAGGATCCTTTGAAGCTAGATCCATTTTTCTCATTTCCAGTAGGTTTATCCAAGGAACTTGAGGTAGTAATGATGTTCATAACATCATTCGATTCATACATATAAAGCTATCTTATTCGAAGGTTTAAACTTGTAATCACTAGAACATAGTTTAGTTAATTCTAAACTTGTTCGCAAATAAAAGTTAATCCTTCTAACTTGACTTTTAAAATCAACTAAACACATGTTCTATATCTATATGATATGCTAACTTAATGATTTAAAGCCTGGAAACATGAAAAACACCGTAAAACCGGATTTACGCCGTCGTAGTAACACCGCGGGCTGTTTTGGGTTAGTTAATTAAAAACTATGATAAACTTTGATTTAAAAGTTGTTATTCTGGTAAAATGATTTTTATTATAAACATGAAACTATATCCAAAAATCATGGTTAAACTCAAAGTGGAAGTATGTTTTCTAAAATGGTCATCTAGACGTCGTTCTTTCGACTGAAATGACTACCTTTACAAAAACGACTTGTAACTTATTTTTTTGACTATAAACCTATACTTTTTCTGTTTAGATTCATAAAATAGAGTTCAATATGAAACCATAGCAATTTGATTCACTCAAAACGGATTTAAAATGAAAAAGTTATGGGTAAAACAATATTGGATAATTTTTCTCATTTTAGCTACGTGAAAATTGGTAACAAATCTATTCCAACCATAACTTAATCTACTTGTATTGTATATTATGTAATCTTGAGATACCATAGACACGTATACAATGTTTCGACCTATCATGTCGACACATCTATATATATTTCGGAACAACCATAGACACTCTATATGTGAATGTTGGAGTTAGCTATACAGGGTTGAGGTTGATTCCAAAATATATATAGTTTGAGTTGTGATCAATACTGAGATATGTATACACTGGGTCGTGGATTGATTCAAGATAATATATATCGATTTATTTCTGTACATCTAACTGTGGACAACTAGTTGTAGGTTACTAACGAGGACAGCTGACTTAATAAACTTAAAACAACAAAATGTATTAAAAGTGTTGTAAATATATTTTGAACATACTTTGATATATATGTATATATTGTTATAGGTTCGTGAATCAACCAGTGGCCAAGTCTAAATTATAATTGTAATAGTAATAATATTTTTGGGAGGAGAATAGTCCCGACGAAGTAAAAATCTGTGAAAGTGAGTTATAGTCCCACTTTTAAAATCTAATATTTTTGGGAGGAGAATACATGCAGGTTTTATAAATGATTTACAAAATAGACACAAGTACGTGAAACTACATTCTATGGTTGAATTATCGAAATCGAATATGCCCCTTTTTATTAAGTCTGGTAATCTAAGAATTAGGGAACAGACACCCTAATTGACGCGAATCCTAAAGATAGATCTAATGAGCCTAACAAACCCCATCCAAAGTACCGGATGCTTTAGTACTTCGAAATTTATATCATATCCGAAGGGTGTCCCGGAATGATGGGGATATTCTTATATATGCATCTTGTTAATGTCGGTTACCAGGTGTTCACCATATGAATGATTTTTATCTCTATGTATGGGATGTGTATTGAAATATGAAATCTTGTGGTCTATTGTTACGATTTGATATATATAAGTTAAACCTATAACTCACCAACATTTTTGTTGACGTTTAAAGCATGTTTATTCTCAGGTGAATACTAAGAGCTTCCGCTGTTGCATACTAAAATAAGGACAAGATTTGAAGTCCATGTTTGTATGATATTGTGTAAAAATTGCATTCAAGAAACTGATTTCGATGTAACATATTTGTATTGTAAACCATTATGTAATGGTCGTGTGTAAACAGGATATTTTAGATTATCATTATTTGATAATCTACGTAAAGCTTTTTAAATCTTTATTTATGAAATAAAGGTTATGGTTTGTTTTAAAAATGAATGTAGTCTTTGAAAAACGTCTCATATAGAGGTCAAAACCTCGCAACGAAATCAATTAATATGGAACGTTTTAATCAATAAGAACGGGACATTTCAGTTGGTATCCGAGCGTTGGTCTTAGAGAACCAGAAATTTGCATTAGTGTGTCTTATCGAGTTTGTTAGGATGCATTAGTGAGTCTGTACTTCGACCGTGTTTTCTTTAAAAATGATTGCTTAACATTTTTGTTGAAAACTATGTATTATTAACATGTATATATTATGTGATATATTAATCTCTTAACATGTTTGATATTGTGTGATAGATGTCTACCTCTAGCACAAATCCCATTGACTCACCTAATAATAACGAAGAGTCGAATATATATTGTACTGATTCACAAGTTCTCGAAGAAGAACCGGAAGAAGAATCAGAACCGGAAGAACAATCAGAACCGGAAGAGGAGGAACCGGAGGAGGAAATAGAACCGGTGGGGGAAATAATAAAACGGTTAAGTAAAAGAAAATCCTCAACCAACCGACCAAGGTTAATTATGGTCAATGGTGTTTCCGCCAAGGAAGCAAAATATTGGGAGGATTACCAATTCTCCGATGAATCGGATTCCGACGAGAATTCCGATGATGTTATAGAAATTACCCCAACTGAATTTAAAAAGGCAAAAGAAAATAATAAGGGAAAGGGCATAAAAATAGAGAAATCTAATTCCAACCCCGATGAACTTTATATGTATCGTCAACCCCCGAAGCCCTTAAGTTGTAACAATGACCCGGGAACCTCTAAACCACCAGGTTTTTCTAAACCAATGTGGAAAACGACAGCTCGTATTAGGGGAACATCATATATCCCTAGAAACTTGGCAAAACGAACCAAAACCGAAGAAGAAGAAACGAGCGAGTCGGAATAAGATAGTTGTATTCGTGTGGTGTAATATATGTAATATAGTGTGCTTATGCTTTATGATATATGTAAAAATTGCTTGTATTAATAAGTATTTTTTTTATGAATCTAACTCTTGTCTATTTTACAGTTTAAAAACACAAAATGGATAGACAACCCAATATTTTAAGAGACCTACCCGGAGACATGATTGATGAAATCTTGTCTAGAGTCGGTCAGAATTCTTCGGCACAACTATTTACGGTGAAATCAGTTTGTAAGACATTCGAAGAACGTTCCAAGAATGCCTTGGTTTATAAAAGGCTTTCGTTCGAAAGATGGGGGATATCACATTGGGAAATCCATAAGTTACGATGTGTTTACTTTGACGCATATATTGCGGGGAACCCAAATGCTATTTTACGCAATGGGTTAAGAAATTATTTTGACTCAATGTATCCGAATATTGGACTTCGTGATTTAGAAAAAGCGGCTAACATGCAACATAAAGAAGCATGTTATGCTTATGGATTAGTAATGTTCGCTTCTCACCAAAGTGAGAACAAGAACATCGGGCTACAACTATTAAACAAAACGTTCCCACAAGTGACGGAGTCGGTAATTGGGGTAAGAAATGAGGTTTTTAGATTGTTACGGGACTGTTGGACATTACGTAACCCTCATCCCTTTGACGACGTTACAACACGCTGTCTTATCAACGGCCATAACAGTTATGTTCCACAAGACCAAGGATGGGAAGTAATCCTAGTAAAACCAGAATGCATGACTTGTTTCTGGACGTATGAATTACGTGTCTTTATTGCCTTTGCTGAACGACTTGTGTACTAGCTAGAATTATCTTCACAACCATCTTGTATCAAATTTATTGTGTACTATATTTCATGCTATATGTAAAATAAGCGGTATTGTAAGTTTGTAAAATATTGTGTAAAAGTTTGAACGCGAAATATTATTATAATCAGTTTTTCATATAGAAATGTAGTAGTTGAATTGTATATTAGCTACTAAGTATGAACTTAACGGGTAGGTACTACGCGAATTTAAACTTATAAAATGCTAATATGAAGAAAAAGCTTTTATAAATGAGTTCATATTATGCTACGAAATACTATTAACTACTCTTAATATTCTGTATGATTAACTTGTTCCATTTGACTATTTTGAAGGAAATGGCACCGACTACTCGACACACCGTGAATATGAATGAAGAGGAATTCCGTACTTTTCTAGCTTTAAACATAGCCGCAGTACAGGCTGCGCTACATACCAACAATAACCTTGGATCTAGCAGTACAGGAAATCGTGTAAGATGCACCTACAAAGAATTCACTGCCTGCAAACCTTTGGAATTTGATGGAACCGAAGGACCGATCGGATTGAAACGGTGGACCGAGAAGGTCGAATCGGTGTTTGCCATAAGTAAGTGTACTGAAGAGGACAAAGTGAAGTACACTACGCATACCTTCACAGGTTCTGCGTTAACATGGTGGAATACCTATCTAGAGCAAGTGGGACAAGACGATGCGTACGTACTACCGTGGTCAGCATTCAAGCACTTGATGAACGAGAAGTACCGTCCCAGAACCGAGGTCAATAAGCTCAAGACAGAACTTAGAGGGTTACGAACCCAAGGATTTGATATTACCACGTACGAAAGACGATTCACAGAATTGTGCCTATTGTGTCCGGGAGCATTCGAAGATGAGGAAGAGAAGATCGACGCGTTTGTAAAAGGATTACCGGAAAGAATCCAAGAAGATATAAGTTCACACGAGCCCGCCTCCATACAACAGGCATGTAGAATGGCTCACAAACTAGTGAACCAGATTGAAGAAAGAATTAAAGAACAGACTGCTGAAGAGGCCAATGTGAAGCAAGTCAAAAGAAAGTGGGAGGAAAACGGTGATAAGAATCACCAATACAACAACAACAGCAATTACAACAATAATCGCAACAATTATCCTAACAATCGCAACATCAATCGCAACTACAACAAACGGCCCAACAACAACAATAACAACAACAACAACAACAACAACAACAACAACAACAACAACTACAACAATCATCCCAACAACAATAATAACCGCAACAACAACAACAATCAGAAGCAGCTATGCCAAAGGTGTGAAAAGTATCACTCGGGGTTCTGCACCAAATTTTACAACAAGTGTAAAAGAAATGGTCATAGCGCGGCGAAGTGTGAGGTCTACGGACCAGGGGTTAACAGAACGAAAGGAACAAATGGTGTCGGAACGAGTAATGGCGGAGCAAGTAGTGTCGGAGCAAGTTATGCCAATGTAGTTTGTTATAAACGTGGAAAACCGGGCCACATTATTAAAAATTGCCTGAACCAGGAGAACACGAATGGACAAGGCCGCGGAAGAGTTTTCAATATTAATGCGGCAGAGGCACGGGAAGACCCGGAGCTTGTTACGGGTACGTTTCTTATTGACAATAAATCTGCTTACGTTTTATTTGATTCGGGTGCGGATAGAAGCTATATGAGTAGAGATTTTTGTGCTAAATTAAGTTGTCCATTGATGCCTTTGGATAGTAAATTTTTACTCGAATTAGCAAATCGTAAATTAATTTCAGCAGATAATATATGTCGAAATCGAGAAATTAAACTGGTTAGCGAAACATTTAAGATTGATTTGATACCAGTAGAGTTAGGGAGTTTTGATGTGATAATCGGTATGGACTGGTTGAAAGAAGTGAAAGCAGAGATCGTTTATTACAAAAATACAATTCGCATTATACGAGAAAAAGGAAAACCCATAATGGTGTACGGAGAAAAGGGCAACACGAAGCTACATCTTATTAGTAATTTGAAGGTACAAAAACTAATAAGAAAAGGTTGCTATGCTGTTCTAGCACACGTCGAGAAAGTACAAACTGAAGAAAAGAGCATCAATGATGTTCCCGTCTCAAAAGAATTTCCCAATGTATTTCCGAAAGAATTACCGGGACTACCTCCACATCGATCTGTTGAATTTCAAATAGATCTTGTACCAGGAGTTGCACCAATAGCTCGTGCTCCTTATAGACTCGCACCCAGCGAGATGAAAGAACTGCAAAGCCAACTGCAAGAACTATTAGAACGTGGTTTCATTCGACCAAGCACATCACCATGGGGAGCTCCTGTTTTGTTTGTCAAGAAGAAGGATGGTACATTTAGGTTGTGTATTGACTACAGAGAGTTGAACAAACTTACCATCAAAAACCGTTATCCACTGCCGAGAATTGATGACTTATTTGATCAACTACAAGGCTCGTCGGTTTATTCGAAGATCGATTTACGTTCTGGATATCATCAAATGCGAGTAAAGGAGGATGATATTCCAAAAACTGCTTTTAGGACGCGTTACGGTCATTACGAGTTTATGGTCATGCCGTTTGGTTTAACTAATGCACCAGCTGTGTTCATGGACCTTATGAACCGAGTGTGTGGACCATACCTTGACAAGTTTGTCATTGTTTTCATTGATGACATACTTATTTACTCAAAGAATGACCAAGAACACGGTGAACATTTGAGAAAGGTGTTAGAAGTATTGAGGAAGGAAGAATTGTATGCTAAGTTTTCAAAGTGTGCATTTTGGTTGGAAGAAGTTCAATTCCTCGGTCACATAGTGAACAAAGAAGGTATTAAGGTGGATCCGGCAAAGATAGAAACTGTTGAAAAGTGGGAAACCCCGAAAACTCCGAAACACATACGCCAGTTTTTAGGACTAGCTGGTTACTACAGAAGGTTCATCCAAGACTTTTCCAGAATAGCAAAACCCTTGACTGCATTAACGCATAAAGGGAAGAAATTTGAATGGAATGATGAATAAGAGAAAGCGTTTCAGTTATTGAAGAAAAAGCTAACTACGGCACCTATATTGTCATTGCCTGAAGGGAATGATGATTTTGTGATTTATTGTGACACATCAAAGCAAGGTCTCGGTTGTGTATTAATGCAACGAACGAAGGTGATTGCTTATGCGTCTAGACAATTAAAGATTCATGAACAAAATTATACGACGCATGATTTGGAATTAGGCGCAGTTGTTTTTGCATTAAAGACTTGGAGGCACAACTTATATGGGGTCAAAAGTATTATATATACCGACCACAAAAGTCTTCAACACATATTTAATCAGAAACAACTGAATATGAGGCAGCGTAGGTGGATTGAATTGTTGAATGATTACGACTTTGAGATTCGTTACCACCCGGGGAAGGCAAATGTGGTAGCCGATGCGTTGAGCAGGAAGGACAGAGAACCCATTCGAGTAAAATCTATGAATATAATGATTCATAATAACCTTACTACTCAAATAAAGGAGGCGCAACAAGGAATTTTAAAAGAGGGAAATTTAAAGGATGAAATACCCAAAGGATCGGAGAAGCATCTTAATATTCGGGAAGACAGAACCCGGTATAGGGCTGAAAGAATTTGGGTACCAAAATTTGGAGATATGAGAGAAATGGTACTTAGAGAAGCTCATAAAACCAGATACTCAATACATCCTGGAACGGGGAAGATGTACAAGGATCTTAAGAAACATTTTTGGTGGCCAGGTATGAAAGTCGATATTGCTAAATATGTAGGAGAATGTTTGACGTGTTCTAAGGTCAAAGCTGAATATCAGAAACCATCAGGTCTACTACAACAACCTGAAATCCCGGAATGGAAATGGGAAAACATTACCATGGATTTCATTACTAAATTGCCAATGACTGCAAGTGGTTATGATACTATTTGGGTAATAGTTGATCGTCTCACCAAGTCAGCACACTTCCTGCCAATAAGAGAATATGACAAGATGGAGAAGTTAGCACGACTGTATTTGAAGGAATTCGTCTCCAGACATGGAATACCAATCTCTATTATCTCTGATAGGGATGACAGATTTATTTCAAGATTCTGGCAGACATTACAGCAAGCATTGGGAACTCGTCTAGACATGAGTACTGCCTATCATCCACAAACTGATGGGTAGAGCGAAAGGACGATACAAACGCTTGAAGACATGCTACGAGCTTGTGTTATTGATTTCGGAAACAGTTGGGATCGACATCTACCGTTAGCAGAATTTTCCTACAACAACAGCTACCATTCAAGCATTGAGATGGTGCCGTTTGAAGCACTTTATGGTAGAAAGTGCAGGTCTCCGATTTGTTGGAGTGAAGTGGGGGATAGACAGATTACGGGTCCGGAGATAATACAAGAAACTACCGAGAAAATCATCCAAATTTAACAAAGATTGAAAACCGCCCAGAGTCGACAAAAGAGCTACGCGGACAGTAAAAGAAAAGATACAGAGTTTGAAATTGGAGAAATGGTCATGCTTAAGGTTTCACCTTGGAAAGGCGTTGTTCGATTTGGTAAACGGGGGAAACTAAATCCAAGGTACATTGGACCATTCAAGATTATAGATCGTGTCGGACCAGTAGCTTACCAAATGGAGCTACCTCAACAACTCGCGGTTGTACATAACACTTTTCACGTCTCAAATTTGAAGAAATGTTTTGCTAAAGAAGATCTCACTATTCCGTTGTACGAAATCCAAATCAATGAAAAACTTCAATTCATTGAAGAACCCGTCGAAATAATGGATCGTGAGGTTAAGAGACTTAAACAAAATAAGATACCGATTGTTAAGGTTCGATGGAATGCTCGTAGAGGACCCGAGTTCACCTGGGAGCATGAAGATCAGATGAAGAAGAAATACCCGCATTTATTTCCAGAAGATACGTCAACACCTCCAACTGCTTAAAATTTCGGGATGAAATTTATTGAACGGGTAGGTACTGTAGTGACCCGAACGTTTCCATGTTTATATATATATATTAAACGAAATTGTTATTTACATGATTAAGTGTTTCCAACATTTTAAGCTGTCATAACCCGTCCTTAACCGTAAGAACGTGTTAGATAACGTATGATTTCATTGCGAGGTATTGACCTCTATATGCGACATTTTTAAAAGAAAAACTGCATATATTATACATTACAAACCATGATTCTTATTTTTGATACAAGCTTTGGATGAAATAAAGATGATTATCGTTTAGCGATAATCTTCGACTTACAAACTTTACAAATGATGATAACAACACGATTTCTAGCATATTTTACAACACAAGTTCTTGGATATGCAGTCTTATTTTTGACACAAATATGCGTACGCAAGATCCTGCTCAAATTCAACATAATGCAGCGGAAACTTCTAATTATCACCTGAGAATAAACATGTTTAAAACGTCAACATAAAGTTGGTGAGATATAGGTTTAGTGCCGGCAGCAATATATATATAGACCACAAGATTTCGTATATAAACAGTTTAATAAAAATATTCTAAGTGGTTGAGCACTTGGTAACCATACTTAACATTTAATCACGTCGCATATTCCCTTTATTATGAAATCTTACTACACCGTACCAAGTGTAGTCACGAAACGAAGTACTGTGCAACCGTTGAATACTGGTCGTCCAGTCCGGTTGGGGTTGTCAGGCCCGATAGATCTATCAACAGGATTCGCGTTTACAATACCGCTGTAAATAACAGTTACCAAGCTACAGGGAAGTATGCCAGTGGTACAACTCAACGTAGAATATATTTTTCAGTTACTTGTGTCCATAACGTAAAACATAAAATACATGTATTCTCATCCCGAAATATTTAGAGTTTAAAAGTGGGACTATATACTCACTTTCGTCTTGAAGATATATATATAATTTGACTTGGTCTCCGGTTGATATCACGAACCTATCCATATATAATATATCAATACCTTTTCTTTTTAAACAAACGTCACATATATATACTTGTTATACTTTTAATACTTTGAATAATTCCTTAGTCCGTAGTTAGCAGTTCGTTGTTAGTAATTCAATTTTAATGGTTCATTTTTAGATGTTTAATATACCCGCAATGAAATAAATAAAACCCCCAACGAAATAAATAAAACCCCATCGTATATGTATTGGTCGAGATTAATCTTGACCCATGGTACCGGTGTTGTCAAATGACGTGTTGCGTACATAAAGTACCGGTGTTGTCAAATGACGTGTTGCGTACAATCATGGGATCTTATGATTAATCTTCTCGTGTTGTTTACGGGTGATCCTGAACCATATAAAATTGAATTATAATACATATATATAAAATATCATGTTAACTTAAAAGATGTGATTTATTTAATTTTTTCCCAATTATTTTCGTGGCTAAACTAGTCTTGGATATCCGATTTTGTTTCGGTCATAGTTTCTTCGTTACAACTCCGTTTTCGTTGATTCAACTTGCCATCTCCTTGGATCGAGTCCCTCTTTAAGACTATGAACTGTAAATACCTTAGTTTGTATTCAAAATCACACGGCATAGGTCAAACTTTAGTGAAACTTATGAAGTTAATCATTTTCCATCATGTAAACAACCTCAAATGATTATTTTTCTAAAAATACTTATACTTTGAGTTAAATCATGAAATTTTTATGTGTTATCATATTCATAGTAAAAATCATTTTTCCAGAAAATAAACCTCCAATTCAAAGTTTAAGATGGTTTTTAATTATCCAACCCAAAACAGCCCCCGGTTGCACTCCGACGTCGTAAATTCAGTTTTTAAGGTGTTCTTTGAAAAACCAAGTTATACCTTGTTAAGTTAGCATATAATTAAGATATGTTACAGGTCTTGAAGTATTTTAAAAGTTAAGTTAGAAGGATCTATTTAGTTTGCGAACAAGTTTGAAATCATTCAAACTATGTTCTAGTTTATAAACTCTTATATATATAGCTTTAAATATATGAATTGAAAAAGAGTTGAAGTAGAGTTTTTACCTCAAGTTTAAAATGTAAAGTTGCTGGAAAGAAGTAGTAAAATAAAAGTTGAGAGAGTTCTTGCAAGTGTGTGTGAAAATTGGAAGTAAAATTTGGAAAATGAATGTGTAAAAATGAGTTAGAAATGGTGCTTATTTATAGGCTTGAAAATTTGGTTTTTAGTGAAAATATCTAAGATAAGTTAAAATTTATTATGTCATGAATGACATATTATTCCAATAATTGAAGATTTCTATTGGTATATACCAATAGTAAATACTTCTAGAAGCTGTGTATAGTACCCTAGATATACGTATAGGATTATTGAGGAAACGGAACGAGAATTCAAATATAACTATCTTTTATAAATATACTTATATTGTTTTATGTATAAAAGCCCTTTAAAAATGATTAAATACATTACTTATACGATATATGTATAAACATTATAAATCATCAGTATTTATGTCAAATAACGTTACGTAGGTTATTGTTTCGAAAACTTAAGTTAGTAGTTTCAAAATATACTTATGACTTTTTGTTATTAATACAAAATGAGATATTAAAACATCCTTAGATCATGTTAAATATGTATGTATAATTATCATATATTGTATAGTTCGTGATATCATCGGTCAAACTAGACGGTCAAACGTTGTGTAAAACTCTTTTCAAAAACATAAGTCTCAACAATTTGGATTGCTTATCATGTTGGTAAGGTTTAATTTATGTAAATATTAATCTCATAAGTATAGAACGATCGGAAAAGTGCGGGTCGTTACAGTACCTACCCGTTAAATAAATTTCGTCCCGAAATTTTAAAATTGTACCTATTTTGCGTCATCGAGAAACAAGTGTGGATACTTTTGTTTCATCTGATCCTCTCGTTCCCAAGTAAACTCAGGACCTCTTCGAGCATTCCAACGAACCTTAACGATTGGTATGTTGCTCTGCTTGAGCTGTTTAACTTCACGATCCATGCTTTCGATTGGTTCTTCGATGAATTGTAGTTTCTCATCGACATGGATTTCTTCAAGAGGAATGGTGAGGTCTTCCTTTGCAAGACACTTCTTAAGGTTTGAGACGTGAAAGGTATTGTGTACTCCGGCGAGTTGTTGCGGTAACTCGAGTCGATAAGCTACCGGTCCAATGCGTTCGATGATCTTGAACGGGCCTACATATCTTGGGTTCAGTTTACCCCTTTTTCCAAAACGTATCACACCTTTCCAAGGTGACACCTTTAGCATAACCATGTCACCGATCTGAAACTCTAATGGTTTCCTTCGGACATCGGCGTAGCTCTTTTGGCGACTACGGGATGTTTTCAATCTCTCCTTGATTTGTACTATCTTCTCAGTCGTTTCGTGTATGATCTCGGGACCAGTTAAATGTCGATCTCCTACTTCATTCCAACAGATAGGAGATCTACACTTCCTTCCATACAATGCTTCGAATGGTGCAGCTTTAATGCTCGCATGATAACTATTATTATACGAGAATTCTGCTAACGGTAAATACTTATCCCATCCGTTTCCAAAATCGATCACACATGCCCTGAGCATGTCTTCAAGAGTCTGAATTGTTCTTTCACTCTGCCCGTCGGTTTGCGGATGATATGCGGTACTCATATCCAGACGAGTTCCTAGTGCCTCCTGTAGTGATTGCCAGAACTTTGAGGTAAATCTACTATCACGATCAGATATAATGGAAATAGGTATTCCATGCCTTGAAACAACTTCCTTTATATACAATCGTAATAGTTTCTCCATTCTATCCGTTTCCTTTATAGGCAAGAAATGGGCAGATTTGGTAAGACGATCAACAATCACCCAAATGGTGTCGTATCCCCAGGCAGTCTTTGGTAATTTCGTGATGAAATCCATGGTAATACCATCCCATTTCCATTCTGGGATTTCTGGTTGTTGAAGTAACCCTGATGGTTTCTGGTGTTCTGCCTTGACCTTGGAACAAGTTAAACACTCCCCAACATATGTTGCAACGTCTGTCTTTAAGTTAGGCCACCAATAATGTGTCTTAAGATCTTGATACATCTTTCCAACTCCAGGATGTATCGAGTATCTTGTCTTATGTGCCTCGTTCAATATCAACTTCCTTAATCCACCCAACTTCGGTACCCAAATACGGTTTGCAAAATATCGAATTCCATCTTCCCGTATAACGAGTTGCTTCTCATACTTCTTCATTATTTCATTTCCTATATTTTCTTTAGTAAGTGCTTCTCGTTGAACTTCTTTGATTTGTGAGTTGAGATTCATGCGAATTTTTATGTTCATCGCTCGTACTCGAATTGGTTCTCGTTCCTTTCTGCTTAGTGCGTCAGCCACCACATTCGCTTTCCCGGGATGATAACGAATTTCACAATCATAGTCGTTTATTAACTCGACCCACCTACGTTGCCTCATGTTCAGCTGTTTCTGATCAAAAATATGTTGAAGACTTTTATGATCAGTAAACACAGTGCATCTAACCCCATATAAGTAGTGTCTCCATATCTTTAACGCAAACACGACTGCTCCCAGTTCTAGATCATGCGTCGTATAATTCCGCTCGTGAATCTTCAATTGTCGAGATGCGTATGCAATAACTTTCTTTCGTTGCATAAGAACACAACCAAAACCTTGTCGCGAAGCGTCACAATATATTTCAAAATCATCGTTCCCTTCAGGTAACGATAAAATAGGCGCCGTAGTTAACTTCTTCTTCAGTAATTGAAATGCGTTCTCCTGCTCCGAGGTCCATTCGTATTTCTTCCCTTTTTGCGTTAATGCTGTCAACGGCTTAGCTATTCGGGAAAAATCTTGAATAAACCTTCTATAATAACTGGCTAAACCCAAAAATTGGCGTATCTGCATTGGTGTTTTAGGAGTCTCCCGTTTTTCAATGGCTTCAATTTTTGCTGGATCAACCTGAATTCCTTTGCTACTAACAACGTGACCAAGAAATTGCACTTCTTTCAACCAGAAAGCACACTTAGAAAATTTAGCGTATAGCTGTTCTTTTCTCAACAACTCTAATATCAACCTTAAATGCTGCTCATGCTCTTGCTCACTCTTGGAATAGATAAGAATGTCATCAATGAAAACGATAACAAACTTATCTAAATACGGACTACAAACTCGATTCATGAGGTCCATGAATACAGCTGGCGCATTCGTCAATCCAAACGGCATGACCAAAAATTCGTAATGACCATAACGTGTCCGAAAAGCAGTTTTCGGAATGTCCTCTTCTTTGACACGTAGTTGATGATAGCCCGATCTTAGGTCGATTTTCGAATAAACACATGATCCCTGGAGTTGATCAAATAAGTCGTCAATTCTCGGTAGTGGATACCGATTTTTGATAGTTAACTTATTTAATTCACGATAATCTATACACATCCTAAAAGATCCATCTTTCTTTTTAACAAATAGAATCGGAGCTCCCCACGGTGAAGTACTTGGTCGTATGAATCCATGATCCAGTAATTCTTTTAACTGACTCTGAAGTTCTTTTAACTCGGACGGTGCAAGTCTATATGGAGCACGAGCCACTGTGCGGCTCCTGGTACTAAATCTATTTGAAATTCTACAGATCTAAATGGAGGTAATCCCGGCAACTCTTCCGGAAAAACTTCAGGAAAATCTCTTGCCACAGGCACGTCGTTGATGCACTTCTCTTTTTCTTTCTTTTCGACTTTATTAACATGTGCTAAGATAGCATAGCACCCTTTCTTCAAGCACTTTTGAGCTTTCAAATAACTAATGAGTTTTAGCTTTGAGTTACCCTTCTCTCCATAAATCATCACCGGCATTCTATCCTTACAAGGAATGCGAATTGCCTTCTTGGCACACACAACTTCAGCTCCTACTTTGGACATCCAGTCCATGCCGACTATTACATCAAAACTTCCTAATTCTACGGGTATTAAGTCAATTTTAAATGTTTCTCCGGCTAAATTTATTTTACAATCACGGCAAATTTTATCGGCTTTAATTAGTTTACCATTAGCTAACTCAATCATGTACTTAGCATCTAGAGGTAATGATGAACAATTCAATTTAGCGTAAAAGCCTCTACTCACGTAACTTCTATCGGCACCAGTATCAAATATAATAGATGCGGATAAGTTATTAATGGTAAACGTACCCGTAACAAGCTCCGGGTCTTCACACGCCTCTCTAGCATTAATAACAAATGCTCTTCCACGTGCAGATCCATTATTCTTCTCTGGATTCGGACACTGGCTCTTATAGTGACCTTGTTTTCCACACCCATAACAAGTAATGGTAGCCAAAGCAGTTCTATTTGCATTGGTGGCAGGAGTCTTGGTACCATTTGTATTTGTAACGAGAGCCCTACAATCTTCAGCAAGATGACCCTTTCGATTACATTTGTTGCATACCACATTACAGTAGCCAGAGTGATGTTTGTGGCATCGGTTGCATAAAGGATTTTGTCCTTTGTAACCAAAGCTTGAACCACCACCTGCACCTTGTATGGTTTCTTGTTTCTTAAAAGATTGTTGTTGGTTACCTCGATCATAATTTCCATTCCACTTTCTTTTGTTACCTGATACCTTCACATCAGTATTGGATGCTTTCTTATCCATGATGACCTGATCCATTAGCTCGTTTGCCATGGTTATAGCTTCATGAATTGTCTTAGGTTTCGATGCTGTAACGTTTGCCTTGACCTTTTTGGGCAAACCATCTTTGTACATTTCAATCTTCCGTTCTTCGGTTGGAACCAATTCAGGACATAGCAAAACTAATTCCATGAATCGCTGATTGTAGTTGGTGATTTCAGTACCAATAACCTTCAGACTTCGTAACTCATCTTCCAACTTCCTAACCTCGTTCCTTGGACAATATTCGTTGATTAACATTGTTTTGAATTCTTCCCACGGAGTATCATAAGCTACATCTCCTCCTACAGCCTTCACATAATTTTTCCACCACGTGAGTGCACTATCTTGTAAAGTGCACGATGCATACTTGGTCATGTCCTTTTCAACACAACCACTGATTTTAAACACAGTCTCCATCTTTTCTATCCACCGGGTTAAACCGATTGGTCCTTCTGTTCCACTGAATGATGAGGGCTTGCAAGCTTGAAAAGTTTTGTAAGTGCACCCCACACGAGGATTTGGGTTAACTGCAGCACCTCTTGCAGCCTCGACCCATAACATTCTGTCGTTCACTCGTTGATTGATGAGTTCCTGGATTTCTTGTTCCGTCATTCGGTTCAATCGCGCCATATTCTTCTATAAGAATGAAAAGAAAATAATTATTCACATGGAATATTATAGATGTAGTGTATATTTACAGTACATTATAGCTTATTAATAATATGAACCAGGTATTATTATAAAAGCCTTTTCTTCTTATTAGCGTTTTATAATTATATCTAGGGTAGTACCTACCCGTTAATGTCCATACTTAATAGCTTAGTACAGAATCAATTACTACCATCTAAATAATACTTAACCATGGAAAATTATTGCATTTCACACTTCACTATTTTACATATGCTTATCTTATATCGAACATTAAGCAAACCACACTAATAATATTATACAAAACATTATATGATCCCATGGTTTAATACGGCAGCGCATCGTTTGGTCTATTTTCTAGGACGTTTAGGTTCAAAGAATCGCTTAACGCTTATCCTGGCTGTCTGCCTATATTTTGGCTGTGGGGCTGAAGAACTGGATGCCGGGATAGAACGAATAGGAATAGCGGGAATAGGGGTGGTAGTGTCTAGTGGAGTTGGTGCCACATCATCCTTATTAAACTCAGGATTTGAATTTTCTAATTCATTAGCCTTTCGTTTCTTTCCTAGTTCGAACTCGTCTTTTGTAATTTCCTGTATTTCTTCCTCGGGTTCACTTTCCTCCTCGGGTTCACTTTCCTCCTCGGGTTCACTTTCCTCCTCGGGTTCACTTTCCTCCTCGGGTTCACTTTCCGGGTTCTCTATAGTCGGTTCATCCGGAATTTGTGAGTCTTCCCCAAAGATATTATTTTCGTCATCGGATAGGTTAATGACTGGAACACCATCTGAAGATTCTGGTTCGGAGTCGCTGAATGTGATAACAAGTTTTGAGCCCGACATCTATCATACAACAACTAACCCATTAGTACTACATAATATTTACATATAAATTTTAACCAACAATGATAAGCAATGGTTTTTAAATCAGACCCGGTCAAAGTCCAGACTTACTAATGTATCCTAACGACTTATCGGTTAGACACACTAATGCAAACCTGGTTCGCTAAGACCACCGCTCTGATACCACATGTCATAACCCGTCCTTAACCGTAAGAACGTGTTAGATAACGTATGATTTCATTGCGAGGTATTGACCTCTATATGCGACATTTTTAAAAGAAAAACTGCATATATTATACATTACAAACCATGATTCTTATTTTTGATACAAGCTTTGGATGAAATAAAGATGATTATCGTTTAGCGATAATCTTCGACTTACAAACTTTACAAATGATGATAACAACACGATTTCTAGCATATTTTACAACACAAGTTCTTGGATATGCAGTCTTATTTTTGACACAAATATGCGTACGCAAGATCCTGCTCAAATTCAACATAATGCAGCGGAAACTTCTAATTATCACCTGAGAATAAACATGTTTAAAACGTCAACATAAAGTTGGTGAGATATAGGTTTAGTGCCGGCAGCAATATATATATAGACCACAAGATTTCGTATATAAACAGTTTAATAAAAATATTCTAAGTGGTTGAGCACTTGGTAACCATACTTAACATTTAATCACGTCGCATATTCCCTTTATTATGAAATCTTACTACACCGTACCAAGTGTAGTCACGAAACGAAGTACTGTGCAACCGTTGAATACTGGTCGTCCAGTCCGGTTGGGGTTGTCAGGCCCGATAGATCTATCAACAGGATTCGCGTTTACAATACCGCTGTAAATAACAGTTACCAAGCTACAGGGAAGTATGCCAGTGGTACAACTCAACGTAGAATATATTTTTCAGTTACTTGTGTCCATAACGTAAAACATAAAATACATGTATTCTCATCCCGAAATATTTAGAGTTTAAAAGTGGGACTATATACTCACTTTCGTCTTGAAGATATATATATAATTTGACTTGGTCTCCGGTTGATATCACGAACCTATCCATATATAATATATCAATACCTTTTCTTTTTAAACAAACGTCACATATATATACTTGTTATACTTTTAATACTTTGAATAATTCCTTAGTCCGTAGTTAGCAGTTCGTTGTTAGTAATTCAATTTTAATGGTTCATTTTTAGATGTTTAATATACCCGCAATGAAATAAATAAAACCCCCAACGAAATAAATAAAACCCCATCGTATATGTATTGGTCGAGATTAATCTTGACCCATGGTACCGGTGTTGTCAAATGACGTGTTGCGTACATAAAGTACCGGTGTTGTCAAATGACGTGTTGCGTACAATCATGGGATCTTATGATTAATCTTCTCGTGTTGTTTACGGGTGATCCTGAACCATATAAAATTGAATTATAAGTACATATATATAAAATATCATGTTAACTTAAAAGATGTGATTTATTTAATTTTTTCCCAATTATTTTCGTGGCTAAACTAGTCTTGGATATCCGATTTTGTTTCGGTCATAGTTTCTTCGTTACAACTCCGTTTTCGTTGATTCAACTTGCCATCTCCTTGGATCGAGTCCCTCTTTAAGACTATGAACTGTAAATACCTTAGTTTGTATTCAAAATCACACGGCATAGGTCAAACTTTAGTGAAACTTATGAAGTTAATCATTTTCCATCATGTAAACAACCTCAAATGATTATTTTTCTAAAAATACTTATACTTTGAGTTAAATCATGAAATTTTTATGTGTTATCATATTCATAGTAAAAATCATTTTTCCAGAAAATAAACCTCCAATTCAAAGTTTAAGATGGTTTTTAATTATCCAACCCAAAACAGCCCCCGGTTGCACTCCGACGTCGTAAATTCAGTTTTTAAGGTGTTCTTTGAAAAACCAAGTTATACCTTGTTAAGTTAGCATATAATTAAGATATGTTACAGGTCTTGAAGTATTTTAAAAGTTAAGTTAGAAGGATCTATTTAGTTTGCGAACAAGTTTGAAATCATTCAAACTATGTTCTAGTTTATAAACTCTTATATATATAGCTTTAAATATATGAATTGAAAAAGAGTTGAAGTAGAGTTTTTACCTCAAGTTTAAAATGTAAAGTTGCTGGAAAGAAGTAGTAAAATAAAAGTTGAGAGAGTTCTTGCAAGTGTGTGTGAAAATTGGAAGTAAAATTTGGAAAATGAATGTGTAAAAATGAGTTAGAAATGGTGCTTATTTATAGGCTTGAAAATTTGGTTTTTAGTGAAAATATCTAAGATAAGTTAAAATTTATTATGTCATGAATGACATATTATTCCAATAATTGAAGATTTCTATTGGTATATACCAATAGTAAATACTTCTAGAAGCTGTGTATAGTACCCTAGATATACGTATAGGATTATTGAGGAAACGGAACGAGAATTCAAATATAACTATCTTTTATAAATATACTTATATTGTTTTATGTATAAAAGCCCTTTAAAAATGATTAAATACATTACTTATACGATATATGTATAAACATTATAAATCATCAGTATTTATGTCAAATAACGTTACGTAGGTTATTGTTTCGAAAACTTAAGTTAGTAGTTTCAAAATATACTTATGACTTTTTGTTATTAATACAAAATGAGATATTAAAACATCCTTAGATCATGTTAAATATGTATGTATAATTATCATATATTGTATAGTTCGTGATATCATCGGTCAAACTAGACGGTCAAACGTTGTGTAAAACTCTTTTCAAAAACATAAGTCTCAACAATTTGGATTGCTTATCATGTTGGTAAGGTTTAATTTATGTAAATATTAATCTCATAAGTATAGAACGATCGGAAAAGTGCGGGTCGTTACATAAGCAATCAAACTTGTTAAGACTTGATTAATTGAAATAGGTTTCATATGGACAATTGACCACCCAAGTTGACCGGTGATTCACGAACGTTAAAACTTGTAAAAACTATACGATGACATATATATGGTTATATATATAGTTAACATGATTTTATTATAAGTATGTATCTCATTAGGTATTTTAACAATGAGTTATATACATAAAAATGAGACTATTAATTTAAGAAACTCGAAAACGATATATATAACGATTATCGTTATAACAACGTCTTACTAGGTACATATGAATCATATTAAGATATTGATACACTTGGTTAATTATGTTAAATGATAAGTAAATATATTATTAAGTGTATTAACAATGAAATACATATGTAAAAATAAGACTACTAACTTAATGATTTCGAAACGAGACATATGTAACAATTATCGTTGTAACGACATTTAACTGTATATATATCATACTAAGATATATTATATATCATAATATCATGATAATATAACAATTTAACATCTCATTTGTTATAATAAATAATGGGTTAACAACATTCAACAAGATCGTTAACCTAAAGGTTTCAAAACAACATTTACATGTAATGACTAACGATGACTTACCGACTCAGTTAAAATGTATATACATGTAGTGTTTTAATATGTATTCATACACTTTTGAAAGACTACAAGACACTTATCAAAATACTTCTACTTAACAAAAATGCTTACAATTACATCCTCGTTCAGTTTCATCAACAATTCTACTCGTATGCACCCGTATTCGTACTCGTACAATACACAACTTTTAGATGTATGTACTATTGGTATATACACTCCAATGATCAGATCTTAGCAGCCCATGTGAGTCACCTAACACATGTGGGAACCATCATTTGGCAACTAGCATAAAATATCTCATAAAATTACAAAAATATGAGTAATCATTCATGACTTATTTACATGAAAACAAAATTACATATCCTTTATATCTAATCCATACACCAACGACCAAAAACACCTACAAACACTTTCATTCTTCAATTTTCTTCATCTAATTGATCTCTCTCCAGTTCTATCTTCAAGTTCTAAGTGTTCTTCATAAATTCCAAAAGTTCTAGTTTCATAAAATCAAGAATACTTCCAAGATTGCAAGTTTACTTCCAAGTTTTCTAAATCCATTCCAAGTAATCATCCAAGATCAAGAAACCTTTATTACTTACAGTAGGTTATCTTTCTAATACAAGGTAATAATCATATTCAAACTTTAATTCAATTTCTATAACTATAACAATCTTATTTCGAGTGGAAATCTTACTTGAAATTGTTTTCGTGTCATGATTCTGCTTCAAGAACTTTCAAGCCATCCAAGGATCCTTTGAAGCTTGATCTATTTTTCTCATTTCCAGTAGGTTTATCCAAGGAACTTGAGGTAGTAATGATGTTCATAACATCATTCTATTCATACATATAAAGCTATCTTATTCGAAGGTTTAAACTTGTAATCACTATAACATAGTTTAGTTAATTCTAAACTTGTTCGCAAATAAAAGTTAATCCTTCTAACTTGACTTTTAAAATCAACTAAACACATGTTCTATATCTATATGATATGCTAACTTAATAATTTAAAACCTGGAAACACGAAAAACACCGTAAAACCGGATTTACGCCGTCGTAGTAACACCGCGGGCTGTTTTGGGTTAGTTAATTAAAAACTATGATAAAATTTGATTTAAAAGTTGTTATTCTAGAAAAATGATTTTTATTATGAACATGAAACTATATCCAAAAATTATGGTTAAACTCAAAGTGGAAGTATGTTTTCTAAAATGGTCATCTAGACGTCGTTTTTTCGACTGAAATGACTACCTTTACAAAAATGACTTGTAACTTATTTTTCCGACTATAAACCTATACTTTTTATGTTTAGATTCATAAAATAGAGTTCAATATGAAACCATAGAAATTTGATTCACTCAAAATGGATTTAAAATGAAGAAGTTATGGGTAAAACAAGATTGGATAATTTTTCTCATTTTAGCTACGTGAAAATTGATAACAAATCTATTCCAACCATAACTTAATCAACTTGTATTGTATATTATGTAATCTTGAGATACCATAGACACGTATACAATGTTTCGACCTATCATGTCGACACATCTATATATATTTCGGAACAACCATAGACACTCTATATGTGAATGTTGGAGTTAGCTATACAGGGTTGAGGTTGATTCCAAAATATATATAGTTTGAGTTGTGATCAATACTGAGATACGTATACACTGGGTCGTGGATTGATTCAAGATAATATTTATCAATTTATTTCTGTACATCTAACTGTGGACAACTAGTTGTAGGTTACTAACGAGGACAGCTGACTTAATAAACTTAAAATATCAAAATATATTAAAAGTGTTGTAAATATATTTTGAACATACTTTGATATATATGTATATATTGTTATAGGTTCGTGAATCAACCAGTGGCCAAGTCTTACTTCCCGACGAAGTAAAAATCTGTGAAAGTGAGTTATAGTCCCACTTTTAAAATCTAATATTTTTAGGATGAGAATACATGCAGGTTTTATAAATGATTTACAAAATAGACACAAGTACGTGAAACTACATTCTATGGTTGAATTATCGAAATCGAATATGCCCCTTTTTATTAATTCTGGTAATCTAAGAATTAGGGAACAGACACCCTAATTGACGCGAATCCTAAAGATAGATCTATTGGGCCTAACAAACCCCATCCAAAGTACCGGATGCTTTAGTACTTCGAAATTTATATCATATCCGAAGGGTGTCCCGGAATGATGGGGATATTCTTATATATGCATCTTGTTAATGTCGGTTACCAGGTGTTCACCATATGAATGATTTTTATCTCTATGTATGGGATGTGTATTGAAATATGAAATCTTGTGGTCTATTATTATGATTTGATATATATAGGTTAAACCTATAACTCACCAACATTTTTGTTGACGTTTTAAGCATGTTTATTCTCAGGTAATTATTAAGAGCTTCCGCTGTCGCATACTTAAATAAGGACGAGATTTGGAGTCCATGCTTGTATGATATTGTGTAAAAACTGCATTCAAGAAACTTATTTTGTTGTAACATATTTGTATTGTAAACCATTATGTAATGGTCGTGTGTAAACAGGATATTTTAGATTATCATTATTTGATAATCTACATAAAGCTTTTTAAACCTTTATTGATGAAATAAAGGTTATGGTTTGTTTTAAAATGAATGCAGTCTTTGAAAAACGTCTCATATAGAGGTCAAAACCTCGCAACGAAATCAATTAATATGGAACGTTTTTAATCAATAAGAACGGGACATTTCACGCGCGACGCAACGAACCTAAAATTACAAGTCAACTATGCACAAGAATATAATATAATATATATATATATAATTATATAAAATTATATATATTATATTATATAATAAATAAATAAGAGCCGCCCACGTTTAAAATGAAGAATGTGTCCTGGACAGGCTGGCCATGCGATCGCATGGCAGGGAAAGGCTGGCCACATCTATAAAAGGCGACGAATTTTGCAGTTTATGTACACCAATTTTTATCATACTCCCTCTGTAATATAATATATATATATATATATATATATATATATATATATATATATATATATATATATATATAGGTTAATTTTATATTAGATTAGTTTGGGTTATGTAAAGGTTATTTTACGGGTTTTGAAGTCGAAGCTCTATCCATGTAACACTACGCGATAAATAAACAATGTAAGCTATGTTCTCCTTTTTAAATTAATGTCTCGTACTTAAGTCTTTATTATGCTTATTTGAGCCAAAGTAATCGTGATGTTGGGCTAAATATTAAGATGGGGTAATTGGGCTTTGGACCATAATTGGGGTTTGGATAAAAGAACGACACTTGTGAAAATTAGACTATGGGCTATTAATGGGCTTTATATTAAATTAACGATACCTAGTTAATTTAATATAAAGGTTACAATTTTACGTATCTATATATAACCACATACGCTTAATCGGATACGATGGGCGGGATATTTATAAATACGAATTATTGTTCATTTGACCGGACACGGGGATGGATTAATAGTCAATGGACTCATTAAAATAGGGGTGGATTACATTCAAGGGTAATTGGTGTAATTGTTAACAAAGTATTAAAACCTTGGATTACATACAGTCGATAACCTGGTGTATTCATTAAACAAAATATTAAGACCTTGTTACAGTTCGAATCCCCAATTAGTTGGAATATTTGACTTCGGATATAAGGTTAAATTTGTCGAGTATTTTATAATTATGACCGATGAACTATTATGGACAAAAACCAGATAGTTTTCAATTACATCCAGGACAAAGGACAAATAACCCAGGGTAATAAATTAAAATCAAAACGTCAAACATCATGATTACGGAAGTTTAAATAAGCATAATTATTTTATTTTATATTTCATCGTACCTTTAATTATCGTCATTTATATTTTGCATTAGGTTTTAATTGTGACTTAAGATATAAAACCGACAAACCAGTCATTAAAAGGTAAACCCCCTTTTATAATAATAAATATTATTATATATAATTATATATATTTGTACAAATATAGTTATATAAAAATATAGTGTAACCGTCTCCCTGTGGAACGAACCGAACTTACTAAAAACTATACTACTCTACGGTTAGGTACACTGCCTATAGTGTTGTAGCAAGGTTTAGGTATATCCCATCTGTAAATAAATTAATTAAAACTTGTATAATATTTCGTCGTATTTCGTAGTAAAAATATAACTATTTTGTATACACCCCTACGCACATCAGAGGCATCGCAATATACAACAAAATCATCATTGCCTTCGGGAAGTGACAAGATAGGAGCGGTGGTTAGCTTTGTCTTCAAGATTTGAAACGCGGATTCTTGCTCGGTTGACCAAATGAATTTCTTTCCCTTGTGAGTTAACGCGGTTAGAGGACGAGCAACCAAGGAGAAGTTTTCGATGAATCTACAGTACTATCCAGCGAGACCCAAAAATTGACGAATGTGAGTAGGAGTAGTAGAAGTCTCCCATTTACTAATGGCTTCGATTTTTGTGGGATCGACTTTAATACCTTGATCACTTACAACATGACCAAGAAATTGAACTTCCTTCAACCAAAATTCACACTTGGAGAATTTGGCATAGAGTAGTTCTTGTCTCAAGAGTTCAAGCACAAGTCGGAGATGTTGTTCATGCTTTTCTTCGCTTTTAGAATAGACCAAAAGATCATGGATGGACACGATAACGAATTTGTCGAGGTATGGTTTGCACACACGGATCATAAGATCCATGAACACTATCGGTGTGTTAGTGAGACCAAATGGCATTACAAGAAATTCATAACTACCATAACGAGTCCGGAAAGCAATTTTGGAGACATCTTCCCCCTTAACCCTTAATTGATGATAACCCGAGCGGAGATCGATTTTCGAATATACACGAGATCCTTGTATCCATGTCAAATTTAACATGTATCCATGTCAGACCTTTTGGCATTTACTAGCTAAAATAACTTTTCAATCCCTTCTAAAAATAGACGGTTTTGTCACAGCTCCAGCAAACCAACTTCAATTGTTCAATCGAATAAGCCTTATTATAATGATTACCTCTTCATCAATATTACCGGGGAACCTTTCATATCTCGCCACATTTGCAGTAAACTTATTAATAACTTCATTGATCTTTGACTTTCCGAAAAATCTTTATATTTATCAAAACCCCATCATTTACTCATCTGCATCTTGTAACGAGAATTGCCATACGAATCATCGGAAATTAGCAATCAGTATTTTGAAATCTCGCAGCATGTCTACGCCAACAATTATATGTGTCTATCTTCTGGACTTATATACTTTGAATGTGGAGTTTCTGAAAAACACCCTAAACTGCAAACTAGTTCTCAAAATACTGATGAAGCAGCAAAAACTATAAACCACCTTAACAGTAAAAAGTTTGATGATAAAGAGTAGTGTGTTGGCAAAGCTCAGAAAAAGAGAATATTTGGTACTGAAAAATACGGATTGAGCAAACCATGAAGAAGGTTGTGGATAAATCACAAGGACGAAATCTACCTTCAAAGAATCTAAATGATTCCGTGTCTGCTGAAGTCATTATCGAATACCTTGCTCCTGACTCTAAACCCTTACGGACAATATTCTTCATCATCCTCTGATATTAGAAATTTTAAGATATCATCGTATCTTTCATTATAAATATCCTCCATATTTATGAAGATATTTCCATAATTATTCTTATCTGAAATCATTTACCTCTTCGTGCTGTCTGTATTACATCATAAAAGAAACTATTTTAGTTTCTAAATTCTGAAACTTTCGAATTTAAAATAGGAATATTTTTGAAGTAGTGTTGTGAACTGAAGCATGAACTAGTATAATATAATGACACTTGATCAACGTGATTATATTACAGTAAGTCATGCTGAGTTTCTAAATGGAACGTGATGATTCACAGATCATAACGTCATCATGTGCTATGTTACACGACTCTTGTATTCTCTTTAACCTCTAAAATATCAAGAAAATATTTCTTGATGATTCGGCATTTTTCGAGGTATTCTAGTAATTTGACAAGTCAAGATCGTGCCATTACAATTTCCTTCTTAGAACATTAACAATGTTCATTCCGAAATTCATATATGCGAATTCTGGACCATTACAAGCGGTGCTTAATCGCAAGAAGAAGAAACGAAAGGACAAAACTCCGAAATAGAAATTGGGGTATAAATCGCAGCAAATAAAAGAGAGCATTAATTGGGGATGACAATGATTATAGAAGAAGCAAGGACTTTGAAATATAAGGGAAGATATAAAACCCAACAACAACCCAGAAATCACAAACCGTATATATCAATGCATATAGCAATATAAAGACACGGGAGAACTAAAAACACTATAAAACCAAGAGTATAGTAGAAGTAAATAGATTCTTTCGGAGGCAGATGAAAAAGAAGAGCGACAGATATGAAAGTGAGGAGTATATCAAGAATCAGCACTGGATGAAGCATATTGACAAATACTTTAAAATATGAGTTGAGAAGGTGTGAGTTGTAAGAAAACAAATGAGGTGGATTTATAGTGAAATATCCGACGGAGAAATCAAAATGGATTATCGCATTAATTCGAAGAGGATCATAATTTCCTTAATCGCCGAATAATCAAATCCAATATAGATTACAAAGATTTTCTTTTCGGAGATCAATCGTGATGACGTCAAAAGATACGACGAATCAATATTATCTTATTTCATTCATTTACGATAACTTCACTCACACGTTTCTATTAATCGAATTATTTTATCCATTCTTCTTGAACATGATAAAACTCTATAATCGTTATAATAACATTCTCATTGTTAGTCATGACGACCTCTATCAAATGTCGGGGACGAAATTTCTTTAACGGGTAGGTACTGTGACGACCATTAAATTTCCGACCAAATTTAAACTTTAATCTTTATATTATTCCGACACGATAAGCAAAGTTTGTTAAGTTAAATCTCAAGAATTTTAAACTGTGTTCATACATTCATTATAACCTCGACCAAATTCCGACGATTCAGGAACCGTTATATATAAATAGATATGTATATGTATATATATATTATAACTTGAGAATATTAATAAAGTATTAAACGTATAATACCTTACACGAACGTATTTGTTTCAATATGATTTTTGATGAAATTAAAAAAATATATTAAATGATTGAATTATCAGAAACATTGAATTATGATTACAAGTCTCTGTTGAGAGGTCCACTATGATTTGAGAAAATCTATTCCTCTTAACGATATTCAGAATAATTTGTAAAGCTATTTATAAATAAAAACAAAAAGTGTCATTTACGAAAGTTAGACAAAAGTTAGTGGAGAATTGGTTTCCATAATATTCTATTAATTTAGTTTCAAAAGTACAAAAAACGTTTTCAGTTTAAAAAGAACTTTATTATTAAAACGTATATATCTTTTATAAATATCTGGAACCACTTTTGACAACTCATTACTTAACCAGTATGATAAAGATAACGATATTTATATTTTATTTTATTAAATATATATAACGATTTAAATTAATATTATATATACTTATACGCGTATTATACGTATATAGTTTTATACTTTTACTATACTTTAACTTTACCTTTACTTTACTTTTATTTTACTTTAATAATTCATAATTTAATAATTCAATTTAATAATTCATATTTTAATAATTCACTTTAATAATTCATATTTTAATAATTCACTTTAATAATTCAAAAATCTGTTATAAATAGAATTCAATAGGTTTCATTATTTCATAGAAACTTGAAAATATATTTCTCTAAACTCTCTCAATCGAATTACATATATATATTTTCTTTGTATTATTTCAAGATATTATTAGTATACATAAAATATTACGACGGAGTGCTGTCCGAGTGATTTCAAAATAGTTTTTTTTTTGAATGAGTCGAAGCTAAGGAAATTATGGGTTATAGCTATGGAGGTGATGGGTATGGTTCATGGGTATGCTCGTGAGGTCAATCTAGTGTTTATCATCTCTGTTGCGTCTACGTACTTTCCTGCAATATTGAATCTCAATATTGATACGTTCGTGAATCCGAGTCCAACCTTGCACTTGTTAAATGACGTTATATGTATTTTTACTACGAAATACAGTATTGTGAGTTTCATTTGCTCCCTTTTATATATATTTTTGGGACTGAGAATACATGCGCTATTTTTATAAATGTTTTACGAAATAGGCACAAGTACTAAAACTAATTCTACGTGGGTTTAAACCAGAAATATACCCTTAGCTTGGTAACATTAAACTACTTGTCTATCTACGGTAGGCGCGAATCCTAAAGATAGATCTATTGGGCCTGACAAACCCTATCCTGACTATGGGATGCTTTAGTACTTCGAGGTTATTTTAAACACACCTTATCTGGTGTACTTCAGAGGGTAAAACATGAACGTTAAGGCTTGTTACCAGGTGCCTACAACTTATAGAATACTTTTATACACTTGCGAGTGTACATATATTTATAAACGGAAATCTTGTGGTCTATTAATATATTGAAATGATTGTTATGATAAACCTATGAACTCACCAACCTTTTGGTTGACACTTTAAAGCATGTTTATTCTCAGGTATTAAAGAAATCTTCCACTGTGCATTAGCTCATTTTAAGGATATTACTTGGAGTCATTCATGGCATATTTTGAAAGACGTTGCTTTCGAGTCATTGAGTTCATCAAGATTATTATTAAGCCAATTATAGTTGGATGTATTATGAAATGGTGTGCATGCCGTCAACTTTCGTTGTAAAGAAAGTTTGTCTTTTAAAAACGAATGCAATGTTTGTAAAATGTATCATATAGAGGTCAAATACCTTGCGATGTAATCAACTATTGTGAATCGTTTATAATGTATATGAACGGGTCCTTTCAGTTGGTATCAGAGCGGTGGTCTTAGCGAACCAGGTCTGCATTAGTGTGTCTAACTGATAGTCGTTAGGATGCATTAGTGAGTCTGGACTTCGACCGTGTCTGCATGTCAAAAGTTTTGCTCATCATTTTTGTCGGAAATTATCTGCTTATCATTCTTAGTCTAGACACATCTTATTGCATTGATTGCATGAATAGTGTATATAGACAAATTTCATATCTTAGCGTATCTGCTAATTCATATCTTAGCGTATCTGTTACTGTAAACTTTGCCTGACATATTCCGTAAATTCCTCCGTAATCTACGAAACCTTTTGCTCTATATAATTAGAATACCACCTGATAGCCGGAAAATCATTTCATATCGAAAAATTCTTTATTCAATCGTACGAAATGGAATTCGTCATTAGTTCAAGTCCCTCGGATTCCAAAATGGAATCCCACTCAAGTTCCGAAAGCAGTGTGACCGGAATGGATCAACCAATTAGTCATCATCTATTCTGGATGAATTGGGGATGGGTTCGTAGTCTCCTTAATCATTGGAGATAAGAAGAAGGTGATCCCTTCCATCCACCACATTGCCCTCTTGGCGAAGAACCTGAAGCACTTACCGGCGAACCTATTCGAAACACCATTTTCTCTCTCATTTCCAGAGTATCTCGTCATGATTATATACTACACCAAATTCTAGATCTTATTTATTCGCTCGTCCGAACCGACAATCACCCAGGTGTAATAGAAGAAGTCAACGAGCTTCGCGCTCGGGTAGTGGCTTTGGAGAATATGGTGCAAAGGTTACAAACACCAGCAGCAGCACCAACAACATAACCAGTACCACCATCAACAACATCAACAGTACCATTACCACCACCAACAACAACCGCATCGCAAACCTCAACTTCACAATCTGTCCCATGAGCATCGACGTCATACGCCCTGTAGATACTAAGGAATACCACAACGATGAAGTTTTGATTCATAACTTCATTGGGGAAACATTCTATGACGATTATGTAATTTCTAAAGTTTAGAAATTATCTATCCTAGCCTTAACCATAAATTAAGTGAGTTTAATTTAATATTAACTCATTAAATCAATATTACATTTGAAGAAATATACACATATATCTCCATAAAGACTGTAATAAAATTCTTTTGTACAAAATATTAATTGTGACAATTTTTTTTAACGCGTAGGTAATACCCGAGAGATATATAAATTCACAATTAATATGTTACATTCTTCGAATCTGATTCAGCAAATCATCCATTATACTCCCTACTTTCACAACAATATACATTCTTTTATAGAAATCAAAACAACCATACTCATTCAAAAATCTAATTACATATTCTGATTTTGAAATTGCCGAATTCAATTCAAGTTATAACCGATATCATCACACTTAGATTCTTACATCTTTCAAAGCTATACTTTAACTTTAAAACTGTGTTAGAACATCGTATGTATATTAACGATTATAATCTATGTTCAAGCCCTTCGAAATACCTGAAGACACTTCAAATAATGAACAATCGAGATGATGATCCAACCACATGTTATCCACAGTTACGTACCTGAAAAACTCTTGAAACCAAAGTCATAATTTAACATGTATCCATGTCAGACCTTTTGGCATTTACTAGCTAAAATAACTTTTCAATCCCTTCTAAAAATAGACGGTTTTATCACAGCTCCAGCAAACCAACTTCAATTGTTCAGTCGAATAAGCCTTATTATAATGATTACCTCTTCATCAATATTACCGGGGAACCTTTCATATCTCGCCACATTTGCAGTAAACTTATTAATAACTTCATTGATCTTTGACTTTCCGAAAAATCTTTATATTTATCAAAACCCCATCATTTACTCATCTGCATCTTGTAATGAGAATTGCCATACGAATCTTCGGAAATTAGCAATCAGTATTTTGAAATCTCGCAGCATGTCTACGCCAACAATTATATGTGTCTATCTTCTGGACTTATATACTTTGAATGTGGAGTTTCTGAAAAACATCCTAAACTGCAAACTAGTTCTCGAAATACTGATGAAGCAGCAAAAACTATAAACCACCTTAACAGTAAAAATTTTGATGATAAAGAGTAGTGTGTTGGCAAAGCTCAAAAAAAGAGAATATTTGGTACTGAAAAATACGGATTGAGCAAACCATGAAGAAGGTTGTGGATAAATCACAAGGACGTAATCTACCTTCAAAGAATCTAAATGATTCCGTGTCTGCTGAAGTCATTATCGAATACCTTGCTCCTGACTCTAAACCCTTACGGACAATATTCTTCATCATCCTCTGATATTAGAAATTTTAAGATATCATCGTATCTTTCATTATAAATATCCTCCATATTTCTGAAGATATTTCCATAATTATTCTTATCTGAAATCATTTACCTCTTCGTGCTGTCTGTATTACATCATAAAAGAAACTATTTTAGTTTCTAAATTCTGAAACTTTCGAATTTAAAATAGGAATATTTTTGAAGTAGTGTTGTGAACTGAAGCATGAACTAGTATAATATAATGACACTTAATCAACGTGATTAAATTACAGTAAGTCATGCTGAGTTTCTAAATGGAACGTGATGATTCACAGATCATAACGTCATCATGTGCTATGTTACACGACTCTTGTATTCTCTTTAACCTCTAAAATATCAAGAAAATATTTCTTGATGATTCGGCCTTTTTCGAGGTATTCTAGTAATTTGACAAGTCAAGATCGTGCCATTACAATTTCCTTCTTAGAACATTAACAATGTTCATTCCGAAATTCATATATGCGAATTCTGGACCATTACAAGCGGTGCTTAATCGCAAGAAGAAGAAACGAAAGGACAAAACTCCGAAATAGAAATTGGGGTATAAATCGCAGCAAATAAAATAGAGCATTAATTGGGGATGACAATGATTATAGAAGAAGCAAGGACTTTGAAATATAAGGGAAGATATAAAACCCAACAACAACCCAGAAATCACAAACCGTATATATCAATGCATATAGCAATATAAAGACACGGGAGAACTAAAAACACTATAAAACCAAGAGTATAGTAGAAGTAAATAGATTCTTTCGGAGGCAGATGAAAAAGAAGAGCGACAGATATGAAAGTGAGGAGTATATCAAGAATCAGCACTGGATGAAGCATATTGACAAATACTTTAAAATATGAGTTGAGAAGGTGTGAGTTGTAAGAAAACAAATGAGGTGGATTTATAGTGAAATATCCGACAGAGAAATCAAAATGGATTATCGCATTAATTCGAAGAGGATCATAATTTCCTTAATCGCCGAATAATCAAATCCAATATATATTACAAAGATTTTCTTTTTGGAGATCAATCGTGATGACGTCAAAAGATACGACGAATCAATATTATCTTATTTCATTCATTTACGATAACTTCACTCACACGTTTCTATTAATCGAATTATTTTATCCATTCTTCTTAAACATGATAAAACCCTATAATCGTTATAATAACATTCTCATTGTTAGTCATGACGACCTCTATCAAATTTCGGGGACGAAATTTCTTTAACGGGTAGGTACTGTGACGACCCGGAAATTTCCGACCAAATTTAAACTTTAATCTTTATATTATTCCGACACGATAAGCAAAGTTTGTTAAGTTAAATCTCAAGAATTTTAAACTGTGTTCATACATTCATTATAACCTCGACCAAATTCCGACGATTCACAAACCGTTATATATAAATAGATATGTATATGTATATATATATATATATTATAACTTGAGAATATTAATAAAGTATTAAACGTATAATACCTTACACGAACGTATTTGTTTCAATATGATTTTCGATGAAATTAAAAAAATATATTAAATGATTGAATTATCAGAAACATTGAATTATGATTACAAGTCTCTGTTGAGAGGTCCACTATGATTTGAGAAAATCTATTCCTCTTAACGATATTCAGAATAATTTGTAAAGCTATTTATAAATAAAAACAAAAAGTGTCATTTACGAAAGTTAGACAAAAGTTAGTGGAGAATTGGTTTCCATAATATTCTATTAATTTAGTTTCAAAAGTACAAAAAACGTTTTCAGTTTAAAAAGAACTTTATTATTAAAATGTATATATCTTTTATAAATATCTAGAACCACTTTTGACAACTCATTACTTAACCAGTATGATAAAGATAACGATATTTATATTTTATTTTATTAAATATATATAACGATTTAAATTAATATTATATATACTTATACGCGTATTATACGTATATAGTTTTATACTTTTACTATACTTTAACTTAACCTTTACTTTACTTTTATTTTACTTTAATAATTCATACTTTAATAATTCAATTTAATAATTCACTTTAATAATTCATATTTTAATAATTCACTTTAATAATTCAAAAATCTGTTATAAATAGAATTCAATAGGTTTCATTATTTCATAGAAACTTGAAAATATATTTCTCTAAACTCTCTCAATCGAATTACATATATATATTTTCTTTGTATTATTTCAAGATATTATTAGTATACATAAAATATTACGACGGAGTGCTGTCCGAGTGATTTCAAAATAGTTTTTTTTGAATGAGTCGAAGCTAAAGAAATTATGGGTTATAGCTATGGAGGTGATGGGTATGGTTCATGGGTATGCTCGTGAGGTCAATCTAGTGTTTATCATCTCCGTTGCGTCTACGTACTTTCCTGCAATATTGAATCTCAATATTGATACGTTCGTGAATCCGAGTCCAACCTTGCACTTGTTAAATGACGTTATATGTATTTTTACTACGAAATACAGTATTGTGAGTTTCATTTGCTCCCTTTTATATATATTTTTGGGACTGAGAATACATGCGCTATTTTTATAAATGTTTTACGAAATATGCACAAGTACTAAAACTAATTCTACGTGGGTTTAAACCAGAAATATACCCTTAGCTTGGTAACATTAAACTACTTGTCTATGTACGGTAGGCGCGAATCCTAAAGATAGATCTATTGGGCCTGACAAACCCCATCCTGACTATGGGATGCTTTAGTACTTCGAGGTTATTTTAAACACACTTGATCTGGTGTACTTCAGAGGGTAAAACATGAACGTTAAGGCTTGTTACCGGGTGCCTACAACTTATAGAATACTTTTATACACTTGCGAGTATACATATATTTATAAACGGAAATCTTGTGGTCTATTAATATATTGAAATGATTGTTATGATAAACCTATGAACTCACCAACCTTTTGGTTGACACTTTAAAGCATGTTTATTCTCAGGTATTAAAGAAATCTTCCGCTGTGCATTAGCTCATTTTAAGGATATTACTTGGAGTCATTCATGGCATATTTTGAAAGACGTTGCATTCGAGTCATTGAGTTCATCAAGATTATTATTTAGCCAATTATAGTTGGATGTATTATGAAATGGTGTGCATGCCGTCAACTTTTGTTGTAAAGAAAGTTTGTCTTTTAAAAACGAATGCAATGTTTGTAAAATGTATCATATAGAGGTCAAATACCTTGCGATGTAATCAACTATTGTGAATCGTTTATAATGTATATGAACGGGTCCTTTCACAATAGTTTCCCGTTGGCCACTTTAATTGTATAAGTGGCATCTAATGGAAGTGGTGGAGTGCTAAAAGAATGATTCAAAGTCTTGGATACAAAACTCTTATCGGCACTCGAATCGAATAAACAAGTAACATAAGTGTTGTTGAGAAGAAACGTACCCGTGACTAATTCATTGTCATCTCGGGCTTCCTCGGTGTTAATGTTGAAAGCACGGCCGCGCGTGTTGGGGTTATCTTTCTTCTTCGGGCATGCATTTCTATAATGGCCCGTTTGGCCACATTCGTAACAAGTGCCCGTATTTGGTGCATTGGGCCCCTTTCGAGCGACGGGGGCGACACTTTTACACTCACTGGCCTTATGACCAACTCCTTGGCACCGATGGCAAATTAGCTTGCCACATTCACCAAAGTGATATTTGTTGCATTTGTTGTAAAGAGGTAGGTTTCCGGCATAACCCTTCTTGCCGTCGGAGGTGAAAGGCTTCTTGGCAAAGTTGTTGTTGCTTGATTGGAGGGCTTCCCATTTTCTTTTGTTGTTACCCAACTTATCCTCGGCTTTAGGTGCCGGCACTACGATTTCGTCCACCGTTTCTATCAACTTGCGAGCCATGTTCAAAGCTTCTTGATGATTAGTGGGTTTGGATGACATTACTCCATGTTTGATGCTCTTTGGAAGACCATCCATGTAAAGTTCAACCCTTAAATATTCGGGGTTTACAAGGTTTGGGCACATCAAGGCTAGTTCAGAAAATCGTTGATTATAAGCCTTGAGATCGTTTCCGACCGCTTTCAAAGTTCTTAGCTCTTGTTCGATCCTTTGGGTTTCATCATGAGGGAAATGTAGAGACTCGTCCTAATCCATCCGGATGAAATCCATATCGATTATAAATGATTCACAACAGTTGATTTCATTGCGAGGTAATTGACCTCTATATGAAACATTTTACAAACATTGCATTCGTTTTTAAAAGACAAACTTTCTTTACATCGAAAGTTGACGGAAATCATACTATTTCATAATATATCTAACTATAATTGACTTAATAATAATAATCTTGATGAACTCAACGACTCGAATGCAACGTCTTTTGAAATATGTCATGAATGACTCCAAGCAATATCTCTAAGATGAACAAATGCACAGCGAAAGATTTCTTTCATACCTGAGAATAAACATGCTTTAAAGTGTCAACTAAAAGGTTGGTGAGTTCATTAGTTTATCATAAGCATTCATTTTCATCATTTTAATAGACCACAAGATTTTATATTTTCATAAACACCATTCTCATATCAGGCATTTCGCAAACTGCATAGAGATAAAAATCATTCATATGGATTGAACACCTAGTAACCGACGTTAACTTAATGCATAGAATATCCCCAAAACAGAACCTCTCATCTGTATAATAATCTCGAAGTACTAAAGCATTTGTACCCCGAATGGGACTTGTCAAAGTCCATAGATCTATCTTTAGGATTCGCGTCAATCAGGGGCCATTTCCCTAAATTCTTAGGTTACCAGACTTGAAGGGTGATATTCGGTTTAATAATCCAACCATATAATGTAGTTTTTGATCACTTGTGTCTATTTCGTAAAACATTTATAAAAGCAGCGTATGTATTCTCAGTCCCAAAAATATATATAAAAAGGGAGTAATGAAACTCACCTAATGTATTTTGTAGTAAAAATACATAAGACTATATTGAACAATTGAACAATGCAGGGTTGGCCTCGGATTCACGAACCTATATCATTTGTATATTTATTAATATTCATGGTTGTAATTGAACATATATATATATATATATATATATATATATATATATATATATATAAATTTATTAATCATATCTTTTTTATATTAATAATATATATATATGTTTCATATATTCATTTTGTACATAAGAATATTAAATTTTGTTATGTTATATGTATTAAATATATTCATATATATAAATATTATTTGTTTGTAAGAGTAGTATCTTAAGATAATATTTTAAGTGATAACAATAATAATAATGATAGTACTAAATTAATAAATATGATAGTAGTATTGATGATTCTATAAATGATAATATAATTAATAATTTTTATAATAAATCTCATAATAATGATAATAATAGTAGTTTTTAATAGTAGTTTTTAGTAAACTGAATAATTTAACAGTAATGGCAATGATAATAATAAAAACTTTGATATTAATGCCTAAAACTTAATAATAATAATAATAATAATAATAATAATAATAATAATAATAATAATAATAATAATAATAATAATAATTATACAATCTTATTACTAATATTGATAACTAATAATAATTACCTAACAACATCAATAATCAATAATAAATAATAATAACAATATTAATAATACCAATGATGAATATAAGCTTAGTAATAATAATAATCATAGAACTTGTATTAATAACAATAATAATAATAATAATAATAACAATGGTAATAATTAATAATGATATTAATAATAATAATAGTTAGTAACAATAGAGTTACCTAAAAAAATAAGCATTCTGCCCAGGCCAGGACTCGAACCCATGACCTATCAATAACCCGAACAATCCCTTAACCACTCCTCTGCGTCTATCTTTCTGATAATATCCTCTCCTTTTATTTATTTAAACTATGCTTCTGTTTTTCCCTATGCTCTTCTTCTTCACTAGACTATAATCGACCAGTGAAGGTTAAAAACATAAAAAAAATCGATTTTGTGATTTTAATTAAAACTTGTAAACATTAATTCATCATAAAATGTGATTTTGTACAAAAATAAACGAAAAAAAAATTAAACAGCAACCTACGCTGCTGTCGCTGAGTTTTTTTTTTAAAAAAAAATTTCGTTTTTCAATTTTTACAACATTATAGGTAAATGTTATAACACAAAAGAATTTTATAATCATATATAGAAACTATAAGGATCATTAATTGCAGTTGGTTTGCAACAACAAACTCGAATTTCGCGATGAACGATTTGTTTGAATTTTTATTTTCAAAACTTTGACTCGAAAATTCGAAGTGGATATAATAAACTGGGATTTGAGATTTTGAAGAAAGTTTACATACTTGATTCCTAACAACTCTACATTCTTGGATTTTGAAAAACGACTCGAATTCAAGTTTTGGCCAAAAAAGAGAACGTACAGGGGATATGAAAGAAGAAAAAATATCTATTTTTGTTCTTATAATTTCTCGTTTAATTTTTCAGTTAACAAATGAATTTATGTTATAAAATTTGAGTAATTTTCATAATAACAATAATTGATTGATTACCTGCAGGGTTATTAGTCGACATAGGTTCACAAGCAAGCAGAAGAACTAAAGAAAAAAAAATAATAAACAGATAGTGATATTCGCCTCATGTGATCCTATATCTGTATATATATATTATATTTAGTACTGTATATTATTAAATATATATTACTATATTAATATTAGTAATAAAATGTTTTTAGATAATATTATCTAGTTCTTAATCAAAGAATTTATTAAATTTATAGATAAGTATAATATATAATGATATATTAATTATCATAATAAAAGAATGATAATAACAACATTATTAAGGGTAATAATATTACTACAATTTATTAATCATGTATTATTTAATGATTATATATAACAACATATATTGGATATTTAATATATATACCTGTTATACATATAATGTACATAAAATCAATAATTATGTATATCAATCATGTATATATGTATGTATATATATATATATATATATATATATATATATATATATATATATATATATATATATATATATATATATATAAATTTCCACTATTACGTATTTATTTATGTTTTAGATATCAAGTAAATGAATATATTTATTATATATATTGAAACAATAATTTCAGAGCATACTATTTAGTACTTTATTAGTAGTGATAAATTAGATATATTTAATCTACTCTCTATGTCTAAATAAACATTTTTAAATAACAAGTTTAAGTTTCTTTCCTTTGTAAAAATTAAATCACATGATAGTTCATTATTATAATTAATTTATAATATTTAATTGTTTACATGTATAGTTGTTTATATATTCATTTCTATTTACAATTAAAGGTTCGTGAATCGTCGAGAGTAGTCGAAGGTCAATTGAATATATGAAACAGTTTAAACTTTTTGAGACTCAACATTATTGACTTTACTTATCGTGTCAGAATCATATAAAGATTAAGTTTAAATTTGGTCAAAATTTTCTGGGTCGTCGCAGTACCTACCCGTTAAAGAAATCTCGTCCCGAAATTTGAGTGAGGTGGTCATGGCTAACCATAAAAATGTTTTCATGACGAATATGAGTTGATAAATAGAGTTTTATCGTCATTGAGTAGCATGGGTAAAACAATTCGTTTATTCGAAGAGCACGAATGAAGCTATCACAAAAGAGCGAAATGAAGTGAGTATAGGTTCGTCTTGACTTTTGACGTAGTCATGGTTGAATTCCGGAATTCAAGGGATTAAAGAAAATCTTCGAAATCTAAAAGATTTGATTCTTCGACGAATAAGGAAATTAAGATCTCTATAATTAAATACGGTGATCTGCCTCAATTTACTCTGTCTGATATTTCCATTATAAATTAAACTTTTTCCGTTCCATTATTCTCACCATTCCTATACTTTCTTTCTTAGTTCATACATCCAAAAGATTGTGAAAATGCTTAATCCATTTCTAATCCTTGATATTTTCCCAGTTATCAATTCTGTCAACCTTCTTTTCAATCTTTCACCAGAAAATCTGTTTACTTCTACTATCGCCTTGGGGTGATACTATTCTTGATTATACCGTGTCTTTATATTGCTATTCGTATTAATATCCACGGTTTGTAACTTCCGTGTTGTTATTGGACTTTATATTTTCTCTTATATTTTGGAGCTCTTTGACTTTTTATTATCCTCCCGACCTCTAGTAAAGCAAGTAACGGTCCAGAATTCGTAAGTATGGAGTTTCGAATGAACTTAATGTTCTAAACGAGAAAGAACGTAATAGCACGATTTGATTTTTGTCAAATTACCAGAATCACTGAGAATGGGACTATCAAGAATAAAATTTCTTGATACGTTCTGAGATTAAACAGAATGAAAGAGTTGTGTAACATGGCATATGATGACGTTATGATCTGTGAATCATCACGTTCCATTAGAAACTCAGCATAACTTACTGTAATATAATCATGTTGTTCAAGTGTCATTATATTATACTAACTCATGCATCAATTTCCAACACTACTTCAAAATCATTCATAATTCAAACTCAAATTTTAAAGAAATTTAAAAACTAAAGTAGTTTCCTTTATGATGTAATATAGATAGAAGGAAGAGATAAATAATTTCAGACAAGAATATCTATGAAAATATCCTCAGAAATATCGAAGATATTTATGATGATATTTTGGAATTTCTAAGTTCGATGGTTGATGGAGAAAGATTTTCCGCAAAATTTTAATATGAGTACGGAGCAAGATATTCGTTGAAGGTTTCATCGGATCCAGAATTACTTGGATTCTTTGAACATATGGTATGTTACTTGTATTTGGCCATGGTCTCCTTCATGGTTTGCTCAATCTGTTTTTCAGTACCAAATTTTCTATCGAGCGTTCCTAACACTCCCTTCTTTATCATCAAACTTTTGGCCGTTTAGACCATCTACAATTTTTCTGTTTCCTTTGCATTTAATTTTACGATATCTGAATCATCGGTTATCAATCCGAGGTGGTTTCAGGAGAATTGTATTTTTAGATGATTAAACACTGATGGTAATATGGTGGAATATAAAAGGTTTTCTGGTAACAATAAAAGAGCATGCATATAAATCAAGGTGATAATAAGGTTGTTTTGAATGAAAAGTTGAAGTTGACTTGCTGGAGCTATGACATAATTGGCTAATTTCGAAAAGGGATTGAAAAGTTATTTTCGGTAATAACAACGCCAAAGGAGTTAGCACAGATACGTGTCAAACGTTTGTTCAGGTTCCGAGAGTTTTTCAGGTGCATAACTATATACATTAATCTTTTCTTCCGTAGATGAAGTGCGGTTGGTTCATCCTCTCGATTGAGGTGTTTTCAAGAATCATGAAAGGTTTGAACGCAGATTGTAATAGTTAAGATACAAATGAGGTTTAAGATGAAATCAAGTGGCAAACTTGAAGAAATGTTTAGTTTCATATGTTATAATCAATATTTTAATTCATTTTAATTGTCCAATGTTGGTAGTCCACAGTTGATAGTCCACATTTAATAGTCCAATAATTCATATATAGCTTAATATATAATATTCGAATTAATTAATACGTATCGTGACCCGTGTACATGTCTCAGACTCGATCACAACTCAAAGTATATATATAATTTGAGAATCAAACTCAACCCTGTATAGAGAACTCGATCATTACTGCATATAGAGTGTCCATGGTGATTCCAAATAATATATATAGATGTGTCGATATGATATGTCAAAACCTTGTATACGTGTCCCGATATTTAAAGTGCGGAAAAATAAATAACAGAAATTAAATGACGATAAATAAAGTGCGTAAAGTCAATAACATAAATTAAATGACGATAAATAAAATTGCGAGAATGTAAATTGCGATAATTAAATTGCGATAAATAAAATGTAATCAGTTAGCTAGGAACAATTAGCTAGGAACAGTTAGCGTGGATTCTTAACAAAATTTCTCATAGTTAATTTGTTTGTTTCTAACAAATTTTATTTTGTCAAATGTTTTCTTCATTATGCCACTTGTTGGATTCTGATAGGTCAAAATCCAAATATGAAATTGAATGAAAATGGTTATTCTGTGGTGAACGGATACGTATATCTGTGGTTGTAAATAGGATAGTAAATGACTGTTGAATTAGATTTGAAAGAATGTACAGTGTACTTATTAATGTGAAATTTAAATATTCCTCGGGTATTACCTACCGGTTAAAATATTTTCACCATTAACAGTTTGTACGAAAGAATTTTTAATTACAGTCTTTATGAAAAAAAAAATATATACACACCTATATTTTCTTCAGATGTAATCATGGATTTAATGAGTAAATATGATATTAAACTCATTTAATTTACCGTTAGAACAAGAATATAGAATCTCTAAAACATTAGAGGTTACATAATCGTTATGTCGAACGAAGATAAATGATGTAGAACGATACGTAGAACGATGATTATACTTGAGATACAAAATGAGATGTTGAGGCATGGATTGTTGATGGTACTGGTGCTGTTATTGATGGTACTGTTAGTGCCGGTGATGTTGCTGAAGCTGGTATGTTTTGCACCATATTTTACAAGGCTACAACGGCGTGAAGCTCGTTGACTTCTTTTATTATACCAGGATGATTGTCGGTTCGGACGAGCGGATGAATGAGGTTTAGGTTCTGAGATAGTATATAATCGTGACGAGATACTCTGAAAATGAGAGAGAAAATGGTGTCTCGAACAGGTTTGCCGGTAAATGCTTCAGGTTAATTGTCAATAGGTGAATTCGGTTGGTGGAAGGGATCGCCTTCTTCGCGTCTCCATTGATTAAGTCGACTATGAACCCATCAGATGAATTGGGGATGGTTAATTGATTAATTCATTCTGGTGACACCGCTTTCGGAGCTTAGGTGAATATCCATGTCGGAATAGCTGTCGGAATAACTATCGGAATTGTTATCGAAATCTGAGGGACTCGAACTAGTTGAGGGATTCATCTCGTACGATCAGATGAAGGATTTTGGATAAGAAATAGATTATAGGATATAGATTAGTACCCTGCAATACATAATTTACATATGCATATATAATACTAAAATCTCATAAGTTACGGAGGAATCTACAGAAGTTGTCAGGCAAAGTCTACGGTAACAAATATGCTAAGATATGAATTAGCAGATACGCTAAGATACGAATTTTGTCTACACACTATCGATGCATTAAATGCAATAAGATGTCTCTAGACTTTAAGGATGATAAGCAGTTGATTTCCGACTAGAAATGATAAGCAAAACTTTTGACATGCAGACACGGTCGAAGTCCAGACTCACTAATGCATCCTAACAACTATCAGTTAGACACACTAATGCAAGATCTAGTTCGCTAAGACCACCGCTCTGATAACAACTGTAGAGACCCGTCCTAATCCATCCGGACGAAATCCATATCGATTATAAACGATTCACAACAGTTGATTTCATCGCGAGGTAATTGACCTCTATATGAAACATTTTACAAACATTGCATCCGTTTTTAAAAGACAAACTTTCTTTACATCGAAAGTTGACGGAAATCATACTATTTCATAATATATCTAACTATAATTGACTTAATAATAATAATCTTGATGAACTCAATGACTCGAATGCAACGTCTTTTGAAATATGTCATGAATGACTCCAAGAAATATCTCTAAGATGAACAAATGCACAGCGGAAGATTTCTTTCATACCTGAGAATAAACATGCTTTAAAGTGTCAACCAAAAGGTTGGTGAGTTCATTAGTTTATCATAAGCATTCATTTTCATAATTTTAATAGACCACAAGATTTTATATTTTCATAAACACCATTCTCATATTAGGCATTTCGCAAACTGCATAGAGATAAAAATCATTCATATGGATTGAACACCTGGTAACCGACGTTAACTTAATGCATAGAATATCCCCAAAACAGAACCTCTCGTCTGTATAATAATCTCGAAGTACTAAAGCATTCGTACCCCGAATGGGACTTGTCAAGGTCCATAGATCTATCTTTAGGATTCGCGTCAATCAGGGGCCATTTCCCTAAATTCTTAGGTTACCAGACTTGAAGGGCGATATTCGGTTTAATAATCCAACCATATAATGTAGTTTTTGATCACTTGTGTCTATTTCGTAAAACATTTATAAAAGCAGCGCATGTATTCTCAGTCCCAAAAATATATATAAAAAGGGAGTAATGAAACTCACCTAATGTATTTTGTAGTAAAAATACATAAGACTATATTGAACAATTGAACAATGCAGGGTTGGTCTCGGATTCACGAACCTATATCATTTGTATATTTATTAATATTCATGGTTGTAATTGAACACATATATATATATAAATTTATTAATCATATCCTTTTTATATTAATAATATATATATATATATATATATATATATATATATATATATATATATATATATGTTTCATATATTCATTTTGTACATAAGAATATTAAATTTTGTTATGTTATATGTATTAAATATATTCATATATATAAATATTATTTGTTTGTAAGAGTAGTATCTTAAGATAATATTTTAAGTGATAACAATAATAATAATGATAGTACTAATATTAATAAATATGATAGTAGTATTGATGATTCTAAAAATGATAATATAATTAATAGTTTTTATAATAAATCTCATAATAATGATAATAATAGTAGTTTTTAGTAAACTGAATAATTTAACAGTAATGGCAATGATAATAATAAAAACTTTGATATTAATACCTAAAACTTAATAATAATAATAATAATAACAATAATAATAATAATAATAATAATAATAATAATAATAATAATAATAATAATAATTATACAATCTTATTACTAATATTGATAACTAATAATAATTACCTAACAACATCAATAATCAATAATAAATAATAAATAATAATAACAATATTAATAATACCAATGATGAATATAAGCTTAGTAATAATAATAATCATATAACTTGTATTAATAACAATAATAATAATAATAATAATAATGGTAATAATTAATAATGATATTAATAATAATAATAATAATAATAGTTAGTAACAATAGAGTTACCTAAAAAAAATAAGCATTCTGTCCAGGCCAGGACTCGAACCCATGACCTATCGATAACTCGAAATCCCTTAACCACTCCTCTGCGTCTATCTTTCTAATAATATCCTCACCTTTTATTTATTTAAACTATGCTTCTGTTTTTCCCTATACTCTTCTTCTTCACTAGACTATAATCGACCAGTGAAGGTTAAAAACATAAAAAACAAAAATCTATTTTGTGATTTTAATTAAAACTTGTAAACATTAATTCATCATAAAATGTGATTTTGTAAAAAAATAAACGAAAAAAAAAGAAACAGCAACCTACGCTGCTGTCGCTGAGTTTTTTTTAAAAAAAAATTTGTTTTTCAATTTTTACAACATTATAGATAAATGTTATAACACAAAAGAATTTTATAATCATATATAGAAACTATAAGGATCGTTAATTGCAGTTGGTTTTGAAAGGACCCGTTCATATACATTATAAACGATTCACAATAGTTGATTACATTGCGAGGTATTTGACCTCTATATGATACATTTTACAAACATTGCATTCGTTTTTAAAAGACAAACTTTCTTTACATCGAAAATTGACAGGCATGCATACCATTTCATAATATCCACTATCCAACTATAAATTGATTTAATAATAATCTTTGATGAACTCAATGACTCGAATGCAACGTTCTTAGAAATATGCTATGAAAGACTCCAAGTAATATCTTTAAAATGAGCAAATGCACAGCGGAAGATTTCTTTAACACCTGAGAATAAACATGCTTTAAAGTGTCAACCAAAAGGTTGGTGAGTTCATTAGTTTATCATAATCATTTATTTCCATCATTTTAATAGACCACAAGAATTTTATTTACAGTTCTCATAAATATACGTCCCATGCATAGAGACAAAAATAATCATTCATATGGTGAATACCTGGTAACCGACATTAACTAGATACATATAAGAATATCCCCTATCATTCCGGGATCCTCCTTCGGACATGATATAAATTTCGAAGTACTAAAGCATCCGGTACTTTGGATGGGGTTTGTTAGGCCCAATAGATCTATCTTTAGGATTCGCGTCAATTAGGGTGTCTGTTCCCTAATTCTTAGATTACCAGACTTTAATAAAAAGGGGCATATTCGATTTCGATAATTCAACCATAGAATGTAGTTTCAATTACTTGTGTCTATTTCGTCAAACATTTATAAAAGCGCATGTATTCTCAGTCCCAAAAATATAAAGGGTAAAAAGGCAAATGAAACTCACCATACTGTATTTCGTAGTAAAAATACATATAACGTCATTGAACAAGTGCAAGGTTGGCCTCGGATTCACGAACCTAAATTAATTATATATATTTATGTGTTGGTCAATATTTGTCTAACAAATTAGGTCAAGTCATAGTGTACCACAATCCTAATGCTCGAGACTAATATGCAAAAGTCAACAAAAGTAAATTTGACTCAAAATAATTTCCAAAAATCTATACATGATTAATATATAGTTTAAATATCGTCGTTTTATATTTTTAAATATTTTTAAAAGATTTATTAGAGTAAATAATATAATTTATTTATTAATAAATAAAATTTTATATTAAATTTATATAATAAAATATACTTTTATATATATTAAGTAATAAAATTTATAGGATTCATTTAATATCATAAAGATAATATGACAGGTATTATTAAAGTAAGTTATTACACGTAGTAAAATATGTTGGTATCACATATTTATTTGATAAAATAATATCTATAATGATAGTAAGTAAAAGTTGTATTATTTTGTAATAATAATTATTATTATAAAAATATCAATATTTATAATTACTAAGATGACATTATGATAAAACGATAATTCTAATTATGATAACTTTAATATTTACAATAATTTTTAATATTATCTTTAAAATAATAATTCTATTTAAAATAATAACAATAATAATATTTTATAGTAACAATGACATTTCTATTAAAATGATAATTTTTGTTAAAATGATAGTTTTAATACTAACGATACTTTTAATAATAATAGTAATGATAAAAAATAATAAGAACGATAATTTTATCTAAATCAATATCTTATAATATTTTAATTTCATCATGATACTCTTACTCATTATTTCCTAATCGTTTCGTTTAATAGCTTTTAATCGTCTTTTATATCGTGTTCGTAATAATGATAATAATAGTAATCAAAATAATTAGGTGTTACAAATATTTGTTTTAGTTACACTAATATTAATAATGATAGTTACTATAACATTACTAACGATAATACTAATAATTATCTTAATGATAATATAGTAATAATAATAATAACAATAACAATAACCATTTTTAAATAATGATATATATATTAATAATGATAATAATAATAATAATAATAATAATACTAATAATAATAATAATAATAATAATAATAATTGGATAATAATAATAATACTAATTATAACTTTAACGATAATAACGATAGTAATAATAAAAAAATAACAATTTTTAATGATAAATCCCTTTTATTGATAAAGATAATAATAATGATAATAATAAGATAAAACTGGAACGACGATAAAAACGACGATAATAATAATCATTTTTAATAAAAATATCGAAAATTCAATTGATTATAACTTCTAATCCGTTCATCGAAACCATTCGATATCTAAAGGAAAAGTTCTTAATTTTTCGCTAGCTTTCCAAGGACATGCATATCTTATACCTTATCTCAACCGCGAGAGTAACTAATTCAAGATTCAACCTAACCTGTCTAAGGGCAATATCAAAAGTACAAGCATGCATAATCCTAAATACTCGAGCACTAGTTAGGGATACACTATTAGTATGTAAAAGTTAAATTATGAGTACTCATGTATAAATATTGAGATTCAATATTGCAGGAAAGGTACGTAGACGCAACGGAAATGATAAACACTATATTGACCTCACGAGCATACCCATGAACCATACTCAATCACCTCCATAGCTATAACCCATAATTTCCTTAATCCTATCCTACTCGAAAAACAATTTTGAAATCACTCGGACAGCACTCCGTCGTAATATTTTATGTATACTAATAATATCTTGAAATAATACGGAGTAAATATATATATGTAAATTGATTGAGAGAGTTTAGAGAAAAATATTTTCAAGTTTCTATGAAATAATGAAACCTATTGAATTCTATTTATAATAGATTTTTGAATTATTAAAGTGAATTATTAAAGTATGAATTATTAAAGTGAATTATTAAAGTATGAATTATTAAAGTGAATTATTAAAGTATGAATTATTAAAGTGAATTATTAAAGTATGGATTATTAAAGTGAATTATTAAAGTATGAATTATTAAAGTGAATTATTAAAGTTAAAGTAAAGTAAAAATAAAGTAAAGTAAAAATAAAGTAAAGGTAAAGTTTAAGTATAGTAAAAGTATAAAACTATGTACGTATAATACGCGTATAAATATATATAATATTAATTTAAATCGTTATATATATATATATATATATATATATATATATATATATATATATATATATATATATATATAATAAAATAAAATATAAATATCGTTATCTTTATCATTCTAGTTAAGTAATGAATTGTCAAAAGTGGTTCTAGATATTTATAAAAGTTATATACGTTTTAATAATAAAGTTCTTTTTAAACTGAAAATGTTTTTGTACGTTTGAAACTAAATAGATCAATCGAGTCTTTATGAGATTCAATCTTCCACTATCATTTGTCTAGTTCTCAATGATTGACAATTTGTTCTTATTTATAAATCACTTTACCATTTATTGTTAAAATGGAAAGATTTCTCAAATCAATGTGGGCCTTTCAACAGAGACTTGTAATCATAATTTAATATATCTGATAATTCAATCATTTGATCTTATCTTCTAATTCCATTGATAAACATTTTGAAACAGATACAATCATGTAAAGTATTTAATCTAATATTTTGTTTACGTTTCAAGTTATAATATATATACACATATACATATATAATCATATTCGTTTAATGGTTCGTGAATCGTTGGAACTTGGTCGAGGTTGAATGAATGTATGAACATAGTTTAAAATTCTTGAAATTTAACTTAACAAATATTGCTTATCGTGTCGGAAACATATAAAGATTAAAGTTTAAATTTGGCTGAAAATTAGAGTTTTATCATCAGCGAATAATTTGGATAAACAATCCATTTATATGAAGAGTACGAATGAAGCTAACATAGAAGAGTGAAATGAGTAAGTGTAGATTCATCTTATCATTTGACGTAGATATGATTGATTCCCAGATTTCAATGGATTTGAAGAAAATCTTCTTAATAAGATTTGACTATCCTGTAATCAAGGGAATTAGGATCCGCTTTAAATGCGATCGTCCATTTTAATTGTTCTGTCAGAGATTTTCTTATAAATTCACCTCCTTCGTTTCCTTACAACTCACACCTCCTGTTGATGCATTTTATGCAAGTCCCTAGACATCTACCCACGTCCATTGCAGGTACAACAGTTTACAGGCCACCATGATTGCTCGTTATTTTCCTATCCATGTTTGTATGTGGTTACAGGAACTGCAGGAACGAGATTTAGATGTTTGACTATATTAGACTTAGTCAGACGTACGAGTGAAGCCTCACTAGTACGGCTGACAGGCTCATACGCACGGTTGATGCTGAGCTAAGTCACAATTACAACCTAAATGAGAAGACACGAGTGAGTGATCACCCGTACGGCTGATGAAGCCAACTCGTACGTGTGATGAATGAATCGTATGGGTGAGTCAACAGCCGGGGTATATAAAGTCTTATGTTCTTCATTTTAGGTTAAGCCTCTCATTTGTTACACACACTCAGATCTAGTGAGCTCCACCGATTCTCTCTCAGTCCAAATCACCCAGGTGGTGAATAATAGCTCTAGGTGTTGATCTAATCACACTTGATTTAGTTGTGGTTTGACTAAATTAATCAAAAAAAAACTTAACCTATTCACTAGAGGGTTTGATTCACTTATTCCGCCATTGTGTGAGTTAAATCTGTTGATTTCTAAGTTCCTAGTCATGTTTCATCACCTTCTATTCTTTCCCCCTCAACTCATATTTTAAAGTATTCATCAATATGCTCCATCCAGTTCTGATTCTTGATATACTTCTAACTTTCATATCGGTCATTCTTCTTTTTCATCTACCGCCAGAAGAATCTATTTACTTCTACTATACTCTTGGGTTTATAGTGTTTCTAGTTCTCCCGTGTCTTTATATTGCTATATGCATCGATATATATGGTTTATAATTTCTGGTTTGTCGTTGGGCTTTATATGTTCCCTTATATTTCAAAGTCTCTGCTTCTGTCTTCTATAATCATTATCATTCACAGTTAATGCTCTCTTTTATTTGCTGCAATTTATACCCCAATTTCTATTTCGGAGTTTTGTCCTTTCGTTTCTTCTTCTTGCGATTAAGCACCGTTTGTAATGGTCCAGAATTCACAGATATAAATTTCAGAATGAACATTGTTAATGTTCTAGGAAGGAAATTGTGATGGCACGATCTTGACTTGTCAAATTACTAGAATACCTTGGAAAAGGCCGAATCATCAAGAAATATTTTCTTGATATTTTAGAGGTTAAATAGAATACAAGAGTCGTATAACATGGCACATGATGATGTTATGATCTGTGAATCATCACGTTCCATTTAGAAACTCAGCATGACTTACTGTAATATAATCACAGTGATCAAGTGTCATTATATTATACTAATTCATGCTTCAGTTCCCAACACTACTTCAAAATATTCCTATTTTAAACTTGAATGTTTCAGAATTTAGAAACTAAAATAGTTTCTTTTATGATGTAATACAGATAGCGCGAAGAGGTAAATGATTTCAAATAAGAAAAATTAAGAAAATATCTTCAGAAATATGGAGGATATTTATAATGAAAGATATGATGATATTTTAGAATTTCTAATATTAGAGGATGATGAAGAATATTGTCCGCAGGGGTTTAGATTCAGGAGCAAGGTATTCGTTAATGACTTCAGCAGGTACTGAATCATTTGGATCCTTTGAAGTCAGGTTCAGTCTTTGTAATTTGTCCACAGCCTCCTTCCTACTTTGCTCAATCCGTTTTTCAGTTTCAAAACTTCTCTTTTTCTGCGCTTTGCCAGCACACTTCATCATTATCATCCAGCTTTTACCGTTTAAAGTCGTTTATAGTTTTTGCTGCTTCATCAGCATTTTTTTTCCATTTTCGGAGAACCAATTCGTAGTTCGGAGTGTTTTTCAGAAACTTCACATTCAAATTAAGTCCAGAAGATAGACATTATATATATACACATATAACTGTTGGCGTAGACATGCTGCGAGATTTCAAAATACTGATTGCTAATTCCCAATGATTCATATGGCAATTCTCATTACAAGATGCGAATGAGTAAATGATGGGGTTTCAATGAATAATTATAATGACTTTTTGGAGAGGCTAAAGTCAAAGGGTAATGAAGTTGTTGGTACATCTGCTAATAATGTGGTGGAATGTAAAAGGTTCCCTGGTAACGATGGTGTATATCTCAAGGTTATAATAAGGTTAGTCTAACTGAAAAGTCGAAGTTGACTTGCTGGAGCTGTGACAAAACTGGCTACTTTGAATAGGAGTCGCAAAGTTATTTTTGCTAATAAATGCCAAAGAATCTGACGCGGATACGTTGTTTAAACTTTTACTTTGGTTTTAAGAGTTTTTCGGGTACATAACTGTGGGTAACATGTGGTTGGATCATCATCTCAATTGCTCATCATTCGAAGTGTCTTCAGAAATTTTTGAAGGGTTTGAACACAGATTGTAATCGTTAACATACATTTGATGTTCTAACACAGTTTTGAAGTCAAAATATAGCTTGTGAAAGATGTAAGGATCTAAGAGTGATGATTTTGGTCATATCTCAAGTTGAATATTGAGATTTCAAAATCAGAATATGTAATTAAATTTTGAATGAGTATGGTTGTTTTGATTTCTATAAACGAATGTATATTGTTGTGAAAGTAGGGAGTATAATGGATGATTTGCTGAATCAGATTCGAAGAATGTAACATATTAATTGTGAATTTATATATCTCTCGGGTATTACCTACCCGTTAAAAAAAATTCACAATTAATATTTTGTACAAAAGAATTTTATTACAGTCTTTATGAAAATATATATATGTATATTTTCTTCATATGTAACATAAATTTAATGAGTTAATGTTAAATTAAACTCATTTGATTTACGGTTGAAACTAGAATTGAATAATCCCTAAAGGCTTTAAAAAGTACATAACTTTTACGCAGTATTTCTTTAATGACATTGAAATTATGAATCAATACTTCGTTATGTGTTGATGTATGATGTTCGGTTCGTGGAATTCTTGTGAATTTCGCAAAGTACGAATGATGTTATCTGAAAAGTTTCGGGTACATCGATGATGAAAGTGTAAAATTAAATATATACTTGATTTATTATGAATTGGAATTTGTTGAGTTGCGACAGAGATTGTAGTTAACGCTGGTTAAGTTGCAGCCGAAGGACGTACATTATTGCATATTTGTATTATGAATTAACCGAGTAGTTAAGATTCACACTCAATAGCTTAGCACGGAAAGATTTATTTCAAAATATATATATATATATATATATATATATAATATACATATAATTTCTTCAGAGGGAATGAGTTAATTCTTCATAACTCGTTGATACAATATACACGTTATTGATTCGTAATGATGTCCACAGTGATTCTTGAACTGACGGAGTTTGTGATGTTATCGGTGTTGTTGATTCGGATGTTGACTGTACTGACGATGCTGGTAACGCTGACGGTACTGTTGATGCTGTTGGTAAAGCAAGTTTAGCTTGTTAATCACACACCATTTTTGTCAGGGTTTCTACTTTCCTTCTATCATTTTGGTTCGCTTAACTGATTTATGGTTAGGGCTAGATTAGATAATCTCTAAGACTTTAGAGATTACATAATCGCCGCGGAAATGTTTCTCCAATGAAGTTATGAATTAATACTTCGTCAGTTATTGTTGTTGGTACTCCTTGGTATCTATGGTACGTATGACGTTGATGCTCGTGGGACAGATTGTGAAGTTGAGGTTTACGACGCGGTTGTGGTTGAAGGTGGTATTGGTACTGTTGGCGTTGATGATGGTGGTACTGGTTATGCTGTTGATGCTGCTGCTGGTGTTTATAATCTCTGCATCATATTCTCCAAAGCCACTACCCGAGCGCGAAGCTCGTTGACTTCTTCTATTACACTGGGGTGATTGTCGGTTCGGACGAGCGGATAAATAAAATCTAAAATTTGATGTAATATATAATCGTGACGAGATAATCTGGAAATGAGCGAGAAAATGGTGTTTCGGACAGGTTCGCCGGTAAGTGCTTCAGGTTCTTCGTCAAGAGGGCAATGTGGTGGATGGAAGGGATCACCTTCTTCTTGTCTCCAATGATTGAGGAGGCTACGAACCCATCCCCAATTCATCCAGAATAGGTGATGACTAATTGGTTGATCTATTCCGGTCACACTGCTTCCGGAGCTTGAATGGGATTCCATTTCGGAATCTGAGTGACTTGAACTGATGACGAATTCCATTTCGTACGATTGGATAAAGAATTTTTTTTTTCGATATGAAATGATTTTGGCTAACGGATGGTATTCTAATTACATAGAATATATATATATATATATATATATATATATATATATATATATATATATATATATAGATCAAAAGATTTCGTAGATTACGGAGGACTTTGCGGGATATGTCAGGCAAAGTTTAAAGTAACAGATACGATAAGATATGATTTAGCAGATATGCTAAGATATGAATTTTTGTCTATACACTATTCATGCAATCAATGCAGCAAGACGTGTCTTAGACTAAAAATGATAAGCAGGTAATTTTCTGAGGATGATAAGTAGTTAATTTTCGACACAAAATGATAAGCAAAACTTTTGACATGCAGACACGGTCGAAGTCCAGACTCACTAATGCATCCTATCGACTTATCAGTTAGACACACTAATGCAGACCTGGTTCGCTAAGACCACCGCTCTGATACCAACTGAAAGGACCCGTTCATATACATTATAAACGATTCACAATAGTTGATTACATTGCGAGGTATTTGACCTCTATATGATACATTTTACAAACATTGCATTCGTTTTTAAAAGACAAACTTTCTTTACATCGAAAATTGACAGGCATGCATACCATTTCATAATATCCACTATCCAACTATAAATTGATTTAATAATAATCTTTGATGAACTCAATGACTCGAATGCAACGTTCTTCGAAATATGCTATGAAAGACTCCAAGTAATATCTTTAAAATGAGCAAATGCACAGCGGAAGATTTCTTTAACACCTGAGAATAAACATGCTTTAAAGTGTCAACCAAAAGGTTGGTGAGTTCATTAGTTTATCATAATCATTTATTTCCATCATTTTAATAGACCACAAGAATTTTATTTACAGTTCTCATAAATATACGTCCCATGCATAGAGACAAAAATAATCATTCATATGGTGAATACCTGGTAACCGACATTAACTAGATACATATAAGAATATCCCCTATCATTCCGGGATCCTCCTTCGGACATGATATAAATTTCGAAGTACTAAAGCATCCGGTACTTTGGATGGGGTTTGTTAGGCCCAATAGATCTATCTTTAGGATTCGCGTCAATTAGGGTGTCTGTTCCCTAATTCTTAGATTACCAGACTTTAATAAAAAGGGGCATATTCGATTTCGATAATTCAACCATAGAATGTAGTTTCAATTACTTGTGTCTATTTCGTCAAACATTTATAAAAGCGCATATATTCTCAGTCCCAAAAATATAAAGGGTAAAAAGGCAAATGAAACTCACCATACTGTATTTCGTAGTAAAAATACATATAACGTCATTGAACAAGTGCAAGGTTGGCCTCGGATTCACGAACCTAAATTAATTATATATATTTATGTGTTGGTCAATATTTGTCTAACAAATTAGGTCAAGTCATAGTGTACCACAATCCTAATGCTCGAGACTAATATGCAAAAGTCAACAAAAGTAAATTTAACTCAAAATAATTTCCAAAAATCTATACATGATTAATATATAGTTTAAATATCGTCGTTTTATATTTTTAAATATTTTTAAAAGATTTATTAGAGTAAATAATATAATTTATTTATTAATAAATAAAATTTTATATTAAATTTATATAATAAAATATACTTTTATATATATTAAGTAATAAAATTTATAGGGTTCATTTAATATCATAAAGATAATATGATAGGTATTATTAAAGTAAGTTATTACACGTAGTAAAATATGTTGGTATCACATATTTATTTGATAAAATAATATCTATAATGATAGTAAGTAAAAGTTGTATTATTTTGTAATAATAATTATTATTATAAAAATATCAATATTTATAATTACTAAGATGACATTATGATAAAACGATAATTCTAATTATGATAACTTTAATATTTACGATAATTTTTAATATTATCTTTAAAATAATAATTCTATTTAAAATAATAACAATAATAATATTTTATAGTAACAACGACATTTCTATTAAAATGATAATTTTTGTTAAAATGATAGTTTTAATACTAACGATACTTTTAATAATAATAGTAATGATAAAAAATAATAAGAACGATAATTTTATCTAAATCAATATCTTATAATATTTTAATTTCATCATGATACTCTTACTCATTATTTCCTAATCGTTTCGTTTAATAGCTTTTAATCGTCTTTTATATCGTGTTCATAATAATGATAATAATAGTAATCAAAATAATTAGGTGTTACAAATATTTGTTTTAGTTACACTAATATTAATAATGATAGTTACTATAACATTACTAACGATAATACTAATAATTATCTTAATGATAATATAGTAATAATAATAATAACAATAACAATAACCATTTTTAAATAATGATATATATATTAATAATGATAATAATAATAATAATAATAATAATAATACTAATAATAATAATAATAATAATAATAATAATAATAATAATAATAATAATAATAATAATAATAATAATAATAATAATAATAATAATTGGATAATAATAATAATACTAATTATAACTTTAACGATAATAACGATAGTAATAAAAAAAATAACAATTTTTAATGATAAATCCCTTTTATTGATAAAGATAATAATAATGATAATAATAAGATAAAACTGGAACGACGATAAAAACGACGATAATAATAATCATTTTTAATAAAAATATCGAAAATTCAATTGATTATAACTTCTAATCCGTTCATCGAAACCATTCGATATCTAAAGGAAAAGTTCCTTTGCTTATGGTAGCAATGCCGATATATATAGGCAGGTAAACGCATATTTAATTATGGTTTTTGTAAATACAACTTGTACTCGTGACACGTCGGTTGTTCTTGCATCTAGACAAGTAGACATCTAATATATGCCATAGGGTTCAACTTGTTTTAGAAAAAGTTGTTAATTATATATACTTACCGACTCTTATTAGAATAATGGTGTCGGGATCACACATATGGTTTTTCATGTCATGGTCCTAGGTTATATATAATATAATTTACTGAAGACCTATATATGGTCATAGATTATATGTATCTATTTACTTTTCAAGAAAGAAAATAATTTACTGAAGACTTATATATAATAATAAAAATAGTACCGAGTAAAAATGATAATAAAATAATAAAAAATAAAATAATAGAATTTAATTAAGACTTGGAATATACTCCGTATAAGACTATTATTAGTGGTGATGAGTGTGATGGGGAGTTTTTATAGTATATAGTAGTAACGTGCCAAATGTGATTGAAGAAAAGTTTGTAATGATGATTAAGTGATGGAGTGTACGGGTGAAGTGTCAAATTATAATTGGAAGTTAAAAGTAAAAATGGATAAAAAAAGGTTGACAATTGGAGAAAATGATACTCGTGAAATGCTTAATTTCAATTTGATTCGTGTTCGATTGCAAGTATTAATGAAGAACGAGTGATATATATGCGTATGTATATGTACTTTATGTATTAAAGTTGTTTATGACGATGATTGTGATATGATGATAAGAAGATAATATCAGTAACAGGACTTCAAATAATCTTATTGTCACAATTTATGAAGGTATGTAGGTTACAAGGTGAGAGCATTTTGGTTAAGGGTGAGGTGAGGTGAGGTGTAGGTGTTGGTGAATAATGAGGGTAATTGTTAATGGCTAGCTCCTAATTGTGAGAGGAATGTGTGTATTTATACTTCTCGTACACATCTTGTTACATTTGAGATATAGAGAATATAGTTCAAATGCGAGCAAATCATATCAATAATATTAGACCTAACAAAATATATATATATATATATATATATATATATATATATATATATATATATATATATATATATATATATATATATATATATATATATATATATATATGGGCACGATCCGTGGCTAAGCTTAAAACGAGTACAAACCGGATAAGCAAATGTGGACCACAAAATATCATAACACTTCATTTTAGCTTAAAATGCATGAAAGGGTAGAAAGGTAATTTTAATAACAATAATTAATAAAAATTAATTATACAAAAGTTAACATATTATGAACCACCTTCATCACCATCACCCACCACCATCACCCACCACCCACCACCATCAACCACCACCACCATCAACCACCACCACTACCACCCACCACCATCAACCACCACCACTACCAACCACCACCACCTACCACCACCCATCACCACCACCATCACCCACCACCCATCATCCCCACCACACACCACCACCAACCAGCACCACCACCACCACCCAACACCACCACCCACCCACAACCACCACTGCCACCAACCACCACCCCTCACCACCACCACCACCCACCTTCAACCACCACCAACCACCACCCACCACCACCCAACTCCAACCACCACCCTCCACCCACATCACCTACCACCTACCACCCACCCCAACCACCACCACACACCACCACCCACCACCACCACCACCCACCACCATCAACCACCTAATACCACCACTCAACCACCACCACCCACCAACCACCACCCACCCACCTCCACCACCAAGCACCACTACCACCACCAAGCACCACTACCACCACCACCAACCACAACCAACCACCACCACCACTCAACACCACCACCCACCCACAACCACCACCCACCACCCACCTCCACTCACCACCCACCACCCACCTCCACCCACCACCACCAACATCACTCACCACCTACCACCCACCCCAACCACCACCACACACCACCACCACCAACCACCAAACACCAACACCCACCCACCCACCACCACCAACATCACTAACCACCTACCACCCACCCCAACCACCACCACACACCACCACCACCAACCACCAATAACCAACACCCACCCACCATCACCACCACCACCACTAACCACCACCTACCACCACCACCCACCTCCATCACCACCCACCACCACCACCAACCACTTAACACCACCACCCAACCATCACCACAACCACCCACCTCCACCACCACCAACCTCTACCCACCAACCACTACCACCCACCACCACCCACCAACACCACCACCCACCTCCACCACCACCCACCACCACCCACCTCCGCCTACCAACCACTACCACCCACCACCACTACTACCACCCACCACCACTACTACCCCCCACCACCACCACCCACCACTACCCACCACCACCTACCAACCACCACCACCTACCACCACCATCCCCACCCAACACCACCACCACCCCACCACCACCCACCTCCCACCACCACTTAACTCCACCTACCACCCACCACCACCACCATCACCCGCCACCTACCACCCACCACCACATACCACCACCCACCACAACCACCACCAACCACCTAACACCACCACCCACCCTCCACCACCCCCACCACCCACCTCCACTACCACCCATCTCCACCACCACCCTCCACCACCTGTAACATCCCGCATTTTTCCGTTAAATTATTTTAACGTCCGTCTTTTTATTTTATATAATACTATTCGTATCTAGATTCGTATCCTCCGTTAGCTAACGTTCTTAATATTTTTGTTATTTAATTATAACATCTCTCATTTACTTTAGCGTTTTAAAATAATTCGTTTGGTTAATTCACGCACCCGCTTTAAACTTGAGGGACCAAAGTTGCCAAGGGGCCTAACTAGTTTACTAGGTCAACTAGTCAAACCCCACCTTCCACCACTCATTCATTTCATCTTCAACCTCCCTTTTTCTCTCTAACTACCAAAACCCCATTTTCATCTTCATCACTAAATCATCATCTAAATCATTTCAAGGAAGCTTGCTACAAAACAAATTACATATTCGGAATCCTTGCATCTTCCTCTTCGAATCCATACCAACTTCATCTCGTTTGGGTAACTTTCTAAAAACACAAATTTTCTTGTTCTTGATCTTTAAAACTTAAAAGTGTGTTAATTAGTGTCTATGGCTCAAGTCTAACATGAATATATGATTTGTATGCTTGATCTTGTTGTTTTAGTGTAACTAGCTTGAACTTGAAAAGTGTGTGTTTAATCTTGAGTTTTGGATGATTAAATGTTGTTGTAATGTTAAAGTCAATGTATTAAATGTTTTACTAGCATCACTAGCTTCACTTTGATGTGCAGGTTGATTAAGAAAACTTCACTAACATGATTATTGATTTTGTGACTTTGGTTAGGGTTTGTTAGACTTAAATATGAACCTTTGATGCATTGATGAAAGGACCGCGACTAATCCTCCCGGAAGAAGTCTTCAACAGTTGGTCCCATTGCGATGATCGACTCCAAATAGTATCTTTAATATGAGTTAATGCACAGCGGAAGACTTATTTCGTACCTGAGAATAACATGCTTTAAAATGTCAACATAAAGTTGGTGAGATATATAGGTTTGATGCTAGCAGCGTTATAACTATGGACCACAAGATTTCATATTCATACATAATACACTCGCAAGTGTATGGAAAAGTCGTTGAGCACTTGGTAACCATACTTAACATTTAAATCACAGCAGCATATTCTTAAATAAACCCTACACCGTACCAAGTGTAGTAACGAAACGAAGTACTGTGCAACCGTTTAAAACTGGTCGTCCAGCCCGGTTGGGGTTGTCAGGCCCGATAGATCTATCAACAGGATTCGCGTTTACGCTCCTCACGTAAATATTAGCTACCAAGTATAAAGAAATATGCCATGGTACAACTCAACGTAGATTTTAATTTTGATCACTTGTGTCCATAACGTAAATCATTTATAAAAACAGCGCATGTATTCTCAGCCCAAAAATATTTAGAGTTTAAAAGGGACCATATACTCACCTAATGTATTTTGTAGTAAAAATACATATAACATCATTGAACACGTATAAGGTTGGCCTCGGATTCACGAACCTATATCATTTATTGATATTAATACACATAATAACATGTAATAATAATCAAACTAGTTTATATATATTACTTATCTAATTTAGTAATATATTTGTTGATTCAGAAATTATACAAATATCATTTGTTAGTTATTTTAATGGAAGTATTAAGATATAGGTATTAATACTATTAAATTTTATAATAATACTAATAAATGTAAATTTTATATATATATATATATAAGTTGATAAGTTTAATAATGCTTATAATGTTATTAATAATGATACTGCTTAGTTTTTAATAAAAATTTTGTTTGAAATAATAATACAATACTAATAATATTAATACTAATAATGTTAATACTAATAATCTTTATAATTTATTTATGTTAATGATAATAATTTAATAGCACAATAATGATAGTAAGCAATAATAATAATAATAATAATAATAATAATAATAATAATAATAATAATAATAATAATAATAATAATAATAATAATAATAATAATAATAATAATAATAATAATAATAATATTAATAATAATAATATTAATAATAATAATAATAATAATAATAATAATAATAACAATAATAATAAGAAAAATAAAAAGACTACCTTCAAGAAATAAAATTTGCCAAAAAGAATATTGCCTCACTAGGGACTCGAACCCCCGACCTCTAGAATACCCATCCCTCATCTTAACCATTGGACCATAGCCCGTTTTTCTGTTTTACTATCCTCCTGATTGTTTTTAAACGTGTATTCTGTTATTTCCTTTTCTTCTTCCTCAACCCCCATTATTCAGTCGACACAGGTACCCAAGCAATATCAATTAATCGATTGGAGGTTGAAACAGAGTTAAAATTAACTTATAATCAACCTCTCAAAGTACTTGTTCAATTTAACAGCAAAAATATATATATCCAGTCTTCTGCTGCCATTCGTGAACCAAGCATAACCCAAACATCAAACTCGAATTATAGACTGTCTTATCAGAAAATTTCTACATGAAATATATTTTAAATTGTTTTTAGAAATGTTAGGAACGATCAATTGAACTCAAATTATACTAGAGAACTCGAATTCTTTCAAAGAACAATCGTTTGACCATTTTACAATCTATCTTTGACCCACAAATTTGTATTCGATACTAAAAATTAGACTTTAGAAATTTGCAGATAGCTGGATTGAAAGATTCCTAACAGAAATGTATTTATAAATTTTGTAATATAATTCGAATTCAGGGTCTGAATATTCAAGTTCATGAACGACGTATGAAGAGCTGTTTTTATTTAAATTTTTTTTTTATTCAACAAGATCGTATCTGTATTGTGGATTGATAATGGATACTGGAAAATTCAAAGGAATCCTTTCTTATCTACACAATGAACTGGTCGATTTTTATAAATGGTGTGAAGCCGACACAGACTCACGAGCATACAGAAAATAGGGGCAAAAAAATAGGGTTGACAGTGATATATGAAAAAAAAAATATGCATTATAATCTGTATATAAATATCTTTATGTCTCTGTATCAAAATCTACATATATATATCAGTTTTTTTTTATCTATTTTTTTATATCTGCAATTGTTCTATATTTAGTATTAAATAAAAAAATATATTAGTAATAATAATTAAATATTATTAATTTTGAAAAACAAAATCAATATTATAATTGATATATTTGATAAATTTAATTGTTCTTACAATAATATTAATATTGATACTTTAAAAGTAATATTTATATTAATTATAATAACTAATAATATTACAACTAAATAATAATAATAATACCATTAGTAATGATAATAATAATAACTATAAAATTTATAACAATAATCGTATTATTAATAATAATATTGAATATCATAATACTAATATGATTGTAATAATAGCAGTAATAGTTATAATAATAACTTATATATCAAACTTTATATTTATTTTACATATTATTGAAAATAATAATAATAGTAACACTGATATTAATATTAATTACTTTTTCAAATAATAGTAATGAAAGTAATAATAATACTAATAAAGATGACAATTTAAATGTGCTAAATTTCATATCTACATATTATCTATAATAATATAACTAATATTGATATTAATGAATGTACTAATAATATTCTAATAACTTTATTAAACTTAATAATTACATCTTGATCTGTTGTAAAAATATATTATCTTTTACTCTCGCCGATAATTATAGTAACTTATATCGAAACCTAATCTTACATATCTAATACTTTGTTAACATTATCAATTAATAACTATATATCGTATATACACATAAATGTTCGTGAATCGTCAGACTTGGTCAAAGTGTAATTAGTTATCCAAACATAGATTTCAAACTTTCTAGACTCATCATTACAGATTTTGCTTATCGTGTCGGAAACATATGGAGATTAGAGTTTAAATTTGGTCGGAAATTTCCGGATCGTTACAGTACCCACCCGTTAAAGAAATTTCGTCCCCGAAATTTAGTAGAGGTTATCATAAATAACAATAGGAATGTTTTCATGACGAATATGAGGTGATAATGGAGTTTTATCAGTATTGAGAGATATAGATAAAACGATTCGATCAAGTGAAGCGCACGAGTGAAGCTACCACAAAAGAGTGAAGTGAGTAAATAAATATATTCGTTTCGAATGATGACGTAGTTACTATTGACTTCCGGAATTTAAGGGATTTAAAAGAAAATTTTACGTAATAAGATTTGGTTCTTCGGCGATCAGGATCTTCTTTGATTTAATGAGGAAATCTGTTTTGATTTCTTTGTCGGATATTTCTATATAAAACTACCCCCTTCGTTTCCTTATTTCCATATCCCACATCTTCTACTCTTTCTCCTTAATTCCTACTTTAAGACATTCGCCAATATGCTCCATCCCATTCTAATCCTTGATATACTCTTGATTTTCACATCTATCATCCTCCTCCTTCATCTACCACCGGAGGATTTTATTTACTTCTACTATTATCTTGGAATTATAGTGTTATTAATTTTCCCGTGACAATACGTAGTGATATGCACGGTTTGTAGTTTCAGAGCTGTTATTGGGGTTTTATATTCTTCATTATTTTTCGGAGCTTCATGCTTTCGTTTTCTCCTCCCGACTTCGAGTCAAGCGAGCAATAGTCCATAATTCGTAGGTATAAAATTTGAAATGAACATAGCTAATGCTCTTAGAAAGAAATGGTAATGGCACGATTTTGATTTGTCAAATTACCAGAATTCAGAAGAAAAGATAGAACTATCAGAAAGATATGTTCTCGATATGTTTGAAAATTGGGTAGAGTGTAAGAGTCGTGTAACATAGCACATGATGATGGTACTGAGAATCATCATGCTTCATTAGAAACTCAACATGACTTACTGTAATATAATGAAGTTGATCAAGTTTCATTATATTATACTAATTCACGCATCAGTTCCCAATACTGCTTCAAAACATTCATATTTTAAACTTGAAGATTTCAGAATTTAGAAACTAACACAGTTTCTTTTATGTTGTAACGCAGATATTACGGGGAGATAGATGATTGCAGATAGGAATAGTTGTGAAAATATCTTTAGAAATATGGAGAATATGTATAGCGGAAAATATGAAGATATCTTATAATATCTAAGATAAGATGATGATGAATAATATCATCTGAAAAAGTTTAGAATAAGGAGTAGGGTTCATACTGACGGTTTCAACAGACACTGAATCATTTGCATTATTTGAAGGCAGGTTCATTCCTTGTATTTGTTCTTTGTTTCCTTCACGGTTAGCTCAATCCATTTTTCAGCACTAAATTTTCTATCGAGCGTTCCTAACATTCCCTTATTTATCATCAAACTTTTGGCCATTTAGGCCATCTAAAATTTTACTGTTTCCTCTGCATTTAATGCAGTCATATCTGAATCGTCGATTATCAATCCGAGGTGTTTTTGGGCGAATTGTGTTTTTAGATGATTAAATGCTGATGATAACATGGCGGAGTATGAAAGGTTCCCCGGTAACGATGAGGAAAACCAATCGTATATATCAAAGTTATAATAAGACTTATTCGAATGAAAGGTCGAAGTTGTTCTGCTGAAGCTGTGACAAAATTGGCTACTTTGAAAAGGAATCGTAAGGTTGTTTTTGCTAATAAATGCTAAAGAATTCGTCGCGGTACGTGTTAAACTATGACTTTGGGTTCAAGAGTTTTTCATGTGTATAGATCTTTTCTTCTGTAGATGAAGTGCGGTCGGTTCAACTTCTTTATTGAGGTATTTTCAAGAATCCTGATAGGTTTGTACGCGGATTGTAAACGTCGAGATACAAATGAGGTTTAGGATGAAATCAAGTGGCAAACTTGAAGAATTGTTTAGTCTCATATGTTATAATCAATATTTTAATTCATTTTAATTGTCCAAAGTTAGCAGTCCAATAGTCCAGTTGTCCACTAGTCCAATATATTCATATATAATTTAATATATAATGTTCGAATTAATTAATACGTATCGTGACCCGTGTACCGGTCTCAGTATTGATCACAACTCAAACCATATATATATTTTGAAATCAACCTCAACCCTGTATAGCCAACTCCAACATTCACATATAGAGTGTCTATGGTTGTTCCGAAATATACATATAGATGGGTCGATATGATAGGTCGAAACCTTGTATACGTGTCCCGTTATTTAAAGTGCGTAAAATAAATAACAGAACTTAAATGATAATAAATTAAATTGCGATAAAATGTAATACGGAATTAACAGTTAGCTGGGAACAGTTAACTAGGAACAATTAGCGTGGATTCCTAACAGAATTTCTCATAATTAATTTGTTTGTTTCTAACACTTTTTATTTTGTCCAATGTTTTCTTCATTATGCCACTTGTTGGATTCTGATAGATAAAAATCCAAATATGAAATTTGAATAAAAATGGTTATTCGGTGGTGTACAGATACGAATATCGGTGGTTGTAAGTAGAATAGCAAATGACCGTTGAATCAGATTCGAAGAATATACACTGTAACTTATTAATGTGAGATCTAAATATTCCTCGGGTACTACCTACCCGTTAAAATATTTTCATCATTAACAGTTTGTACGAAAGAATTTTTAATTACAATCTTTATGAAAATATACTTGTATATATATATTTTCTTCAGATGTAATCATGGATCTAATGAGTCAATAAGATATTAAATTTTTTTGATTTATCGTTAATACTTGATTACATGATCTCTAAAACATTAAAGATTACATAATTACCATGTCGAACGAAGATAAATGAGATAGAACGATAAGTAAAGCGAAGATAATCGATATAGAATGATATGTAAAACGAAGATCATACTCGAAGTACAGATAGTGATATTGAGGTGTGTGATGTTGATATCCGAGGTACAAATTGTGATGTTTAGGTTTACGACGCGGTTGTGGTTGAGGGTGATATGGGTACTGTCGGTGTTGATGATGGTGGTACGGATTATGCTGCTGGTGCTGCTGCTGGTGTTTGTAACCTTCGCACCATATTCTCCAAAGCCGTCATGCGAGCGCGAAGTTCGTTAACTTCTGCTAGTACACCGGGATGATTGGTGGTTGGAGTGAGCGAATGAACAAGATCTGAAATATGAGATAGTATATAATCGTGACGAGATACTCTAGAAATGAGAGAGAAAATGGTTTCTCGAACAGGTTCGCCGGTAAGTGCTTCAGGTTCATCGCCAAGAGAGCAATTTGGTGGATGGAAGGGATCACCCTCTTCATGTCTCCAATGACTTAGTTTATTACGAACCCACCCCCAATTCATCCAGAATAGATGATGGGAGATTGGTTGATCCATTCCGGTGACGCTGCCTTCGGAGCTTGAATGAAAATCCATATCGGCATAGCTGTCATAATCTGAGGAATTCGAACTAGATGCGGAATCCATCTTGTATAATCGGAAAAATGAATTTTTTTGGTATGAAATAGATTATAGAAGTTAGATTTGGTACTCTTCAATACATACTTTACATATGTATATATAATACCAAAATCCCGTAAATTACGGAGAATCTTTGAAAAGATGTCAACTAAAGTCCAAAGTAACAGATATGCTAAGATATGAATTTTGTCTATACACTATCGATGCACTAAATGCAGTAAGACGTGTCTAGACTTATGAATGATAAGCAGGCAATTCCCTAAGGATGATAAGCAAATAATTTACGACTAGAAATGATAAGCAAAACTTTTAACATGCAGGCACGGTCGAAGTCCAGACTCATTAATGTATCCTAACAACTACTAGTTAGAAACACTAATGCAAGGCCTGGTTCACTAAGACCAACGCTCTGATACCAACTGAAAGGACCGCGACTAATCCTCCCGGACGAAGTCTTCAACAGTTGGTCCCATTGCGATGATCGACTCCAAATAGTATCTTTAATATGAGTTAATGCACAGCGGAAGACTTATTTCGTACCTGAGAATAACATGCTTTAAAATGTCAACATAAAGTTGGTGAGATATATAGGTTTGATGCTAGCAGCGTTATAACTATGGACCACAAGATTTCATATTCATACATAATACACTCGCAAGTGTATGGAAAAGTCGTTGAGCACTTGGTAACCATACTTAACATTTAAATCACAGCAGCATATTCTTAAATAAACCCTACACCGTACCAAGTGTAGTAACGAAACGAAGTACTGTGCAACCGTTTAAAACTGGTCGTCCAGCCCGGTTGGGGTTGTCAGGCCCGATAGATCTATCAACAGGATTCGCGTTTACGCTCCTCACGTAAATATTAGCTACCAAGTATAAAGAAATATGCCATGGTACAACTCAACGTAGATTTTAATTTTGATCACTTGTGTCCATAACGTAAATCATTTATAAAAACAGCGCATGTATTCTCAGCCCAAAAATATTTAGAGTTTAAAAGGGACCATATACTCACCTAATGTATTTTGTAGTAAAAATACATATAACATCATTGAACACGTATAAGGTTGGCCTCGGATTCACGAACCTATATCATTTATTGATATTAATACACATAATAACATGTAATAATAATCAAACTAGTTTATATATATTACTTATCTAATTTAGTAATATATTTGTTGATTCAGAAATTATACAAATATCATTTGTTAGTTATTTTAATGGAAGTATTAAGATATAGGTATTAATACTATTAAATTTTATAATAATACTAATAAATGTAAATTTTATATATATATATATAAGTTGATAAGTTTAATAATGCTTATAATGTTATTAATAATGATACTGCTTAGTTTTTAATAAAAATTTTGTTTGAAATAATAATACAATACTAATAATATTAATACTAATAATGTTAATACTAATAATCTTTATAATTTATTTATGTTAATGATAATAATTTAATAGCACAATAATGATAGTAAGCAATAATAATAATAATAATAATAATAATAATAATAATAATAATAATAATAATAATAATAATAATAATAATAATAATAATATTAATAATAATAATATTAATAATAATAATAATAATAATAATAATAATAATAATAATAATAATAATAATAATAACAACAATAATAATAAGAAAAATAAAAAGACTACCTTCAAGAAATAAAATTTGCCAAAAAGAATATTGCCTCACTAGGGACTCGAACCCCCGACCTCTAGAATACCCATCCCTCATCTTAACCATTGGACCATGGCCCGTTTTTCTGTTTTACTATCCTCCTGATTGTTTTTAAACGTGTATTCTGTTATTTCCTTTTCTTCTTCCTCAACCCCCATTATTCAGTCGACACAGGTACCCAAGCAATATCAATTAATCGATTGGAGGTTGAAACAGAGTTAAAATTAACTTATAATCAACCTCTCAAAGTACTTGTTCAATTTAACAGCAAAAATATATATATCCTGTCTTCTGCTGCCATTCGTGAACCAAGCATAACCCAAACATCAAACTCGAATTATAGACTGTCTTATCAGAAAATTTCTACATGAAATATATTTTAAATCGTTTTTAGAAATGTTAGGAACGATCAATTGAACTCAAATTATACTAGAGAACTCGAATTCTTTCAAAGAACAATCGTTTGACCATTTTACAATCTATCTTTGACCCACAAATTTGTATTCGATACTAAAAATTAGACTTTAGAAATTTGCAGATAGCTGGATTGAAAGATTCCTAACAGAAATGTATTTATAAATTTTGTAATATAATTCGAATTCAGGGTCTGAATATTCAAGTTCATGAACGACGTATGAAGAGCTGTTTTTATTTAAATTTTTTTTTTATTCAACAAGATCGTATCTGTATTGTGGATTGATAATGGATACTGGAAAATTCAAAGGAATCCTTTCTTATCTACACAATGAACTGGTCGATTTTTATAAATGGTGTGAAGCCGACACAGACTCACGAGCATACAGAAAATAGGGGCAAAAAAATAGGGTTGACAGTGATATATGAAAAAAAAAAAATACACATTATAATCTGTATATAAATATCTTTATGTCTCTGTATCTAAATCTACATATATATATCAGTTTTTTTTTTATCTATTTTTTTATATCTGCAATTGTTCTATATTTAGTATTAAATAAAAAAATATATTAGTAATAATAATTAAATATTATTAATTTTGAAAAACAAAATCAATATTATAATTGATATATTTGATAAATTTAATTGTTCTTACAATAATATTAATATTGATACTTTAAAAGTAATATTTATATTAATTATAATAACTAATAATATTACAACTAAATAATAATAATAATACCATTAGTAATGATAATAATAATAACTATAAAATTTATAACAATAATCGTATTATTAATAATAATATTGAATATCATAATACTAATATGATTGTAATAATAGCAGTAATAGTTATAATAATAACTTATATATCAAACTTTATATTTATTTTACATATTATTGAAAATAATAATAATAGTAACACTGATATTAATATTAATTACTTTTTCAAATAATAGTAATGAAAGTAATAATAATACTAATAAAGATGACAATTTAAATGTGCTAAATTTCATATCTACATATTATCTATAATAATATAACTAATATTGATATTAATGAATGTACTAATAATATTCTAATAACTTTATTAAACTTAATAATTACATCTTGACATGTTGTAAAAATATATTATCTTTTACTCTCGCCGATAATTATAGTAACTTATATCGAAACCTAATCTTACATATCTAATACTTTGTTAACATTATCAATTAATAACTATATATCGTATATACACATAAATGTTCGTGAATCGTCAGACTTGGTCAAAGGGTAACTAGTTATCCAAACATAGATTTCAAACTTTCTAGACTCATCATTACAGATTTTGCTTATCGTGTCAGAAACATATGGAGATTAGAGTTAAAATTTGGTCGGAAATTTCCGGATCGTTACAATTGAATGCTATGAAATGTATTGGTAAGTGTTTAGCGTATTGTATGCGTAATTACCTACAAAACGGCGTATTATATGTAGGTAGTAAGTTCCTGAATCATCAAATTGTATTTATGATCTTGGATGTATAAATGATGAACATTTAAATGCGGTTTTGGTTGTTGTAAATGTCGGATTAATTGATGAAATGTGCTTAGTTGTCTTCCACGTCAAAATACCTTTCCAACGATATAAGATACATGTTTTAAGTGTTTTCGGTTCACATTTTATGTTTGTTTGAGTTTTGGTTCGAGACTTGTGAAATTTCAGCAATCTCAACTGTCCAGGTGTTTGGACGCCGTCCAAAACCTTGGACGCCGTCCAGGCTTTCATTTTTGGACACCATCCAGACCATTTAGACGCCATCCAAATGAACTACCAGGGGGCTGTCCAACTTGGTCATTTTTCGTTTAATTCTAACTATGCTACGCACCTCCGATTAACATGTAACTTGTTCTAACATGATCATATATGATTATATAACTCAGAAAACTTGTCCGAGACCCGAACCGAATGTGTTGACTTTTTTGTAGACTTTGACTTGACCAAAGTTGACTTTTATTCAAACTTAACCTAATACTTATGCAACCGTTCTAACATGCTTTTATACTTATACCTTGCATGAAACTTGACAACGTGATTCACATGCTATATATAATTGAGTCGTAACGAGCCATAGGACTAATTGAACGGCTTTGACCGACCGTGATTACCATTATTGATACAACCTATTTGTTTAGGTCAAGACTAGCATTGTTCTTTGCACACGTTTACTTTGTGAAGTACCTTTTAAACCGTGCACTCAAGGTGTGATCATAGTCCCACTTTTACTCTTTTAAACTTACATTTGGGATGAGAAAACATAAACGTTTCGTTTTACAAGGTGAACACAAGTACGAAAACAAACATTCTACGTACGAGTTAGAACAAAAATCCTCAATTCGATTATCATTTGTTACACTTACCGGGTGTAAGCGAGAACTTATGTTGTATGGCCATATGGGTTTGACAAACCCTCATTCGGACGGTTCGCTACCGTTATTCGGATGAAATATATTTTTGAGAATAAAGTGTAGGTTCTAACACTATGTGATGGGGTAACGTTAGTTAAGCCATGATAATTGGGTGCTCGTGATAACAATTTTTAAAATGATTTTACTATTACTTCAACGTTATAAATCTTGTGGTTCAACTTACTTACTTACGTACTCACTTACTAAACCTATGATTTCACCAACGTTTTCGTTGACAGATTTTTTATGTTTTTCTCAGGTCCTTGAACGATATGTGTTACATGCTTCCGCACTCTATTTTTGATATTTGCTTGGATGTCGAGTATACTTGCATACATGGAGCGTCTTTTAAATTTACATTTAAATCGTGTCGCAAGGTTTCATTTGTACTTAAAAACGTTGTATCGTATTAGTCGTAGAACTACTTTGTAAACTTTGAAACATCTTTACATATGAAATGAATGCGACATATTTTGGTCACACGTTGTTTTAAAGACTTATGACCACGTAACAGGACCTAAGTAGACGGCGCCGTCAATGACGATTTTGTCGGGTCGCTATACCACCCACCTCCACCCACCAACCACTACCACCCACCACCCCTACCACCACCACCCACCTCCACCACTCACCTCCACCACCACCCACCACCACCCACCTCCACCACCACCACCACCACCACCCACCACCACCTACCATACACCACCACCTACCCCCACCCACCACCCACCACCACCCACCACCACCCACCTCCACCTACCAACCACCTACCACCACCAACCCCCACCCACCACCACCCACCACCCAGCACCACCACTGCCACCCAGCACCATCACCACCCAGCACCACCTGCCTCCCGCTACCACCACCACCCAACACCACCCGCCACCAACCACCACCACCACCAACTACCACCCACAACCACCACCCACAACCACCACCACTAACCACCAGCCACCACCACTAACCACCGTCAATGTAACACCCTGTCAAAAATCCCTTTAACGGAATGTTAACTCTGGTCCCAGTGCTTGGCTTGACTTCTACGTGACAGCAATATTTTACAGCAGAAGCAATTAATACCTGAGAATAAAACACGCAAAACGGATCAACAACAATGTTGAGTGAATCTATAGGTTTTAGGTAAACAATGCAGTATGTTTAAGAAATACATTTCAAAAACGGTTATTAGTGGAGACCACCAAGGTTCAATGTTAAAAGTTTGTAGACAACTCCGTGTCCCATTTCAAAAGTTTGTTGACACTACCATGTCAAGTTTCAATCATTTGTAGACAATACCATGTCAAGTTTCAAATATTTGTAGATAATACTATGTCAAGTTTTATCTCATTTTTCGTAAACCACAGTTTTAATTAACGTTGTATAGTATCTGAAAAACAGTTATCAGAAAATAGTTTAAGTTCCTTGACCACGAGATTTTACAAGTACAACTCCAAGTTGCGAAATGTTTGCATAATCTATGAGCACCTGAATACTAGCAATGACCCGAGTATAGAATCCACTATACCCGCCTTTACCTCATAAAAATGTTATACACTTGTACGAATGTATTATGTTCAAAGTAAATGCACAACAGTTTTTATAGCGGGTGAGGTTGTCAACCTAATGGATCCGTCCATCTAAATTGTGCCTACACCGATGGTATTTAAAGTATTCAAGCTAGAGGCTTTGTGTACAAACTCAATATGCAGATATAGTACTCGTGTCAATACAAAAAGCATTTGATAATGTAAGTAAAATAGCGTGTATTCTCATCCCTGAAAACATGTAAAAAGCGGGACTGTAGACTCACCTTTGAATAAAGCTCGGATTGAAAGACAAAAACGTGTACGGATTATAGCCGAGTAATGCAACCTAAGTATACGTATTTAAGTTGGTCAACATATATGTCTTAAACAAGTGTGGTTTAATAGTATAAGTTGTCTTATTGCTCGAATCGACGCGTTTCAAAGTAGAAGTCAACATACAGTCAACTAATTCATGCAAGTCAAACAAAGTCAACCGAAAGTCAAACTTGGTCAAAGTAGTCAACTAAAGTCAACATCAGTAGGTTCATGTCAAATATGAGTCAATATGTCAAACCTAAGTCAAACAACACGTTTCAGGTCATGAATAATCATTTTCACAATTTCAGTTTATCGTTGTGCACAAAATTCATGAACACGTAGCATACTTAGCATATTATCTCATGGTACATAATTCATGAAAACATGGAAAACTCCAGATCATAAATATACTTAAAATAAATTCCAAAAAGTCCATCTAGGGTCTCATACGATAATTAAAAGTCAGGAATCAGAAGGGATACATTTGGGGTTCACCAAGTCAGTTTCTGACCGCGCACTAATTTGGTTTTAGCTATAACCGGAGTTAGGAACATGCAATCGATACAAGACCAGTGGATATAGTTCACAAAAAAGTTAAAATAACACATATCAAAAATTGAGAAATTTTAGTTTAGCCAATTTGTACAGTTTATTCATGCAAGTTGAACATTCAGTTTTTCAGCTCAAATCAGAATTTACATAAAGTATGGCTCTATTGTGCCCAATGCATAAGGTTTCAGAGATTGACATTAACTAATCATATGTCACATATCATGTTAAGATTCATTTTCTAGAAGCATACATTCTAATTCAATAAACACAAACCACAGAGTATAAAACAGAGAGCAAGTTGCTGTTTCGATTCTAGTTTAGTTAGTCACATTCGCACGCAATTATCCGAAGATATATATACAATTAGACTATGATATCTACATGAAAAGTGAAGTACTTTTTGTTTAAATTTCAAATATGCACAGACTTAAATCTATAATTTAATACATATTATCATACAAGGCTGTTTTCATGCAAGTGCTGTATAAATCCACTTTTTCACTAAATCAAGCATATCTCAAGTTATACATAAGCAAACATCATGATATCCTAGTGTAACCTGAGTGTTTTTAAATTTCCTATCCAATGGTATTAATTTCACAATCCAATTCGTGGTCTATCAAACCCAGAATTTCCGATCAATCACAAAAACACAACGTTAATTTCAATTGGTCATAACTTGATCATCCGGAAACGAAATCAAGCGAATCCAAAGCCTAAAATTAATAGTTTTTCGTAAGGAACCTAATTATCATATAATATCACGCATTAGAAAAATCAAAATTCACTGATCATGCAATATACAATTCAGTTTTCGCAACAAATAAACAAAACGAGTGATCTAAAGCATTAAACAATCAACAAACATCAAGACTTGAGCAATAGACAACCTAATTTATGAAACCTTAATAAAAATCTGATTTTAAAGATTAGAGTTCAGCTAATTATACCTTTGATCACAAAATTGTGTATACTAGCGCGTAGAGAACGACGATCGGAGCAAGATTGATCAAACGAGTAAGAGCAAACAAGCAAGTTTGATGGTTGATTTGTGTGTGTGTGTGTTTGATGTGAAGAAGAAGAGAGGGAGGAGGAATGAGCTGCATTTTCTTATAGATAGGATGGAATGAATGATTAAAATTGTATAGAGAATTATCTAACTAGTTACTTAGTGCCTAAAAATCAAAAGTCAACAAACATGGGCCTAAACTAATTAGTCAACAAACATGGGCCTAAACTAATGACCTCATACCTCATCATCCTTGGCCCCATGAGTAGCCAATGCATGTTGACATGTCCATGTGGCCTCGGGCTCGGGTCTCGGGCTCGTTTTGTGTAAAAGCTCGTTCGCGCGTGGTTCGTTTCGAGTGCCATTAACCGTACCGAATCTCCGGAACGTTAACTAGTCTTTGAAACAAAATCACCGTGTTTAATTCATTAAGTAAATAATAAATTAAATTTCTTTCATAAGTTCAATAATTATTAACAATAATTATTCTATCGTTTTTCTGAGTTCCGTTAACTGAAAAGTTTTATAGGCGATTAACTTTAATTGTGTCGTTTTCTAGTTTAATTCGTCAACCGAATTAAGTTCACTAATTAATATAATATATTAATTCAAGTAATCCACTAAGGATCAAGTACACATTTAATTACTTTAAATACGAAAAGTTTCACGTAGCCACTGTTAACTATTCTGAAAAAAATTCGGCGTATGAAAATCGTATGATTTAACTAACGATCGTCAAGTATTTAACGGAAAAGCTCGGGTTGTTACATTACCCACCCGTTATTGAAAATTTCGTCCCGAAATTTGGATGATGGCAGTTATTGATGAAAATAAAATATTTTCGTATCATTAGAAATCTACGTTTCAACGTGAGCTTGAATTCTATAACGAAGTTTGCAAATAAAGTTTATACTTGGCTTGAATAGTTTGTCTTTCCAGACGTAAGCCTTCATAGATTCTTTTAATAAAAGAATTTGGTCATATACGAGTGTTTCGTCAAATAATATGATAAGATTAAATAATCTTTCGAGATCTCTATACGGATGGATTTCTAAGGTCCGTTCAGTTTCGTAATGAATACGAGTTAAGTGTATAGTATTTCTTATCATCAAGAATATGAATGAAATGATTCGGTTACGTGTAAAAATATGACTGAATATGTCACTAATGGATGTATTGAAGTAATAGTTGTCCGCCTTGACTTTTCGATGTAATCACTATTGATTCTCCTAAATTTAAGGGATTTGAATATAATTGTTTGAAATCTATGAGATTTGGATCCCGGTAATTAAGGAAATTAGAATCCTTTTCGATTTAATACGATTATCTTAATCGGCTGACGCGTTTGCTATGGCAGAAAGTTTTGATATAAATTAATCATCTCTGCGTCCTTATTTTCTCAACCTCAATCTTCTCACTTTCAAAATTCTATTTTCAAAAGTTCTGTGAAGATGCTTCATCCGCTCTTGATTTTTGTTACTATTTTGACTGTGTATGCAGTCATTCTTCTTTTTAGTCTACGACCAGAAGAATCGATGTTCTTCTATAATGCTCTAGGGGTGACAGTATTTTTAATTCTACCACTCCTCTGTTTTTCAATACTTATTGATATAAATGGTTTATGATCTTCCATGTTTGTTGCCTTTTATATTCTGACCTATTTTTCGAAAACTCATGCTTTTTATCCAAGAAGATCTTCAGCTTGTTCTTCTATACATGGTCAAATAATACGGGTCAATAGCTGGTGATGATGTAGAAACATTCGCTGTTCATCGTTATAGTATCTATTTTCACCTTGTTTTCTCTTCTCGACTTTAAATCAAGCAAGTAATGGTCCAGAATTCGTAGATACGAAGTTTCGAATGAACCTAATGTTCTAAGCAGAAAGAAAAGGTAATGACATGATTTGATTTGGTAAATTACCAGAATCACAGAGGATAGAACTATCAAGAATATACTTTCTTGATATGTTCAGAGGTTAAATAGAATGACCGAGTCATGTAATATGGCATATGGTGATGGTAAAGTCGATCAAGTCTTATCATTCTCAAGTTTCATTAGAACTTCCGCATGACTTAGAATAAATAGGAGCAAAATTATTCGTTTAAAGGTTTCAGCAGATACTGAATCATCTGGATTCGTTAAGTAAAGATTTAGTCTTTGTGATTTATCCACAGTCTCTTTCATGGTTTGTTCAATCCGTTTTCCAGTACCAATTTTCTATTAAGTGTTTCCAACACTCCACTCTTTATCATCAACTTTTGGCCATTAAGACCATCTACAGTTTTACTGCTTCATCAGCATCATAACTGAATCACTAGTTATGAATCCAAGGTGTTTCAAGAAATTTTGTTTTTAGATGATTAAACGCTGATTATGATCGTTAAGATACAAAGGATGTTTTCAAGAATTTTGAATTTGAAGTGTTTAAGCGTAGAATGTAACCATCAATGGTTCTAATTTTGGTGGTTTGACGTGATAATTCATCATAGAATACGAATGAATAATTCATAAATGTAGTGATCTTTAGGAAGATAACACCTGCTAAAGTTTTACTTGAATTCTGATATGTCAAAATATGTAGTGGTTGTTCTTTAGTGAACGGATACATATATCTTGTGAATGTAAGTAGTATAGCTACTGTTTATTGAATCAGAATTTGAAGAATTTACAATGTAACATATTAATGTAAGATATAAATATTTCTCGGGTATTACCTACCTGTTAAAATATTTTCACAATTAACAATTTTACAAAAGAGTTTTTAATTACAATACAGATTTAATGAGTTAATATAATTTTAAACTCATTTGTTTTGGTTGGAACGAAAATAAATAATCTTCAAAACTTGAGAGATTACATAATCGTCGCAGAATATTTCTTTAATGAAGCTATGAATCAATACTTCATCGTTCATTGTTATTGATATACCTCGGTATATGATGTTGGTACTCGTGGATTTCTTTTGAACTTCGCAAGGCACGAATAATATTTTCAAAAAGGTTTCGAGTACATTGAAAATGAAAGTATACAATTAATCATGTATTTGAGTAATACACTTGGTTTATTATGAAATGGAGTTTATTGTGCTGAAGGAGTGATTAATGATTGTTAAGTCATTAACGAAGGATGTACATCATAGCATATTAGTGATATGAATTAACCAAGTAGTACATACTAGTTAAGATTCACACTTAATTGCTTAGTACGAAAAGATTTATTATTGTTCCAAACCATATATATATATATATATATATATATATATATATATATATATATATATATATATATATATATATATATATATATATATATATATATATATATATATATATATAAAGTATACATATATAATTCTTCAGGACGAATGAGTCAATACATCTTAACTCATTATTACTAATATTCCTTGGTATCTATGGGGCGTATGATGTTGATATCCGAGGTACCGAGTGTGATGTGGGTTGTGGATGTTGTTGCGGTAAAGTTGATGCTGTTGGTGGTGATGTTGATGGTACTGGTGGTGCTGGTTATGCTGCTGGTGCTGCTGCTGGTGCTCGTAGGTTTTGTACCATATTTTCTAAAGCAACTACTTGAGCACGAAGCTCGTTGACTTCTTCTATTATTCCGGGATGATTGGCGGTTCGGACAAGCGGATGAATAAGATCTAAAATTCTGGATATTAGATATTCGTGACGGGATATTCTAGAAATGAGGGTGAAAATAGTGTTCCGAACTGGTTCGCCGGTAAGTGCTTCAGGTTCTTCGCCAATAGGTGAATTCGGTTGGTGGAAGGGATCGTCTTCTTCTCGCCTCCATTGATTAAGTCGACTACGAACCCACCCCCAATTCATCCAGAAAAGATGATGGCTAATAGGTTCGTTCGTTCCTGTTACGCTGTCTATGGATCTCGAGGAGTTCGAGGAATCAAGTGAGAAATCCATATTATGTGATCGGAATAAGGGTTTCGATATGAAATGGGTGTTGAATATTGAATGATATCTTCGTCTCCTCGAATACGTATATATAACAAAAAGATTCCGTAATTTACGGAGGAAATCAAGAAATATATCAGACCAAATCTAATATAATAAGTATGATAGCGACAAGATTAGTCTATATGTAATTGGTGCAATAATTGCAGTAAGATGTCGGTGGATCAAAAATGATAAGTAGTGAGAAGTAGTGATCGGTCGCAACTAGTAGTGAGAGGTGGCGTTGAGTAGTAGTAACCAACGATAAATAGCAAGGAGTAGTGGTATAAGATGATGAGTATGTCCAGGCAGTGTCTTCGTAGTGCCAAGTAGAAATCAGGGGTGACGGACAGTGTCGGGTAGTGACGAATTGTGATGTGATTATACGCTCCTTTTAGGTTATAATAACAATTAATTCGTATAGTGTAAATCTCTACTCATATTTGAAATTAAACAGTTTATGTTCTAAACGTATTTATCCAAGTAACCTACTTGACTCGCTCCCAATTCCTTATTTTGCGATGTCAGAACTTCTATATGAGTTACCGTAATGTAATCCCGGTCATTACATTATGCTATCTCACATTTCCATTCGACATCGCTCCATAAGTTCAAGTTAACGTAGTCAACTTAATTTAGTTAAATCTCGCGTCGCGTGTACGTATGTGATTCGTAGTATAATGTTTAGTTCAAGTCCATATCATATGGGTATAGGGTGTATATGTACGTGATGTAATGTGTAGCCCTACATGTCGTATTGTGAAGCAAATAGTGCAGGTATGGTGTATAAAAGTCATCCAAGACACACGGATATAGACTAGACTTCACTAATGCGCCCTACGGTTAGCCACACTAATGTATCCTAGTTCCCTATAGCCAAAGCTCTGATACCATACTGTAACACCCCTTCAAAAATCCCTTTAACGGAATGTCAACTCTGGTCCCAGTGCTTGGCTTGACTTCTACGTGACATCAATATTTTACAGCGGAAGCAATTAATACCTGAGAATAAAACACGCAAAACGGATCAACAACAATGTTGAGTGAATCTACAGGTTTAAGGTAAACAATACAGTATGTTTAAGAAATACGTTTCGAAAACGGTTATTAGTGGGAGACCACCAAGGTTCAATGTTAAAAGTTTGTAGACAACTCCGTGTCCCATTTCAAAAGTTTGTTGACACTACCATGTCAAGTTTCAATCATTTGTAGACAATACCATGTCAAGTTTCAAATATTCGTAGATAATACTATGTCAAGTTTTATCTCATTTGTTCGTAAACCACAGTTTTAATTAACGTTGTATAGTATCTGAAAAACAGTTATCAGAAAATAGTTTAAGTTCCTTGACCACGAGATTTTACAAGTACAACTCCAAGTTGCGAAACGTTTGCATAATCTATGAGCACCTGAATACTAGCAATGATCCGAGTATAGAATCCACTATACCCGCCTTTACCTCATAAAAATGTTATACACTTGTACGAATGTATTATGTTCAAAGTAAATGCACCACAGTTTTTATAGCGGGTGAGGTTGTCAACCTAACGGATCCGTCCATCTAAATTGTGCCTACACCGATGGTATTTAAAGTATTCAAGCTAGATGCTTTGTGTACAAACTCAATATGCAGATATAGTACTCGTATCAATACAAAAAGCATTTGATAATGTAAGTAAAACAGCGTGTATTCTCATCCCTGAAAACATGTAAAAAGCGGGACTGTAGACTCATCTTTGAATAAAGCTCGGATTGAAAGACAAAAACTTGTACGAATTATAGCCGAGTAATGCAACCTAAGTATATGTATTTAGGTTGGTCAACATATATATCTTAAACAAGTGTGGTTTAATAGTATAAGTTGTCTTATTGCTCAAATCGACGCGTTTCAAAGTAGAAGTCAACATACAGTCAACTAATTCATGCAAGTCAAACAAAATTCATGAACACGTAGCATACTTAGCATATTATCTCATGGTACATAATTCATGAAAACATGGCAAACTCCAGATCATAAATATACTTAAAATCAATTCCAAAAAGTCCGGCTAGGGTCTCATACGATAATTAAAAGTCAGGAATCAGAAGGGATACATTGGGGTTCACCAAGTCAGTTTCTGACCGCGCACTGATTTGGTTTTAGCTATAACCGGAGTTAGGAACATGCAATCGATACAAGACCAGTGGCCATAGTTCACAAAGAAGTTAAAATAACACATATCAAAAATTGAGAAATTTTAGTTTAGCCAATTTGTACAGTTTATTCATGCAAGTTGAACATTCAGTTTTTCAGCTCAAATCAGAATTTACATAAATTATGGCTCTATTGTGCCCAATGTATAAGGTTTCAGAGATTGACATTAACTAACCATATGTCATATATCATGTTAAGATTCATTTTCCAGAAGCATACATTCTAATTCAATAAACACAAACCACAGAGTATAAAACAGAGAGCAAGTTGCTGTTTCGATTCTAGTTTAGTTAGTCACATTCGCACGCAATTATCCGAAGATCTAGATACAATTAGACTATGATATCTACATGAAAAGTGAAGTACTTTTTGTTTAAATTTCAAATATGCACATACTTAAATCTATAAGTTAACACATATTATCATACAAGGCTGTTTTCATGCAAGTGCTGTATAAATCCACTTTTTCACTAAATCAAGCATATCTCAAGTTATACATAAGCAAACAACATGATATCCTAGTGTAACCTGAGTGTTTTTAAATTAACTATCCAATGGTATTAATTTCACAATCCAATTCATGGTCTCTCAAACCCAGAATTTCCGATCAATCACAAAAACACAACGTTAATTTCAATTGGTCATAACTTGATCATCCGGAAACGAAATCAAGCGAATCCAAAGCCTAAAATTAATAGTTTTTCGTAAGGAACATAATTATCATATAATATCATGCATTATAAAAATCAAAATTCACTTATCATGCAATATACAATTCGGTTTTCGCAACAAAAAAACAAAACGAGTGATCTAACGCATTAAACAATCAACAAACATCAAGACTTGAGCAATAGACAACCTAATTTATGAAACCTTAATAAAAATCTGATTTTAAAGATTAGGGTTCAGCTAATTATACATTTGATCACAAAATTGTGTATACTAGCGCGTAGAGAACGACGATCGGAGCAAGATTGATCAAACGAGTAAGAGCAAACAAGCAAGTTTGATGGTTGATTTTTGTGTGTGTGTGTTTGATGTGAAGAAGAAGAGAGGGAGGAGGAATGAGCTGCATTTTCTCATAGATAGGATAGAATGAATGATTAAAATTGTATAGAGAATTATCTAACTAGTTACTTAGTGCCTAAAAATCAAAAGTCAACAAACATGGGCCTAAACTAATTAGTCAACAAACATGGGCCTAAACTAATAGTCAACATGCATTGGCTACTCATGGGGCCAAGGATGATGAGGTATGAGGTCATGTCCATGTGGCCTCGGGCTCGGGTCTCGGGCTCATTTTGTGTAAAAGCTCGTTCGCGCGTGGTTCGTTTCGAGTGCAATTAACCGTACCGAATCTCCGGAACGTTAACTAGTCGTTGAAACAAAATCACCGTGTTTAATTCATTAAGTAAATAATAAATTAAATTTCTTTCATAAGTTCAATAATTATTAACAATAATTATTCTATCGTTTTTCTGAGTTCCGTTAACTGAAAAGTTTTATAGGCGATTAACTTTAATCGTGTCGTTTTCTAGTTTAATTCGTCAACCGAATTAAGTTCACTAATTAATATAACATATTAATTCAAGAATCCACTAAGGATCAAGTACGCATTTAATTACTTTAAATACGAAAAGTTTCACGTAGCAACTGTTAACTATTCTGGAAAAAAATTCGGCGTATGAAAATCGTATGATTTAACTAACGATCGTCAAGTATTTAACGGAAGTTTTAACTGAAAAGCTCGGGTTGTTACAGTCAACCACCACTACCAACCACCACTACCAACCACCACAACCAACCACCACTACCAACCACCATCACCCACCACCACCACCACCCACCATCACCAACCACCACCATCAATCAACACTACCAACCACCGCCTCCTATGACCACCACCCACCACCACCTACCACCAACCACCACCAGCAACCACCACCGACCACAACCAACAACCACCACCAACCACTACCACCAACGACCACCATCAACCAACACCACCCACCACAACCAACCACCACCAACAACCATCAGAAAAACATTTATCATTCATCGAAAAACATTTATCATTCATCAAAAAACAATTATCATCAGCCAATTATCATTAATCGAAAAATATTTATCATTCATCAAACATTTATCATTCATTGAAAAACTTTTATCATTCATCGAATAACATATATCATTCATCGAAAAATAATTATCATTCATCGAAAAATATTTATCATTCATCGAAAAAAAATTATCATTCATCGAAAAAAATTATAATTCATAGAAAAATTTTTAACATTCATCGAAAAACAATTATCATTCATCAAATAGTTATCATTTCATCAGACAATTATCATTTATACAACATTTATCATTCATTAGAAAAAAATATCATTTATCTAAATTATTTTTCATCAAATAGTTATCATTTTTTAAAAATCGGTTATCATTCATAAGAAAACAATAACCATTCATCAGAAAATGATTATCTTGCATTAAATATTTTATATCATCAAACATTTTAATAGAGTTACAAAAGTAGAGGAATTTCAAATAGTTGATATAATATGATTAGTTTTATATAAAAGAATAGGGCATTCCGAGAATCGAACTCGGGACCTCCCGCATCGAAAGCGAGAATCATACCACTAGACCAAATGCCCAATTATCAAACAATTATCATTCATCTAATTGTTGTCATTCATATAAAAAAAACACTTATCTTTTATCAGAATACGGTTATCATTCATCATAATGCTATCATTCATCAAACACTTCTCATTTATCAAAAAAGAGTATCATTCATCAAGTATTTATCATTCATCAAAATACCCGATAATTGACAAAAATACCAAATGAATGATAAAAGTAGCTGATGAATATAAACGATTAATAAAAAAACTACGTGATAAATGATAAAAAGTACCCGATGAATGATAAAAGTATCCGATGAATGACAAAAAAAAACCCAGTAAATGATAAAGATAGCTGATGAATGATAAGCGAAGAATGACAAAATAACGTGATGAATGATAAAAATGAAGATGAATGATAAAAAGGAGGTGATGAGTGATAAAAATGAGGTAATGAATGATAAAAAAAAGTATGTGATGAATGATAAAAATTAGGTTATGAATGATAAAAAGGAGGTCAATGATAAAAAAAGATTTAATGAATGATAAAAAAAAAGATTTAATGAATGATAAAAAAGATATAATGAATGATAAAAAAATTTGCAAAAAAATGAGCTGAAGAATGATAAAAAAAAAAAAGAAGACAAGATGAATGACAAAAAAGGAGGTGATGAATGACAAAAAAGGAGGTGATGAATGATTAAAAAAAACAAGATCAATAATAAAAAGTAGGTGAAGAATGATTAAACAGAAGATGAATGATAAAAAAAAATATAACGCATGATAAAAATGAGGTGATGAATGATAAAAATGAGGTGATGAATGATAAAAAGGAGGTCATTCATTTTGTTTTTTATCATTCATCACCTCATTTTTAAGCGCAAGTGTTAAATGAGAGTCAATCACAACATCATGAACTCGATTAGACGACAATATATTCGTTAAATACTCCATTTCACTCCACCTAAATTCATAAACAAATAAGAATTCAAAAGCAACTAGAGAATAAGAATGAATATATTTTAAAACACCTAAAACTAATTCAAAAGCAAACGAGAAAACGAAAAGAAAAAAAAGGAACTTACACACTGCGTCCCCATTTCTCAGCAGCAACTTGAACTTTAATACTGAATTCCACAAAATAGAAAAACGGAGAGTCTAAATTTTTAATATTATTAACTCCATACATCCACACCAAAGGTGGATATTTTCACCCATTAGTATAGACTTACATAGTAGTTCGGACATATGATTCGATTCAACCCAACCCATACAAAGAGTTGCCATTTTGATCCTAGCTCACCCACTATGCTACCTAAATCAACATATACGTAAGCATATATACATATAGAGAGAACGAAGAAACTCATAAATTATGACTAAATCAAGGTGTCAACATCACATTCGCTTTAGAAGATTGATTAGTAACAAAACCTGGGGTGCAGCATCTTAAAACACTCGGATCCCATTATGCATCAAACGTAGTCAAAACATCGTACTGGATATGGTTGGGACCTATGAAGTCATGAGTCTGCACCACATTTTATGTCAATCCACAATTCAAAACCTGATCAACTTAAATATATTTGCGGATTAACATCAGCTATAATGATTAATGAAATGCATCTTTTAAGCTACAATCCTTGTTCACAAATAAAACACTCGTAATCTCATTCATTACTCTTGAACATCTGCAATTCTGCATGTCCTTGTACATTCGAGAAGCTGCTAAACTGGCATCCACGGGTTGGTATAACGCTTTTCTGATAGAATCATACTCAGATTGCGGTTCACTATCTATTAACTTAACCCATACTGCGGTTTACTATCTATTAACTTAACCCATATTCCATCACCAAGAGCCTCTTTGAAAGTTTCTAGGGCAAGCTAATTAAAAAAAACACGAGGCATCATGATATTAAAAATGACAACATATTAAAGTAGTATCATTTGATGTGTCTTGACAAATAAAGCTTAATGAAACTGTCTCCTACTGCGTGTAAGAGGTGACAGCATCTATATATCCAATATATATTTAAATAGGTCAAACAGGTAGAACTAATACAATAGGCTTAGCTAAAATGAAAACGGTTAACAGCTTTGTTCAAAACTTGTATATAAATAAAAGTTACTGTGTTTCCTAAATAAGTGAATCATATTATACATGTGCTCAAAGAATGTCAACAAAAAGTGTGTACAAGTCAACATGTTTATTACATTATTTTGACCCATTACCTAACCTGCCCATTTCGCTACGTCAACCTACTGTAATGTAAATCCTAGGTGAAAAGGGGTGTCTTTATATGCAGTTGGTCTCTAACACGAGTGTGTCGCATACCTTTAAAATATCTGATAAGTAGCTACGAGTACCACGAACATGAACTTGAATTAGAACAAGTAAAAGATAAGATTTAGTACGGTTGCCACATCAGGTGAACTGTATAGACTTCAACCCATTTAAGCTTAACTGTATGAGCCCATAATCAAGTCACTTGTTATCAGAACTCCACACAGGAAACTTATATATTAAGACTAAACATTTGTATATGGTGGTGTTGCATATATATACATAACAGTTACCTATATAAAATCGATTAAATGAGCAAACTCACAATTTTACATGATATCAATATCATTAAATTCATTTCAAAACTACAGTTTGATATCCATTTTGTCACAGGTGTGATGCAAACTTCAAAACAACTTGAAGGACTAAAAAAATCATGGATCCCAAAGAACAATACCTCATTCCATAACAACTTTTGTCATACCCCCAAATAGGGCCGGGAAAATATGACTTCACAATATCACAACACAAGTATGTATAAACGAGAACGACTCTATATGAGACGTTCTTAATATAACCAATGTATTAAAGCAGCGGAAAGTATTAAGTCATTACAATAGGTGTTCTAATGCAATAATATGAATGTATAAATGCGGACTCCAAAAGCAGCAAAGTCCAAATAGCAAATAATCTTTAGCAATCTTCACCTGAGACAAAACATGCTTAAAATGTCAACCAAAATGGTTGAGTGAACAACATAGGTTTATCAATAATAACCAAGTTTTTAGACCATAAGATTTAATTATAAAGTTTAATCAGTTCGGTAGTAGTGCTGGTGTATATGATATCGATACTAACCATAAGTTACCCTAAACACATCACATTCGTGTCGTGCATCATTATTATGTATCCATTGACCAACAGTCATCCGGATAGAGACGTCACCCTCAATAGCGCTATTCACAATAACTAAGCTTGCCTTTATACATACCAAATAGGGATTTAGCATGAATCAAAGCATGTTCGCACAGTTTGAACTAATCAGAATAAAGTTTTCGAGTACTTGTGTCTAAACGTAAAACAGTTTGAAAGCAAGCATGTGTCTCACCCCAAAGTTATAAAACAGTTAAGAAATAGTAAAAAAGAGGGGCTATAAAGTTCACCTTAATAGCAGATAGATATTTCACGCAAGTTATATGATCGGAGTATTGATCACGGAGATCTCAACCTAGAGATATTATGTTCGATTAGTTAATGTCTAATAGACATAAAGTTTGTTTATTAATATAGCAAACTATATTAACAGTGACCGTTCTTGAGAAAAGTTATATTTATATAAGTGATAATATACTTAGTATACTTAAGTGTTACTATATAGATAAGTGTATAAGTTATACTAATAATGGTATCATTTGTTTTTAATTATTCAACTATTATGTAAACTTATCATTATGTTACATGAATTAATATACCTATGTGATACGTATATATTCTTTATTATTATCACCATGTAGGTGTTTATAGCTATATTGTGACGATCGCTCGAAATCCATATGGACGAACACGTCATTCATCGATTTCATTGCGAGGTATTTGACCTCTATATGATACGTTTTGTAAACATTGCATTCTTTTGAAAAGGCACACCATAAATGAATATTTAAATCAAAGATTTTTGACATCTGATGATTTTTACATATAGACAATCACCGTAAATAATAGTTTACAATAGTACTTCCGTTGACAATGCAGTCAAAATAAGATACATGGTGATGATTTGGTGAATGCAACGTTTCCTTGAAAAATATGCCATGTACGACTCCATGCACATAGCTTGTCTAACATATAAGCAAACAGCGGAAGACTTCTAGGAAACCTGAGAATAAACATGCTAACAAGTGTCAACACAAAGGTTGGTGAGTTCATAGTTTTAGTGTTTCGCATAATCTGTATATAAAAGTGGATCACAAGATTTCAGTTGTTTCATCCAGAAACGTTTTTCAAAAGTTTGTCAATAGATTCTACGTAACAGAGCTCCCTGGTAACTAAACTTTAACGTTTTAATAAGTACCCCTGTTTTAACATACATGCAACCAACATGTACAATACACGCAAACTAACGTGTACTAACCTCAAATAGCATACGTATATTTTATAGTTCAGGCTTGAGTTTCTATACCTGGAATAGACGGGGATGTCAAGCCCTATGGATCCATATACTACTACTCGTGCCCACCAGTTCTTATAACCGGCAGTTACTAGTTACCAAAGCTAAGGGATTTTCGGTTCAAACTCAGTATAGAATTTAGTATGTACTTGTGTCCATTGTTTAAAATAAAGTGCATGTATTCTCAGCCCAAAAATATATATTGCAAAAGCATTTAAAAAAGGAGCAAATGAAACTCACCTTAGCAGCATTAAAGTTGTTCACCAAAATGTGACTGAAACTCGGATTATCAAATAATCGTGGATCTCAACCTAGAGAACATATGTTGGTCAATAAATGTCTATCAAGCTAGGTCAGGTCATAGTGTATCACAATCCTAATGCTCAAGATCGACATACAAAAGTTATCCAAAGTCATTTCAAAAAGTCAATTTTGACAATAGTTCAACAAAACGAGACGTACCTTATATAAGGATTCATTTACTCGGTTGTTAATACTCAAAAATCTAATTTATCAATTTTACAAACAAGTTGTTTAAATATTAATTGCAGATTCAAAAGCAATTTCAATTAACTTCAATCATAATTCAGTTGATCATATCTTTTAATCCGTTCATCGAAACTATTCGATATCTAAATGAAAAGTTATTGGTTTTTCGCCAGCTTTCCAAAAACATGTATATCATATACCTTTTTCCAGTAATATATGTATTTAATTCGTGATTCATTATAAATGGTTTAACGACGAAATTTAGCATACAAGCATGTATAAATATATATACTCGAGCACTAGACATGTATACACTATTAATTTATAAAAGATAAAATATAAATGCTTACATATCAATATTGTAATTCAATATTGCAGAAAAGTACGTAGACGTAACAGAGATGATAAACACCAGGTTTGACTTTACGAGCATAACCCTTGAACAATACCCATAACCTCCTTAGTAATAACCCATAATTTCCTTAGCTTTATCCCGCTCGTAAAACTCATTTTTAAAGTGACACGCTCATGACTTCGTCGTAGTATTTTATGTATAATAATACTACTAATAATAATAAGATTAATAATAATAATAATCTTAATAATAATAATAATAATAATAATAATAATAATAATAATAATAATAATAATAATAATAATAATAATAATAATAATAATAATAATAATTTAAATATATATACAGAGATGAGAGTGTGACGAAACAAGTCACGAATTCGATCAATTTATAGTAGTTGGCCAGCAAAAGGGTGTAATGCGACCGCATGGCTTCCCTAGCCATTTTCCATGCGATCGCATGGAGTGATTTTCCAGCTCACTTGTGTTTAACTTCTTCCTCGTCGACATAATAAAATATTACATAAATCGAATATTAAAATTTTAAAAAGTCGTATTTATTAAATACTTCAGGGGTATTCTATGTAACTTATAATTAATAATTTCTATCATGTCGTTTTCATGTGAATAGTAAATGAATTAATTTAAATTCAACTATTTAAGCTACACGTTGTACGTTGTGCTTTACAAATTGTACATTATTAATTTAACTTCGTTTCTTAAAAAAAATTACAAAAATTATATCATAAAAATAAAATGACTTAATACGTAAAATTTTTAATTTGAAATAGCATCGTTTAATAGTAAATTTTTAATCATTTCGTATATAAATATTATTCGCATGATTCCGTATATATCAAAAACTCTTATATTTATTAAAATATGTATATATATAATACATGTTATAACGTTCGTGAATCGTTGGACAAACATGGTGGTCAACCGTTATATAAAAAAAATCATTTTCAAAAGTTTTAAAACTTGTCAAAATTCATTGCTTATCATGCCGAAAATATTAAATCATATAGAGAATTGGTTTAAATAAGTCGAAATTTTTTGGGTCATCACAGTACCTCCCCGTTAAAGAAATTTTGTCCCGAAAATTGAGTGAGGTTGTCATGGTTAACAATAAAAATGTTTTTATGACGAATATGAGTTGATAAATAGAATTTCTATCACCGTTGAATAATATGGATAAAACAATCCAATTACTCGAAGCGTATGAGGGAAGTTATCGTAAAAGAGTGAAATGGAGAATAGAGATGCGTCTTATCTCTTGACGTAGTAACGATTGATTTCCGAAATTTAAAGAATAGAAAATCTTCATAATCTAAATAAGATTTGATTCTTCGGAATTTGCGGAAATTAAGATTTTCTTTGATTAAATGCGTAATCTGCCTCGATTGCTATGTATGATATTTCACTATAAATTGACCTCTTCCGTTTTATTTATTTTCACCACTCCTATAATCTTCTTCCTTATTTAATACTTCTTAATAAATTGTGCAAATGCTTCATCCAGTTCTGATTCTTGATATACTCCTAACTTTCATATCTATCATTCTTCTTTTTCATCTGCCGCCGGAGGAATCTATTCGCTTTTACTATACTCTTAGCTTTATAGTGTTTTTAGTTCTCCCGTATCTTTACGTTGCAATACTTATTGATATTCATGGTTTGTAATTTATGTGTTTTTATCGGGCTTTATATTCTCCGTTATATTTCGAAGCTTCATGCTTTCGTTCTCTCTTCCTGACTTCAAGTCAAGCGAATAATGGTCCAGAATTCATAGGTATGGATTTTGAAATGAACATAGTTAATGTTCTAAGAAGGGAATTGTAATGGCACGATCTTGATTTGTCAAATTACAAGAATATCCAGAAAAGACCGAATCATCAAGAAATATATTTTCTTGATATATTTAGAGATTATATAGAATGAAAGAGTTACGTAACATGGTTCATGATGAGGGTGGGATCTGTGAACCTTTATCACGTTCCATTAGAAACTCAGCATGACTTACTGTAATATAATCACGTTGATCAAGTGTCATTATATTATATTAATTCGTGCTTCAGTTCCCAACACTACTTCAAAACATTCATATTTTAAACTTGAAGGTTTCAGAATTTAGAAACTAAAATAGTTTCTTTTATGATGTAATACAGATAGTTCGAAGAGATGAATGATTTCAGATAAGAAAGTTATGAAGATATTGAAAGGACCCGTTCATATACATTATAAACGATTCACAATAGTTGATTACATTGCGAGGTATTTGACCTCTATATGATACATTTTACAAACATTGCATTCGTTTTTAAAAGACAATCTTTCTTTACATCGAAAATTGACAGGCGTGCATACCATTTCATAATATCCACTATCCAACTATAAATTGATTTAATAATAATCTTTGATGAACTCAATGACTCGAATGCAACGTTCTTCGAAATATGCTATGAAAGACTCCAAGTAATATCTTTAAAATGAACAAATGCACAGCGGAAGATTTCTTTACCACCTAAGAATAAACATGCTTTAAAGTATCAACCAAAAGGTTGGTGAGTTCATTAGTTTATCATAATCATTTATTTCCATCATTTTAATAGACCACAAGAATTTCATTTCCAGTTCTCATAAATATACGTCCCATGCATAGAGATAAAAATAATCATTCATATGGTGAACACCTGGTAACCGATATTAACTAGATACATATAAGAATATCCCCTATCATTCCGGGATCCTCCTTCGGACATGATATAAATTTCGAAGTACTAAAGCATCCGGTACTTTGGATGGGGTTTGTTAGGCCCAATAGATCTATCTTTAGGATTCGCGTCAATTAGGGTGTCTGTTCCCTAATTCTTAGATTACCAGACTTTAATAAAAAGGGGCATAATCGATTTCGATAATTCAACCATAGAATGTAGTTTCAATTACTTGTGTCTATTTAGTCAAACATTTATAAAAGCGCATGTATTCTCAGTTCCAAAAATATAAAGGGTAAAAAGGCAAATGAAACTCACCATACTGTATTTCGTAGTAAAAATACATATAACGTCATTGAACAAGTGCAAGGTTGGCCTCAGATTCACGAACCTAAATTAATTATATATATTTATGTGTTGGTCAATATTTGTCTAACAAATTAGGTCAAGTCATAGTGTACCACAATCCTAATGCTCGAGACTAATATGCAAAAGTCAACAAAAGTAAATTTGACTCAAAATAATTTCCAAAAATCTATACATGATTAATTAATATATAGTTTAAATATCGTTGTTTTATATTTTTAAATATTTTTAAAAGATTTATTAGAGTAAATAATATAATTTATTTATTAATAAATAAAATTTTATATTAAATTTATATAATAAAATATACTTATATATATATATTAAGTAATAAAATTTATAGGGTTCATTTAATATCATAAAGATAATATGATAGGTATTATTAAAGTAAGTTATTACACGTAGTAAAATATGTTTGTATCACATATTTATTTGATAAAATAATATCTATAATGATAGTAAGTAAAAGTTGTATTATTTTGTAATAATAATTATTATTATAAAAATATCAATATTTATAATTACTAAGATGACATTAGATAAAACGATAATTCTAATTATGATAACTTTAATATTTATGATAATTTTTAATATTATCTTTAAAATAATAATTCTATTTAAAATAATAATAATAATGATATTTTATAGTAACAATGACATTTCTATTAAAATGATAATTTTTGTTAAAATGATAGTTTTAATACTAACGATACTTTTAATAATAATAGTAATGATAAAAAATAATAAGAACGATAATTTTATCTAAATCAATATCTTATAACATTTTAATTTCATCATGATACTCTTACCCATTATTTCCTAATCGTTTCGTTTAATAGCTTTTAATCGTCTTTTATATCGTGTTCATAATAATGATAATAATAGTAATCAAAATAATTAGGTGTTACAAATATTTGTTTTAATTACACTAATATTAATAATGATAGTTACTATAACATTATTAACGATAATACTAATAATTATCTTAATGATAATATAGTAATAATAATAATAACAATAACAATAACCATTTTTAAATAATGATATATATATTAATAATGATAATAATAATAATACCAATAATAATAATAATAATTGGATAATAATAATAATACTAATTATAACTTTAACGATAATAACGATAGTAATAATAAAAAAAATAACATTTTTAATGATAAATTTCTTTTATTGATAAAGATAATAATATTGATAATAATAAGATAAAACTAGAACGACGATAAAAACGACGATAATAATAATCATTTTTAATAAAAATATCAAAAATTCAATTGATTATAACTTCTAATCCGTTCATCGAAACCATTCGATATCTAAAGGAAAAGTTCTTAATTTTTCGCTAGCTTTCCAAGGACATGCATATCTTATACCTTATCTCAACCGCAAGTGTAACTAATTCAACATTCAACCTAACCTGTCTAAGGGCAATATCAAAAGTACAAGCATGCATAATCCTAAATACTCAAGCACTAGTCAGGGATACACTATTAGTATGTAAAAGTTAAATTATGAGTACTCACGTATCAATATTGAGATTCAATATTGCAGGAAAGGTACGTAGACGCAACGGAAATGATAAACACTATATTGATCTCACGAGCATACCCATGAACCATACTCAATCACCTCCATAGCTATAACCCATAATTTCCTTAATCCTATCCCACTCGAAAAACAATTTCGAAATCACTCGGACAGCACTCCGTCGTAATATTTTATGTATACTAATAATATCTTGAAATAATACGGAGTAAATATATATATGTAAATCGATTGAGAGAGTTTAGAGAAAAATATTTTCAAGTTTCTATGAAATAATGAAACCTATTGAATTCTATTTATAATAGATTTTTGAATTATTAAAGTGAATTATTAAAGTATGAATTATTAAAGTGAATTATTAAAGTATGAATTATTAAAGTGAATTATTAAAGTATGAATTATTAAAGTGAATTATTAAAGTATGAATTATTAAAGTGAATTATTAAAGTATGAATTATTAAAGTGAATTATTAAAGTTAAAGTAAAGTAAAAATAAAGTAAAGGTAAAGTTTAAGTATAGTAAAAGTATAAAACTATGTACGTATAATACGCGTATAAATATATATAATATTAATTTAAATCGTTATATATATAAAATAAAATATAAATATCGTTATCTTTATCATACTAGTTAAGTAATGAGTTGTCAAAAGTGGTTCTAGATATTTATAAAAGTTATATAAGTTTTAATAATAAAGTTCTTTTTAAACTGAAAACGTTTTTGTACGTTTGAAACTAAATAGATCAATCGAGTCTTTATGAGATTCAATCTTCCACTATCCTTTGTCTAGTTTTCAATGATTGACAATTTGTTCTTATTTATAAATCAATTTACCACTTTCCGAATATTGTTAAAATGGAAAGATTTCTCAAATCAACGTGGGCCTTTCAACAGAGACTTGTAATCATAATTCAATATATCTGATAATTCAATCATTTGATCTTATCTTCTAATTCCATTGATAAACATTTTGAAACAGATACAATCATATAAAGTATTTAATCTAATATTTTATTTACGTTTCAAGTTATAATATATATACACATATACATATATAATCATATTCGTTTAATGGTTCGAGAATCGTTGGAACTTGGTCGAGGTTGAATGAATGTATGAACATAGTTTAAAATTCTTGAAATTTAACTTAACAAATATTGCTTATCGTGTCGGAAACATATAAAGATTAAAGTTTAAATTTGGTTGGAAATTTCCGGGTTGTCACAGTACCTACCCGTTAAAGAAATTTCGTCCCGAAATTTGAGTGGAAAGGTCGTGAATGATAATAAGTATGTTTTCATGATGCATACGGGCTGAAAATTAGAGTTTTATCATCAGCGAATAATTTGGATAAACAATCTATTTATATGAAGAGTACGAATGAAGCTAACATAGAAGAGTGAAATGAGTAAGTGTAGATTCATCTTATCATTTGACGTAGATATGATTGATTCCCAGATTTCAAGGGATTTGAAAAAAATCTTCTTAATAAGATTTGACTCTCCGGTAATCAAGGGAATTAGGATCCGCTTTAAATGCGATCGTCCATTTTAATTGTTCTGTCAGAGATTTTCTTATAAATTCATCTCCTTCGTTTCCTTACAACTTACACCTTCTGTTGATGCATTTTATGCAAGTCCCTAGACATCTACCCACATCCATTACAGGTACAACAGTTTACAGGCCACCATGATTGCTCGTTATTATCCTATCTGTGTTTGTATGTGGTTACAGGAACTGCAGGAACGAGATTTAGATGTTTGACTATGTTAGACTTAGTCAGACGTACGAGTGAAGCCTCACTAGTACGGCTGACAGGCTCATACGCACGGTTGATGCTGAGCTAAGTCACAATTATAACCTAAATGAGAAGACACGAGTGAGTGATCACCCGTACGGCTGATGAAGCCAACTCGTACGTGTGATGAATGAATCGTATGGGTGAGTCAACATCAGGGGTATATAAAGTCTTATGTTCTTCACTTTAGGTTAAGCCTCTCATTTGTTACACACACTCAGATCTATTGAGCTCCTCCAATTTTCTCTCAGTCCAAATCACCCAGGTGGTGAATAATAGCTCTAGGTGTTGATCTAATCACACTTGATTTAGTTGTGGTTTGACTAAATTAAAAAAAAAATTAACCTATTCACTAGAGAGTTTGATTCACTTATTCTGCCATTGTGTGAGTTAAATCTGTTGATTTCTAAGTTTCTAGTCTTGTTTCATCACCTTCTATTCTTTCCCCCTCAACTCATATTTATTCATCAATATGCTCCATCCAGTTCTCATTCTCGATATATACTTCTAACTTTAATATCGGTCATTCTTCTTTTTCATCTACCGCCGGAAGAATCTATTTACTTCTACTATACTTTTGGGTTTATAGTGTTTCTAGTTCTCCCGTGTCTTTATATTGCTATATGCATCGATATATATGGTTTATAATTTCTGGTTTATCGTTAGGCTTTATATGTTCGATTATATTTCAAAGTCTCTGCTTCTGTCTTCTATAATCATTACCATTAACAGTTAATGCTCTCTTTTATTTGCTGCAATTTATACCCCAATTTCTATTTCGGAGTTTTGTCCTTTCGTTTCTTCTTCTTGCGATTAAGCACCGCTTGTAACGGTCCAGAATTCACAGATATGAATTTTAGAATGAACATTGTTAATGTTCTAGGAAGGAAATTGTGATGGCACGATCTTGACTTGTCAAATTACTAGAATACCTTGGAAAAGGCCGAATCATCAAGAAATATTTTCTTGATATTTTAGAGGTTAAATAGAATACAAGAGTCGTATAACATGGCACATGATGATGTTATGATCTGTGAATCATCACGTTCCATTTAGAAACTCATCATGACTTACTGTAATATAATCACATTGATCAAGTGTCATTATATTATACTAATTCATGCTTCAGTTCCCAACACTACTTCAAAATATTCCTATTTTAAACTTGAATGTTTCAGAATTTAGAAACTAAAATAGTTTCTTTTATGATGTAATACAGATAGCACGAAGAGGTAAATGATTTCAAATAAGAAAAATTAAGAATTTATCTTCAGAAATATGGAGGATATTTATAATGAAAGATATGATGATATTTTAGAATTTCTAATATCAGAGGATGATGAAGAATATTGTCCGCAGGGGTTTAGAGTCATGAGCAAGGTATTCGTTAATGACTTCAGCAGGTACTGAATCATTTGGATCCTTTGAAGTCAGGTTCAGTCTTTGTAATTTGTCCAAAGCCTCCTTCCTACTTTGCTCAATCCGTTTTCCAGTTCCAAAACTTCCCTTTTTCTGCGCTTTGCCAGCACACTTCATCATTATCATTCAGATTTTACCATTTAAAGTCGTTTTTAGTTTTTGCTGCTTCATCAGCATTTTTTCATTTTCGGAGAACCAATTCTTAGTTCGGAGTGTTTTTCAGAAACTTCACATTCAAATTAAGACCAGAAGATAGACGTTATATGTACACATATAACTGTTGGCGTAGACATGCTGCGAGATTTCAAAATACTGATTGCTAATTCCCAATGATTCGTATGGCAATTCTCATTACAAGATGCGAATGAGTAAATGATGGGGTTTCAATAAATAATTATAATGACTTTTTGGAGAGGCTAAAGTCAAAGGGTAATGAAGTTGTTGGTACATCTGCTAATAATGTGGTGGAATGTAAAAGGTTCCCTGGTAACGATGGTGTATATCTCAAGGTTATAATAAGGTTAGTCTGACTGAAAAGTCGAAGTTGACTTGCTGGAGCTGTGACAAAACTGGCTACTTTGAATAGGAGTCGCAAAGTTATTTTTGCTAATAAATGCCAAAGAATTTGACGCGGATACGTTGTTTAAACTTTTACTTTGGTTTCAAGAGTATTTTTTTTCGGGTACATAACTGTGGGTAACATGTGGTTGGATCATCATCTCGATTGCTCATCATTCGAAGTGTCTTCAAAAATTTTCGAAGGGTTTGAACACAGATTGTAATCGTTAACATACATTTGATGTTCTAACACAGTTTTGAAGTCAAAATATAGCTTGTGAAAGATGTAAGGATCTAAGAGTGATGATTTTAGTCATGTCTCGAGTTGAATTTTGAGATTTCAAAATCAGAATATGTAATTAAATTTTGAATGAGTATGGTTCTTTTGATTTCTATAAAAGAATGTATATTGTTGTGAAAGTAGGGAGTATAATGGATGATTTGCTGAATCAGATTCGAAGAATGTAACATATTAATTGTGAATTTATATATCTCTCGGGTATTACCTACCCGTTAAAAAAAAATTCACAATTAATATTTTGTGCAAAAGAATTTTATTACAGTCTTTATGAAAATATATATATGTATATTTTCTTCAGATGTAACATAGATTTAATGAGTTAATGTTAAATTAAACTCATTTGATTTACGGTTGAAACTAGAATTGAATATTCCCTAAAGGCTTTAAAAAGTACATAACTTTTACGCAGTATTTCTTTAATGACATTGAAATTATGAATCAATACTTCGTTATTTGTTGATGTATGATGTTCGGTTCGTGGAATTCTTGTGAATTTCGCAAAGTACGAATGATGTTATCTGAAAAGTTTCGGGTACATCGATGATGAAAGTGTAAAATCAAATATATACTTGATTTATTATGAATTGGAATTTGTTGAATTGCGACAGAGATTGTAGTTAACGCTGGTTAAGTTGCGGCCGAAGGACGTACATTATTGCATATTTGTAATATGAATTAACCGAGTAGTTAAGATTCACACACAATCTCTTAGCACGGAAAGATTTATTTCAAAATATATATATATATATATATATATATATATATATATATATATATATATATATATATATATAATATACATATAATTTCTTCAGAGGGAATGAGTTAATTCTTCATAACTCGTTGATACAATATACACGTTATTGATTCGTAATGATGTCCACAGTGATTCTTGAACTGACGGAGTTTGTGATGTTATCGGTGTTGTTGATTCGGATGTTGACTGTACTGACGATGCTGGTAACGCTGACGGTACTGTTCATGCTGTTGGTAAAGCAAGTTTAGCTTGTTAATCACACACCATTTTTGTCAGGGTTTCTACTCTTCCTTCTATCATTTTGGTTCGCTTAACTGATTTATGGTTAGGGCTAGATTAGATAATCTCTAAGACTTTAGAGATTACATAATCGCCGCGGAATGTTTCTCCAATGAAGTTATGAATTAATACTTCGTCAGTTATTGTTGTTGGTACTCCTTGGTATCTATGGTGCGTATGACGTTGATGCTCGTGGGACAGATTGTGAAGTTGAGGTTTACGACACGATTGTGGTTGGAGGTGGTAATGGTACTGTTGGCGTTGATGATGGTGGTACTGGTTATGCTACTGATGCTGCTGCTGGTGTTTGTAATCTCTGCACCATATTCTCCAAAGCCACTACCCGAGCGCGAAGCTCGTTGACTTCTTCTATTACACCGAGGTGATTGTCGGTTCGGACGAGCGGATAAATAAAATCTAAAATTTGATGTAATATATAATCCTGACGAGATACTCTGGAAATGAGCGAGAACATGGTGTTTCGGACAGGTTCGCCGGTAAGTGCTTCAGGTTCTTCGTCAAGAGGGCAATGTGGTGGATGGAAGGGATCACCTTCTTCTTGTCTCCAATGATTGAGGAGGCTACGAACCCATCCCCAATTCATCCAGAATAGGTGATGACTGATTGGTTGATCTATTCCGGTCACACTGCTTTCGGAGCTTGAATGGGATTCCATTTCGGAATCTGAGTGACTTGAACTGATGACGAATTCCATTTCGTACGATTGGATAAAGGATTTTTTTTTTTTTTTGATATGAAATGATTTTGGCTAATGGATGGTATTCTAATTACATAGAATATATATATATATATATATATATATATATATATATATATATATATATATATATATATATATATATATATATATATATATATATATATATATATATATATATATATATATATATATATATATATATATATATATATAGATCAAAAGATTTCGTAGATTACGGAGGACTTTGCGGGATATGTCAGGCAAAGTTTAAAGTAACAAATACGATAAGATATGATTTAGCAGATATGCTAAGATATGAATTTTTGTCTATACACTATTCATGCAATCAATGCAGCAAGACGTGTCTTAGACTAAAAATGATAAGCAGGTAATTTCCTGAGGATGATAAGTAGTTAATTTTTGACACAAAATAATAAGCAAAACTTTTGACATGCAGACACGGTCGAAGTCCAGACTCACTAATACATCCTATCGACTTATCAGTTAGACACACTAATGCAGACCTGGTTCGCTAAGACCACCGCTCTGATACCAACTGAAAGGACCCGTTCATATACATTATAAACGATTCACAATAGTTGATTACATTGCGAGGTATTTGACCTCTATATGATACATTTTACAAACATTGCATTCGTTTTTAAAAGACAATCTTTCTTTACATCGAAAATTGACAGGCGTGCATACCATTTCATAATATCCACTATCCAACTATAAATTGATTTAATAATAATCTTTGATGAACTCAATGACTCGAATGCAACGTTCTTCGAAATATGCTATGAAAGACTCCAAGTAATATCTTTAAAATGAATAAATGTACAGCGGAAGATTTCTTTAACACCTGAGAATAAACATGCTTTAAAGTGTCAACCAAAAGGTTGGTGAGTTCATTAGTTTATCATAATCATTTATTTCTATCATTTTAATAGACCACAAGAATTTCATTTCCAGTTCTCATAAATATACGTCCCATGCATAGAGACAAAAATAATCATTCATATGGTGAACACCTGGTAACCGACATTAACTAGATACATATAAGAATATCTCCTATCATTCCGGGATCCTCCTTCGGACATGATATAAATTTCGAAGTACTAAAGCATCCGGTACTTTGGATGGGGTTTGTTAGGCCCAATAGATCTATCTTTAGGATTCGCGTCAATTAGGGTGTCTGTTCCCTAATTCTTAGATTACCAGACTTTAATAAAAAGGGGCATATTCGATTTTGATAATTCAACCATAGAATGTAGTTTCAATTACTTGTGTCTATTTCGTCAAACATTTATAAAAGCGCATGTATTCTCAGTTCCAAAAATATAAAGGGTAAAAAGGCAAATGAAACTCACCATACTGTATTTCGTAGTAAAAATACATATAACGTCATTGAACAAGTGCAAGGTTGGCCTCAGATTCACGAATCTAAATTAATTATATATATTTATGTGTTGGTCAATATTTGTCTAACAAATTAGGTCAAGTCATAGTGTACCACAATCCTAATGCTCGAGACTAATATGCAAAAGTCAACAAAAGTAAATTTGACTCAAAATAATTTCTAAAAATCTATACATGATTAATTAATATATAGTTTAAATATCGTTGTTTTATATTTTTAAATATTTTTAAAAGATTTATTAGAGTAAATAATATAATTTATTTATTAATAAATAAAATTTTATATTAAATTTATATAATAAAATATACTTATATATATATATTAAGTAATAAAATTTATAGGGTTCATTTAATATCATAAAGATAATATGATAGGTATTATTAAAGTAAGTTATTACACGTAGTAAAATATGTTTGTATCACATATTTATTTGATAAAATAATATCTATAATGATAGTAAGTAAAAGTTGTATTATTTTGTAATAATAATTATTATTATAAAAATATCAATATTTATAATTACTAAGATGACATTAGATAAAACGATAATTCTAATTATGATAACTTTAATATTTACGATAATTTTTAATATTATCTTTAAAATAATAATTCTATTTAAAATAATAATAATAATGATATTTTATAGTAACAATGACATTTCTATTAAAATGATAATTTTTGTTAAAATGATAGTTTTAATACTAACGATACTTTTAATAATAATAGTAATGATAAAAAATAATAAGAACGATAATTTTATCTAAATCAATATCTTATAACATTTTAATTTCATCATGATACTCTTACCCATTATTTCCTAATCGTTTCGTTTAATAGCTTTTAATCGTCTTTTATATCGTGTTCATAATAATGATAATAATAGTAATCAAAATAATTAGGTGTTACAAATATTTGTTTTAATTACACTAATATTAATAATGATAGTTACTATAACATTATTAACGATAATACTAATAATTATCTTAATGATAATATAGTAATAATAACAATAAAAATAACCATTTTTAAATAATGATATATATATTAATAATGATAATAATAATAATAATAATAATACCAATAATAATAATAATAATTGGATAATAATAATAATACTAATTATAACTTTAACGATAATAACGATAGTAATATAAAAAAATAACAATTTTTAATGATAAATTCCTTTTATTGATAAAGATAATAATAATGATAATAATAAGATAAAACTAGAAAGACAATAAAAACGACGATAATAATAATCATTTTTAATAAAAATATCAAAAATTCAATTGATTATAACTTCTAATCCGTTCATCGAAACCATTCGATATCTAAAGGAAAAGTTCTTAATTTTTCGCTAGCTTTAAAAGGACATGCATATCTTATACCTTATCTCAAACGCAAGTGTAACTAATTCAACATTCAACCTAACCTGTCTAAGGGCAATATCAAAAGTACAAGCATGCATAATCCTAAATACTCGAGCACTAGTCAGGGTTACACTATTAGTATGTAAAAGTTAAATTATGAGTACTCACGTATCAATATTGAGATTCAATATTGCAGGAAAGGTACGTAGACGCAACGGAAATAATAAACACTATATTGACCTCACGAGCATACCCATGAACCATACTCAATCACCTCCACAGCTATAACCCATAATTTCCTTAATCCTATCCCACTCGAAAAACAATTTCGAAATCACTCGAACAGCACTCCGTCGTAATATTTTATGTATACTAATAATATCTTGAAATAATACGGAGTAAATATATATATGTAAATCGATTGAGAGAGTTTAGAGAAAAATATTTTCAAGTTTCTATGAAATAATGAAACCTATTGAATTCTATTTATAATAGATTTTTGAATTATTAAAATGAATTATTAAAATATGAATTATTAAAGTGAATTATTAAAGTATGAATTATTAAAGTGAATTATTAAAGTATGAATTATTAAAGTGAATTATTAAAGTATGAATTATTAAAGTGAATTATTAAAGTATGAATTATTAAAATAAATTATTAAAGTTAAAGTAAAGTAAAAATAAAGTAAAGGTAAAGTTTAAGTATAGTAAAAGTATAAAACTATGTACGTATAATACGCGTATAAATATATATAATATTAATTTAAATCGTTATATATATAAAATAAAATATAAATATCGTTATCTTTATCATACTAGTTAAGTAATGAGTTGTCAAAAGTGGTTCTAGATATTTATAAAAGTTATATAAGTTTTAATAATAAAGTTCTTTTTAAACTGAAAACGTTTTTGTACGTTTGAAACTAAATAGATCAATCGAGTCTTTATGAGATTCAATCTTCCACTATCCTTTGTCTAGTTCTCAATGATTGACAATTTGTTCTTATTTATAAATCACTTTACCACTTTCCGAATATTGTTAAAATGGAAAGATTTCTCAAATCAACGTGGGCCTTTCAACAGAGAATTGTAATCATAATTCAATATATCTGATAATTCAATCATTTGATCTTATCTTCTAATTCCATTGATAAACATTTTAAAACAGATACAATCATATAAAGTATTTAATCTAATATTTTGTTTACGTTTCAAGTTATAATATATACACACATATACATATATAATCATATTCGTTTAATGGTTCGAGAATCGTTGGAACTTGGTCGAGGTTGAATGAATGTATGAACATAGTTTAAAATTCTTGAAATTTAACTTAACAAATATTGCTTATCGTGTCGGAAACATATAAAGATTAAAGTTTAAATTTGGTTGGAAATTTCCGGGTTGTCACAGATATCTCCAGAATTATTGAGGATATTTATAATGAAAGATACGATGATATCTTAGAATTTCTAATATCAGAGGATGATGCGGAAAATCTGTCTGTGAAGGTTTAGAATGATGAGTAAGGTGTTTGCTAATGATTTTAGCAGATACTGAATCATTTGGATCCTTTGAAGGTAGATTTCATCCTTGTGATTTGTCCACAGCCTCCTTCATGGTTTGCTCAATCCTTTTTCCAGTTTCAAACCTTCTCTTTTTCTCAGCTTTACCACCATACTATTCTTTATCATCAAACTTTTGACTGTTAAGGTCATTTACAGTTTTTACTGCTTCATCAGCATTATTCCAATTTCATAGAACTAGTTCATAGTTTGGGATGTTTTTCAGAAACTTCACATTCGGAGTAAATAAGTCTAGGAGATAGACATTATATGTTTATATATAACTGTTGGCGTAGAATTGCTGGGAAATTCAAAATACTGATTTCTAATTCCCGGTAGTTGGTATGGAAATTATCGTTAGAAGATGTAGATGAGTACATGATAGGGTTTCAATGAGTATAAGGATTTTTCGAAAGGTCAAGGATCAATGAAGTTGTTGGTAAATTTACTGCTAATGTGGTGGAACATAAAAGGTTCCCCAGTAACAAGAACGTATATATCAAGATTACAATAAGGCTTAATCTGAAAAGTTGAAGTTGACTGGTTGGAAGTGTGGTAAAACTGGATACTTTGAAAAGGAATTGCAAGGTTATTTTTGGTAAAAACAATACCAAAGGATCTTTCACAGTTTTGAAGTCAAAGTATAGCTTTGAAAGATATAGAGATCTAAGAATGATTTCACCAGTTCAGAGTTATGACTTCGATTCTGATCCGTCAATATTAGAATATGTAATTGAATTTGTATGAAAACGATTGTATATCGTTGTGAGCATTGTTAATAATTTTTGAATCAAAGTTGAAGAATGTACAGTGTAACATATTAATTGTGAACTTATATATTTCCCGAGTATTACCTACCCGTTAAAGATTTCACAAGTAATATTTTGTACAAAAGAATTTTTATTACCGTCTTTATGAAAATATATGTATGTATATTTTCTTCAGATGTAACACAGATTTAATGAGTTAATATCATATTAAGCTCATTTAATTTTTGGCTGGATTAGAAATGAATAATCTCTAAAACATTAAAGATTTCATAATCTTCGTGGAGTATTTTACTAATGTAATCAATACTTCGTTATTCAGTTTTATTGATATTTCCTCAGTGAATCATGTTGGTGCTTATGGAACTCTTGCTAACTTCGCAAGGTACAAATGATATTTTCTGGAAAGTTTCGAGTATATCGAAAATGAAAATGTAAAATCAATTATGTAATTGAATAATACACTTGGTTTATTATGAAATGGAATTCATTAAGTTGAAACAGAGATTGTAGTTAACAATGGTTAAGTTGTTAAGGAAGGATGTACATCATTGCATATTAGTAATATGAACTAACCGAGTAGTACCTACCAGTTAAGATTCACACGTAATAGCTTAGTACGAAAAGATTTATTTTGATTTCAAAATTCATATATATTAAATATACATAAAATTTCTTCAGGGAAAATGAGTTAATACTTTATCGGCTATTGTTGCTGGTATTTCTTGGTAACTATGGTGCGTATGACGTTGATGCTCATGGAACAGATTGTAAAGTTGAGGTTTGCGATGCGGATGTTGTTGGTGCTGGTAATGGTACTGTTGGTGTTGTTGTCGGTGGTACTGTTGATGCCGGTGATGCTGCTGGTGCTTGTAACCTTTGCACCATATTCTCCAAAGCCACTACCCGAGCGCGAAGCTCGTTGACTTCTTCTACTACACCGGGATGATTGGCGGTTCGGACGAGCGGATGAAAAAGATCCAGAATTTGAGATAGTATATTATCGTGACGAGATATTCTAGAAATGAGAGAGAAAATGGTGTCTCGAACAGGTTCGCCGGTAAGTGCTTCAGGTTCTTCGCCAAGAGGGCAATGTGGTGGATGGAAGGGATCGCCTTCTTCTTGTCTCCAATAATTAAGTAGGCTACGAAGTCATCCCCAATTCATCCAGAATAGATGATGGCTAATTGGTTGATCCATTCCGGTTACATTGTCTTCGGAATTCAGGTGAATATCCATATCGGAATAGCTGTCCGAGTTTAAGGAATTTGAACTAGATACGGAATCCATCTTGTATAATTAGGGAGATGATTTTTGATATGAATTAGATTATAGAATTTAGTTTGGTATTCTTCAATACATAATTTACATATGTATATATAATACCAAATTCCATAAATCACGAAGAAATTTTCGGAAGATGTCAGGAAAAGTTTACAGCTAAGATATGAATTTTGTCTATACACTATTCATGCAATCAATGCAGTAAGATGTGTCTAGACTAGGAATGATAAGCAGGTAATTTCTGACAAAAAATGATAATCAAAATTTCTGACATGCAGACACAGTTGAAGTCCAGACTTACTAATGCATCCTAACAACTATCAGTTAGACACACTTATGCAAGACCTGGTTCACTATGACCAATGCTCTGATACCAACTATGACGATCACTCCAAATCCATATGGACGAACACGTCATTCATCGATTTTATTGCGAGGTATTTGACCTCTATATGATACATTTTGTAAACATTGCATTCTTTTGAAAAGGCACACCATAAATGAATATTAAAATAAAGATTTTCGACATCTGATGATTTTTACATATAGATAATCACCGTAAATAATAGTTTACAATAGTACTTCCGTTGACAATGCAGTCAAAATAAGATACATGGTGATGATTTGGTGAATGCAATGTTTCCTTGAAAAATATGCCATGTACGACTCCATGCACATAGCTTGTCTAACATATAAGCAAACAGCGGAAGACTTCTAGGAAACCTGAGAATAAACATGCTAACAAGTGTCAACACAAAGGTTGGTGAGTTCATAGTTTTAGTGTTTCGCATAATCTGTATATAAAAGTGGATCACAAGATTTAAGTTGTTTCATCCAGAAACGTTTTTCAAAAGTTTGTCAATAGATTCTACGTAACAGAGCACCCTGGTAACTAAACTTTAACGTTTTAATAAGTACCCCTGTTTTAACATACATGCAACCAGCATGTACAATACACGCAAACTAACGTGTACTAACCTCAAATAGCATACGTCTGTTTTATAGTTCAGGCTAGGGTTTCTATACCTGGAACAGACGGGGATGTCAAGCCCTATGGATCTATATACTACTACTCGCGCCCACCAGTTCTTATAACCTGCAGTTACTAGTTACCAAAGCTAAGGGATTTTCGGTTCAAACTCAGTATAGAATTTAGTATGTACTTGTGTCCATTGTTTAAAATAAAGTACATGTATTCTCTGAAATGTCCCGTTCTTATTGATTAAAAACGTTCCATATTAATTGATTTCGTTGAGAGGTTTTGACCTCTATATGAGACGTTTTTCAAAGACTGCATTCATTTTTAAAACAAACCATAACCTTTATTTCAAAAATAAAGGTTTAAAAAGCTTTACGTAGATTATCAAATAATGATAATCTAAAATATCCTGTTTACACACGACCATTACATAATGGTTTACAATACAAATATGTTACATCGAAATCAGTTTCTTGAATGCAGTTTTTACACAATATCATACAAACATGGACTCCAAATCTTGTCCTTATTTTAGTATGCAACAGCGGAAGCTCTTAATATTCACCTGAGAATAAACATGCTTTAAACGTCAACAAAAATGTTGGTGACTTATAGGTTTAACCTATATATATCAAATCGTAACAATAGACCACAAGATTTCATATTTCAATACACATCCCATACATAGAGATAAAAATCATTCATATGGTGAACACCTGGTAACCGACAATAACAAGATGCATATATAAGAATATCCCCATCATTCCGGGACACCCTTCGGATATGATATAAATTTCGAAGTACTAAAGCATCCGGTACTTTGGATGGGGTTTGTTAGGCCCAATAGATCTATCTTTAGGATTCGCGTCAATTAGGGTGTCTGTTCCCTAATTCTTAGATTACCAGACTTAATAAAAAGGGGCATATTCGATTTCGATAATTCAACCATAGAATGTAGTTTCACGTACTTGTGTCTATTTTGTAAATCATTTATAAAACCTGCATGTATTCTCATCCCATAAATATTAGATTTTAAAAGTGGGACTATAACTCACTTTCACAGATTTTTACTTCGTCGGGAAGTAAGACTTGACCACCGGTTGATTCACGAACCTATAACAATATATACATATATATCAAAGTATGTTTAAAATATATTTACAACACTTTTAATATATTTTGATGTTTTAAGTTTATTAAGTCAGCTGTCCTCGTTAGTAACCTACAACTAGTTGTCCACAGTTAGATGTACAGAAATAAATCGATAAATATTATCTTGAATCAATCCACGACCCAGTGTATACGTATCTCAGTATTGATCACAACTCAAACTATATATATTTTGGAATCAACCTCAACCCTGTATAGCTAACTCCAACATTCACATATAGAGTGTCTATGGTTGTTCCGAAATATATATAGATGTGTCGACATGATAGGTCGAAACATTGTATACGTGTCTATGGTATCTCAAGATTACATAATATACAATACAAGTTGATTAAGTTATGGTTGGAATAGATTTGTTACCAATTTTCACGTAGCTAAAATGAGAAAAATTATCCAATCTTGTTTTACCCATAACTTCTTCATTTTAAATCCGTTTTGAGTGAATCAAATTGCTATGATTTCATATTGAACTCTATTTTATGAATCTAAACAGAAAAAGTATAGGTTTATAGTCGGAAAAATAAGTTACAAGTCGTTTTTGTAAAGGTAGTCATTTCAGTCGAAAGAACGACGTCTAGATGACCATTTTAGAAAACATACTTCCACTTTGAGTTTAACCATAATTTTTGGATATAGTTTCATGTTCATAATAAAAATCATTTTCTCAGAATAACAACTTTTAAATCAAAGTTTATCATAGTTTTTAATTAACTAACCCAAAACAGCCCGCGGTGTTACTACGACGGCGTAAATCCGGTTTTACGGTGTTTTTCGTGTTTCCAGGTTTTAAATCATTAAGTTAGCATATCATATAGATATAGAACATGTGTTTAGTTGATTTTAAAAGTCAAGTTAGAAGGATTAACTTTTGTTTGCGAACAAGTTTAGAATTAACTAAACTATGTTCTAGTGATTACAAGTTTAAACCTTCGAATAAGATAGCTTTATATGTATGAATCGAATGATGTTATGAACATCATTACTACCTTAATTTCCTTGGATAAACCTACTGAAAAAGAGAAAAATGGATCTAGCTTCAATGGATCCTTGGATGGCTCGAAGTTCTTGAAGCAGAATCATGACACGAAAACAAGTTCAAGTAAGATCATCACTTGAAATAAGATTGTTATAGTTATAGAAATTGAACCAAAGTTTGAATATGATTATTACCTTGTATTAGAATGATAACCTACTGTAAGAAACAAAGATTTCTTGAGGTTGGATGATCACCTTACAAGATTGGAAGTGAGCTAGCAAACTTGAAAGTATTCTTGATTTTATGAAACTAGAACTTTTGGAATTTATGAAGAACACTTAGAACTTGAAGATAGAACTTGAGAGAGATCAATTAGATGAAGAAAATTGAAGAATGAAAGTGTTTGTAGGTGTTTTTGGTCGTTGGTGTATGGATTAGATATAAAGGATATGTAATTTTGTTTTCATGTAAATAAGTCATGAATGATTACTCATATTTTTGTAATTTTATGAGATATTTCATACTAGTTGCCAAATGATGGTTCCCACATGTGTTAGGTGACTCACATGGGCTGCTAAGAGCTGATCATTGGAGTGTATATACCAATAGTACATACATCTAAAAGCTGTGTATTGTACGAGTACGAATACGGGTGCATACGAGTAGAATTGTTGATGAAACTGAACGAGGATGTAATTGTAAGCATTTTTGTTAAGTAGAAGTATTTTGATAAGTGTATTGAAGTCTTTCAAAAGTGTATAAATACATATTAAAACACTACATGTATATACATTTTAACTGAGTCGTTAAGTCATCGTTAGTCGTTACATGTAAGTGTTGTTTTGAAACCTTTAGGTTAACGATCTTGTTAAATGTTGTTAACCCAATGTTTATAATATCAAATGAGATTTTAAATTATTATATTATCATGATATTATCATGTATGAATATCTCTTAATATGATATATATACATTAAATGTCTTTACAACGATAATCGTTACATATATGTCTCGTTTAAAAATCATTAAGTTAGTAGTCTTGTTTTTACATATGTAGTTCATTGTTAATATACTTTATGATATGTTTTCTTATCATAGTATCATGTTAACTATATATATATATATCCATATATATGTCATCATATAGTTTTTACAAGTTTTAACGTTCGTGAATCACCGATCAACTTGGGTGGTCAATTGTCTATATGAAACATATTTCAATTAATCAAGTCTTAACAAGTTTGATTGCTTAACATGTTGGAAACATTTAATCATGTAAATATCAATCTCAATTAATATATATAAACATGGAAAAGTTCGGGTCACTACAGTACCTACCCGTTAAATAAATTTCGTCCCGAAATTTTAAGCTGTTGAAGGTGTTGACGAATCTTCTGGAAATAGATGCGGGTATTTCTTCTTCATCTGATCTTCACGCTCCCAGGTGAACTCGGGTCCTCTACGAGCATTCCATCGAACCTTAACAATTGGTATCTTGTTTTGCTTAAGTCTTTTAACCTCACGATCCATTATTTCGACGGGTTCTTCGATGAATTGAAGTTTTTCGTTGATTTGGATTTCATCTAACGGAATAGTGAGATCTTCTTTAGCAAAACATTTCTTTAAATTCGAGACGTGGAAAGTGTTATGTACAGCCGCGAGTTGTTGAGGTAACTCTAGTCGGTAAGCTACTGGTCCGACACGATCAATAATCTTGAATGGTCCAATATACCTTGGATTTAATTTCCCTCGTTTACCAAATCGAACAACGCCTTTCCAAGGTGCAACTTTAAGCATGACCATCTCTCCAATTTCAAATTCTATATCTTTTCTTTTAATGTCAGCGTAGCTCTTTTGTCGACTTTGGGCGGTTTTCAACCGTTGTTGAATTTGGATGATGTTCTCGGTAGTTTCTTGTATAATCTCCGGACCCGTAATCTGTCTATCCCCCACTTCACTCCAACAAATCGGAGACCTGCACTTTCTACCATAAAGTGCTTCAAACGGCGCCATCTCAATGCTTGAATGGTAGCTGTTGTTGTAGGAAAATTCTGCTAACGGTAGATGTCGATCCAACTATTTCCGAAATCAATAACACATGCTCGTAGCATGTCTTCAAGCGTTTGTATCGTCCTTTCGCTCTGCCCATCAGTTTGTGGATGATAGGCAGTACTCATGTCTAGACGAGTTCCTAATGCTTGCTGTAATGTCTGCCAGAATCTTGAAATAAATCTGCCATCCCTATCAGAGATAATAGAGATTGGTATTCCATGTCTGGAGACGACTTCCTTCAAATACAGTCGTGCTAACTTCTCCATCTTGTCATCTTCTCTTATTGGTAGGAAGTGTGCTTATTTGGTGAGACGATCAACTATTACCCAAATAGTATCAAAACCACTTGCAGTCCTTGGCAATTTAGTGATGAAATCCATGGTAATGTTTTCCCATTTCCATTCCGGGATTTCGGGTTGTTGAAGTAGACCTGATGGTTTCTGATGCTCAGCTTTGACCTTAGAACACGTCAAACATTCTCCTACGTATTTAGCAACATCGGCTTTCATACCCGGCCACCAAAAATGTTTCTTGAGATCCTTGTACATCATCCCCGTTCCAGGATGTATTGAGTATCTGGTTTTATGAGCTTCTCTAAGTACCATTTCTCTCATATCTCCAAATTTTGGTACCCAAATCCTTTCAGCCCTATACCGGGTTCCGTCTTCCCGAATATTAAGATGCTTCTCCGATCCTTTGGGTATTTCATCCTTTAAATTTCCCTCTTTTAAAACTCCTTGTTGCGCCTCCTTTATTTGAGTAGTAATGTTATTATGAATCATTATATTCATAGATTTTACTCGAATGGGTTCTCTGTCCTTCCTGCTCAAGGCATCAGCTACCACATTTGCCTTCCCCGGGTGGTAACGAATCTCAAAGTCGTAATCATTCAATAATTCAATCCACCTACGCTGCCTCATATTCAGTTGTTTCTGATTAAATATGTGTTGAAGACTTTTGTGGTCGGTATATATAATACTTTTGACCCCATATAAGTAGTGCCTCCAAGTCTTTAATGCAAAAACAACCGCGCCTAATTCCAAATCATGCGTCGTATAATTTTGTTCGTGAATCTTCAATTGTCTAGACGCATAAGCAATCACCTTCGTTCGTTGCATTAATACACAACCGAGACCTTGTTTTGATGCATCACAATAAATCACAAAATCATCATTCCCTTCAGGCAATGATAATATAGGTGCCGTAGTTAGCTTTTTCTTCAATAACTGAAACGCTTTCTCTTGTTCATCATTCCATTCAAATTTCTTCCCTTTATGCGTTAATGCAGTCAAGGGTTTTGCTATTCTGGAAAAGTCTTGGATGAACCTTCTGTAGTAACCAGCTAGTCCTAAAAACTGGCGTATGTGTTTCGGAGTTTTCGGGGTTTCCCACTTTTCAACAGTTTCTATCTTTGCCGGATCCACCTTAATACCTTCTTTGTTCACTATGTGACCGAGGAATTGAACTTCTTCCAACCAAAATGCACACTTTGAAAACTTAGCGTACAATTCTTCCTTCCTCAATACTTCTAACACCTTTCTCAAATGTTCACCGTGTTCTTGGTCATTCTTTGAGTAAATAAGTATGTCATCAATGAAAACAATGACAAACTTGTCAAGGTATGGTCCACACACTCGGTTCATAAGGTCCATGAACACAGCTGGTGCATTAGTTAAACCAAACGGCATGACCATAAACTCGTAATGACCGTAACGTGTTCTGAAAGCAGTCTTTGGAATATCATCTTCTTTCACCCGCATTTGATGATACCCGGAACGTAAGTCAATCTTTGAATAAACAGACGAGCCTTGTAGTTGATCAAATAAGTCGTCGATTCTCGGTAGTGGGTAGCGGTTCTTGATGGTAAGTTTTTTCAACTCTCGGTAGTCGATACACAACCTGAATGTACCATCTTTCTTCTTGACAAACAAAACAGGAGCTCCCCACGGTGATGTGCTTGGTCGAATGAAACCACGCTCTAAAAGTTCTTGTAATTGGCTTTGCAGTTCTTTCATCTCGCTGGGTGCGAGTCTGTAAGGAGTACGAGCTATTGGTGCAGCTCCTGGTACAAGATCTAATTGAAATTCAACGGATCGATGTGGGGGTAATCCCGGTAATTCTTTCGGAAATACATCGGGAAATTCTTTTGCAATGGGAACATCATTGATGCTCTTTTCTTCAGTTTGTACTTTCTCGACGTGTGCTAGAACAGCATAGCAACCTTTTCTTATTAGTTTTTGTGCCTTCAAATTACTAATAAGATGTAGCTTCGTGTTGCCCTTTTCTCCGTACACCATTAAGGGTTTTCCTTTTTCTCGTATAATGCGAATTGCATTTTTGTAACAAACGATCTCCGCTTTCACTTCTTTCAACCAGTCCATACCGATTATCACATCAAAACTCCCTAACTCTACTGGTATCAAATCAATCTTAAATGTTTCGCTAACCAGTTTAATTTCTCGATTCCGACATATATTATCTGCTGAAATTAATTTACCATTTGCTAATTCGAGTAAAAATTTACTATCCAAAGGCGTCAATGGACAACTTAATTTAGCACAAAAATCTCTACTCATATAGCTTCTATCCGCACCCGAATCAAATAAAACGTAAGCAGATTTATTGTCAATAAGAAACGTACCCGTAACAAGCTCCGGGTCTTCCTGTGCCTCTACCGCATTAATATTGAAAACTCTTCCACGGCCTTGTCCATTCGTGTTCTCCTGGTTCGGGCAATTTCTAATAATGTGGCCTGGTTTTCCACATTTATAACAAACTACATTGGCATAACTTGCTCCGACACTACTTGCTCCGCCATTTCTCGTTCCGACACCATTTGTTCCTTTCGTTCTATTAACCCCTGGTCCGTAGACCTCACACTTCACCGCGCTATGACCATTTCTTTTACACTTGTTGAAAAATTTGGTGCAGAACCCCGAGTGATTCTTTTCACACCTTTGGCATAGCTGCTTCTGATTGTTGTTGTTGTTGCGATTATTATTGTTGTTGGGATGATTGTTGTAGTTGCTGTTGTTGTTGTTGTTGTTGTTGGGCCGTTTGTTGTAGTTGCGATTGATGTTGCGATTGTTGGGATAATTGTTGCGATTATTGTTGTAATTGCTGTTGTTGTTGATTTGGTGATTCTTATCACCGTTTTCCTCCCACTTTCTTTTGACTTGCTTCACATTGGCCTCTTCAGCAGTCTGTTCTTTAATTCTTTCTTCAATCTGGTTCACTAGTTTGTGAGCCATTCTACATGCCTGTTGTATGGAGGCGGGCTCGTGTGAACTTATATCTTCTTGGATTCTTTCCGGTAATCCTTTCACAAACGCGTCGATCTTCTCTTCCTCATCTTCGAATGCTCCCGGACACAATAGGCACAATTCTGTGAATCATCTTTCGTACGTGGTAATATCAAATCCTTGGGTTCGTAACCCTCTAAGTTCTGTCTTGAGCTTATTGACCTCGGTTCTGGGACGGTACTTCTCGTTCATCAAGTGCTTGAATGCTGACCACGGTAGTGCGTACGCATCATCTTGTCCCACTTGCTCTAGATAGGTATTCCACCATGTTAACGCAGAACCTGTGAAGGTATGCGTAGCGTACTTCACTTTGTCCTCTTCAGTACACTTACTTATGGCAAAAACCGATTCAACCTTCTCAGTCCACCGTTTCAATCCGATCGGTCCTTCGGTTCCATCAAATTCCAAAGGTTTGCAGGCAGTGAATTCTTTGTAGGTGCATCCTACACGATTTCCTGTACTGCTAGATCCAAGGTTATTGTTGGTATGTAGCGCAGCCTGTACTGCGGCTATGTTTGAAGCTAGAAAAGTACGGAATTCCTCTTCATTCATATTCACGGTGTGTCGAGTAGTCGGTGCCATTTCCTTCAAAATAGTTAAATGGAACAAGTTAATCATACAGAATATTAAGAGTAGTTAATAGTATTTCATAGCATAATATGAACTCATTTATAAAAGCTTTTTCTTCATATTAGCGTTTTATAAGTTTAAATTCGGGTAGTACCTGCGCGTTAAGTTCATACTTAGTAGCTAATATACAATTCAACTACTACAATTCTATATGAAAAACTGATTGTAATAATATTTCGCGTTCAAACTTTTATACAATATTTTACAAACTTACAATACCGCTTATTTTATATAAAGCATGAAATATAGCACACAATAACTTTGATACAAGATAGTTGTGAAGACAATTCTAGCTAGTACACAAGTCGTTCGGCAAAGGCAATAAAGACACGTAATTCATACGTCCAGAAACAAGTCATGCATTCTGGTTTTACTAGGACTACTTCCCATCCTTGGTCTTGTGCAACATAACCGTTATGGCCGTTGATAAGACAGCGTGTTGTAACGTCATCAAAGGGACGAGGGTTACGTAATGTCCAACAGTCCCGTAATAATCTAAAAACCTCATTTCTTACCCCAATTACCGACTCCGTCACTTGTGGAAACGTTTTGTTTAATAGTTGTAGCCCGATGTTCTTGTTCTCACTTTGGTGAGAAGCGAACATTACTAATCCGTAAGCATAACATGCTTCTTTATGTTGCATGTTAGCCGCTTTTTCTAAATCACGAAGTCCAATATTCGGATATATTGAGTCAAAATAATTTCTTAACCCGTTGCGTAAAATAGCATTTGGGTTCCCCGCAATATATGCGTCAAAGTAAACACATCGTAACTTATGGGTTTCCCAATGTGATATCCCCCATCTTTCAAACGAAAGTCTCTTATAAACCAAGACATTCTTGGAACGTTCTTCGAATGTCTTACAAACTGATCTCGCCTTAAATAGTTGTGCCGAAGAATTCTGGCCGACTCTAGACAAGATTTCATCAATCATGTCTCCGGGTAGGTCTCTTAAAATATTGGGTTGTCTATCCATTTTGTGTTTTTAAACTGTAAAATAGACAAGAGTTAGTTTCATAAAAAAATACTTATTAATACAAGCAATTTTTACATATATCATAAAGCATAAGAACACTATATTACATATATTACACCACACGAATACAACTATCTTATTCCGACTCGCTTGTTTCTTCTTCTTCGGTTTTGGTTCGTTTTGCCAAGTTTCTAGGGATATATGATGTTCCCCTAATACGAGCCGTCGTTATCCACATTGGTTTAGAAAAACCTGGTGGTTTAGAGGTTCCCGGGTCATTGTTACAACTTAAGGACTTCGGGGGTTGACGATACATATAAAGTTCATCGGGGTTGGAATTAGATTTCTCTATTTTTATGCCCTTTCCCTTATTATTTTCTTTTGCCTTTTTAAATTCAGTTGGGGTAATTTCTATAACATCATTAGAATTCTCGTCGGAATCCGATTCATCGGAGAATTGGTAATCCTCCCAATATTTTGCTTCCTTGGCGGAAACACCATTGACCATAATTAACTTTGGTCGGTTGGTTGAGGATTTTCTTTTACTTAACCGTTTTATTATTTCCCCCACCGGTTCTATTTCTTCATCCGGTTCTGATTCTTCTTCCGGTTCCGATTCTTCTTCCGGTTCCGACTCTTCTTCCGGTTCCTCTTCGGGAACTTGTGAATCAGTCCACAAATCATTCCAATTTACATTTGACTCTTCATTATTATTAGGTGAGTCAATGGGACTTGTTCTAGAGGTAGACATCTATCACATAATATCAAACACGTTAAGAGATTAATATATCACATAATATTCATATGTTAAAAATATATAGTTTCCAACAAAAATGTTAAGCAATCATTTTTAAAGAAAACACGGTCGAAGTCCAGACTCACTAATGCATCCTAATAAACTCGATAAGACACACTAATGCAAATTTTCTGGTTCTCTAAGACCAACGCTCGGATACCAACTGAAATGTCCCGTTCTTATTGATTAAAAACGTTCCATATTAATTGATTTCGTTGCGAGGTTTTGACCTCTATATGAGACGTTTTTCAAAGACTGCATTCATTTTTAAAACAAACCATAACCTTTATTTCATAAATAAAGGTTTAAAAAGCTTTACGTAGATTATCAAATAATGATAATCTAAAATATCCTGTTTACACACGACCATTACATAATGGTTTACAATACAAATATGTTACATCGAAATCAGTTTCTTGAATGCAGTTTTTACACAATATCATACAAACATGGACTCCAAATCTTGTCCTTATTTTAGTATGCAACAGCGGAAGCTCTTAATATTCACCTGAGAATAAACATGCTTTAAACGTCAACAAAAATGTTGGTGAGTTATAGGTTTAACCTATATATATATCAAATCGTAACAATAGACCACAAGATTTCATATTTCAATACACATCCCATACATAGAGATAAAAATCATTCATATGGTGAACACCTGGTAACCGACAATAACAAGATGCATATATAAGAATATCCCCATCATTCCGGGACACCCTTCGGATATGATATAAATTTCGAAGTACTAAAGCATCCGGTACTTTGGATGGGGTTTGTTAGGCCCAATAGATCTATCTTTAGGATTCGCGTCAATTAGGGTGTCTGTTCCCTAATTCTTAGATTACCAGACTTAATAAAAAGGGGCATATTCGATTTCGATAATTCAACCATAGAATGTAGTTTCACGTACTTGTGTCTATTTTGTAAATCATTTATAAAACCTGCATGTATTCTCATCCCAAAAATATTAGATTTTAAAAGTGGGACTATAACTCACTTTCACAGATTTTTACTTCGTCGGGAAGTAAGACTTGACCACCGGTTGATTCACGAACCTATAACAATATATACATATATATCAAAGTATGTTTAAAATATATTTACAACACTTTTAATATATTTTGATGTTTTAAGTTTATTAAGTCAGCTGTCCTCGTTAGTAACCTACAACTAGTTGTCCACAGTTAGATGTACAGAAATAAATCGATAAATATTATCTTGAATCAATCCACGACCCAGTGTATACGTATCTCAGTATTGATCACAACTCAAACTATATATATTTTGGAATCAACCTCAACCCTGTATAGCTAACTCCAACATTCACATATAGAGTGTCTATGGTTGTTCCGAAATATATATAGATGTGTCGACATGATAGGTCGAAACATTGTATACGTGTCTATGGTATCTCAAGATTACATAATATACAATACAAGTTGATTAAGTTATGGTTGGAATAGATTTGTTACCAATTTTCACGTAGCTAAAATGAGAAAAATTATCCAATCTTGTTTTACCCATAACTTCTTCATTTTAAATCCGTTTTGAGTGAATCAAATTGCTATGATTTCATATTGAACTCTATTTTATGAATCTAAACAGAAAAAGTATAGGTTTATAGTCGGAAAAATAAGTTACAAGTCGTTTTTGTAAAGGTAGTCATTTCAGTCGAAAGAACGACGTCTAGATGACCATTTTAGAAAACATACTTCCACTTTGAGTTTAACCATAATTTTTGGATATAGTTTCATGTTCATAATAAAAATCATTTTCTCAGAATAACAACTTTTAAATCAAAGTTTATCATAGTTTTTAATTAACTAACCCAAAACAGCCCGCGGTGTTACTACGACGGCGTAAATCCGGTTTTACGGTGTTTTTCGTGTTTCCAGGTTTTAAATCATTAAGTTAGCATATCATATAGATATAGAACATGTGTTTAGTTGATTTTAAAAGTCAAGTTAGAAGGATTAACTTTTGTTTGCGAACAAGTTTAGAATTAACTAAACTATGTTCTAGTGATTACAAGTTTAAACCTTCGAATAAGATAGCTTTATATGTATGAATCGAATGATGTTATGAACATCATTACTACCTTAATTTCCTTGGATAAACCTACTGGAAAAGAGAAAAATGGATCTAGCTTCAATGGATCCTTGGATGGCTCGAAGTTCTTGAAGCAGAATCATGACACGAAAACAAGTTCAAGTAAGATCATCACTTGAAATAAGATTGTTATAGTTATAGAAATTGAACCAAAGTTTGAATATTATTATTACCTTGTATTAGAATGATAACCTACTGTAAGAAACAAAGATTTCTTGAGGTTGGATGATCACCTTACAAGATTGGAAGTGAGCTAGCAAACTTGAAAGTATTCTTGATTTTATGAAACTAGAACTTTTGGAATTTATGAAGAACACTTAGAACTTGAAGATAGAACTTGAGAGAGATCAATTAGATGAAGAAAATTGAAGAATGAAAGTGTTTGTAGGTGTTTTTGGTCGTTGGTGTATGGATTAGATATAAAGGATATGTAATTTTGTTTTCATGTAAATAAGTCATGAATGATTACTCATATTTTTGTAATTTTATGAGATATTTCATACTAGTTGCCAAATGATGGTTCCCACATGTGTTAGGTGACTCACATGGGCTGCTAAGAGCTGATCATTGGAGTGTATATACCAATAGTACATACATCTAAAAGCTGTGTATTGTACGAGTACGAATACGGGTGCATACGAGTAGAATTGTTGATGAAACTGAACGAGGATGTAATTGTAAGCATTTTTGTTAAGTATAAGTATTTTGATAAGTGTATTGAAGTCTTTCAAAAGTGTATAAATACATATTAAAACACTACATGTATATACATTTTAACTGAGTCGTTAAGTCATCGTTAGTCGTTACATGTAAGTGTTGTTTTGAAACCTTTAGGTTAACGATCTTGTTAAATGTTGTTAACCCAATGTTTATAATATCAAATGAGATTTTAAATTATTATATTATCAAGATATTATCATGTATGAATATCTCTTAATATGATATATATACATTAAATGTCTTTACAACGATAATCGTTACATATATGTCTCGTTTAAAAATCATTAAGTTAGTAGTCTTGTTTTTACATATGTAGTTCATTGTTAATATACTTTATGATATGTTTTCTTATCATAGTATCATGTTAACTATATATATATATATATATATCCATATATATGTCATCATATAGTTTTTACAAGTTTTAACGTTCGTGAATCACCGATCAACTTGGGTGGTCAATTGTCTATATGAAACATATTTCAATTAATCAAGTCTTAACAAGTTTGATTGCTTAACATGTTGGAAACATTTAATCATGTAAATATCAATCGCAATTAATATATATAAACATGGAAAAGTTCGGGTCACTACATTCTCAGCCCAAAAATATATATTGCAAAAGCATTTAAAATGGTAGCAAATGAATCTCACCTTAGCAGCATATAAAGTTGTTCACCAAAATGTGACTGAAACTCGGATTATTAAATAATCATGGATCTCAACCTAGAGAACATATGTTGGTCAATAAATGTCTATCAAGCTAGGTCAGGTCATAGTGTATCACAATCCTAATGCTCGAGATCGACATACAAAAGTTATCCAAAGTCGTTTCAAAAAGTCAATTTTGACAATAGTTCAACAAAACGAGACGTACCTTATATAAGGATTCATTTACTCGGTTGTTAATATTCAAAAATCCAATTTATGAATCTTACAAATAAGTTGTTTAAATATTAATTGCAGATTCAAAAGCAATTTCAATTAACTTCAATCATAATTCAGTTGATCATATCTTTTAATCCGTTCATCAAAACTATTCGATATCTAAATGAAAAGTTATTGGTTTTTCGCCAGCTTTCCAAAAACATGTATATCATATACCTTTTTCCAGTAATATATGTATTTAATTCGTGATTCATTATAAACTGTTTAACGACGAAATTTAGCATACAAGCATGTATAAATATATATACTCGAGCACTAGACATGTATATACTATTAATTTATAAAAGATAAAATATAAATGCTTACATATCAATATTGTGATTCAATATTGCAGAAAAGTACATAGACGTAACAGAGATGATAAACACTAGGTTTGACTTTACGAGCATAACCCTTGAACAATACCCATAACCTCCTTAGTAATAACCCATAATTTTCTTAGCTCTATCCCGCTCGTAAAACTCATTTTTAAAGTGACACGCTCATGACTTCGTCGTAGTATTTTTGTATAATAATACTACTAATAATAATAAGATTAATAATATTAATAATAATAATAATAATCTTAATAATCTTAATAATAATAATAATAATAATAATAATAATAATAATAATAATAATAATAATAATAATAATAATAATAATAATAAAAATTTAAATATATACAGAGATGAGAGTGTGAAGAAACAAGTCGCGAATTCGATCAATTTATAGTAGTTGGCCAGCAAAAGGGTGCCATGCGATCGCATGGCTTCCCTAGCCATTTTCCATGCGATCGCATGGAGTGATTTTCTAGCTCACTTGTGTTTAACTTCTTCCTCGTCGACATAATAAAATATTACGTAAATCGAATATTAAAATTTTAAAAAGTCGTATTTATTAAATAATTCAGGGGTATTCTATGTAACTTATAATTAATAATTTATATCATGTCGTTTTCATGTGAATAGTAAATGAATTAATTTAAATTCAACTATTTAAGCTACACGTTGTACGTTGTGCTTTACAAATTGTACATTATTAATTTAACTATGTTTCTTAAAAAAATTACAAAAATTATATCATAAAAATAAAATGACTTAATACGTAAAAATTTTAATTTGAAATAGCATCGTTTAATAGTAAATTTTTAATCATTTCGTATATAAATATTATTCGCATGATTCCGTATATATCGAAAACTCTTATATTTATTAAAATATGTATATAATACATGTTATGACATTCGTGAATCGTTGGACAAACAGGGTGGTCAACCGTTATATAAAAAAATTCATTTTCAAAAGTTTTAAAACTTGTCAAAATTCATTGCTTATCATGCCGAAAATATTAAATCATATAAAGAATTGGTTTAAATAAGTCGAAATTTTCCGGGTCATCACATATATGTTATATACATATATATTATATATAAGTGTTACATATATATAGATGAAAAGATGGTACATATATATATATATACTTGTATTACTTTACTTTTTATGTTTTACTAAACTTATATAACTTACACAATACACACTCACACATACATACACAAGAACATATACATACATATATACACATACATATACACGTATGTATATATTTACATATACACACACATATATATTTACAACGTATACATGTACATACATATGTATGCATGCATGCATGCACGTATATCATTTTCATTATTTATTATTCCACCATTAAATATTACTAACCATTATTCATTCTCACATAAAATCATAACTTTTTATTATTATAATTTCCAAGATACTTAATCAAGTAGCCTATCTTATTAATCAATAATCACGATCCAAATCTTCATCTCCTACTATTATTATTAGCTAGTCTTATTATTATTCTTACATGATCAAATTAATTACTAAACCATAATCAACACTAACTTATTAATCCTTAAATCATAGGCATACTTTTAATCTTATTCGTAAATTCATAATCTTTTATTTATCACTAACTAATATCATTCATATCCTAGTATCTTATTATTCATAATCATACATCTTTTATCTTTAACCTTATTACTAACCCATAATACTTCATCATCTTCTTATTAATAATTAATCATATCACTTGATCATAATCTTTATCATTACTTAACCCTACTATTTATATCAATAACTTAAAGTAAATAAATTAGCATGATTGAACTAGGGTTTTAGAACTACCTTATGAAGATTAGAAACCTAGGATGATGATGATGATGCGATGAATAGGAACAGACTACAGTAGCAGCAACAACCGACGACCCAAAAGGGTTTTCTTGGGTCTGATCTAGCTCGCAGAAAAACAGCACACAGCAGCAGCAAAATTTGATCAATCAAGGGTTTTCTTTGGGTCAGTTTTGGTTCGACAAATAGCAGATACAGCAGTAGCAATAGCACAACCCAAACAGGAGGTTCTTGGTCACGAACAACAACAGCAGGAACCAGCAGATTATTGAGGTTGTTTCGTGGTGTTTTGCAGCAAGAAAAGAGATCGTTTATGGTGGTGGTGAGGCTGAGATCAATGGGCAGCAGGGTATTGATGGTGATCGATATTTGCAGGTTGTTTTGTTGTTGATGAATGGCGATTGAAAAGGCTGCAGGAAGGCTGAATGTTTACGATTTCAGGAGGGTTTTTGAGGTTGTTTTTATCGACTGCAGATGCAGGTTCAAAGGGCTGTTTGATGTCGACAAAAGAAGACTGGATGGTGATGATAATTTACGATTTGCAGGTTGCTTTTTGAAGGGTTTTTGGTCGATAAAATAGAAGAGGGAAAAGGGACTGCAGAGTCGACTAACGCAGGAATTTTGTGATAAAATTTTATGTGAAACTTGATGCCTTTCATAGTTAAATTCTAGTTTCCTAATCTCACCCAAATTACTTGAAGATTAAGGACTTGAATTAGTATTGAACTAGGATTGTTAATGCTTAAAGATCAAGGTATTTCCTATTTTATTTCTTTTAATTCTATTTTATATCTCCTAGACGAGATTTTATGCTAATACATATTATTTATTTTTTATTTTTTATTTTTTTAAAAATGGCATTTTTATTTATTTATGTATTATATATATATATATATATATATATATATATATATATATATATATATATATATATATATATATATATATATATATATATATATATATATATATATATATATATATATATATTTATAATTAATATTAGGGTTACATTTTATTTAATTACTAACCCCTAACCTTTATTAATTTTCTTAAGTTCCATTTAGTTTACATAAATTCTTATTTGTTTAAATCTTATAAATATTGTCACATTTTAATTTATTACATATTATTTATATTATTTATTTAGTATTAGGGTTAGGGTTTAATATTCAATATTAAATGCTATTAGGGTTTTAACAATACTTACGATCATTTAATGAAAGCATAAATGTTCGTTTGTCGAAATGGATAACAACCCTAATGATGATGCACAGAATATGACACTGAAACCCTAAGGACAACTTGGTAAATTCAGAAGGGAAAAGTGAGGGTTGTTATAGTACCTCCCCGTTAATTTAAACTTCGTCCCGAAGTTTCAGGAAGACTTCTCGAATGCATCAGCGGGTGAGAATAGATGTGGATATTTCCGTTTCATCTGGTCTTCACGTTCCCAGGTATACTCGGGGCCTCTTCGTGAATTCCAATGGATCTTAACAACATGAATAGAGCTTTATTTCAAATGTTTAATCTTACGATCCATAACTTCTTTAGGTTTTTCGGTGAAGTGCAATTTATCATCATTGCGAAGATCATTCTAGGGGATAACGAGTATGTCGTCAACAAGACACTTTTTAAGATTCGAGATGTGAAATGTATGAACTTTATTTTACAGGAAGTGTTGACTAAAAATTAGCATTCGGTCAACATTTTTTTAAAGCAAAGTCTATACTTAATTACAGTAGGGATCTACTTGAGTGAGAGTTGATATTGTATGAAATTTCAGCTAAAAGAGCCTAGGTGATTAGAATATCTAGTCTTATGGACTTCCTCCATGACTAGTTCTTGAAAAATTTCTGAGTAGTGGAGATTTTTATAGGATTGACATGTATTCCTTCACTATCAACTACATGTACGAGAAATTGTACGGTTCGCAGTCCAAGTTCACACTTGGAAAGCTTGGAATACAGTTGTTCCTTCTTTAAGAGCTCGAGAATCAATTGCAGATGTTGCTCATGCTCTTTCTCGCTCTTGGAATAGATTAAGATGTCATCAATGAAAACGGTTACGAATTTATCAAGATAAGGTTTGCATACACGGTTCATAAGATCCATGAATACAGCAGGAGTATTGGTTAAACCAAAAGGCATGACAAGAAACTCATAGTGTCTATAACGAGTTCGGAAAGTAGTCTTAGAAACATCAGTTTCCTTGACTCTCAATTGATAATAACCCGACCTAAGATCAATCTTCGAATAGATACTTGACCCTTGTAGTTGGTTAAACAGGTCATCAATATGCAGGAGTGGATAACGATTCTTGATGGTTAGCTTGTTGAGTTCTCGGTAATCAATACACATTCTGGACGTGCCACCTTTCTTTCTAGTGAAAAGAACGGGTACTCCCCATGGAGGCGAGCTATGACAAATGAAACCTTTCTCCGAAAGTTCTTGGAGTTGGCTGGATGATTCCTTCATTTCGGATGGAGCTAATCAGTATGATACCTATGCAATAGGTACAGCACCTGGCGTGGATAATTGACAAGTGAAGGATATATAATATCTAGGGTTGATATTATTAGTTGACAATATAGTGATAAGGAGTATGTAATGGTACACAATGGTCCTAAGGTTGATCAAATCTTATTCCCATCATGATCCATTAGGATTTCTGTATGACTTATCATAATATAATTATGTTGATCAAGTGTCATTATATTATTCTAAATCATACTTTTATCACTCCATAAGGTTACTACTATGTCATCTAGTCAATATGCATCTTCTTCAAGGTGAATAATTCAATGGAAAATGAAAGGAAAGAAAATAACATCATTCATTCATTTAAAAGAAAATAATCAGAGTATTACAGAAACTTAACGAAATCTTCCAAAATGTAAAAGTACTTAATGGTAACATAAAGAACACTATGAAAATGAAAAATTTAAATGTCTAGTGGTTTCCAAAAACTCTTCATTGTGCCTCTTCCACTTCTTCTTATCCAAACATTGATTTTTGAAATGCCCTGCTCCTCCGCAGTTATAGCAAGTAGGAACGGTTGCATTTGTTTTTGTGGCTGGAGTTTTGGTTGATGGAATAACAACCCTACAATTCTTGGCTACGTGACCCACCTTATTGCACTTGGTGCACTTGGCCTTACACCATCCTTCATGATGTCTCTCACATCTTTTACAATAAGGACGTTTTCCCTTATACAACTTGTTGAATTTTCCCTTATAAAGCTTGTTAAATTTGCTTTTAGAATTTTCTTGCTCCATTCCTTCTCTCTTCCTTTTTGCACCTTCTTTCTCCTTATGTTTGTCGATGAAATAGCTTGCCATGCAAGAAGCTTCTTGTATGGTGCTCGGGTTCTCCAAGATAACATCTCTTCGGACTTCATTAGGCAATCCATTAATGTAGCATTGGATCCCTAGATACTCGGGAGTAGCTATGAGAGCAAACTCTTACAATTGGTTGGTGTAGCTCATGAGATCAGCATTTACCATTTCTATATTACTGAGCCTAGGTCTTTCAGTACTCTTGTATGTAGGGGGCGGGTAGCTTATAAAACTTCGATGAGAGTGAATGGTCGAAAGGTTTCGCGGTATGCCATTGTTGCCATTACCTTGAACAGAGGACTCGGACTTGGATTCTTCCTCAACTTCTTCTTCTTCAATCATCTCTTCCACAAACTCTTCCTCCTCGTCATCCCCATTATAGTTATCATTAGTGTGGGATTCTTCCAAATGAGGGGAGTGTGGTGGACTAGCAGGGACATAGTTTGGGTGAGTTGGTGAAAATGGTGGGGAAACGGGTCCATAAGTCGGTGTGCGGACAGATCTTTCGGAGTAGGATCCATCGGACTCGTTGTCGGAGATGATGATCGGGCTATTGCGAGACATCCTAATTGAAAAGAAAGAGAGATTATTAGGTAGGTTCTAAGGATGACGCAAAAGCACGAATAGAATGTAAGGGAAAATGTACTAAAAACTAAAACAAGAAAGGTTATAGTCCTATAGATTGCTAAGGCACCTAACTAACACATAAGGCACACATAAAATACAATCCTAGTTCTCTATAACAACTCGGCTCTGATACCACTCTGTCATACCCCCAAATAGGGCCGGGGAAATATGACTTCACAATATCACAACACAAGTATGTATAAACGAAAACGACTCTATATGAGACGTTCTTAATATAACCAATGTATTAAAGCAGTGGAAAGTATTAAGTCATTACAATAGGTGTTCTAATGCAATAATATGAATGTATAAATGCGGACTCCAAAAGCAGCAAAGTCCAAATAGCAAATAATCTTTAGCAATCTTCACCTGAGACAAAACATGCTTAAAATGTCAACCAAAATGGTTGAGTGAACAACATAGGTTTATCAATAATAACCAAGTTTTTAGACCACAAGATTTAATTATAAAGTTTAATTAGTTCGGTAGTAGTGCTGGTGTATATGATATCAATACTAACCATAAGTTACCCTAAACACATCACGTTCGTGTCGTGCATCATTATTATGTATCCATTGACCAACGGTCATCCGGATATAGACGTCACCCTCAATAGCGCTATTCACAATAACTAAGCTTGCCTTTATACGTAGCAACTAACGATATCATGGTAGGGATTTAGCATGAATCAATACATGTTAGCACAGTTTGAACTAATCAGAATAAAGTTTTCGAGTACTTGTGTCTAAACGTAAAACAGTTTGAAAACAAGCATGTGTCTCACCCCAAAGTTATAAAATAGTTAAGAAATAGTAAAAAAGAGGGGCTATGAAGTTCACCTTAATAGCAGATAGATATTCCATGCAAGTTATATGATCGGAGTATTGATCACGGAGATCTCAACCTAGAGATATTATGTTCGATTAGTTAATGTCTAATAGACATAAAGTTTGTTTATTAATATAGCAAACTATATTAACAGTGACCGTTCTTGAGAAAAGTTATATTTATATAAGTGATAATATACTTAGTATACTTAAGTGTTACTATATAGATAAGTGTATAAGTTATACTAATAATGGTATCATTTGTTTTTAATTATTCAACTATTATGTAAACTTATCATTATGTTACATGAATAAATATACCTATGTGATACGTATATATTCTTTATTATTATCACCATGTAGGTATTTATAGCTATATGTTATATACGTATATATTATATGTAAGTGTTACATATATATAGATGAAAAGATGGTACATATATATATATATACTTGTATTACTTTACTTTTTATGTTTTACTAAACTTATATAACTTACACAATACACACTCACACATACATACACAAGTACATATACATACATATATACACATACATATACACGTATGTATATTTTTACATATATACACACACATATATTTACAACGTATACATGTACATACATACGTATGCATGCATGGATGCACGTATATCATCTTCATTATTTATTATTCCACCATCAAATATTACTAACCATTATTCATTCTCACATAAAATCATAACTTTTTATCATTATAATTTCCAAGATACTTAATCAAGTAGCCTAGCTTGTTAATCAATAATCACGATCCAAATCTTCATCTCCTACTATTATTATTATCTAGTCTTATTATTATTCTTACATGATCAAATTAGTTACTAAACCATAATCAATACTAACTTATTAATCCTTAAATCATAGGCATACTTTTAATCTTATTCATAAATTCATAATCATTTATTTATCACTAACTAATATCATTCATATCCTAGTATCTTATTATTCATAATCATACATCTTTTATCTTTAACCTTATTACTAACCCATAATACTCCATCATCTTCTTATTAATAATTAATCATATCACTTAATCATAATCTTTATCATTACTTAACCCTACTATTTATATCAATAACTTAAAGTAAATAAATTAGCATGATTGAACTAGGGTTTTAGAACTACCTTATGAAGATTAGAGAACTAGGATGATGATGATGATGTGATGAACAGGAACAGACTGCAGTAGCAGCAACAACCGACGACCCAAAAGGGTTTTCTTGGGTCTGATCTAGCTCGCAGAAAAACAGCACACAGCAGCAGCAAAATTTGATCAATCAAGGGTTTTCTTTGGGTCAGTTTTGGTTCGACAAATAGCAGATACAGCAGTAGCAATAGCACAACCCAAACAGGAGGTTCTTGGTCACGAACAACAACAGCAGGAACCAGCAGATTATTGAGGTTGTTTCGTGGTGTTTTGCAGCAAGAAAAGAGATCGTTTATGGTGGTGGTGAGGCTGAGATCAATGGTCAACAGGGTGTTAATGGTGATCGATATTTGCAGGTTGTTTTGTTGTTGATGAATAGCTATTGAAAAGGCTACAGGAAGGCTGAATGTTTATAATTTTAGGAGGGTTTTTGAGGTTGTTTTTATCGACTGTAGATGCAGGTTCAAAGGGCTGTTTGATATCGACAAAAGAAGACTGGATGGTGATGATAATTTACGATTTGCAGGTTGCTTTTTGAAGGGTTTTTGGTCGATAAAATAGAAGAGGGAAAAGGGACTACAGAGTCGACTAACGCAGGAATTTTGTGATAAAATTTTATGTGAAACTTGATGCCTTTTATAGTTAAATTCTAGTTTCCGAAACTCACCCAAATTACTTGAAGATTAAGGACTTGAATTAGTATTGAACTAGGATTGTTAATGCTTAAAGATCAAGGTGTTTCCTATTTTATTTCTTTTAATTCTATTTTATATCTCCTAGACGAGATTTTATGCTAATACATATTATTTATTTATTTATTTTTTAAAAAAACTGCATTTTTATTTATTTATGTATTTTATATATATATATATATATATATATATATATATATATATATATATATATATATATATATATATATATATATATATATATATATATATATATATATATATATATATATATATATATATATATATATATTTTATAATTAATATTAGGGTTACATTTTATTTAATTACTAACCCCTAACTTTTATTAATTTTCTTAAGTTCCAATTAGTTTACATAAATTCTTATTTGTTTAAATCTTATAAATATTGTCACATTTTAATTTATTACATATTATTTATATTATTTATTTAGTATTAGGGTTAGGGTTTAATATTCAATATCAAATGCTTTTAGGGTTTTAACAATACTTACGATCATTTAATGAAAGCATAAATGTTCGTTTGTTGAAATGGATAACAACCCTAATGATGATGCACATAATATGACATTGAAACCCTAAGGACAACTTGGTAAATTCAGAAGGGAAAAGTGAGGGTTGTTATAACTTTGGCCCCAATTGCCTTCACTTTCCCAATAACTTTCTCAGCTTCATCACAACATGCTGCTACTTAAGAGGAGTCATACATGCATATTGTAAATATCATAACCAATACAGGTCAATTTAAAAAGACATTGCATGATAATACATGCATATTGTAAATATCCAAAGATTATAATGATAGCAATATCTTACGGTTTTAAATGCATCCAAAGCCGCTCCTGATTCAGTTGATATTAACAGTTCTCCAAGATCTAAAAAGGCCTCCACCATAGTTTAACAAACATAAAAGTCTAAGTAGCAGTAACAAAATATACAGCCGAATATTTGTTCATGTGCCATTTTCATACAACTTTCTAGAGTCTTAAGATGTTTATTCACGACATTGTAGGAGGAATCGACAGAACCTTGGGATCTCGAGGATCAATTCGGACGGCTTTCTTCAAAGCTTCATGAGCCTTGGTAGTCTGATTGAGCTGAAGATAAATGTGAGCAACAGCCTGCATCAAACTCAATCCACATTCACTCACTATAAAATCAAAATTGCAAAAACAATTGTAAGCTATAAAGCAAAAACAAGTCTATCAAAACTTCTAATTACCTTTAACGTCTCACAATTCTCGGGATAAACTTCCAATACTTTCTCAAAATATGAGAGTAAGCTTTTAAAGTCTTCCTTAGAAAACAAGAAAGCATTGAAACTTTTCACATTGTGACCAACACCTAGTAGAGGCATTTTATCAAACAGTTGGAATGCATTATCCAACAACACAAAATTTACCATAACAAATAATCGATATAAACTTTTCATTATTCAAATCTGGTCTATGTCTTAACAATTCATCAATGGAGTTACGAATACCTTCGAAGTAATGCAACTCGGTCATCTTTGAAATCGCTGAAATTTTATAATATTTGACGAACATAACCCCAATTTTGTAGTCAGTTGCTGAACTAGGTTTCAATTCTAGTCTGATTTAGGGGAATAAGGACTGAATTTAGAGGAATAAGAATGATTTGCAGGTTTCGATGGAGGGCAGAGGTGGAATCGATCTAGAGGACGAAGGCGACACATCGGGTGTATGACTGTATGTTTTGATGGTTACCAGATGTGGCGATAATGGGAAGCTGTTTCAGGACTTTTATCAAATGACCATAATACCCCTCTGCAATTTTTTAGTATAAAATTGAGCTCTCTATTAAAATTATGAAATATGTGCCATATATTTACTTATCCAGTTTGTACTCCATTTAGTGCTTAGCCATGGATTGAAACCATATATATATATATATATATATATATATATAGGGGCAGGATCAATGGGGAAGTAACCAATCGATACAATTTTACACAAGTTATTTATTTATTTATAGAGTGGATATACTTAAACCTTGCTACAACACTTATAGGCAGTGTACCTAATCGTACAGTAGTGTAGTTTTTAGTAAGTCCGGTTCGTCCACAGGGAACTCGCCAAGTTTAACGCTATATTTTTAAAAACTATATTTGTAAAAATATAAATATATATATAAGTAGTATTATTATTATAAAAAGGGGGTTTTTACCGTTTAATGACCGGTTTGTCGATTTTAAAACTTAAGTCGCAGTTAAAACCTAATGTAAAATATTAAAAATAAATATAACTTAATTTTAAGCTTAAAGTAAATAACGATAATGAAATTGCGATAAATAAAAGTGCGATAAATAAAAGTGCGATAAATAAAATGAGGATAAATAAAATTGCGATAATTAAAAAGTACGATAATTAGAAGTGCATTTAAATAAAATGAGAGTAAATAAAAGTGCGATAATTAAAAGTGCAATTAAATATGAAATAAAGGAATTATGCTTATTTAAACTTCCGTAATCATGATGTTTGACATGTTGATTTTAGTTTATTACCATGGGTTAATTGTCCTTTGTCCTGGATTATTCAATATGTCCTTCTGGTTTTTTTCCATAACAGTCCATCAGTCATAAATATAAAGTGCGAGTGTCCTCGTCAAATTATCCTTATATCCGAAGTCAAATATTCCAACTAATTGGGGACTTAAACTGTAATTACACCAAGTATCCTTGTATATAATTCACCCCCGTTTTAATAAGTCCATTGACTATTAATCCATTCCCGTGTCCGGTTAAATGAACGATTATTAGTACTTATAAATATCTCGCCCATCGTGTCCGATTGAGTGTATATGGTTATTTATAGGTACGTCCAATTGTAAATCTTTATATTAAATTAACAAACTATCATTTAATTAAACAAATATAAAGCCTATTAATAGCCCATAGTCTAATTTCCACAAGTGTCGTTCTTTTGTCCAAACCCCAATTATGGTACAAAGCCCAATTACCCAATTTTAATATTTAGCCCAACATCGCGATTACTTCGGCCTAAATAAGCATAATAATAACTTAGCTACGAGACATTAATTTAAAAAAGTTGAACATAACTTACAATGATTAAAAATAGCGTAGCGTTACACGGACAGAATTTCGACTTACACCCTTACAACATTCGCTAACATACCCTTATTATTAAAATTAAAATTAAAATTATAATATATATATATATATATATATATATATATATATATATATATATATATATATATATATATATATATATATATATATATATATATATATACGTTTGAGAGTGAGAAGAGAAAAAGATGTGTTATTGTTCGATCACCAAACTGCTTTTTATAGGGGTGTGGCCAGAAAAAGTGGCCCATGCGATCGCATGGAATTATAACGGCCAGGCCATACGATCGCATGGCCTGCTTTTCCAGCTCACATGATTTTGTTTTCTTGTTTTGCCGACGGTTTAATAAATAAATATAATATATAAATAATTTTAAGAATTATTTATATATTATATTATATTTATGTACATAGTTGACTTGTAATTTTTGCTCCGTTGCGTCGCGCGTTGTTAGTTGGCTCAGGTCCCGGTTTCGGATTTTCGAACGTCCTTGCGTACAATTTAATATCTTGTATTTTGCGTTTTGCGGCATGTACTCTTGTAATTTTGAGACGTTTCTCATCAATAATTTGAACCACTTTAATTGTATTTTGTACTTTTGAGCTTTTTGGTCGTTTGCGTCTTCAATTCGTCGAATCTGTCTTTTGTCTTCACCTTTTATTATTTAAACGAATATCACTTGTAAATAGAACAATTGCAACTAAAAGCTTGTCTTTCTTGAGGAATAATGCTATGAAATATATGTTCGTTTTTAGCATTATCAAATATTCCCACACTTGATTGTTGCTTGTCCTCAAGCAATATAGTCTTGAAATAAAAATACTAGAATCACTTCTTTATTCTTCACACTTTGTACATCAGTGATTTCTATACGGCGGTGTGAACAATGGTAGTAACGATGTGGTTTACAGTCCCACATGACTATGAAAATTTAGATCCTTAAGGAAATTGGATCTTTATGAAAACATTTGATCTTTTGAAAATACAATCTAGCTTTTACCCTAGATAAGTTTTCCGGAATAACCCTTCACCAGTGTTTGCAAATTGTTTTTGTGGGTTTGGTGGGTTTCAGATTTGAAAATTTTGGCTCAAAAATTGCGGTTTTGTGTCACCCACTTGCTAACCTTGTATTGGGAAAGCAACACGTCCAGTATACTTGCTCCGTATATTACCTTTCGGTAAACTACCGTCCGGTTGTAAAGGAAAGCGTTGAACAAGCAACTGTTGAGGCAATGTCCCGTGACATGCTTTTAAGTATGGTTTATATCGTGTCGGATGCAATTACTATCCTTTGTAGGAGCAATAGTAAAGCTCACCCTATAATTTTTTGGTCTGGCACAAGGTCCTGTCTTTGACCATGCTATGCAACCACCGTTCTTATGGTTGACACCCGATTTGGTTCAGGTGACCTAATGAATTTCAGGTGAATTCCTAGGATTTTACGTTCAATGGTAATGAACGCATTAAAAATGGGTTTTCAGAAAACAAATCGGTTTGTAATTTTGATCAAAATATTTTCTCGTTCAAGCTCGAGTTTAGATATCATCGAATTCCATGAGTTTGAATTCTCAATCTTTAAGGTCAATCTCAAGGATTGAGTAATATCAGTCTTAAAAGCTGATTTTTAATATTTAAGGAGATTATCCTTTCTGGGGATCTGATTCATTAGTCTTATCAAGCTAATTTGCATGGCGCCCTCCCCATTTTACGAGACAGATCCTCTCATGGTTAGGATAAGTCTGACCACTTGGTGACCCTATTTGATGCTGAGGTCCGTGGATTTCCGGCTGATTTTCGAGAAAACTTTTCAAGGTTTTTCGTAGACTCTACAACTGGTCTGGACGACAACTTCCTGACCTAAATCAAGAAGCGCGTGTCTTTTTCGGAAGACTTTACTTCCTTTTAATGATGGAATTGATTCATCGTGTAGATCCATCTTTTCTTTCAAATATATTATAAGAAATTTGGGTAAAACTGATAAAATTGTCCAAAACAAAAGTATCTTCAGTTATTTGTACAAAAATATGTGATATATGTTTTAAATAACTTGGTAAATTTTTCCCACACTTGGCTTTTATTTTCCTTTCTTTGCCTTTTTATTGTCCTCTGTTCCATTTTAAATGAATTCTAATATTTTGGGTTGTTTCTCAATTTATGTCCTTTCCGAGGTAACAATAATTTCGGTGTTAACACCTAGTTTTATCGTTCATAAATATGTATAAACATGATTTTGAATTCATTTAATTGAAAATTTTGAAAATTTTACTAGAATTGGATAGTCAGTATATAAGACTAGGGTTGTTCTTTATTATCAGAGAGCTCTAGATTCTAATACAACTACTGCGTTACTAGTATTTTTAATGGTAACCAAGTGTATAAGTTAAAATTTTAAAAATCCGAAAAAATTTAATCCCTTCCCACACTTAAGATCTTGCAATGCCCTCATTTGCAAGAAATCAGTAACAATTTAAATTATTGAGGGTGAGTAGTGTAGAAAAATGATTAAATTTTACCAAAGTTTCCAAACATATTGGCATTTGTTTGCTGAATGATAAATGGTGCACATCATTTGTTCATTCCGTCTTGTTGTTGAAATGTCCCGTTCTTATTGATTAAAAACGTTCCATATTAATTGATTTCGTTGCGAGGTTTTGACCTCTATATGAGACGTTTTTCAAAGACTGCATTCATTTTTAAAACAAACCATAACCTTTATTTCATAAATAAAGGTTTAAAAAGCTTTACGTAGATTATCAAATAATGATAATCTAAAATATCATGTTTACACACGACCATTACATAATGGTTTACAATACAAATATGTTACATCGAAATCAGTTTCTTGAATGCAGTTTTTACACAAGATCATACAAACATGGACTCCAAATCTTGTCCTTATTTTAGTATGCAACAGCGGAAGCTCTTAATAATCACCTGAGAATAAACATGCTTAAAACGTCAACAAAAATGTTGGTGAGTTATAGTTTTAACCTATATATATTAAATCATAATAATAGACCACAAGATTTCATATTTCAATACACATCCCATACATAGAGATAAAAATCATTTATATGGTGAACACCTGGTAACCGACATTAACAAGATGCATATATAAGAATATCCCCATCATTCCGGGACACCCTTCGGATATGATATAAATTTCGAAGTACTAAAGCATCCGATACTTTGAATGGGGTTTGTTAGGCCCAATAGATCTATCTTTAGGATTCGTGTCAATTAGGGTGTCTGTTCCCTAATTCTTAGATTACCAGACTTAATAAAAAGGGGCATATTCGATTTCGATAATTCAACCATAGAATGTAGTTTCACGTACTTGTGTCTATTTTGTAAATCATTTATAAAACCTGCATGTATTCTCATCCCAAAAATATTAGATTTTAAAAGTGGGACTATAACTCACTTTCACAGATTTTTACTTCGTCGGTAAGTAAGACTTGGCCACTGGTTGATTCACGAACCTATAACAATATATACATATATATCAAAGTATGATCAAAATATATTTACAACCATTTTTATTATGTTTTAAAGATTTGAGTGTATTAAGTCAGCTGTCCTCGTTAATAACCTACAACTAGTTGTCCACAGTTAGATGTACAAAAATAAATCGATAAATATTATCTTGAATCAATCCACCATCCAGTGTATACGTATCTCAGTATTGATCACAACTCAAATTATATATATTTTGGAATCAACCTCAACCCTGTATAGCTAACTCCAACATTCACATATAGAGTGTCTATGGTTGTTCCGAAATATATATAGATGTGTCGACATGATAGGTCGAAACATTGTATACGTGTCTATGGTATCTCAAGATTACATACTATACAATACAAGTTGATTAAGTTATGGTTGGAATAGATTTGTTACCAATTTTCACGTAGCTAAAATGAGAAAAATTATCCAATCTTGTTTTACCCATAACTTCTTCATTTTAAATCCGTTTTGAGTGAATCAAATTGCTATGGTTTCATATTGAACTCTATTTTATGAATCTAAACAGAAAAAGTATAGGTTTATAGTTGGAAAATAAGTTACAAGTCGTTTTTGTAAAGGTAGTCATTTCAGTCGAAAGAACGACGTCTAGATGACCATTTTAGAAAACATACTTCCACTTTGAGTTTAACCATAATTTTTGGATATAGTTTCATGTTCATAATAAAAATCATTTTCTCAGAATAACAACTTTTAAATCAAAGTTTATCATAGTTTTTAATTAACTAACCCAAAACAGCCCGCGGTGTTACTACGACGGCGTAAATCCGGTTTTACGGTGTTTTTCGTGTTTCCAGGTTTTAAATCATTAAGTTAGCATATCATATAGATATAGAATGAAATGTCCCGTTCTTATTGATTAAAAACGTTCCATATTAATTGATTTCGTTGCGAGGTTTTGACCTCTATATGAGACGTTTTTCAAAGACTGCATTCATTTTTAAAACAAACCATAACCTTTATTTCATAAATAAAGGTTTAAAAAGCTTTACGTAGATTATCAAATAATGATAATCTAAAATATCCTGTTTACACACGACCATTACATAATGGTTTACAATACAAATATGTTACATCGAAATCAGTTTCTGGAATGCAGTTTTTACACAATATCATACAAACATGGACTCCAAATCTTGTCCTTATTTTAGTATGCAACAGCGGAAGCTCTTAATATTCACCTGAGAATAAACATGCTTTAAACGTCAACAAAAATGTTGGTGAGTTATAGGTTTAACCTATATATATCAAATCGTAACAATAGACCACAAGATTTCATATTTCAATACACATCCCATACATAGAGATAAAAATCATTCATATGGTGAACACCTGGTAACCGACAATAACAAGATGCATATATAAGAATATCCCCATCATTCCGGGATACCCTTCGGATATGATATAAATTTTGAAGTACTAAAGCATCCGGTACTTTGGATGGGGTTTGTTAGGCCCAATAGATCTATCTTTAGGATTCGCGTCAATTAGGGTGTCTGTTCCCTAATTCTTAGATTACCAGACTTAATAAAAAGGGGCATATTCGATTTCGATAATTCAACCATAGAATGTAGTTTCACGTACTTGTGTCTATTTTGTAAATCATTTATAAAACCTGCATGTATTCTCATCCCAAAAATATTAGATTTTAAAAGTGGGACTATAACTCACTTTCACAGATTTTTACTTCGTCGGGAAGTAAGACTTGGCCACTGGTTGATTCACGAACCTATAACAATATATACATATATATCAAAGTATGTTCAAAATATATTTACAACACTTTTAATATATTTTGATGTTTTAAGTTTATTAAGTCAGCTGTCCTCGTTAGTAACCTACAACTAGTTGTCCACAGTTAGATGTACAGAAATAAATCGATAAATATTATCTTGAATCAATCCACGACCTAGTGTATACGTATCTCAGTATTGATCACAACTCAAACTATATATATTTTGGAATCAACCTCAACCCTGTATAGCTAACTCCAACATTCACATATAGAGTGTCTATGGTTGTTCCGAAATATATATAGATGTGTCGACATGATAGGTCGAAACATTGTATACGTGTCTATGGTATCTCAAGATTACATAATATACAATACAAGTTGATTAAGTTATGGTTGGAATAGATTTGTTACCAATTTTCACGTAGCTAAAATGAGAAAAATTATCCAATCTTGTTTTACCCATAACTTCTTCATTTTAAATCCGTTTTGAGTGAATTAAATTGCTATGGTTTCATATTGAACTCTATTTTATGAATCTAAACATAAAAAGTATAGGTTTATAGTCGGAAAAATAAGTTACAAGTCATTTTTGTAAAGGTAGTCATTTCAGTCGAAAGAACGACGTCTAGATGACCATTTTAGAAAACATACTTCCACTTTGAGTTTAACCATAATTTTTGGATATAGTTTCATGTTCATAATAAAAATCATTTTCTCAGAATAACAACTTTAAAATCAAAGTTTATCATAGTTTTTAATTAACTAACCCAAAACAGCCCGCGGTGTTATTACGACGGCGTAAATCCGGTTTTACGGTGTTTTTCGTGTTTCCAGGTTTTAAATCATTAAGTTAGCATATCATATAGATATAGAACATGTGTTTAGTTGATTTTAAAAGTCAAGTTAGAAGGATTAACTTTTGTTTGCGAACAAGTTTAGAATTAACTAAACTATGTTCTAGTGATTACAAGTTTAAACCTTCGAATAAGATAGCTTTATACGTATGAATCGAATGATGTTATGAACATCATTACTACCTTAAGTTCCTTGGATGAACCTACTGGAAAAGAGAAAAATGGATCTAGCTTCAATGGATCCTTGGATGGCTCAAAGTTCTTGAAGCAAAATCATGACACGAAAACAAGTTCAAGTAAGATCATCACTTGAAATAAGATTGTTATAATTATAGAAATTGAACCAAAGTTTGAATATGATTATTACCTTGTATTAGAATGATAACCTACTGTAAGAAACAAAGATTTCTTGAGGTTGGATGATCACCTTACAAGATTGGAAGTGAGCTAGCAAACTTGAAAGTATTCTTGATTTTATGAAACTAGAACTTTCGGAATTTATGAAGAACACTTAGAACTTGAAGATAGAACTTGAGAGAGATCAATTAGATGAAGAAAATTGAAGAATGAAAGTGTTTGTAGGTGTTTTTGGTCGTTGGTGTATGGATTAGATATAAAGGATATGTAATTTTGTTTTCATGTAAATAAGTCATGAATGATTACTCATATTTTTGTAATTTTATGAGATATTTCATGCTAGTTGCCAAATGATGGTTCCCACATGTGTTAGGTGACTCACATGGGCTGCTAAGAGCTGATCATTGGAGTGTATATACCAATAGTACATACATCTAAAAGCTGTGTATTGTACGAGTACGAATACGGGTGCATACGAGTAGAATTGTTGATGAAACTGAACGAGGATGTAATTGTAAGCATTTTTGTTAAGTAGAAGTATTTTGATAAGTGTATTGAAGTCTTTCAAAAGCGTATAAATACATATTAAAACACTACATGTATATACATTTTAACTGAGTCGTTAAGTCATCGTTAGTCGTTACATGTAAGTGTTGTTTTGAAACCTTTAGGTTAACGATCTTGTTAAATGTTGTTAACCCAATGTTTATAATATCAAATGAGATTTTAAATTATTATATTATCATGATATTATCATGTATGAATATCTCTTAATATGATATATATACATTAAATGTCTTTACAACGATAATCGTTACATATATGTCTCGTTTAAAAATCATTAAGTTAGTAGTCTTGTTTTTACATATGTAGTTCATTGTTAATATACTTAATGATATGTTTACTTATCATAGTATCATGTTAACTATATATATATCCATATATATGTCATCATATAGTTTTTACAAGTTTTAACGTTCGTGAATCACCGGTCAACTTGGGTGGTCAATTGTCTATATGAAACATATTTTAATTAATCAAGTCTTAACAAGTTTGATTGCTTAACATGTTGGAAACATTTAATCATGTAAATATCAATCTCAATTAATATATATAAACATGGAAAAGTTCGGGTCACTACAGTACCTACCCGTTAAATAAATTTCGTCCCGAAATTTTAAGCTGTTGAAGGTGTTGACGAATCTTCTGGAAATAGATGCGGGTATTTCTTCTTCATCTGATCTTCACACTCCCAGGTGAACTCGGGTCCTTTACGAGCATTCCATCGAACCTTAACAATTGGTATCTTGTTTTGCTTAAGTCTTTTAACCTCACGCTCCATTATTTCGACGGGTTCTTCGATGAATTGAAGTTTTTTTGTTGATTTGGATTTCATCTAACGGAATAGTGAGATCTTCTTTAGTAAAACATTTCTTTAAATTCGAGACGTGGAAAGTGTTATGTACAGCCGCAAGTTGTTGAGGTAACTCTAGTCGGTAAGCTACTGGTCCGATACGATCAATAATCTTGAATGGTCCAATATACCTTGGATTTAATTTCCCTCGTTTACCAAATCGAACAACGCCTTTCCAAGGTGCAACTTTAAGCATGACCATCTCTCCAATTTCAAATTCTATATCTTTTCTTTTAATGTCAGCGTAGCTCTTTTGTCGACTTTGGGCGGTTTTCAACCGTTGTTGAATTTGGATGATCTTCTCGGTAGTTTCTTGTATAATCTCCGGACCCGTAATCTGTCTATCCCCCACTTCACTCCAACAAATCGGAGACCTGCACTTTCTACCATAAAGTGCTTCAAACGGCGCCATCTCAATGCTTGAATGGTAGCTGTTGTTGTAGGAAAATTCTGCTAATGGTAGATGTCGATCCCAACTGTTTCTGAAATCAATAACACATGCTCGTAGCATGTCTTTAAGCGTTTGTATCGTCCTTTCACTCTGCCCATCAGTTTGTGGATGATAGGCAGTACTCATGTCTAGACGAGTTCCTAATGCTTGCTGTAATGTCTGCCAGAATCTTGAAATAAATCTGCCATCCCTATCAGAGATAATAGAGATTGGTATTCCGTGTCTGGAGACGACTTCCTTCAAATACAGTCATGCTAACTTCTCCATCTTGTCATCTTCTCTTATTGGCAGGAAGTGTGCTGATTTGGTGAGACGATCAACTATTACCCAAATAGTATCAAAACCACTTGCAGTCCTTGGCAATTTAGTGATGAAATCCATGGTAATGTTTTCCCATTTCCATTCTGGGATTTCGGGTTGTTGAAGTAGACCTGATGGTTTCTGATGCTCAGCTTTGACCTTAGAACACGTCAAACATTCTCCTACGTATTTAGCAACATCGGCTTTCATACCCGGCCACCAAAAATGTTTCTTGAGATCCTTGTACATCTTCCCCGTTCCAGGATGTATTGAGTATCTGGTTTTATGAGCTTCTCTAAGTACCATTTCTCTCATATCTCCAAATTTTGGTACCCAAATCCTTTCAGCCCTATACCGGGTTCCGTCTTCCCGAATATTAAGATGCTTCTCCGATCCTTTGGGTATTTCATCCTTTAAATTTCCCTCTTTTAAAACTCCTTGTTGCGCCTCCTTTATTTGAGTAGTAAGGTTATTATGAATCATTATATTCATAGATTTTACTCGAATGGGTTCTCTGTCCTTCCTGCTCAAGGCATCGGCTACCACATTTGCCTTCCCCGGGTGGTAACGAATCTCAAAGTCGTAATCATTCAATAATTCAATCCACCTACGCTGCCTCATATTCAGTTGTTTCTGATTAAATATGTGTTGAAGACTTTTGTGGTCGGTATATATAATACTTTTGACCCCATATAAGTAGTGCCTCCAAGTCTTTAATGCAAAAACAACCGCGCCTAATTCCAAATCATGCGTCATATAATTTTGTTCGTGAATCTTCAATTGTCTAGATGCATAAGCAATCACCTTCGTTCGTTGCATTAATACACAACCGAGACCTTGCTTTGATGCGTCACAATAAATCACAAAATCATCATTCCCTTCAGGCAATGACAATATAGGTGCCGTAGTTAGCTTTTTCTTCAATAACTGAAACGCTTTCTCTTGTTCATCATTCCATTCAAATTTCTTCCCTTTATGCGTTAATGCAGTCAAGGGTTTTGCTATTCTGGAAAAGTCTTGGATGAACCTTCTGTAGTAACCAGCTAGTCCTAAAAACTGGCGTATGTGTTTCGGAGTTTTTGGGGTTTCCCACTTTTCAACAGTTTCTATCTTTGCCGGATCCACCTTAATACCTTCTTTGTTCACTATGTGACCGAGGAATTGAACTTCTTCCAACCAAAATGCACACTTTGAAAACTTAGCGTACAATTCTTCCTTCCTCAATACTTCTAACACATTTCTCAAATGTTCACCGTGTTCTTGGTCATTCTTTGAGTAAATAAGTATGTCATCAATGAAAACAATGACAAACTTGTCAAGGTATGGTCCACACACTTGGTTCATAAGGTCCATGAACACAGCTGGTGCATTAGTTAAACCAAACGGCATGACCATAAACTCGTAATGACTGTAACGTGTTCTGAAAGCAGTCTTTGGAATATCATCTTCTTTCACCCGCATTTGATGATACCCGGAACGTAAGTCAATCTTTGAATAAACAGACGAGCCTTGTAGTTGATCAAATAAGTCGTCGATTCTCGGTAGTGGGTAGCGGTTCTTGATGGTAAGTTTGTTCAACTCTCGGTAGTCGATACACAACCTGAATGTACCATCTTTCTTCTTGACAAACAAAACAGGAGCTCCCCACGGTGATGTGCTTGGTCGAATGAAACCACGCTCTAAAAGTTCTTGTAATTGGCTTTGCAGTTCTTTCATCTCGCTGGGTGCGAGTCTGTAAGGAGCACGAGCTATTGGTGCAGCTCCTGGTACAAGATCTATTTGAAATTCAACGGATCGATGTGGGGGTAATCCCGGTAATTCTTTCGGAAATACATCGGGAAATTCTTTTGCAATGGGAACATCATTGATGCTCTTTTCTTCAGTTTGTACTTTCTCGACGTGTGCTAGAACAGCATAGCAACCTTTTCTTATTAGTTTTTGTGCCTTCAAATTACTAATAAGATGTAGCTTCGTGTTGCCCTTTTCTCCGTACACCATTAAGGGTTTTCCTTTTTCTCGTATAATGCGAATTGCATTTTTGTAACAAACGATCTCCGCTTTCACTTCTTTCAACCAGTCCATACCGATTATCACATCAAAACTCCCTAACTCTACTGGTATCAAATCAATCTTAAATGTTTCGCTAACCAGTTTAATTTCTCGATTCCGACATATATTATCTGCTGAAATTAATTTACCATTTGCTAATTCGAGTAAAAATTTACTATCCAAAGGCGTCAATGGACAACTTAATTTAGCACAAAAATCTCTACTCATATAGCTTCTATCCGCACCCGAATCAAATAAAACGTAAGTAGATTTATTGTCAATAAGAAACGTACCCGTAACAAGCTCCGGGTCTTCCTGTGCCTCTACCGCATTAATATTGAAAACTCTTCCACGGCCTTGTCCATTCGTGTTCTCCTGGTTCGGGCAATTTCTAATAATGTGGCCTGGTTTTCCACATTTATAACAAACTACATTGGCATAACTTGCTCCGACACTACTTGCTCCGCCATTACTCGTTCCGACACCATTTGTTCCTTTCGTTCTATTAACCCCTGGTCCGTAGACCTCACACTTCGCCGCACTATGACCATTTCTTTTACACTTGTTGCAAAATTTGGTGCAGAACCCCGAGTGATTCTTTTCACACCTTTGGCATAGTTGCTTCTGATTGTTGTTGTTGTTGCGGTTATTATTGTTGTTGGGATGATTGTTGTAGTTGCTGTTGTTGTTGTTGTTGTTGTTGTTGTTGGGCCGTTTGTTGTAGTTGCGATTGATGTTGCGATTGTTGGGATAATTGTTGCGATTATTGTTGTAATTGCTGTTGTTATTGTATTGGTGATTCTTATCACCGTTTTCCTCCCACTTTCTTTTGACTTGCTTCACATTGGCCTCTTCAGCAGTCTGTTCTTTAATTCTTTCTTCAATTTGGTTCACGAGTTTGTGAGCCATTCTACATGCCTGTTGTATGGAGGCGGGCTCGTGTGAACTTATATCTTCTTGGATTCTTTCCGGTAATCCTTTCACAAACGCGTCGATCTTCTCTTCCTCATCTTCGAATGATCCCGGACACAATAGGCACAATTCTGTGAATCGTATTTCGTACGTGGTAATATCAAATCCTTGGGTTCGTAACCCTCTAAGTTCTGTCTTGAGCTTATTGACCTCGGTTCTGGGACGGTACTTCTCGTTCATCAAGTGCTTGAATGCTGACCACGGTAGTGCGTACGCATCGTCTTGTCCCACTTGCTCTAGATAGGTATTCCACCATGTTAACGCAGAACCTGTGAAGGTATGCGTAGCGTACTTTACTTTGTCCTCTTCAGTACACTTACTTATGGCAAACACCGATTCGACCTTCTCGGTCCACCGTTTCAATCCGATCGGTCCTTCGGTTCCATCAAATTCCAAAGGTTTGCAGGCAGTGAATTCTTTGTAGGTGCATCCTACACGATTTCCTGTACTGCTAGATCCAAGGTTATTGTTGGTATGTAGCGCAGCCTGTACTGCGGCTATGTTTGAAGCTAGAAAAGTACGGAATTCCTCTTCATTCATATTCACGGTGTGTCGAGTAGTCGGTGCCATTTCCTTCAAAATAGTTAAATGGAACAAGTTAATCATACAGAATATTAAGAGTAGTTAATAGTATTTCGTAGCATAATATGAACTCATTTATAAAAGCTTTTTCTTCATATTAGCGTTTTATAAGTTTAAATTCGGGTAGTACCTACCCGTTAAGTTCATACTTAGTAGCTAATATACAATTCAACTACTACAATTCTATATGAAAAACTGATTATAATAATATTTCGCGTTCAAACTTTTATACAATATTTTACAAACTTACAATACCGCTTATTTTACATAAAGCATGAAATATAGCACACAATAACTTTGATACAAGATAGTTGTGAAGATAATTCTAGCTAGTACACAAGTCGTTCAGCAAAGGCAATAAAGACACGTAATTCATACGTCCAGAAACAAGTCATGCATTCTGGTTTTACTAGGACTACTTCCCATCCTTGGTCTTGTGCAACATAACCGTTATGGCCGTTGATAAGACAGCGTGTTGTAACGTCATCAAAGGGACGAGGGTTACGTAATGTCCAACAGTCCCGTAACAATCTAAAAACCTCATTTCTTACCCCAATTACCGACTCCGTCACTTGTGGAAACGTTTTGTTTAATAGCTGTAGCCCGATGTTCTTGTTCTCACTTTGGTGAGAAGCGAACATTACTAATCCGTAAGCATAACATGCTTCTTTATGTTGCATGTTAGCCGCTTTTTCTAAATCACGAAGTCCAATATTCGGATATATTGAGTCAAAATAATTTCTTAACCCGTTGCGTAAAATAGCATTTGAGTTCCCCGCAATATATGCGTCAAAGTAAACACATTGTAACTTATGGGTTTCCCAATGTGATATCCCCCATCTTTCAAACGAAAGTCTCTTATAAACCAAGACATTCTTGGAACGTTCTTCGAATGTCTTACAAACTGATCTCGCCTTAAATAGTTGTGCCGAGGAATTCTGACCGACTCTAGACAAGATTTCATCAATCATGTCTCCGGGTAGGTCTCTTAAAATATTGGGTTGTCTATCCATTTTGTGTTTTTAAACTGTAAAATAGACAAGAGTTAGATTCATAAAAAAATACTTATTAATACAAGCAATTTTTACATAAAGCATAAGCACACTATATTACATATATTACACCACACGAATACAACTATCTTATTCCGACTCGCTCGTTTCTTCTTCTTCGGTTTTGGTTCGTTTTGCCAAGTTTCTAGGGATATATGATGTTCCCTTAATACGAGCCGTAATTTTCCACATTGGTTTAGAAAAACCTGGTGGTTTAGAGGTTCCCGGGTCATTGTTACAACTTAAGGACTTCGGGGGTTGACGATACATATAAAGTTCATCGGGGTTGGAATTAGATTTCTCTATTTTTATGCCCTTTCCCTTATTATTTTCTTTTGCCTTTTTAAATTCAGTTGGGGTAATTTCTATAACATCATCGGAATTCTCGTCGGAATCCGATTCATCGGAGAATTGGTAATCCTCCCAATATTTTGCTTCCTTGGCGGAAACACCATTGACCATAATTAACCTTGGTCGTTTGGTTGAGGATTTTCTTTTACTTAACCGTTTTATTATTTCCCCCACCGGTTCTATTTCTTCATCTGGTTCCGATTCTTCTTCCGGTTCCGATTCTTCTTCCGGTTCCGACTCTTCTTCCGGTTCCTCTTCGGGAACTTGTGAATCAGTCCACGAATCATTCCAATTTACATTTGACTCTTCATTATTATTAGGTGAGTCAATGGGACTTGTTCTAGAGGTAGACATATATCACATAATATCAAACGCGTTAAGAGATTAATATATCACATAATATTCACATGTTAAAAATATATAGTTTCCAACAAAATTTGTTAAGCAATCATTTTTCAAGTAAACACGGTCGAAGTCCAGACTCACTAATGCATCCTAACAAACTCGATAAGACACACTAATGAAAAATTCTGGTTCTCTAAGACCAACGCTCGGATACCAACTGAAATGTCCCGTTCTTATTGATTAAAAACGTTCCATATTAATTGATTTCGTTGCGAGGTTTTGACCTCTATATGAGACGTTTTTCAAAGACTGCATTCATTTTTAAAACAAACCATAACCTTTATTTCATAAATAAAGGTTTAAAAAGCTTTACGTAGATTATCAAATAATGATAATCTAAAATATCCTGTTTACACACGACCATTACATAATGGTTTACAATACAAATATGTTACATCGAAATCAGTTTCTGGAATGCAGTTTTTACACAATATCATACAAACATGGACTCCAAATCTTGTCCTTATTTTAGTATGCAACAGCGGAAGCTCTTAATATTCACCTGAGAATAAACATGCTTTAAACGTCAACAAAAATGTTGGTGAGTTATAGGTTTAACCTATATATATCAAATCGTAACAATAGACCACAAGATTTCATATTTCAATACACATCCCATACATAGAGATAAAAATCATTCATATGGTGAACACCTGGTAACCGACAATAACAAGATGCATATATAAGAATATCCCCATCATTCCGGGATACCCTTCGGATATGATATAAATTTCGAAGTACTAAAGCATCCGGTACTTTGGATGGGGTTTGTTAGGCCCAATAGATCTATCTTTAGGATTCGCGTCAATTAGGGTGTCTGTTCCCTAATTCTTAGATTACCAGACTTAATAAAAAGGGGCATATTCGATTTCGATAATTCAACCATAGAATGTAGTTTCACGTACTTGTGTCTATTTTGTAAATCATTTATAAAACCTGCATGTATTCTCATCCCAAAAATATTAGATTTTAAAAGTGGGACTATAACTCACTTTCACAGATTTTTACTTCGTCGGGAAGTAAGACTTGGCCACTGGTTGATTCACGAACCTATAACAATATATACATATATATCAACGTATGTTCAAAATATATTTACAACACTTTTAATATATTTTGATGTTTTAAGTTTATTAAGTCAGCTGTCCTCGTTAGTAACCTACAACTAGTTGTCCACAGTTAGATGTACAGAAATAAATCGATAAATATTATCTTGAATCAATCCACGACCCAGTGTATACGTATCTCAGTATTGATCACAACTCAAACTATATATATTTTGGAATCAACCTCAACCCTGTATAGCTAACTCCAACATTCACATATAGAGTGTCTATGGTTGTTCCAAAATATATATAGATGTGTCGACATGATAGGTCGAAACATTGTATACGTGTCTATGGTATCTCAAGATTACATAATATACAATACAAGTTGATTAAGTTATGGTTGGAATAGATTTGTTACCAATTTTCACGTAGCTAAAATGAGAAAAATTATCCAATCTTGTTTTACCCATAACTTCTTCATTTTAAATCCGTTTTGAGTGAATCAAATTGCTATGGTTTCATATTGAACTCTATTTTATGAATCTAAACAGAAAAAGTATAGGTTTATAGTCGGAAAAATAAGTTACAAGTCGTTTTTGTAAAGGTAGTCATTTCAGTCGAAAGAACGACGTCTAGATGACCATTTTAGAAAACATACTTTCACTTTGAGTTTAACCATAATTTTTGGATATAGTTTCATGTTCATAATAAAAATCATTTTCTCAGAATAACAACTTTAAAATCAAAGTTTATCATAGTTTTTAATTAACTAACCCAAAACAGCCCGCGGTGTTATTACGACGGCGTAAATCCGGTTTTACGGTGTTTTTCGTGTTTCCAGGTTTTAAATCATTAAGTTAGCATATCATATAGATATAGAACATGTGTTTAGTTGATTTTAAAAGTCAAGTTAGAAGGATTAACTTTTGTTTGCGAACAAGTTTAGAATTAACTAAACTATGTTCTAGTGATTACAAGTTTAAACCTTCGAATAAGATAGCTTTATACGTATGAATCGAATGATGTTATGAACATCATTACTACCTTAAGTTTCTTGGATGAACCTACTGGAAAAGAGAAAAATGGATCTAGCTTCAATGGATCCTTGGATGGCTCAAAGTTCTTGAAGCAAAATCATGACACGAAAACAAGTTCAAGTAAGATCATCACTTGAAATAAGATTGTTATAGTTATAGAAATTGAACCAAAGTTTGAATATGATTATTACATTGTATTAGAATGATAACCTACTGTAAGAAACAAAGATTTCTTGAGGTTGGATGATCACCTTACAAGATTGGAAGTGAGCTAGCAAACTTGAAAGTATTCTTGATTTTATGAAACTAGAACTTTTGGAATTTATGAAGAACACTTAGAACTTGAAGATAGAACTTGAGAGAGATCAATTAGATGAAGAAAATTGAAGAATGAAAGTGTTTGTAGGTGTTTTTGGTCGTTGGTGTATGGATTAAATATAAAGGATATGTAATTTTGTTTTCATGTAAATAAGTCATGAATGATTACTCATATTTTTGTAATTTTATGAGATATTTCATGCTAGTTGCCAAATGATGGTTTCCACATGTGTTAGGTGACTCACATGGGCTGCTAAGAGCTGATCATTGGAGTGTATATACCAATAGTACATACATCTAAAAGCTGTGTATTGTACGAGTACGAATACGGGTGCATACGAGTAGAATTGTTGATGAAACTGAACGAGGATGTAATTGTAAGCATTTTTGTTAAGTAGAAGTATTTTGTTAAGTGTATTGAAGTCTTTCAAAAGTGTATAAATACATATTAAAACACTACATGTATATACATTTTAACTGAGTCGTTAAGTCATCGTTAGTCGTTACATGTAAGTGTTGTTTTGAAACCTTTAGGTTAACGATCTTGTTAAATGTTGTTAACCCAATGTTTATAATATCAAATGAGATTTTAAATTATTATATTATCATGATATTATCATGTATGAATATCTCTTAATATGATATATATACATTAAATGTCTTTACAACGATAATCGTTACATATATGTCTCGTTTAAAAATCATTAAGTTAGTAGTCTTGTTTTTACATATGTAGTTCATTGTTAATATACTTAATGATATGTTTACTTATCATAGTATCATGTTAACTATATATATATCCATATATATGTCATCATATAGTTTTTACAAGTTTTAACGTTCGTGAATCACCGGTCAACTTGGGTGGTCAATTGTCTATATGAAACATATTTCAATTAATCAAGTCTTAACAAGTTTGATTGCTTAACATGTTGGAAACATTTAATCATGTAAATATCAATCTCAATTAATATATATAAACATGGAAAAGTTCGGGTCACTACATAGAACATGTGTTTAGTTAATTTTAAAACTCAAGTTAGAAGGATTAACTTTTGTTTGCGAACAAGTTTAGAATTAACTAAACTATGTTCTAGTGATTACGAGTTTAAACCTTCGAATAAGATAGTTTTATATATATGAATTGAATGATGTTATGAACATCATTACTACCTCAAGTTTAGTAGGTAAACCTACTGGAAGTGACAAGAAATGATCTAGCTTCAAAGGATCTTGGATGGCTTGAAAGGTCTTGAAGTAGGATCATGACACAAAAACAAGTTCAAGTAAGATTTTTACTCGAATTAAGATAGTTTATAGTTATAGAAATTGAATCAAAGTTTGAATATGAATATTACCTTGAATAAGAAAGATAACCTACTATATATAACAAAGGTTTCTTGATCTTAGATGATTACTTGGAATGGATTAGAAAGCTTGGAAGTAAATTAGTAAACTTGAAGGGATTTTTGAAGTGTTCTTCCTATGATGATTATAGCTTGATTCTTGAAGTGATTTTTGATGAAGATGATGACTAACTACTAGGAAAATACGTTCATAATAGTGTGTGTGTGTTGAGAGAGAATTAGAAAGAGAATTGGAAGTGAAATGGAGTGAATGATGAGTGGTAATTTGAAAGGACCCGTTCATATACATTATAAACGATTCACAATAGTTGATTACATCGCGAGGTATTTGACCTCTATATGATACATTTTACAAACATTGCATTCGTTTTTAAAAGACAAACTTTCTTTACAACGAAAATTGATGGTATGCACACCATTTCATAATACATCCAACTATAATTGACTTAATAATAATCTTGATGAACTCAATGACTTGAATGCAACGTCATTCAAAATATGCCATGAATGACTCCAAGTAATATCCTTAAAATGAGCTAATACACAGCGGAAGATTTCTTTAATACCTGAGAATAAACATGCTTTAAAGTGTCAACCAAAAGGTTGGTTAGTTCATAGGTTTATCATAACAATCATTTCAATATATTAATAGACCACAAGATTTCCGTTTATAAATATATGTACACTCGCAAGTGTATAAAAGTATTCTATAAGTTGTAGGCACCCGATAACAAGCCTTAACGTTCATATTTTACCCTCTGAAGTACACCAGATCAGGTGTGTTTAAAATAACCTCGAAGTACTAAAGCATCTCATAGTCAGGATGGGGTTTGTCAGGCCCAATAGATCTATCTTTCGGATTCGCGCCTACCGTACATAGACAAGTAGTTTAATGTTACCAAGCTAAGGGTATATTTCTGGTTTAAACCCACGTAGAATTAGTTTTAGTACTTGTGTCTATTTCGTAAAACATTTATAAAACAGCGCATGTATTCTCAGCCCAAAAATATATATTGCAAAAGCAATTAAAAGGGAGCAAATGAAACTCACAATACTGTATTTTGTAGTAAAAATACATATGACGTCATTGAACAAGTGCAATGTTGGCCTTGGATTCACGAACGTATCAATATTAAGATTCAATATTGCAGGAAAGTACGTAGACGCAACGGAGATGATAAGCACTAGATTGACCTCACGAGCATAACCATGAACCATACCCATCACCTCCATAGCTATAACCCATAATTTCCTTAGTTTCGACTCATTCAAAAAAACTATTTTGAAATCACTCGGACAGCACTCCGTCGTAATATTTTATGTATACTAATAATATCTTGAAATAATACAGAGCAAATATATATATACATAAATCGATTGAGAGAGTTTAGAGAAATATATTTTCAAGTTTCTATGAAATAATGAAATCTATTGAATTCTATTTATAATAGATTTTTGAATTATTAAAGTATGAATTATTAAAGTGAATTATTAAAGTATGAATTATTAAAGTAAATTATTAAAGTATGAATTATTAAAGTGAATTATTAAAGTGAATTATTAAAGTGAATTATTAAAGTATGAATTATTAAAGTGAATTATTAAAGTATGAATTATTAAAGTGAATTATTAAAGTGAATTATTAAAGTATGAATTATTAAAGTGAATTATTAAAGTATGAATTATTAAAGTGAATTATTAAAGTATGAATTATTAAAGTTAAAGTAAAATAAAAGTAAACTAAAGGTAAAGTTAAAGTATAGTAAAAATATAAAACTATATACGTATAATACGCTTATAAATATATATAATATTAATTTAAATCGTTATATATATTTAATAAAATAAAATATAAATATCGTTATCTTTATCATACTGATTAAGTAATGAGTTGTCAAAAGTGATTCTAGATATTTATAAAAGTTATATACGTTTTAATAATAAAGTTCTTTTTAAACTGAAAACATCTTTGTAGGTTTGAAAATAGATTAATAGAATATTATGGAAATCAATTCTCCACTAACTTTTGTCTAACTTTCGTAAATGACACTTTTTGTTTTTATTTATAAATAGCTTTACAAATTATTCTGAATATCATTAAGAGGAATAGATTTTCTCAAATCATAGTGGACCTCTCAATAGAGACTTGTAATCATAATTCAATGTTTCTGATAATTCAATCATTTAATATATTTTTTAATTTCGTCGAAAATCATATTGAAACAAATACGTTCGTGTAAAGTATTATACATTTAATACTTTATTAATATTCTCAAGTTATAATATATATATACATATACATATCTATTTATATATAACGGTTCGTGAATCGTCGGAATTTGGTCGAGGTTATAATGAATGTATGAACACAGTTTAAAATTCTTGAGATTTAACTTAACAAACTTTGCTTATCGTGTCAGAATAATATAAAGATTAAAGTTTAAATTTGGTCGGAAATTTCCGAGTCGTCACATAATTGGTGAGTGGTGAGTGGGGTTAAAAGGAGTTCTAGTTAGTTGACTAGCTCATGGTAGAAGTTAAAATTGATTAGTCATACATGACATAATCAAGAGTGGAATCCCATGCTAGTTCCTATTGGTATATACCCATAGTAAGTACGTTTTGAAGCTGTGTATAATACGGGTAAGAATACGACTAGAATTCTTGATGAAAGAAAAGAATGGGAAAGTAACTGTAACCATTTTCGTTAAGTATGAGTGTTTTGATATATGTCTTGAAGTCTTCCAAACGTATTTTAATACATCTAAATACACTACATGTATATACATTTTAACTGAGTCGTTAAGTCATCGTTAGTCGTTACATGTAAGTGTTGTTTTGAAACCTTTAAGTTAACGATCTCAATTAATGTTGTTAACTAATATCGCATATTTCATATGCATTTTCCTTAGCGATATCGGTTACATTTTGGTCCTTATGGATACGATTTGGAGTTATTTCGGTTAAAGTTGTGAAAGTTTGAGTTCCAAGACCAAGAAGGTTAAATTTGATGTTATTTGATGGTTTTGGACGTGTTTCGTTGTTTACAAGTGAAAAGGTTTGATTCGGTTCGAGTTTGGGTGTTAATATTGAGTTTTCAGCTTCGTTTCAGCATTTGTTACATGGAGCGCCGCTCCAAAAGGGCGCGCGCCGCGCCATTTAACTACAAAAACAGTTCGAGCATATCAGAAAACCAAATGTGAGTTTCCAGATAATCGGCGCGCCGCGCGGTATTATGGCGCGCCGCGCGGGGTTGTGCCCGGGTTCAGAATTTCCTCCTATAAAAGCCCGAATTATACCCTAATTTATGATAATCGTATCCAGACGAATTCCAGCCACTTTTTGACGAACCTAGGTGATTTTTGGAGATCTTCAAGGTCATTCTAAGGTACTAATCATTCCGGAATCAAGTCTTGATTCGTGTGTTCTTCAGGATTCAATCTTTAATTAGTTTTATTCGTTTGTTATCAATAATGAATTATTCTATGTTTTTGATTGCTATTTTGATTTCAGCCATGATTGTAGGCTAAAACCTTTAATGTTTGTCTAGATTGAATATTTGCAAGTGTTTGGATGACACTTTAATGTTTTATTGATTGATGCATGATTAATTATGAGTTTTGATTAAAGAACCATTCTTGTGGGTGTTAATTATTGTTACTAGGTTGATTAGTGAAACTTGTTTGAACAAAGGGAACCCTGTTTCAATTTAGTGATCTAGTTTCCAATTGATTTGTCTTAACCGATTGGGTGCTTACTGGACCAAGGGGGTAAACTGTGTAATGTAATTAACCGAAATAGGGGTGAATTGTGTGGAGCGAACGCGTAACCAATTGAATCTTAATCTTATAATTAGCTAGTTACTAAGTCACAAACGAAAGATGGTATTTGGTAAAAGGGAACCCTAAGCCAATTAATCCTAGTTTGACGTGTTTGCTAAAAGAGAACTCTGGGTAAACCGACTCTGTAGTTGCGTGCATTGATTAATAGAATTAGTGCTTAATAACAAATCATCCAACACTGCGAATAGGATATCTAGGCGAACATTCTTTTATCCATTGAATTCAAATATCTTTATTTTTCTGTCGAGTCTGCATTTCTTTTATTTAAACTTAAAAACCAAAAATATTGTCTTTTATTTTCAAAGCTATCTTGATTTGGCTAATCGTTAAATAGCCGCAAAACAAACTATCTCGTAATTTCGATTTTCATAGTTTAACTTAGTTTACTTTTATTAGTTTCAAACTTAATTCTCACGTTAATACTGTCCTTGGAACGATACTTGGAATTACCATTTTTATACTATTACACGATCGGGTACACTGCCCGTAAGTGTGTAGTAATCTTTAAACCAGGCATATTTCCAGTGATAAATTTATATACTAGATTTCACACATCAAGTTTTTGGCGCCGCTGCCGGGGACAGTTGTGTTGAAAATTAAGTTTGATAATTAAGTTTGTTTTTAGTTTAATTTTAACTGTTTAGTTTAATTTAATTCTAATTGAGTCGGTGCGTTTAATCGGTTTGTTAGCTGTGTTCTTGCAGTTACAGGTAGTGCATGCAACATACGCGTTCTTCAGATTCTCCAATTGTTAAACCATTTGACGAGCCTGAAAGAGAGTTGTTTAAAGCTTTAAGTCAGAAGCAAAAGTTAACAGTGGATTCATCAGTTTCATCGGGTGATACTTACGTTAATTTGGGAAGTACTTCTGAGACTGTGGTGCCCGAGACACCACCTGAAATTTTTAACGAAGAAGACTCTTACGCTTCGTCTGATACTACAGAAACTGAAGAAATGGCCGAAGGAGAAGCACCCCGTCCTCAGACTATGGCTGAAAAGTTAAAGGCCACCCGAGGAGGCCAAGGCAATTCGATTACTCAACCGAATATTACTCAGCCTTTTCAAATTACAGGGCCGATCCTGAATTTGATTTCTTCTGATTGCCGATTCTATGGCAAAGATACCGAGGATGCTAACGAGCATCTTCGTAATTTTAATGATGTTTGTAACTTGTTTAAGCTACATGAGGTTGCCGACACTTCAATTAAGACAAGACTTTTCCCTTGGACTCTTAAGGGAGAAGCTAAGAGATGGTTAGATAAGCAACCTGAGGGTACGATTACATCTTGGGAGACTTTGGAGGATAAGTTTTTGTCAAAGTTTTTCCCTGCATCTCGAGCTGCTCGACTTCAAGCAGATATTTCTCAATTTAGACAAAAGAGCAGTGAGACATTGTTTGATGCTTGGGACCGTTTTGCTACTTTGTTACGCTCGTGTCCGCAACACGGGTTGAATGATTTACAGAAGGTTCAGATTTTCTACAAAGGTTGTGATATTCCTACGCGTCAGAGTATTGATCAAGCTGCAGGTGGTACGTTAATGGATAAGACTGAAGAAGAGGCGTTAGAGATCATTGAAAAGCAAGCTGCTTACTCTCATGAGTGGCATCAGGATCATGAGTCTTTCCATTCTGCTTCAGTTAAGAGAACAGAGACTACAGGTACAGGTGCTTATGATGATTTTGGGTCTATCAGTGCTAAGTTGGATTCGTTTGGTAGGAATTTGGAGAAGATGAACAAGGATATTCATGGTATGAAGGTTGGTTGTGAATACTGTGGAGGTTTGCATCTGGGCAAAGATTGTGATGCGGGTTTGACTATGAATCAGAAAGAAGAGGTCAACTATATTAGTCAGCAGAATAACAATCAGTTTCAGGGACGTGCTCAGTTTAATAGGAATTTCAATAATCCTTATAATCCGCAAGGTAATCAGGGTTCGAGGTTCCAACCGGGTTCTAGTGGAGGTTTTCAGCAGCAAGCTCCCGGTTATTTTCAGAAACCACAGGTCGAAGAGAAAAAGTCCAACCTTGAGGCTATGATCGAGAAGTTAGTGATATCTCAGACTCAACTTGTCACTACCGTTACTCAGAATAATGAAAAGAATGACCAAATGTTTCGAAATCAACAAGCAGCTATTCATAATCTTGAACAGCAGATTGGTCAACTTGCTAATAAGAGTAGTGAGAGGAAACCGGGAGAGTTACCTAGCAAGACGGATACTAACCCGAAAAACGGGCATGTTAATGCTATCACCACCCGAAGTGGTTTAGCGTATCATCCACCGAGGAAGCCCGACGAGTATGATTTGAGGGTACCGTTAGTTAATGATAGTGAGCCGGTTGTTGAAAGTGAACCGGCAAAGGAAAAGGAGCCGGAACAGGTGGCTGAAAAAGTTGTTAAGGAACCGGTTACTGTTGCTGCTAAACCGGTAGTTAGAGAGTATCAACCACCGCTCCCATTCCCGAGGAAACAGCGATTGGAGAAGCTAGAGGCCGAAAAGTCCAAGTTCATGGACTTGATTAAAAAAGTTAACATAAATATGCCTTTTATTGATGTTATTGCAGGTGTGCCTAAGTATGCGAGGTTTCTTAAGGATTTGCTGACTAACAGGCAGAAGCTGAAGAACGTGTCTTCAGTCAGGTTGAATGCCGCATGCTCAGCGGTTGTTGCAAACAAGCTTCCCGAGAAGCTTGAGGATCCTGGAAGTTTTACCATTCCTTGTTTACTTGGTAATCTAGACTGTATGAGGGCTTTGGCGGATTTGGGGGCTAGCATTAACTTAATGCCTTATTCTATTTACTTAAAGTTAGACCCCGGGGAGTTAAAACCCACGCGTATGGCTGTTCAGCTAGCCGACCGCTCTATTAAATTCCCTCGTGGAATCATAGAGAATATGCTAGTAAAGACCGGGTCGTTAGTTTTTCCGGCGGATTTTGTTGTTTTGGATATGGAAGTGGATGAAAGGATTCCACTAATTTTGGGTCGGCCATTCTTAAATACTGCTAGGTGTATGATTGATGTGTATGGCCAAAAGTTGACCCTTCGGATAGACGATTTGAGTGCAACATTCTCAATCGACCATGCTTTGAAATACCCTGGTTACACTGATGATACATGTTATTTTCTTAACACTGTGAATGTCCAGTCTGAGTTTTTGCAGGAATTCCCAGAGTTACAGGGTTCAGGAGAATGCTCATTGGTTGAGATTGATGAGGATGTGCAGGTTGAGGAGGTGGAAATTTTAACCACCTTGATGGAAAACGGCTATGAGCCGACTGAAGAGGAGTTCAAAGAACTCGAACGTGATTCAGATTACCGGAGCAAGTCTTCAATTGAAGAACCTCCCGAGCTTGAATTGAAGCCACTTCCAGATCATTTGGAATACGCTTACTTGCATGAGGAATCTAAGCTTCCGGTAATTATTTCTTCTTCTCTTTCAGCAGGTCAGAAAACTGAGCTTGTAACCATGCTAAAGGCCCATAAACCGGCTATTGCATGGAAGATTCACGACATTAAGGGTATTAGTCCCTCCTATTGCACCCACAGGATTCTAATGGAGGATAACTCCAAACCCGTGGTGCAACGCCAAAGGAGGTTGAATCCGCACATGCAAGATGTCGTGAAGAAAGAGATCATAAAGCTCCTTGATGCAGGTCTGATTTACCCGATTTCTGACAGTCCATGGATTAGCCCGGTACACTGTGTACCTAAGAAAGGTGGTATGACTGTTACCACCAATGATAAAAATGAGTTAATTTCCACCCGGACTGTCACGGGGTGGCGTGTTTGTATCGACTACTGTAAGTTGAACGACGCCACACGTAAAGACCACTTCCCGCTACCTTTCATGGATCAAATGCTAGAGAGGTTGGCGGGAAACAGTTTCTATTGCTTTCTCGATGGTTTCTCGGGCTATTTTCAAATTCCTATCTCGCCCGAGGACCAAGAGAAGACCACTTTCACGTGCCCGTATGGCACGTTTTCTTATCGACGCATGCCCTTTGGCCTTTGCAATGCTCCGGCCACTTTTCAAAGGTGCATGATGGCCATATTCCATGACATGATCGAAGATTGCATGGAGGTGTTCATGGATGACTTCTCGGTCTTCGGTGACACTTTCGATTCATGCCTTCTTAATTTAGAACGGATGTTGGTCAGGTGCGAAAAATCTAATCTTGTGCTCAACTGGGAGAAGTGCCATTTCATGGTTCAAGGGGGCATCGTTCTCGGGCACAAGATTTCTAAAAACGGTATAGAGGTGGATCCCGCAAAGGTTACCGCTATTAAGAACCTTCCACCCCCTACCGATGTTAAGGGTGTTAGGAGTTTTCTCGGGCACGCCGGTTTTTACCGGCGATTCATTAAAGATTTTTCTAAGATTGCCAACCCGATGAATAAACTCCTTGAAAAGGACACCCCGTGGAACTTCTCCGACGAGTGCCAAAAGGCATTCGAGCTTTTGAAGGAGAAACTCATCAATGCGCCAATCATAATTGCTCCGAATTGGTCCCTTCCGTTCGAGCTTATGTGCGATGCATCTGATTTCGCTGTTGGCTCAGTTTTGGGTCAAAGGGTCGAGAAGCATTTCCGACCCATCTACTATGCAAGCAAGACCTTGCAAGGAGCACAATTAAATTATACTACCACTGAAAAAGAGCTCCTTGCGGTGGTCTTTTCGTTTGATAAGTTCCGGTCCTACTTAGTCTTATCTAAGACTATTGTCTTTACGGACCATTCTGCTCTAAAGTACCTTTTTGCTAAACCGGATGCAAAACCCCGACTTCTTAGATGGATCTTGCTTTTGCAAGAATTTGATGTGGAGATCCGGGATAAAAAGGGTGCTGAAAACTTGGCGGCCGATCACCTTTCACGTCTTGAGAACCCCTCCCGTGAGGTTCTCGATGAGACGACCATTCGTGATGATTTTCCCGGCGAATATCTCATGAAGGTGGATAAGGTTGATGAGCCGTGGTACGTGGACATTGCTAATTATCTAGTTGGGAGATTCTTGGAGAAAGGGTGGTCACATCAAAAGAGGAAGAAATTCTTCAGTGACCTTAAGTACTATTTCTGGGAGAATCCCTATCTTTTTCGTTGTTGTCCCGATGGTATTATCCGCCGGTGTGTTTCCGGTGATGAGTGTATGCGGATTTTAACCGAGTGCCATAGTGGGCCTACCGGTGGGCATTTTGGACCCCAAATTACGGGGCGTAAAGTTTATGATGCCGGCTTTTATTGGCCGACAATCTTCAAAGATGCCCACCTGGTTTGTAAGTCATGTGATTCATGCCAAAGGGCCGGTAAAGTCACCAAACGTGATGAGATGCCTCAACAAAGCATCCAAGTGTGCGAAGTATTTGACGTTTGGGGAATTGACTTTATGGGGCCATTTCCGAAATCTCAGAATTATAGTTACATACTCGTTGCCATCGACTACGTGTCTAAATGGGCCGAAGCGCAAGCTTTACCCACAAATGATGCACGAGTTGTGATTTCGTTCCTTAAGCGTTTATTCTCTCGATTTGGAACTCCTAAAGCTTTAATTAGTGATAGGGGTACTCATTTTTGTAACGCTCAAATGGAGAAGGTATTGAAGCGATATGGAGTTGTCCATAAAGTTTCTACTTCATACCATCCCCAAACGAGCGGACAAGTTGAGAATACCAATCGAGCTCTTAAAAGTATTCTTGAGAAAACTGTGGGTTCGAATCCGAAGGAGTGGGCAAATAAGCTCGATGAAGCTTTGTGGGCGTTTAGAACCGCCTTCAAAACGCCACTTGGTACCACTCCTTATCGGTTGGTTTATGGGAAAGCGTGCCATCTCCCGTTGGAGATTGAGCATAAAGCTATGTGGGCACTTCAAAAGTGCAATTTAGATTTGAAGGAAGCCGGACGCCTAAGGGCGGGGCAATTGAATGAGCTTGGTGAGTTACGCCTTGATGCGTACGAGAATTCATTGATTTATAAAGAAAAGACCAAGCAATGGCATGATAGGAAGTTAAAGGGTCCAAAAGAGTTTAACGAAGGCGATCGAGTGCTTTTGTTTAACTCAAGGTTAAAGCTTTTACCGGGAAAACTTAAGTCCCGGTGGACGGGACCATTTGAGGTTGTTAAGGTGTACCCATATGGTACGATCGAGTTGAAAAATGCGAATGGTATCACCTTTAAGGTTAACGGACATCGTGTGAAGAAGTATTTTGATGGTCCGTTAGTGATTGATGATGAGGTTCGCGTTGAACCCGATCCCAACGCCACTTGAAGTTGGGGACGAGTCGTGTGAACGACTCGTTAAATAAGGTTCACGTTGTTGTAAAGTTTGTATATTTTTGGTGCTAGTTTGATAATATGTGCAATACGATCATGTTTAGTTTTTATTGGGGATGGTTTGGTTGTTTTATGGCGAGAAAACTGGGTTTTATTGCTTAAAAATGCGGATTTTTGAAGTTACAGTACATGGAGCGCCGCTCCAATAAGGGGCGCGCCGCGCCACTTGAGTATATCTGAAGTACCAGTTTTTGAAAACAGCTCGGCATCAATTTTTAGTTATTCTGCGCGCCGCGCGAGACTTTGGCGCGCCGCGCGAAAACACTTCGCGCCGCGCGATATCCTGGAGCGCCGCGCCACCTGGTGTCGGCCAGCTATTTTGCTTATTAATTAAAATCACATCCGAATTTTTACATCCCCACAATTTAGAAACGGGTGACCAGCTGTTTTTATACCCTTTCACTTCAATTTTCATTCTTACATCTCTTAAACACCTACAAATCCTTTGATCTTTCAAAACCCTAATTCTACAAAGTTTAATTTCTTGTTTCAAGTAACCTTAATCTTTCAAGAATGGCACCTAAGAAGGTCCGAATTTGTTCCTTTCTTTACTAATTTCATCTTATTATATGTTAATTGCTTGTTTAATTCTTAATTGTCATGATGAATTAGTGTGGGGTTGCTTTAATTTGGGTTATATGATTCAATTAGTCATGGGTTTTTGTTAGATATTGTTTATATGCTTTGATTTTATGCTAAAGTTGGTGTTTTTAGAAGTTTAACATGAACCTAGGGTTTGTAGGGTTAAAGGTCCGAATTTTGTAAGTAAAAAGGGGTTAATTGCTTGAAGGTGTGTTGTTCTTTGAATTGTTCATGTGGTTTTGAACTAGTGTGGGGTAGTGTCCATATGGGCGGGTCAATTTGTTTTGAATGAATTTATGCTACATTGTTCCAATTATGTGATATGCCATGCTAATGATGATTAAACATATGATTTTAATTGAGATAAAGCTTTTGTTTAATGGTTGTTGAATTTGATAAAAGTTGCTAACATGATGAAGTTGATTGGATTTTTGGAATTTAAAGGAGTTATAAGTAATCATGTTGGTCGTGTTATGGTTATGTTGTTTGATGAATAAGGTTATGAATTATTTGTTTATGGATAATGTGATTTGGTTGAGAGTTAGTTTTTGAAACGTTTTCAAAAGAGTTATTGGTTTAAATGGTTATTGTATTTGAAAGTGATTTAGCATGAAACAAGGATTGATTGTAAAGGTGTTTGGTGCTTATTATGATGACTAACACTAACTTTTGAGTTTTGTGTTTGTTTTCTTTACTTGTTTCATGAATGCAGAGAACAAGAGGTAACCCACCACAGCAACCACCGAACAACCCTGAATTGTGGTTGTCCCAAGTTGGTAATATTGAGGATTTGGAACAAAGGTTTAACATCAATCTTGCTCGTCCGATTGAGCAAACCTACTACTTGGATTGGACGCAACTTCGGAATGAAAGTGTTCAAGCTTATCGAGAATTGCGCGGATACTTATGGGTTACGTATAGCGGTAATGAGTTGAGACCGTATGAGCGTTTGTTTCAGATTAACGAAGATGTGTATGAGCAATTGACTGTCGAGTTCTTTTCGACTGTAAGTTGTCGGCCCCGAGTTGCTCCTCGTGATTCGGACTTTTTGATATTTAGGCTTGGCGGGGCGGACCGTCAAATGAGTAAAGTTGAGTTAGCTCGGGCGTTGGGTTTGTACCCCGAGTTAAATGATGACATCGATTTAGGGTACCATTTGTTGGGGTGCAGGGTATTCGGTGACGGCGAGTTTAGTGAAAGTGAGTATTGGCCGACGATTATTAATCCGGGGGTTAGGGCTTTCAGTTCTAGTAGAAGCATTCAGTCTAATCTTCGACGTCCGGTGGACCGTATTCTGTTTAAAATGATTGCTACTATGTTCATGGCCCGGAGGAATGCAAACAAAATCAAAAGAAAGGATCTTTGGATCCTCCAGCAGATAAAAGCGAGAGAGGCAATTGATGTGCCGACTATGTTGGGGTCCTGGTTTCAGGAAATCGGTGAAGATAATCGTCCCGAGCGCCCGTTGTTAGGGGGCCATTTAGTGACACGGATAGCTGAGGCATTTTCTGTGCCTACTGATAGGTGTACTATCGCGGGGGTCGAAGCAATGGTAACAAACATTTTGTTTTTCGCTAAAGCCGATTTTATTAGGCGAGGACCGAACGGTTGGGTTTTGGTAGAGGATGAAGAGCAACAACAGGGTCAAGGTCAACAACAACAGCAAGAGCAGGGTCAAGGTCGAGGTCAAGGTAGAGGACGTGGTATTGGGTCCACGTATGAGGCAGGAAGTTCTAGTGGTAATGTTCGGGGAGGATGGACTCCCGATGAGGAAGCTTTTAATGGGTTGGTGAATAGTGTTGACGGGTTGCATCTCGAGTTCCAAGATAGTCGTACATTTTATAATGATCAGGTTGAGCATAATCAGCGTATGTATGACGAACAGCGCCGTCATAATCAGGAGTTGATGACGTGGCATCAGGGTAATTATGGGTCGCTTAACACGAGTTTGGGTCAGGTTCGGACAGAGGTTGGTAATTTGGGCGAACGTGTTGACAGGATAGAGTATGATGTTCGAGGGATTCGGGCCCACAATCAGTGGGAAATTCATCAGAGGCAGCTCCAACGGCAGATGCGTCGTGTGCCGGATGCGTACATTCCTACGCAAACCACTATTCCGGACTACACCGCCGTGACGCCTCCGAGACCGGATCCGTCTTATGACCCGTATCAAGCATGCCAAGATACTTATGGCGTGACTTGGGACCCGTTGAGAGATTTTTGGCCGGGAAGCGATTGATGTGTTGCACGTATTATTGTTGTATTTGTTTAAACACTTTCCATTTCGATTTGGTTGTACTTGATTATTTTTATTTTTCGTATGATGTACTTTGAGACCTATTTGGGGCAAGGCGTTTCGGTACCGGGTGGTACCACCTTGCCCATTTATGTATTTGGTGTGTTTTTCTTTTTAATAGGTTGTTGATGAAACGGTTTTTCAAGTCTGGCATTAAGTTCAGCAAAACTACTTGAGTGATGATATTTGTGTGAGAATCGGGAATGGACGATGTTCTTATGCTGGCAGTCAGTTCAGCGCCATCTGTCACTGTCATTCCACGATCTGTGGGTAAGCTCGATAAGTTTTTATTTTTCTTACCCTTTTGATTTTAATCCATTTTTGATCTCCAGTAATGGGGACATTACTTGATCTCAAGTGTGGGGTGGGGGATGTAAAATCTCTCGGGTTGGTTATTAATAGAATCATCATTATTTTGGTTTTGACATCTAAAAGACTTAACGTTTCACGGGGTTTTGGTCGTATAAAAAAAAATTGAAAAATTTAGGGGAAAATATAAAAAAAATGAAAAAAATTAGTTAGTTAAAAAGAAAAAAAAAAAATATAAAATAGTTAAAAATTCGACCAAAACCTTTGTTTAAGAGTTGGCTTGGTATTTATTTCATTATGTTTAAAGAAGCCAAAGTGGTTCTACATGTTCATTACCATTGAACATGAAATCCTACTAGTTCGGGGAACTAAATAGTAGGTCACCTGTACCAAAACGGGTGTAAACCGTGAGAGAGCGGTGATTGCATAGCGTGATTGTGATCGAATTACGTGCCAGATCAAAAACTTTTGGTTACTTGGTATAGCATACTTCCGAAACTATATCATTTTATTATTGCATCATTTAATGATGTGATACTGTGGGAAGAGGAGCCTTGAGCTTCACCAGTGCTGTCCTTTTCAGGAGCAATAGCTACGTGCTTGTGTTTGCTTAGACAACACAACCCATAGCCAAAAGCTATGGAACCCGAAGGTTTTCGGGATTTTTCAAAACCGGTGTCAATTGAAACAGATTGGCACTTCCGAGTGATTCAGATCCACTCATTAAGGAAGTAAAGTCTTCCGACCGTCCTACTTGGTACGTATACCTCTTACGCGTGCCATTTCATTACCCATCATTTCACGATGAGGTACTGTTAGAGGAGAAAGTCTTGAACTTTCAAAACACGTTCATTATTTTGAATGTGAAATCCTACATGAACAGACAGTTCATACGTAGGTCACTTGTACAAAAATGGGTGTCAACCGTATGAACGGTGATTGGATCGTGTGGTCGAAGCCGGGCCATACGCTAGATCGAAAACTTTATAGGGCGGTCTTCATTGTTTCTCCTAACAAGGACAATGTATGCGCTCGACCACCTTTTATGACCATACAGGATGTATCCACTCCATCCTAAAGGGAGTCAAGTCTCCCGAATGACACACTTGCTGATTCATTTCAGAAGTTGTAGTCCAGACCAGTTGTAGGGTGACGAAAAACCTTGAAAAGTCATTGCTAAAATCGACTGGAAATCTACCAGGCCTCAACATCAAACAGGGAAACTGGTAGTCGAAGCTTATCTCAATGAGGGAGATTTGCTAGCTTAATGGGAAGCGCACCATGATACACAAAATGTCAGTGATTGATCAGATTCCCAGTGGATAACCTCCGGAAAGGTAAGATATCAGCTTTTAAGCCTGATGAACTTCAATCTTTATGGTTGACTTAACGGATTAGACGGTTACCTCATAACCATCGATGATATCTGGACGTAATGTGTATCCTCCTAAGCACATTATTTTCTACCGACATCTCGCGATGTTAGGTACTGTGGGAGGCTTGGCTTGACCAATTGCGGGGTAGCCCGTACGTTCTCTTGGCACACATGGTTCGATTGTTACATCTTTGGTGCTTGGTTCCTACTTGATTCCCGGTTTCTTTGAAGACTTTTATTATGGTTCGAGATTCTCTATTTCATCAGTATGGTACGTTATCGAGATTATTTTTGGTTACTATTTTGATTCATATTGATTGCGGTTTGGGGAGTTCCATCGGGGGAATGCAAGTGGGAACCATGGTTGTTATTTACTCCAAATCGTGCCCACGCTAGTTGTTTGTTTGGTTCTTGTTCGTTTGATTCTACATATTAGCTTGAAGACGTTATTTTATTGTAGAAGATTATTATCGAGTTTCATTGCTTGAGGACAAGCAAAACTCTAGTGTGGGGTTGTTTGATATCGCATATTTCATATGCATTTTCCTTAGCGATATCGGTTACATTTTGGTCCTTATGGATACGATTTGGAGTTATTTCGGTTAAAGTTGTGAAAGTTTGAGTTCCAAGACCAAGAAGGTTAAATTTGATGTTATTTGATGGTTTTGGACGTGTTTCGTTGTTTACAAGTGAAAAGGTTTGATTCGGTTCGAGTTTGGGTGTTAATATTGAGTTTTCAGCTTCGTTTCAGCATTTGTTACATGGAGCGCCGCTCCAAAAGGGCGCGCGCCGCGCCATTTAACTACAAAAACAGTTCGAGCATATCAGAAAACCAAATGTGAGTTTCCAGATAATCGGCGCGCCGCGCGGTATTATGGCGTGCCGCGCGGGGTTGTGCCCGGGTTCAGAATTTCCTCCTATAAAAGCCCGAATTATACCCTAATTTATGATAATCGTATCCAGACGAATTCCAGCCACTTTTTGACGAACCTAGGTGATTTTTGGAGATCTTCAAGGTCATTCTAAGGTACTAATCATTCAGGAATCAAGTCTTGATTCGTGTGTTCTTCAGGATTCAATCTTTAATTAGTTTTATTCGTTTGTTATCAATAATGAATTATTCTATGTTTTTGATTGCTATTTTGATTTCAGCCATGATTGTAGGCTAAAACCTTTAATGTTTGTCTAGATTGAATATTTGCAAGTGTTTGGATGACACTTTAATGTTTTATTGATTGATGCATGATTAATTATGAGTTTTGATTAAAGAACCATTCTTGTGGGTGTTAATTATTGTTACTAGGTTGATTAGTGAAACTTGTTTGAACAAAGGGAACCCTGTTTCAATTTAGTGATCTAGTTTCCAATTGATTTGTCTTAACCGATTGGGTGCTTACTGGACCAAGGGGGTAAACTGTGTAATGTAATTAACCGAAATAGGGGTGAATTGTGTGGAGCGAACGCGTAACCAATTGAATCTTAATCTTATAATTAGCTAGTTACTAAGTCACAAACGAAAGATGGTATTTGGTAAAAGGGAACCCTAAGCCAATTAATCCTAGTTTGACGTGTTTGCTAAAAGAGAACTCTGGGTAAACCGACTCTGTAGTTGCGTGCATTGATTAATAGAATTAGTGCTTAATAACAAATCATCCAACACTGCGAATAGGATATCTAGGCGAACATTCTTTTATCCATTGAATTCAAATATCTTTATTTTTCTGTCGAGTCTGCATTTCTTTTATTTAAACTTAAAAACCAAAAATATTGTCTTTTATTTTCAAAGCTATCTTGATTTGGCTAATCGTTAAATAGCCGCAAAACAAACTATCTCGTAATTTCGATTTTCATAGTTTAACTTAGTTTACTTTTATTAGTTTCAAACTTAATTCTCACGTTAATACTGTCCTTGGAACGATACTTGGAATTACCATTTTTATACTATTACACGATCGGGTACACTGCCCGTAAGTGTGTAGTAATCTTTAAACCAGGCATATTTCCAGTGATAAATTTATATACTAGATTTCACACATCATTAACCCATTGTTTATTATATCTAATGAGATGTTAAATTATTATATTATCATGATATTATGATATATTAATATATCTTAATATGATATATTAATATATCTTAATATGATATATATACATTTAAATGTCGTTACAACGATAATCGTTACATATATGTCTCGTTTCGAAATCCTTAAGTTAGTAGTCTTTTTTATATGTATATAACTCATTGTTAATATACTTATGGAGGTACTTACTTATCATAATATCATGTTAACCATATGTATATCCATATATATATCGTTATGTCGTTTTTACAAGTTTTAACGTTCGTGAAACGCCGGTCAACTTGGGTGGTCAATTGTCTATATGAAACATATTTCAATTAATTAAGTCTTAACAAGTTTGATTGCTTAACATGTTGGAAACATTTAATCATGTAAATATCAATCTCAATTAATATATATAAACATGGAAAAGTTCGGGTCACTACAGTACCTACCCGTTAAATAAATTTCGTCCCGAAATTTTAAGCTGTTGAAGGTGTTGACGAATCTTATGGAAATAGATGCGGGTATTTCTTCTTCATCTGATCTTCATGCTCCCAGGTGAACTCGGGTCCTCTATGAGCATTCCATCGAACCTTAACAATTGGTATCTTGTTTTGGTTAAATCTTTTAACCTCACGATCCATTATTTCGACGGGTTCTTCGATGAATTGAAGTTTTTCGTTGATTTGGATTTCATCTAACGGAATAGTGAGATCTTCTTTAGCAAAAAATTTCTTCAAATTCGAGACGTGGAAAGTGTTATGTACAGCCGCGAGTTGTTGAGGTAACTCAAGTCGGTAAGCTACTGGTCCGACACGATCAATAATCTTGAATGGTCCAATATACCTTGGATTTAATTTCCCTCGTTTACCAAATCGAACAACGCCTTTCCAAGGTGCAACTTTAAGCATGACCATCTCTCCAATTTCAAATTCTATATCTTTTCTTTTAATGTCAGCGTAGCTCTTTTGTCGACTTTGGGCGGTTTTCAACCGTTGTTGAATTTGGATGATCTTCTCGGTAGTTTCTTGTATAATCTTCGGACCCGTAATCTGTCTATCCCCCACTTCACTCCAACAAATCGGAGACCTGCACTTTCTACCATAAAGTGCTTCAAACGGCGCTATCTCAATGCTTGAATGGTAGCTGTTGTTGTAGGAAAATTCTGCTAACGGTAGATGTCGATCCCAACTGTTTTCGAAATCAATAACACATGCTCGTAGCATGTCTTCAAGCGTTTGTATCGTCCTTTCGCTCTGCCCATCAGTTTGTGGATGATAGGCAGTACTCATGTCTAGACGAGTTCCTAATGCTTGCTGTAATGTCTGCCAGAATCTTGAAATAAATCTGCCATCCCTATCAGAGATAATAGAGATTGGTATTCCATGTCTGGAGACGACTTCCTTCAAATACAGTCGTGCTAACTTCTCCATCTTGTCATCTTCTCTTATTGGTAGGAAGTGTGCTGATTTGGTGAGACGATCAACTATTACCCAAATAGTATCAAAACCACTTGCAGTCCTTGGCAATTTAGTGATGAAATCCATGGTAATGTTTTCCCATTTCCATTCCGGGATTTCGGGTTGTTGAAGTAGACCTGATGGTTTCTGATGCTCAGCTTTGACCTTAGAACACGTCAAACATTCTCCTACGTATTTAGCAACATCGGCTTTCATACCCGGCCACCAAAAATGTTTCTTGAGATCCTTGTACATCTTCCCCGTTTCAGGATGTATTGAGTATCTGGTTTTATGAGCTTCTCTAAGTACCATTTCTCTCATATCTCCAAATTTTGGTACCTAAATCCTTTCAGCCCTATACCGGGTTCCGTCTTCCCGAATATTAAGATGCTTCTCCGATCCTTTGGGTATTTCATCCTTTAAATTTCCCTCTTTTAAAACTCCTTGTTGCGCCTCCTTTATTTGAGTAGTAATGTTATTATGAATCATTATATTCATAGATTTTACTCGAATGGGTTCTCTGTCCTTCTTGCTCAAGGCATCGGCTACCACATTTGCCTTCCCCGGGTGGTAACGAATCTCAAAGTCGTAATCATTCAACAATTCAATCCACCTACGCTGCCTCATATTCAGTTGTTTCTGATTAAATATGTGTTGAAGACTTTTGTGGTCGGTATATATAATACTTTTGACCCCATATAAGTAGTGTCTCCAAGTCTTTAATGCAAAAACAACCGCGCCTAATTCCAAATCATGCGTCGTATAATTTTGCTCGTGAATCTTTAATTGTCTAGACGCATAAGCAATCACCTTCATTCGTTGCATTAATACACAACCGAGACCTTGCTTTGATGCGTCACAATAAATCACAAAATCATCATTCCCTTCAGGCAATGACAATATAGGTGCCGTAGTTAGCTTTTTCTTGAATAACTGAAACGCTTTCTCTTGTTCATACTTCCATTCAAATTTCTTCCCTTTATGCGTTAATGCAGTCAAGGGTTTTGCTATTCTGGAAAAGTCTTGGATGAACCTTCTGTAGTAACCAGCTAGTCCTAAAAATTGGCGTATGTGTTTCGGAGTTTTCGGGGTTTCCCACTTTTCAACAGTTTCTATCTTTGCCGGATCCACCTTAATACCTTTTTTGTTCACTATGTGACCGAGGAATTGAACTTCTTCCAACCAAAATGCACACTTTGAAAATTTAGCGTACAATTCTTCCTTCCTCAATACTTCTAACACCTTTCTCAAATGTTCACCGTGTTCTTGGTCATTCTTTGAGTAAATAAGTATGTCATCAATGAAAACAATGACAAACTTGTCAAGGTATGGTCCACACACTCGGTTCATAAGGTCCATGAACACAGCTGGTGCATTAGTTAAACCAAATGGCATGACCATAAACTCGTAATGACCGTAACGTGTTCTGAAAGCAGTCTTTGGAATATCATCTTCTTTCACCCGCATTTGATGATACCCGGAACGTAAGTCAATCTTTGAATAAACAGACGAGCCTTGTAGTTAATCAAATAAGTCGTCGATTCTCGGTAGTGGGTAGCGATTCTTGATGGTAAGTTTGTTCAACTATCGGTAGTCGATACACAACCTGAATGTACCATCTTTCTTCTTGACAAACAAAACAGGAGCTCCCCACGGTGATGTGCTTGGTCGAATGAAACCATGCTCTAAAAGTTCTTGTAATTGGCTTTACAGTTCTTTCATCTCACTGGGTGCGAGTCTGTAAGAAGCACGAGCTATTGGTGCAGCTCCTGGTACAAGATCTATTTGAAATTCAACGGATCGATGTGGGGGTAATCCCGGTAATTCTTTCGGAAATACATCGGGAAATTCTTTTACAATGGAAACATCATTGATGCTCTTTTCTTTAGTTTGTACTTTCTCGACGTGTGCTAGAACAGCATAGCAACCTTTTCTTATTAGTTTTTGTGCCTTCAAATTACTAATAAGATGTAGCTTCGTGTTGCCCTTTTCTCCGTACACCATTAAGGGTTTTCCTTTTTCTCGAATAATGTGAATTGCATTTTTGTAACAAACGATCTCTGCTTTCACTTCTTTCATCCAATCCATACCGATTATCACATCAAAACTCCCTAACTCTACTGGTATCAAGTCAATCTTAAATGTTTCGCTAACCAGTTTAATTTCTCGATTCCGACATATATTATCTGCTGAAATTAATTTACCATTTGCTAATTCGAGTAAAAATTTACTATCCAAAGGCGTCAATGGACAACTTAATTTAGCACAAAAATCTCTACTCATATAGCTTCTATCTGCACCCGTAACAAGCTCCGGGTCTTCTTGTGCCTCTGCCGCATTAATATTGAAAACTCTTCCACGGCCTTGTCCATTCGTGTTCTCCAGGTTCGGGCAATTTCTAATAATGTGGCCCGGTTTTCCACATTTATAACAAACTACATTGGCATAACTTGTTCCGACACTACTTTCTCCGCCATTACTCGTTCCGACACCATTTGTTCCTTTCGTTCTATTAACCCCTGGTCCGTAGACCTCACACTTCGCTGCGCTATGACCATTTCTTTTACACTTGTTGCAAAATTTGGTGCAGAACCCCGAGTGATACTTTTCACACCTTTGGCATAGCTGCTTCTGATTGTTGTTGTTGTTGCGGTTATTATTGTTGTTGGGATGATTGTTGTAGTTGCTGTTGTTGTTGTTGTTGTTGTTGTTGTTGTTGGGCCGTTTGTTGTGGTTGCGATTGATGTTGCGATTGTTGGGATAATTGTTGCGATTATTGTTGTAATTGCTGTTGTTGTTGTATTGGTGATTCTTATCACCGTTTTCCTCCCACTTTCTTTTGACTTGCTTCACATTGGCCTCTTCAGCAGTCTGTTCTTTAATTCTTTTTTCAATCTGGTTCACTAGTTTGTGAGCCATTCTACATGCCTGTTGTATGGAGGCGGGCTCGTGTGAACTTATATCTTCTTGGATTCTTTCCGGTAATCCTTTCACAAACGCGTCGATCTTCTCTTCCTCATCTTCGAATATAGCCGGACACAATAGGCACAATTCTGTGAATCGTCTTTCGTACGTGGTAATATCAAATCCTTGGGTTCGTAACTGAAAGGACCCGTTCATATACATTATAAACGATTCACAATAGTTGATTACATCGCGAGGTATTTGACCTCTATATGATACATTTTACAAACATTGCATTCGTTTTTAAAAGACAAAATTTCTTTACAACAAAAGTTGACGGCGTGCACACCATTTCGTAATACATCCAACTATAATTGACTTAATAATAATCTTGATGAACTCAATGACTCGAATGCAACGTCTTTCAAAATATGCCATGAATGACTCCAAGTAATATCCTTAAAATGAGCTAATGCACAGCGGAAGATTTCTTTAATACCTGAGAATAAACATGCTTTAAAGTGTCAACCAAAAGGTTGGTGAGTTCATAGGTTTATCATAACAATCATTTCAATATATTAATAGACCACAAGATTTTCGTTTATAAATATATGTACACTAGCAAGTGTATAAAAGTATTCTATAAGTTGTAGGCACCCGGTAACAAGCCTTAACGTTCATGTTTTACCCTCTGAAATACACCAGATCAGGTGTGTTTAAAATAACCTCGAAGTACTAAAGCATCCCATCGTCAGGATGGGGTTTGTCAGGCCCAATAGATCTATCTTTAGGATTCGCGCCTACCGTACATAGACAAGTAGTTTAATGTTACCAAGCTAAGGGTATATTTCTGGTTTAAACCCACGTAGAATTAGTTTTAGTACTTGTGCCTATTTCGTAAAACATTTATAAAACAGCGCATATATTCTCAGCCCAAAAATATATATTGCAAAAGCAATTAAAAAGGGAGCAAATGAAACTCACAGTACTGTATTTCGTAGCAATTATGTATATGACGGAACTGAACAAGTGCAGGGTTTGTCTCGGATTCACGAACCTATATTAAGTATATATATTTATATGTTGGTCAATATCTGTCTAACAATTTAGGTCAAGTCGTAGTGTATCACAATCCTAATGCTCGAGACCGACATGCAAAAGTCAACAAAAGTCAACTTGACCCAAAATGACTTCCAAAATCTATACATGTTTATTATATAACTTATATATAGTCGTTTTATATATTTAAATATATTTATCAGATCTTATTATACTAAATAATACAAGTTATTTATTAATAAATAAAAATTTATATTTAAATTCATATATGATAAAAATATACTTTTATATATCTCAAGTAATAAAATTTATAAAATTCACTTGATATCATAAAAATATAGTGGTATGTATTATTAACGTAATTATATTATGTGTGGTAAAAATATCTTTGTACGCATATTTATTTGATTAAATAATATTGATAATAATAATAATGATACAAATAATAAAATGATAGTTTCAATAAAAATATTAATTTTTAATAATAAAGATAATTTTAGTAATAACATCAACTGATAACAATTATAATAATAGTTTTAATAATAATATTAAAATTAATAATAATTCAGTTGACCATATCTTTTAATCCGTTCATCGAACCCACATGATTTCTAAATGAAAAGTTATTAATTTTTCTTTAGCTTTTTAACAACATGCATATCATATACCTTATCTCAGTAGCATATGTATCAAATTCGTGATTTATCATAAACTATTTAATGACGAAACTAAGCATACAAACATGCATAATCATATATACTCGAGCACTAGTCAGGGATACACTATGAATATAAAACAAATAAGATATGAATGCTCACGTATCAATATTGTGATTCAATATTGCAGGAAAGTACGTAGACGCAACGAAAATGATAAACGTTAGGTTGACCTCACGAGCAATACCCTCGAACAATACCCATAACCTCCATAGCTATAACCCATAATTTCTTTAGCTCTATCCCGTTTGAAAACTTATTTTGAAATCGTCTGAATATAACTCTGTCGTAGTATTTTATGTATACTAATAATATCTTGAAATAATACTAAGTAAATATATATATGTAATTCGATTGAGAGAGTTTAGAGAAATATATATTTTCAAGTTTCTATGAAATAATGAAACCTATTGAATTCTATTTATAATAGATTTTTGAATTATTAAAGTGAATTATTAAAGTATGAATTATTAAAGTGAATTATTAAAGTATGAATTATTTAAGTGAATTATTAAAGTATGAATTATTAAAGTATGAATTATTAAAGTGAATTATTAAAGTATAAATTATTAAAGTATGAATTATTAAAGTGAATTATTAAAGTTAAAGTAAAGTAAAAGTAAAGTAAGGTAAAGTTAAAGTATAGTAAAAGTATAAAACTATGTACGTAAAATACGCGTATAAATATATTTAATATTAATTTACATCGTTATATCATAAAACATTTTAGAAAAGTAGAATTATATATATTCATAATAGGTTTCAAGTTTTTAAATTACAGTCTGTTGGTGAAGCATGGGATAAAGTCCAAAGGTTTAATAAACGTATGAAATCATCTTAATGAAAAATGTCGAGTTACTTAACTTGTCGATATCCAACATCTAAGTTATTTACACTCCACATTCTTACTTATAGATCACTTTACCATTTTCCGAATATTGTCAAAAAGAATAGATTTCTTAAATCACAGTGGACCTCATAACATTGGCCCATAATCATATCATCATGTATCTGATAATTCAATCATTTGATATTATCTCTTAATTCTGTCGATAAATATATCGAAACAAATACGTTCATGTAAAGTATCATATATATCAAATACTTTGTTAATGTTTTCAGTTATTATATATTATATATACATATCTATATACACATAATTGTTCGTGAATCGTCAAATACGGTCAAAGGGTAATTGATTACATGAATGTAGTTCCAAACTTTTTGAGATTCAACATTACAAATTCTGCTTATCGTGTCGGAAACATATAAAGGTTAGGTTTAAATTTGGTCTGAAATTTCCGGGTCGTCACAGTACCTACCCGTTAAAGAAATTTCGTCCCGAAATTTGATCGAGGTCGTCATGGCTAACTTTAAAAATGTTTTCATGACGAATATGAGTTGATAAATAGAGTTTTATCATCATTGAGTAATATAGATAAAACAATTTGATTACGCGAATAGTATAAGTGAAGCTATCGCAAGAGAGTGAAATGAGTAAACGTATATTCGTTTTAACCGATGACGTAGTTATGATTGATTTCCGGAATTCATGGAATTTAAGGAAAATCTTTGCTATAAGATTTGGTTCTTCGGTGATTAAGGAAATCATGATCTTATTTGATTAAATGCGATAATCTGTCTCGATTTCTCTGTCTGATATTTTACTATAAATCCACCCCCTTCGTTTCTTTATTTCCATAGCTCACACCTTCTAGTCTTTCTCCCCAATTCATACTTTAAAGCATTCGTTAATATGCTTCATCCAGTATTGATTCTTGATATACTCTTAACTTTCATATATGTCATTCTTCTTTTTCATCTACCACCGGAGGAAGTTATTTTCTTCTACCATTACTTTGGGGTTATTGTGTTTTTCATTCTCCCGTATCTTTATATTGCTATACGCATTGATATACAAGGTTTATAATTTCGGGGTTGTTATCGGGCTTTATATTCTCTATTATATTTCGGAGCTTCATGCTTTCGTTTTCTCTTCCCGACCTTAAGTCAAGCGGATAATGGTCCAGAATTTGTAGATATGAATTTTTGGATGAACATAGTTAATGTTCCAAGAAGAAAATCGTAATGGCACGATCTTGATTTGGCAAATTACCAGAATATCCGAAAATATAGAGCTATTAAGATGATATGTTCTTAACATGTTTGGAAATTGGGTAGAATGTAAGAGTCGTGTAAATAGTACATGATGACGGTATGTTATGTGAATCATCACATTCCATTAGAAACTCAGTATGACTTACTGTAATATAATCACATTGATCAAGTGTCATTATATTATACTAACTCATGCTTCAGTTCCCAACACTACTTCAAAAACATTCCTATTTTAAATTCGAATTTTTTTTTTCTTCAGAATTTAGAAACTAACACAGTTTCTTTTTATGTTGTAACGCAGATATTGCGAATAGATAGAAGATTTCGGATAAGAATAGTTGTAAAAATATCTTCAGGAATATCGAAGATATTTATAATAAAAGATACGATGATATGTTAGAATTCTTAACATAGATGGATGATGAAGAAGATTTGTCGATGAAGGTTTAGAATAAGAAGTAAGGTGTTTGCTAACGATTTCAGTAGACACTGAATCATTTGGATCCTTTGAAGGCAGGTTTAGTCTTTGTGATTTGTCTACAGCCTCCTTCATGGTCTGCTCAATTCGTTTTCCAGTTTCAAACCTTCTCTTTTTCTCAGCTTTACCACCATACTATTCTTTATCATCAAACTTTTGACTGTTAAAGTCGTTTACAGTTTTTGCTGCTTCATCAGCATTTTTTCCAATTTCGGAGAACTAGTTCATAGTTTGGGATGTTTTTCAGAAAATTCACATTCGAAGTATGTAAGTCTAGGAGATAGACGTTATATGTATACATATAACTTTTGACGTAAAATTGTAGCAAAATTCAAAATACTGATTGCTAATTCCCAGTAGTTGGTGTGACAATTATTGTTACAGGATGTAGGTAAGTACATGATGGGGTTTTAATGAATAAGTATAGTGGCTTTTCGGAGAGGCTTAAGTCGAAGATTAATGAAGTTGTTGATAAGTTTACTACTAATGTGGCGAGATATGAAAGGCTCCCCGGTAACAATGATGAAGGGGTAATTGTTATAATAAGGTTCATTCGTATAAACAAATGAAGGTGATTTGTTGAAGCTATGACAAAATTGTCTATTTTGGAAAGAGATTGAAAAATTATATTTGGTAATAAATATCAAAGGATCTGACACGGATACGTGTTAAACTATAACTTTGGTTTCGAGAGCTTTTCAGGTGCATGACAGTGGGTAATGTGTGGTTGGATCATCATCTCGCATGTCTTTAAGAATTTCGAAGTGTTTGAACACATATTGTAATTGTTAATATACATATGATGTTCTAAGATTTTGAATAATACAAATATTTTTGTGAGTTTCATGAATAGAAATGAGGTTCTAGGACAGTTTTGAAGTCAAAGTATAGTTTTGAAAGATGTAGAAATCTAAGAGTGATGATTTCGGTTATATATTGAATCGAATTCTGAGATTTCAAAATCAGAATATGTAATTAGATTTTGAATGAGTATGGTTGTTTTGATTTCTATAAAAGAATGTATATTGTTGTGAAAGTAGGGAGTATAATGGATGATTTGCTGAATCAGATTCGAAGAATGTAACATATTAATTGTGAATTTATGTATCTCTCTGGTATTACCTACCCGTTAAAAAAAAAATTTCACAATTAATATTTTGTACAAAAGAATTTTATTACAGTCTTTATGGAAATATATATGTGTATATTTCTTCAGATGTAATATAGATTTAATGAGTTAATATTAAATTAAACTCATTTGATTTATGTTTAAGGCTAGGATAGATAATTTCTAAACTTTAGAAATTACATAATCGTCGTAGAATGTTTCCCCAATGAAGTTATGAATCAATAATTCATCGTTGTGGTATTCCTTGGTATCTACATGGCGTATGACGTTGATGCTCGTGGGATAGATTGTGAAGTTGAGGTTTGCGAAGCGGTTGTTGTTGGTGGTGGTAATGGTACTATTGATGTTGTTGATGGTGGTACTGGTTATGCTGCTAGTGTTTGTAACCTTTGCACCATATTCTCCAAAGCCACTACCCGAGCGCGAAGCTCGTTGACTTCTTCTATTACACCGGGGTGATTGTCGGTTTGGACGAGCGGATAGATAAGATCTTGAATTTGGTGTAGTATATAATCATGACGAGATACTCTGAAAATGAGAGAGAAAATGGTGTTTCGGATAGGTTCGCCGGTAAATGCTTCAGGTTCATTGCCAAGAGGGCAATGTGGTGGATGAAAGGGATCACCTTCTTCTTGTCTCCAATGGTTAAGTAGATTACGAACTCATCCCCAATTCATCCAAAATAGATGATGGCTAATTGGTTGATCCATTTTGGTCACGCTGCTTTCAGAGCTCATGTGAAAATCCATATCGGCATAGCTGTCGGAATCCGAGGAACTCGAACTGGTTGAGGGATCCATCTTGTATGTTCAGGGAAAGAATTTTTGGTATGAAATAGATTGTAGAATTTAGATTTGGTATTCTTCAATACATAATTTACATATGTATATATAATACCAAAATCCCATAAATTACGGAGGAATCTTTGAAAGATGTCAATCAAAGTTCACAGTAACAGATATGCTAAGATAAGAATTCGTCTATACATTATTATGCAATAAATGTAGGAAAATGCGTCTAGACTTAAGAATGATAAGCAGGTAATTTCCTAAGGATGGTAAGTAGATGATTTCCGACTAAAAATGATAAGCAAAACTTTTGACATGCAGACACGGTCGAAGTCCAGACTCACTAATGCATCTTAACAACTATCAGTTAGACGCACTAATGCAAGACCTGGTTCACTAAGACCACCGCTCTGATACCAACTGAAAGGACCCGTTCATATACATTATAAACGATTCACAATAGTTGATTACATCGCGAGGTATTTGACCTCTATATGATACATTTTTACAAACATTGCATTCGTTTTTAAAAGACAAACTTTCTTTACAACGAAAATTGACGGCGTGCACACCATTTCATAATACATCCAACTATAATTGACTTAATAATAATCTTGATAAACTCAATGACTCGAATGCAACGTCTTTCAAAATATGCCATGAATGACTCCAAGTAATATCCTTAAAATGAGCTAATGCACAGCGGAAGATTTCTTTAATACCTGAGAATAAACATGCTTTAAAGTGTCAACCAAAAGGTTGGTGAGTTCATAGGTTTATCATAACAATCATTTCAATATATTAATAGACCACAAGATTTTCGTTTACAAATATATGTACACTCGCAAGTGTATAAAAGTATTCTATAAGTTGTAGGCACCCGGTAACAAGCCTTAACGTTCATGTTTTACCCTCTGAAATACACCAGATCAGGTGTGTTTAAAATAACCTCGAAGTACTAAAGCATCCCATAGTCAGGATGGGGTTTGTCAGGCCCAATAGATCTATCTTTAGGATTCGCGCCTACCGTACATAGACAAGTAGTTTAATGTTACCAAGCTAAGGGTATATTTCTGGTTTAAGCCCACGTAGAATTAGTTTTAGTACTTGTGCCTATTTCGTAAAACATTTATAAAACAGCGCATGTATTCTCAGCCCAAAAATATATATATTGCAAAAGCAATTAAAAAGGGAGCAAATGAAACTCACAGTACTGTATTTCGTAGCAATTATGTATATGACGGAACTGAACAAGTGCAGGGTTTGTCTCGGATTCACGAACCTATATTAAGTATATATATTTATATGTTGGTCAATATCTGTCTAACAATTTAGGTCAAGTCGTAGTGTATCACAATCCTAATGCTCGAGACCGACATGCAAAAGTCAACAAAAGTCAACTTGACCCAAAATGACTTCCAAAATCTATACATGTTTATTATATAACTTATATATAGTCCTTTTATATATTTAAATATATTTATCAGATCTTATTATACTAAATAATACAAGTTATTTATTAATAAATAAAAATTTATATTTAAATTCATATATGATAAAAATATACTTTTATATATCTCAAGTAATAAAATTTATAAAATTCACTTGATATCATAAAAATATAGTGGTATGTATTATTAATGTAATTATATTACGTGTGGTAAAAATATCTTTGTACGCATATTTATTTGATTAAATAATATTGATAATAATAATAATGATACAAATAATAAAATGATAGTTTCAATAAAAATATTAATTTTTAATAATAAAGATAATTTTAGTAATAACATCAACTGATAACAATTATAATAATAGTTTTAATAATAATATTAAAATTAATAATAATTCAGTTGGCCATATCTTTTAATCCGTTCATCGAACCCACACGATTTCTAAATGAAAAGTTATTAATTTTTCTTTAGCTTTTTAACGACATGCATATCATATACCTTATCTCAGTAGCATATGTATCAAATTCGTGATTTATCATAAACTATTTAATGACGAAACTAAGCATACAAACATGCATAATCATATATACTCGAGCACTAGTCAGGGATACACTATGAATATAAAAAAAATAAGATATGAATGCTCACGTATCAATATTGTGATTCAATATTGCAGGAAAGTACGTAGACGCAACGAAAATGATAAACGTTAGGTTGACCTCACGAGCAATACCCTCGAACAATACCCATAACCTCCATAGCTATAACCCATAATTTCCTTAGCTCTATCCCGTTTGAAAACTTATTTTGAAATCGTCTGAATATAACTCTGTCGTAGTATTTTATGTATACTAATAATATCTTGAAATAATACTAAGTAAATATATATATGTAATTCGATTGAGAGAGTTTAGAGAAATATATTTTCAAGTTTCTATGAAATAATGAAACTTATTGAATTCTATTTATAATAGATTTTTGAATTATTAAAGTGAATTATTAAAGTATGAATTATTAAAGAGAATTATTAAAGTATGAATTATTAAAGTGAATTATTAAAGTATGAATTATTAAAGTATGAATTATTAAAGTGAATTATTAAAGTATAAATTATTAAAGTATGAATTATTAAAGTGAATTATTAAAGTTAAAGTAAAGTAAAAGTAAAGTAAAGGTAAAGTTAAAGTATAGTAAAAGTATAAAACTATGTACGTATAATACGCGTATAAATATATTTAATATTAATTTACATCGTTATATCATAAAACATTTTAGAAAAGTAGAATTATATATATTCATAATAGGTTTCAAGTTTTTAAATTACAGTCTGTTGGTGAAGCATGAGATAAAGTCCAAAGGTTTAATAAACGTATGAAATCATCTTAATGAAAAATGTCGAGTTACTTAACTTGTCGATATTCAACATCTAAGTTATTTACACTCCACATTCTTACTTATAGATCACTTTACCATTTTCCGAATATTGTCAAAAAGAATAGATTTCTTAAATCACAGTGGACCTCATAACATTGGCCCATAATCATATCATCATGTATCTGATAATTCAATCATTTGATATTATCTCTTAATTCTGTCGATAAATATATCGAAACAAATACGTTCATGTAAAGTATCATATATATCAAATACTTTGTTAATGTTTTCAGTTATTATATATACATATCTATATACACATAATTGTTCGTGAATCGTCAAACACGGTCAAAGGGTAATTGATTACATGAATGTAGTTCCAAACTTTTTGAGATTCAACATTACAAATTCTGTTTATCGTGTCGGAAACATATAAACGTTAGGTTTAAATTTGGTCAGAAATTTCCGGGTCGCCACAGTAACCCTCTAAGTTCTATCTGGAGCTTATTGACCTCGGTTCTGGGACGGTACTTCTCGTTCATCAAGTGCTTGAATGCTGACCATGGTAGTGCGTACGCATCGTCTTGTCCCACTTGCTCTAGATAGGTATTCCACCATGTTAACGCAGAACCTGTGAAGGTATGCGTAGCGTACTTCACTTTGTCCTCTTCAGTACACTTACTTATGGCAAACACCGATTCGACCTTCTCGGTCCACCGTTTCAATCCGATCGGTCCTTCGGTTCCATCAAATTCCAAAGGTTTGCAGGCAGTGAATTCTTTGTAGGTGCATCATACACGATTTCCTGTACTGCTAGATCTAAGGTTATTGTTGGTATGTAGCGCAGCCTGTACTGCGGCTATGTTTGAAGCTAGAAAAGTACGGAATTCCTCTTCATTCATATTCACGGTGTGTCGAGTAGTCGGTGGCATTTCCTTCAAAATTGTCAAATGGAACAAGTTAATCATATAGAATATTAAGAGTAGTTAATAGTATTTCGTAGCATAATATGAACTCATTTATAAAAGCTTTTTCTTCATATTAGCGTTTTATAAGTTTAAATTCGGGTAGTACCTACCCGTTAAGTTCATACTTAGTAGCTAATATACAATTCAACTACTACAATTCTATATGAAAAACTGATTATAATAATATTTCGCGTTCAAACTTTTACACAATATTTTACAAACTTACAATACCGCTTATTTTACATATAGCATGAAATATAGCACACAATAAATTTGATACAAGATGGTTGTGAAGATAATTCTAGCTAGTACACAAGTCGTTCAGCAAAGGCACTAAAGACACGTAATTCATACGTCCAGAAACAAGTTATGCATTCTGGTTTTACTAAGATTACTTCCCATCCTTGGTCTTGTGGAACATAACCATTATGGCCGTTGATAAGACAGCGTGTTGTAACGTCGTCAAAGGTACGAGGGTTACGTAATGTCCAACAGTCCCGTAACAATCTAAAAACCTCATTTCTTACCCCAATTACCGACTCCGTCACTTGTGGGAACGTTTTGTTTAATAGTTGTAGCCCGATGTTCTTGTTCTCACTTTGGTGAGAAGCGAACATTACTAATCCGTAAGCATAACATGCTTCTTTATGTTGCATGTTAGCCGCTTTTTCTAAATCACGAAGTCCAATATTCGGATATATTGAGTCAAAATAATTTCTTAACCCATTGCGTAAAATAGCATTTGGGTTCCCCGCAATATATGCGTCAAAGTAAACACATCGTAACTTATGGATTTCCCAATGTGATATCCCCCATCTTTCAAACGAAAGCCTTTTATAAATCAAGGCATTCTTGGAACGTTCTTCGAATGTCTTACAAACTGATCTCGCCTTAAATAGTTGTGCCGAAGAATTCTGACCGATCCTAGACAAGATTTCATCAATCATGTCTCCGGGTAGGTCTCTTAAAATATTGGGTTGTCTATCCATTTTGTGTTTTTATACTGTAAAATAGAACAAGAGTTAGATTCATAAAAAAAATACTTATTAATACAAGCAATTTTTACATATATCATAAAGCATAAGCACACTATATTACATATATTACACCACACGAATACAACTATCTTATTCCGACTCGCTTGTTTCTTCTTCTTCGATTTTGGTTCATTTTGCCAAGTTTCTAGGGATATATGATGTTCCCCTAATATGAGCCGTCGTTTTCCACATTGGTTTAGAAAAACCTGGTGGTTTAGAGGTTCCCGGGTCATTGTTACAACTTAAGGACTTCGGGGGTTGACGATACATATAAAGTTCATCGGGCTTGGAATTAGATTTCTCTATTTTTATGCCCTTTCCCTTATTATTTTCTTTTGCCTTTTTAAATTCAGTTGGGGTAATTTCTATAACATCATCGGAATTCTCGTCGGAATCCGATTCATCGGAGAATTGGTAATCCTCCCAATATTTTGCTTCCTTGGCGGAAACACCATTGACCATAATTAACCTTGGTCGGTTGGTTGAGAATTTTCTTTTACTTAACCGTTTTATTATTTCTCCCACCGGTTCTATTTCTTCATCCGGTTCCGATTCTTCTTCCGGTTCCGACTCTTCTTCCGGTTCCTCTTCGGGAACTTGTGAATCAATCCACGAATCATTCCAATTTATATTTGACTCTTCATTATTATTAGGTGAGTCAATGGGACTTGTTCTAGAGGTAGACATCTATCACATAATATCAAACGCGTTAAGAGATTAATATATCACATAATATTCACATGTTAAAAATATATAGTTTCCAACAAAATTTGTTAAGCAATCATTTTTCAAGTAAACACGGTCGAAGTCCAGACTCACTAATGCATCCTAACAAACTCGATAAGACACACTAATGTAAAATTCTGGTTCTCTAAGACCAACGCTCTGATACCAACTGAAATGTCCCGTTCTTATTGATTAAAAACGTTCCATATTAATTGATTTCGTTGCGAGGTTTTGACCTCTATATGAGACGTTTTTCAAAGACTGCATTCATTTTTAAAACAAACCATAACCTTTATTTCATAAATAAAGGTTTAAAAAGCTTTATGTAGATTATCAAATAATGATAATCTAAAATATCATGTTTACACACGACCATTACATAATGGTTTACAATACAAATATGTTACATCGAAATCAGTTTCTTGAATGCGGTTTTAACACAATATCATACAAACATGGACTCCAAATCTTGTCCTTATTTTAGTATGCAACAGCGGAAGCTCTTAATAATCACCTGAGAATAAACATGCTTAAAACGTCAACAAAAATGTTGGTGAGTTATAGGTTTAACCTATATATATCAAATCATAATAATAGACCACAAGATTTCATATTTCAATACACATCCCATACATAGAGATAAAAATCATTCATATGGTGAACACCTGGTAACCGACATTAACAAGATGCATATATAAGAATATCCCCATCATTCCGGGACACCCTTCGGATATGATATAAATTTCGAAGTACGAAAGCATCCGGTACTTTGGATGGGGTGTGTTAGGCCCAATAGATCTATCTTTAGGATTCGCGTCAATTAGGGTGTCTGTTCCCTAATTCTTAGATTACCAGACTTAATAAAAAGGGGCATATTCGATTTCGATAATTCAACCATAGAATGTAGTTTCACGTACTTGTGTCTATTTTGTAAATCATTTATAAAACCTGCATGTATTCTCATCCCAAAAATATTAGATTTTAAAAGTGGGACTATAACTCACTTTCACAGATTTTTACTTCGTCGGGAAGTAAGACTTAGCCACTAGTTGATTCACGAACCTATAACAATATATACATATATATCAAAGTATGTTCAAAATATATTTACAACACTTTTAATATATTTTGATGTTTTAAGTTTATTAAGTCAGCTGTCCTCGTTAGTAACCTACAACTAGTTGTCCACAGTTAGTTGTACAAAAATAAATCGATAAATATTATCTTGAATCAATCCACGACCCAGTGTATACATATCTCAGTATTGATCACAACTCAAACTATATATATTTTGAAATCAACCTCAACCCTGTATAGCTAACTCCAACATTCACATATAGAGTGTCTATGGTTGTTCCGAAATATATATAGATGTGTCGACATGATAGGTCGAAACATTGTATATGTGTCTATGGTATCTCAAGATTACATAATATACAATAAAAGTTGATTAAGTTATGGTTGGAATAGATTTGTTACCAATTTTCACGTAGCTAAAATGAGAAAAATTATCCAATCTTGTTTTACCCATAACTTCTTCATTTTAAATCCGTTTTGAGTGAATCAAATTGCTATGGTTTCATATTGAACTCTATTTTATGAATCTAAACAGAAAAAGTATAGGTTTATAGTCGGAAAAATAAGTTACAAGTCATTTTTGTAAAGGTAGTCATTTCAGTCGAAAGAACGACGTCTAGATGACCATTTTAGAAAACATACTTCCACTTTGAGTTTAACCATAATTTTTGGATATAGTTTCATGTTCATAATAAAAATCATTTTATCAGAATAACAACTTTTAAATCAAAGTTTATCATAGTTTTCAATTAACTAACCCAAAACAGCCCGCGGTGTTACTACGACGGCGTAAATCCGGTTTTACGGTGTTTTTCGTATTTCCAGGTTTTAAATCATTAAGTTAGCATATCATATAGATATAGAACATGTGTTTAGTTAATTTTAAAAGTCAAGTTAGAAGGATTAACTTTTGTTTACGAACAAGTTTAGAATTAACTAAACTATGTTCTAGTGATTACGAGTTTAAACCTTCGAATAAGATAGTTTTATATATATGAATCGAATGATGTTATGAATATCATTACTACCTCAAGTTTAGTAGGTAAACCTACTAGAATTGACAAGAAATGATCTAGCTTCAAAGGATCTTGGATGGCTTGAAAGTTCTTGAAGTAGGATCATGACACAAAAACAAGTTCAAGTAAGATTTTTACTCGAATTAAGATAGTTTATAGTTATAGAAATTGAATCAAAGTTTGAATATGAATATTACCTTGAATAAGAAAGATAACCTACTGTATATAACAAAGGTTTCTTGATCTTAGATGATTACTTGGAATGGATTAGAAAGCTTGGAAGTAAATTAGTAAACTTGAAGGGATTTTTGAAGTGTTCTTGAAGTGTTCTTCCTATGATGATTATAGCTTGATTCTTGAAGTGATTTTTGATGAAGATGATGATTAACTACTGGGAAAATACGTTCATAAAAGTGTGTGTGTGTGTTGTGAGAGAATTAGAAAGAGAATTGGAAGTGAAATGGAGTGAATGATGAGTGGTAATTGGTGAGTAGTGAGTGGGGTTAAAAGGAGTTCTAGTTAGTTGACTAGCTCATGGTAGAAGTTAAAATTGATTAGTCATACATGACATAATCAAGAGTGGAATCCCATGCTAGTTCCTATTGGTATATACCCATAGTAAGTACGTTTTGAAGCTGTGTATAATACGGGTAAGAATACGACTAGAATTCTTGATGAAAGAAAAGAATGGGAAAGTAACTGTAACCATTTTCGTTAAGTATGAGGGTTTTGATATATGTCTTGAAGTCTTCCAAAAGTATTTTAATACATCTAAATACACTACATGTATATACATTTTAACTGAGTCATTAAGTCATCGTTAGTCGTTACATGTAAGTGTTGTTTTGAAACCTTTAAGTTAACGATCTCAATTAATGTTGTTAACCCATTGTTTATTATATCTAATGAGATGTTAAATTATTATATTATCATGATATTATGATATATTAATATATCTTAATATGATATATATACATTTAAATGTCGTTACAACGATAATCGTTACATATATGTCTCGTTTCGAAATCCTTAAGTTAGTAGTCTTTTTTATATGTATATAACTCATTGTTAATATACTTATGGAGATACTTACTTATCATAATCTCATGTTAACCATATGTATATCCATATATATATATCGTCATGTCGTTTTTACAAGTTTTAACGTTCGTGAATCACCGGTCAACTTGGGTGGTCAATTGTCTATATGAAACATATTTTAATTAATCAAGTCTTAACAAGTTTGATTGCTTAACATGTTGGAAACATTTAATCATGTAAATATCAATCTAAATTAATATATATATACATGGAAAAGTTCGGGTCACTACAGTTGTTACATCACATTTGTTTTTCATTTTGTCGTTAAAATTAGTAGCTTTTGCTGAACTTAATTCCAGTCTTTGAAAATTCGCTGTTTCACCCTGTTTTGTACATAAGATAAAATACAAACTTTTTTTTCTTTTATTTTTATTTTTATAAACCTTTAACTTATAAAACAAATAATTAATTAATTTTAAAATTTTGTTTCTTTTTAGGATGAGGGCGTTTCGGTACGTTGACCTAGTTCGTCTCTCGACAAAATTTTAAAATTTGTCATTTTTAAGCGTTGTTTTAAAAGCAAAGATTTTCGGGTTTTTTTAAATGTTTTTGGCATACTTTAATTCAATAAGATTAAAAATAATGATAATAAAAGTTCTCGTCCCTCCCTTGGGTAGAGCAATTTCGGTTCAACGACCTAGTTTTCAACTCACGACGAATTTTAAAAATCATATTTTTAACTTAATGAAATAAAGTAAATTTTTGTTTTTAAATTCACACCAAACATAAATTTAAAATGCATAAAATTAAAAATTCATATTATTAAAATTAAAAATTCACACCAAATTTATATTATATTTTTGTTTTTATACATACAAACTTATATTAAAAATATTAATTTTTTAAATATGTACAAACTTAAATATATTGATTTTAAAAAGTTTACAATAATAATTTAATATTAATTTTAAAAACAAAGTAAAAATAAAATTAAAAATCTTTTTGGTCTTTTATCCCACTTTAATCAATCAATATTATCAAAAATATACGCCCCTCTTTTCGGTATAGTAATTTCGGCTATATTACCTAGTTTTACTCCTGACGAATTTCTGATATATTTTGGTTTGATTGATTAAAGATATTTATACCTTAAGAATAAACGGTAAATTTCACAGTGATGTAATAAATTTTTGGATGATATCAATAATTTCGGTTACGCATACCTAATTTTATTGAATACCAATTTAATACTTTATAGCGAATGATTCAGCGTTTATTATCAAAAGGTTAAAAGCAATAAAAATGAAAATAAAAATTGTGCATACTTACCCGTGAGAAAGAATTCTCAGAGACCTGCTTTAGCCGACTCATAGGAGAGTCGTGTGATTTGGTTCTCCATAGCTACGTAAGCATAACCTCGAATCTTCAATATCTTTTCTTCTAAACATATGAACGGTCCTTCTCTGCATAGAGTAACAAATTCGGTATTTGAATATGTTTGATTATTTGAACATTTACTTTCGTGTGACCATTTTCCGCATTTGTAACATCTTTCAAGGTGTCGTGCTCTTCTTTTTGTTGCGGATTATGATTTTCCTTTACCAAAATGTATCTTATGATGATCTTTTCTGAGTTCTTTTCTTACTCCGTCCATTTTTTCTCTTATGAATGATACCAGTTCACTCGGAAGTGTGTCATTATTACGTTTAGTAATCATAGCGTGTAGTATTAGACCATGGTTCAGATCAAAGGAATTCTTCATCTCGTAAAACCTAAAAAAATAAAAATTCAGAATGGGGGGAGAAGACTAGTTCTTTAGGGTCTGCTAGGGAAAGACCATTCAGATTCCATTCTCGGAAACTACACGAAAATAGAATATCTAACTCTAACAGAAATATATATTACCCTAAAAATATTCGAACCTTCGCACACTTAGTTAGCTGTGGTGTCGAAATTGTGATTAACTTCATCTTCAACTTCCATCGGATTATCTATGTAATATTTAACTCTATGACCATTAACCTGAAATTCAATCCTATTTGAATTTATTAATTCTATTGTTCCGTACGGGAAAACTCTTTTGACTATGAATGGTCCAGACCATCTTGATTTCAATTTTTTAGGAAATAGCTTGAATCGTGAATTGAAAAGAAGAACTTTGTCTCCTTCTTTAAATTCTTTTGAACTTCTGATTCTTTTATCATGCCATTTCTTCGTTCTTTCCTTATAGATTAACGAATTTTCGTATGCTTCATGTCTTAATTCTTCTAATTCGTTTAGTTGGCTTAACCGTAGACGTCCAGCTTCATGTAAATCAAGATTACATGTCTTCAAAGCCCAAAATGCTTTATGTTCAATTTTAACTGGAAGGTGACATGCTTTTCCGTAAACGAGTCTAAAAGGTGTGGTTCCAATTGGAGTTTTGTAAGCTATTCTAAAAGCCCAGAGTGCATCCTCCAATTTCATAGACCATTCCTTCGGATTTGATCCTACGATTTTCTCTAGAATACGTTTTAATGCATGGTTGGTATTTTCAACTTTTCCACTTCTTTGTGGGTGATAAGCAGTTGAGATTTTATGAGTTACTCCATATCTTTTGAGAACTTTCTCAAGTTGATTGTTACAAAAATGAGTACCCCGATCACTTATTAAAGCTTTCGGTGTTCCGAACCTAGCAAAAAGACGTTTTAAAAAGTTGACTACAACTCGTACATCGTTAGTTGGGAGAGCTTGTGCTTCCGCCCATTTAGATACATAATCAATGGCAACGAGAATGTAGAGATTATTATGAGATTTTGGAAATGGACCCATAAAGTCAATACCCCAAATGTCAAATACTTCACATACTTGAATGACATTTTGTGGCATTTCATCACGTTGACTTATTTTTCCGGCCCTTTGACATGCATCACAGGATTTGCAAAGAAGGTGTGCGTCTTTGAAAATTGTAGGCCAATAGAATGCAGCATCGTAAACTTTTCTTGCTGTTAGTTGAGGCCCATAATGCCCTCCTGTTGGTCCTGTGTGACAATGATTTAAGATTTGACTAGCTTTATCTCCGAATACGTATCGGCGTATTATTCCATCGGGACAACTTTTAAACAAATGTGGATCTTCCCAGAAATAGTGTTTTATATCACTAAAGAATTTCTTTCGTTTTTGGTACGACAACCCTTTTTCAAGGAATCCACATACTAAGTAGCTTGCATAGTCTGCAAACCATGGAATTTCACTATAATCTATCTTCTATAGATATTCATCAGGAAAGTTGTCTTGTATGGCCGATTCATTGAGAACTTCTAATTCAGGATTTTCAAGACGAGAAAGACGATCAGCTGCGAGAAAGACAATAGCAAGGAGTTCTTTTTCAGTAGTTGTGTAATTTGTTTGTGCTCCTTGTAACGTCTTACTAGCGTAATAAATAGGTTGAAATTGTTTTTCAATCCTTTGTCCTAAAACGGCTCCCATTGCAAAATCACTTGTATCGCACATAAGTTCAAATGGTAGATTTCAATTTGGAGTTATCATGATCGGTGCATTAGTGAGTTTTTCTTTAAGAATATTAAAATATTTAATGCATTCATCTGAAAAGATGAATGGAGCATCCTTTTCTAGGAGTTTATTCATAGGAGTGGTAATTTTAGAAAAATCTTTTATGAAACGTCGGTAAAAACCTGCATGCCCTAGAAAACTCCTAACTCCTCTAACATTGGTGGGATGTGGAAGTTTAGCAATTACATCTACTTTAGCTCTATCCACTTCAATTCCTTCCTTTGAAATTTTATGACCAAGAACGATGCCTTTTTTAACCATGAAATGGCATTTCTCCCAATTAAGTACTAGATTTGATTGTTCGCATCTAATGAGCATTCGTTCAAGATTAACTAGTGAAAGGATTCGAAACTAATCATCCGGACGATGTCCATATTGATTACAAAAGAATTACAACAGTTGAAAACATCGCGAGGTACTTGACCTCTATATGATACATTTACAAACATTGCATTTATTCTAAAAAAAGGCAATCTATCTATACATTAAGATTTGACATATTCGCCTAGCATTTCATAATACCCAAATGACCTAATCTGTCATTTACTTGATAATAGTCTCTACTGAACTTCAATAACTTGAATGCAATGTCCTTGAATCATGGCTTAAATGGTCTCAAATACTATCCTTAATATGAGCTAATGCACAGCGGAAGACTTAATTCATACCTGAGAATAACATGCTTTAAAATGTCAACATAAAGTTGGTGAGATATATAGGTTTGATGCTAGCAGCGTTATAACAACCATGGACCACAAGATTTTAAGTTTATATATAATACACTCCTCGTGTATAGAAAAGACGTTGAGCACTTGGTAACCATACTTAACTAAAAGTCACAGCAGCATACTCTTAAATAAACCCTACACCGTACTAAGTGTAGTAACGAGAACGAAGTACTGTGCAACCATTAAATGCTGGTCGTCCAGCTCGGTTGGGGATGTCAACCCGATAGATCTATCAACAGGATTCGCGTTTACGCTCCTCACGTAATTAGCAGTTACCAAGTATAAAGAGATATGCCATGGTACAACTCAACGTAGAATTTAGTTTGTACACTTGTGTCCATAACGTAAATCATTTATAAAACAGCGCATGTATTCTCAGCCCAAAAAAAATATTTAGAGTTTAAAAAGGGATCTATATACTCACCTAATGTATTTTGTAGTAAAAATACATATAACATCATTGATCAAGTATAGGGTTGGCCTCGGATTCACGAACCTATATTATGTATATATATATTAACACATAATCGTAATCGGACGAATTTATATAAATTATTAGTTATATACTTGCTATCTTATTAAATTATATGTTTTGCTAATAATTTAATTAATGTATTTATTTTATATGCTTTTAAATAACCAATTAATATCTATTATAAGAATATTAATATAGTTTTTATTAAATAGAATAATATTAATGTTAAAATAATAATAATAATAATAATAATAAATAATAATGATAATGATAATGATAATTCTAATTAAAACAATAATTTAAAAAAAAATATTAATTTTAATAATAATAATGATAACGAAAATTTTAAAATAATAATAATAATAATATTACTAATTAGTTTAATGATTATGATATTCATTTTATTATAGTTTGTGATAATATTAAAAGTTAAAATAACAATAATAATTAATAATAATAATAATAATAATAATTTTGATTTTTAGAAAAATAAAACTACCTCATAAAGGGTTTAAGAAAAATAGTTGTCTCCAGCAAGAATTGAACTCAAGACCTCCAGTATAACCAACAACACCCACGACCACCCATCTGTATTACTCTTTCTGTTTTTAATCTCATAAGAATTTTTATAACCCGTGTTTCTGTTGCATCATCTTCTTCATGTTCCAATCGAACAAACAAGTTTAGACATCAAATTTACCATTTAGTTGTTTCGTTTCAGGTTTGTAAACAGCAACAAAGTTTAGAGAGAGGTTTATTAAATAAATAAAAAAAATACAGAATCCAACAGCTTTGCTGCTGCTCGTCGCTAGCTTAAGAAAAAAAAAATTGATTTCTTATTTTAAAAAGAATTGGACAATTGTTACAATTGTTACTATAAGCTATATGGATTCTCAATTTGACTGGAAACAACTTACAGAAATCGGATTTCACGATGTACTCAAACATTGACTTTTTGTTTCATAAACTTTATCTTCGAAATTCTCCCTCGATATAAGAAATTAAAACTTGTAAATTTGCAGTTAGTTTGAGTAAATGATTCCTAAACAAACCCCATTAACAGATTTTGAAGAGAAAATTGAATTCGTGCTATTAAAAAAAATAGTAAGAACAGAGGTCGATACTTGTGTTCTACATATATTTTATTTTTAATTCGATAAAATTGGAGGCTGTAAAAAGGGTTTTTGATGATTTAGTTAACTGGTAACACTTCACACTGGATTCGATCAATTTTTATAGCAGTTTAGATTGACAAGCGATTTTTGGCAGTAAGCAAAGTAATAATAAAAAAAAATATAAAGTTTTACATATTTTCAACAAATATGTACATTTGATTAAGATGTATACCAAATTAGAGGGTTCAAACAAAAATCACATACAGGAATAGATTGAGATGTGAAACGTGTTTTGATTCTTTTTTTTTTTTAATCCATATATATATTTGTATAAATTAATAATTATCTTATTAATAATAATACAAATACTAATAATGACAAAAGTACTAATAATAATTAATAATGATACTAATAATAATCAAATATTAATATTAATAATATTACTAATGTTAATGTTCATAAAAAGTATTATTTTCTAATAATAATGATCACAATTGTAGTTATAGATATAAAAATACTAATACTAATAATAATAGAATTAATTATATCATTAATAATAATAATATTATTAATGACGCTCATAATAATGTTAATTAAGATAGTATTAATGTTATAATAATAATAATTTTTATATATCAAATTTCATATCTATATGTTATAATATTATAAATATTAATTTTACTAACAATATACATATCATAATACTTTGTTAACGTTATCAAATAAGTATATATCGTAAATACATATATTGTTCGTAAATCGTCAGGCTTGGTCAAGAGGGTAACTAATTATCCAGATATAGATTTCAGACTTTCTAGACTCAATATTAGGGTTTTTGCTTATCGTGTCGGAAACATATAGAGTTTAAGGTTTAAATTTGGTCGGAAATTTCCGGGTCGTTACAGTACCCACCCGTTAAAGAAATTTCGTCCCCGAAATTTGGTAGAGGTTGTCATAAATAACAATAGGAATGTTTTCATGACGAATATGAGGTAATAATAGAGTTTTATCATTATTGGAAGATACGGATAAAACGATTCGATCATGTGAAGCACACGAGTGAAGCTATCACAAAAGAATGAAACGAGTGAATATGGAATTGTTTTAACCGATGACGTGGTTAGGATTAATTTTCGGAATTTAAGGGATCTAAAGAAAATCTTACGTAATAAGATTTGGTTCTTCGGCGATCAAGATCTTCTTTGAGTTAATGCAGCAAATCGATTTTGACTTCTTTGTCGGATATTTTACTATAAAATTACCCCCTTCGTTTCCTTATTTCCATATCCCACATCTCCTACTTTTCCTCCTCTAATTCATACCTTAAGGTATTCTTTAAAATGCTTCATCCCGTTTTGATTTTTGTTATACTAATAACTTTCATATCTTTCATTCTTCTTTTTCATCTGCCGCCAGAAGAATCTATTCACTTTTATGATTTCCTTGGAATTATAATGTTTATAATTCTCCCGTGTCTTTACGTTGCAATACGTATTGATATACACGGTTTGTAATTTTTGGGTGGTTGTTGGGTTTTATATTTTCCCTTATATCTCGATGTTCCTACTTCTGTCTTCTATAATCATTGTCATCCACAGTTAATGCTTTCTCCCATTTGCTGCGATCTATACCCCAATTTCTACTTCGAAGCTTCATTCTTTCGTTTCCTCTTCTTGCGTTTAAGCGTCTCTTGTAATGGTCCGGAATTCGTAGGTAGGAGATTTGAAATGAACATAACTAATGCTCTAAGAAAGAAAGGGTATTGGCAAAATTTTGATTTGTTAAATTACCAGAATACCCTGGAAAAGATAGAACTATCAAGACGATATGTTCCTAATACGTTTGGGAATTGGACAGAATGTAAGAGCCGTGTAACATGGCACATGATGACGGTACTGTGAATCATTACATTCCATTAGAAACTTAACATGACTTACTGTAATATAATGAAGTTGATCAAGTTTCATTATATTATACTAATTCATGTATCAGTTTCCAACACTACTTCAGAACATTCCTATTTTAAACTCGAAGGTTTCAGAATTTAGAACATAACGTAGATGTTACGAAGTGATAAATGATTTCAGATGGGAATAATATCTCCAAAAATTTGAAGAATATGCATAGCGGAAGATATGAAAATATCTTATAATCTCTAAGATAAAATGTTGATGAAGAATATCATCCGAAAAGGTTTAGAATAAGGAGTAGGGTTCTTACTAATGATTTCAGCAGGCACTGAATCATTTGAATCCTTTGAAGTCGAGTTTAGTTTTCATGATTTGTTCACGGTTTCTTTCATACTTTGCTCAATCCGTTTTTCAATTTCAACCCTTCTCTTTTTCTGAGCTTTTCCAACATACTTTACTTCATCGTAAACTTTTGAATGTTAAGGTCATTTACGGTTTTTGCTGCTTCATCCGCATTTCAAGAGCTACTTCATAGTCCAGGGTGTTTTTCAGAATCATCACATTCGAAATATGTAATTCTTAGGGATAAACGTTTTCGGTATAACTGGGAGGATTTCTACGAGATTTTCAAAATACTGACTGCGGATTTCGCCAAAGAGATAACGAGTTGCTGGTACATCTGCTGATGGTGTTTGTGAAATATAAAAGGTTCTCCGGTAACGACGGCGAAAAGACAAGGTATAAATATCGAGGTTATAGTAGGAGTAGTCTTACTGAGAAGTCGAAGTGGAGCTGTGACAAAATTAGCTTCTTGAAAAGGAATTGTAGGGTTGTTTTTGCTAATAAATGACAGAGGATTCAACACGGTATGTGTTAAACTATGAATTTGGTTTCGAGAGTTTTTCAGGTGCAATAATCTTTTCTTCCGTAGACGAGGTGCGGCTGGTTCAACTTCTCGATCGAGGTATCTTCAAGAATCATGAAAAGTTGTGAATGCGAATTGTAATTGTCAAGATACGAATGAGGTCTATGATAGAATCAAGTAGCAGACTTGAAGATTAGTTTAGTTTCATATGTTATAATCAATATTTTAATTCATTTTAATTGTCCAAAGTTAGCAGTCCAATAGTCCGATTGTCCAATGGTCCAATAATTTCATATATAAATTAAATATATAATATTCGAATTAAATAATACGTATCGTGACCCGTGCACCGGTCTCAGTATTGATCACAACTCAAACCATATATATATTTTGGAATCCACCTCAACCCTGTATAGCCAACTATAGAGTGTCTATGGTTGTTCCGAAATATATATATAGATGGGTCAATATGATAAGTCGAAACCTTGCATACGTGTCCCGTTAATTAAAGTGCGTAAAATAAATAAATATATATCATGACCCATTGCACAACGTGTTGTCTCAGATTTAATCCGACGTATTGTTGTACATGTGTCCCGACGGTATGTAAAGTGCAGAAATTAAATGACAATAAATAAAATTGCGAGAATGTAAATTGCGATAAATTAAATGTTAATCAGTTAGATGGGAACAGTTAGCTAGGAACAGTTAGCGTGGAATCTTAACAGAATTTCAATTAGTTAATTCGTTTGTTTCTAATAAATTTTTATTATATCCAATGTTTTCTTCATTATGCCACTTGTTGGATTCTGATAGGTCAAAATCCAAATTTGAAATTTGAATGAAAATGGTTATTCTGTGGTGAACGGATTTGTATATCGATGGTTGTAAGTAGGATAGTAAATGACCGTTGAATCAGATTTGAAGAATATACAGTGTAACTTATTAATGTGAAATCTAAATATTCTTCGGGTACTACCTACCCGTTAAAATATTTTTCATCATTAACAGTTTGTACGAAGGAAATTTTAATTACAATCTTTATGAAAATATACTTGCATATATATTTTCGTCGAATGTAATCATGGATTTAATGAGTCAATAAAATATTAAACTCATTTGATTTATCGTTAGTACTATATTACATAATCTCTAAAACATTAGAGATTAAATAATTGTCATGTCGAATGAAGATAAATGAGGTAGAACGTTACGTAAAACGAAGATAATCGATGTAGAATGATATGTAGAACGAAGATCATACTCGAAATACAGATGGTAATATTGAGGCGTGTGATGTTGATATTCGAGGTACAGATTGTGATGTTGAGGGTTACGACGCGGTTGTGGTTTAGGGGTGATAAGGATACCGTTGACGTTAATGATGATAATGTTGCTAATGCTGATGATTATGCTGGTACCGAAGATTGCGAAGTTGATGTTACTGGCGGTACTGGTTATGTTGCCAGTGCTGCTGCTGATGTTTGTATCCTTCGCCTAATGTTCTCCAAAACCGTCACACGAGCGCGTAGTTTGTTAACTTCTGCTAGTACACCGGGATGATTGGCGGTTGGAGCAAGCGAATGAATAAGATTTGAAATATGGAATAGTATGTAATCGTGACGAAATACTCGGGATAGGAGAGAGAAAATGGTTTCTCGAATAGGTTCGCCGGTAAGTGCTTCAGGTTCATTGCCAAGAGGCAATTTGGTGGATGAAAAGGATTTTCGATGTGGAATGATTTTCGAATATAGGATAATATTCTAACTTCATAGAATATCTATATATATAGTAATGAAAATTATGTAGACCACGGAGGAATTTACGGCATGTGTCAGGCAATTCTACAGTAACAGATTTGCTAAGATATGAATTTTTGTCCATACACTATCGATGCAATAAATGCAGTAAGACGTGTTTAGACTTAAAATGATAAGCAGGCAATTTCCTAAGCATGATAAGCAGATGGTTTCCGACTAGAAATGATAAGCAAAACTTTTTGACATGTAGACACGGTCAAAGTCCAGACTCACTAATGTATCCTAACAACTACTAGTCAGACACACTAATGCAAGGCCTGGTTCGCTAAGACCACCGCTCTGATACCAACTGAAAGGATTTGAAACTAATCATCCGGACGATGTCCATATTGATTACAAACGAATTACAACAGTTGATAACATCGCGAGGTACTTGACCTCTATATGATACATTTACAAACATTGCATTTATTCTAAAAAAAGGCAATCTATCTATACATTAAGATTTGACATATTCGCCTAACATTTCATAATACCCAAATGACCTAATCTGTCATTTACTTGATAATAGTCTCTACTGAACTTCAATAACTTGAATGCAACGTCCTTGAATCATGGCTTAAATGGTCCCAAATACTATCCTTAATATGAGCTAATGCACAGCGGAAGACTTAATTCATACCTGAGAATAACATGCTTTAAAATGTCAACATAAAGTTGGTGAGATATATAGGTTTGATTCTAGCAGCGTTATAACAACCATGGACCACAAGATTTTAAGTTTATATATAATACACTCCTCGTGTATAGAAAAGACGTTGAGCACTTGGTAACCATACTTAACTAAAAGTCACAGCAGCATACTCTTAAATAAACCCTACACCGTACCAAGTGTAGTAACGAGAACGAAGTACTGTGCAACCGTTAAATGTTGGTCGTCCAGTCCGGTTGGGGATGTCAGCCCGATAGATCTATCAACAGGATTCGCGTTTACGCTCCTCACGTAATTAGCAGTTACCAAGTATAAAGAGATATGCCATGGTACAACTCAACGTAGAATTTAGTTTGTGCACTTGTGTCCATAACGTAAATCATTTATAAAACAGCACATGTATTCTCAGCCCAAAAAAAATATTTAGAGTTTAAAAAGGGATCTATAAACTCACCTAATGTATTTTGTAGTAAAAATACATATAACATCATTGATCAAGTATAGGGTTGGCCTCGGATTCACGAACCTATATTATGTATATATATATATATATATATATATATATATATATATTAACACATAATCGTAATCGGACGAATTTATATAAATTATTAGTTATATACTTGCTATCTTATTAAATTATATGTTTTGCTAATAATTTAATTAATGTATTTATTTTATATGCTTTTAAATAACCAATTAATATCTATTATAAGAATATTAATATAGTTTTTATTAAATAGAATAATATTAATGTTAAAATAATAATAATAATAATAATAATAATAATAATAATAATAATAATAATAATAATAATAATAAATAATAATGATAATGATAATGATAATTCTAATTAAAACAATAATTTAAAAAAATATTAATTTTAATAATAATAATGATAACGAAAATTTTAAAATAATAATAATAATAATAATAATATTACTAATTAGTTTAATGATTATGATATTCATTTTATTATAGTTTGTGATAATATTAAAAGTTAAAATAACAATAATAATTAATATTAATAATAATAATAATAATTTTGATTTTTAGAAAAATAAAACTACCTCATAAAGGGTTTAAGAAAAATAGTTGTCTCCAGCAAGAATTGAACTCAAGACCTCCAGTATAACCAACAACACCCACGACCACCCATCTGTATTACTCTTTCTGTTTTTAATCTCATAAGAATTTTTATAACCCGTGTTTCTGTTGCATCATCTTCTTCATGTTCCAATCGAACAAACAAGTTTAGACATCAAATTTACCATTTAGTTGTTTCGTTTCAGGTTTGTAAACAGCAACAAAGTTTAGAGAGAGGTTTATTAAATAAATAAAAAAATACAGAATCCAACAGCTTTGCTGCTGCTCGTCGCTAGCTTAAGAAAAAAAATTGATTTCTTATTTTAAAAAGAATTGGACAATTGTTACAATACGAAACTAGTTTCAAATCACTCCTATAAGCTATATGGATTCTCAATTTGACTGGAAACAACTTACAGAAATCGGATTTCACGATGTACTCAAACATTGACTTTTTGTTTCATAAACTTTATCTTCGAAATTCTCCCTCGATATAAGAAATTAAAACTTGTAAATTTGCAGTTAGTTTGAGTAAATGATTCCTAAACAAACCCCATTAACAGATTTTGAAGAGAAAATTGAATTCATGCTATTAAAAAAATAGTAAGAACAGAGGTCGATACTTGTGTTCTACATATATTTTATTTTTAATTCGATAAATTTGGAGGCTGTAAAAAGGGTTTTTGATGATTTAGTTAACTGGTAACACTTCACGCTGGATTCGATCAATTTTTATAGCAGTTTAGATTGACAAGCGATTTTTGGCAGTAAGCAAAGTAATAATAAAAAAATATATAAAGTTTTACATATTTTCAACAAATATGTACATTTGATTAAGATGTATACCAAATTAGAGGGTTCAAACAAAAATCACATACGGGAATAGATTGAGATGTGAAACGTGTTTTGATTCTTTTTTTTTTTAATCCATATATATATTTGTATAAATTAATAATTATCTTATTAATAATAATACAAATACTAATAATGACAAAAGTACTAATAATAATTAATAATGATACTAATAATAATCAAATATTAATATTAATAATATTACGAATGTTAATGTTCATAAAAAGTATTATTTTCTAATAATAATGATCACAATTGTAGTTATAGATATAAAAATACTAATACTAATAATAATAGAATTAATTATATCATTAATAATAATAATATTATTAATGACGCTCATAATAATGTTAATTAAGATAGTATTAATGTTATAATAATAATAATTTTTATATATCAAATTTCATATCTATATGTTATAATATTATAAATATTAATTTTACTAACAATATACATATCATAATACTTTGTTAACGTTATCAAATAAGTATATATCGTAAATACATATATTGTTCGTAAATCGTCAGGCTTGGTCAAGAGGGTAACTAATTATCCGGATATAGATTTCAGACTTTCTAGACTCAATATTAGGGTTTTTGCTTATCGTGTCGGAAACATATAGAGTTTAAGGTTTAAATTTGGTCGGAAATTTCCGGGTCGTTACAACTAGACATGATTCAAAAGTATCACCGAAGACTGAAAAGTCATCCATGAAAACTTTCATGCATTCTTCTATCATGTCGTGAAAAATCGCCATCATGCACCTTTGAAAGGTTGCAGGGGCGTTGCAAAGTCCAAATGGCATGTGTTTGTAAGCAAAAGTACCATAAGGGCACGTGAACGTGGTTTTCTCTTGGTCCTCGGGTGCTATTGGAATTTGAAAATATTCGGAAAAACCATCAAGAAAACAATAGTAACTATTTTCGGCTAATCTTTCCAACATTTGATCAATGAAAGGTAAGGGAAAGTGTTCTTTTCTGGTGGCGTCATTTAATTTTCTATAATCAATACAAACACGCCATCCTGTTACAGTCTTAGTAGGAATAAGCTCATTTTTCTCATTTGTGATGACAGTCATGCCACCCTTCTTAGGTACGCATTGAACTGGGCTTACCCATTGACTATCAGAGATTGGATAAATTAAACCCGCATCTAGCAGTTTATGAAATGTCCCATTCATATTGATTATAAACGTTCCATATTAATTGATTTCGTTGCGAGGATCTTGACCTCTATATGAGACGTTTTTCAAAGACTACATTTATTTTTAAAACAACCATAACCTTTATTTTATCAATAAAGGTTTTAAAAACATTACGTAGATTATCAAATAATGATAATCTAAAATATACTGTTTACACAGGACCATTACATAATGGTTTACAATAGAAATATATTACATCGACATATGTTTCTTGAATGCAGTTTTTACACAATATCATACAAACATGGACTCCAAATCTTGTCCTTATTTTAGTATGCAACAGTGGAAGCTCTTAGTATTCACCTGAGAATAAACATGCTTTAAACGTCAACAAAAATGTTGGTGAGTTATAGGTTTAACCTATATATATCAAATCGTAACAATAGACCACAGGATTTCATATTTCAATACACATCCCATACATAGAGATAAAAATCATTCATATGGTGAACACCTGGTAACTGACATTAACAAGATGCATATATAAGAATATCCCCATCATTCCGGGACTCCCTTCGGATATGATATAAATTTCAAAGTACTAAAGCATCCGGTACTTTGGATGGGGTTTGTTAGGCCCAATAGATCTATCTTTAGGATTCACGTCAATTAGGGTGGCTGTTCCCTAATTCTTAGATTACCAGACTTAATAAAAAGGGGCATATTCGATTTCGATAATTCAACCATAGAATGTAGTTTTACGTACTTGTGTCTATTTTGTAAATCATTTATAAAACCTTCATGTATTCTCATCCCAAAAATATTAGATTTTAAAAGTGAGACTATAACTCACTTTCACAGATATTTCCTTCCTCGGAAATAAGACTTGGCCACGGGTCGATTCACGAACCTATACAAATATGTACATATATATCAAAGTATGATCAAAATATAATTACAACCATTTTTATTATGTTTTAAAGATTTGAGTGTATTAAGTCAGCTGTCCTCATTAATAACCTACAACTAGTTGTCCACAGTTAGATGTACAGAAATAAATCGATATATATTATCTTGAATCAATCCACGACCCAGTGTATACACGTCTCAGGCTAGATCACAACTCAAAGTATATATATTTTTGGAATCAACCTCAACCCTGTATAGCTAACTCCAATATTACTGCATATAGAGTGTCTATGGTTATTCCAAATAATATATATACATGGGTCGATATGATATGTCAAAACATTTGCATACGTGTCTATGGTATCCCAAGATTACATAATATATTAGAATACATGTATAATACAATATAAGTTAGCTAGGATATGATTTGTATAGATTTGATAAATATTTCTCGTAGCTAAAAAGATCAAAAAATATCCAATCTTGTTTTACCCATAACTTCTTCATTTTAAATCCGTTTTGAGTGAATCAAATTGCTATGGTTTCATATTGAACTCTAATTTAAGAATCCAAACATAAAAAGTATAGATTTATAGTCGGAAATTTAAGTTACATGTCAATTACTAAAGAGGTAGTCATTTCCGTCGAAAGAACGACATCTTGATGACCATTTTGAAAAACATACTTTCACTTTGAGTTTAACTAAGATTTTTGGATATAGTTTCATGTTCATATGAAAAATCATTTTCTCAGAAGAACAACTTTTAAATCAAAGTTTATCATAGTTTTTAATTATCCAAACCAAAACAGCCCCCGGTTTCACTACGACGGCGTATATCCGATTTTATGGTGTTCATCGTGTTTCCAGGTTTTAAATTATTAAGTTAGCATATCATATAGATACAGAACATGTGTTTAGTTGATTTTAAAAGTCTAGTTAGAAGGATTAACTTTTGTTTGCGAACAAGTTTAGAATTAACTAAAGTATGTTCTAGTGATTACAAGTTTAAACCTTCGAATAAGATAGCTTTATATGTATGAATCGAATGATGTTATGAACATCATTACTACCTCAATTTTTCTGGATAAAACTACTGGAAATGAAAAAAAGGATCTAGCTTCAAAGGATCCTTGGATGGCTTGAAAGTTCTTGAAGCAGAATCATGACACGAAAACAGTTCAAGTAAGATTTTCACTCGAAATAAGATTGTTATAGTTGTAGAAATTGAATCAAAGTTTGAATATGAATATTACCTTGAATTAGAAAGATAACCTACTATAAATAACAAAGGTTCCTTGATCTTAGATGATTACTTGGAATGGATTAGAAAGCTTGGAAGTAGACTTGCAAACTTAGAAGTATTCTTGATTTTTATGAAACTATACTTATGGAATTTATGAAGAACACTTAGAACTTGAAGATAGAACTTGAGAGAGATCACTTAGATGAAGAAAATTGAAGAATTAAAGTGTTTGTAGGTGTTTTTGGTCGTTGGTATATGGATTAGATATAAAGGATGTGTAATTTTGTTTTCATGTAAATAAGTCATAAATGATTACTCATATTTTCGTAATTTTATGAGATATTTCATGTTAGTTGCCAAATGATGGTTCCCACATATGTTAGGTGACTCACATGGGCTGATAAGAGCTGATCATTGGAGTGTATATACCAATAGTACATACATCTAAAAGTTGTGTATTGTACGAGTACGAATACGGGTGCATACGAGTAGAATTGTTGATGAAACTGAACGAGGATGTAATTGTAAGCATTTTTGTTAAGTAGAAGTATTTTGATAAGTGTCTTGAAGTGTTTCAAAAGTTTATGAATACATATTAAAACACTACATGTATATACATTTTAACTGAGTCGTTAAGTCATCGTTAGTCGTTACATGTAAATGTTGATTTGAAACCTTTAAGTTAACGATCTTGTTAAATGTTGTTAACCCAATGTTTATTATATCTAATGAGATGTTAAATTATTATATTATCATGATATTAATATATCTTAATATGATATATATACATTTAAATGTTGTTACAACGATAATCGTTACATATATGTCTCGTTTCGAAATCCTTAAGTTAGTAGTCTTGTTTTTACATATGTAGTTCATTGTTAACACACTTAATGATATATTTAAATATCATTTTATCATGTTAAATATAGTGTATCAATATCTTAATATGATACATATGTATTTAGTAGACGTTATCATAACGATAATCGTTATATATATCATTTCGAGTTTCTTAACTTATTAATCTCATTTCTTATGTATATCATACATTGTTAATATACTTAGTGAGATACTTATGAAATGTCCCGTTCTTATTGATTAAAAACGTTCCATATTAATTGATTTCGTTGCGAGGTTTTGACCTCTATATGAGACGTTTTTCAAAGACTGCATTCATTTTAAAACAAATCATAACCTTTATTTCATCAATAAAGGTTTAAAAAGCTTTACGTAGATTATCAAATAATGATAATCTAAAATATCCTGTTTACACACGACCATTACATAATGGTTTACAATACAAATATGTTACAACAAAATAAGTTTCTTGAATGCAGTTTTTACACAATATCATACAAGCATGGACTCCAAATCTCGTCCTTATTTAAGTATGCAACAGCGGAAGCTCTTAATAATCACCTGAGAATAAACATGCTTAAAACGTCAACAAAAATGTTGGTGAGTTATAGGTTTAACCTATATATATCAAATCATAATAATAGACCACAAGATTTCATATTTCAATACACATCCCATACATAGAGATAAAAATCATTCATATGGTGAACACCTGGTAACCGACATTAACAAGATGCATATATAAGAATATCCCCATCATTCCGGGACACCCTTCGGATATGATATAGATTTCGAAGTACTAAAGCATCCGGTACTTTGGATGGGGTTTGTTAGGCCCAATAGATCTATCTTTAGGATTCGCGTCAATTAGGGTGTCTGTTCCCTAAATCTTAGATTACCAGACTTAATAAAAAGGGGCATATTCGATTTCGATAATTCAACCATAGAATGTAGTTTCACGTACTTGTGTCTATTTTGTAAATCATTTATAAAACCTGCATGTATTCTCATCCCAAAAATATTAGATTTTAAAAGTGGGACTATAACTCACTTTCACAGATTTTTACTTCGTCGGGAAGTAAGACTTGGTCACTGGTTGATTCACGAACCTATAACAATATATACATATATATCAAAGTATGTTCAAAATATATTTACAACACTTTTAATATATTTTGATGTTTTAAGTTTATTAAGTCAGCTGTCCTCGTTAGTAACCTACAACTAGTTGTCCATAGTTAGATGTACAGAAATAAATCGATAAATATTATCTTGAATCAATCCACGACCCAGTGTATACGTATCTCAGTATTGACACAACTCAAACTATATATATTTTGGAATCAACCTCAACCCTGTATAGCTAACTCCAACATTCACATATAGAGTGTCTATGGTTGTTCCGAAATATATATAGATGTGTCGACATGATAGGTCGAAACATTGTATACGTGTCTATGGTATCTCAAGATTACATAATATACAATACAAGTTGATTAAGTTATGGTTGGAATAGATTTGTTACCAATTTTCACGTAGCTAAAATGAGAAAAATTATCCAATCTTGTTTTACCCATAACTTCTTCATTTTAAATCCGTTTTGAGTGAATCAAATTGCTATGGTTTCATATTGAACTCTATTTTATTAATCTAAACAGAAAAAGTATATGTTTATAGTCGGAAAAATAAGTTACAAGTCATTTTGGTAAAGGTAGTCATTTCAGTCGAAAGAACGACGTCTAGATGACCATTTTAGAAAACATACTTCCACTTTGAGTTTAACCATAATTTTTGGATATAGTTTCATGTTCATAATAACAATCATTTTCTCAGAATAACAACTTTTAAATCAAAGTTTATCATAGTTTTTAATTAACTAACCCAAAACAGCCCGCGGTGTTACTACGACGGCGTAAATCCGGTTTTACGGTGTTTTTCGTGTTTCCAGGTTTTAAATCATTAAGTTAGCATATCATATAGATATAGAACATGTGTTTAGTTGATTTTAAAAGTCAAGTTAGAAGGATTAACTTTTGTTTGCGAACAAGTTTAGAATTAACTAAACTATGTTCTAGTGATTACAAGTTTAAACCTTCGAATAAGATAGCTTTATATGTATGAATCGAATGATGTTATGAACATCATTACTACCTTAAGTTCCTTGGATAAACCTACTAGAAAAGAGAAAAATGGATCTAGCTTCAAAGGATCCTTGGATGGCTCAAAGTTCTTGAAGCAGAATCATGACACGAAAACAAGTTCATGTAAGATCATCACTTGAAATAAGATTGTTATAGTTATAGAAATTAAACCAAAGTTTGATTATGATTATTACCTTGTATTAGAATGATAACCTACTGTAAGAAACAAAGATTTCTTGAGGTTGGATGATCACCTTACAAGATTGGAAGTGAGCTAGCAAACTTGAAAGTATTCTTGATTTTATGTAACTAGAACTTGTAGAATTTATGAAGAACACTTAGAACTTGAAGATAGAACTTGAGAGAGATCAATTAGATGAAGAAAATTGAAGAATGAAAGTGTTTGTAGGTGTTTTTGGTCGTTGGTGTATGGATTAGATATAAAGGATATGTAATTTTGTTTTCATGTAAATAAGTCATGAATGATTACTCATATTTTTGTAATTTTATGAGATATTTCATGCTAGTTGTCAAATGATGGTTCCCACATGTGTTAGGTGACTCACATGGGCTGCTAAGAGCTGATCATTGGAGTGTATATACCAATAGTACATACATCTAAATGCTGTGTATTGTACGAGTACGAATACGGGTGCATACGAGTAGAATTGTTGATGAAACTGAACGAGGATGTAATTGTAAGCATTTTTGCTAAGTAGAAGTATTTTGATAAGTGTATTGAAGTCTTTCAAAAGTGTATAAATACATATTAAAACACTACATGTATATACATTTTAACTGAGTCGTTAAGTCATCGTTAGTCGTTACATGTAAGTGTTGTTTTGAAACCTTTAGGTTAACGATCTTGTTAAATGTTGTTAACCCAATGTTTATAATATCAAATGAGATTTTAAATTATTATATTATCATGATATTATCATGTATGAATATCTCTTAATATGATATATATACATTAAATGTCTTTACAACGATAATCGTTACATATATGTCTCGTTTAAAAATCATTAAGTTAGTAGTCTTGTTTTTACATATGTAGTTCATTGTTAATATACTTAATGATATGTTTACTTATCATAGTATCATGTTAACTATATATATATATATATATCCATATATATGTCATCATATAGTTTTTACAAGTTTTAACGTTCGTGAATCACCGGTCAACTTGGGTGGTCAATTGTCTATATGAAACATATTTCAATTAATCAAGTCTTAACAAGTTTGATTGCTTAACATGTTGGAAACATTTAATCATGTAAATATCAATCTCAATTAATATATATAAACATGGAAAAGTTCGGGTCACTACAACTTACTCATTATAATATCATGTTAACTATATATATAATCATATATATGTCATCATATAGTTTTTACAAGTTTTAACGTTCGTGAATCACCGGTCAACTTGGGTGGTCAATTGTCTATATGAAACCTATTTCAATTAATCAAGTCTTAACAAGTTTGATTGCTTAACATGTTGGAAACACTTAATCATATAAATATCAATTTCATTTAATATATATAAACATGGAAAAGTTCGGGTCACTACAATACCTACCCGTTAAATAAATTTCGTCCCGAAATTTTAAGCTGTTGAAGGTGTTGACGAATCTTCTGGAAATAGATGCGGGTATTTCTTCTTCATCTGATCTTCACGCTCCCAGGTGAACTCGGGTCCTCTACGAGCATTCCATCGAACCTTAACAATCGGTATCTTGTTTTGCTTAAGTCTCTTAACCTCACGATCCATTATTTCGACCGGTTCTTCAATGAATTGAAGTTTTTCATTGATTTGGATTTCGTCCAACGGAATAGTGAGATCTTCTTAAGAAAAACATTTCTTCAAATTCAAGACGTGGAAAGTGTTATGTACAGCCGCGAGTTGTTGATGTAGCTCTAGTTGGTAAGCTACTGGTCCGACACGATCTATAATCTTGAATGGTCCAATGTACCTTGGATTTAGTTTCCCCCGTTTACCAAATCGAACAACACCTTTCCAAGGTGAAACCTTAAGCATGACCATTTCTTCAATTTCAAACTATATATCTTTTCTTTTGCTGTCCGCATAGCTCTTTTGTCGACTCTGGGCGGTTTTCAATCGTTGTTAAATTTGGATGATTTTCTCGGTAGTTTCTTGTATTATCTCCGGACTCGTAATCTGTCTATCCCCCACTTCATTCCAACAAATCAGAGACCTGCACTTTCTACCATAAAGTGTCTCAAATGGCGCCATCTCAATACTAGAATGATAACTGTTGTTGTAGGGAAATTCTGCTAACGGTAGGTGTCGATCCCAACTGTTTCCGAAATCAATATCACATGCTCGTAGCATGTCTTTAAGCATTTGTATCATACTTTCGCTCTGCCCATCAGTTTGTGGATGATAGGCAGTACTCATGTCTAGACGAGTCCCCAATGCTTGTTGCAACGTCTGCCAAAACCTTGAAACAAATCTACCATCCCTATCAGAGATAATAGAGACGGGTATTCCATGTCTGGAGACAACCTCCTTCAAATACAATCGCGCCAACTTCTCCATTTTGTCATCTTCTCTCATTGGCAGGAAGTGTGCTGACTTGGTGAGACGATCAACTATTACCCAAATAGTATCATAACCACTTGCAGTCCTTGGTAATTTAGTAATGAAATCCATGGTAATGTTTTCCCATTTCCATTCTGGGATTTCAGGTTGTTGTAGTGGACCTGATGGTTTCTGATGTTCAGCTTTGACCTTAGAACACGTCAAACATTCTCCTACATATTTAGCAATATCGGCTTTCATACCCGGCCACCAAAAGTGTTTCTTGAGATCTTTATACATCTTCCCCGCTCCGAGATGTATTGAATATCTGGTTTTATGTGCTTCTTTAAGTACCATTTCTCTCACATCTCCAAACCTTGGTACCCAAATTCTATCAGCCCTATATCGGGTTCCGTCTTTCCGAATATTAAGATGTTTCTATGATCCTTTGGGTATCTCATTCTTCAACTTTCCTTCTTTCAACTCCCTGTTGCGCCTCCTTTATTTGAGTAGTAAGGTTAGTACGAATAATTATATTCATAGCTTTTACCCGTATAGGTTCTCTGTCCTTTCTACTCAAAGCGTCGGCTACCACATTCGCCTTCCCCGGGTGGTATCGAATTTCAAAATCATAATCATTCAACAGTTCAATCCACCTGCGTTGTCTCATATTCAGTTGCTTCTAATTAAATATATGTTGGAGACTTTTGTGGTCGGTATATATAATAATTTTGACCCCATATAAATAATGCCTCCAAGTCTTTAATGCAAAAATAAAACCACCCAATTCCAAATCGTGAGTTGTATAATTTTGCTCGTGAATCTTCAATTTTCTAGACGCATATGCAATCACCTTCGTTCTTTGCATTAATACACAACCAAGACCTTGCTTTGATGCGTCACAATAAATCACAAAATCATCATTCCCTTCAGGCAATGACAATATAGGTGCAGTAGTTAGCTTTTTCTTCAATAACTGAAACACCTTCTCTTGTTCATCCTTCCATTCAAATTTCTTCCCTTTATGCGTTAATGCAGTCAAGGGTTTTGCTATTTTGGAGAAATCTTGGATGAATCTTCTGTAGTAACCAGCCAATCCTAAAAATTGACGTATATGCTTCGGAGTTTTTGGGGTTTCCCACTTTTCAACGGTTTCGATCTTTGCTGGGTCCACCTGGATACCTTCTTTGTTCACTATGTGACCGAGGAATTGAACTTCTTCCAACCAAAATGCACACTTTGAAAACTTAGTGTACAGTTTTTCTTTCCTCAATACTTCTAGCACTTTTCTCAAATGTTCTTCGTTCTCTTGATCATTCTTTGAGTAAATAAGTATGTCATCGATGAAAACAATGACAAACTTGTCAAGATATGGCCCACACACTCGGTTTATAAGGTCCATGAACACAGCTGGTGCGTTAGTCAATCCAAACGGCATAACCATAAACTCGTAATGACCATAACGCGTCCTAAAAGCAGTTTTTGGAATATCATCCTCCTTTACTCGCATTTGATGATATCCAGAACGTAAATCGATTTTCGAATAAACCGACGAGCCTTGTAGTTGATCAAATAAGTCGTCAATTCTCGGCAGTGGATAACGGTTTTTGATGGTAAGTTTATTCAACTCTCTGTAGTCAATACACAACCTAAATGTACCATCCTTCTTCTTGACAAACAAAACAGGAGCTCCCCATGGTGATGTGCTTGGTCGAATGAAACCACGTTCTAATAGTTCTTGCAGTTGGCTTTGCAGTTCTTTCATCTCGCTGGGTGCGAGTCTGTAAGGAGCACGAGCTATTGGTGCAGCTCCTGGTACAAGATCTATTTGAAATTCAACAGATCGATGTGGAGGTAGTCCCGATAATTCTTTCGGAAATACATCTGGAAATTCTTTTGCGACGGGAACATCATTGATGCTCTTTTCTTCAGTTTGTACTTTCTCGACGTGTGCTAGAACAGCATAGCAACCTTTTCTTAGTATTTTTTGTGCCTTCAAATTACTAATAAGATGTAGCTTCGTGTTGCCCTTTTCTCCGTACACTATTAAGGGTTCTCCTTCTTCTCGTACAATGCGAATTGCATTTTTGTAACATACGATCTCTGCCTTCATCTCCTTCAGCCAGTCCATGCCAACTATTACATCAAAACTCCCTAACTCTACTGGTATCAAATCAATCTTAAATATTTCGCTACCCAGTTTAATTTCTCGATTCCGGCATATATAATCTGCTGAAATTAATTTACCGTTTGCTAATTCGAGTAAAAATTTACTATCCAATGGCGTCAATGGACAACTTAATTTAGCACAAAAATCTCTACTCATATAGCTTCTATCCGCACCCGAATCAAATAAAACGTAAGCAGATTTATTGTCAATAAGAAACGTACCCGTAACAAGCTCCGGGTCTTCCTGTGCCTCTGCCGCATTAATATTGAAAACTCTTCCGCGGCCTTGTCCATTCGTGTTCTCCTGGTTTGGGCAATTTCTAATAATGTGGCCCGATTTTCCACATTTATAACAAACTACATTGGCATAACTTGTGAAAGGACCCGTCCTAAACCATCTGGACGAAGTCACCAACAACTGGTTCCATTGCGATGATCGACTCCAAATACTGTCTTTAAAATGAGCAAATACACAGCGGAACGTTTCTTTCATACCTGAGAATAAACATGCTTTCAAGTGTCAACCAAAAGGTTGGTGAGTTCATTAGTTTATCATAAATAATAATTTCATAATTTTAATAGACCACAAGATTTCATATTTCCATTTCTCATAAACATACGTCCCATGCATAGAGACAAAAATATCATTCATATGGATTGAACACCTGGTAACCGACATTCACAATATGCATATAAGAATATCCCCATCATTCCGGGATCCTCCTTCGGAAATGATATAAATTTCGAAGTACTAAAGCATCTGGTACTTTGGATGGGGCTCGTTGGGCCCGATAGATCTATCTTTAGAGTTCGCGTCAATTAGGGTGTCTGTTCCCTAATTCTTAGATTACCAGACTAAATAGGGGCATATTCGGTTTAATAATCCAGCCATAGAATGTAGTTTTAAGTACTTGTGTCTATTTCGTAAAACAGTTATAAGAGCAGCGCATGTTTTCTCAGTCCCAAAATATATATTGCGAAAGCATTTAAAAAGGGAGCAAATGAAACTCACGCATATAAATATTGTAAAACAGTTAATAAAGCATTTGCATGTATTCTCAGCCCAAAAATGTAAAGAGTAAAAGGGGGCAAATGAAACTCACCAATTGTATTTTGTAGTAAAAATACATATGACGACCTTAAACAATGCAGGATTGACCTTGGATTCACGAACCTATATCATTCATATGTATATTAATAGATATACTTGTAATCGAACTATTTCAAATATTGTATATATATTTACTTTGTGTATATATTCAAAGAGATTAATATTTATATGATTTTATTAATATATATATATATATATATATATATATATATATATATATATATATATAACTTATAAAAAAAATACCTAATTTGTTATATAATAGATTGTTAATATGATTAATACATTTTTATATGTAGTACAGTTTCATATAGTTAATATTTATTTGGTAAAATAACGTTTATAATAGTAATAAAAATCATATTTGTTTATAGTGATAACAATACCGGTATTAATGATAATTATAGCAATGATATTAGTAATGATAGTTAAATGGTGATAATACTTACTACTTAATACTATTAATAATAGCAATCCTATTATTAAAGTTAATAATATAACGTTAGTAATATTAAGAATGTTAATTGTAATTATATTCATGATAGTAATAATAAAATAATAATTTATACTTATACTAATAACAAAAACAATATATTAATACTAGTAATAATAACATCAATTAATAATAACAATAATAATAATAATATTATGATTCTTAAAGTATAAAACTACCTCACAAAGAAGGAGTCCTAGAAAAAATATATAGCTGTCCATGCTGAGACTCGAACCCCCGACCTCCTGTAAACGCATCACTCACCCAAACCGTTCCTCTATGTAGTACTTTCTGTTTTAATTCTCGTCATAAATCTTTTTAACCCGTGATCAAACATCAAGTTACTTCACCACCATTTCTACTATCCGGCCCAAATTTCTTTTCGGCCCAACCTAATTATTAATTGATACACTAATCTATTTGTTGAACCCACAAGCCAATCCAGTCCAGCAGAAAAGAGTTGGAGGGTTTCATTCTGGTTTAATTCGATTAGGATCAAAATCAAGCAACAACGATTTATCAATGTATATCGTGGGTTTCGAATAAACAAGGTAAACGTAGCAGTGAGAAACAGTCAATTCTTCGGTTCATCTTCATCGTTACATGGCACCATCTTAATCGTGTGTCTATCATCATCATTATCTTAACAATGTCATCCACATCTTTATCACTTTATCATCATGATTCTTATCTCATTTGTATATAATCTTCTTTATCCTAAACATACATTCATTATCAACCCTAAATTATAATCAACGTGTACCTTCATCAAATCTTGCTTCATCACCTCTTATCCTTCACCATTATTAATTTTGTTTGGAACAGAAACAGAAGAACAGAAGCTGCAGTAGCAGTAACAAGGCTGTAGTAGCAAGCACGATAAAAGGAAAAGAAATGGGTTTTTGGTTTTTGGCTTCGCTATCAAACTAAAGTTCACGGCCCTATTGAATTAAACCTTGACTCAACTATACTAACCACAATTCCTAACCTCACGTATATCCTTTTAGTGATTAAACCAATTGGTGCATGTTTCCATGATGATAATCACTATATTATTTAAAACAATGAAAGTTGGGACAAAAAGGATCCCTTTTACTTCTGTATTTTGACGAGGAGACCCACCATAACCACATAAAAGTTGTCCCACTAGTTCTTGAGTGATATAAACGTTGGCCATTAATTGGACTTTAATTCCACTTGCAATCACAATTTCTCTTGGATACTCAATATTTGACAAAGTGTTTTACATCTGTCTTTCTTTTTCTCTTTTTAATCGATAGATGGGACACAAGAAAATCATGTTGTGTCAAACATCTTTATATTTACTAGGTTACAAAAGAAAGGGAGACATAAATGGATTGCATACAGCTAATAACATTTCGATGAGAAAAACCACAAAAAAATGGCGTTTGAAAGCTGCTGTAATTGCAGGTGTTGGCGTGTGGTGATTTTAGGACGAGAAACAGAAATAAAGCAAGGTGGGGTGGGATTGTTGATCGTGGCTTATGAAGAAGAAAGACAACAAGAACAAAGAGAGAGAAGAGAAAGAAAAAAAATGGGTTCGGATGTTGGATTAAGCATGAGAATAAACGGGTTAAAAGAAAGCAAGTAACAAGGGGTGTTCGTTATAGTTTTGTTCTAACTAGAATTTTAACTCAAAGGTGGTTCGGGGTTAGTTCAAAGAAGGTAATGGTAGTGTAATGGGTTGTTGAACATGTAGGTTTGTAAGGATGATGATGGAGTAGGATTATTGTTGAAAACACAAGAGTAACCGAGTAAGTAGTAATGAATTGGCTAATGGTGGCGGTTCTTCGGTGGTAGTTCTTGAAAGTGAGGTGGTAATGTTGTTTAGGGTATTGATTCAAGAAGGTAAAATGTATTGAGTATACTTTTGTTGTTGATTTATGAATGTGTTGTGATGATACACTGATTAATCCGTTTGTCATATACCAAAGATTTTATTCGACAGCTAATATTGAGCACGTACAGAAATATATTAAAAAAAATTTAAAAGGAGATTATGATGGCTAACAGAATTTGGTTTTATCTTCTTGTTTAGATTCTAAATTGTACAATTGAGATCACCTTCTACAGGATGAAAATGATTAGAGTTATGACTTCAATATCTCACACCTTTTGTTTTATATCTAATGGAATCAACCTATATCAATTTCATACAGGAAAAGAAAGTTTGATAGAGATAGGAAAATAATCGTACATTTATTTAATTTTTATATAAATCATACTTTTAATTAATACATTTAATTATATTAATAATAATTAAATTTTCTAATAACATTAATAATAGATTTTATGATAATAATATTAATATTATCATTATCAAGTAATACTTAAAATGATATTAATAATAAGTTATAATAATAATAATTCTAATGATAATGGTAATTATAAAAACAATGATAATAATAATCTTAATCAAAATTTTACTACTCATTATGATATAATAATGATATTACCAATGATAACAATGATAATAGTAATAATAACAAATTTCATGTATTGACCTTCATATCTATATATCATCTATTGAAAACAATAATTTAACAAGTAGTAATATTAATATTAATTAATGTTAATAATAATAATAGAAGTAATAATAACATTAGTATAACAATTATAATTTAAACTTGTAATTAATTTGATGTAATATTTAAAAGGTATGTAACATATATTACCTAATATCTTTTATCAAATATTGAATATTTACAAATTATATATATATAGCAACTTAATTATTTTGTTCATTAGTTTACCTTTTTAATTTCAATTGATTATATTGTATTTTATTATTTCAAATTAATTATATATACTTTTGTTTATGTTTATATATGTGTATAGATACATATACTTACTTATATATATACACATTTATTTATATATCTAAATATATTTATTTGCAACTATTTGTTCATGAATCGTCGGACACAGTCAAAGGGTAAACGATTAGATGAACATAGTTCAAAGTTTTTGAGACTTCAACAATACAGACCTTGCTTATCATGTCGGAATTATATAAAGATTAAGTTTAAATTTGATCAGAAATTTCCGGGTCATCACAGTACCTACCCGTTAAAGAAATTTCGTCCCGAAATTTGAGTGAGGTCGTCATGGCTTACAATAAATATGTTTTCCTGACGAATATGAGCTGATAAATAGAGTTTTATCATTAATGACTAATATAGATAAAACGATTCGATTAGGTGAAGCTGTCACAATAGATTGAGATAGAGATTTAACTTTTGACGTAGTCACGGTGAAAATTAGAAAATAAGGTGCGTCTTAGCTTTTGACGTTGTCTTGGTTGAATTCCGGAATTCAAGGGATTTAAAGAAAATCTTCGAAATATAAAAGATTTGATTCTTCTGCGAATAAGGAAATTTAGATTTTCTATAATTAAATGCGGTGATCTGCATCGATTCCTCTGTCTGATATTTTCACTATAAATTTTACCTTTTCCATTCCATTAATCTTCACCACTTCAATACTCAATTCCCAAATTCAAAAGATCGTGAAATGCTTAATCCAGTTCTAATCCTTGTCCTTATCCTTACTATCGCAACCATCATTTTCCTTTTCTAACTTCCACCGGAGGAATCTGTTTTCTTCTACTTCTCCCTTGGGATTATAATGTTTTTAATTCTCCCGTGTCTTTATGTTGCGATAAACATTGATATACACGATTTGTAATTTATGTGTTATTATCGGGCTTTATATTCTCCCTTATATTTCAAAGCCCTATGCTTTTGTTTTCTCTTCCCGACTTCCAGTCAAGCGAATAATGGTCCAGAATTTGTAGATATAGAGTTTCGAATGATTATAATGTTCTAAGCAGGAAGGATCGTGATAGTACGATTTGATTTTCAAATTTATCAACATCACGGAAGTTAGAACCATCAATAATACATTTTTTTTTAATTTATTCTGGAGTTAAGTAGAATGAAGGAGTTATGTAACATGGCACATGATGACGTTATGATCTGTGAATCATCACATTCCATTTAGAAACTCAGCATGACTTACTGTAATATAATCACGTTGATCAAGTGTCATTATATTATACTAACTCATGCATCAGTTCTCAACATTACTTCAATAACATTCATATTTTAAGCTCGAAAGTTTACAGAATATAGAAACTAACAGTTTCTATATGATGTAATACTGATAGCACGAAGAGATTAATGATTTCAGATAAGAATAGTTATAAAATATCTCCAGAAATATAGAGGATATTTAAAATGAAATATACGATAAGATCTCGGAATATCTAAGATCAGAGGATGATAGAAACTATTGTCTGCAAGGGTTTAGAGTAAGGAACAAGATATTCACTAAAGACTTTAACAGACATTGAATCATTTGGATTCTTTGAAGTCAAACTTATTCTTTGTGATTTGTCCTCGACTTTCTTCATAGTTTCGCATAATCTGCTTTTCGGTACTAAATTTTTCTATTGAATGTTTCCAATATAATGATACACAGGAAGCACGAAGAGGTATATAATTTCGGACGAGAATATTTATGAAAATATCCTTAGAAATATCGAAGATATTGATGATGATATTTTGGAATTTCTAAGTTCGATGGTTGATGGAGAAATATTTTCCGCAAGATTTTAACATGACTTCGGAGCAAGATATTCTCCAAAAATTTCAACGGATCCAGAATTATCTGGATTCTTTGAATATAGGGTATGGTCCTTGTATTTGTCCTTGGTCTCCTTCATGGTTAGCTCAATCCGTTTTCCAGTTCCAACTTTTCTGAGCTTTTCCAACATACTATTCTTTATTATCAAACTTCTGGCTGTTAAGATCGTTTACGGTTGTCTACGGTTTTTGCTGCTTCATTCAGCTTTTTCAATATTCAGATTATTGATTTGTAGACTGGGTGCTTTTCAAAATTTCAGAATGGAAGGTCATTATTCTAATAGATAGATGTTATATGTATAACTGTTGATGTAGATATGCTGTGAGTTTTCAAAGTACTGATTGCCGATTCCTCTACATTTACTGCTACCATATTTTAATCATTAGTTATCAATTCGAGGTGATTTCAAGAGAATTGTGTTTTTAGATGATTAAACGCTAACAGTAATATGGTGGAATATAAAAGGTTCCCCGGTAACAATAAAAGAGCACAGATTCATATCAAGGTTACAAAAAGGTTGTTTCAAATGAAAAGTCGAAGTTGACTTGCTGGAGCTATGACAAAATTGGCTAATTTGAAGAGAGATTATAAAGTTATTTTCGGTAATAACAACGCCAAAGGAGCTAGCACAATTACGTGTTAAATGTTTACTCAGGTTCCGAGTGTTTTCAGATGCATAACCATATGCATAAATCTTTTCTCCCGTAGTTGAAGTGCGGTTGGTTCATCCTCTCGATTGAGGTGTTTTCAAGAATCATGAAAGGTTCGAACGCAGATTGTAATCGTCAAGATACAAATGAGGTTTAAGATGAAATCAAGTGACAATTTTGAAGAAATGTTCAGTTTCATATATTATAAACAATATTTTGATTCATTTTAATTGTCCACTGTTGGTAGTCCTTAGTTGATTAGTCCACAATTAGCTAGGAACAGTTAGCTAGGATTTTGTTAGCGTGGATTCTTAATAAAATTTCTCATAGTTAATTTGTTTGTTTCTACAAGTTTTATTTCGTCAAATGTTTTCTTCATTATGCCACTTGTTGGATTCTGATAGGTCAAATTCCAAATATGAAATTTGAATGAAAATGGTTATTCTGTGGTGAACGGATTCATATATCTGTAGATGTAAGTAGTATAGTAAATGACTGTTGAAACAGATTCGAAGAACGTACAATGTAACTTATTAATGTGAAATCTAAATATTCCTCGGGTATTACCTACCCGTTAAAATATTTTCACCATTTACACTTTGTACAAAAGAGTTTTTTTTTTTTATTACAATCTTTATGAAAATATACTTACATATATATATTTTCTTCGGATGTAATTATGGATTTAATGAGATAATATAATATCAATCTCATTTGGTTTAACGTCCGAACTAGAATACATAATCTCTAAAACATTAGAGATTACATAATAGCCATGAAGAACGAAGATAATTGATGTAGAACGATACGTAGAACGATGTTTATACACGAGGTATAGGATGAGATGTTGAGTCATGGATTGTTGATGGTACTGGTGCTGTTATTGATGGTACTGTTGGTGCCAGTGATATTGTTGAAGTTGGTAAATTTTACACCATATTCTCCATATTGATTACTCGAGCGCGAAGTTCGTTGACTTTTCCTATTATTCCAAGATGATTGTCAGTCGTAACGAGCAGATGAATAAGGTTTAGAATTTTAGATAGAATATAATCGTGACGAGCTACCCTGGAAATGAGGCTGAAAATGGTGTTTCGGATAGGTCCGCCGGTAAACGCTTCATGTTCATTGTCAAGAGGTGAATTCAGTTGGTGGAAGGGATCGCCTTCTTCGCGTCTTCATTGATTAAGTCGACTACGAATGCATCAGATGAATTGGGAATGGCTGATTGATTGATTCATTCTGGTGACATCGCTTTCGGAGCTTAGGTGAATATCCATGTCGGAATAGCTGTCGGAATAACTATCGAAATAGCTATCGAAATCTGAGGGACTCAAACTAGTTGAGGGATTCATCCCGTACAATCAGATGAAGGATTTTCGATAAGAAATAGATTATAGGATGTAGATTAGTACCCTGCAATACATAATTTACATATGCATATACAATACTAAAATTCCATAAGTTACGGAGGAATCTACAGACAATGCCAGGCAAAGTTTACAATTACAGATCTTAAGATATGAATTAGCAGATACGCTAAGATATGAATTTTTTCCATACACTAATCATGCAATCAATGCAGTAAAACGTGTCTAGACTAAGAATGATAAGCAAGTGATTCTCTAAGAATGATAAGCAGGTAATTTTTGACACGAAGTGATAAGCAAAACTTTTGACATGCAGACACGGTCGAAGTCCAGACTCACTAATGCATCCTAACGACTTATCAGTTAGACACACTATTGTAGACCTGGTTCGCTAAGACCATCGCTCTGATACCAACTGAAAGGACCCGTCCTAAACCATCTGGACGAAGTCACCAACAACTGGTTCCATTGCGATGATCGACTCCAAATACTGTCTTTAAAATGAGCAAATACACAGTGGAACGTTTCTTTCATACCTGAGAATAAACATGCTTTCAAGTGTCAACCAAAAGGTTGGTGAGTTCATTAGTTTATCATAAATAATCATTTCATAATTTTAATAGACCACAAGATTTCATATTTCCATTTCTCATAAACATACATCCCATGCATAGAGACAAAAATATCATTCATATGGATTGAACACCTGGTAACCGACATTCACAATATGCATATAAGAATATCCCCATCATTCCGGGATCCTCCTTCGGACATGATATAAATTTCGAAGTACTAAAGCATCCGGTACTTTGGATGGGGCTCGTTGGGCCCGATAGATCTATCTTTAGAGTTCGCGTCAATTAGGGTGTCTGTTCCCTAATTCTTAGATTACCAGACTAAATAGGGGCATATTCGGTTTAATAATCCAGCCATAGAATGTAGTTTTAAGTACTTGTGTCTATTTCATAAAACAGTTATAAAAGCAGCGCATGTATTCTCAGTCCCAAAATATATATTGCGAAAGCATTTAAAAAGGGAGCAAATGAAACTCACGCATATAAATATTGTAAAACAGTTAATAAAGCATTTGCATGTATTCTCAGCCCAAAAATGTAAAGAGTAAAAGGGGGCAAATGAAACTCACCAATTGTATTTTGTAGTAAAAATACATATGACGACCTTAAACAATGCAGGATTGACCTTGGATTCACGAACCTATATCATTCATATGTATAATACATATACTTGTAATCGAACTATTTCATATATTGTATATATATTTACTTTGTGTATATATTCAAAGAGATTAATATTTATATGATTTTATTAATTATTAATATATATATATATATATATATATATATATATATATATATATATATATATATATATATATATATATATATATATATATATATATATATATATATATATATATATATATATATATATATATATATATATATATATATATATATATATATAACTTATAAAAAAATACCTAATTTGTTATATAATAGATTGTTAATATGATTAATACATTTTTATATGTAGTACAGTTTCGTATAATTAATATTTATTTGGTAAAATAACGTTTATAATAGTAATAAAAATCATATTTGTTTATAGTGATAACAATACCGGTATTAATGATAATTATAGCAATGATATTACTAATGATAGTTAAATGGTGATAATACTTACTACTTAATACTATTAATAATAGCAATCCTATTATTAAAGTTAATAATATAACGTTAGTAATATTAAGAATGTTAATTGTAATTATATTCATGATAGTAATAATAAAATAATAATTTATACTTATACTAATAACAATAACAATATATTAATACTAATAATAATAACATCAATTAATAATAACAATAATAATAATAATAATATTATGATTCTTAAAGTATAAAACTACCTCACAAAGAAGGAGTCCTAGAAAAAATATATAGCTGTCCATGCTGAGACTCGAACCCCCGACCTCCCGTAAACGCATCACTCACCCAAACCGTTCCTCTATGTAGTACTTTTTGTTTTAATTCTCGTCATAAATCTTTTTAACCCGTGATCAAACATCAAGTTACTTCACCACCATTTCTACTATCCGGCCCAAATTTCTTTTCGGCCCAACCTAATTATTAAGCCCGATACACTAATCTATTTGTTGAACCCACAAGCCAATCCAGTCCAGCAGAAAAGAGTTGGAGGGTTTCATTCTGGTTTAATTCGCAAAATCAAGCAACAACGATTTATCAATGTATATCATGGGTTTCGAATAAACAAGGTAAACGTAGCAGTGAGAAACAGTCAATTCTTCGGTTCATCTTCATCGTTACATGGCACCATCTTAATCGTGTGTCTATCATCATCATTATCTTAACAACGTCATCTACATCTTTATCACTTTATCATCATGATTCTTATCTCATTTGTATATAATCTTCTTTATCCTAAACATACATTCATTATCAACCCTAAATTATAATCAACGTGTACCTTCATCAAATCTTGCTTCATCACCTCTTGTCCTTCACCATTATTACTTTTGTTTGGAACAGAAACAGAAGAACAGAAGCTGCAGTAGCAGTAACAAGGCTGTAGTAACAAGCACGATAAAAGGAAAAGAAATGGGTTTTTGGTTTTTGGCTTCGCTATCAAACTAAAGTTCACGGCCCTATTGAATTAAACCTTGACTCAACTATACTAACCACACTTCCTAACCTCACGTATATCCTTTTAGTGATTAAACCAATTGGTGCATGCTTCCATGATGATAATCACTATATTATTTAAAACAATGAAAGTTGGGACAAAAAGGATCCCTTTTACTTCTGTATTTTGATGAGGAGACCCACCATAACCACATAAAAGTTGTCCCACTAGTTCTTGAGTGATATACACGTTGGCCATTAATTGGACTTTAATTCCACTTGCAATCACAATTTCTCTTGGATACTCAATATTTGACAAAGTGTTTTACATCTGTCTTTCTTTTTCTCTTTTTAATGGATAGGTGGGACACAAGACAATCATGTTGTGTCAAACATCTTTATATTTACTAGGTTACAAAAGAAAGGGAGACATAAATGGATTGCATACAGCTAATAACATTTCGATGAGAAAAACCACAAAAAATGGCGTTTGAAAGCTGTTGTAATTGCAGGTGTTGGCGTTTGGTGATTTTAGGACGAGAAACAGAAATAAAGCAAGGTGGGGTGGGATTGTTGATCATGGCTTATGAAGAAGAAAGACAACAAGAACAAAGAGAGAGAAGAGAAAGAAAAAAAATGGGTTCGGATGTTGGATTAAGCATGAGAATAAACGGGTTAAAAGAAAGCAAGTAACAAGGGGTGTTCGTTATAGTTTTGTTCTAACTAGAATTTTAACTCAAAGGTGGTTCGGGGTTAGTTCAAAGAAGGTAATGGTAGTGTTATGGGTTGTTGAACATGTAGGTTTGTAAGGATGATGATGGAGTAGGATTATTGTTGAAAACACAAGAGTAACCGAGTAAGTAGTAATGAATTGGCTAATGGTGGCGGTTCTTCGGTGGTAGTTCTTGAAAGTGAGGTGGTAATGTTGTTTAGGGTATTGATTCAAGAAGGTAAAATGTATTGAGTATACTTTTGTTGTTGATTTATGAATGTGTTGTGATGATACACTGATTAATCCGTTTGTCATATACCAAAGATTTTATTCGACAGCTAATATTGAGCACGTACAGAAATATATTAAAAAAAATTTAAAAGGAGATTATGATGGCTAACAGAATTTGGTTTTATCTTCTTGTTTAGATTCTAAATTGTACAATTGAGATCACCTTCTACAGGATGAAAATGATTAGAGTTATGACTTTAATATCTCACACCTTTTGTTTTATATCTAATGGAATCAACCTATATCAATTTCATACAGGAAAAGAAAGTTTGATAGAGATAGGAAAATAATCGTACATTTATTTAATTTTTATATAATTCATACTTTTAATTAATACATTTAATTATATTAATAATAATTAAATTTTCTAATAACATTAATAATAGATTTTATGATAATAATATTAATATTATCATTATCAAGTAATACTTAAAATGATATTAATAATAAGTTATAATAATAATAATTCTAATGATAATGTTAATTATAAAAACAACGATAATAATAATCTTAATCAAAATTTTACTACTCATTATGATATAAAAATGATATTACCAATGATAACAATGATAATAGTAATAATAACAAATTTCATGTATTGACCTTCATATCTATATATCATCTATTGAAAACAATAATTTAACAAGTAGTAATATTAATATTAATTAATGTTAATAATAATAATAGAAGTAATAATAACATTAGTATAACAATTATAATTTAAACTTGTAATTAATTTGATGTAATATTTAAAAGGTATGTAACATATATTACCTAATATCTTTTATCAAATATTGAATATTTACAAATTATATATATATAGCAACTTAATTATTTTGTTCATTAGTTTACCTTTTTAATTTCAATTGATTATATTGTATTTTATTATTTCAAATTAATTATATATACTTTTGTTTATGTTTATATATGTGTATAGATACATATACTTACTTATATATATACACATTTATTTATATATCTAAATATATTTATTTGCAACTATTTGTTCATGAATCGTTTGGACACAGTCAAAGGGTAAACGATTAGATGAACATAGTTCAAAGTTTTTGAGACTTCAACAATACAGACCTTGCTTATCATGTCGGAATTATATAAAGATTAAGTTTAAATTTGATCGGAAATTTCCGGGTCATCATAACTTGCTCCGACACTACTTGCTCCGCCATTACTTGTTCCGACACCATTTGTTCCTTTAGTTATGTTAACCCCTGGTCCGTAGACCTCACACTTCGCCGCGCTATGACCATTTCTTTTACACTTGTTGCAAAATTTGGTGCAGAACCCCGAGTGATACTTTTCACACCTTTGGCATAGCTGCTTCTGATTGTTGTTGTTGTTGCGGTTGTTATTGTTGTTAGGATGATTGTTGTAGTTGTTGTTGTTGTTGTGCCGTTAGTTGTAGTTGCGATTGATGTTGCGATTGTTGGGATAGTTGTTGTTGTTTTGGTGACTCTTATCACCGTTTTCCTCCCACTTTCTTTTGACTAGCTTCACGTTGGCCTCTTCGGCCGCCTGTTCTTTAATTCTTCCCTCAATCTGGTTCACTAGTTTGTGAGCCATTCTACATGCCTTTTGTATGGAGGCAGGCTCGTGTGAACTTATATCTTCTTGGATTCTCTCCGGTAACCCTTTCACAAACGCGTCGATCTTCTCTTCCTCATCTTCGAACGCTCTCGGACACAATAGGCACAATTCTGTGAATCGTATTTCGTACAAAGTAATATCGAATCCCTGTGTTCGTAACCCTCTAAGTTTTGACTTGAGCTTATTGACCTCGGTTCTGGGACGGTACTTCTCATTCATCAAGTGCTTAAATGCTGACCACGGTAGCGTGTAAACAGCATCTTGTCCCACTTGCTCTAGATAGGTATTCCACCATGTTAACGCAATACCTGTGAAGGTATGCATAGCGTACTTCACTTTGTATCCTTCAACACACTTACTTATGGCAAACACCGATTCAACTTTCTCGGTCCACCGTTTCAATCCAATTGGTCCTTCGGTCCCATAAAATTCTGAAGGTTTGCAGGCAGTGAATTCCTTGTAGGAGCATCCTACACGATTTCTTACGCCGTTAGCTGTATTGCTAGATTCAGAGTTATTGTTGGTATGTAGCGCGGCCTGTACTACGGCTATATTTGAAGCAAGAAAGGCACGAAATTCCTCTTCGCTCATATTCAAGGTGTGTCGAGTAGTCGGTGCCATTTCCTTCAAAATAGTCAAATGAAACAAGTTAATCATACAGAATATTAAGAGTAGTCAATAGTATCTCATAGCATAATATGAACTCATTTATAAAAGATTTTTCTTCATATTAGCGTTTTATAAGTTTAAATTCGAGTACTACATACCCGTTAAGTTCATACTTAGTAGCTAATATACAATTCAACTACTACAATTCCATATGAAAAACTGATTATAATAATATATCACATACAAATATTCTTCAAACTTACAACTTCGCTATATTACATATAACATGAAATATAGTACACTATGATACAGGACAGTTTTGAAGATAAATCTAGTTAATAAGCAAGTTGTTCAGCAAAGGAAATAAAGACACGTAATTCATAACTCCAGAAATAAGTCATGCATTCTGGTTTTACTAAGACGACTTCCCATCCTTGGTCTTGTGGAAAATAACCATTATGACCATTGACTAGGCAGCATGTTGTAATGTCGTCAAAAGGACGAGGGTTTCGTAATGTCCAACAGCCCCGTAATAATCTAAAAACCTTGTTTCTCACCCCAACTACTGAATCCGTTACTTGTGGGAAAGTTTTATTTAAAAGCTACAATCCGATGTTCTTTTTCTCACTTTGGTAAGAAGCGAACATCACTAACCCGTAAGCATAACATGCTTCTTTATGTTGCATGTTAGAAGCTCTTTCTAATTCATGAAATCCTATGTTGGGATATGTTGAGTCAAAATAGGTTCTTAACCCGTAGCGTAAAATTATATTTGGGTTCCCCGCATTTAACGCTTTAAAGAAAACACGGCGTAACTTACGGTCTCCCCAATGTGATATACCCCACCTATCAAAGGAAAGCCTTTTATAAACTAAGGCATTTCTGGAAAGTCTTTCAAATGTTTGACAAGTTAATTTCGCCATAACTAAATGTGCTGATGAATTCTGACCGACTCTAGACAAGATTTCCTTAATCATATCCTCTGGTAGGTCTTCTAAAATATTCGGTTGTCTACCCTTAACGTCCATTTTGTTTTTATATTGTAAAATGGACAAGGATTAGATTCGTAATAACAAACAATACAAGCAATTTTTACATAGAACATAAAAGTACAAGCACACTACAATACATTTATTACACAACATGATCACACCCCTCTAATCTGAATCACTGGTTTCTTCTTCTTCGGACTTGGTTCTTTTTCCTAATCTTCTAGGGATATATGATGTTCCTCTAATACGAGTCGTCGTTTTCCACATTGGTTTAGAAAAACCTGGTGGTTTAGAGGTTCCCGGGTTATTGTCACGATATTGAAATTACGGGTGTTGACGGTACATATAAAGTTCATCGGGGTCGGAATCAGATTTCTCTATTTTGATGCCTTTTCCCTTATTATTTTCTTTTGCCTCATTAAATTGTGTCAGGGTAATTTCTATAACATCATCGGAATCCTCATCAGGATCCGATTCATCAGAAAATTGGTAATTTTCCCAATATTTTGCTTCCTTAGCGGAAACACCATTGACCATTATTAACTTTGGTCCATTGGTTGAGGATTTTCTTTTATTTGACCGATTTTCTGTGGTTCCTACTATTCCCCCCTCTGGAACCTCTTCTTCTTCCGGTTCCTCTTCTTCCGGTTCCGTTTCCTCTTCTTCCGGTTCTTCGGGAACTTGTGAATCTTGCCAATATATATTCGACTCTTCGTTATTATTAGGTGAGTCAATGGGATTTGTGCTAGAGGTAGACATATATCACACAATATCAAACATGTTAAGAGATTAATATATCACATAATATTTACATGTTAATAATATATAGTTTCCAACAAAAATGTTAAGCAATCATTTTTAAAGAAAACACGGTCGAAGTCCAGACTCACTAATGCATCCTAACAAACTCGATAAGACACACTAATGCAAATTTTCTGGTTCTCTAAGACCAACGCTCGGATACTAACTGAAATGTCCCGTTCATATTGATTATAAACGTTCCATATTAATTGATTTCGTTGCGAGGATTTTGACCTCTATATGAGACGTTTTTCAAAGACTGCATTCATTTTTAAAACAACCATAACCTTTATTTTATCAATAAAGGTTTTAAAAACATTACATAGATTATCAAATAATGATAATCTAAAATATACTGTTTACACACGACCATTACATAATGGTTTACAATAGAAATATATTACATCGACATATGTTTCTTGAATGCAGTTTTTACACAATATCATACAAACATGGACTCCAAATCTTTTCCTTATTTTAGTATGCAACAGCGGAAGCTCTTAGTATTCACCTGAGAATAAACATGCTTTAAACGTCAACAAAAATGTTGGTGAGTTATAGGTTTAACCTATATATATCAAATCGTAACAATAGACCACAAGATTTCATATTTCAATACACATCCCATACATAGAGATAAAAATCATTCATATGGTGAACACCTGGTAACCGACATTAACAAGATACATATATAAGAATATCCCCATCATTCCGGGACACCCTTCGGATATGATATAAATTTCGAAGTACTAAAGCATCCGGTACTTTGGATGGGGTTTGTTAGGCCCAATAGATCTATCTTTAGGATTCGCGTCAATTAGGGAGTCTGTTCCCTAATTCTTAGATTACCAGACTTAATAAAAAGGGGCATATTCGATTTCGATAATTCAACCATAGAATGTAGTTTCACGTACTTGTGTCTATTTTGTAAATCATTTATAAAACCTTTATGTATTCTCATCCCAATAATATTAGATTTTAAAAGTGAGACTATAACTCACTTTCACAGATATTTCCTTCCTCGGAAATAAGACTTGGCCACGGATCGATTCACGAACCTATAAAAATATGTACATATATATCAAAGTATGATCAAAATATAATTACAACCATTTTTATTATGTTTTAAAGATTTGAGTGTATTAAGTCAGCTGTCCTCGTTAATAACCTACAACTAGTTGTCCACAGTTAGATGTACAGAAATAAATTGATATATATTATCTTGAATCAATCTACGACCCAGTGTATACATGTCTCTGGCTAGATCACAACTCAAAGTATATATATTTTTGGAATCAACCTCAACCCTGTATAGCTAACTCCAACATTACTGCATATAGAGTGTCTATGGTTGTTCCAAATAATATATATACATGGGTCAATATGATATGTCAAAACATTTGCATACGTGTCTATGGTATCCTAAGATTACATAATATATTAGAATACATGTATAATACAATATAAGTTAGCTAGGATATGATTTGTATGGATTTGTTAAACATTTCCCGTAGCTAAAAAGATCAAAAAATATCCAATCTTGTTTTACCCATAACTTCTTGATTTTAAATCCGTTTTGAGTGAATTAAATTGCTAGGGTTTCATATTGAACTCTAATTTAAGAATCCAAACAGAAAAAGTATAGGTTTATAGTTAGAAATTTAAGTTACATGTAAATTACTAAAGAGGTAGTCATTTCCGTCGAAAGAACGACATCTTGATGACCATTTTGAAAAACAAACTTTCACTTTGAGTTTAACTAAGATTTTTGGATATAGTTTCATGTTCATATGAAAAATCATTTTCTCAAAAGAACAACTTTTAAATCAAAGTTAATCATAGTTTTTAATTATCCAAACCAAAACAGCCTCCGGTTTCACTACGACGGCGTATATCCGATTTTATGGTGTTCATCATGTTTCCAGGTTTTAAATCCTTAAGTTAGCATATAATATAGATATAGAACATTTGTTTAGTTGATTTTAAAAGTCAAGTTAGAAGTATTAACTTTTGTTTGCGAACAAGTTTAGAATTAACTAAACTATGTTCTAGTGATTACAAGTTTAAACCTTCGAATAAGATAGCTTTATATGTATGAATCGAATGATGTTATGAACATCATTACTACCTCAAGTTTTCTGGATAAAACTACTGGAAATAAAAAAATGGATCTAGCTTTAAAGGATCCTTGGATGGCTTGAAAGTTCTTGAAGTAGAATCATGACACGAAAACAGTTCAAGTAAGATTTTCACTCGAAATAAGATTGTTATAGTTGTAGAAATTGAATCAAAGTTTGAATATGAATATTAACTTGAATTAGAAAGATAACCTACTGTAAATAACAAAGGTTCCTTGATCTTAGATGATTACTTGGAATGGATTAGAAAGCTTGGAAGTAGACTTGCAAACTTAGAAGTATTCTTGATTTTTATGAAACTATACTTATGGAATTTATGAAGAACACTTAGAACTTGAAGATAGAACTTGAGAGAGATCACTTAGATGAAGAAAATTGAAGAATGAAAGTGTTTGTAGGTGTTTTTGGTCGTTGGTATATGGATTAGATATAAAGGATGTGTAATTTTGTTTTCATGTAAATAAGTCATGAATGATTACTCATATTTTTGTAATTTTATGAGATATTTCATGCTAGTTGCCAAATAATGGTTCCCACATGTGTTAGGTGACTCACATGGGCTACTAAGAGCTGATCATTGGAGTGTATATACCAATAGTACATACATCTAAAAGTTTTGTATTGTACGAGTACGAATACGGGTGCATACGAGTAGAATTGTTGATGAAACTGAACGAGGATGTAATTGTAAGCATTTTTGTTAAGTAGAAGTATTTTGATAAGTGTCTTGAAGTCTTTCAAAAGTGTATGAATACATATTAAAACACTACATGTATATACATTTTAACTGAGTCGTTAAGTCATCGTTAGTCGTTACATGTAAATGTTGATTTAAAACCTTTAAGTTAACGATCTTGTTAAATGTTGTTAACCCAATGTTTATTATATCTAATGAGATGTTAAATTATTATATTATCATGATATTAATATATCTTAATATGATATATATACATTTAAATGTTGTTACAACGATAATCGTTACATATATCTCTCGTTTCGAAATCCTTAAGTTAGTAGTCTTGTTTTTAAATATGTAGTTCATTGTTAACACACTTAATGATATATTTAAATATCATTTTATCATGTTAAATATAGTATATCAATATCTTAATATGATACATATGTATTTAGTAGACGTTATCATAACGATAATCGTTATATATATCATTTCGAGTTTCTTAACTTAGTAATCTCATTTCTTATGTATATCACACATTGTTAATATACTTAGTGAGATACTTACTCATCATAATATCATGTTAACTATATAATCATATATATGTCATTTTTACATGTTTTAACGTTCGTGAATCACCGGTCAACTTGGGTGGTCAATTGTCTATATGAAACCTATTTCAATTAATCAAGTCTTAACAAGTTTGATTGCTTAACATGTTGGAAACACTTAATCATGTAAATATCAATTTTATTTAATATATATAAACATGGAAAAGTTCGGGTCACTACAGTTTAATTATTTCTTTCTTAACAACATCTTGCATATTAGAATTTAGTCTTCATTGGCGTTGCACATACGTTTTATGACCTTCTTCCATAAGGATTTTATGTGTGCAATACGAAGGACTTATTCCTTTAATGTCATGAATCTTCCATGCAATAGCTGGTTTATGAGCTTTTAGCATAGAAATGAGTTGAGATTTTTCATTTTCAGTAAGAGAAGACGATATTATTACAGGTAATTCAGTTTCACCATGTAAATAAGCGTATTCCAAATGGTTTGGAAGTGGCTTTAACTCTAATGTCGGTGGTTCTTCTATCGATGATTTATATCGATATCTGTCTTCTTCTTTTAGCATTTCATTTCTTCTGTTGTTGGTTCATATCCATTAGCCATAAGTGTAGCTAACATTTCAGCTTCATCAATTGGTTCAGTTCCTTCTCCTAAAGAACATTCTCCTGTTCCTTGTAATTCTGGAAATTTCTTCTAACAATTCTGCATGTGAATCTATAATTTGAATATAATAACATGTATCATCTGCAGATTGCGGTTGTTGTGTGATGACCCGGAAATTTCTGACCAAATTTAAACTTAATTTTTGTATGATTAACATTTCCGACACGATAAGCAAAGTCTGTAAAACTGAATCTCAAAATTTTTGAACTACTTTTATATATTTAAATACCCTTCGGTTGTTTTCAACGATTCGCGAACAATTATATGTAAATAGATACATATATACTATAACTTGAAAAGTTAACAATGTATTAATTGTTTGATACCGTACATTAAACTTATTGGTTTAAATATCTATTTGAATATACATGATAAGTTGAAATACTTATTATTAAAATTTATTTATAAATAACTTCTAATGTGTATTTAAAAACTGATTTATGTATATTAAAAAGATATATACATATATATAATTTCAAGTTATTTAGTAAACGATAGTAACATTCGTTTATTAATTCGATTGATATTCAGATAAGTTAACTAAAGCGTTTAAGATGAACCAGTATGCTACAGTATTTTCAAATTGCTACAGTACCCAAAATGGTACAGTGTTTTCGAAAATCACTACTTGCTACAGTGAAATTGAATTTGCTACAGTGAATTGCTACAGTAAAAATTGACTTTGCTACAGTAACTTTGCTACAGTAAACACTATTTTAAAATGTATTTTAACAAATAGCGAGACGATGATTTATAGAAGTAAATGACCAAAACATTTGAAAGTTTAAGTTATACTATGAGTGGTATAGTTTATGAATAATTTAAGACTATATTTTGACAAAGGTACGATTCACGAAACGTAAAGTACAAGTTTTCTCAGCGTACGAAAGGGCGTTCGAAAAACCGGAACCGGGACATAAGTCGAGTGACAACGTACGACTTATCGGAACAAAAATTACAAGTCAACTATGCACGTGAATTTAATATAATATATAATTAATTAATTTAAATTATATATATTATATTTATATTTATTTTATATTATGTCGACAAGCTAGGAGCCAAAACAATGTGAGCTGTCCCTGGTCCTCATGCGAGTCGCATGGCCAGAAGGCCATTTCCATGCGAGTCGCATGACTCCAGATTTCAGGCCACATCTATAAATTTCAGTGTTTTCGCTCGATTTAAATCACACACATACACAAATATATATATACTCCGTAATATTATTTATTATTTATTATTATTATTATTATTATTATTATTATTATTATTATTATTATTAATAAGATTATTATTAATCTTATTATTATTTTTTTTTTTATTATTAGTGTTATTATTTTTGCGATACAAAAATAATAATGTACAAAAAATATTACGACGGAGTGATGTCCAAGTAATTTTCAAAACGAGTTTCCGAGGGAGCTAGAGCTAAGGAAAATATGGGTTATTGCCAAGGAAATTATGGGTAATGTTCGGGGGTATTTTTGTGAATCAAACCTCGTGTTTATCATCTCCGATGCGTCTACGTGCTTTCCTGCAATATTGTATATCAATATTAAACTGTGAGTTTCATATGATCCCTTTTACTCAATATATTTTTGGGCTGAGAATACATGCGACTGTTTATAAATACTGAAAATACTAGATTTATATGCGTGAGTTTCATATGATCCCTTTTACTCAATACATTTTTGGGCTGAGAATACATGCAAATGCTTTATTAACTGATTTACAATACTTATATGCGTGAGTTTCATATGATCCCTTTTACTCTCTACATTTTTGGGCTGAGAATACATGCAAATGCTTTATTAACCGATATACAATATTTATATGCGTGAGTTTCATTTGCTCCCTTTTATATATATTTTTGGGACTGAGAATACATGCGCAGTTTTATAAACTGTTTTACTAAATGGATACAAATACTAAAACTGATTTTGTGTGAGTTTCATATGATCCCTTTTACTCAATATATTTTTGGGCTGAGAATACATGCGACTGTTTATAAATACTGAAAATACTAGATTTATATGCGTGAGTTTCATAAGATCCCTTTTACTCAATACATTTTTGGGCTGAGAATACATGCAAATGCTTTATTAACTGATTTACAATACTTATATGCGTGAGTTTCATTTGCTCCCTTTTATATATATTTTTGGGACTGAGAATACATGCGCAGTTTTATAAACTGTTTTACTAAATGGATACAAATACTAAAACTGATTTTGTGTGAGTTTCATATGATCCCTTTTACTCTCTACATTTTTGGGCTGAGAATACATGCAAATGCTTTATTAACCGATATACAATATTTATATGCGTGAGTTTCATTTGCTCCCTTTTTAATTGCATTTGCAATATACATTTTTGGGCTGAGAATACATGCACTTTATTTTAAACGCAATGGATACAAGTACATACTAAATTCTACACCGAGTTTGAACCGAAAATCCCTTAGCTTTGGTAACTAGTAACCGCCGGTTATAAGAACTGGTGGGCGCGAGTAGTTATATATGGATCCATAGGGCTTGACATCCCCGTCCGAGCTAGAGCACTAGCCTTTTAACGGACGTATGCTATTTGAGAAGCGTACACGTTGGTTTACGTGTATTATTAAGATGATTATACAAAGGGTACAAATTATATATACGTTAAAGTTTAGTTACCAGGGTGCTCAATTTCGTAGAATATTTTGATAAACGTTTCTGGATGAAACAACTAAAATCTTGTGATCCACTTTTATATACAGATTATACGAAACACTAAAACTATGAACTCACCAACCTTTGTGTTGACACTTGTTAGCATGTTTATTCTCAGGTTTCCTAGAAGTCTTCCGCTGTTTGCTTAGATGTTAGACAGGCTATGTGCATGGAGTCTTGCATGACATATTTTTCAAGGAAATGTTGCATTCACCAAATCATCACCATGTATCTTATTTTGACTGCATTGTCAATGGAAGTACTGTTGTAAACTATTATTTATGGTGATTGTCTATATGTAGAAATCATTAGATGTCAAAAACCTTTGATTTAAATATTCATTTATGGTGTGCCTTTTCAAAAGAATGCAATGTTTACAAAACGTATCATAGAGGTCAAATACCTCGCAATGAAATCAATGAATGACGTGTTCGTCCATATGGATTTGGACCGATCGTCACATGTTGCATGGCTCTATCAACAGAAAATGTAACACTCTCGTCCTCTATACTTAGAGTCAGTTTCTTACCGAACACGTCTATTATTGCTTTAGCCGTGTTTAAGAATGGTCTTCCTAATATGAGAGGAACTCGAGAATCTTCTTCCATATCCAGAATAACAAAATCTACCGGAAAATATACTAAAGTACCAACTTTAACTAGCATGTTCTCCATTATCCCTCTAGGATATTTTACTGATCAATCGGCTAGTTGTATGCTTATTCGTGTTGGTTTCAATTCTCCAAGGTCTAGTTTAGCGTATAGTGAATACGGCATTAAATTTATACTAGCACCTAAGTCTGCCAATGCTTCTATTGAACTAAGACTACCCAGAAAACATGGAATTGTGAAACTTCCTGGATCAGATAATTTTTCTGGTATCTTATTCAACAGTACTGCAGAACAATTAGCATTCATAGTAACAGCCAAGAGTTCTTCCATTTTCTTTCTATTTGTGATTAGATCTTTCAAGAATTTAGCATATCTTGGCATTCCTGAAATTACATCAATGAAAGGAAGATTTACATTTATTTGTTTAAACATATCCAAGAATTTGGATTACTCGGCTTCAAGTCTTTCTTTTCTCATTTTACTCGGGTAAGGAAGTGGTGGTTGGTATGGTTTAACATAAGGTTTAGCCTTAATTGTGTTATCTTCATTAACCTTTTCAACTACCGGTTCTGTTTCCTTATCTTGCTCAGATTGTGGTTCTTGTGGAGTAGGAATAGCGTCATCAGAGATTACAAGCATTTCAAGTGGTTTAAGTGTAATACCACTTCTTGTGGTAATAGCTTTAACTGTTTCATTCTGGGGGTTAGCATTTGTATCGCTAGGTAGACTTTCCGATTTTCTTTCACCTATCAACCTTGCTAGGTTACTCACTTCTTGTTCCAGATTTTGAATAGAAGCTTGTTGATTTCTAAATGCTTGAGCATTTTGTTCATTGGTTTGTTTCTGAGAAGTGAAAAACTGCGTTTGAGATTCAACTAGCTTCGATATCATGTCTTCTAAATTTGGTTTTTATCATCGGTTTGTGGTGGTTTGTTTTGAAAAATAGGCCTTTGCTGGTTGTAAGTATTATTGGATACTTGTTGATTGCTAGGACCTTGTTGATTGTTGTATGGAACATTTCGGTTATAATTCTGATTTTGATTGTAGATTGGTCTTGGCGGTTGATAATTATTCTGATAATTATTTCCAGGCCTTTGGTTCATGTATGAAACTTTCTCTCTTTGTTCCATTGTTGGTTCAATACCGAGACAATCTTTTGTCAAATGTGGTCCTCCACACTGCTCACAACTAATTCGTATTGAGTGAATATCCTTAGTCATCTTTTCAATTCGTCTCTCGACAGCATCTATCTTTGGGGAAATGGAATCTAAGTCATGGCTAGAATCGGCTCTAGCTGCTTTAGATAATCTAACGATATCTTTTTCTTGATGCCACTCATGTGAGTAGGAAGCATTGTTATCAATAATTTTGTAAGCGTCAGTTGCGGTTTTTTTCATAATGGAACCACCAGCTGCTATATCGATGTCTTTTCTTGTAGTGATCGTCACATCCTTGGTAGAATATTTGTACTATTTGACAAGTGTCTAAACCATGTTGCGGACATCCTCTCAATAACTTTTCAAATCTTGTCCACGCCTCATATAGAGTTTCATTTTGCTTTTGTGTGAACGTAACAATTTTTCCTTGAAGTCTTACGGCTTTAGATGCCGGAAAGAATTGTTTAAGAAATTTTTCAACTAAGACATCCCATGTATCAATCGCCCCTTCAGGTAACGATTCTAACCAATCTTTGGCTTCTCCCTTTAAAGTCCAGGGAAATAACATGAGATATATCTGTTCATCCTCCACTTCTCGGATTTTAAATAAAGTACAGATCCTATTAAAGGTACGAAGATGTTCATTTGGATCTTCCTTCGGTGCACCACTAAATTGGCATTGATTTGTTACCATGTGTAGGATTTGTCCTTTGATTTCATAATCTGGCGCATTAATGTCTGGTTGAGTAATTGCGTGACCTTGGCCAGTGCGTTTAGCTCTCATTCGGTCTTCCATACTTAGAGGTTCCAGATTTTCCATGATTGAATTTATTGAATCTGAATCACTAGAGGATTCTGATTTAATGGGTTGTTCCTCGACAATCTCCGTTTGAATGATTGGTGGTTCCAGAGGAAAGATTGATGGTTCAGGATCTCTGAATTGTCCCTGAATATCCTCCGGATTCTCAATTGTGAGGTCGGGTTCAAAAAATGGATTATCGGAAATTTGAATTGGAGTACTTGGTCGACTAGATGACGATTCTAAAGAAAAATCAACGGCGACAATATTTACTAGATGTCTTGATCGAGTTACAGGTGGTGAACGTATAAAAGGTGGTGAACGTTTTGCTCGGTGCATTCACTGAATATCCTATTAGTTATAAAAGATAAAAATTATATAAGTTATCAAATTAATAGACTTTTCTGATTTTGCCCACGTTTCGAATAGCCAATAGATGCAGCAGGTAGCCAGGACTCTTTAAATCGGAAGCCCACAACTCGCCACTAACAAATCCAACTATTACTACGAACCAGAAAATTTTGGATGTCTATCAATTTAACCACTTAAAATAATTTTTCTTTGAAATTTAAAGAAATTTAAAGAAGAAATAGAAAATTCTATATCCTAAAAACTAGAGCGTCGAGAAATAAGAAAGAAAAAGAGTGCGTCAAAAAAGGTCGAAAAATAAAAGGTCGAAAAATAATAAAAAGAACGTAGCGCGTCGAAACTTAAAAGGCTAAAAACTAAGAATTAAAAGTTACGTCTAAAAATATTAAAGCTTAGAGAAATTCTAAATCCAAAACGGCAATAACTTAAAAAGTACTAAAATTTATAAAATGGCGTCGCAAAATTCTAAAGCACCTAAATCTTAGTCTAAAGAAAAAGTACTTAAGGGATTTTACGGCAAAGCTTAAAAATCTAGAAATAAAAAATAACTATGGCAAAAACTATATTAAAACTAGTTAAGAGCGAAAAATACAAATATTACGCTAAAACAAATATAAAAATAAACTTAAAGTTGTAAAAATACAATTTTTATAAAAATATTATTTTTATATTAATATTTATTTATAAAAGTATTAATTTTATAATTTATTAAAACTAAATAATACAAATTTATTAAAACTAAAATTAATTAATTTAAAACTAAACCCTAATTAGGGTTTTAATTAATAATAATTATAATTAAATTAAACCCTAAACTGTCGGCTGAGGTTACCAGGCCTGTCAAATCAAGCCATGCGATCGCATGGTCTTTGCGTTATAAATCCATGCGGTCGCATGGAGTAAGGTTTCGGGCCAGGTGTTGGGCGGTTACAGTTCCCGGGCCGAGGCTTTTATATTTATTTTTTTTTTGTTTTTTTAAAATTCTGTTTTATAATTATATAAATTATTTATATAAAATAAATAAAAACATAAATTTTAAAAACTAAAATAGAAATAAAAATACTTTATAATTTATGTATTTTAAACAACTCTTAGAAATATATACTTTATTTTTCTTTTTATATTTTTGTATTTTTAATAATTAAAACGTATTTTTGCAAAAGCGTATTTTTACAAAAGCGTATTTTTACAAAAGTAAATTAAAAAAATCTTTTTTTTATATAGTGTTTCGCTTCCGGCGTTTAAGCAGTTCCCCGGCTGCGGTGCCAAAAATACTTGATGTTATGCGAGGTGTATACGAAATAGTTTATATTTTACTAGGAAATACTATTAAATACGATACAATTTTACACAAGTTATTTATTTATTTATAGAGTGGGTATACTTAAACCTTGCTACAACACTTATAGGCAGTGTACCTAATCGTACAGTAGTATAGTTTTTAGTAAGTCCGGTTCGTCCACAGGGAACTCGCCAAGTTTAATGCTATATTTTTAAAAACTATATTTGTAAAAATATAAATATATATATATAAGTAGTATTATTATTATAAAAAGAGGGTTTTTACCGTTTAATGACCGATTTGTCGATTTTAAAACTTAAGTCGCAGTTAAAACCTAATGTAAAATATTAAAAATAAATATAACTTAATTTTAAGCGTAAAGTAAATAACGATAATGAAATTGCGATAAATAAAAGTGCAATAAATAAAATGACGATAAATAAAATTGCGATAATTAAAAAGTACGATAATTAGAAGTGCATTTAAATAAAATGACAGTAAATAAAAGTGCGATAATTAAAAGTGCAATTAAATATGAAATAAAGGAATTATGCTTATTTAAACTTCCGTAATCATGATGTTTGACGTGTTGATTTTAGTTTATTACCATGGGTTAATTGTCCTTTGTCCTGGATTATTCAATATGTCCTTTTGGTTTTTGTCCATAACAGTCCATCAGTCATAAATATAAAGTGCGAGTGTCCTCGTCAAATTATCCTTATATCCGAAGTCAAATATTCCAACTAATTGGGGACTTAAACTATAATTACACCAAGTGTCCTTGTATATAATTCACCCTTGTTTTAATAAGTCCATTGACTATTAATCCATTCCCGTGTCCGGTTAAATGAACGATTATTAGTACTTATAAATATCCCGCCCATCGTGTCCGATCGAGTGTATATGGTTATTTATAGGTACGTCCAATTGTAAATCTTTATATTAAATTAACAAACTATCATTTAATTAAACAAATATAAAGCCCATTAATAGCCCATAGTCTAATTTCCACAAGTGTCGTTCTTTTGTCCAAACCCCAATTATGGTACAAAGCCCAATTACCCAATTTTAATATTTAGCCCAACATCACGATTACTTCGGCTTAAATAAGCATAATAATAACTTAGCTACAAGACATTAATTTAAAAAAGGTTGAACATAACTTACAATGATTAAAAATACCGTAGCGTTACACGGACAGAATTTCGACTTACACCCTTACAACATTCGCTAACATGCCCTTATTATTAAAATTAAAATTAAAATTAAAATTATAATATATATATATATATATATATATATATATATATATATATATATATATATATATATATATATATATATATATATATATATATATACGTTTGAGAGTGAGAAGAGAAAAAGATGTGTTATTGTTCGATCACCAAACTGCTTTTTATAGGGGTGTGGCTAGAAAAAGTGGCACATGCGATCGCATGGAATTATAACGGCCAGGCCATGCGATCGCATGGCCTGCTTTTCCAGCTCACATGATTTTGTTTTCTTGTTTTGCCGAAGGTTTAATAAATAAATATAAAATATAATATATAAATAATTTTAAGAATTATTTATATATTATATTATATTTATGTACATAGTTGACTTGTAATTTTTGCTCCGTTGCGTCGCGCGTTGTTAGTTGGCTCAGGTCCCGGTTCCGGATTTTCGAACGTCCTTGCGTACAATTTAATATCTTGTATTTTGCGTTTTGCGGCTTGTACTCTTGTAATTTTGAGACGTTTCTCATCAATAATTTGAACCACTTTGATTGTATTTTGTACTTTTGAGCTTTTTGGTCGTTTGCATCTTCAATTCGTCGAATCTGTCTTTTGTCTTCACCTTTTATTATTTAAACGAATATCACTTGTAAATAGAACAATTGCAACTAAAAGCTTATCTTTCTTGAGGAATAATGCTATGAAATATATGTTCGTTTTTAGCATTATCAAAAGTTTTTTTAAAAAACGGAAAAAAAAAGTTTTTGCTTCCCCCCGCTTCCCCCCGAATGGTTACTTCCCTCTTGATCCTACCACTATATATATATATATATATATATGGGCAGGATCAATGGGCAAGTAACAAATCGGGGGGAAGCGGTGGGAAGCAAAAAAAAATAATTTTCGTTTTTTTTTGGAATTTTTTTCCCGGCATCAAGATCACACGAAAATATGAACATTTAGAAGAGACACTTCGTGATGAATGTTATTATTTAGGAGGAAAAACGATCAACAAAAATAACATTCAAGATAATATTGTTCGTGAAGAATATGAACGTTTTTTTTTTCTTCATGTTTTTTGAAGTAAAATTTAGCCCAATTTAGAGTTTAGGGTTTAGGGTTTGGTGTTTTGGGTTTATTCCATAAACCCAAAACACCAAACCCTAAACCCTAAACTCTAAATCGTTCGTGTTAAAAACTCAATCTAAATCCTAAATCTAAACCCTAAATCCTAAATTTCTAAACCCTAATATCTAAACCCTATAAACCCTAATATCTAAACCATAATATCTAAACCCCAATAGCTAAAATGTAGTGACCCGAACTTTTTCATTTTTATATATATATTAAATGAAATTGTTATTTACATGATTAAGTATTTTCAACATGTTAAGCAATCAAACTTGTTAAGACTTGATTAATTGAAATAGGTTTCATATAGACAATTGACCACCCAAGTTGACCGGTGATTCACGAACGTTAAAACTTGTAAAAACTATACGATCACATATATATGGTTATATATATAGTTAACATAATTTTATTATAAGTATGTATCTCATTAGGTATTTTAACAATGAGTTATATACATAAAAATGAGACTATTAATTTAAGAAACTCGAAAATGATATATATAACGATTATCGTTATAACAACGTCTTACTAGGTACATATGAATCATATTAAGATATTGATACACTTGGTTAATTATGTTAAATGATAAGTAAATATATTATTAAGTGTATTAATAATGAAATACATATGTAAAAATAAGACTACTAACTTAATGATTTCGAAACGAGACATATATGTAACGATTATCGTTGTAACGACATTTAACTGTATATATATCATACTAAGATATATTATATATCATAATATCATGATAATATAACAATTTAACATCTCATTTGTTATAATAAACAATGGGTTAACAACATTCAACGAGATCGTTAACCTAAAGGTTTCAAAACAACATTTACATGTAACGACTAACGATGACTTAACGACTCAGTTAAAATGTATATACATGTAGTGTTTTAATATGTATTCATACACTTTTGAAAGACTTCAAGACACTTATCAAAATACTTCTACTTAACAAAAATGCTTACAATTACATCCTCGTTCAGTTTCATCAACAATTCTACTCGTATGCACCCGTATTCGTACTCGTACAATACACAGCTTTTAGATGTATGTACTATTAGTATATACACTCCAATGATCAGCTCTTAGCAGCCCATGTGAGTCACCTAACATATGTGGGAACCATCATTTGGCAACTAGCATGAAATATCTCATAAAATTACAAAAATATGAGTAATCATTCATGACTTATTTGCATGAAAACAAAATTACATATCCTTTATATCTAATTCATACACCAACGACCAAAAACACCTACAAACACTTTCATTCTTCAATTTTCTTCATCTAATTGATCTCTCTCAAGTTCTATCTTCAAGTTCTAAGTGTTCTTCATAAATTCCAAAAGTTCTAGTTTCATAAAATCAAGAATACTTTCAAGATTGCAAGTTTACTTCCAAGTTTTCTAAATCCATTCCAAGTAATCATCCAAGATCAAGAAACCTTTGTTACTTACAGTAGGTTATTTTTCTAATACAAGGTAATAATCATATTCAAACTTTAATTCAATTTCTATAACTATAACAATCTTATTTCGAGTGGAAATCTTACTTGAAATTGTTTTCGTGTCATGATTCTGCTTCAAGAACTTTCAAGCCATCCAAGGATCCTTTCAAGCTAGATCTATTTTTATCATTTCCAGTAGTTTTATCCAAGGAACTTGAGGTAGTAATGATGTTCATAACATCATTCGATTCATACATATAAAGCTATCTTATTCGAAGGTTTAAACTTGTAATCACTAGAACATAGTTTAGTTAATTCTAAACTTGTTCGCAAATAAAAGTTAATCCTTTTAACTTGACTTTTAAAATCAACTAAACACATGTTCTATATCTATATGATATGCTAACTTAATGATTTAAAACCTGAAAACACGAAAAACATCGTAAAACCGGATTTACGCCGTCGTAGTAACACCGCGGGCTGTTTTGGGTTAGTTAATTAAAAACTATGATAAACTTTGATTTAAAAGTTGTTATTCTGGGAAAATGATTTTTATTATGAACATGAAACTATATCCAAAAATTATGGTTAAACTCAAAGTGGAAGTATGTTTTCTAAAATGGTCATCTAGACGTCGTTCTTTCGACTGAAATGACTACCTTTACAAAAAACGACTTGTAACTTATTTTTCCGACTATAAACCTATACTTTTTCTGTTTAGATTCATAAAATAGAGTTCAATATGAAACCATAGTAATTTGATTCACTCAAAACGGATTTAAAATGAAGAAGTTATGGGTAAAACAAGATTGGATAATTTTTCTCATTTTAGCTACGTGAAAATTGGTAACAAATCTATTCCAACCATAACTTAATCAACTTGTATTGTATATTATGTAATCTTGAGATACCATAGATACGTATACAATGTTTCGACCTATCATGTCGACACATCTATATATATTTCGGAACAACCATAGACACTCTATATGTGAATGTTGGAGTTAGCTATACAGGGTTGAGGTTGATTCCAAAATATATATAGTTTGAGTTGTGATCAATACTGAGATACGTATACACTGGGTCGTGGATTGATTCAAGATAATATTTATCGATTTATTTCTGTACATCTAACTGTGGACAACTAGTTGTAGGTTACTAACGAGGACAGCTGACTTAATAAACTTAAAACATCAAAATATATTAAAAGTGTTGTAAATATATTTTGAACATACTTTGATATATATGTATATATTGTTATAGGTTCGTGAATCAACCAGTGGCCAAGTCTTACTTCCCGACGAAGTAAAAATCTGTGAAAATGAGTTATAGTCCCACTTTTAAAATCTAATATTTTTGGGATGAGAATACATGCAGGTTTTATAAATGATTTACAAAATAGACACAAGTACGTGAAACTTCATTCTATGGTTGAATTATCAAAATTGAATATGCCCCTTTTTATTAAGTCTGATAATCTAAGAATTAGGGAACAGACACCCTAATTGACGCGAATCCTAAAGATAGATCTATTGGGCCTAACAAACCCTATCCAAAGTACCGGATGCTTTAGTACTTCGAAATTTATATCATATCCGAAGGGTGTCCCGGAACGATGGGGATATTCTTATATATGCATCTTGTTAATGTCGGTTACCAGGTGTTCACCATATGAATGATTTTTATCTCTATGTATGGGATGTATATTGAAATATGAAATCTTGTGGTCTATTGTTATGATTTGATATATATAGGTTAAACCTATAACTCACCAACATTTTTGTTGACGTTTAAAGCATGTTTATTCTCAGGTGAATATTAAGAGCTTCCGCTGTTGCATACTAAAATAAGGACAAGATTTGGAGTCCATGTTTGTATGATATTGTGTAAAAATTGCATTCAAGAAACTGATTTCGATGTAACATATTTGTATTGTAAACCATTATGTAATGGTCGTGTGTAAACAGGATATTTTAGATTATCATTATTTGATAATCTACGTAAAGGTTTTTAAACCTTTATTTATGAAATAAAGGTTATGGTTTGTTTTAAAAATGAATGCAGTCTTTGAAAAAAACGTCTCATATAGAGGTCAAAACCTCGCAACGAAATCAATTAATATGGAACGTTTTTAATCAATAAGAACGGGACATTTCAGTTGGTATCCGAGCATTGGTCTTAGAGAACCAGAATTTTGCATTAGTGTGTCTTATCGAGTTTGTTAGGATGCATTAGTGAGTCTGGACTTCGACCGTGTTTACTTAAAAAATGATTGCTTAACAAATTTTGTTGGAAACTATATATTTTTAACATGTGAATATTATGTGATATATTAATCTCTTAACGCTTTTGATATTATGTGATAGATGTCTACCTCTAGAATAAGTCCCATTGACTCACCTAATAATAATGAAGAGTCAAACGTAAATTGGAATGATTCGTGGACTGATTCACAAGTTCCCGAAGAGGAATCGGAAGAAGAGTCAGAACCGGAAGAAGAATCAGAACTGGAAGAGGAGGAACCGGAGGAGGAAATAGAACCGGTTGGGGAAATAATAAAACGGTTAAGTAAAAGAAAATCCTCAACCAACTGACCAAGGTTAATTATGGTCAATGGTGTTTCCGCCAAGGAAGCAAAATATTGGGAGGATTACCAATTCTCCGATGAATCGGATTCCGAAGAGAATTCCGATGATGTTATAGAAATTACCCCAACTGAATTTAAAAAGGCAAAAGAAAATAATAAGGGAAAGGGCATAAAAATAGAGAAATCTAATTCCAACCCCGATGAACTTTATATGTATCGTCAACCCCCGAAGCTCTTAAGTTGTAACAATGACCCGGGAACCTCTAAACCACCAGGTTTTTCTAAACCAATGTGGAAAACGACGGCTCGTATTAGGGGAACATCATATATCCCTAGAAACTTGGCAAAACGAATCAAAACCGAAGAAGAAGAAACGAGCGAGTCGGAATAAGATAGTTGTATTCGTGTGGTGTAATATATGTAATATAGTGTGCTTATGCTTTATGATATATGTAAAAATTGCTTGTATTAATAAGTATTTTTTTTATGAATCTAACTCTTGTCTATTTTACAGTTTAAAAACACAAAATGGATAGACAACCCAATATTTTAAGAGACCTACCCGGAGACATGATTGATGAAATCTTGTCTAGAGTCGGTCAGAATTCCTCGGCACAACTATTTAAGGCGAAATCAGTTTGTAAGATATTCGAAGAACGTTCCAAGAATGTATTGGTTTATAAGAGACTTTCGTTTGAAAGATGGGGGATATCACATTGGGAAACCCATAAATTACGATGTGTTTACTTTGACGCATATATTGCGGGGAACCTAAATGCTATTTTACGCAACGGGTTAAGAAATTATTTTGACTCAATGTATCCGAATATAGGACTTCATGATTTAGAAAAAGCGGCTAACATGCAACATAAAGAAGCATGCTATGCTTACGGGTTAGTAATGTTCACTTCTCACCAAAGTGAGAACAAGAACATCGGGCTACAACTATTAAACAAAGCGTTCCCACAAGTGACGGAGTCGGTAATTGGGGTAAGAAATGAGGTTTTTAGATTGTTACGGGACTGTTGGACATTACGTAACCCTCGTCCCTTTGACGACGTTACAACACGCTATCTTATCAACGGCCATAACGGTTATGTTCCACAAGACCAAGGATGGGAAGTAGTCCTAGTAAAACCAGAATGCACGACTTGTTTCTGGACGTATGAATTACGTGTCTTTATCGCCTTTGCTGAACGACTTGTGTACTAGCTAGAATTATCTTCACAACTATCTTGTATCAAAGTTATTGTGTGCTATATTTCATGCTTTATGTAAAATAAGCGGTATTGTAAGTTTGTAAAATATTGTATAAAAGTTTGAACGCAAAATATTATTATAATCAGTTTTTCATATAGAATTGTAGTAGTTGAATTGTATATTAGCTACTAAGTATGAATTTAACGGGTAGGTACTACCCGAATTTAAACTTATAAAACGCTAATATGAAGAAAAAGCTTTTATAAATAAGTTCATATTATGCTACGAAATACTATTAACTACTCTTAATATTCTGTATGATTAACTTGTTCCATTTGACTATTTTGAAGGAAATGGCACCGACTACTCGACACACCGTGAATATGAATGAAGAGGAATTCCGTACTTTTCTAGCTTCAAACATAGCCGCAGTACAGGCTGCGCTACATACCAACAATAACCTTGGATCTAGCAGTACAGGAAATCGTGTAAGATGCACCTACAAAGAATTCACTGCCTGCAAACCTTTGGAATTTGATGGAACCGAAGGACCGATCGGATTGAAACGGTGGACCGAGAAGGTCGAATCGGTGTTTTCCATAAGTAAGTGTACTGAAAAGGATAAAGTGAAGTATGCTACGCATACCTTCACAGGTTCTGCGTTAACATGGTGGAATACCTATCTAGAGCAAGTGGGACAAGATGATGCTTACGCACTACCGTGGTCAGCATTCAAGCACTTGATGAACGAGAAGTACCGTCCCAGAACCGAGGTCAATAAGCTCAAGACAGAACTTAGAGGGTTATGAACCCAAGGATTTGATATTACCACGTACGAAAGACGATTCACAGAATTGTGCTTATTGTGTCCGGAAGCGTTCGAAGATGAGGAAGAGAAGATCGACGCGTTTGTGAAAGGATTACCGGAAAGAATCCAAGAAGATATAAGTTCACACGAGCCCGCCTCCATACAACAGGCATGTAGAATGGCTCACAAACTAGTGAACCAGATTGAGGAAAGAATTAAAGAACAGACGGCTGAAGAGGCCAATGTGAAGCAAGTCAAAAGAAAGTGGGAGGAAAACGGTGATAAGAATCACCAATACAACAACAACAGCAATTACAATAATAATCGCAACAATTATCCCAACAATCGCAACATCAATCACAACTACAATAAACGGCCCAATAACAACAACAACAACAACAACAACAGCAACTACAACAATCATCCCAACAATAATAACAACTACAACAACAACAACAATCAGAAGCAGCTATGCCAAAGGTGTGAAAAGTATCACTCGGGGTTCTACACCAAATTTTGCAACAAGTGTAAAAGAAATGGTCATAGCGCGGCGAAGAGTGAGGTCTATGGACCAGGGGTTAAAAGAACAAAAGGAACAAATGGTGTCAGAACGAGTAATGGCGGAGCAAGTAGTGTCGGAGCAAGTTATGCCAATGTAGTTTGTTATAAATGTGGAAAACCGGGCCACATTATTAGAAATTGCCCGAACCAGGAGAACACGAATGGACAAGGCCGCGGAAGAGTTTTCAATATTAATGCGGCAGAGGCACAGGAAGACCCGGAGCTTGTTACGGGTACGTTTCTTATTGACAATAAATCTGCTTACGTTTTATTTGATTCGGGTGCGGATAGAAGCTATATGAGTAGAGATTTTTGTGCTAAATTAAGTTGTCCATTAACGCCGTTGGATAGTAAATTTTAACTCGAATTAGCAAATGGTAAATTAATTTCAGCAGATAATATATGTCGGAATCGAGAAATTAAACTGGTTAGCGAAACATTTAAGATTGACTTGATACCAGTAGAGTTAGGGAGTTTTGATGTGATAATCGGTATGGACTGGTTGAAAGAAGTGAAAGCAGAGATCGTTTGTTACAAAAATGCAATTCGCATTATACGAGAAAAAAGAAAACCCTTAATGGTGTACGGAGAAAAGGGCAACACGAAGCTACATCTTATTAGTAATTTGAAGGCACAAAAACTAATAAGAAAAGGTTGCTATGCTGTTCTAGCAAACGTTGAGAAAGTACAAACTGAAGAAAAGAGCATTAATGATGTTCCCGTCGCAAAAGAATTTCCCGATGTATTTCCGAAAGAATTACCAGGATTACCCCCACATCGATCCGTTGAATTTCAAATAGATCTTGTACCAGGAGCTGCACCAATAGCTCGTGCTCCTTACAGACTCGCACCCAGCGAGATGAAAGAACTGCAAAGCCAATTACAAGAACTTTTAGAGCGTGGTTTCATTCGACCAAGCACATCACCGTGGGGAGCTCCTATTTTGTTTGTCAAGAAGAAAGATGGTACATTCAGGTTGTGTATCGACTACCGAGAGTTGAACAAACTTACCAACAAGAACCGCTACCCACTACCGAGAATCGACGACTTATTTGATCAACTACAAGGCTCGTCTATTTATTCAAAGATTGACTTACGTTCCGGGTATCATCAAATGCGGGTGAAAGAAGATGATATTCCAAAGACTGCTTTCAGAACACGTTACGGTCATTACGAGTTTATGGTCATGCCGTTTGGTTTAACTAATGCACCAGCTGTGTTCATGGACCTTATGAACCGAGTGTGTGGACCATATCTTGACAAGTTTGTCATTGTTTTCATCGATGACATACTTATTTACTCAAAGAATGATCAAGAGCACGAAGAACATTTGAGAAAAGTGCTAGAAGTATTGAGGAAAGAAAAACTGTACGCAAAGTTTTCAAAGTGTGCATTTTGGTTCGAAGAAGTTCAATTCCTCGGTCACATAGTGAACAAAGAAGGTATCCAGGTGGACTCGGCAAAGATCGAAACCGTTGAAAAGTGGGAAACCCCAAAAACTCCGAAGCATATACGTCAATTTTTAGGATTGGCTGGTTACTACAGAAGATTCATCCAAGATTTCTCCAAAATAGCAAAACCCTTGACTGCATTAACGCATAAAGGGAAGAAATTTGAATGGAAGGATGAACAAGAGAAGGTGTTTCAATTATTGAAGAAAAAGCTAACTACGGCACCTATATTTTCATTGCCTGAAGGGAATGATGATTTTGTGATTTATTGTGACGCATCAAAGCAAGGTCTCGGTTGTGTATTAATGCAACGGACGAAGGTGATTGCTTATGCGTCTAGACAATTGAAGATTCACGAGCAAAATTATACGACGCATGATTTGGAATTAGGCGCGGTTGTTTTTGCATTAAAGACTTGGAGGCACTACTTATATGGGGTCAAAAGTATTATATATACCGACCACAAAAGTCTTCAACACATATTTAATCAGAAACAACTGAATATGAGGGAGCGTAGGTGGATTGAATTGTTGAATGATTACGACTTTGAGATTCGTTACCACCCGGGGAAGGCAAATGTCGTAGCCGACGCCTTGAGCAGAAAGGACAGAGAACCCATTCGAGTAAAATCTATGAATATAATGATTCACACTAACCTTACTACTCAAATAAAGGAGGCGCAACAAGGAGTTTTAAAAGAGGGAAATTTAAAGGATGAAATACCCAAAGGATCGGAGAAGCATCTTAATATTCGGGAAGACGGAACCCGGTATAGGGCTGAAAGGATTTGGGTACCAAAATTTGGAGATATGAGAGAAATGGTACTTAGAGAAGCTCATAAAACCAGATACTCAATACATCCTGGAACGGGGAAGATGTACAAGGATCTTAAGAAACATTTTTGGTGGCCAGGTATGAAAGCCGATATTGCTAAATATGTAGCAGAATGTTTGACGTGTTCTAAGGTCAAAGTTGAACATCAGAAACCATCAGGTCTACTACAACAACCTGAAATCCCGGAATGGAAATGGGAAAACATTACCATGGATTTCATTACTAAATTGCCAAGGACTGCAAGTGGTTATGATACTATTTGGGTAATAGTTGATCGTCTCACCAAATCAGCACACTTCCTACCAATAAGAGAAGATGACAAGATGGAGAAGTTAGCACGACTGTATTTGAAGGAAGTCGTCTCCAGACATGGAATACCAATCTCTATTATCTCTGATAGGGATGGCAGATTTATTTCAAGATTCTGGCAGACATTACAGCAAGCACTGGGAACTCGTTTATCATCCACAAACTGCCTATCATCCACAAACTGATGGGCAGAGCGAAATGATGATACAAACACTTGAAGACATGCTACGAGCTTGTGTTATTGATTTCGGAAACAGTTGGAATCGACATCTACCGTTAGCAGAATTTTCCTACAACAACAGCTACCATTCAAGCATTGAAATGGCGCCGTTTGAAGCACTTTATGGTAGAAAGTGCAGGTCTCCGATTTTTTGGAGTGAAGTGGGGGATAGACAGATTACGGGTCCGGAGATAATACAAGAAATTACCGAGAAAATCATCCAAATTCAACAAAGATTGAAAACCGCCCAGAGTCGACAAAAGAGCTACGCGGACAGTAAAAGAAAAGATATAGAGTTTGAAATTGGAGAAATGGCCATGCTTAAGGTTTCACCTTGGAAAGGCGTTGTTCGATTTGGTAAACGGGGGAAACTAAATCCAAGGTACATTGGACCATTCAAAATTATAGATCGTGTCGGACCAGTAGCTTACCAACTGGAGCTACCTCAACAACTCGCGGCTGTACATAACACTTTCCACGTCTCAAATTTGAAGAAATGTTTTGCTAAAGAAGATCTCACTATTCCGTTGGACGAAATCCAAATCAATGAAAAACTTCAATTCATTGAAGAACCCGTCGAAATAATGGATCGTGAGGTTAAGAGACTTAAACAAAACAAAATACCGATTGTTAAGGTTCGATGGAATGCTCGTAGAGGACCCGAGTTCACCTGGGAGCGTGAAGATCAGATGAAGAAGAAATACCCGCATTTATTTCCAGAAGATACGTCAACACCTCCAACTGCTTAAAATTTCGGGACGAAATTTATTTAACGGGTAGGTACTGTAGTGACCCGAACTTTTCCATGTTTATATATATATTAAATGAAATTGTTATTTACATGATTAAGTGTTTCCAACATGTTAAGCAATCAAACTTGTTAAGACTTGATTAATTGAAATAGGTTTCATATAGACAATTGACCACCCAAGTTGACCGGTGATTCACGAACGTTAAAACTTGTAAAAACTATACGATGACATATATATGGTTATATATATAGTTAACATGATTTTATTATAAGTATGTATCTCATTAGGTATTTTAACAATGAGTTATATACATAAAAATGAGACTATTAATTTAAGAAACTCGAAAACGATATATATAACGATTATCGTTATAACAACGTCTTACTAGGTACATATGAATCATATTAAGATATTGATACACTTGTTTAATTATGTTAAATGATAAGTAAATATATTATTAAGTGTATTAACAATGAAATACATATGTAAAAATAAGACTACTAACTTAATGATTTCGAAACGAGACATATATGTAACGATTATCGTTGTAACGACATTTAACTGTATATATATCATACTAAGATATATTATATATCATAATATCATGATAATATAACAATTTAACATTTCATTTGTTATAATAAACAATGGGTTAACAACATTCAACAAGATCGTTAACCTAAAGGTTTCAAAACAACATTTACATGTAACGACTAACGATGACTTAACGACTCAGTTAAAATGTATATACATGTAGTGTTTTAATATGTATTCATACACTTTTGAAAGACTTCAAGACACTTATCAAAATACTTCTACTTAACAAAAATGCTTACAATTACATCCTCGTTCAGTTTCATCAACAATTCTACTCGTATGCACCCGTATTCGTACTCGTACAATACACAGCTTTTAGATGTATGTACTATTAGTATATACACTCCAATGATCAGCTCTTAGCAGCCCATGTGAGTCACCTAACACATGTGGGAACCATCATTTGGTAACTAGCATGAAATATCTCATAAAATTACAAAAATATGAGTAATCATTCATGACTTATTTGCATGAAAACAAAATTACATATCCTTTATATCTAATCCATACACCAACGACCAAAAACACCTACAAACACTTTCATTCTTCAATTTTCTTCATCTAATTGATCTCTCTCAAGTTCTATCTTCAAGTTCTAAGTGTTCTTCATAAATTCCAAAAGTTCTAGTTTCATAAAATCAAGAATACTTTCAAGATTGCAAGTTTACTTCCAAGTTTTCTAAATCCATTCCAAGTAATCATCCAAGATCAAGAAACCTTTGTTACTTATAGTAGGTTATATTTCTAATACAAGGTAATAATCATATTCAAACTTTAATTCAATTTCTATAACTATAACAATCTTATTTCGAGTGGAAATCTTACTTGAAATTGTTTTCTTGTCATGATTCTGCTTCAAGAACTTTCAAGCCATCCAAGGATCCTTTGAAGCTAGATCCATTTTTCTCATTTCCAGTAGGTTTATCCAAGGAACTTGAGGTAGTAATGATGTTCATAACATCATTCGATTCGTACATAAAAAGTTGTCTTATTCAACGTTATAAACTTGTAATCACTAGAACATAGTTTAGTTAATTCTAAACTTGTTCGCAAATAAAGTTAATCCTTCTAACTAGACTTTTAAAATCAACTAAACACATGTTCTATATCTATATGATATGCTAACTTAATGATTTAAAACCCGGAAACACGATAAACACCATAAAACTAGATATACGCCGTCGTAGTAAAACCGGGGGCTGTTTTGGTTGGGATAATTAAAAGCTAAGAAGAACTTTGATTTAAAAGCTATACTTCTGGAAAAATGATTTTTCTTATGAACATGAAACTATATCCAAAAATCATGGTTAAACTCAAAGTGAAAGTATGTTTTTCAAAATGGTCATCAAGATGTCTTTCTTTCGACGTAAATGACTACCTCTTTAAAAAATGACTTGTAATTTGTATTTCTGACTACAAACTTATACTTTTTCTATTTAGATTCATAAAGTTAAGTTCAATACGAAACCGTGGCCACTGGAATCACTCAAAATAGATTAGAAACGAAGAAATGGCGAGTAAAACAAGATTGATAAAAACTACTCATTTTACCTACGTGAAAGTTAGTAATAAATCTATTCCAACCATAACCTAATCAACTTATATTGTATATTATGTAATCTTGAGATACCATAGACACGTATACAATGTTTCGACCTATCATGTCGACCCATCTATATATATATTGCGGAACAACCATAGACACTCTATATGTGAATGTTGGAGTTAGCTATACAGGGTTGAGGTTGATTCCAAAATATATATATATAGTTTGAGTTGTGATCAATACTGAGATACGTATACACTGGGTCGTGGATTGATTCAAGATAATATTTATCGATTTATTTCTGTACATCTAAATGTGGACAACTAGTTGTAGGTTACTAACGAGGACAGCTGACTTAATAAACTTAAAGCATCAAAATGTATTAAAAGTATTGTAAATATATTTTGAACATACTTTGATATATATGTATATATTGTTATAGGTTCGTGAATCAACCAGTGGCCAAGTCTTACTTCCCGACGAAGTAAAAATCTGTGAAAGTGAGTTATAGTCCCACTTTTAAAATCTAATATTTTTGGGATGAGAATACATGCAGGTTTTATAAATGATTTACAAAATAGACACAAGTACGTGAAACTACATTCTATGGTTGAATTATTAAAATCGAATATGCCCCTTTTTATTAAGTCTGGTAATCTAAGAATTAGGGAACAGACACCCTAATTGACGCGAATCCTAAAGATAGATCTATTGAGCCTAACAAACCCCATCCAAAATACCGGATGCTTTAGTACTTCAAAATTTATATCATATCCGAAGGGTGTCCCGGAATGATGGGGATATTCTTATATATGCATCTTGTTAATGTCGGTCACCAGGTGTTCACCATATGAATGATTTTTATCTCTATGTATGGGATGTGTATTGAAATATGAAATCTTGTGGTCTATTGTTACGATTTGATATATATAGGTTAAACCTATAACTCACCAACATTTTTGTTGACGTTTAAAGCATGTTTATTCTCAGGTGAATACTAAGAGCTTCCGCTGTTGCATACTAAAATAAGGACAAGATTTGGAGTCCATGTTTGTATGATATTGTGTAAAAACTGCATTCAAGAAACTGATTTCGATGTAACATATTTGTATTGTAAACCATTATGTAATGGTCGTGTGTAAACAGGATATTTAGATTATCATTATTTGATAATCTACGTAAAGCTTTTTAAACCTTTATTTATGAAATAAAGGTTATGGTTTTTTTTAAAAATGAATGCAGTCTTTGAAAAACGTCTCATATAGAGGTCAAAACCTCGCAACGAAATCATTTAATATGGAACGTTTTTAATCAATAAGAACGGGACATTTCAATTAAGTCTGATGAAATAGATAATCAATATGAATAATCACATCACATTCGCTTAGAGCGGGTGTGATAAGCTGGTCCAGCATGAGTCTCGGCAGGATCCTCATACTTATGCAACTTCCCTTTCACAACATCCAACTCTTCCTTCAACACACGAACAGTGCTCTCGAGAGCCTCGAACTTAGCCTTAACTTCTCGATCACGCTTACGGTTCTCATCCTCAACCCTATGCTTGAAAGTGATAAAGTTACCCATGTCGGCACGGATCTCGTCCATAACTTCATTATGTGGCAAAGTGCGCAAACAATCACTAAGGGCGTTAATACGTGTCACCTCATTATAAGCCCGGTTCATATGAGTAATGGTAGAAAAATAGTAATGAACAGGATCATCGATCTCTGGTTGATTAGCACGACGTCTAGCAGGAGACGGTGGAGCAGGAGCAGCAACGGAGTTATCGCTCGAAGTCGACATCTACAAACAGCAAAACCGCAAACCACATACCAAAAGGATATAAAAGCAAATAATATAACTTATACGAAATGAAATGCATATTAATGCTATAGCAAAAAGGTCGGGCTGTAGACTAGACTCTAATGCACCCTAAAAACCACAGGTTGACCACATTAAGACCGCCTAGTTCCCTACAACCAACGCTCTGATACCACATGTGACGACCCCGTCAAAACACTTAACGGATCCGTCAGTTGGTCCCACAGCTTGATCGGACTTAAATGAATTAAATAAACAAAGTTGCATTCTTTTATCTCAAAAGTTTCCCAAAAAGGAAACAAACCAAAATATGTAGTTTTAAACAACCAACCATAGTAATAAACCAAAAGTTGACACAAAACCTTGCCAACAAGCCCACAAGTTTAAATTATCCAAAAATAGAATGCAAGCTTAAGTTTCATAAAATGTTTCATAAAATCTGCCCAAATGCATGCAGACTCTTCTAAACACAGCGGAAGCATCACAAAACTCAAGTACCTGTGAAAACATGCAAGTAAACTGTCAACACAAAGGTTGAGTGAATTATAGGTTTAAATAAATAAGTAAACTTTAGACCACAAGATTTAAAAATGTTAGAAAACATTAAACATTATTCCATTATCAATGAGTCACCTGGTAACCACTTAACCCTTTATTTACCCTTGCCAAACACAATAAAAATATACACTTGGACAGTGTATCTACAACAAATTACGAAGTACTAAACATTCCGATTATAAATTGCTAGCGCGACTAGATCGAAATGGGGTTGTCAAACCCGATAGATCTATCCGTAGGATTCGTGTTCACCGATAGAAACCAATGATTACAGTTACCAGACTAGAGAATATTTTTGTCCAACTCACAATGAATAATTAAATTTAACTGTTACTTGTGTCTAAACGTAAATGAAAATGCATGTAATCACATCCCAAAAATATACTTTGAAAAGTATGTAAAAACGAGACTATAACTCACCTTAAAAGCAACTGAAGAAACCACACAAACAAGCGAACAGCAAATAGAGTAAAGTGATCAGGAATGATCACAACGCCGACCTATAAATAAAGCAGGTCGATATAAATAACTAACTTAGATCAAGTCTTAGTATGATAGCTATTGTACATGTAGCAAGTAGACATAGAACAATACTCGGCAAGCATCGGTTTGACTGGAACAGCGTACGGACACATACTTTCTATTTTTAGAAAGTTTCTATTTTTAGCAGGTTTCCATTTTTGGAAAGTTTCTATTTTTGGAAAGTTTCTATTTTTAGAAAGTTTTTAAGTTAGGAAAGTTTCCTAATTTAGAAAGTCAACAAAAGTCAACTGAAAGTCAAAGTCAACCGAAAGTCAACTCAAAAGTCAACCTTAGTCAAACATAGTCAACATTAATTTGAGAAGTGTAAATTATAATAATAACATAAGTTATAACGTTTATTAAAGTTAAAAGTGTATAATTATGTCATAACATAAGTTTAATTAAATAAAATGAATTATTAAAGTTAATATAAGTTGAAATGATATAATTAATATAACATAAGTATTTAATTAATTAATTAAATATTAATCATAATATAAGTATTATTAATTAATAATAAATTTTAAATCATATCATAAGTATTATTAATTAATAATGAATTATTAATCATATCATAAGTTTCTAATTATAATTATTAAATCATAAGTATTTAATAATTAAATCATAATTAAATAATAATTAAGTCTTATAATAATTAAATAATTATTTAATCCTTATTATAAGTCTTATAATAATATTCTCATAAAATAATTTTAATACTTATCATAAGTATTTTCCATTAATAATAAAAGTGTTATTAATCATAAGTTAAATTAAAATGTTAATTAAATCATAAATAATAATTTAAATGATATAATAAATATTTATATCATAAGTCTTAAATAATAATAATTACTTCTTTTATCATAAGTAATTAATTAATAATGTAATTCATTATTCTTATCATAAGTTTAAGAATTAAACTTAAGTTTTAATTTAAAAGTTCATCGGGTCGTATCTTGAGCCCCGGGTGTCAATTTCTAGCGAGCCTTATATGCATCTCAGCCTATTCAAACCACCCGACACAATGATGCACTCAAGAACTCACCAAGAACAGTCCACAAGTCGTGGTAATCAGCCATGACACCACTTGGACCTTCAATTTACTCAAAACCATGTTTTAGTCGTAACGGGTGAACCGTGGCTCGGATTTAGGTGACCCGAACATGAAAGTTCATCCCACCATCAGTCCTAACACACTAACACACCCTAAAGACATCAAGGAAGGTCACAAAGTCGGACCAAACCTGTTTCATGTCAATCCACAATTCAATTTTAACAAAATAGTAATTTGATCATAACTAGGGCTCCGGGAATCGAAACGACATGAATCCGGAGTTTAAAATTAATGTATTGATGAGAGGAACTCATCTAGATAGTTTATTTTAACCTTTATATCAGTCACAAACCCAGAATACACGAAATAGCTGCTGTCCAGAATTTTATAAACCGAAAACGTGCAATTATGAGTACATCTATGCATACAAACATCATTACAATAATCCACAAACATCATACTACTAAATAATCATCAAAATATAGAAAATAAATGAAAAATTGAAAATTCTAGGGTTAGGGTTTATACCCTAATCGAGAAACGATCTATGTAATCGCGTAGAGAAGAACGAGAGGAACACGATGGTGCTAAATAATCCTTGATCCAAGCTATATGTTGAAGCAAGATGATGATGATGATGGGTGTGGTGGGTTACGGCCAAGAGAACAGGGGAGGGAGGAGAGCACCAAAATTAGAATTAGGTTTGATGTATTTTGTGAAAAATAAAAATGAATTGCAAAAGTGAGAAACAAGGGAGTATTACCCCCTCCCTTGGTGGACTTCGGCCAAATGGGGGTCATGAGGTAGGCCCCATGGCCCAAATTTGTTAAATGTTTAAAGTCTTATGGCCCGAAAGCCCGAACGAAACGCGAAACGCGAAAACGCACTTACGCGATTAAAAATTCAAAAAGATAACAAACGCGCGACGAAAAATAAATATAGATACACTATATAATAATATGATCTTAAAATATCATATTTAAAATATTTAGGATTAAATATCCCAAAAACGCGTCCGTTGGTTTGAAAACCAAAAATATTCGCCGGATGGAAATCCGCGAGACGTAGAAACGTATAAATTAAAATATGAATACAAATATTCACATAACACATAATAATTAATATATATATATATATATATATATATATATATATATATATATATATATATATATATATATATATATATATATTATAAAAATAATAATATAGGTCATAGAAATGACGTGGCACACTAACAGTTAACGGCCGTTAAATAATTAACGGAAAAGATAACGGAAAAAGTAGGGTCGTGACACTTCAAGAGTACAACTCGTTGATGTATTTTCATCATCTTTACCAAGTTTTGATCATCATGAAACTATTGTAAGTCTAATATATGTAGCACAACTCATTTAAGGGTTGTAAGTAGGTTAATGAACCAAAGTTACATCAAGATCTTAGATCCGACACATACATGAGTTCTAATAGTAATATTAAGCTACAAACTTGAAAGTAAACTAAATAAACAAGATCTTAAGTTGTAGAACTTAGCTCTTAGTTAGATCTTGAAGATCCTAGACTATAAAGTCTAGGTCTAGTGTTCATAAGTTAAACCCTAAGTTATAGAACTTGGATCTTCATTTTAATGAAATCATAAGTTATGAAACTTAGGTTTTTATCTTGTAAAATGTATATAAGCTTATAAGCTTTTGTTTTAGACAAAATTGGAAGGTCATAAGCTATAGAAACTTAGATCCAACACAAGTGTATGAAGTTATAACTAGAAAGTTAAACTTCCATGTTCTTGAACTTACAAAGTTTAACTTTAGTTTCAAGAATAATGAGATCAAGTTTAACTAGTAACACTTGACCAAAATAACAACATCAAAAATTTAAAGTACTTACAAAAGAAAGAAATAAACTAAAGTTACAAGTATTATGTTCATGTTTGTTTCATACTTAAGAAGATTCAAATTAAAGTTTGGATCTTAGGAAAGTAAACTTTAAGTCTACAAAACATGAACACAAGTAAAATCATAAAGCTTATGAACTTTAGATCTTTAAAACATTTAAGTGTAGAACCATAAGTTATAGAAACTTAGATCCTTGTTCTTGGTTCTTCATCAAATAAAGATGAAAGTAACAAGATTACATGAAGATACAAGCTAGAAAACTTGATCTTTAACAACAACAAATAACAAGTAACTTGATGATGAACAATGAGCTAGTATTCGGTTTTTGAAGGGAAAAAGGAAGAAAGAAAAAGATGTATTACTTACAATTTTAGAGAGAAAGATGAGAGAAAAAATAAAGTAGTGTGTGTATGTGTGTGTAAATGAAGTGAAACACTAACAAATAAGTAACAAAAATTGAAAATGGAACTCCCTTTCATGTCCATCAAAGTCGACGGTATAAAGGACCAAAGAGGGAAGTCAAATGTGATCTTTCAAGTATTGGAAGGTGTTGTATGCTAGAATGGAGTATAAGGTTAAATGCATGGGAAAGAGGTGTAAGCATGCTTGCACATTTTGTCTCCTCATTAAACTAATTAATCCATATTTTCTTTAAAGTATCATTAACATAAAAGTGGGCTTACTAGTAGTCCATTAAGAAAAGTAGGGTGGGCTTCCAAGTCCAAATCCATTAATAAAGGCCCAAGTCCAAGTATGTAACAATTAAATAAAAGCCCAAGTAATTAACTAGTTACATTAGTTAATTAGAAATGATTAGTAATAATTAATCATGAATGTAAATAATATTCAAAATATTATTCGTGAAAAGCGTGTGTCATAAAGACATGTCGGGGCATGGAAAGTCAAATACGGTAACAAGTAAAATGTATAAAAATACATTTAATAAAGCGCAAGCATTAATAATAAATATTAATAATTATACGTTGGAAAATCCAGGGTCGTTACAATTAGATGGAAAAATTTGTAATACTGGGAAATTAGTAAAGAATTAATTATGTAACCTATAAGTTGTAAAGTATTACTCCTAATGTTGTAGAGTAATAGTGATAATAGCAAATTAAATTAAAGATGTTTGTTAAGACGATTACTCATGTAACAGAAGGTTCGATTTTAAATTTGATAACAAAATCCTAATGAATAGCTTCGTAAGGTCCCTCGTTTAAGACTTCCATTTCTACATCATGAGTCGATGTTTGACAAATTAGTGTTGTTGATTGTTTTTGAGTAACAAAGGATGGTTCATAACTCGTAAATTTGAAATTGTAGTCATCAACGGGCTTGAATAACATAATGCTACAAAGCTTGACATTCATGGTTTGGAGGAATGATTTCCATCATGTGGTAAAACATAAGTGGACACCATCATACTGCATCTGAATCTCCGCACGATGATCGGTAATTGTATTGATGAAGACTGAGGTTTCAGGATTAGGGTTCCGATATCTGATATCAACCCACTTAAATGGTATTACCTGCATGAAATTCAATGGAATAATAGATTAGATTTATAAGGTTTATACATTAATATCTTCAAGTAAATTGCATTAGTAAAAATACCATTTTTGGCTCGTCTATGTCCAGCAATCATTTAAGGAACATAGGAGGTCGATGTGCAGGACAATCCTTTTTCACAAAATTATCATTAAATACATTCAGTTCTAAAGAGGTATCATCAATTAAGGTTAAACACATGAGGTCAAATTCTTTTATGTTGAGATAAGATATAACACGCTACCATCCAGTCGAAAAAAATACATTTTTGCCTTGACATTTAAATTCAACTTTCCATGGGTCGCCGGTTGGCGTAACGATGATCATACAACAGGTCAATTTATCTGTGTTGTTGAGATTCATTAAGAACTGTTGTGGATAATTCTGGAAAATAAATATACATGTTAGTTAACTTAAATTTCTTTAGATGTGTTTTTCAATACGTTCAACATATCTGTAGAAACTGAAGAAAGTATTTGAAATATTTGTATTATGAAACCTGGAAATGCGTATCTATAGTTCTATAGACAATCATAATCGAAAGTAATCGTAATGAGTGTGCCATTATATTATTTGCTTAAATACCTGTACAAAACATGATGTAATGACTAAAACATAAATGTTATATAGTAGCAGTTAGATTATACAGGTACTCATGTCAATATAATTAGTAAAAAAGCATAATATAACACATTTTAAATAGAATATGAACAAAATTTTTTCAAAAATATGAAACAATAAAGTTCAAAAAATATATTAAAATGACAACAATTTCTTATAATAGTTCATACTTATAATAGTACCGGCTAACTCTAATTAACCGTTAAATATCATTAAAGTTTCAATTATATCCCTTTTAATTTTAAAAAATTAACATTAAATATAGCAATTAATTTATTAGTTACTTTTTATAACTACAATAAATAAATGACAAATTAGACAATTCATTACTACATCTTAAATTCAAAAAGTCAAACTGAACAACTTTGATGTGACGGAGGGAGTACTCCATTACAAAGTACTTAGTTTTTTAGTATGTAAAATTAATATGAAAATTAAAAAAAATCAATAATTAATTCAAATCTTCTAATTCTTTGTCGACTATAAAATTTTGTTTTTTGATTCAACCAATATATCCAACGCTTTTTTTATACCTAAATTTCTGATATGCTTTGCGAGCCGACAAATCTCAGAGCAACTACCCGCTTTTTAAGTTGTTCAGAGTCGTCACGGATGAACCTCTGTGGCTACGAGGGGAATTAATTTTTTAATTTCATAGATTCGAACTGATGACCTCCTGAAATGGTAGGCTCTAACCACTACATCACCCCACAGTTAATATATCTAATGTTTAAATATGTTAATTTTATGCGAATTTCAAAATACCGTTTATCGACCCGGACGATATGTTTAAAATATGTTTCATTATAAAATACGGAGTACTGTTTATGCAACTAATTTTGACTTATTTCAAAATATATTTATTTAAATCAGTTAATTGGTATATATATGTTTCATTTTAGGTCCGTAAAAATGCGGGTTATAATCTACTTATTATTTACATGACTGCATAATATCGTGGAATTTCAACTTCATATTTTCTTTTGTAAATATGCAATTGTTTTAACAATGTATCAGATTTAATTATAATTAATGTTTCAGTCCATGAAATCACGAATTATAAACTAGTATTATTCTCTTATAAAATATATCTTAACGTTAATTAATATTTTTTTTAACGTGTATGTCGTAGAAACTCACATAAACAAACCTATGTTAAAACAAATATTTACTTGAATGGTCGAACTTGTGGACATTGTTAGATCACTCTTAACGGGCTACGCCTTTAGTTTATTACGGCCTCCGCGTTGCCCTCGAGGGTGCCAATGACAATGTCATGCCCTCGCGTTGCCCTCATAGCCTTGTGCTGATTATTTCATCGAATAGCATATTTTAGGACGTAGCAAATGCATTATTTTGTTTGTATGTATAACTTAGAGAGTTGTAATATAGCTTATTTAATTAATTATGTGGGGTCATGGGATGCGGAAGAAGTATGTCATAATTGGTAGTGGTGTGTGATCGGTATGTGATGGGAGGAAATGAGAGGAAAAAACTAATGTCGCGCTGATTTGACGGTGTGTGATGGGAAGAAAGGACCTCATTGTTGGAAATGGTCTTAGGTCAGATTGCAACTATAATCAAACAATAAGTTTAACCAATTTAATAATGTCACTCTTACTATTAAACTTCTATTTCATTAAATAAATATATAGATTAGGTGGATTTTTAATTTACAACAACAAATATAAGATTGAACGGATACGAAGAAAAACAATTGAACCATACAGTTGAAATTTCAAACGAAGCCAAACAAACGGCATAAAAACCAACCTAACCAAAACATTGTACCAAGTGGGTAAGCGGTTGCATGGTTGTATGAATACCAGTCGGGCGGAAATCCAAATGAATACAACAGTGGGTTGACAAGAATATATAGGATTTAAAGTTGGGAGCGGTTGCATGCATCCAAATCTAGTTTAGATTCGAACAATACTATTCTATTGGAACCAAATATCTAGTAGACATATTTTAGATTACCATATATACCAAAAATATATATATTCAAGGTCCATAAACAATCTCTCTCACTATTAATTTTCCTTTTTAAAATTTTATTATATTACATATTTCTTACAACTATATATACGGTATCTTCTACCATTTATTCCTATTTCTTCTCAAATGATATCTTTTTTTTTTTTTTTTAACAGCGAATGAGATCACCCAAAGGGACTAACCACCCATTTGCCACTTATTTCTATTTCTTCCCAAACCTAATTCCTAAGATGTTGAATTTAACTAAACACACACACACACAATAACAAGGTTAAATACTGAACTTGAAATGGAAACACACAGAGATTTTGCACTTAAAGTTTGTGCTTTTTCTGGATATATTAAAGTCAAAGAGATACTGCCTAATATATAGGCTTACATACATGACTGAGAAATAACAAGTAAATTAACCTACACTAAGCCCATGATCAGCTCAACTAATGCAGTAAAGGAATAAAGGCAACAAAATAGGAAATAAGCAACTACCACTACTTTATTCGAACAAGTAAATAACAGATAGTAAGAAGACTTAGTCATATGACTTGGTCATCTTGATTTGCTGATGTTGTACCATGTTTAAAATAAGACAAACAGAATAATCATACGAAGACCAATGGCCATATTACTGTTATTTAATGTTTTGCATGTCTCAAACAGAAGTGTTTGATCCTTCCAATTCCACAAAAAAGAATTTTTTTCTCAGCTGCGAAACTCATTCGTACAAAATTCTTCAAACCAACTGCACTCCCTACCAAAGAAAACATAACTAATTATTAAGGTTGAAAAAAGATCATTTTTAATGGCAATAAGGTGACCGGACGGTGATGAGATTTTTTTGTGGAATATAGTTGGGTGATGAGGGTGTTGGTCACACCCTCTTTTAATTTGTGATGGAACTTTTGTCTTTTCTATTTTATTGTGCTTGAATTGATTGATCTAAAAACTAAATACGGCTGTTATACTCATCGCGAAGCCTTTATTCCCCCCTCCCCCCTTTTTTTCTCCATCATGCCGCGTTACAGATGTGATGGAGGCGTGATGGCGATTATCCCGCGTCATGCCGCTGAGTTAATGGTGGTCTAAGTGTAGTTAATTACTTAATTTACCACTTGCTAATATGCTATACTATATACAGACACATATATACATTAAGGGTGATCATATATACCTGGAAGAAGGATCATGGATTCCTCTTTAGCCAACTTCATACAGAAGTCTGTGTCGTCAACTACGTCAACAAAAGATGATAGGTTTAACTTCACCTGCAGGGGAAACTCATATGACATGAATGAAATGACAGCTGTTAAGCCTCTTGTTAAGAAAGAATTATATGCATAAGTGGTGTTACATTAAAAAATAACCACCAAACATGGGCAGATCTGTAGTGTCGTCAGTGGTTGCACAGGACACCAGTGA